>NC_090934.1:1476966552-1478282177 GCF_040938575.1 Ambystoma mexicanum
ATGGATGGATGATGGGTGGATGGATGGATGGATGGATGGATGGATGGATGGATGGATGGATGGATGGATGGGGATGGATGGATGGAATGATGGATGGATGGATGGATGGATGGATGGATGGATGGATGGATGGATGGATGGAAGATGGATGGATGGATGGATGGATGGATGGGGAATGATGGATTAATGGATGGAGAATGGATGGATGGCAGATGATGGATGGGTGGATGGATTGATGATGGGTAATAGATAGTAGAATGTAGGATGGATGGATGATGGATATATGGGATGGAGGATGGATGGGATGGATGGATGGAAGATGGTTAGATGGATGTGAATAGATGGATTGATGGATGGATGGATGGATGGATGGATGGATGGATGGATGGAGAATGATGGATTAATGGATGGAGAATGGATGGATGGCAGATGATGGATGGGTGGATGGATCGATGATGGGTAATAGATAGTAGAATGTAGGATGGATGGATGATGGATATATGGGATGGAGGATGGATGATGGATGGGTGGGATGGATCGATGGATGGATGGATGATGGGTGGGTGGATGGATGGATGGGTGGATGGATGTGTGGATGTGTGGATGGATGGATAATGGAGGTTTGGATGGGTGGATGGATGAATGGATGGAGGATGGATGGATGAAAGGATGGAGGATGGATGGGTAGATGGTGGATGGGATGAATTAATGGAAGGATGGATAAATGATGATTGGGTGGATGGATGGTGGATGGATGGAGGAGGGAGAATGGAGGATAGAGCATGGAAGGATGGGAGACAAATGGATGGATGTGATAATACATATAGCACATCACTCCCTTCCCTTACCTTCTGTTACCAAGAACATTCACCTCTATACACAGCCTGTTCTTGTCGATGCCACTCTTGGCCCCGGCTTGTTGGTCCCAGAATGAACATTCTAGAGTTTAAGCTGGGTTAGGATGTATAGAGGTGCCCGGGCACATAAGCCACCATACTTTCAGGAGTGCCAGAGTACACCCTTGAACTTTCATGAATCCAACATTGCATTGTGTACTAACTTATAATTCTGAAACTCTGCACTGGAAACTGAACCCAATTACCACAACGGTTTAGGAGATATCTGCCCCCTCTCTTTTGAAGAACAAATGCCCACCGACCTGCACTGGCATGCACCCAGGCTCTCACAAAACACTGCTCACTCCCTTTGTTTGCAGCATCTTGTTCCGGCTTTCTCGTCCTCTTACCAAAGCCATGATCATTTTATTTCCCCCAGAAAACAAAGGTTTGGCTAGGAATGATAGATGCAGAGAACGCCACTCCACATACAAGCCTCGGTGCGCAGGTACAACTCTGAGGGTGATTTGGAGCCGTATGCAGTGATTATGTTGAATAGAAAACGAAGGAAAAAACAACTAATAACAAATTAATTAATTATGGAAAAAACAAAAAATGGGGTTGGGAGCGGGAATAGTGGTTTCGGGGCTGGGGAAAGGCATTACTAAAAAAGGGGGGCGTTTGGGGGAGGTGGGATCCCCAAAAACAACAAAAAAGAAATTAGTTATTTTTGTATTAGTTGTTTTTTATTTGTTTAAATTTCATTTGTTGTTTTTTCATTCGATGAAATCACATGTAACCATTTGGAGCAGTATAAAAGCCTATTGACACAACGCACTGGGATGTGTATCCTTTAACTCGATGTGCCAGCCGGTACAGCTGGCGAAGAGGAATTTGCATGTCAGTATCTAGCCTAACATGCAATTGGCATAAGACCAACATGCGACCGTCCAAGAGGGCTTTCTGGGGGGGGGGGGGTGGCCTATCAGGAAATTCCAAGAGGTGCATCTAACTACAGCATCTTGACTTCATCAGTTAAGCATTTTAATTGCAAAGTTGGTTGAACTGAAAAAGATAAAGCATGATCAGATATTTGGTGTTATGTGAAAGTAAACAGTTTCTCTTTAAACAATGTGAAAGCGTGGCCCCCTGTTTTAGCTTTCTCTGCCGTGTGTTAAACAGCAAGTTGCAGCCCAAATTAAGTCCCCAAAGAGAAGACGTTTCCTCTTGAAAGATATCTTGCCTGGGAATTGCATTGTTGTTTCCCTGCGTGCTTTTGACAACAGGATGTTCAGAATACAGAGAATACCAGCAGTTATTAACTGCATTCCAAACATTCTGATTAGCAAATACAAATGTCAATAACTATCTCCATGTGCTAAAATGTTTTCACCGAAAAAGAGGTGGTTGACATCTAACAAGATCGAATTTAACTTTTGCATTCAGTCACCTCTAACCACGTGAGTGACTGAGACATAGGACCTCATTCCCGGTCTGGCGGTAAGCCTGCCGGTGATACCAACGGCTTGTTGGTGGACCCGGAAAAAATTACCAGTGCCGGAATTCCCGGGAACACTGGGGTATTACAACCCCGGCGGCCCGGAAGTCAGGCACCAGCAATTTTGTATGTCCCCATTCCCATGGAGTTCTGTAGAACTCCACGATTGACACCTCTGCTATCTCGGGTGATTCTATCCTCAGAGATAGGGAAAGAGTAGTTCTTCACGGCCACTGTCAATAATGCATGATATTGCCTAGGGGCCTATATACCATGACGGTAATATCATAGGATGAGTAATACATAAATGTTGGTTGACAACCAAACCATACCTCAACGTCTATGAGATGGGGCTCCCAGCCTACGTTTATAGGTCTGTCGCCTGTATGTCTGTTGACTTTCAGTCGTGTGTTCTCAGACAGACACTTGGGCCCTCTTTATCCTACGAGCTGTGTGATTCCCCAAGGGAACTTCACGGCTCTTAGGAGGAGCTAGAGGCACCATTCAAGCACTATGTCTACCGTATTTAGCATAGAATGGTGAACGACCTATGGATGAATGTTTTGTGTTATTATAGCCGAATTTCACCGCAGGTAATACATGTACCCATGACCTCGGGTGCTGTGAACAATAGCACCTAAGATAAGTTGAGTTTGGTTACGTTTTTCAGTTTTACCACCTGACTGCAGATGGTAACTAGAAGACAAATACAGGTTAATGGTTAGCAGTTTAGTGAACTGCCTCCAATACAGTGAAGTGAATTGTGATCCCCTATCAGAGACCAAAACCAAAGGAAGTCCATGTAGGTGATACACTAAGCAACACAGCGCTAACCATGGAGCAGTGGAGATGCCTTCATAGGGAATTAAATGGCCCATTTTGGTAAAGGAATTTATAACCACCAAGATGGTGTTGTGTTTGTAACTCATTGTAATTGTAATTGGTTATTTATAACGCACTTAATACCCAGAAGTTTCTAAGCGCAGACCCGGGGATCGAACCTGTATTGCTACACGTTGTCTTGCTTCCAAGACGAGCGTGTTGCCCCTGAGCTATCCTCCCGAGAGCTATCCTCCCATTGGCAGCTCAGCTCAGCTATGAAATCCAAGTTAAGAGCAGGCCATGGTTCCACATGAATGGGCACAGGATGTAGTAAGCCAAACAGTTTAAATTCTCTGGTATTCACTCCATGCTCTCATTCTCCGGTATTCTCTCCATCCTCTCATTCTCTGGTATTCACTCATTGTCTGTTATTTACCCCACAGCTTGCATTCCCTGTTAATTACCTCATACTCCCATTCTTTGTTATTTACCCCACTCTCATTTGCTGTTATTTAAT
This sequence comes from Ambystoma mexicanum, assembly GCF_040938575.1. Classification (NCBI taxonomy): domain Eukaryota; kingdom Metazoa; phylum Chordata; class Amphibia; order Caudata; family Ambystomatidae; genus Ambystoma; species Ambystoma mexicanum. The sequence continues at coordinate 1,476,970,226 of NC_090934.1, forward strand.
CCCATGCTCTCATTCTCCAGTATTCACTCCATGACCTCATTCTCTGGTATTCACTCCATGCTCTCATTCTCCGGTATTCACTCCATGCCCTCATTCTTTGGTGTTCACTCCATGCTCTCATTCACCGGTATCCACTCCATGCTCTCATTCTCTGGTTTTCATCCCTTGTCTGTTATTTACCCCACAGCTTGCATTCCCTGTTAATTACCTCATGCTCCCATTCTCTGTTATTTACCCCACTCTAATTTGCTGTTATTTAACCCCATGCTCTCATTCTCCGGTGTTCACTCCATGACCTCATTCTCTGGTGTTCACTCAATGCTCTCATTCTCCGTTATTCACTACATACCCTCATTCTCTGGTATTCACTCCATGCTCTCATTCTCTTGTATTCACTCCATGCTCTCGTTCTCTGGTATTCACTTCATTCTCTCGTTCTCTGGTATTCACTCCATGCCCTCATTCTTTGGTATTCACTCCAGGCTCTCATTCTCTGGTATTCGCTCCATGCTCTCATTCTCCGGTATTCACTCCATGGCCTCATTCTCCGGTATCCTGTCCATGCTCTCACTCTCTGGTATTCACCCCTTGTCTGTTATTTACCCCACAACTTGCATTCCCTGTTAATTACCTCATGCTCCATTCTCTGTCATTTACCCCACTCTCATTTGCTGTTATTTAACCCCATGCTCTCATTCTCCAGTATTCACTCCATGGCCTCATTCTCTCGTATTCACTCCATGCACTCATTCTCTGGTATTCACCCCATGCCCTCATTCTCTGGTATTCGCTCCATGCTCTCATTCTCCGGTATTCACCCCATGCCCTCATTATCTGGTATTCGCTCCATGACCTCATTCTCTGGTATTCACCCCATGCCCTCATTCTCTGGTATTCACTCCATGCCCTCATTCTCTGGTATTCACTCCATGCCCTCATTCTCTGGTATTCACTCCATGCCCTCATTCTTTGGTATTCACTCCATGCCCTCATTCTCTGGTATTCACTCCATGCCCTCATTCTTTGGTATTCACGCCATGCCCTCATTCTCTGGTATTCACTCCATGCCCTCATTCTTTGGTATTCACTCCATGCTCTCATTCTCTGGTATTCACTCCATGCCCTCATTCTCTGGTATTCACTCCATGCCCTCATTCTCTGGTATTCACTCCATGCTCATTCTCTGGTATTCACTCCATGCCCTCATTCTTTGGTATTCACTCCATGCTCTCATTCTCTGGTATTCACTCCATGCCCTCATTCTCTGGTATTCACTCCATGCCCTCATTCTCTGGTATTCACTCCGTGCCCTCATTCTTTGGTATTCACTCCATGCCCTCATTCTTTGGTATTCACGCCATGCCCTCATTCTCTGGTATTCACTCCATGCCCTCATTCTTTGGTATTCACTCCATGCCCTCATTCTCTGGTATTCACTCCATGCTCTCATTCTCTGGTATTCACTCCATGCCCTCATTCTTTGGTATTCACTCCATGCCCTCATTCTTTGGTATTCACCCCATGCCCTCATTCTCTGGTATTCACTCCATGCTCTCATTCTCCGGTATTCACCCCATGCCCTCATTATCTGGTATTCGCTCCATGACCTCATTCTCTGGTATTCACCCCATGCCCTCATTCTCTGGTATTCACTCCATGCCCTCATTCTTTGGTATTCACTCCATGCTCTCATTCTCTGGTATTCACTCCATGCCCTCATTCTCTGGTATTCACTCCATGCCCTCATTCTCTGGTATTCACTCCATGCTCATTCTCTGGTATTCACTCCATGCCCTCATTCTTTGGTATTCACTCCATGCTCTCATTCTCTGGTATTCACTCCATGCCCTCATTCTCTGGTATTCACTCCATGCCCTCATTCTCTGGTATTCACTCCATGCCCTCATTCTTTGGTATTCACTCCATGCCCTCATTCTTTGGTATTCACGCCATGCCCTCATTCTCTGGTATTCACTCCATGCCCTCATTCTTTGGTATTCACTCCATGCCCTCATTCTCTGGTATTCACTCCATGCTCTCATTCTCTGGTATTCACTCCATGCCCTCATTCTCTGGTATTCACTCCATTCCCGCATTCTTTGGTATTCACTCCATGCCCTCATTCTCTGGTATTCACTCCATGCTCATTCTCTGGTATTCACTCCATGCCCTCATTCTTTGGTATTCACTCCATGCTCTCATTCTCTGGTATTCACTCCATGCCCTCATTCTCTGGTATTCACTCCATGCCCTCATTCTCTGGTATTCACTCCATGCCCTCATTCTTTGGTATTCACTCCATGCCCTCATTCTTTGGTATTCACGCCATGCCCTCATTCTCTGGTATTCACTCCATGCCCTCATTCTTTGGTATTCACTCCATGCCCTCATTCTCTGGTATTCACTCCATGCTCTCATTCTCTGGTATTCACTCCATGCCCTCATTCTCTGGTATTCACTCCATTCCCGCATTCTTTGGTATTCACTCCATGCTCTCATTCTCTGTTATCTGCCCCGTGCTCTCATTATTTTTAAAGCTGATAATTGATTTTTGGCCGCACCAATAATGTTGTGAACCTGTGACCTATATGTAGGTAGGTATCAGCACTTAATATTTTATTTTGATGAAGTGTAAGAGGTGTACTCTTTTTTTGATGTGAAATTGTTTTATGTTTCTACTTTATTCTAGAGCCATGTGGGAGTAATCCCTTAATGAGGGTCCATTTTGTGGGGTTTCCACTCGGCTTTGCTCCTTTTCTGGGTCCTCTGGCACTTCTCTTGGCTTCGGGATTAGTTACATATTTCGAACATGTCTTTTTTTTAAACACCTTGTTTCAAGCTTGCACCTCTGTTGCGAAAAATAGAGCCTTCCATCGACAAAGAAGCGTCCTGCGTTCGCAAATCGCAATTTGCAACTTTTCACAACATGATACTTGCGTGTTTCCTGGGGCAACCTTTGGGGAAAGACTTTGTCAAATGCAAAGTACATTAACCCAGAAAACCAGCCTCCTTTAGCCTTTTGGGCTTTTCTTATAGGCATGGCCCTATGGCCCTGTAGGACCAGACATTTCTGCATATGGCTCTTCTTATGGGATGAGAGCCATATAGGCATGGCCCTATGGCCCTGTAGGACCAGGCATTTCTGCATATGGGTCTTCTTATGGGATGAGAGCCATATAGGCATGGCCCTGTAGGACCAGGCATTTCTGCATATGGCTCTTCTTATGGGATGAGAGCCATATAGGCATGGCCTATGGCCCTGTAGGACCAGGCATTTCTGCATATGGCTCTTCTTATTGGATGAGAGCCATATAGGCATGGCCCTATGGCCCTGTAGGACAAGGCATTTCTGCATATGGCTCTTCTCATGGGATGAGGGCCATATAGGCATGGCCCTATGGCCCTGTAGGACCAGCCTGTCTTGCATATGGGTCTTCTTATGGGATGAGAACCATATAGGCATGGCCCTATGGCCCTGTAGGACCAGCCTGTCTTGCATATGGGTCTTCTTCTTATGGGATGAGAAACATATAGGCATGGCCCTATGGCCCTGTAGGACCAGGCATTTCTGCATACGGGTCTTCTTATGGGATGAGAAGCATATAGGCATGGCCCTATGGCCCTGTAGGGCCAGCCTGTCTTGCATATGGGTCTTCTTCTTATGGGATGAGAACCAGATAGGCATGGCCCTATGGCCCTGTAGGACCAGGCATTTCTGCATATGGCTCTTCTTATGGAATGAGAACCATATAGGCATGGTCCTATGGCCCTATAGGACCAGCCTGTCTTGCATATGGGTCTTCTTCTTATGGGATGAGAACCATATAGGCATGGCCCTATGGCCCTGTAGGACCAGGCATTTCTGCATAGGGCTCTTCTTATGGGATGAGAGCCATATAGGCATGGCCCTATGGCCCTGTAGGACCAGGCATTTCTACATATGGCTCTTCTTATGGGATGAGAGCCATATAGGCATGGCCCTGCAGGACAAGGCATTTCTGCATATGGCTCTTCTTATGGGATGAGAGCCATATAGGCATGTCCCTATGGCCCTGTAGGACCAGGCATTTCTGCATATGGCTCTTCTTATGGGATGAGAAGCATATAGGCATGGCCCTATGGCCCTGTAGGACCAGGCATTTCTGCATATGGCTCTTCTTATGGGATGAGAAGCATATAGGCATGGCCCTATGGCCCTGTAGGACCAGCCTGTCTTGCATATGGGTCTTCTTCTTATGGGATGAGAACCATATAGGCATGGCCCTATGGCCCTGTAGGACCAGGCATTTCTGCATATGGCTCTTCTTATGGAATGAGAACCATACAGGAATGGTCCTATGGCCCTGTAGGACCAGCCTGTCTTGCATATGGGTCTTCTTCTTATGGGATGAGAACCATATAGGCATGGCCCTATGGCCCTGTAGGACCAGGCATTTCTGCATATGGCTCTTCTTATGGAATGAGAACCATATAGGCATGGCCCTATGGCCCTGTAGGACCAGGCATTTCTGCATATGGCTCTTCTTATGGGGTGAGAAGCATATAGGCATGGTCCTATGGCCCTGTAGGACCAGCCTGTCTTGCATATGGGTCTTCTTCTTATGGGATGAGAACCATATAGGCATGGCCCTATGGCCCTGTAGGAGCAGGCATTTCTGCATATGGCTGTTCTTATGGAATGAGAACCATATAGGCATGGCCCTATGGCCCTGTAGGACCAGGCATTTCTGCATATGGCTCTTCTTATGGAATGCGAACCATCTAGGCATGGCCCTATGGCCCTGTAGGACCAGCCTGTCTTGAATATGGGTCTTCTTCTTATGGGATGAGAACCATATAGGCATGGCCCTATGGTCCTGTAGGACCAGGCATTTCTGCATATGGCTCTTCTTATGGGATGAGAGCCATATAGGCATGGCCCTGAAGGACCATGCATTTCTGCATATGGCTCTTCTTATGGAATGAGAACCATATAGGCATGGCCCTATGGCCCTGTAGGACCAGGCATTTCTGCATATGGCTCTTCTTATGGGATGAGAGCCATATAGGCATGGCCCTGAAGGACCATGCATTTCTGCATATGGCTCTTCTTATGGGATGAGAGCCATATAGCCATGGCCCTGTAGGATCAGGCATTTCTGCATATGGCTCTTCTTATGGAATGAGAGCCATATAGGCATGGCTGTATGGCCCTGTAGGACCAGGCATTTCTGCATATGGCTCTTCTTATGGGATGAGAGCCATATAGGCATGGCCCTGAAAGACCATGCATTTCTGCATATGACTCTTCTTATGGGATGAGAGCCACATAACCATGGTCCTGTAGGACCAGGCATTTCTGCATATGGCTCTTCTTATGGAATGAGAACCATATAGGCATGGCCCTATGGCCCTGTAGGGCCAGGCATTTCTGCATATGGCTCTTCTTATGGGATGAGAGCCATATAGCCATGGCCCTGTAGGACCAGGCATTTCTTCATATGGCTCTTCTTATGGGATGAGAGCCATATAGGCATGGCCCTATGGCCCTGTAGGACCAGGCATTTCTGCATATGGCTCTTCTTATGGGATGAGAGCCATATAGGCATGGCCCTGTAGGACCAGGCATTTCTGCATATGGCTCTTCTTATGGGATGAGAGCCATATAGGCATGGCCCTGTAGGACCAGGTATTTCTGCATATGGCTCTTCTTATGGGATGAGAGCCATATAGACATGGCCCTGTGGGACCAGGCATTTCTGCATATGGCTCTTCTTATGGGATGAGAGCCATATAGGCATGTCCCTGTAGGACCAGGCATTTCTGCATATGGCTCTTCTTATGGGATGAGAGCCATATAGGCATGGCCCTGAAGGACCATGCATTTCTGCATATGGCTCTTCTTATGGGATGAGAGCCATATAGCCATGGCCCTGTAGGACCAGGCATTTCTGCATATGGCTCTTCTTATGGAATGAGAACCATATAGGCATGGCCCTATGGCCCTGTAGGACCAGGCATTTCTGCATATGGCTCTTCTTATGGGATGAGAGCCATATAGGCATGGCCCTGAAGGACCATGCATTTCTGCATATGGCTCTTCTTATGGGATGAGAGCCATATAGGCATGGCCCTGTAGGACCAGGCATTTCTGCATATGGCTCTTCTTATGGGATGAGAGCCATATAGGCATGGCCCTGTGGCCCTGTGGGACCAGGCATTTCTGCATATGGCTCTTCTTATGGGATGAGAGCCACATAGGCATGGTCCTATGGCCCTGTAGGACCAGGCATTTCTGCATATGGCTCTTCTTATGGGATGAGAGCCATATAGAAATGGCCCTATGGCCCTGTAGGACCAGGCATTTCTGCATATGGCTCTTCTTATGGGATGAGAGCCATATAGGCATGGCCGCATGGCCCTGTAGGACCAGGCATTTCTGCATATGGCTCTTCTTATGGGATGAGAGCCATATAGGCATGGCCCTGTAGGACCAGGCATTTCTGCATATGGCTCTTCTTATGGGATGAGAGCCATATAGGCATGGCCCTATGGCCCTGTAGGACCAGGCATTTCTGCATATGGCTCTTCTTATGGGATGAGAAGCATATAGGCATGGCCCTATGGCCCTGTAGGACCAGCCTGTCTTGCATATGGGTCTTCTTCTTATGGGATGAGAACCATATAGACATGGCCCTATGGCCCTGTAGGACCAGGCATTTCTGCATATGGCTCTTCTTATGGAATGAGAACCATATAGGCATGGTCCTATGGCCCTGTAGGACCAGCCTGTGTTGCATATGGGTCTTCTTCTTATGGGATGAGAACCATATAGGCATGGCCCTATGGCCCTGTAGGACCAGGCATTTCTGCATATGGCTCTTCTTATGGAATGAGAACCATATAGGCATGGCCCTATGGCCCTGTAGGACCAGGCATGTCTGCATATGGCTCTTCTTATGGGATGAGAAGCATATAGGCATGGTCCTATGGCCCTGTAGGACCAGCCTGTCTTGCATATGGGTCTTCTTCTTATGGGATGAGAACCATATAGGCATGGCCCTATGGCCCTGTAGGACCAGGCATTTCTTCATATGGCTCTTCTTATGGAATGAGAACCATATAGGCATGGCCCTATGGCCCTGTAGGACCAGGCATTTCTGCATATGGCTCTTCTTATGGAATGCGAACCATCTAGGCATGGCCCTATGGCCCTGTAGGACCAGCCTGTCTTGCATATGGGTCTTCTTCTTATGGGATGAGAACCATATAGACATGGCCCTATGGTCCTGTAGGACCAGGCATTTCTGCATATGGCTCTTCTTATGGGATGAGAACCATATAGGCATGGCCCTATGGTCCTGTAGGACCAGGCATTTCTGCATATGGCTCTTCTTATGGAATGAGAACCATATAGGCATGGCCCTATGGCCCTGTAGGACCAGTCATTTCTGCATATGGCTCTTCTTATGGGATGAGAAGCATCTAGGCATGGTCCTATGGCCCTGTAGGACCAGCCTGTCTTGCATATGGGTCTTCTTCTTATGGGATGAGAACCATATAGGCATGACCCTATGGCCCTGTAGGACCAGGCATTCCTGCATATGGCACTTCCTCTTATGGGATGAGAACCATATAGGCATGGCCCTGTAGGACCAGGCATTTCTGCATATGGCTCTTCTTATGGGATGAGAGCCATATAGGCATGGCCCTGTAGGACCAGGCATTTCTGCATATGGCTCTTCTTATGGGATGAGAGCCATATAGGTATAGTCCTATGGCCCTGTAGGACCAGGCATTCCTGCATATGGCTCTTCTTATGGGATGAGAGCCATATAGGCATGGCCCTGTAGGACCAGGCATTTCTGCATATGGCTCTTCTTATGGGATGAGAGCCATATAGGCATGGCCCTATGGCCCTGTAGGGCCAGGCATTTCTGCATATGGCTCTTCTTATGGGATGAGAGCCATATAGGCATGGCCCTATGGCCCTGTAGGACCAGGCATTTCTACATATGGCTCTTCTTATGGGATGAGAGCCATATAGGCATGGCCCTGCAGGACCAGGCATTTCTGCATATGGCTCTTCTTATGGGATGAGAGCCATATAGGCATGGCCCTGTAGGACCAGGCATTTCTGCATATGGCTCTTCTTATGGGATGAGAGCCATATAGGCATGGCCCTATGGCCCTGTAGGACCAGGCATTTCTGCATATGGCTCTTCTTATGGGATGAGAGCCATATAGGCATGGCCCTATGGCCCTGTAGGACCAGGCATTCCTGCATGTGGCACTTCCTCTTATGGGATGAGAGCCATATAGGCATGGCCCTATGGCCCTGTAGGACCAGGCATTTCTGCATATGGCTCTTCTTATGGGACGAGAGCCATATAGGCATGGCCCTGTAGGACCAGGTATTTCTGCATATGGCTCTTCTTATGGGATGAGAGCCATATAGACATGGCCCTGTGGGACCAGGCATTTCTGCATATGGCTCTTCTTATGGGATGAGAGCCATATAGGCATGGCCCTATGGCCCTGTAGGACCAGCCTGTCTTGCATATGGGTCTTCTTATGGGATGAGAGCCATATAGGCATGGCCCTATATGGCTCTTCTTATGGGATGAGAGCCATATAGGCATGGCCCTGCAGGACCAGGCATTTCTGCATATGGCTCTTCTTATGGGATGAGAGCCATATAGGCATGGCCCTGTAGGACCAGGCATTTCTGCATATGGCTCTTCTTATGGGATGAGAGCCATATAGGCATGGCCCTGTGGGACCAGGCATTTCTGCATATGGCTCTTCTTATGGGATGAGAGCCATATAGGCATGTCCCTGTAGGACCAGGCATTTCTGCATATGGCTCTTCTTATGGGATGAGAGCCATATAGGCATGGCCCTATGGCCCTGTAGGACCAGGTATTTGTGCATATGGCTCTTCTTATGGGATGAGAGCCATATAGTCATGGCCCTATGGCCCTGTAGGACCAGGCGTTTCTGCATATGGCTCTTCTTGTGGGATGAGAGCCATATAGGCATGGTCCTATGGCCCTGTAGGACCAGGCATTCCTGCATATGGCTCTTCTTATGGGATGAGAGCCATATAGGCATGGCCCTATGGCCCTGTAGGACCAGGCATTCCTGCATATGGCTCTTCTTATGGGATGAGAGCCTTATAGGCATTGCCCTAGGGCCCTGTAGGATCAGCCTGTCTTGCATATGGGTCTTCTTCTTATGGGATGAGAACCATATAGGCATGGCCCTATAGCCCTGTAGGACCAGGCATTTCTGCATATGGGTCTTCTTATGGGATGAGAGCCATATAGGCATGTCCCTATGGCCCTATAGGACCAGGCATTTCTGCATATGGCTCTTCTTATGGGATGAGAAGCATATAGGCATGGTCCTATGGCCCTGTAGGACCAGGCATTTCTGCATATGGCTCTTCTTATGGAATGAGAACCATATAGGCATGGCCCTATGGCCCTGTAGGACCAGGCATTTCTGCATATGGCTCTTCTTATGGAATGAGAACCATATAGGCATGGCCCTATGGCCCTGTAGGACCAGGCATTTCTGCATATGGCTCTTCTTATGGGATGAGAGCCAACGCCCCAGATTCCTTCAGGTGACCCCCCTCCCATCGTCCGCTCTGACAGTATCTGATGCCGCTACTCTTTTGCCCCCACCGTGTTCCCCTCCCTCTGACTCGTGCCCTCTTCTGTCCTCTTGTTTTCCAGAACGAACGAAACAGAGTTTCTTGCCTCTTGTTTGGCTGGAATGATGCATGATTCCTGCTCTCCCCTACCTGATGCTGACATCAATACCGCCCTCCTTGGCAAGTCCCTGCAAACGGATGCATGATGTGTGTCTTTGCTAGCGCCTGGAATAAACCCGGCACGTAGCGCCTTAAGGTCTAACACAAGGCGAAGTACCATTCCAGTATCAAACAGTTCGATATTTATGAGATAAATTCTAAGCCAGGAAACTCCACACACCGACGCCCCTAAACATATTTCCAAAATCAGATCTGAACACGTTCTTTTTTAAGAAGTATCACATTAATATCACGCGCTTGGATAGCAACATCAAACATCTCGGATATATTGCGAAACTCTCAAGATGGCGGATCACTCCAGCATACATAAGATTTTTGAGGATTATTTTTGAAAGTCAACAACATGTATTTTACTGGTTTTTCCCACATTCTTATGTGATAATTTATAGATTTTTTTCCAGCGAATGCCTTGACTCTGGCCCGTCTGCTCTGTTCTGTCAGTTCAGGGAGAGAAGGGGATGCCCTCGGGGGCAACACTCTGGCCCGTCTGCTCTGTTCTGCCAATTCAGGGAGAGAAGGGGATGCCCTGGGGGGCAACACTCTGGTCCGTCTGCTCTGTTCTGCCAGTTCAGGGAGAGAAGGGGATGCCCTGGAGGGCAACACTCTGGCCCGTCTGCTCTGTTCTGCCAGTTCAGGGAGAGAGAGGGAGATGCCCTGGGGGGCAATACTCTTGCCAGTCTGATCTGTTTTGCCAGTTCAGGGAGAGAGAGGGAGATGCCCTGGGGCAATACTCTTGCCAGTCTGCTCTGTTCTGCCAGTTCAGGGAGAGAGAGGGAGATGCCCTGGGGGCAATACTCTTGCCAGTCTGCTCTGTTCTGCCAGTTCAGGGAGAGAGAGGGAGATGCCCTGGGGGGCAATACTCTTGCCAGTCTGCTCTGTTCTGCCAGTTCAGGGAGAGAGAGGGAGATGCCCTGGGGGGCAATACTCTTGCCAGTCTGCTCTGTTCTGCCAGTTCAGGGAGAGAGAGGGAGATGCCCTGGGGGGCAATACTCTTGCCAGTCTGCTCTGTTCTGCCAGTTCAGGGAGGGAGCGGGAGATGCCCTGGGGGGCAATACTCTTGCCAGTCTGCTCTGTTCTGCCAGTTCAGGGAGAGAGAGGGAGATGCCCTGGGGGGCAATACTCTTGCCAGTCTGCTCTGTTCTGCCAGTTCAGGGAGAGAGAGGGAGATGCCCTGGGGGGCAATACTCTTGCCAGTCTGCTCTGTTCTGCCAGTTCAGGGAGAGAGAGGGAGATGCCCTGGGGGGCAATACTCTTGCCAGTCTGCTCTGTTCTGCCAGTTCAGGGAGAGAGAGGGAGATGCCCTGGGGGGCAATACTCTGGCCCGTCTGCTCTGTTCTGCCAGTTCAGGGAGAGAAGGAGATGCCCTGGGGGGCAATACTCTGGCCCGTCTGCTCTGTTCTGCCAGTTCAGGGAGAGAGAGGGAGATGCCCTGGGGGGCAATACTCTGGCCCGTCTGCTCTGTTCTGCCAGTTCAGGGAGAGAGAAGGAGATGCCCTGGGGGGCAATACTCTGGCCAGTCTGCTCTGTTCTGCCAGTTCAGGGAGAGAGAGGGAGATGCCCTGGAGGGCAATACTCTTGCCAGTCTGCTCTGTTCTGCCAATTCAGGGAGAGAGAAGGAGATGCCCTGGGGGGCAATACTCTGGCCAGTCTGCTCTGTTCTGCCAGTTCAGGGAGAGAAGGAGATGCCCTGGGGGGCAATACTCTGGCCCGTCTGCTCTGTTCTGCCAGTTCAGGGAGAGAGAGGGAGTTGCCCTGGGGGGGCAATACTCTGGCCCGTCTGCTCTGTTCTGCCAGTTGAGGGAGAGAGACGGGGATGCCCTGGGAGGCAATACTCTGCTCTGTTCTGCCAGTTCAGGGAGAGAGAGGGAGATGCCTAGGGGGGCAATACTCTTGCCAGTCTGCTCTGTTCTGCCAGTTCAGGGAGAGAGAGGGAGATGCCCTGGGGGGCAATACTCTGGCCCGTCTGCTCTGTTCTGCCAGTTCAGGGAGAGAAGGAGATGCCCTGAGGGGCAATACTCTGGCCTGTCTGCTCTGTTCTGCCAGTTCAGGGAGAGAGAGGGAGATGCCCTGGGGGGCAATACTCTGGCCCGTCTGCTCTGTTCTGCCAGTTGAGGGAGAGAGACGGGGATGCCCTGGGAGGCAATACTCTGGCCAGTCTGCTCTGTTATGCCAGTTCAGGGAGAGAGAAGGAGATGCCCTGGGGGGCAATACTCTTGCCAGTCTGCTCTGTTCTGCCAGTTCAGGGAGAGAGAAGGAGATGCCCTGGGGGGGGGGGGGGGCAATACTCTTGCCAGTCTGCTCTGTTCTGCCAGTTCAGGGAGAGAGAAGGAGATGCCCTGGGGGGCAATGCTCTGGCCTGTCTGCTCTGTTCTGCCAGTTCAGGGAGAGAGAAGGAGATGATACCCTGGGGGGCAATACTCTTGCCAGTCTGCTCTGTTCTGCCAGTTCAGGGAGAGAGAGGGAGATGCCCTGGGGGGCAATACTCTTGCCAGTCTGCTCTGTTCTGCCAGTTCAGGGAGAGAGAGGGAGATGCCCTGGGGGGCAATACTCTTGCCAGTCTGCTCTGTTCTGCCAGTTCAGGGAGAGAGAGGGAGATGCCCTGGGGGGCAATACTCTTGCCAGTCTGCTCTGTTCTGCCAGTTCAGGGAGAGAGAGGGAGATGCCCTGGGGGGCAATACTCTTGCCAGTCTGCTCTGTTCTGCCAGTTCAGGGAGAGAGAAGGAGATGCCCTGGGGGGCAATACTCTTGCCAGTCTGCTCTGTTCTGCCAGTTCAGGGAGAGAGAAGGAGATGCCCTGGGGGGCAATACTCTGGCCCGTCTGCTCTGTTCTGCCAGTTCAGGGAGAGAAGGAGATGCCCTGGGGGGCAATACTCTGGCCCGTCTGCTCTGTTCTGCCAGTTCAGGGAGAGAGAGGGAGATGCCCTGGGGGGCAATACTCTGGCCCGTCTGCTCTGTTCTGCCAGTTCAGGGAGAGAGAAGGAGATGCCCTGAGGGGCAATACTCTTGCCAGTCTGCTCTGTTCTGCCAGTTCAGGGAGAGGGAGGGAGATGCCCTGGAGGGCAATACTCTTGCCAGTCTGCTCTGTTCTGCCAATTCAGGGAGAGAGAAGGAGATGCCCTGGGGGGCAATACTCTGGCCAGTCTGCTCTGTTCTGCCAGTTCAGGGAGAGAAGGAGATGCCCTGGGGGGCAATACTCTGGCCCGTCTGCTCTGTTCTGCCAGTTCAGGGAGAGAGAGGGAGTTGCCCTGGGGGGCAATACTCTGGCCCGTCTGCTCTGTTCTGCCAGTTGAGGGAGAGAGACGGGGATGCCCTGGGAGGCAATACTCTGCTCTGTTCTGCCAGTTCAGGGAGAGAGAGGGAGATGCCTAGGGGGGCAATACTCTTGCCAGTCTGCTCTGTTCTGCCAGTTCAGGGAGAGAGAGGGAGATGCCCTGGGGGGCAATACTCTGGCCCGTCTGCTCTGTTCTGCCAGTTCAGGGAGAGAAGGAGATGCCCTGAGGGGCAATACTCTGGCCTGTCTGCTCTGTTCTGCCAGTTCAGGGAGAGAGAGGGAGATGCCCTGGGAGGCAATACTCTGGCCCGTCTGCTCTGTTCTGCCAGTTGAGGGAGAGAGACGGGGATGCCCTGGGAAGCAATACTCTGGCCAGTCTGCTCTGTTATGCCAGTTCAGGGAGAGAGAAGGAGATGCCCTGGGGGGCAATACTCTTGCCAGTCTGCTCTGTTCTGCCAGTTCAGGGAGAGAGAAGGAGATGCCCTGGGGGGGGCAATACTCTTGCCAGTCTGCTCTGTTCTGCCAGTTCAGGGAGAGAGAAGGAGATGCCCTGGGGGGCAATGCTCTGGCCTGTCTGCTCTGTTCTGCCAGTTCAGGGAGAGAGAAGGAGATACCCTGGGGGGGGGATACTCTGGCCAGTCTGCTCTGTTCTGACAGTTCAGGGAGAGAGAAGGAGATGCCTTGGGGGGCAATAATCTTGCCAGTCTGCTCTGTTCTGCCAGTTCAAGGAGAGAGAAGGGGATGCCCTGGGGGACAATACTCTGGCCCGTCTGCTCTATTCTGCCAGTTCAGGGAGAGAGAAGGGGATGCCCTGGGGGCAACACTCTGGCCCGTCTGCTCTTTTCTGCCAGTTCAGGGAGTGAGAAGGGGATGCCCTGGGGGGCAATACTCTGGCCCGTCTGCTCTGTTCTGCCAGTTGAGGGAGAGAGACGGGGATGCCATGGGAGGCAATACTCTGGCCAGTCTGCTCTGTTCTGCAGTTCAGGGAGAGAAGGAGATGCCCTGGGGGGCAATACTCTGGCCAGTCTGCTCTATTCTGCAGTTCAGGGAGAGAAGGAGATGCCCTGGGCGGGCAATACTCTGGCCAGTCTGCTCTGTTCTGCAGTTCAGGGAGAGAATGAGATGCCCTGGGGGGCAATACTCTGGTCAGTCTGCTCTGTTCTGCCAGTTCAGGGAGAGAGAAAGGGATGCCCTGGGGGCAATACTCTGGCTCGCCTGCTCTGTTCTGCAGTTCAGGGAGAGAGAAAATGATGCCCTTGGGTGCAATACTCTTGCCAGTCTGCTCTATTCTGCCAGTTCAGGGAGAGAGAAGGAGATGTCCTGGGAGGCAATACTCTGGACAGTCTGCTCTGTTCTGCCAGTTCATGGAGAGAGAAGGAGATGCCCTGGGGGGAAATACTCTGGCCTGTCTGCTCTGTTCTGCAGTTCAGGGAGAGAAGGGGATGCCCTGGGAGGCAATGCTCTGGCCAGTGTGCTCTGTTCTGCCAGTTCAGGGAGAGAGAAGGGGATGCCCTGGGGGGCAATACTTTGGCTCGTCTGCTCTGTTCTGCCAATTCAGGGAGAGAGAAGGGGATACCCTGGGGGGCAATACTCTGGCCCGTCTTCTCTGTTCTGCCAGTTCAAGGAGAGAGAAGGGGATGCCCTGGGGGGCAATACTCTGACCCGTCTGCTCTGTTTTGCCAATTCAGGGAGAGAGAAGGGGATGCCCTGGGGGCACTACTCTAGCCTGTCTTCTCTGTTCTGCCAGTTCAGGGAGCGAGAAGGGGATGCCCTGGGGAGCAATACTCTGGCCCGTCTGCTCTGTTCTGCCAGTTGAGGGAGAGAGACGGGGATGCCCCGGGAGGCAATACTCTGGCCAGTCTGCTCTGTTCTGCAGTTCAGGGAGAGAAGGAGATGCCCTGGTGGGCAATACTCTGGCCCGTCTGCTCTGTTCTGCCAGTTCAGGGAGAGAGAAGGGGATGCCCTGGGGGGCAATACTCTGGCTCGTCTGCTCTGTTCTGCCAATTCAGGGAGAGAGAAGGGGATGCCCTGGGGAGCAATACTCTGGCCCGTCTGCTCTGTTCTGCAGTTCAGGGAGAGAAGGAGATGCCTTGGGGGGCAATACTCTGGCCCGTCTGCTCTGTTCTGCAGTTCAGGGAGAGAAGGAGATGCCCGGGGGGGGGGCAATACTCTGGCCAGTCTGCTCTGTTCTGCACTTCAGGGAGAGAAGGAGATGCCCTGGGGGTTGGGGGTGGGCAATGCTCTGGCCCGTCTGCTCTGTTCTGCCAGTTCAGGGAGAGAAGGGGACGCCCTGGGAGGCAATACTCTGGCCAGTCTGCTCTGTTCTGCCAGTTCAGGGAGAGAGAAGGGGGTGCCCCTGGGGGGCAATACTCTGGCCAGTCTGCAATGCCCTGGGTTCAGGGAGAGAAGGGGATGCCCTGGGAGGCCACACAGATCCTGCCAGCACTTGTAGCAGCTCGGCTCACGTGGAAATAAAGGGGAACACTCTGCGGGATGAGTTATAAATTAATCAATTGCATTCAATTAGCTCGTAGCACGGATCCAAATTAATCAACTGCCGGCATCCGAGATAGGAACAGGACGAGCGTCGCTGCAGTTAATCGATTTAAAGGCATGAGAGTCAGGAGTTAGTGAGAGAGTGAAAAAAGGAAGAGAGAAAGCACAGGGGAAAGCATACTGATGTGTGACCAAGGTCGCCTCTGAAGATCCTGCCAGCTCTATGATGAACGAGGAGATCCCAGTTAGTGTAAGTCTGTCAATTAAGGAAGCTGACCCAAAGGTGGCTTGCTGGTGGCGGTTATAGACTTTTATTTGTGCATAAAAGACCCACACTAGCCCTATCCTCGATGAGGGGTTTCCCTGCCTCAAAACGAATACTAAAGGGTCTGTCAGAATGCCCGTCAAAACAAACTCCACCGTCCTGTGTCACAACCTACTTGTATCTCTCACACTATAAAGTTCCTTCTCCAGGAGAATGTCTCCCTTCTCCTTATGCTCGCATAATCTTTAAAATAATGTTCTCTTGCAGAAAGAAAGCCAGGGGGAATGACTCCCTTCCCCTGGAGTGGGGTTTCACATAGCCTTTATACACCTCCACACCCCAGAGAATGGCTTCCTTCTCCTGGTATTGGTCTGGACAGTTCACAACAAGGCCAGGGGGAATGACTCCCTTCCCCTGGCATCTTTATAGTATTTTCTAAGAGCTTTAGCCGCTTCTCCAGAGGGAATGACTCCCTTCCCCTGGCATCTTTAGAGTATTTTCTAAGAGTTTTAGCCGCTTCTCCAGAGGGAATGACTCCCTTCTCCTGGCATCTTTAGAGTATGTTCTAAGAGCTTTAGCTGCTTCTCCAGGGGGAATGACTCCCTTCCCCTGGCATCTTTAGAGTATGTTCTAAGAGCTTTAGCCGCTTCTCCAGGGGGAATGACTCCCTTCCCCTGGCATCTGTAGAGTATGTTCTAAGAGCTTTAGCCGCTTCTCCAGGGGGAATGACTCCCTTCCCCTGGCATCTTTAGAGTATGTTCTAAGAGCTTTAGCCGCTTCTCCAGGGGGAATGACACCATTCCCCTGGCATCTTTAGCGTATTTTCTAGGAGCTTTAGCCGCTTCTCCAGGGGGAATGACTCCCTTCCCCTGGCATCTTTATAGTATGTTCTAAGAGCTTTAGCCACTTCTCCATGGGGAATGACTCCCTTCCCCTGGCATCTTTAGAGTATATTCTAAGAGCTTTAGCCGCTTCTACAGTGGAATGACTCCCTTCCCATGGCATCTTCAGAGTATGTTTTAAGAGCTTTAGACACTTCTCCAGGGGGAATGACTCCCTTCCCCTGGCATGTGGGTTTCACACAGTCTGTATTCATCTCCACACCCAGGGGAATGACTCCCATCTTCTGGTCTAGATCTATACAGTTTCAAATAAAGCCAGGGGGAATGACTTCCTTCCCCTTGCACTTCTAACACAACTCCCAGTTCAGAACCAGGAGAATTACTCCCTTCTCCGGGTATTGTTCTGGACAGTTCACAACAAGGCCAGGGTAATGACTCTCTCCCCCTGGCATCTTTAGAGTATGTTCTAGGAGCTTTAGCCACTTCTCCACTGGGAATGGCTCCCTTCTCCTGGCATCTTTAGAGTATGTTCTAAGAGCTTTAGCCACTTCTCTAGGGGGAATGGCACCTTTCCCCTGGCATCTTTAGAGTATGTTCTAAGAGCTTTAGCCACTTCTCCAGGGGGAATGACTCCCTTCCCCTGGCATCTTTAGAGTATGTTCTGAGAGCTTTAGCCGCTTCTCCAGGGGGAATGACTCCCTTCGCCTAGCATCTTTATAGTATGTTCTAAGAGCTTTAGCCGCTTCTCCAGGGGGAATGATTCCCTTCCCCTGGCATCTTTAGAGTATGTTCTAAGAGCTTTAGCCACTTCTCCAGGGGAATGACTCCCTTCCCTGGCATCTTTAGAGTATGTTCTAAGAGCTTTAGCCGCTTCTCCAGGGGGAATGGTTCCCTTCCCCTGGCATCTTTATAGTATGTTCTAAGAGCTTTAGCCGCTTCTCCAGGGGGAATGGTTCCCTTCCCCTGGCATCTTTATAGTATGTTCTAAGAGCTTTAGCCGCTTCACCAGGGGGAATGACTCCCTTCCCTGGCATCTTTATAGTATGTTCTAAGAGCTTTAGCCGCTTCTCCAGGGGGAATGACTCCCTTCCCCTGGCATCTTTAGAGTATGTTCTAAGAGCTTTAGCCGCTTCTCCAGGGGGAATGACTCCCTTCCCCTGGCATCTTCATAGTATGTTCTAAGAGCTTTAGCCTCTTCTCCATGGGGAATGACTCCCTTCCCCTGGCATCTTTAGAGTATGTTCTAAGAGCTTTAGCCGCTTCTCCAGGGGGAATGACTCCCTTCCCCTGGCATCTTTAGAGTATGTTTTAAGAGGTTTAAGAGGTTTAGACACTTCTCCAGGGGGAATGACTCCCTTCCCCTGGCATGTGGGTTTCACACAGTCTGTATTCATCTCCACACCCAGGGGAATGACTCCCATCTTTTGGTCTAGATCTATACAGTTTCCAATAAAGCCAGAGGGAATGACTTCCTTCCCCTTGCACTTCTAACACAACTCCCAGTTCAGAACCAGGAGAATGACTCCCTTCTCCGGGTATTGGTCTGGACAGTTCACAACAAGGCCAGGGGGAATGACTCCCTCCCCCTGGCATCTTTAGAGTATGTTCTAAGAGCTTTAGCCGCTTCTCCAGGGGGAATGACTCCCTTCGCCTGGCATCTTTACAGTATGTTCTAAGAGCTTTAGCCGCTTCTCCAGGGGGAATGACTCCCTTCCCCTGGCATCTTTAGAGTATGTTCTAAGAGCTTTAGCCACTTCTCCAGGGGGAATGACTCCCTTCCCTGGCATCTTTAGAGTATGTTCTAAGATCTTTAGCCACTTCTCCAGGAGGAATGACTCCCTTCCCCTGGCATGTGGGTTTCACACAGTCTTTATACATCTCCACACCCAGGGGAATGACTCCCTTCTCCTGGTATAGATCTATACAGTTTCAAATAAAGCCAGGGGGAATGACTTCCTTCCCCTTGCACTTCTAACACAACTCCCAGTTCAGAACCAGGAGAATTACTCCCTTCTCCGGGTATTGTTCTGGACAGTTCACAACAAGGCCAGGGTAATGACTCTCTCCCCCTGGCATCTTTAGAGTATGTTCTAGGAGCTTTAGCCACTTCTCCACTGGGAATGGCTCCCTTCTCCTGGCATCTTTAGAGTATGTTCTAAGAGCTTTAGCCACTTCTCTAGGGGGAATGGCACCTTTCCCCTGGCATCTTTAGAGTATGTTCTAAGAGCTTTAGCCACTTCTCCAGGGGGAATGACTCCCTTCCCCTGGCATCTTTAGAGTATGTTCTGAGAGCTTTAGCCGCTTCTCCAGGGGGAATGACTCCCTTCGCCTAGCATCTTTATAGTATGTTCTAAGAGCTTTAGCCGCTTCTCCAGGGGGAATGATTCCCTTCCCCTGGCATCTTTAGAGTATGTTCTAAGAGCTTTAGCCACTTCTCCAGGGGAATGACTCCCTTCCCTGGCATCTTTAGAGTATGTTCTAAGAGCTTTAGCCGCTTCTCCAGGGGGAATGGTTCCCTTCCCCTGGCATCTTTATAGTATGTTCTAAGAGCTTTAGCCGCTTCTCCAGGGGGAATGGTTCCCTTCCCCTGGCATCTTTATAGTATGTTCTAAGAGCTTTAGCCGCTTCACCAGGGGGAATGACTCCCTTCCCTGGCATCTTTATAGTATGTTCTAAGAGCTTTAGCCGCTTCTCCAGGGGGAATGACTCCCTTCCCCTGGCATCTTTAGAGTATGTTCTAAGAGCTTTAGCCGCTTCTCCAGGGGGAATGACTCCCTTCCCCTGGCATCTTCATAGTATGTTCTAAGAGCTTTAGCCTCTTCTCCATGGGGAATGACTCCCTTCCCCTGGCATCTTTAGAGTATGTTCTAAGAGCTTTAGCCGCTTCTCCAGGGGGAATGACTCCCTTCCCCTGGCATCTTTAGAGTATGTTTTAAGAGGTTTAGACACTTCTCCAGGGGGAATGACTCCCTTCCCCTGGCATGTGGGTTTCACACAGTCTGTATTCATCTCCACACCCAGGGGAATGACTCCCATCTTTTGGTCTAGATCTATACAGTTTCCAATAAAGCCAGAGGGAATGACTTCCTTCCCCTTGCACTTCTAACACAACTCCCAGTTCAGAACCAGGAGAATGACTCCCTTCTCCGGGTATTGGTCTGGACAGTTCACAACAAGGCCAGGGGGAATGACTCCCTCCCCCTGGCATCTTTAGAGTATGTTCTAAGAGCTTTAGCCGCTTCTCCAGGGGGAATGACTCCCTTCGCCTGGCATCTTTATAGTATGTTCTAAGAGCTTTAGCCGCTTCTCCAGGGGGAATGACTCCCTTCCCCTGGCATCTTTAGAGTATGTTCTAAGAGCTTTAGCCACTTCTCCAGGGGGAATGACTCCCTTCCCTGGCATCTTTAGAGTATGTTCTAAGATCTTTAGCCACTTCTCCAGGAGGAATGACTCCCTTCCCCTGGCATGTGGGTTTCACACAGTCTTTATACATCTCCACACCCAGGGGAATGACTCCCTTCTCCTGGTATAGATCTAAACAGTTTCCAATAAAGCCAGGGGGAATGACTTCCTTCCTCTTGCACTTCTAACACAACTCCCAGTTCAGAACCAGGAGAATGACTGCCTTCTCCAGATATTGGTCTGGACAGTTCACAACAAGACCAGGGGGAATGACTCCCTTCCACTGGCATCTTAAGAGTATGTTCCAAGAGCTTTAGCCGCTTCTCCAGGATAATTAATTCATTCTCCTGGTGTCTAGAAAGTTATTTCTTGCAATCTTTAGCTTCATGTACACTTCGCCACTCTGTCTTGGCCTTAGCAAATTCCGAAATCCTTTTTGTTGAACATTTTCCTTGTTTGCTCAGTTCCCTTTTCTTGGGGTCCCAGACCCTTCTCTGGTGGTCAGTGAGCTTATTACTGCCACTGCAATGAGGAAGTTGTCCTTGGATGCTTGGTTTCCAATAGTTGGGGTCTCTAACCCATCTCTGATGGTCAGTGGGCTTATTGTCCCCACTGCAATGAGGACGCTCTCCTTGGATGCTTGGTTTGTACTGGTTAGGTTCTCCAACCATTCTCTAGTGGTCAGTGAGCATATTGTCGCCACTGCGATGAACAAGATCTCCTCAGATGCTGCATTTACTAGTGTTAAGGTCCCTGATCCATCTCTCCTACCTCTGTGTTCCCTCCGGGTCTCTCACACTTCCTGCTACTGTCAGGGGGATTTTGGTACGCCACTGGGGCTTCCTGGGACTGCGGTTCCTCTCGTCGATGCTCTGGGCTTCTCTCTCTGGATTCCACTGCACCACTGTGGCTCCACGCTCCGGTATGCTGCTCGGCTCTTCTCTCCTGCTTCGCATTCAGGTCTGTCTCAGCTGGACCCACAGAGAACTCCTTCCGTGCTTCGTCACCGTCCTCTGCTCTTCTCAGACTCTGGCAGGGGTGTTGCTAGGTTTGTAAAAGATCCGGGGCTATGCTAATGTCGGGACTATCGGGACTTAGGGCTAGCTACTCTTTTGGTTGTAGACTCTGAGCTTCTTTCCGGGACTACAACCAATAGACCTGGGGTTATAGCCTCCCCCCCAGTTTCCCCTCAGCGATGCCTCTGGTTGCTGCACAGCGTTTGAAACTCCCACTGGTTTCCGCACCTGTTGCCTTTCCCGGATGGACTTGCCTTGTTTATTAGTCCAGCGTCTCTACTTATACAATGTTGCCAGTCCCGTCCAGGTGGATTGTAAAAGCCCTTTGTTTCTGTTGACCACTTAATCCTCATGCCTCCTCTGGGCCACCACATACCAGTACTAGTACAGTCAGTGACCTTCATGTCTCCTGTGATCTGCCTCGTCCTAGTACTTTCGGCTTTAGCTTTATCCCGTGTGCTACAGCAATACATAGGTTTACTTTCAATAAAATGGTTCAGAACAGTGGGGAGAGCTAGGGAATGTTGGGCAGTGACAATGCTCAATGGGCTGTACCGCAAGCGATCATCCTTTTCCCCAGAGGGGGCGTCCCTCCCCATGAGGTCCCTCTGCATTAAACCGCCCCCAGGGGGACTATCGGGTAGTGTCCACACCTCCCTCGCCTCGTGGGAAAATGCTCTCCCTTGGGGAGAAGTGACGACACCTTATGAATCGTCACACATCAGAGGCTTGTCTACAAGGTCTACCACTCACCCTCAATTCACTACTTCTATGTATCTTCCAAAGAATCTACTTTCAAATAGCTTTCCTCTGAAGCTGTAGACCACCGTGTAGGGTTGGGAGCTGTTGAGAGGTTTGTACAGTCACAGACTCCTTATCTGCTTATACATTTAAACACCCACTACACAAGATGCTGCTCTTGGCAGTCCCAACTGACCACAACTGATCCACGCACTTGCTGCGTCATGAGTGACTGTGGCCCGCTCACCATGATCAGACTTGCTATTTCCATGGTACTCCCCTTGAGATTCCTGAAACAGGTAACCCATTGAAATCTCCTTATACTCATGGGCACCTAATCAGAGGTTCCTTGAGAAACTTGTTCTGATGCCATCCTATTTCCATTGACAAGGTCGAATATGTACAAGAGAGAACATGCAAAGCCTTAGAATTAATGTAACTAGTAACTTTCTACCTTTCTGTAAAGGAATTACAGACATGAAATTAATTCTAAGGGCCTCATTACGAGATGGAGGTAATGAAAAAAGGAAGGCGGAATGGTAATACCGGCATCGTTAAGGGGTCCGGGGCATTATGACCCGACAACCCACCAATACAGCCACCGCCCGTACTGTGCCGCTTCATACCGGCATGCGCGCATACATGCGTCCCTTCATGGAGTAAATACCGGGATGCCAGTAATAGGAGGACATCATAACCCACGAGGGCATGCAAATATCGGCATCCCGAAGGCTGTAATTAGGGCCTGCACAATGGCGGCCATACAGGCATTGCGGACCACTGTAAACAGCAATCAGCAATCAAGCCAACTGCCACAGGTGCACACAATCACCACAGGTGGACTCAATGGAGCCTGGGCCAGTATAAAAGGAGTACACCCACACACCACACCCCTTCCTACACCAAAATGATACCACTAGCTGTTGCAATCATGGGGCTGGAGGACATGCCTATACTGCTACAACTACAGCAACAACACCAACTACAACAACAACCACAGCAACAACAACAGGCAGCACAGAGGAGAGGCAGGAGGAGAAGGAGGGTGAGACTGGCCCAGCAATTACCACCAGCACAGCCAGTAGCACCTCGTAGGCAGCCATCAATCCCTCGCATCAGACCCAGGCCATTCAACCAGACCCCTGAGCAGATCCACACCCTGTACCGGTTGGAACGGGACACCATCACCACCACAGTGGACATGATACACAACGACATTGCCAGCCTCATAGAAATACGCACTGCCATTCCCCCGCTACTAAAGATGGTGTCTGTGCTCCACTTCCTGGCCACAGGCACCTAGCAACACACAGTGGGGCAGCTGCATGACATTTCACAACCACTATTTTCATGAATGCTGAACAAAGTGCTGGATGCCCTCCTGAAGCACGCAAGCACCCACATATCCCTACCATGGACTGCCCAGGAGATGGCCGACACCAAAGTAGGCTTCCATGCACTGGCAGGCATGCCCAATTGTGTTGGTGCCCTGGACTGCACCCATGTAGAATTGGTAGTCCCGCATGCCGTAGAGGCAGTGTACCGCAATCGCAAGCAATACCACTCCATCAATGTGCAGATGGTATGTGACTCCAGCAAGATCATCACACATTGCTGTGCCCGATTTCCTGGATCAACACATGATGCCATGGTGCTGCGTAACTCCACTCTACCCCATCACATGGAGCGACATGCTTGACGACGTGCCTGGCTGCTTGGTGAGTTGACTGACTGGCCCATGTCAGTGCATCTGGGTAGTGATGTGTTGGGATGCATACTCCACCTGAGTGGGAATGGGGGGGGATGCATACTCCACCTGAGTGGGAAGGGGGGGATGCATACTCCACCTGGGTGGGAATGGGGGGGATGCATACTCTACCTGGATGGGAATGTGGGGGATGCATACTCCACCTGGGTGGGAGTGGACGGTGCTTGTAGAATGCACGCAGAGCTAAACACTCCTGACCTGAACCTCCCAACCCCAACATAACACATCACTGGGACACATTTGACCAATTACGTATATCAATGAAAACATTTAAGATGCACAACCAGGCCACCATGGGAATGTCAAGCAATGCATTACTAAACATGATTGCAACTGTGCCAATATGGCTAGTGTGACCATGCACAGTGTAGTATACACAGCACAAATGGGAGGCAAAACATCGTCCTACAACCACAGTACATCCGCATCAGCATTCATGAATTCACCCTGCATCATCTGTACAACGCCATCCAGACTACCACACCATATTGCAGTATAGAATGCATCTAAACAATATTCGTGCATACTTACAGGGACTGTGCTTCCTGAAGGTGGCAGCTCAGAGTGACACACACCTATTTGTATTTGCTTGCAGGTGATGGAGGATATCCCTTGAAGCCGTGGCTACTTACCCCTGTGCGGAACCTGCAGAACAGCCATGAAGAGGAGTACAATCGGGTACATACCCGTATCCGTGTTGTGATTGAGCAGACCTTTGCTCTGTCGAAGGCGCGGTTCCGCTGCCGAAGCAGGTCTGGTGGAGCACTCTTTTATGCGCCTGAGAAGGTGGCAAAGATCACCATGGCCTGTGACATGCTGCACAACATGTGCATCCGGAAAAATGTACCACTGCCACCTGACATTGACATGCATGCACCGGGTGAGGATGATGAGGATGAAGACGGAGGAGAAGCAGCATCCCTGCCAGTACGTGATGCACAGGATGGCCGTGCAGTACGCCAATCACTGATTGACGAATACTTCTGACCCACAGGGACGTAGATAGATATGTGTCAGTGACACATTGTACACTGTGTCCATGTGGACATGCACACAGGGAATGTGGGGAGTTGGGCACCGTACACCGTCATTAATTAAATGGATACACACGAAATGAACAACGTCCAGCCGTTGAATGTTTTTTAACACAACAGGTGTATTGATATCAACTGAATTAAGTGCAACCCCCCTAACCCACAAGTGAACTCCCAAAACCCCCCAGTGAACTCCCAAAACCCCCCAGTGAACTCCCCCTGAAACACCCAGATGCCGCCAACACCAAGAGCGCACTCCCATAGTTGTCCAACACTATTTCCTGGACTTCTTGATGTCTATGGCTCCATTTCTCAGTGCCTGGCACTCTGTCTTGTTAGATGCACAGGGCTGGAGGGTGCAGAGGAAGTGGGTGCAGAGGAAGCGGGTGTGGTGGATGGGGTGCAGACCGTGGTTATTTGCACGGCTGGTGCGGGTTGTGGCTGCTGCATGTGCAGCAGGATGGAGGTGAGTACCTGCGTGACGGCCCCCAGACCGTCTCGCAACATCAATGCAGAGGCATTGACGGCGGCTGTGTTCGCCGCTATGGTGGCTGTGGTCGCCGCGATAGCCTGAGTAATTCCACACCTCGTGTCCTCCCCATCCGCGACATATTGTTGGAGCAGGTCTAACATAGAGTTCTGTCTGGCCTCCACCCTCGCTAGCCGTGCCTCAAGGTTGTTGGTGGGAGCAGCAGTGATCGAGGGTGCTGTGACCGGGCCTGCATTGGCAGTGCTGTCCTCGGGGAGGCTGCTGAGGTCAGAATCCTGCACCAAGGGATCCGCACTGCTGCAGGTGGGTGTGGGCTGAGTGTGGGGTTGGGGGGTGGACACAGGGCTTGGGGAGGGTGGACATGCCACATGGGTCAGTCCATCCTGGTCCCCCATACTCCTCCACTGCAGTATCAGTGTTGCTCAGTGGGTCAACGGCCTCGTCTTCCACTGGTGTAGCCAGCTCAGTGTCCACGGTGTCCGGCGCACTGGGTGTTGGTGTGGGCTGCGAGGCTGCCCCGGAGGTGGTGTTGTCAGTGGCCATTGTCTTTGGCCGGGATGTGGATGCCCTTGAGGTTGGATCCTCGCTGGCATCTTCTCCATCAGTGCCTGGGGGGGTAGAAGAGATGCAGGCCATCAGTGATGGTGTTACATGCATGTTGCATAATATAGTGGTGTGGAGTATTACATTTATCATGCATTCATATCTTACAGGTGTGTCACACGGTAGTATTGTTAGAACTGATATTATATTGTTTTGTCCTCATTGTATATGTTGGCCTATGCCCAGTCGCTTTGCGAGGAAATTCGTATTACAAGGTTGTGACCTCAAGTGAATCAAGCCTCCATTTTAGGTTACAGCCACCATTTTGTTTATTGTACAAAGTCTCCCTGTGGCCTAAAATGGCCGTCTCGTGTGCTCTTCAACCTCTGTAGGATGGTTAATGTCCAACCTGCCTTCAGGCTACATGTTAGGGTCATGTAGACCTTGTCCATTGTTGACCTCGGGATCAGGGGATTACTTGAATCAGCAATGTTAACCTACAAGTATACAAGAACAATAACACTATCCAAATACGACATGCGAAACATTTGTTTGATCTGTATTAAAGTAATGTGTAAAGAGTGTAACGTTAAACTTAGAGAATAATAATGTTTGTTAGTGAATGTATTAAAAAGTAAACCGCATGCACGAGATATGTAAATTAGGAACAAACCTGGCGTGACCCTAGCCCAGTACATGATTAACTTGAAAGAGGCTGGACATCGTTATAACGAAAATGTATAAATACGCCGATGTCCAGCTAGCAAATCCTGCTCACTTCTCACATTGAACCCTGCTGGTGGTCTCTGTGATGTATTGACGGCTAAATAGCTATTTGAGTACTTTGTTTTATAACTGTTCAGTTTTGTAATAAAAGATTCTGGGAATCTTTAAAAGCCCGTGTCGGTATATTTTCCTTTCGCATGGTGTAAAAGCCTTAATATTGTATTTTTCTGATTCCACAGATGGCGCCCGAATAGGGACCCTCAAGATCGACTTCGTCTCGTTGAAGGTTGGCTCGTCTATCGGACCGGGATCGGACAGTGCCAACAGAAACGGCCACTCTGGACAAGAAGTGAATTCCTCGACAAAACTGCACTATCCGATCCCTGAACGGTGAGCTGTAGCCCAAGACGACGTCTTGACGAGGGTCCATATATCGAGGTGGGTAAATTTGGCGAAAATCACCAGACACGTGGGCCATTAGCATTGTCCTTAGTAACCCGATCGGGCCTCCCAGTCCTTTGGTCAGGTGAATCGTGACCCGATTCTTAATTTAACCCTGACAATTTGAATTTGGCTCATTGTACTCGCAAGCACAATTACTTGACCAGGTAACACCAGAACTTTGATATGCCTGGGAAATTGTCTGCCTGCTTTAGGGCATTATTCCGCAGCAACAGACAATCTTTGGAAGATAGCCGTCCCGCACCACAGGAGGGGTCGTCGCCATGTACTATGTACTGTAAGAAAGGCTTTGGTAGTATAGCATTTAATGACATTTGGCACAGACAGACCAGACATAATTCTAATCTTCGGTGGCCAACCAAATGGTAGTTTTGAAATCCCTCGTATAGAATATCTAGAGTCTGTATTAGTAGAGAAAAAGGTTAGACCTGCGGCATTTGACGCATTGCATAGTTGGAAAACAGAAGCTTTGCAGCAACAAAAGATTAGAGAGAAACATATGCGTAGACATATGACAAGTGTCGAAAAGGCACGGTTATATGATCAAAATAAACAATTGGTGTCAGTTAGGAAAACGGACAGGGCGTTTCAATTAGGTATCCAGAAAATGTACCCTTCAAAAGATTTTCATACGTCAGATGAATTGATTAATAAACATTTTGCATGAACGAAGGCCTGGTGCCTCTGCGCCACCTCCGTACGTCCCTCCTCTTGGTGTTTTGCCCCTTCCCGTTGTTATTCCCCCTCCTATAGTTCCTCCGATCCTCCCTGCTGTTCTTCCTGGTGTTCTTCCAGCCGTCGCTCCTTTGCCTGCCCCTTTGCCTCCACCTATTGATATTCAGTATGTGCCTACTCTTCCTCTTCCAAGTGATTCTGCATCGCTTGTAGTAGATCAGGGAACGAGATCAAGAGTTGTGACTCGTAATACTGTGCCCCCAGAAAAAAAGAATGAATTGATCGCTTGGGCTAAACAAGCTGATGTTTTTTCCACACTCGAAAATTTAGAAGATATTCCTGAGAAAAATGTTTTTATTGAAGGATTAGGGACTCATTTGAGTATAATGTGGAATAGATTAAACGATGTAGACTTCCCACAAGGGTTACGGGATTTGAACGCCTTAGCGTTGTCCAGAGATACTGTGGAGAAGGTATATGAGCACGTTGAGAGGATTTTTGAGTATAGGAAGGAGTGGAAGGGTTACAGAATGAGGAAGCAGATGGTGGTAGTTTCGGTATTATGTATTTACAGATACGGTTTTCTCCTCGCCGTGAATTAAAGGGTGAGGAAGTGCGAATTTGTACAAGGGATGCGATAAGATGGATTTCGGATATGTCGATAACTCCAGCGGAAGTATATGACACATACAGTCAGTATACGTTAGAAATGCAAAAGAAAGTAATACAGGTGATGGTAGAATACCTGCAGAATGAGTGTGTAAAAAGAAAGATTTGTTGTCCCGCAAAATTGTTGAGTGTTTATAAGAGAGCCTTTTCGATTGATACTTCTTCGACTGCATTAGCGCTTGATTTGGCTCTGTTGCTTAGTAAGCATTCGGAGCTGGCTACTTCTCAGTTGCCTATGAGAGAGGTCCCTCCGACATTTGTCCCGAAAGTTGAGATTGCGGCCAATGCGGCGCGAGGAATACTTGTGGGGGAAATTCCTGCACATTACGTATCACAGTTCGTTCACGTCCCGTTTTCAAGACAGGAAGTGAACACCATAAAGCAATCTATACCCGATGTAAGAAAGAATCCGACCGGATTCTATAAAGAAATAGAGTCGGTCTTACAGTCGTCGGTATTCACCTTAAGTGATATTGATTTATTATTTCCCGTACTCCTGCCAGTTGATTTATGGAAACAGATTAGGACTGTAGATGATGTACCTGGGTTAGGAGATACATGGGATAACATGGTTAGGCTAGAGAAAGACCAGCTGGCGAGCGACCGCCTCAAGTGATATTAACTTTGCCTGATAGGATTATTGTAAAATTGAAAACCATAGTTCCTGAAAAAAGAATCATTTGGGACAAGCTTTTGGCCTGTGTCCAAGGAAAGTCAGAGGGTGCTACCGATTTCTTCAATAGGTTTGAACAGGTATTTTCAGATTTCAGTGGACAAGACTTAGGCACAGAGTCAGGGAAAAGGCTGCTTGTCGACAAATTTGTACGTGGATTGCTGCCTGTCATCCAGTTACAGATGATGTCTTCCGAAAGCACTTGGCAGGCAAAGCCTCAATCAGAAGTACTGCATATATGGCTCAGTACTATGAAAATCATGTAAATAATGAAAAGGAAAAACTTGAAAAAAAAGGGTGACCTGAAAACAAAAGACCTATTACAACAGATTGTTAGAAACCCTAGAGGGGGTAATCAATTTAGAGGTCAGTACTTTCCACAGGGAAGTACGCCCCTGGCTCCGGTAACCATTAACCAGTGTGCCTATTTCCGACAGGAAGGCCACTAGCGCGCACAATGTCCGACCTTGCAGCAAAGGTCATTTGGGAACATGGGTAGACGATCCAGAGGTCGCCCAGGTGCAGGGGGCCCTGGCAGAGGTCAGTTTGCACCAGAATCACAGCAACCTCCTTCACAAGATAAGCAAGTTTCGAATGTGGATAATAGAAACATTTTTGATCACCCTTCTGCCGCGTACCTCTCTGAAGAGCTTCCTTTTGATAATATTCTGTATTGCTAGGATTGCCCGAAGCAGGATTTGGAACCGACGCCTATTCCCGTTCATCAGAAAGGCCCCTACGTTGAGATGGCGGTGGGAAATAGGAAGCATCTATTTTTAGTAGATACGGGAGCACAGAAATGTTCCATTGACCATTCACAGGTTCCAAATATTCCCCTGTCAGGGCAGTCCAACGTTTCCGTAGGGTTTTCAGGCACACCTGTAGTTTTTCCGGTCTCTTTGCCGGTACCGATAACACTGGGTCCCTTCACGGAACAGTGTCCATTTCTACTTACCACAAACTGTGGGGAGAACTTGCTGGGGTTAAATTTGTTGAAGGCATTGCATGCAGTAATACATTGTTCTCCGGATGGAGTTCGGTTAACAATTTCACCTCAGCAATCACTCGTCTCTCAGTTTTTGACTCAACCTTTACCGCCAGAATTCAGTAATGTTCCGGAATGCTTATGGGCAATTGATGATAATGATGTGGGCATTGTTCAAATTGAACCTGTTAAAATTATTCAGAAGCATGGAGTAAAATTGCCTCGTATCCCGCAATATAAGATCTCAGTTGAAGGCGAGCAGGCTTTGAAATGTATAGTTTCTGATTTTGTACATCGTGGAGTAATTGAGGAAATTACGGGTAGCCTATGTAACAGCCCCATTTTGCTAGTATACAAAAAAGGTGATAATGCGATCCCCTTTCGGTTCATAATTGATTTACGTGCTATTAACAAATTTGTGGCTCCTCAATTTCCCATTGTACCTGATGTTACAACGATACTAACCATGATTCCAGCTTCTGCCACTTATTTTAGCGTTGTTGATCTTAAAAACGCGTTTTTCAGTATTCCTATACACAAGGATAGCAGGTATTTGTTCGCGTTTACCCTAGGTGGACGCTTGTTCACATTCACTCGTGCACCACAAGGGTACACCGAGAGTCCAAGTATTTATAGTAGGGCATTAAAAGAGCAGCTCGATACTCTCAAGTTGCCTACTACTTGCACGTTGCTACAGTATGTAGATGATCTCCTCTTGGCTGCTGATTCTGAGGGTGCCTGTAAAGAAGGCACCGCGTTATTGCTTTGTCATCTAGCGAAACATGGGCATAAAGCTTCACTCAAAAAATTCCAATATTGTTGTCAGGAGGTCGCCTATTTAGGCTATCTCCTGTCAAAGGAGGGAAGACGGTTGACACCTGAACGAATAAAGACTATTTCTGGCATGTCTGTCCCAAATACACAGAAGGAAGTTAGAGCCCTGATAGGTATGGCTTCTTATTGTAGATTGTGGATCCCTAAATTTTCATTAACGATTAAACCAATGCTGGCTTTGACAAAGAAGGGCATTTCTTTGCCATTGCCATGGACTTTGGAACACCAGACAGCATTTGATTTGCTCAAATCCGCGCTGTGTTCAGCGTCGGTTTTAGGAACTCCGAATTATGACAAGGCCTTTGTGTTGTATGTGCATGAACGTGATGGATGTGCTTTGGCTGTGTTAACGCAGGAACATGGAGGGAAGAATAGGCCATGCGGCTATTTCTCATCCGCCCTTGATCCTGTTGCATGCGCTTTGCCGAGATGTTTGAGAGCTGTCGCTGCTGCTGCGGCATCTGTAAAACAGAGTGAGGGAATGGTCCTGGGTCATGCGTTAACCCTAATGGTACCTCACTCTGTAGATATTTTATTAAATAGAACTCAAATGCAACACCTCACTTCCACACGATTGACAAGATATGAACTAATCTTGTTTGCCCCCCACATTCAAATTCAGAGGTGTTGTGTATTGAATCCGGCTGAACTTTTACCTGTCCCGCAAGATACTGTTGTAAGTGACGAAACGTCACACAATTGCCTTTATGCGACAGAACAAGAGACTAAAGGTAGAATCGATCTGAAAGACACGCCTTTGAATAACCCACAAGGAGAGCTATTTTGTGATGGCTCTTGTATTAAACTTCTGCATGGTACATCCACGGCTGCTTATGCTGTTACTACTTTAAGCACGATTGTGGAAACCAAAAGAATTATGCATAATTCCACGCAGGCCGCAGAAATTATAGCGTTAACTTGAGCTTGCGAACTTTCTGAAGGGGTTACAGTAAATATATATACCAATAGTCAGTATGCTTTTGGGGTGGTTCACAACTTCGGTAGACTGTGGAAAGAACGAGGTTTCAACAAACTGCCACTGATTTTAGTTCAGAAATGTATACTGTAAGAGAAACTGTAAATATTTGCACTTTGGGTGAAAGTGTCGATTCTGTAAAAGACATTCAAGCAGATGCTACCATAAAGGAAACTAAGAGATGGGTTGAGGGTGCAGGGAGATTCGATGATGATGGGTGTTGGGTGGACAATGTTGAAGGAAAATGGTTACTCCCTGACGCCTACATTACAATGATGGTTATTATGGCTCATGGTCCGACACATGTTTGTGCGCGTAAGTTGACTAAAATGCTACACAGTGTATGGGCCAATGATAAGATTTTCAAAACTGCGGAGCGTTTTGTCCAAGGGTGCATGGTATGCTTGCAGCATAATGTAGGAAAAGGTACCTCGACTCCTAGAGGAAGTTTCACTCCACCTTCTGTTCCGTTTGAAGTCATCCACTTTGATTTTATTGAGATGGAATATTGCAACAATCTTAAATATATGTTGGTTGTCATTTGTGCATTTAGTAAGTGGGTTGAGGCCTTCCCGGTTAGAGATGCAACAGCCATAACCACGGCAAAAACTCTGTTGAAAGAGTTTTTTCCTAGGTTCGGGCTGCCGAGAGTCATCTGGTCGGATAATGGGCCACACTTTATCGCTGATGTAATCCTACAAATATGCAAAGGATTACAGATTGATAAACGGTTCCATTCGGCCATACATGCCCAAAGTGCCGGATTAGTGGAAAGGCATAACAGCATTATAAAGAACAAGCTCGCTAAGACGTGTGCTGGCACCAAGTTAAAATGGCCGGACGCCTTACAGATCGTGTTGCTGTCGATGAGAACAACCCCTCAAACTAAGACTGGGCTCTCTCCCTTTGAGGTGTTAATGGGGAGACCTGCTAATATTTGGGGTTTGCCAAAAAGTAGTTCGTTGCGGGACACAGAGAATGTGCTTCTTTCAGATTACTGTAACCAGTTGACTAAAAATCTGTTTTCAATTTATCACCAGGTGCGAGAGGCATTACCTGTACGATACAAGGGTCCTGGTCACAGTCTACGACCGGGGGATTGGATCCTCACAAAAGTTTTTTGAGAGGTCGTCTTGCCCTGCACCTCGACAGCAACAACCAACAAGTGAGTATCGGAGACCGTTCCAGAATTCGCAAGGCCAGACAAAATGGCCATCTTGTCTCCGCAATCTCCAACAGTGGAACTTTCGGATCAATCCTTTTCTGATCCCATTCCCGTTCACTCGCCACCTCCAGGAGGAAGTGACGATACTTTGTTCTCACCAGAAACTGTGAAATATAATTTACGTCCAAGGAAATAGATGTACAGCACGGTCTGACTGTGCGATTGAGAAAATCATTTGAGGGCTTGCCTTTTGGCCCGACTGTACGAGAGGATTCTGTTGGCTAAGGGTTGTGGGAAAGACATTAAGAAGACGCGCGACTGGAGTCGCCAGCAAACAAACAATTGGTGTTTTTTCGATTGAAGACTACAATGCCTGCACCCGCTACCGTTCGTACCGAACCTTTAGATAAATATGTGACTAGCAGAGACAATGATCATGCATGCAATGGGACCCCCAAAGTGTATGGTTGCCTTTTTGTAATAATAACTGGATTTTTAGTAACTGTTGGTTTTGGGTTATGGTATCTAGAGGAAGCATATCCGTTAGAGGACTTTTTACCTATTGAAAATGTATCTGTTATCCCCACTCCTTCCGTGCAATTGCATACTTTATCACCTAGAGATTCTTCACATAGATGGAACTATCAGAATAATACCCTTTTGTTAATCATGAATGCCACTCATGCAATTTTAAATAGAACCAATTGCTCAATCTGTTCACATCTACAGCAACATGGGGATAAGGGGTTAGGTTGGTATATTCATTCTTTACCTTTGACAACTGCCTGTTACGCTTCTCTCAGCGCATTATTCTTTGGTTGATGGAATGACAGCATCTCAGGGAACTTTGATGTTACAAATTTGAATAGTTTTGAGAAACATGTTTTGATGCCCCTGGGATGCTCGCTCTTTGCAAATAGGAGTAAGCCAAACGTTGCTTCTGTTAAACCCTCTGATAGATGGTCGCGTCCTTTTCAGTCTTTAATCTCTTTCAAAATGGCTCCTATAGGCAATAAGGATGCCACGCCTCCATCTTATTCTGTTAATCATAGCCCCGCCTCCATCTTATTCTGTTAATCATAGCCCCGATTCAGTTTCCTTCTGCATACAGAGGAATGGAACACGGTTGATGGGTAATTTTAGAAAGTGCGTCAACGTTGCGAATTTGACTAGTGAGAACAGACCTCTGTACGTAGGCGAACCTGTATATTTTGTTTGCGGTAATGTGGCATTTCCATGGTTGCCCAGGGATTGGCAAGGAACCTGTTATTTAGGAATTCTATTACCTGGGGTATTTATTGCCAGTACTGCAGAAATTTCGAAGACTCGTCCATGACGAGGTGTGAAAGGGGATACTCCAGCGCAAACTCTAGGGGACATCATGAAATCCTTTGTGCCATTTTTTGGGTAAATTACGAATTCAGAAGATATCAGGGGACTAGCGAGAGTATTGGAGAGAACCATCAATCGGACCACTGACATACTCTATAATATGACATTAGAACAGAAAGCGATACGATTAGTGGCTCTTCAGAACCGGATGGCATTAGATGTCATTCTGGCTGAGCGTGGAGGAGTTTGTAAACTAGTGGGGTCCGCTTGCTGCGTTTACGCACCAGACTCCTCTCCAACGATCTTTAGGGCTATCCAAAATCTACATGTTCTTAGTTCAGAAGTGCATGTTCCTGAGGGAAACTGGGAACTTGCATGGTGCATGGTTTTGGGACCACCTACGGTCATGGGGATGGAAGTTGTTTTCGGCCCTGCTGATTATCTTGGGAAGTTTTCTATTCCTTTGTTGTATACAGTGTCTCCCTGGTATATGTTCAGTATTAGAGGGGTGTTGCGCGCAAGCAACAAGTGTATTAGGGCATAAAACATACGCCCAAGATAAGGTTTCCAAAGAGTATGTGCTGAAAGAAACTCTAGTGTCTGATCTAATGGCAATAGATATGTCCGGCAATGATTCGGGGTGTATAGAAGTTGAAATGTGGAGTTAATCACAAAATGATTGAAGGTGGTTTAGTGCTTGGCATAGGCCAAAAGGAGAGTTTGTTAGAACGGATATAATATTGTTTTATCCTCATTGTATATGTTGGCCTATGCCCAGTCGCTTTGCGAGGAAATTCATATTACAAGGTCGTAACCTCAAGTGAATCAAGCCTCCATTTTAGGTTAGAGCCGCAATTTTGTTTATTGTACAACGTCACCCTGTGGCCAAAAATTGCCGTCTCGTGTGCGATTCCTTAATCTCTTCAACCTCTGTAGGAGGGTTAATGTCCAACCTGCCTTCAGGCTACATGTTAGGTCATGTAGACCTTGTCCTTTGTTGACCTCGGGATCAGGGGATTACTTGAATCAGCGATGTTAACTTACAAGTATACAAGAACAATAACGCTATCCAAATACGACATGCGAAACATTTGTTTGATCTGTATTAAAGTAATGTGTAAAGAGTGTAACGTTAAACTTAGAGAATAATAACCTTTGTTAGTGAATGTATTAAAAAGTAAACCGCATGCACGAGATATGTAAATTAGGAACGAATCTGGCGTGACCCTAGCCCAGTACATGATTAACTTGAAAGAGGCTGGACATCGTTATAACGAAAATGTATAAATACGCCGATGTCCAGCTAGCAAATCCTGCTCACTTCTCACATTGAACCCTGCTGGTGGTCTCTGTGATGTATTGATGGCCAAATAGCTATTTGAGTACTTTGTTTTATAACTGTTCAGTTTTGTAATAAAAGATTCTGGGAATCTTTACAAGCCTGTGTCGGTGTATTTTCCTTTTGCATGGTGTAAAAGCCTTAATATTGTATTTTTCTGATTCCACAGTATGAAGGGGGCATTTTGGCATTTGCTGCATGGCAGGTGGCATGCCGTTGTATTTGGGTTTGTGTTATGTATTATATGGGCATGGTCGGTGTGTGTTGGCTGTGTGTTGGTAATGGCATTGGCACTCAGCATGCATTTCGGTGTGGCAGGGTTTGGCCCTCCATCTGGACAAGGATATGTTGATGTGTGTGTTGGGACATGCATTGCCTTGCCTAGACTGTCTTCCACATCACTTGTGCTATGTCATAGTTTCCCCTTCAGGGATCTGCAGGTCTCTCACCTCCATCTGCAGATGTTGCGGCACCCGTCTCCATCTCCCCAAATCCCTTGATGGACTCCATCTGAATGAACATGCTTGCAGTCTGCTCCCAGCATGACAGTTTGGCAGGTGAGTGGGGACCCCCGCCTGTGGCCATGGCCTCCCTCCTGTTGCTGGCCAGGATATTCCGAACCCTGAGGCGGAGGTCATCCCACCTCTTTTTGCAGTCCTTCACTGTCCGTGGGGTGGTGCCAACTGCCGAGACCTTGTGGGTTACCTCATCCCAGATCTCCTTTTTTCACTGCTGCACTTCCCTCTTGGGGTTCTGCAGGTTGATCTCATCTGCATGTGCGGCAAGGGTTTCTGCCAGCATGGTCAGTTCTTCATCTGAAAACCGCTTTTTGCGCAGGTGGGGGGTTGTTTTCCGGGAAGCCTTTGACATGGTGAAGGGATTGGCACTGGTCTCTCGTGAACACAACTGGTGGTTTGGGAGGATTGCAATGGATTGTGTTTTTAAAGATGGCCGCCGGCGCATTTCCTGTTCCGACGTGATGACGTTACTGCTGGGTCTGGTATTACGAGCCTTGTATTTGCATGCTGTTATTACCGGGTCGGTATTAAGGGGTTCCTCCTAGGCGGAGGCAGTGTCGGCGGGTCCCGTGATGGCGCTATCGGGGGGTTGGAGGGCCTTTAGCGGCATGCCGGTATGGCTATTACCGGCATGGGGGTTTGCGCGTGCTCGCGCACTCGTAATCACCCGCTATTAGTAGCGTCATACGAGCACGGACCCGCTAGTTCCTCCATGCCAGTAATGACCCAATTTTTACCGCGCTCCTCGTAATGAGGCCCTAAGTGTCCTTTAAAGAAGAAACAGTGGTAAAGTGTAAGGGGTGGCACTTTGCTCCTATTTCAGGTTCAACACTATAAAAGTGAGATAGGCAGGTAGATAGATAGATAGATAGATAGATAGATAGACAGACAGACAGACAGACAGACAGACAGACAGACAGACAGACAGACAGACAGACAGACAGACAGACAGACAGATAGATAGATAGATAGATAGATAGATAGATAGATAGATAGATAGATAGATAGATAGATAGATAGATAGATAGAGCGATAGATAGAGATATACATAGCTAGTGATAGATGGAGATATATATATATATATATATATAGAGAGAGAGAGAGAGAGAGAGAGAGAGAGAGAGAGAGAGAGATAGCTAGATAGATCATATTTGAGAATTAATGATAGCATCTCCTTTCCACATTTTTGCAATCGAGTTACAGCTACTAAAAATGAATTAAATCTTTGTTTTTTTGAAAAAAGAAGGATAGTGAAACAAGTAGGGGAAGGGTTAATAGAGTCCTGTTGGGTAGAGTGTGGGAAGCAGAAAGTCAGAGGAGGATGCAGATAAGCCAGCATTCACAGATTTCCACCTTAAAAAGAAAGAAAGACGGCAAATGGATGGGAAAAAACAGAAGGTAAAGCACTGAATCATTGGTCAAAATGAGCTAAATCAATGATTATAGGTCAATGCTATTCTAATTACTAAAGGCCGAGCTTTTAGGAAACAATCTGTTCCTATACGGTATTCAAGCATTTTCATACCTTGGCCCACCCCTCTCCACCTGCTCTCCTTCTCCCCTCCTCCCCCCACCTAGGGGTCGGCTCCCCGGGGGGGTCCCAAAGGATGATGGGGAGCCATAGTATTAATATGATTATTATTAGTATTACTATTATTACTATTAGTATTATTAGTGTATTTATTGAGCATGGCCCCAGCTTCAGGAAGCAATGGAGTAATTTACAATCATAGGCGGCAGGCAAGGTTAGGGAGCAGAGAAACAAGAGAGTGGGGATCTAACAACAGGGAAGGGAACAGTGGGCAGTGGGCTGTGCATAGACCTACGTGTTAGGGAGGAGCCATTCCTTGAAGAGGAGGGTCTTGAGCCCCTTCCTGAACTGTAGAAGCAAGGGGGCGAGACAGATGTTGATGGGGAGGAGGTTCCAAAGTCTTGGGGCGTAGACAGAGAAGACCGATCTTCTATTTTCTTTCGTTCCTGCACCGGCAGAGTTCAAGTCTGCACCTTTCCTTACTTCTGGTGGATCGCAGGCCTCCAGAGATGCTGAGTTCCTCATTGAGTTCAAGTCGGACTATGTCCTTACTTCTGGTGGATCTCAGGCCTACAGAGATGTTGAGTTTCTCAGTGAGTTCAAGTCTGCCTATATCCTTACTCCTGGAGGATCGCAGGCCTTCAGAGATGTGAGTTTCTCAGTGAGTTCAAGTCTGCACACATCCTTACTTCTGGTGGATCACAGGCCTCCAGAGATGCTGAGTTTCTCAGTGAGTTCAAGTCTGCACACATCCTTACTTCTGGTGGATCTCAGGCCTTCAGAGTTGCTGAGTTTCTCAGTGAGTTCAAGTCTGCACACATCCTTACTTCGGGTGGATTGCAGGCCTCCAGAGATGTTGAGTTTCTCAGTGAGTTCAAGTCTGCACACATCCTTACTTTGGGTGGATTGCAGGCCTCCAGAGATGTTGAGTTTCTCAGTGAGTTCAAGTCTGCCTATGTCCTTACTTCGGGTGGATAGATGGACTCTAGAGATGCTGAGTTTCTCAGTGAGTTCAAGTCTGCCTATGTCCTTACTTCTGGTGGATCGCAGGCCTTCAGAGATGTTGAGTTTCTCAGCGAATTCAAGTCTGCCTATGTCCTTACTTCTGGTGGATCGCAGGCCTCCAGAGATGTTGAGTTTCTCAGTGAGTTCAAGTCTGCACACATCCTTACCTCTGGTGGATCGCAGGCCTCCAGAGATGCTGAGTTTCTCAGTGATTTCAAGTCTGCACACATCCTTACTTCGGGTGGATTGCAGGCCTCCAGAGATGTTGAGTTTCTTAGTGAGTTCAAGTCTGCACACATCCTTACTTCGGGTGGATTGCAGGCCTCCAGAGATGTTGAGTTTCTCAGTGAATTCAAGTCTGCCTATGTCCTTACTTCGGGTGGATAGATGGACTCTAGAGATGCTGAGTTTCTCAGTGAGTTCAAGTCTGCCTATGTCCTTACTTCTGGTGGATCGCAGGCCTTCAGAGATGTTGAGTTTCTCAGCGAATTCAAGTCTGCCTATGTCCTTACTTCTGGTGGATCGCAGGCCTCCAGAGATGTTGAGTTTCTCAGTGAGTTCAAGTCTGCACACATCCTTACCTCTGGTGGATCGCAGGCCTCCAGAGATGCTGAGTTTCTCAGTGATTTCAAGTCTGCACACATCCTTACTTCGGGTGGATTGCAGGCCTCCAGAGATGTTGAGTTTCTCAGTGAATTCAAGTCTGCACACATCCTTACTTCGGGTGGATTGCAGGCCTCCAGAGATGTTGAGTTACTCAGTGAGTTCAAGTCTGCCTATGTCCTTGCTTCGGGTGGATCGCAGGCCTTCGGGAGCCAGTGCAGTTTAATGAGGGTCGGGTGATGTGGTCGAATTTGCAGAGTCCTTTAATGATTTGGGCTGCTGCATGTAGGACACATTTCAGAGGTGCCAGGGTAGTCGCCAGGAGGCTTTCCAAGAGGCCATTGCACCCATCCGGGTGGGAGTGGACCAAAGCTTGGACAGCGGATCTGAAGTTGTTTTCTGGGATGAAGGCCTTGATTTCCCGCAGGAGAGAACATTGGTACCAAGCCGTTTGTTTCTTCCTTGTGCTGCTTGAAGGAGGGGAGGTGTCTGTGGATGTCAAAAACAGGGGACTGGACGCATGTTTCCAACTGGGGTGTGAAGCCCTTGAGGTGCATATCAGAGAGCCAGGTCTCTGTTTCCAGGTGTTCAATGTTGTTGGTCAGCAGTAGGAATTTAGTCCTGGATGGGTTGAGCTTCAGGTAAGCACTGGACATCCACGACTGGATCAATGAGAGACAGGCCTTAAGTCTGTGGAGGTCTTTGATGGGGAATATCTTGAGGTGGACCTGCGTGTCATCTGCGTGTTGGTGAATGTGGATGCTGTGTGGGGCAAGGAGGGTTCCAAGTGGTTCCATGTGAAGATTGAAGATCTCTGGGGACAGGATGGATCCTTGCAGGACTCCACAGGAGGTGGTTGAGTTGGTGATCTGGCGGAATTCATTTGCATATAATGGTGTCAAGTAGCAAAGTAGGATTTTAACCAGTTGAGGACGGAATCGCTGATCGCCATGTGTGGACATCCTTCGGGCCCCCCTAGCCCTCCCATTTTCAAGATCACTGGCTTAGAGATATTGAACCCATGGAACTGTCACCTCATCTCCTTTTATTCACTCACAGGTCCATGTCCATAGTATTCCTATTTCTAAATAGACTAGATTATACAAACGGCCTTTATCTCAGTCTGCTGGAATACCTCTTGTGGAAACTACAAAGAGTGCAAGACGTGATAGCCAGACCACTCCTCAAGATGATATCATTTGAACACGTCATGCCTGCGCTCTGGATGTTGCATCACTCCTAAGCAAAGAGGAGACCTGATAAAATGAAGATCAACCCAAAGGAATTACTAACTTCCATATATCACTAGTCATAAAGGCAACAGGACCTCGAAAACCTAGCCATCAATATCCATACTAAGAAGGGAAGCTGGCATCTGTTCCACCCAGATTTCCTTGCTAAGTTGCCCATCACCTCTCCTTCACACTCTAAACAAACAACTGTGTTGAGTGGGCACCGCTTTGAGTGTAAATAACAGCTGGTTAATTTAATATAATTCTGCACAGGTGCAAACCCAGCAGAGCTAACTATGTTGTGCACCAGTGCATAGCTTGCAAAGGCAGGATGGTGTTTAGTAGCTAATAGAGGCTTGTATTGAGTGCTTGCAGACCTGCAGTATAATGGGATTAAAGCGCCTAGATGGCCAGTGGGCCTTGTGAGAAACCTGAAGGTGTCTCACCCGCTGGTCCCTGGAGATCTGTCATCCAGGTGGTCAGAACACGGCCATCACTTTTGGATCCAGTTCCTGGGGGTGGACCAGGGCGGGAGGATCACCTGGATGGGGTGTCCTTGGGGAGTGGAAGTGAGACACCGATGGGTGAGATGCGGTACACCCTTCCTTGTAACACCTTTTCCCCATCGGACCCCATAGGATATTCAGAGGTTCTCCCCCCGTCCGCCCGTTTTCCAACACGAACACTTTCCTACACTGTGACAGACAATGAACTAACACCAAAGTCATTTAACGGACATGTCCCAGCATAAGAGTCAGGAAGAGTCAGGCAATTTACCATAACTACACCGACTGATGACTCTTTTCCTTCCCCACAGGGATAAAAGGCAGAGCATGAAAGCACACTTCGAAAAAAGGCAGAACGCACGAGGAAGCAGCATTCCTGGACAAGCAGTTCAAACGGAGGAGAAAGGCAGAGAGACCTTGAGGGAAGGCGGGGAGGGCATTACCCTTGCCCTTTTCAACTCAGACCCACAAAGCCTTCGAAAGGCAAATCATAAGACCAGGAAGTTCAGCTGGTATATGTTGTGACAGGTGTCAGCAGCACACGGGGGCCCTCACATGCTGATAGCCAAAGCGGGTAGAAGTGCTTGCCACTCGGGTGCCGTCCTTGACTCCCGAGACAAGAAACTCGACAGTTCAGCACAGTCGGCTGTGAAAACATAAAAATTGCTATGAGGCTGGGAAGCCCAAAGGAAACACACCAACACAGGTTACAAAGAACATACAAGTGCTTTATTTTAAAAGCTACAACAGTTACCAAAGTCAATTGACAAACGGATAGCTATTCAGCTCTCAGAGTAACGTAACGAACTTCAACGAAGGTTCGATGCATTAGTAGAGAGACCGTACATTGGAATATTTGGGTGTTTTATACGTTTTGTCCAGCCTTTGGTGGGTTAACCATTCTTGGGATCAGGCCTAGGGTTCCTTGCCAGGTCAATCCTATAATGTATGCATTTTGATCAGTTCCGCTGATACAGTTGTTCATTTACACATAGGTCAATAATAGGACAAGGTCTCAGTTCGCGACCCCGACAAGTGGCCTGCAGGCATATTAATTATTCGTGTGTGCGGAGGTCACAACGGCCAGAATCTCACTCAGAATGTCATTCAGCCTCCATTTTGATGTTCAGGGTGACTTCCACATTACAAGAGAACCTAAAATGGTGGCTAAATCCAAGATGGCGACTTACATTACTTTTCGTTAAGGTCAAGACCTTGCCGCGGAGTCTATTTACATGATATTTTAGACAACTTGGCATAGGCCAATACACATTCAATTACTGCGATAGGAGGCATAATATTATTTCAATTCCAACACGGCGAGTCGGAGAAGAAAGATAGTAAAACCTAACTGTGCTGGTTTCAAGGTTGCAGGCGGCAACCTTGTTGAACAAGGAACATGTGTAATTGAACTTTAAAGAAACCCCAGTAAAAGGTTCAGAAGAAGAGTGCTCCGGCGTCGCAGGGCGCTAATTTTAAAGACTCTGACTGAAGCCTTTTTGGGTTATGTTGTTTTGTTGAAATTACGAGAGCCATGAGGCCGTAGGGGAGGCCGGTGAGAAGTGCCAAATTGGTCCCAAGAGGGTTGAGCAAAAACCCCTTGTACACTCGAAAGTCTTTGACACATTGGAGAAAACTAATCAAACTGTGAATGTGTGAAGCCTGACTGGGGGCTAAGAAAAAGCCTGACTGGGGCTTAAGAGAAAGCCTGACTGGGGGCTGGATAACCAGGGGCAGTGAATCCTGCATAGTGTTAAAACACCTATGAACATTGTGTCAACAAATGTGCACACGGCTGAGGGATTTCCACAATGAATAGTTGTTTTTGACTTTTGAATGATACAATTTTTTGTGAAAGGCCGTAGTGAACCCGATTGAGGGTGGCTAACGTTACAAGAAAAATCGGAGCCCTGCTGAGGGGGATCCAAGGGGCGAAGAGCAATCGCCCAACGTGAAAGGATTACCAAAGGAACTTTTTCTTTTTTTACTGTTTATGGTACAGCTGGCCTTCTCATGCAAGAGACTTTTGCAGGAAAAGAGACTTGGCTCTGATAGGTCC
Organism: Ambystoma mexicanum; assembly: GCF_040938575.1. Classification (NCBI taxonomy): domain Eukaryota; kingdom Metazoa; phylum Chordata; class Amphibia; order Caudata; family Ambystomatidae; genus Ambystoma; species Ambystoma mexicanum. The sequence continues at coordinate 1,477,013,204 of NC_090934.1, forward strand.
TGACAACGTTGAAAGGAACAGAAACCTCGTGCTGGAGAAACCCTGTTCTGTATTGTGCTCAAGAGGCCCGCCTTGTCCCGTGCTATAAACGTGAGGAAGGGAGACCCCAACCCTACCATCCTGACTTATTATTTGGTGAACACCTCTTTCTTTTCTTTATATCCCACTATTTTGTAACTTAGTTGTAAGGATTGGCAATAGTTCTTTTTAGTATAGGCTCTTTTTTATTTGACAAGACGCCACTATGATTGCCTTATTATTATTTGATGGTCGTAGCTTGCTCCCATCTTAGATTAGGTTTAGATTCAGTGTTTTTCTCACCCATTGTACAGTTTAATAAACACCCTTGAACTGTGATCACTTGTGTCTGTCTTTACTGTTGGCACCACGTGTTCCTTACAGCCTGCATAGCTTGCTCACTAGGGGGTTATCGCAATGCATGTATTTAGCTTCCACTGAGACTGTTTTTGCTTTTGCAAGAGCTGCTCCACTGCCCATGCTAAACATGTACACGTTTGCACGAGAAAGCAAGCTGAAAGTACAAGCTGACCCGGGTACTGAGAAGAGACATTCTAGCAAAACGCTTCACAGCCACAGCTGGCTCTGAGATGGGAGGGGGGAAAGGGGATTGCAGGCAAGTATTTACCAGTACTCTTCCATCCTAAACATGTTTTGCACTGAAGGAAGGTTCTGGAGGTTTTCGCCACTCTGACTGACAGGCATACCTGATAAATGGTTGCACACACATTGATCGAGAGGAACTCCCCCATGGGCTTGCACTGAGCATGTGCAGGTGCCCAGCCTTTGATTTGCACCTAAGGGGCAATTCCTTACTTGCAACTTCCCCACTTAAGGACTGATTGGAGTAGGAGGGCGCAGGGAGTGTGGTCCAGGCCATAGAAGCTTGTGTAGTGCCTGATCAGAGCGTTGCCAACCAGAGAGAGAGGCCAGTCTTTAAGCTGAACTGAGTCCTGGGCATTGCCTTTTAAGGAACATATGACTGTGCTCTAAATATCTACAACATATAACTTGCATTTCTTTCCATGCCAAATTGATGTGTTATTAACTAACTGTTAAATAAATGGCAAGGTTATATGCTTCAATTATTGTCTCTCTAGCATGAGTTCATGGCTGTAGCTCGAAAGTTGAATTGTGCGCACTTGTTTTGGGCCGGTTCCAAAAAACCTAAGGGCACACCGTTATGGTACAGTTACTTTTATACAAACATTATCTTAATATAAGGTTCACACCAGAAATCCCCATGCACTAGGGATTGTAATTTACACCAAACAAGACGGGGTGAACCTCCAATTGCGATTGAATTAACTACACAAGGGTTAACTACCAATCGATTTCAGATATCCACAGATTGCAATAATCTATTGCATTGCCTAAGTTTCCACCCACCTACTACGATCAAGAGTTTGCCCTACAGTCAACTACTAAGAGTGAAAAGAATAGTCTTGGATAATAATACATGTGAAGATCAACTAAATGCAGGGGAAAGTAGATTTCAAGAATGTGGTTACACATCTGGGGAGATCAGAGAGGCCAGACAGAAAGTAAACCAACAGACAAGACAAGATTTATTACACAAGGTTAAAGATAAGAAAGCACCAGACTTGGTATATGTATGAAAGTTTTAATTACAAAGTCAGAAAATCTATAATATTGCCAACCAGAATTGGTCAATCCTAGCAGACGTTGACAAAGTAGGCTGCTTGTTTAGAGAAAGACCTACATTTGCTCACACACAGAGTAAGAATATGAGAGATATATTGAAACATAACGATATAATTAGAAAGGGACCTTTCCATGCCTTGACTGTGTTAATTGTGGTAACATCATTTACCATCTTAATAATTGAACCAAAATTAGACTAAGATGCTTTTCTGCTTGCGAAACACCCAATATAATCTATTGCATTAAATGTCAACCTTGGAAATACTATGTAGGAAAAGTCCACAGGTAAATTGAAGTTGCGTTGGAGTGAACACCGGTCCAATCTGCGTACAAGGTACATGAAATCACGACTAGCACCTCACTTTCTAGAACTGGGCCTCCAGATATCACAGATGAATTTTCAAATATTAGTGATCAAGAATGGACCTTGTGAAATGGACAGTGCCAGACTTGTCAATCAGACAGAATGCTTTTGGATAGAGATTCTAAATTCTGTCACTCCAGGAGGAATGAATGAGGAGTGCAATGGCAACTGTTTTTGAGGTTGAAAATGCATTTTATCATATGTTGTTGGAAAACTTTTCAGAGTTGAAACAGACTTTATTACACTCAAGACAGAGATGCAATTTGAATTGTTTTGTGGTGAATACTATCCTCAAAAATGTTACACGACATGCAGGTCTCTATTTCATTACATTTATCTCAACACGGGTGACTAAAAATGTATTATAAAAGAGTGAGACGAAATTCTTGTATAAATCTTTATGCAACCTTTATACCATCAAGTGGCAGTTCATAAGTACAATACAACAAGTGTCACAGCGGGGCCCTCACAATGGAACATGCAAAGGAATATGTCATAGATTTCATATGTAGAACAAAATATTGTTTACCTTTTTGCAAGAGCCTCTAACGCGCGGGACGTAATATCGCAATGACATCATCATGTCAATGACGCCACTGCATTACGATATAGCCACACAGTGTCATGACCCTTTCCCCTGACCCTCACTGGCAAGTCAGCCTCCCAGCTAAGGCCAGGTGTCGGGCCTCCATTATGTCCTCAAAGCTCTTCGCACCTCATCCAAGACTCTCTTGGAGTCAGTCCTGGTGCCTTTGGCACCGGGCTCATAATCATTATGGAGACCAACATTAGGATGGGACTATTTACATGGGACTACTTTATTTGGGGACTTCAGCTAACATGGAGGCACTCACATAGCTCAGATGCAAAGAACTGAGCTATGCGGTATAGTGTTTAGGGTGTGGCTGGGCCTTGGACTACTTTACCTGAGACTATTTAAACCACACCCAAGCAGCAGAACACGCTTCGCGTTATTCTGCTGTTTGCATCGTTAACGCTCACTGTGTCTAGATCGGGTCTCCAGTGTTCCTTGGTGCCCGCTTATCCTGACACCACTTACCTGAAGAGAAAGAGAACATTGTTAACATAATCTTACCTGTGAGTAGCCTCCTGTCTTCGACTCATTGCCGGCAGCAGATCCCGCTTACCTGAAGATACTCGACCCAGCAAACTCCATCATTCCTGTGCCGCATGTCTTCTGAATACAACAACCTGGAAAGAAGAGAGAGAAAGGCAGCATTAGATAGCGTTTAATCACATTTCCTCCCGAACGACGAAAGCCACAAGATCCTTACCTGATTAGTCGTCTCTTGGTCAGCATTATTTTGGGAACCTCACGGCGCTTGACGAGGAACACGGCTGCCTGCGAAGAAGGGAGAAAAACACAGGTTAGCAAAAAGGACAAAACAGCGCAGCGCACCGCGCATTACTCAGCGGACAGCATCACGCTCCTCGCGCCTTCACTTGCTGGCTCGTGCTCATCACCAATCTGCACGACAACGGCGAAACATTTTTCCATACCTAAAGGGAAGAAAAAAAACAGACATTATTCTTTAAATACAGAAGGACAAGAAAGAAAGAACTAAATACAAAGACTGTAAAGCAGCAAACCTTCCTTGTCAAATGGAGTTGCAGCAGGCCGGGACTCCAGCAGGGCTCGCATCAGTCGAGCAACTTAGTCGCTGCACGCCCTCCACAACTACGCGCCCCTGCCACGAGGAGCAGGACAGAGAACGAACCTTATAAAGAATCAAGGCCTCACGTTCGAGACATTACCCAGGGATCGGGTAGAGGGTTTGAGGTGCAAGTCATCCAACCAGGGCTGAGTGGCCTCCCCGTGGATACCTGGTGAGCGTAACACACACGGTCAAAATAAATGTACAAATCTCAAGTTTCTATCAGTGATATTCTGCATTTTTAACACTGAGGTGGCGTGGTGGCACTGAAGGATAACAGAAGAGCCCCCCACAGCAGGGGACTTCTTTGCAATAAAAAAATGGACAGGGGCTGAACAGCCTAGTTATACCCAACACACTTACAAGGTTTTTTTTATTTGTTGTTGTCTTCACTGCACTGTTTGCAAATAGAAGGGCTGGTGAGACTAAGCTTCAGCCAGCGCGTTTTCCCTAAGTAGGAGCCAAGGTGTGTAATTATCCTGCTTTCGGTATATCTGAGGTGGCCCAGAACATATACACTCAGTATTAGAAATGGAATTAGTCTTATCATGTATGTTTTCTTTTCAAGACAGATCACAGAGGTTCACAAGCAGGTATGTACCAGGTCATTGGGCGTGTTGGCAATTTACAGGGTAATGATCAAAGAATAACTATAATATGTAAACACGTGGTGCCTTGTTTCTACCTCTGATTATTTCAAATCCCTGAAGAAGGACTCAAGTCCGAAATGCATTAGAACTGTAAAAAAATAAAAGCCCGTCTTTTCACACACAGCGGAGGTAACTTTCATCTTCAATGGGCAATCTGGAGGGAAAGAAAGGAGGAATTTAATAGGAATAGTTCATGGCAGTCTCTGACAAAGAAAGCAAGATGGCCACCAGCACACCCAAAGTAATCCTGGATACCTACCAACACCCCCCCCCCTCTGCGTGCTTTACTAACATCTCACTGCTCCATCTGTCAAGCTTTGCACCACATACCCACCCCAGCAACACGAGACTCCATGCCACCCAGTGCATCTACAGCTACCTGTGTCACCCTGGCACTGCCCTCACGGCTAACATGCCCAGGGATACTTGACCTCACCCGTCCCAGCACACAGGTAAGGGATGCGTCTGGCCTGCATTCACCACACTCACCCTTCTGCATAGACCTCCCAGACTCTGAAGTAAACACAAGCATACCTCTACAGCAGAACAAACCGCACGCACTCCACTACACCACACCAAGGAAACAAACCACACATAACCTCGCCCAATAGCACACAGCGGCTACCAACTCAAAAACACACCTACGCTCAGTGACCAGTGTAAACCGAACTGAAGCTGCCAACAGCGCATCACTGCTCTCTTGCTCTCTCTCTCTCGCTCAGTCCTACTAACTTGCCCCCCTCTCCCTTGCTTTATAGATCTGCCAGAGCGCCAAGAAACCACCGAGGTGGCAACGATGCACATTATAAGAACCTTTAACATAACATAGTGCAGTTATGTTAAAGTACAGTACAGTACATAGTACAGTTAAAGAGATGTGGACCGGATTGTTTCACGTAAAAATAGTATTTTCAGTAAACTGAATTTTACAAAGACCCTTGAAAGAAAAGCTGATAGTACTGTTGGGAGGAACTGGTATGAATTATTTTATTTTCAAACATTAAAGTAATTTTACCAGAGACATCCTGGAGAGCACTAACAGGCTGTTAAGCAAAGTATAACAAATCCTGCAAAATGAGGCCTGGAGTTGGCTTATTGGATCACTGGGCCTCATTACGAGGTGGGCGCAAAGGGATACCGGGCACCGTTAAGGACATTGGTGCCGGTAATCCCGTACCACCCTATTCCGAGGTCCCTTAGTGCGGTCCCTTCCTTAACGCCGGGTTTTACCAGGCGTTATGGAAGGGACCCGTTAAGGGACTTCAGAGCTAATAACGGTACCGCAAATTGCGGTACCGTTATTAGCTCCATCCCCATTCCCATTGATCCCTATGGGGGCTCGAATAGGAATGGAGAATGGTTCCCGGAATGGGGACTTACCGGGTCCTCCAAGGTTGGAATGACCCGGTAAGTACCCATTCCGAGAACCCGGACCCGGTATGCGGTAAGGGGGTAGCCATGGTGCTAATAGCGCCATGGCTACCTCCTACCTCGTAATGAGGCCCACTGTCTTTGCTTCCATGGTGTCCAATGCCCTGTTAAAAGGGATCCATTATCCACACAGTCAAGGGATCCAGTGTCCTATTAGAAGGGATCCAGTGTCCACGCAATGGATCATGACTGCAGGAGCCTGGACTGGACTCTGAGGTGCAGAGCTGCAGCTCTGAGATGGAGTTACACATGGGCGCTGCTCCGCCTGTCTCACCTCCTTTCTACTCTTCCTCCTTTTTCTTTTTTTCTCTCCCTTTTTATGGCTTCTGTTCATTATTTTGTTCTATCTTTTCTTCTCTTCTTTCCATGTGTCCTTCTCTTTCCTTTCTTCATTTTTCTTCCAGTCTATTTCCTGCTCATTCCTTCTTTGTGTGCCGTTCCTTGCTTCTTACTTTAATTCTTTCTTTTCTTCTTTCTGCCTCTATGCCTTTTTCATCCTTTCTATTTTTCTTTGATTTAATTAATCATTCATGTATTCGTCATTGTCTTCTTTGCACAGTTCTTTCATGTTTGTCTTTGTTTATTTCTCCTTGTTTCTTTCAGTCACTCCCTTTTTCCATCATTCCATCTTCCTTCTTCCAACTTCCTTCTCCTTCCATCTACCTTCTTCGCCCTTCCTTCTGCTTCCTCTTTGCTCTTCTCCCTTGTCTTCATATTCTTTTTCTCCACACTTCTTTGTTTCTGCTCCCCTCTTTCCTTCTCCTCTCTTTCCTTCTTTCTTCCTTCCATCCTCCCCGTCTTTCCTCCTTTAGTCATTTCGTTATCTTCATTTTATTCGTCCTTCTTTTACCCCTTCTTTCCTCCGTCCTCCCTCTTTCCTTTATCCTCGTTCTCATTCCCTGTTTTTCCTTTCTCTTCCCCCTTCCTTCTTATTTTCTTCATTTTTTGATCTTCTTTTTTTGTGTATTCTGTCTACGTTCCTTCTTCCCTCTTTTTTCTTCAATCTTTCCTTCTTTCTCTCTCCCTTTCTTCCCTTCATTTCCTCTTGTTTTCTTTCTCTCTCTGTATTTCTAAGACTCTCCCTTTCTCCATGTTCCTCTTTCCATTGTTCTTTGCTTCTGCCCGACGTTTCCTCCTCGCTCCCGCTCCTACTTTCTGTTCTTTTTGCGAGTGATGAACAGAATAAGCTCCGCCCACAGGAAGCCTGACCTTTACCCTCTGCCTCTTTGCTTCCAGGCCCCAAGTCTTGCGATCGGAGCAGTATCCCTTTGCTAGCAGTCTTTTTGTAGGCCCACCTATTCTTTTAATACATAATTGTGGTGTTGACCCTACTTTGCCATCTCCTTTTCTGCTCCGCCTACCATATGATGCCAAAGCCAAGAGTTGTGTTTGTGCTACTTCCTGAAGTGCTGTGCAGGCACTGTTGGAATTGAAATAATATTATGCCTCCTATTGCACTAATTGAATGTGTATTGGCCTACGTCAAGTTGTCTAAAATATCATGTAAATAGACTCCGCGGCAAGGTCTTGACCTTAACGAAAAGTAATGTAAATCGGCATCTTGGATTTAGCCGCCATTTTAGGTTCTCTTGTAATGTGGAAGTCACCCTGAACATCAAAATGGAGGCTGAATGACATTCTGAGTGAGATTCTGGCCGTTGTGACCTCCGCACACACGAATAATTAATATACCTGCAGGCAACTTATCTGGGTCGCGAACTGAGACCTTGTCCTATTGCTGACCTATGTGTAAATGAACAACTGTATCAGCGAAACTGATCAAAATGCATACATTATAGGATTGACCTGGCAAGGAACCCTAGGCCTGATCCCAAGAATGGTTAACCCACCAAAGGCTGGACAAAACGTATAAAACACCCAAATATTCCAATGTACGGTCTCTCTACTAATGCATCGAACCTTTGTAGAAGTTCGTTACGTTACTATGAGAGCCGAATAGCTATCCGTTTGTCAATTGACTTTGGTAACTGTTGTAGCTTTTAAATAAAGCACTTGTATGTCCTTTGTAACCTGTGTTGTTGTGTTTCTTTTGGGCTTCCCAGCCTCATATCAATTTTTATGTTTTCACAGTTGGCGCCCGAATAGGGACCCTCAAGATTGATGCCGGATCATTGAAGGTTGACGCAGACTATCGAACCGGGATCGGACGGTGTGATTCTGCGGGCCCGACCGAACGAGACGCGATACCTCGGCAGCGCTGCACTATCCGATCCTTGGACGATAGTCGTGTGGTCTGACACGGCATCTTGACGAGGGTCCATTTTTTGAGGCGGGCAGATTTGTCGAAACCACCAAACACAAGGTAAAATTCGTTAGGTAAGTTCTTTGATAAACCGTACGGTCCTCCTTAGGTTTGGTCAGGTGCAGTCGTGACCCGGCTCTTAATTTAACCCTGACAATTTGAATTTGGCGTATTGTATCTGCAGACACAATTATTGACCAGGTAACACCAATTTTTTGTGAAATGCCTGGGAAATTGTCTAGCTGCTTTAGGGCTCTGTTCCGCAGCGATCGACAATCTTTGGAATTTAGCCGCCCGGCACCCCAGGAGGGGTCGCCGGCATGTACTATGTACTGTAAGTATGGCATTGGTAGTATAGTATTTAATGATATTTGGCACAGACAGACCAGACATGCCTCCGAAGTTTAGTGGCCAATCAATGGCAGTTTTGAGATCCCCCGTATTGAATACCTAGAATCGGTCTTGCTAAAAAAGAAGGCTAGACCTGCAGCCTTTGATGTTTTACAGAAGCGTTACAGCAGCTTAAAAGTAGGGATAAACATGCACGCCGTCATAAAACAAATGCCGAAAAAGCATTGTTATATGATAAAGAAAAACATTCAGAATCAGTTAAAAATATGGATAGGGCTTTTTCACTTGGAATCCAGAAAATGTACCCCTCTAAAGATTTTCATGTTTCTGAAGAATTTATTGAAAAATTGTTAAACGAACGCAGGCCTGGTGCCTCTGCGCCTCCTCCGTATGATCCTTTCTTGGGAGCTCTGCCCATTCCTGCTGTTGTTCCTGTTCCCCCCGTACAACCTATTGTTCCTATTCCTCTAGTTGTTGTTCCTCCACCTATCGCACCACCCCTTCCTCCTGCGCCGATAGTTGCCTCTTTATTAAATTTACCTGCACCTCCGCTCCCGAGTGGTCCCGTATTGACTGAAGTCGATCCAGGTGCAGGATCAAAGATCGTCACTCGTAATACTGTTTCTGTAGATAAGAAACAGGAATTGTTTGCATGGGCTAAGCACTGTATGGAGAAAGGTGATCAAGTTGATGTTTTTTCCACATTATCTAATTTGATCAGTTTTCCCGAGAAAAATGTTTTTATCGAAGGTTTGGGGACTCATTTATGTGTGATGTGGGGTAGATTACAAAATTCGGATCTTCCACAAGGAGTAAGAGATCTAAATACTTTGGCACTTTTGAGGGACACAGAGCAGAAAGTATATGGTCATGTTGAAAGATTGTTTGAGTATAGGAAGGACTTTGAAAAGTCACGAGATGAGGATGACGAAGACGATAGTATGTATGTACAGAAACGGTTCCTTCCGTGTCGTAGATCGGCACCTGAGGAAGTACGAATTTGTACCAAAGATGCGATTCGATGGATCTCTGATTCATCGATTCCGCCAGATGAAGTATATGACACGTATAGTCAGTATACAGTAGAAATGCAAAGAAAGGTAATTCAGGTAATGGTACAGTACCTGCAAGGAGAATGTGTAAGAAAGAAGGTTAGTTGCCCCATAGAGTTATTGGGGATTTGTAAAAGGGCTTTTTCGCCCGACACTTCTTCGGCTGCCTTAGCGCTCGACCTGGCTCTGTTGCTTAGTAAGCGGCCGGAGGTACCTATATCTCAGTTACCTATGAGAGAGGTTCCTCCGACCTTTGTCCCAAAGGTTGAGATTCCCGCTAACGCTGGGACTGGTGCACCCGCTGTGGATATCCCTGCACATTATGTATCACAATTCGTTCACGTCCCGTTTTCACGACAGGAAGTGAACACTATTAGACAATCAGTTCCCGATATCAGGAAAAACCCGACAGGGTTTTACAAAGAGATAGAGTCCGTCTTGCAGTCCTCTGTGTTCACCTTAAGTGATATTGACTTGCTATTGCCTGTACTCCTACCCATAGATGTATGGAAGCAGGTTCGGACAATAGACGATGTGCCAGGGTTGGGAGATACGTGGGCTAATATGATTAGGGTTGATGGGGAAAGACCAGCAGGTGAGAAACCACCTCAGGTAATACTTACTTTGCCTGATAGAATTGTTGCAAAATTAAAAACTATAATTCCAGAGAAAAGAATTATTTGGGACAAGCTTACGGCCTGTGTTCAAGGGAAAACTGAAGGTGCCACCAAATTCTTTAATAGATTTGAGCAGGTATTCTCTGACTTCAGTGGGCAGGACTTGGGTACAGAGTCTGGGAAAAGGTTGTTTGTGGACAAATTTGTACGAGGATTGTTGCCCGACATCCAGTCACAGATTATGTCCTCTGAGAGTGCTTGGCAGGCAAAATCTCAATCTGAGGTTTTGCACATGGCTCAGTATTATGAGAACCGTGTTAATAATGAGAAGGAGAAAATAGAAAAGAGGAAAGGAGATTTGAAAACCAAAGTATTATTACAACAAATTGTTAGAAACCCCAGAGGAGGAATGACACAGACCAGAGGTCAGTATCTCCCAAAAGGAAATGCTCCTTTGAGTTCTGTGAATATTAATCAATGTGCTTATTGCCGCCAGGAAGGTCATTGGCGAGCACAGTGCCCCGTCCTTCGACAAAGGTCAAACAGTGCGGTTGGGAGTATGAGTAGACGACCTAGGGGCTGCCCTGGAGCAGGGGGCCCTGATAGAGGACAGTTTTTGCAAGATCCTCAGCAACCTTTTTCATGGGAAAATCAGACCTCGAGTGTGGACTCGAGGAACATATTTGATCACCCTTCTGCTGCCTACCTTTCTGAAGAGCTTCCTTCCGACGATACTCTATTTCATTAGGACTGCCCGAAGCAGGGTTTGGAACCTTCACCTATTCCCGTTAATCAGAAAGGCCCCTACGTTGAATTATTAGTAGGGAATAGGAAACACCAGTTTTTGATAGACACTGGAGCACAGAAGTGCTCCATTGATCATTCTCAGGTTCCAAACATTCCACTGTCAGGGCAAACAAATGTTTCTGTAGGGTTTTCTGGTATACCAATTGTCTGTCCAGTTTCTTCACCGGTGTCTGTTTCTTTGGGTCCCTTTACGGACCATTGCCCTATTCTTTTGACTTCGAACTGTGGAGAGAATTTGCTGGGGTTAAATTTGTTAAAGAAATTGAATGCAGTAATTCATTGTTCCTCTGATGGAGTACGGCTGACGGTTTTACCACAGAAACTTCCTAATTCTCAGTTTCTGATTCAACCTTTGCCTCCTGAGTTTAGCATTGTCCCGGAATGTTTATGGGCAATTGACGACAATGATGTCGGGGTACTACAGATTGAGCCCGTTAAAATAGTTTTGAAACATGGAGTTAAACTACCACGCATTCTGCAGTATAAAATATCAGTTGAGGGCGAGCGTGCTTTGAAATGCATTGTCTCCGATTTTGTGCATCGTGGGGTGATCGAGGAGATTACAGGTAGTTTGTGTAACAGCCCGATCTTGCCTGTATATAAGAAAGGCGACAATGCAATTCCATACCGGTTCATAATTGATCTTCGTGCTATTAACAGAGTTGTCGCCCCACAATTTCCAATCGTGCCTGATGTAACGACGATATTGACAATGATCCCTGCTACGGCTACGCACTTCAGCGTTGTGGATTTAAAAAACGCTTTCTTTAGCATTCCTATACACGAGGAGAGTAGATATTTGTTTGCGTTCACCTTGGGGGGACGCTCATTTACATTTACCAGGGCACCTCAAGGGTATACTGAAGGTCCAAGCATTTATAGTAGAGCTTTGAAAGAGCAGCTCGACACCCTTGAATTGCCACCTACTTGTACACTGCTTCAATATGTCGATGATTTGCTTTTGGCTGCAGATTCTGAAAGTGCTTGTAAAGAAGGCACTATATTGTTGCTTGTTCATCTAGCCAAAAATGGTCATAAAGCTTCGCTCAAAAAATGTCAATATTGTTGTCAGGAGGTTGCCTATTTAGGCTACCTCCTGTCAAAGGAGGGGAGAAGATTGACACCTGAAAGAATAAAACACATTTCTGGCATGTCTGTTCCAAATACACAGAAGGAAGTCAGAGCCTTAATAGGTATGGCTTCTTACTGTAGGTTGTGGATCCCGAACTTTTCGCTAGTGATAAAACCGATGTTGGCTTTGACGAAGAAGGGCATTTCTCTGCCACTGCCATGGAAATCGGAACATCAACAATCATTTGAGCTTCTCAAAACCGCGTTATGCTCTGCACCGGTTCTGGGTACTCCAAATTATGACAAGGCCTTCGTGTTGTTTGTGCATGAATGTGATGGATGTGCTTTGTCTGTGTTAACACAGGAACACGGAGGGAAGAATAGGCCGTGCGGCTACTACTCCTCCGCCCTTGATCCTGTCGCATGCGCTTTTCCAAAATGTTTGCGAGCTGTCGCTGCTGCTGCCGCGTCTGTAAAACAGAGTGAGGGAATGGTCCTAGGCCATGATTTGATTTTGATGGTACCTCACTCTGTAGATATTCTATTGAACAAAACCCAAACGCAACACCTCACCTCTGCACGGTTAACAAGGTATGAATTAATTCTGTTTGCCCCTCACATTCAAATTAAGAGGTGTTGTGTTCTTAATCCGGCTGAACTCTTACCTTTCCCACAAAACACTGTTTGCGTTGACGAAGAATTACATGACTGTCTGTATACCACTGAACAAGAAACGAAGGGCAGGATAGATCTTATAGATACTCCTTTGGACAATGCAGAAGGGGAGCTGTTTTGTGATGGCTCCTGCTTCAAACTTTCAGATGGTACATCTACAGATGCTTACGCCGTTACTACATTGAGTAAAGTTGTTGAAACTGAGAGAATTTCGTATAACTCCGCGCAGGCCGAAGAGATTATAGCATTGACCCGAGCTTGTGAACTCTCCGAAGGGCGTATAGTAAATATATATACTGATAGCCAGTACGCCTTTGGGGTGGCTCACAACTTTGGGAGGCTCTGGTCGGAAAGAGGGTTCCTGACCTCACATGGGACCAAGTATCAGCATGGCCCCTTGATAGTGCAATTGCTCTCGGCACTCTCGCTCCCTAGGCAGTTAGCGATCATGAAATGTGCAGCACATCGTAAGGTCATAGATGATGTGGGAAAAAGGAACGCCTTTGCGGACCTGATAGCCAGGCAAACGGCCACAGACCTTAGCACAGACATGTATGCGCTAAGAGAAACAAAAGATGCCTATGTAATGGATGAAGGTATTGGGTCTGTGCGGGATATTCAAACTGATGCTACAGTAGAAGAATCTAAAAGGTGGGCCGAAGGAATGGGGAAACTAGATGATGGGTGTTGGGTGGATACGTCTGAAGGAAAATGGTTGCTCCCTGATTCATATGTACTGGCAATGGTTACGATGGCACACGGTCCTACACATGTGTGTGCTCAGCAGATCACAAAAATGTTAGAACAAGTTTGGGTGAATAACAAGATTCTGGAGACTGCAAGACGTCATGTCCGGAACTGTATGATCTGCTTACAGCACAATGTGGGTAAGGGGACAGTAACTCCAAGGGGAAGCTTTGGGACCCCTTCTGTTCCCTTCGAGGTCATTCACTTTGATTTTATTGAGATGGAACGGTGTAACAATCTGAAATATGTTCTTGTAATTATTTGTGCCTTTAGTAAATGGGTCGAGGCTTTCCCCGTTAAAGATGCTACCACCATTACCACTGCAAAGATTATGGTAAAAGAATTTGTTCCTCGATTTGGGCTCCCAAGGGTAATTTGGTCGGACAATGGTCCTCATTTTGTTGCAGCAGTACTTTTGCAGATATGCACAGCATTACATATTGAGAAACGATTTCACTCAGCTAGACATCCTCAAAGTGCTGGGTTGGTGGAAAGACATAATGGTATCTTAAAGAATAATCTTGCAAAAACATGTGCCGATACCAAACTGAAATGGCCAGATGCCTTACCTATTGTATTATTGGCTATGCGTACCACACCTCAAACTAAGACTGGGCTTTCTCCATTTGAGGTAGTGATGTGGAGACCTGCTAACATTTGGGGTCTCCCAAAACCTAAAGCCCTGAGAGAGGTGGAAAATGTATTGCTTGTAGACTACTGTAACCAGTTAACTAAAAACCTGTATTTCATTTATCACCAGGTATATTCAGCTTTACCTGTACGGTTCACGGGCCCAGGACACGATATAGAGCTTGGAAGTTGGGTCCTAGTGAAGGCCTACGAAAGGTCTTCCTGTCTCGCTCCTCGTTGGAAGGGACCCTACCAGGTGCTGTTGGTCACCCGGACAGCAGTGCGGGTGGCTGGGAAGAAACATTGGATCCACGCGACGCATGTCAAGAAACTTCCTCGCCTGACGCCACACGTTACAGAAGAAGCAGATCCCCTCGCTGATGCTACAGTCCCTGATCTTGGAGTAGCAAACAGCGCTGTGAGTGCGTCGGAGAATTTCTCTGAGCCCATGGAGCTTGGGGAACAGTCCATTTCGTCTCCGCACTCTTTTGAAAAATCACTTCCGGAAACCACTGTTTCAAGTTCTGCGACTTCCGTCGCCTCCGATACGTCGCTTCCCTCAGGAAGTGACGACACCTTATTTTCGGATCAAACAATCTTGGGTACCACCAGGAACAACCTTCGACGAAGAAAATAGAACTACGGCACGGGTCTTTCCGTGCATTTGGGAAAGAGAAGTGATTGAAAGTTTTCTTTTGTATAAGAAAGTTTCTGTTGAACAACAGGAAGAAAAAGGGATTCTGCTGGCTAGGGTTGGGAAGGACTAAGAAATCGCGCGACCGTAGCGTCGCCAGCAATGAACATTGGGGTCGTCGATTGAGGAACTACAATGCCTGCCACCTCCACTGCTGCTCCCCGCACTGGATTTATGAGTAAGGGGGTGACCAACTTGGACAATGAACAATGTGCCTGGGCCCCGAAAACGTATTGCTGTGTTTTGATAATGATAATTGGTATTTTTGCAATTACTGCTGTAGGACTTTGGTACTTTGAAGAAATCTATCCTCTAAAACCTCTACTACCGACCGAGATTGTACCAACTGCTTTGACTCCCTCTGTACACCTTCACACTCTGTCCCCTAGAGACTCCCAACATAGACAAAAGTATCATAATAACACTCTAATGATAGTATTGAATGCAACGCATGCCATTTTTAATAAGAGTAATTGTTGGATTTGCACTCATTTACCGCAACATGGGAGCAAGGGACTAGGATGGTATATTCACCCTTTACCTTTAACGACTGCTTGCTATGCCTCTCTTAGAGCAGTATTCTTTGGCCGTTGGAATGATAGCATCTCAGGGAACTTTGATGGAACTAATTTGAATGATTTCGAGAAACGTGAATTAACTCCCCTGGGATGCTCGCTTTTTGCAAATAGAAGTAAACCTAATGTCGCTTCTATTAGGCCGTCTGACAAACTATCTCTTCCTTTTCAAACTCTAATTTCCTTTAAAATGGCTCCGATAGGCAATAAGGACGCCGTGCCTCCTTCTTACTCTATAAATCATAGCCCTGATTCGGTCCCCTTTTGTGTACAAAGAAATGGCACTCGGCCAATGGGAGATATTGAAGGTTGTATGAACATTGTAAATTTGACTGGAGAAAACAGGCCTCTGTATGTAGGGGGGCCTGTTTATTTTGTTTGTGGTAGTTTAGCATTTCCCTGGTTGCCCAAGGATTGGCAGGGAACCTGTTATTTAGGAATCCTGTTACCTGGGGTATTTGTAGCTAGTACATTGGAGGTTTCTAAGGCTCGCCCACGGCGGGACAAGAACGGAAATACCCCTGGGCAAGTATTGGGAGATATAGCAAAATCAGTTGTGCCCTTTTGGGGACAAATAACAAACTCTGAGAACATTAGGGGATTAGCAAGGGTACTGGAGAGAACGATCAACCGGACCACGGACATACTCTACAATATGACACTAGAACAAAAAGCAATAGGATTGGTAGCACTCCAAAATCGGATGGCATTAGATGTCATTCTGGCAGAACGAGGTGGAGTATGCAAATTGGTGGGGTCCGCTTCCTGTGTTTTCGTACCAGATTCCTCGCCGAAATTTTTTAAAGCAATACAGAACTTGCATATCCTTAGCTCTGAAGTACATATCCCTGTAGGAGATTGGAATCTTAGCACCTGGTTCTGGGATTCTTTACGATCTTGGGGCTGGAAGGTGCTTTCTGTTATTCTGGTTATTTTGGGGACCCTGCTATTCCTTTGTTGTTGTTTTCAATGTCTTCCGAGTATATGTGGAATGCTAGGGGGATGTTGTGCCTAAGCAGTGAGCACAATAGGGCATAGAATATATGCCCCAGATACAGCATCCAAAGAGTTTGTGTTACAAGAGGTTCTGATGAACGACCTAATGGCTATAGATATTACAGACAATGATTCGGGATGTATGGATAACAATACATGGAGTTATTTGCAAAAGTATTAGAAATGATATTAGCACTTGGCATAGGCCAAAAGGAGGGTCTGTTGGAATTGAAATAATATTATGCCTCCTATCGCAGTAATTGAATGTGTATTGGCCTACGCCAAGTTGTCTAAAATATCATGTAAATAGACTCCGCGGCAAGGTCTTGACCTTAACGAAAAGTAATGTAAATCGCCATCTTGGATTTAGCCGCCATTTTAGGTTCTCTTGTAATGTGGAAGTCACCCTGAACATCAAAATGGAGGCTGAATGACATTCTGAGTGAGATTCTGGCCGTTGTGACCTCCGCACACACGAATAATTAATATGCCTGCAGGCCACTTGTCGGGGTCGCGAACTGAGACCATGTCCTATTACTGACCTATGTGTAAATGAACAACTGTATCAGCGAAACTGATCAAAATGCATACATTATAGGATTGACCTGGCAAGGAACCCTAGGCCTGATCCCAAGAATGGTTAACCCACGAGAGGGTTGGCCTAATGCTGGACAAAACATATAAAAGACCCAAATATTCCAATGTACGGTCTCTCTACTAATGCATCGAACCTTCGTAGAAGTTCGTTACGTTACTCTGAGAGCCGAATAGCTATCTGTTTGTCAATTGACTTTGGTAACTGCTGTAGCTTTTAAATAAAGCACTTATATGTCCTTTGTAACCTGTGTTGGTGTGTTTCTTTTGGGCTTCCCAGCCTCATATCAATTTTTATGTTTTCACTGCACGGGAGCCCTCAGGCTGCCTCTCTTACTGACTAGAGCTGGGACTGAGCCCTGGTTTGGGAGAATTTTCATGGACACTGTGCGGCTCCACCCCTGCTAGCCCCAGCCCACTTAAAGGCCTGACTGTGTTGACAAATGCTCAGCTCGGGTGATCAAGCACAGCCAGTTTCCCCGAGTCACAGCCCCCCTGAGACACACAGGCTGCGTCCCTGGCTCTGCAGCCAGTGCCGTAAGGAACTCGACAACACGTTTCTTTTGTCATCAGCAGCAGAGCCTTTCTTATGTATTAAGGTGAATTTCCAACTAAAAGACCACCAGTCACCCCACAAATCTGTGACAGTTAAAGCGAGAAACACAATAAAGCACCGTATGAAAATGTGTTCACACCCATCATGTCTAATAGCGTGATATGCTAAAAAATAAAGTTTGCTTTCATATTCTTAGTTGAATGTTCTTAAAGCATAAATAACAACTCGCTGGAGGTTTGTGACAAATCTCCAAACCTAAGTGTGTTTATTTCACAACTTATTTTATTGTGTGTCTTAAAGCGCTGAAAATAAAGTGGGTAAATTGATATTTTACATTTTGCATCTTACAGTTTTCCATTCAGGAGGTGGGAAATAAAGGTGCACTGATATTATTTAGGCCCAACAAGCTGCTATAAGGATTTACATGTTGTCATGATGCTTTACTATGCAATTCGTGTATTTTGCAAGTAAACTCTATAGGACAGTGTTATTATAGGTCTTGGCACCCAAAACTTAAATATTTGTTCCAAGTAAAGCGTGGAAGAAGGTGGCCGTGCCCAAATTGCAGAGTGGTTTAAAATCTGTGCTTTGCTGTTTAGCGTAAGTGTGTGATCCTGGGCAAATAATGTAATCTCACCCTGACTTCAACTGCAGAAATTGGAGTTTGTATAAGTGATTATGCTTACACCCTTACAATAGGAATGTTTTAATAAGTGTAAGAACAAATTGGTGTATCCTCGTGCTCCTCTGCTAGTGGCTCCAATACTGTCACATAGAATTGCATTATTGATGCTCTGGCCCTCCCCCAGTATCATATCACTTGATTTGATAGGTAGACATAGTCTCACCAGCCTGTCAGTGCACCAGAGATTCTAGTATAGCAGACTAACTGTGGTTGAACCAACATTACATTTTCTCCCCTGTTGCTCCCAGCCACTGAAGTTGCTTGAGCCATCCAGAGTACTGCCCCACACTCTGCTATGTCCTGTTATGCTATGATATTGAGTCTTTTATTGCACACCATCTGCCATGTTCCCACTTTCTAGGACCTTCAGGATCTGCAAGAAGTGGGTGTTTCAGACTCAAAGGAGAGAGTTTACAGATTGTAACATTAAAGCTGCACTAGAATAGCCTCATTACAATGAGTAATGAAGTTAGATGCCCCCACACAAGTAAGGTTGTCACTCCTCCACCGTCTTTGAAGTTAGCGCCTCTGCCAACATTTGAGGGGTTAGCCCCCGCCTAGATTTTAGCCTAGGTGCACCCATGAATGTGCGCACTTGCATTTTGTTAGGCAGAGAGGTGAGGGGAGCCTTTCCCCGAAAACTGGCGATGTTAAAGTGTCTGTGTTTGTTCAGAAAAATGTACTTGAACAAAATGCAGTGAAACTTTAAAGCTGCTACTTTCAAGAAAGACTTCCATCGCCTCTCTGCATATTGTGCTTTCAAATATACTATTTGATGGTTGGGCCCCACACCAGACCATGGAGGGAGGGGGGTAGAACAGTGGGGGTGGAGCCTCTAAGTTTGCCCCGCCTGTTTTCTGAAGTGTCCCCTCCCATCACCACTTAGCCCCCTGCCCGAAATGTAGGTTTCATGACGCCCCTGCACAGAGGAGGAACCGAGCACTGCTTCCCTTAACGCAGAGAAGATAGAACTGTTACTCCAGGGCCAGTTACACCAACCCCTCGCTAACAATCCTCTACTAGGGGAACGCTTTTACCTTCTGACTACTCAGAAGAGAGGGTACGTACATCCAATTTGCCGAAAGCAAAGAACACGTGTGTATCCCACCGCTGCGATCCTCCCTCGGGCTCATCGAGTCTGATGCCTGGCTCTAGTTTTTGTGCTGGCAATGATATGGTAGGTTATTTACAACACGCTTAATACTCAGAGGTTTCTAAGCGCGGACCCAGGGATCGAACCTGTGGTGCTCCGTGACGTCTTGTTTCCAAGGCGAGCATGTTGCCCCTGAGCTATCCTCCCGAGACCCTGAGCTGCCCATCCTTGAGTTCTGCAATGGGTCTGCACTGAAACCACAGAAAACTACGAACTAAGCCGGCCATCTCATTTTTATACTTTGGCGGTTTGACTGCATTGCCTGAACCTTGAAGCAACTCATTGGTGCCCCATAAGTATCATAAAATAATGGCGGGTTTTGATAAAGTGCTCCTTGGTGTTTGCTCCCACTTCTAAGCACTGCAATGGAAGCCGCTATTATTTCCCAATTTAATAGTACTCAATTCTTCATCCTTGGAAAGGATAAAGGACTGAGTCTGCCCTGCTGGCATTTGAATTTACAGGATTTGCCCTTTGTCGCAGGCGAGTACTTAACATGTGCGCTATATACCAAGTAGGGATAGCTCAGGGGCAATACGTTTGTCTTGTAAAAACAATGCAGCACAACACAGGTTGAAAGCCCGATTCAGTTCATAGAAACCACCCGCTGGTGCCTTATAAAAGAACAATTATAATAATTCTAACGGCGAAATCTAGGACAATGGACTCCAAGGAGGGTGCCAATAAGTTCTACTCCTTTGGGAGATAAGAGCACCCCCCCCCCCACCCCGCCGCCCCCACCGTTCTGCTTACTTCGCAGGCCCCATTACACAGACATTGTTGCATGGTTCTATCGCAACCATGAGCTGCTTTTTAAAGATTCTGTATATTTTGCAGTCATAGTTTTTTAAGGCAATGGTTTGGGGCGACATGGCTGAAGATTTGCCCTGGCCTTGCAGCCCACTGTGTCAATTCAACCTTTTAAATATCAAGTCCCAGGATGTAAAGTTAAAACCAGGACTGGCCTGACATCTCCCAAATGGAATGGGTAGGCCAGGGTGGTATTTCCTGCCACCGGGCAGCAGAACGCGTGGGC
This sequence comes from Ambystoma mexicanum, assembly GCF_040938575.1. NCBI lineage: Eukaryota > Metazoa > Chordata > Amphibia > Caudata > Ambystomatidae > Ambystoma > Ambystoma mexicanum. The sequence continues at coordinate 1,477,033,510 of NC_090934.1, forward strand.
GCCGCTCTCACTCATCGTGCACAAGTTCCACCAAACACGGGTCATCGAAAAGAGGCAGTTGGGCGCCACTTTCTTTCACGTTTGATGGGGGAGGGACCCGAATAACAACACAGTGTGCCAGCACAACACAAAGCACAGGCACCCGGAATTTGAGAAATGTAGAAAAACATGCCCTGTGCAACAAACACGGGGAGGGGGTCGAGGGGGGGCGCGGGGAGGGGCAGAGCAGGGCGAGTGACTGAGAAAACTCGCTTTGCAGCTCTTCACTAGTGAGTGAAGACGCGGCATCGCGTGTGGAAAGGCCCGTGGAAGAGCTGAGAGGCGCTGCAGGTGGGCGCGCCCCCCCCTTTCCCCTCCGCCTACCCCCCTGGCCTGGTTCAGCAGAGCCGGGCGGGGCTGGCGGAGCATCGTGCATCCTGCCCTGGATGCCGGGAAGCAGGGACGCCCCTCGGCTTGCAAAGCTGCGAATGCCTCGTGCCAGCGAAGCAGCAGATCTGTGTGCGCCCCATCACTTACCAGTGTTAAAACATGTGCCATTGCCCCGCGCAATGCAAACGTGTGTGCGTGCTATATAGCCCACAGAGAAGGCGCAAAGGGATAAGCTGATTTGCCCAGGATCACACCCTTCAGTTAAGTGGTGAAGCTGGGATGTGACCGTTTCTCACATCTAGTTGGTAGAGATGTGTCGATTGCAAGCTGCAAGTCAGTTTACAATCCAAACGCAATACTGTTTTTAAAAAGACATTACTTGAAAACGGCACAAATCCTATTAAACCAGATTTAAAAACTATATAAACTAGCTATACATATAGCCTCAACAAAAAGAGTACAATTGTAGGTTTCTTCCCCCCTAGCCAAGGGGAGTATCCATCATTGCAAGATTGTGGTGGTGGGGGTGGGAGGAGCACTAAAAAAGTCCTACTACTCCCCCCCCCCAAATGCAGTGCTCATTCGAGCCCCCAACCGGACCTTAGATTGCTGCAGGTAAGACACAGTGTGATTACATGATTTGCCCAGGATCACACGCTCTGGTTAAATGGTGAAACCTGGATGTGGACAATGGAAGCAACTGAGCACTTCTTCCCAGGTTTAATTGATATTTATTAAGGTTTTGTTTTGCATTTCATTTGCTTAAATAATACTTTATAGCAATGCTTTGGAAGCAAAGCACGTTACATAAGAATCTAGCCTTTCATAGTAAACTAACTATACTCTACATACATTGTCATAGAAATATGTTCAGCAATACAAATATGGCTTTAGTTTTATTCTCCCCATTCTGCATGCAAAGTCACAAGAGCATCATGCAGATTAATGTGAGCCTACACATCTCCCATGGGGAAAGCCATAATAATTATTTCATAAAGCCTGCAGCATTATGCACCGTTTTCACTGCTGACCACTCCCTCCCATTCCCATTTCTAAAGGGACAAAAGTCCGAGCTAATAGCATCCCCCCATGCCCTCCCATTGAAATGCGCTGTTCACACTGAGTAACGTGAGAGCCGCTCTGCTGCCCGCAGCTCCTTGGGACATTGTCCTGGCAGCGGGACACCTCTCCCGTTCAGAAAGGGTAAGGTGTCCTATTGCCAGGACAATGAGCGTGCTGAGCGGGAATTGCTTAGCACACATTGTCCTCCCAGCAGGACCCCTTTCCCGCTGGACACCCTCATTGAGGTACAGAATGGAAGAGGTGTCCCACTGACAAATGTCCCGGTCTGGCTCTCAAAAGAGCTTCTGGGGGGGTAGCTTGCCCCCCTGTCTCCTTGCTCAGTACGCCACTGCTCCAGCCCCAATCCTGACTTTGCATACTGTGCCCAGAACTGCCCTTCTTCCCAGAATTTATATGACAGAGACGGAAAGGATGTTAATTCAGCAGACACAAACGCAGTGAATGCGGCACTCGTGAAAGAACTCAGTGAGGTAAATGCTCTTGGCAACGTGGTGAAGGACACGTGTTCGAATACCGTTAGTGCTTCTAAGCCTGCTCCTTCTTTTCCCCACAGCAGTGGCACACCACTAATCTGGGAGGTTTCCCGCTCTTCATTAGAGATCCAGAAAATAGCTAGAAAACCAGGATACTCTGGGTCAATCCCGGAGGATAGGCAGCCTTTCAGCTACCGAGGTATGGCTCAACGTGGTGCATGATCAGAGTGGATGGTCTCTGGAACAACATGGCCAACAGCTGCAGAGGTGAGCACTCAACCCACGGAATCACTTTGCCCTTCTCTTCCAAAATACGGACTTAGCTGAGATTTACATATTCCTGCTAAACTGCTCTTGAAAGGCATCATTCTTCTGATGGGGTCCATAGTATTGAAGCATTAAAGGTTTCACACCAGGAAGGTGTTTTTTTCTTTACAAAATCTGGTATAATTATCTGCGACCCTGCAGTGCTCTGGTGGCAGTGTATAGGGTTACTTTGCTCACTCTGCGCTAGAGAAATCACTATCGCCTAACTTTCCTTAGTGCCCTCTTTGGTCCATCCTCACTGTGTGTGAAACTGATAGTGCACCTTTCATTGTGTACATGTTATCACTGCATCCACTCCCTGGTGAGGAATGGAGGTGATGCAACCTTGACTTTTAGACCCTATGCAGTTAATAGTCTCTGTACTTGCTTGGTATTCATCTGCTGTTCCATGACCACCCGGTTCCTCTTTTCCATCTTCTGAGTTTGCTCGTTATTTGCTATCATTTGGTGGTTCATGTTCTTGTCTCAACAGGCTTCATTTTCCATGTTGGATTTCTCCACCCAAACCATATGATCAGTGGTCGAAGTGAGCGGGAGCGGTCGGGAGCGGTGCTCCTCTACTTTTTTTAATTACCTTTTACAGCTCCTATACTTTTATTTTAAAAAGAAACCGTTCCGAAATGGTTTAGTTTTAAAATAAAAGTGTAGGAAGAAGTTGAAACTTGCACTTTCAGTGCACTACACTGAACGTTCCCCTAAACAGCAGGTGTAAGTGTCTGGGTGTGTGTATTGTGTTTGGGAGGGGGCGTGTGATGGGGTTTGTAGGGAGCGAGAGCAGTCCAGCAGGGAACATAGCTCCACTACTTCTTTTGGTACACTTCGACCACTGCATATGATCAAAGCTTAGGTAAGTAATAGTAGAAGAGTTAGCGTCCATTAAGGTCTCCTATTTTATTCAAGGTTCAGGCAAGGCATGGGCTGCAGACTAGATTGGCCTTTTGAACCTTGTTTTGGAGAGGCATTCTGAACCTTGGGCTGACATTTAACTGATCATTTTAATAATATCATAAATACCAGAAACTGACCATCATCGTGAACTAATTCCTTAAATGGTGTGATTTATAAGAGAGTTGAAGAAGATCCACACAATTGTAGACTGATATCCATGCAAGGTGTCTCAAGTAATATATTCTCTGCCTTGCATCTAAATGACTCAGCAGGTGTGCTTGTGCTAAAAAATATTCTGTCCATCTTTCAGACAGGTAACTGTATAGGGGTGACACTGCGCCTCAACTGAGTACAGATAACATGACAGGCGGTTCAGATGGTTCCATTATTGCAAAAATCAGAATTATAATGCCTTTAGTTCAAGGTAAAAAATGCACATGGCACTGCGCATATTTGGGTTAGAATGACCCAGGAAGTGAAGAATGCCTTAACTATCACACACATATCATGAATACATGAACATGTATTATGAATATTGGATACAAAGTGAGAAATGGTTAAATAAATAAATAATGGCTCCCTGAAGGGTAGCACAGTGGTAGACTGAGATACATTTCAAAATGGATGACTCCAGTACAAAATGGTGTCCACTTTTAAAGCCAGGTGCTGAAGCCCTGACTCATGATGACAAGTAACACAGGCTGATAAATTAAGAGACAGTCTTTGGCAACATCTCATAGTGAGATAATTGAGTTTGTTAGCCAAATTTGAAACTTGCCAGGAACAGCAGACAAGATTGATGATGAAGTTAGATAAGGCAAGGGAAACTTCCAATTTGAACAGGCCAGCTGCATTACTTGGCATCATATAATGGAGTTTATTTATTTCTCCACGGTATAATGGCTAACTACACCTGGCAGAACCTTGAGAAGCATGTAAGGGATGGACAGTGATAAAATGGTTTTTGGCAGGAGTTGAAGAATGTTATAATTTTGTCCAGCGTGTCTAAAATTAGCTGATCAGGTTGTGCTTGAGAAGAAATTGTCAATGCCAAGTATGACTAATGTGGGCATGGTGTACAAAACACCATAAAAGCAGCAGAGGCATAATGTCTATGAGAGTGTGTCTAAAGTGTGGCTTAAACCTGCATCTGAGATACTCTTCCAGACATCTGTATTTCCTTTTTGCACCTGTGTTTGCCCCAAAGAAGAATTCACAGATGCCAGAAGCTGATGAGATGGGCAGATGTCCCCAAGTTCATAACTGTTAAGGTATTGTGAGTATTGGGTTCATTCTAAGTCTGCTAAAGGCTCCGGGATTACACAAGAGTAGTACTCATGTATGTGTTGCTTTCTTTCTCCAGCCGATGTACAGGTCGATCATGAAAGACGCTCGGCCAAGCTTTCGAGTTGGCGTATAAATGAAATTCTTTTAATATTGATTGTTTTACTCCATGCTAAAACAGAAGTAAAAATAAGATTACATTATGTGGGGACCTTCATGGAAGAGATTCCAACTAACTCAGGGCTAAAATGGGGTTGCATTTTGCTCCCCTGTTTATTTAATCTCTGTTTGGATGCTCCTGGAGAGGCCCTGATTGGTTGTCAAAATACTTTTTCAACAATTGGTGGGGTTAATATAGCTTGGATGGCTTATGTAAATGACATGGTGCTGTTTGACCACACCCTACTAGTGTTCAAACAGAGCCTTAATAAAGTATAGAAATAGACCTTAGAGGACAAATACAAATTAAAATCACATAAATCAAGATTATGGGCTTCTCGTATAAAATAAACATGCCTCAAAGAAATAAGCCTGGCATTTGGGATGCAAGAATGTGAGATGTTCCATGTGTTTGCATATCTGGGTTTTTGGAAATGTTCTGGAAAGTCTAACAGGTACCTCAAGAATATGATTAAAGGGATGGAGCTGTTGCCATGGCAGCCCTTCAGGGTTTTCATTGCTTGCAGCTCCTTTGATAATGGTCTATGGGCATGAGTTGGTTCCTACTGTCCCATATATGGCGTGGAATTTAATTTAGATACACTTTATGTAGCTTCATGCTTTTAAGGGTAAATCTTAGGTTTACCTCAATTGACCCCTATTGAGTTAGTTGGGTCAGAATGAGGACTCTAATCTTTAGAAAGCCTGGCCTTAGTAAAAAAAGGCTTAGCTTGTCTTATAAGAATGTTAACATCCAAAAGTATTTGTTATATAGCACCTTCCATTAGGATCTGGAAACCTGGGATAACGGTCACATTTTAAAGTTTGCAGAATATCGTAAAATAAATACTAACCAGGACAGGTACTGATAATCTGGAACTTTAGAAAGATGTCATTAAATTTCATATTTTGAAAGAAAAGCTCCTTTGTTGTGATATTTGCAATATTGTTGATAACATTTCTGTAAAAAAGGTGTGTGAAATATATCCAATCTTACCCACATGAAGATGAAGTTTTGCTCTAACTTGTTAGAGGCGCTTGGAATCCGGGGAGCGCTCCCCAAGGTGTACAGAGAGAGTACAGAGAGAGGCGGCTCTGTAGGAGCAGTGGAAACTTTAAGGCACGGACATATATTTTGCACAGAGGCTCTGGAATTGAGGTATTCCTAGTTCATACCGTTTGTTCATTACCCAGCCACCTTAGAAATGCAAGCTCGCAACATCTTTAACTGGTCAACAAATCTCTAATTTTAGCCTTTGTCGCCTTTTGGATGGCGCTAGATCCGTTCTTTGCTTGAGAATTGAACTTGATCTGTGGATCTATTTTTGGATTAACCTTATTTGTTATATAAGGAAGTATGTGTTTGATATGTTTCTATACACTACAAAGTTATTGTGAACGTTTTTCCATAAAGCACAACATGTAGAAACAGATACATACATAGTCCTGCATTTCCTTTGATGCTGACTGGGCTCCATTGTCAACCACCTTTCTTTCAAAACACTTCTCTGAAAAATACAATGGCCGTCAAGCAAGTGATGGTTCCAGGAATCTTAACTCTGTCTATTTTGAGGCATAGTCCGTGCGTACTTTAGCGAATCTCAGATGGCATTCCATATATTCCATCTGACCGATGAAGCCAAGTTGACACCCTTTTCCATGTTTTATCTTGACATGCAACGTCACGTGATGGCACTGATCCCAAGGGTGGGCATTTGTCACTTTTGTAGCAGACTTGACAATGTTCAACTGTGTTATCTTCGTATTGGGTCATGTCTGGCCACAGTAGTGTTTCTCCCAACCTTCTTTTGGGTAATGTTTTATCAAGGTGCCCCTTAGGGTTAGTGTTCCTTGTGCAGGAGGAGGCGGCATGATCGTGTTGTTTATCGTGTTTGCTCTCAACAGCAGGTTTCTGTTTGTGTGACGCTCAATGGTTGATGGCTATGTGCTGTTTTCCTTTTGGCTGGCAAAACGTACACAAAACCTATTACAGTTTTCAGAATAGTCTGTTTGACGCAACCCTCCCCGTGGTTTTTGGGTAATGGCTCCTGGTATTTGAAAACCTACATTATAGGTAGTCTAATTGCGTGTTTTGCCAACCTGCAATGTGGTCAATTATGTAATTGAATTCCTGCACTTTTTTAGCTGGATTGGCAAATCTAGCTGCTCAGTTCCTTGAGTTTTCTGACCCCAGAATGCTGACAAGAGCATTGTGGTCCATTTGCGTCTGAAACACAGATGCGGCTGAACACAATCTGAATGGCATCTGTGTAGGCTGGGAACCCCAAACGGAGTGATGAACTGTGTAAAATGTTTGGATTTTGTATGTAGCTTCATGTAGCTGCATGTAGCTGCATGTAGCTGCATGTAGCTTGACCTGAAGACAGACATTCCACATCTGTAGTTTCAAGAAAACCAGTGGCCATGTGCACCATTTCTGGTATGTTTGGCAGCAGAAAGTTGTTGTAGTTGACACTGCAATTTGGGCTGCAAAGGTCAACCCACAACCTGAGTTTCTGAGTGTCAGCTTTCCTCATGACCACTCTTGGGCTGAGCCATTCGGTAGCCTCCACTAGCTCATTAACAGCTTCTGTAAGCAGATCTTCCGGGACTGCTTCAGGCTCATTTCTTTACATCACTGAAGGTGAGCCCGCATGTGTAATATTGTGCTCACACTTGGAGTTTTGTATTTTTCACTATGTGCGCTAAATGAATGTGCGTTTATAAAAGAAAAGAGGCTTTCCTTTTGATGGCGATACTTGCAGATGCCGAGACTAGCATGAGTTGTTGAGAATGTCCATATAGGGATAGTAATTGTAAATTAGACAGAGGCCTGTTTAACCTGACAAGAGCTTGTTTTGCAGAAGGATTGTGCTTGGTCCATGTGTGTCGAAATGAGCTGAGTCTAACTGAAACTGTCTGCAGGATGCGGGTGGGGGGAAGGAATGAGTAAGCACAGCCTCGTGCACAGAGATAAGGACACAGAGGGGCACGAGAGAGAGCGAATAACAGATAACAGGAAACCACAATAGCAGATGTTGAACTGTTGACCGTTGATGCAAAGTCATGACTGGGAGGAACCGCCTTGTGGTGGACATAATCTATGTGCAGCAATGTATGACAATGTAAAACAGATGGGTATAAAAGGACCACGATGTGCAGGGGAAAGGGCGGCACTTTGACGACTTGCTTTGCGAGACGGTTGAACTTGTGGCCCATTCGCGAATGCTTGTGTGTTATTAAAGCAATGTTTACTCAACTCTTTTCTGTTTGAGTTTTTATAGGGTCCCTCTTGTACTGGTAATGGTGACGGCGAGAAATCGCACCCACAATTTTGGTGTCAGAAGTGGGACGCGAAGGAGCGACAGTCCGTCACTGGGTGAGGAACGCCGCGAAGGAACCGGAGAAGGAATTGATCACGGGGCCCCAACAACTGAATCCGCACCTTTGATTGCAACCAACGCGTCATCCTTGTTTTTCCTGCTCCGTTGGCGGTGGAACAGCAGGCTGTCGCCCTTCGGGTCCGGAACACTCTGGCGGGACCCTTAAGATAAGTGGTATGGACGGATGCATGATGGAATAAGGAAATAATGATTCAGGGTTTGTGAAGAGGACGGTGGTAAGTCCGTCTATGAAGAAGTAATGTTGAAATGATGATATGATATGTTAGATACGCCAGGAGGATGTATTATTATTGTTAGCCAATAGGTGCATATTTGGGAAAGGTGAGTGTTTTAGGCAATTGCGGTATACCGCCAAGATGGGTCAAACGGCTTCCCACAAGGGAGGTATAGGCAAGAGACACTATGCATCCCTTGAAGGAACCCCTGCATTTGATATGTTGATTAAACATGGATTGAACTCGACATTGTTTTTAAGGGAGTGGTCTGAATATACAAAAGATTTGATTGAACATAATTGGCCAGATACCGGGTCCTTTGACATAGACCGCATATCCAAAATAGAAATAGAGTTAGTAAAAAGACGGGTTAGACCCGCACAGTTTGAGGCTATACGACTATGGAGGGTAGAAGCAATGCGCAGGCGCAATGCTCAGAATAAACAAAAAGCAAAGGAGCAGAAGAGAACGGTAAATCAAAAATTACATGATCTAGAGATAAAAGAGAAGGGTGAGAGGCTAGATCAGTTGGATAGACATATGATGATTAAGAACAGTGGGGGTATGTATCCTGCCTTGCCGGCGCCTCGGTATGAAGATTTGATAGGGCTAGAAGCAGAACAAACAACGACTGAATTATTGTTTCCAGGAGCTACAGCTCCACCGGCAGACAGTGAGGGTGAAAGGGTGGAATTCCCAATGAAGTATGGAGACCCAGATAGGTTGATAGACCATAGGAGAACGATTACTGTAGAAAAGGATAGAGATGGAGACTTGCAAATCCTTATGACCGGGCTGTATGGCATACCCCTCAATGACAGCCTACGGGACCAATTGGGGCGTTTGACACCTTTGGAATTTAGGACAGTGGCTACTAAACTATATACCTTTTATGAGGGTAACTGTAAATTGAGAGGACAGAGTACTGCGGATCTGCCCTCAGCATATCAGGACGCTGTCGCATTACTACCAGTGACTGCGTCCAGTGTTCAGTTATGGGGATGTATGTCCGACATAATAGCGGAAGTCATAAGGGGCGGTGTTGAATGGGAGAAGGAAAAGAGGGCATGGGAAAGAGAGGTGAAGGAAAGAGAGGCTAAACTCAAAGATGCAGACCAGGCGGGCCAAAACGTAGCTAATCGTATGATAGCATCCATACACTCGCAGTCCATGTCCACCCTGGTGAGTCTGATGGAGGGCCTTGGCTGGCCTATACAAGTAAACGTAATTAAATATCTTCTTATTAGGGTGGATGATATAGAAGAGGAAAAGGAGCCTAGATATGTGTCCCAGTGGAATAGGATTAAGACGGAATTGGATAAGAAACTGCTATCTAATATAAGAGTGGATGATTCTGGGGCGGAAGAATGGAGAATGGCTAAGGTGGAGAAACTGTTAAAAGATTATAAAAAAATAAAAGAGAAAAACCTTAGTCACCAGTCCTCTGCTTCATCACCAGTGCAGGCCCTTGTAAGTGAACAAACAAATACGGAAAAGTTACTATTAATGCCAATGAGAGAGTGCCAACCCACCATAGAGGCAGCCACTGGTAACATGATGCGCACCTATGTGTATGTCCCTTTATCCCAAATTGAATTAATGCATATCACCAAGTCCATCCCCGACCCCCGTATAGACCCGGCAGGATTCTACAAAGAAGTAGGAAAGTTATTCAGACCAGGGTTATTTACCGTAGAGGATGTAGATAACATATTGTTAGCCATTGTCCCAGAAGAAATATGGACCCCCTTTCGTGCCAAAGACAATGAAACAATAAAATGGAAAGATGTAATGGATGCGAGCAAAAATAGAAAACTGCATGAGGAATATCCTGAACCCCTAAGAGGGCATGGCATGGCAGTCCTGAGGGCTCTAGAAAAGGTGTTACCCCCATTTGATGTGAATGTGGAGAAACTGTCTGCTGTGATACAGGGTGCAAGTGAGGAAGTAGCACAGTACTTTCTGCGTTATGAAGCAGCATTCAAAGCGCACAGTGGGCTAGAGATAGGGTCTGAAACGGGCCAACGGTACTTTGCCACAAACTTTGTAGAGGGGCTCCACGGGCCAATTCAGGAGAACATTAGGAGGGCAGAAAGTACATGGATGACTAGAAACCCCCGGGATCTCCTCGAAATGGCTAGGTATTACGAAAGAGGGGAAAGAGTGAAGGGACAACAAAAGGCACGACAAGAGAAGGATTTAAAAACCAAAGTGTTGATGCAACAGTTGCATCAAGGGCCCCAAGGCAGGTATAACTACAATTATAACGGCCCGTCACAGGGCTATAGTAGCAACATGATAGGGGGCCAAGGGACAGGAAGAGGTACAGTGCAAGGAGGTGCGCTATATGGGAGGAGGGATGGGCTACCCCAAGATGTATGTGCCTTCTGCAAGAGACCCGGACACTGGAAATCCCAGTGTCCCCAGAGTGGTGGGAGAGGAAGGGGCGTACGGCCCTCTTCACAGACAACATTTGCCCCAGGAAATAGGACTGGTGGGTACGGCAACCAAGACAATAGAATGTTTAAACCCCCTCAACCCAATGCCTTTGACGGACAAGCAGGAGGGGATGTTCCCTGGCCGGCCCCGCCTCCCCCCAATCTACTGTATCAGTCATGACAAACGACACAAGTACAAGGTGTATGCCAGGGTGAAGAATGTGGAGAAGGGGTATACTATAACGATGATTTTCAGGATAACACAAGCGATATGTCCTGAGGATGCCGGAATGAGATAGCGGGAGTGGTGCAGGTTCCTATAGACCAAAGGGGGCCTTATGCCTCTATTAGGATCGGCCCCCACCGAAACTTGAGATGTCTGGTAGACACGGGAGCTGGAAACAGTTCCGTGAATATCAGAGCCGTCCCCGCTGTCCCATTATCGGATAAAAGCAAGGTATCAGTTGGATTTGGGGGAAATCCAATAAAGACTCCTGTAAGTGAAATAGTAGAAGCGGAACCTCATGGGGTAAAATGGGAGAATGGGTGGCTGTTGACCAATCACTGCCCAGAAAACTTGTTAGGTATTGATGCATTAAAAACGCTAGGGGCCACAATATATTGCTCCCCTCAGGGGGTGAGAATGACTATAAGCAAACCTATGGGTATGATAGGAGTAACGCAAACCCTGCCCCCGGAACTCCAAGACATCCCGAATGAACTATGGGCCACTCATGGGAATGATGTAGGGGTGTTGGATGTTTCCCCAGTAGTAATCAAACTAAAGCCCGGTGCCAGGTTGCCCAGGATAAAACAATATCGCATATCACACGAGGGAGAGCAGGCACTATATCAAATAGTACAGGACATGATACGGTTAGGGGTGGTAGAGCCAACAAATGATAGCCCTTGTAACTCTCCGATCCTTCCAGTACACAAGAAAGGTGATGAAGCCGTACCCTATCGTTTTATTATTGATTTGAGAGAAATAAACAAAATAGTAGAACCCAGATATCCAGTTGTCCCTAATATTTCAAGTGTACTCACTTTAATTCCCAAAACAGCGAAATGGTTTACGGTAATTGATTTGAAAAATGCCTTCTTCAGCATTCCTATTGCCGAAGAAAGCAGGTACCTGTTTAGTTTCACTCTTCGAGATAGACAGTATCGATTTACTAGAGCCCCGCAGGGATATACAGAAAGTCCCGCCATATTCAGCCAAGCACTAAAAACACAGATGGATAACCTAGCCCTACCCGCTAACACTGCTCTGATACAATATGTTGATGATTTGCTATTATGTGCAGCCACCGAAGAGGAATGCCATTATGTGACCAGATTGGTGCTAATGCACTTAGCAGAGAATAAGCGCAAGGTAGCCCTAGCCAAAATGCAGTATGTAAAACAAAAGGTCCATTATTTAGGCTTTGAGCTGTCCGAAGAGGGGCGAACCCTGTCTACTGATCGCATTGCTTTGATACAGTCCATAAAAGGTCCAGACACGGCAAAGGGTCTCCGAAGGATAATTGGTGTTTTATCCTACTGTAGGCACTGGATTCCTGAATTCTCTGTATTGATCCAGCCCATGCTAAAAGCCTTAAAAGAAGTACAAGAAAACGGCCCATTAGAATGGACACCTGAGATGGAAAAAGCCCTGACAGCTATGAAAGATGTTCTATGCCACGCACCGGCCTTAGGCACACCTGATTATACTAAGAGATTTTGCCTTTTTGTTGATGAACAGGAAGGTTGCGCTGTGTCAGTCTTGACACAGGAACAAGGGGGTAAACAGAGACCATGTGCATATTTTTCTAGCACTCTGGACTCAGTAGCTCGAGGCCTACCCCCATGCATGAGAGCAGTAGCTGCAGCAGCGACAGCCCTAAAACAAAGTGCAGGTATCATCCTAGTGAGTGAAGTAACAGTAAAGGTTCCACATATGGTAGATGTTCTTCTGAATAGAGTGCATACACAGCATTTGACTACAGCTAGACTCACACAGTATGAGATGATCCTGTTTGCCAGTAATGTAAAAATCGAACGGTGTAACACTTTGAATCCAGCGACACTGCTTCCTTTGCCCACCTCACCTGATGACATTAGGCATGATTGTGTGATCCAAATGGAAGAACACACTAAGGGTAGAGCAGACCTGCAAGACACCCCGCTGGTTGATAATGAGGGTATATTATTCTGTGATGGTTCCTGTTTCAAATTGCCAAATGGGGAGACAACAGCAGGGTATGCAGTAACTACAGGGGAACGGTTGATTGAGAGTGGGAAAGTGTGTGAAAAATCGGCCCAGGCAGCAGAATTGATTGCGCTAACGAGAGCATTAGTGTTAAGCAGCGGTATGAAAGTGACAATTTATACTGATTCAGCCTACGCGCACGGGGTGGTTTCCAGTTTTGGTAAACTCTGGGGAGAGCGTGGGTTTTTAACCTCCCAAGGTGATACTATTAAACATGCCCGATTGATTGCTGAATTATTGCAAGCCATTACGCTGCCCAAAATGGTGGCCGTAGTGAAGTGCTCAGCGCATAAAAAAACACTGGATTATGTCACGCAGGGAAATTCTTTGGCTGACCAGATGGCTAAACTAGCTGCCACAAGGGACACTCGGTGGGAAGCCCGACAGCTCATAGTGGGGAGGGATGTGACTATGGAAGGGACGAAGGAGCGCGTAAAGGAAATCCAAGCAGATGCAACCATTGAAGAAAGACTATCTTGGCACAAGGATGATCAATATGAGGAGACGGTAGATGGGCTATGGGCACATACCAAAACGAACACCTGGGTACTACCTGACGGATACTTACCTGTGATAGTGAGCGTGGCTCATGGTCCAACCCACGTTAACGCAAGAACTATGGAAGAAGTTTTAAGTACTGTGTGGTACAACAAAAGATTGGGAATGTATTGTCGTCAATGGGCAAAACAATGTGAAATATGTGTTTTATATAATGTGGGGAAAGGTGTACCGGCCCCGGCGGGCCACAGTAAGTTACCCACCTGCCCTTTTGAGGTGGTGTATATGGACTTTATACAGCTGGAGCCTGTAAATAAACATTCCTACTGTTTGGTGATGAAATGTGGGTTCTCAGGATGGGTGGAAGCATATCCCCTGCGGGAAAATAGTGCCACCTCCACAGCACAATGCATATTGAAACACTGGGTGCCCTTGTATACGGTCCCCAGATATCTATGGTCTGACAATGGGACTCATTTTACTGGTGAAGTAGTAAGCAAAGTTTGCAAGGCCCTTGATATTGATCAACGTTTCCACGCAGTTTTTCATCCTCAATCAGCTGGGATTATAGAGGGCACAAATAAGGTACTGAAGAACAAACTGGCAAAGGCTTGTGCTGAAACGGGACTGAAATGGCCGGATGCATTGCCTATTGCATTATTGAGTATGCGTACTATGCCTAAGCGTACACATGGTTTATCTCCTTTCGAAATTGTTATGGGGCGCCCACCAAGTATTGGGACCCCCATATCACCTAAGAGATTGTCTGAGCAAGCATGGCCTGCATTACAACAGTACTGTATTGGGTTAACTAATAGACTGATTTCTATTAATGCACAGGTGAACGCAGTAGCTCCATCTCCTCTGATAGGAGAAGGTCACGACGTGCAGCCCGGTGACTGGGTTGTTATAAAAGCCTTCGATCGCACCAGCGGACTGCAACCCAGATGGAGGGGCCCGTTTCAGGTGCTCCTCGCGACACAAACTGCGGTAAAAGTTGATGGCAAACCGCACTGGTACCACGCAAATCATATTAAGAAGACGCTGCCACTATTGATTCCTCCAGAAAAAGGAACCGACAAACCGCAGGTTGCAAGTGTACTGCCAGATGCCAGTGACAGGTGTGCCCATCGCCTCCGATCCCGTGACGTGTATGTGCCAAGCAACGTGTAAGGACACTGTTTTGAACTTTGATCATTAGGGAGATGAACATTTGGACTCTCTTGTTGGTTTTAGCAGAATTGTGCCTTACTGAAGACGACGGGCTTGTAGCCTGAAGGGCCTTCGGCGTTCCCCTCCTGGGACAGGCACTACGAGACGTGGGACAGATCGGATGAAGGTTTTCGGTGAGACCTACCTCTACTAGAGTAATAAGGACACTGGTGCTTTAAATAGGGGATATTGCTATATCGCTAGGTTGCAACTGATATACGCTGTATTCTGAGCCATATACTGAACTATGTCAACACCCGTGTATGCTGGTTTAGTCCCTGAATGGATAAGTGTATGCTCCTCAAACACAGAAGGTAAGAGGAAAATACCAGTTTGTACCACAAGAGGCAAAATTTTGTTTTCTGTATGCACGATAGTAGTACTAATAGCATTTGCCATAATATTCTGGTATCTGGAACATCCATCTAGATATGAATTAAAGAACCTGTTGCCCGAGTCAAATGAAACAGGGAGAACAGATTGGGTCAAGAGCAGGAATCGAGATGCCTATGACCAACACGACCCGGAAGACTATGCTAAACATGAATACGTGAAGATAATAAACACAACATATGGGGTAGTGAATAAAACTGATTGCTGGATCTGCACCCACATGCCCCGACATAGCAGTGAAGGCATCCCAGTGTACGCATCGCCAGTTACTGAGGATGCCGAGTGTACATTAATTTACATGAGAATAGTGTCAGCACAGCAATACATGATACCGAATACCGCTTGTTATGTTAGAGGAGAGAACAAAACCCTTCTAAAGGAAAAGATACGCTATAAAATCAAAACTGAGGGAATCGGGCTTGCACCTGCTATGGTACAGATAGTAAGAGAACCTCCTCCCCCTATCACCATCACACAAGAGTTTAGGCCAAAGAATATATGTTTTAAGAGGAGCGCAAGAGGTAATCAAAGAATGATCTCGGGGTGCAGTCAAATGGTGAATCTAAATAACTACACGAAGGGATTGTTACAGATTGAAGGACATGCCTACGTCTGTAACAAGAGGGCTTATTTGTGGTTAGCCAAAGATTTTGTTGGGGTATGTTACATAGCCAGAATAATGCCGGCTGTGATGGTATATGCCCCGTCTACTCTGCATAAAGAGATACACAGCAGAAATAAACGAGCAGTAAACCCAAAAATTCCTACGTATCAACCTACAGGATGGGAAACGTTTATAGATCTGATGGGGGTCCTGGTTCCTCCAGCGGGCATCTTTATGAACAGTCAAGAAATCCAAAAGCTAAACAGGGCCCTTGAGTTCGTAATCGAAGAATCTGCAGACCTAATGGAAAACATCACTTATGAAATGAAAGCAATTCGGCTAGTGGCTCTCCAAAATAGGTATGTCTTAGACATACTCACTGCAGAAATGGGCGGAGTCTGTTTTTTGGTGGGATCCCAATGCTGTGTTTACATACCAGAAGGGAGTACAGGAATCCTGGATGGAGTAAACAAACTGCATAAAGTGGCGGATAGCATCCACCAGGAGGAAGGGTCAGGAGATAGCTGGTGGATGAAGCTCCTGAAAGAAATTGGATGGCAACTTCTTACGCCTATACTGGTTCTAGCGGCAATAGTTGTAGGAATTTGTCTCTGCATCCAATGTTTCCCGGTATGTGTGTCGTGCTGTGTTTCAATGTGTTCCTCCACCGTAACACGCCTAAATGCAACAAACAAAAGCCATGTACAACAGGAATGCCTGGACATGGGAGGCCTGGAGAAGATTATGGTATACACATTATGTGATGATTAGAAATGCCTAAATTGATGCTCAAGTGTGAGCAAAAGGGTGGATTGAAGGTGAGCCCGCATGTGTAATATTGTGCTCACACTTGGAGTTTTGTATTTTTCACTATGTGCGCTAAATTAATGTGCGTTTATAAAAGAAAAGAGGCTTTCCTTTTGATGGCGATACTTGCAGATGCCGAGACTAGCATGAGTTGTTGAGAATGTCCATATAGGGATAGTAATTGTAAATTAGACAGAGGCCTGTTTAACCTGACAAGAGCTTGTTTTGCAGAAGGATTGTGCTTGGTCCATGTGTGTCGAAATGAGCTGAGTCTAACTGAAACTGTCTGCAGGATGCGGGTGGGGGGAAGGAATGAGTAAGCACAGCCTCGT
The DNA here is from genome assembly GCF_040938575.1 of Ambystoma mexicanum. NCBI lineage: Eukaryota > Metazoa > Chordata > Amphibia > Caudata > Ambystomatidae > Ambystoma > Ambystoma mexicanum. The sequence continues at coordinate 1,477,050,247 of NC_090934.1, forward strand.
GCACAGAGATAAGGACACAGAGGGGCACGAGAGAGAGCGAATAACAGATAACAGGAAACCACAATAGCAGATGTTGAACTGTTGACCGTTGATGCAAAGTCATGACTGGGAGGAACTGCCTTGTGGTGGACATAATCTATGTGCAGCAATGTATGACAATGTAAAACAGATGGGTATAAAAGGACCACGGGGAAAGGGCGGCACTTTGACGACTTGCTTTGCGAGACGGTTGAACTTGTGGCCCATTCGCGAATGCTTGTGTGTTAATAAAGCAATGTTTACTCAACTCTTTTCTGTTTGAGTTTTTATAGGGTCCCTCTTGTACTGGTTATGGTGACGGCGAGAAATCGCACCCACATCACTGGTATTGTGGTCAATGTCTTCTTTACTGGGAATTGGGAATTGGGAATTGTCGTTGAATGTTCTTATTGCTGGGCCAAGTACAGCTTTGTATTTTTCTAGTATATCTTCTAATTCTACCTTGCAGATTACAATGGCTTGCTCTGATGTCTTGGCTTGATGAGGTCATCCTAGCACGGGGCTGCCTTATTAGGCTAAGTAAACCATGTTAGGCACGGGTGTGTTCATAAATGTACTTTCGCATCTCACATACCAAACATGACGGTTGTTCATTGTAGTTGTACAGTGGTTTTATTAAATTATGCGCCGTGAAGTTGCCTTCTGCCCGTGGTCTTCGTATTTGTCCATTGATATGATGGTGTAATCAGCATCTGTATTGGCCAACATCTGCAGTCTTCCCTAGCCTTTGTGCAACTCACACATGGGCTTTTATTCACCTCTTCTCTCTTCCCTTTCCCTCCTTCACGTAAACCACCACCCCTTCTTGATGGACAACCAGCCACACATTTTGGGTATTGCAGACCATGGGGAAGTGCCCTGTTATGGAGCATGTGGTGCACTTTGCCTATATTGTGAGACATTTTGGGTGGCTGGCTATGTGCTGTTCTTTTCTCAATTAAACAGTTCTATTTCTTGTCTGTCGGGTGCCTTCTTGGTCTTCACCAACCACTTTCGTTGCCTTCTGGTTTTTTGCACACAGCGTTTATTTTGCGCAAAAAGAATTCTTGCGTTATCAGTTTGTCTGCAGGCACTTGGAGTCTTTTAATTGTTTACTGTGAGGCTTCTTCCTGCCTTTCAGCAATTTGAGTTAAATGGGGGTGTAGAGGGGCAGGTAGACGCTTTCTCACTAGTCACCGCCCCCTCACCACTGACATACTGGGATAGTCAGAGAAGAGCAGTAAATGGGACCCCCTGTATTGTTCCCATACATCATTGAGTGAATGAGAGACGTTATGCACTCAGATAGCCACAACGAATGTACCCTCGCACTGAGAGTGTGGAAGTATGCAGCATAGAAGGATGTCAGCACGCACCTATGGACATCATGGAATGTTAAGTGAAATCTGACGAGAGTAGAGTGATCTCATGAAGAAGATATATAAACCTATGCTGAAGCGACATGAAAATACTTAAGAGCAACAATGTAACTGGAGCACTAAGAGACACATGTACCTAAGGCTAAAGTAATAATGGAAACACAGAGGATGAAGTAACTTACTGGCCAATAACTGTAAATACGCAGTAACGCAAGGTAGAAAGAAAACATATAGAGGTGGCTTGTTACAGGAGAATATATAACGTGGCTAGGATGGCCATGAAAGGAAAATGAACGCTGGCTCATGTCGAATTCAACCAGGCTACCTCCGAGACAAACCAAGGCTGTAGAATCAAGAGACGTGGAAGAATAGTTCAGTGTACAGAACCGACGCTGAGTCACGGTTGGCCCAGAATTAAGGATGCTATTTTAAGGAATAAGCACAGAGCACAAGGGGAGTTACATGGATAAGCTCTGAATGTGGGACCTTCCTCATAGATTGAAAAAGAAGAAAACATCTGTAAGAGCCAGCCGTTGGTCAATTAAAAGTTTGCATAGTTCATATGAAATGAAGTGAGCAAGTCAACACTATTAGGGTGGGACATGAAGTCAAAACACTGGGCTTCTACCTGGACTCCAATTTCTCCTTCAATAGACAGGTGAACTCACTAGCCTCCTCCACGGCCTACACGTGCAAATTGATCCGCGCAGCCAAACCTTCTATATCTGACACCAGCTGCCTGACCCTCGCCAGAGCCCTTGTACTGTCCCGTCTGGACTACTGTAACGCTCTTTATCTTGGGTCCCCCAAAGCCACCATTAGTAAACTTCAAATTCTCCAGAATAACGCACATAGAGAGGCTCTGGGCATCTCTAGAAGAGATCATATCTTAGTACATAGCCAACAGAACAACTGGATCCCTATCAAAGATAAAATCTCCCTAAAAACTGCTTCACTCACCCATAAGGCCATCAATAATGCTGCCCCTATCTACCTGAGCGACAGATTCCACAGACAGACTTCCCAGAGACCGACAAGAACAGTATACAGAGGCTGCCTCTCCGTCCCCAACTACAAACACTCCACTATAGGAGGCAACAGCTTCCCAGTGAAAGCAGCGAAACTGTGGAACTCCCTACCACCTACTAACAGAATGGACTTACCGTACCAACATTTCCAATCCAAGAATATCTCCTGGCTGAAGACGCAAGTCCTCTAAACACACCGAGCCTAAGACCTGTACCCCCTTCTGCCATCTGGACATACTGTACTGACATGTGTTAACCTGTATATATGTATATATTCCTTTGCTATTATCATTTTTGTGTATATGTGTATGTATATATCATTATTGTTGCAACTAAGCTTCGCAAATTCCTGTAACTGCTGTGCCTTGTTACCCTAGGGTATTCTGGCGCATTACAAATAATAAACAAACAAACAAACAAACAAGTGTACCCTGCATAATGGAATCAAATAGCAGTAAATACGAGGCTGCAATGGATAGATTTGTGGTCTGCTAAGGCGTGATTTCAAAGAAGAGAACAATGGCTATTCATTAAGCCTCAGAGTAGAGAGTGGTGTGCTTACACTCCCTTGAATGTTCCAAGCCAGTGAGCAGCAACATTGTAAACTACAAATGGAAGACTTTGGCTTATGGCCAACCAGTGAGAGATGATGGACTAACTGGGAAAACAGGGAGTAGTCTTACTGGAATCAAACACCTATGTTTCTCTCCGCTTAGGTGTTGCTAAAAGAGTCGAAAGTCCAAGGTTGGGATAGTATGCCAACCAATCAGTGGGTTTGAGGGGCAACCTAACAGACAATGTTGCTTAGACCAATCCACTGTTACTCTGTCTGCTATAATCAGTACTATACCTGTCTATAGGTAGTTCAAGGTGTTACCTACACATAAGGAGTATCCAATGGTGCACTAATCCTTATATGTTCTATGCACAGATATGTTCCCTTCACCAATCCCTTCCCTCAATAAGTTTTGTATTTTGCCACATAGAATGACTTCATAGATGAAGCATATTGGGGTGTAAGAACTCTATGTAATCAAGATACTGTGTGAGAGTGCATGCATCAGTCCAATGTTTGTCAGGTCTCCCTACTTCATTAAATGAGTATAAAGTAGTACTTTGCCATATTCCTTGATGATGCGGAGGACAACAGTCACACGAGCTGGGGCTTTATGATGTCAGACAAAGAAAGGGAGGAGAATGAGTGGGCACGAAGAGAGGGCGTATGATGATTTTCAAAATAATCGAACCTAGACAAAGGGGTAAAAAGGTCAGATTTAGAAGACCCCAAAGAGAGAACACCAGAACAAACACCATAAACTGAGCAACCACTAGCACAATTGCGCAGTACATGGGATATATCCCTGGCATATGTAAGCAGATTAAGGGCATTACCAGGAAGGAGACAAACAGGCGAGACAAGTCCCGCCTGGAAAACACAATGCATGTGCAGTAGTGATTATGGGCTGGGATTTTCACAATTACCATTATTAGAGAAGCGGGGAGGACAACCACAATATATATACCGTGGCCACAGATGGATAAAGACAACTTAAGATGTAAATTGATGTGTTTGACTTCTGGTGTAGGAACATGGATTTATGAGTTAGAGAGAATGACATCAGGAATGACAAAGCAACTACTCTAGGAGAGAGAGCTGACAACATTTGGAAGCAAGCAGGATATGCAGGTGTGACTGCGCAAAACACGACACAAGATGGAGCGCCATTTAATAATTGCAGAGCAGACGTATGGCCGGTGCTCAAAGTGCAATATCCTGATACATCAGACATGGATGCGCTCATAAGCCGTGGAAAAAAGCAGTAGCATTATTTTATCAAATTTTGTGTCAGGGGCTGCCCGAGCCAGTGCAGCGGCAATTGAAGAAACAGGTGGGAATGGAAGCAAAACCATGGCCAGAAATTCAATTGACAACCATGAATCATTGCTTGTTGATGAAAGAGAAGATGAAAAAGAGAGCTGAGAATAGAAAGCAGGAGGAAGCGAAGCTAGTCTGAAAGAAGTTGTCAAAAATAGCCATAGAGGGAGGGGTATTGACGAGTAATGAAGAAGGGGTGACGCAGGAGATGCAGCCATGACAGCAAATCAACATAGGGTATCCCACAGATCAGAGTGGGAACAACTTATGGCCAAGAGGGAAGGGCCTAGAGGAGTAGGATGAAGTGACTTTCATACCCTTCAGGGAAGAACAGGATTTAATAATGGTCAGCCGCCACAATGTTGGAATTGCGAATGAATAGGACAGATCGCTAAGACATGCAGAAGCAGAGGAGGGATGCAACAGAATTGCCAAGATCCAATAGGGGGAATGGGTTATGTTCCACAATATAATACAGAACCACAGGAATATTATGCCCAAAATCACACACAGGCTCAGACATATGTGCTGCAACCACGGCAAATGCAGCCAGCGCCCTTGCAAATGCAAGCAAAACAGGTACAACCGCAGCAATTACAGACACAGCAGGCTATGGTACCACAATGGAACATGACCTCAGGAGTTCAACAAGCACCCACACTCAAATTGGGAAGTGTGACTGTGATAGGAGGAAATCCTTTCATGGGTCATGGGATGAATTAATACCCACAATAGGACAGCCCGCAGAGCAACCTGATGTGTTCAGTACTATCAGTGACACCAGACTCCCAAGAGGAACCAAGGTCATGGTAACGATAGGAGGCAAGACATTTTCATTTCTGGGATACACTGGAGCTGCACATTCCTGTGTCCGTGAGGGAAAATACCCAATGTCAGGTACTGCCATGGATGCTCGAGGATTCTCTGGGGCAATGAGCTTAGTTTCTTTCACAGATGAATTGCCAATCTCTATAGGAGAACACAATATGTCAATGCCATTACTATATTCTAGGCAGACACCAGTTAACATATCATGACATGACTTGATGACGAAACTTAACATGACAACATCCGTTACAGAGAATGGAAAAGTGTGTCCTACTCCAGGGATACACTTTATGAATGTGAGAGGGATTAAATTAGCCTTTACAGGCCAGAAGGCATTACAAGGAGTTCCTTTAGATGCAGAAGGTATTTTTATATGGAGTGACTATCTTATTATCATGGTTACCCAGATTGGTAGGTAAAATATTGGGAATATATGATAAATTCTTGTTTAGACCAGTGATTCCCATGGACGATGAGGAAGGGCAGAGTATTCCCTTAGTGTAAGAAGCAGCAGTGGTCAGAGAAGAGAGGGTGATGCTTCATGGGGCAGGCGATCAAGGAAGAGGATGGAGGACAGTGATAGCCCTCAGTGAAGGATACCGACTGACAGATTTCATGGACGAAGAACTGTTTAGAGATGACTACTCTGCAGATCAACTAGTGTTTTTTTTTATAAATCTCACTTATTGGAAAAAGTAGAGAATATAAAAATAGTGCAGATGATGCCATTGGTAAAAAGAAGACCGCTATTCTTTCAGGAAGACTAAGAGAAAGTGCCAAAGATTTTATGACCCACTCACTCATATGATGTTGGTCTATTAAAAGTGATAGGTGCAGTTAAAATTAAACTAAAACCCGTAGCCCTTTGCCACAAGCAAAGCAATATCCCATGTCCAGAGAAGTGGATGAAGGTATATTTTAGACCATTTCCGCTTTAATGAAGCAAGGCACAATGGTGCCATCAGACGCATCTTGTAACATGGCTGTGTACCCTGTGAGGACATCAAAGGAGGGGTTGTGGAGATTTATTGAGGATCTTTACCCCTAAATAATATAGTTGAAGCTGAGTTTCCTTTAGTTCAAAATTTTGTGAAAATACTGTGTAACATCCCATCTAAGGCTAAATATTTCACAGTTATAGATTTGAAGAATGCGTTCTTTTCTACCCTTCATGAAGACTCTCAAGATTTGACTTACTTTTCCTATAGAACTACACATCTGAAACATACTCGTTTGCCCCAGGGGTACTGTGAGTCCCCTTCAATCTTTAACAGAGTCCTCCAGATGGACCTGGGTAGCGTCCAACTCGAAAATACAATAATCGAGTACGTGGATCACATTTTGGTGTGTACTGAGACAAAAGAAAATGCAGAGAAAACTCATTTAAAGTCATGATTATACTCAGTGAAAGGATACAAGTAGATAAAAAGAAGTTACAATATTGTCAAGAAGAGGTTTTGTACATAGGACAGTTGATCTCTCACGAAGGGAGAAAAGTGACACCTGAAAGAGCAGAAGCAATCATTAAAACCTTAGCACCTAAAACAGTGAGGGAAATACAACAGTTTCTAGGCTTATGTAACTATTGCAGGGCCTGGGTTTTCGATTAGAGTACATATTTCCAACCACTTTTAAAAGGAGTTAAAGAAGCAAAGGTGGACAAAAGCTCAGTAACATGGACAGATGAGATGACTGAAGGACTTGAAGAATAAAAAAAGGCTATCAGTACAGACCCTGTGTTGGGGATCCCATATTATAATGAAGAATTTTATTTATTTTCCTATTCAAATGAGGAGTTATGACCGCAGACCTCACACAGAAGACGATATTAGGACATAGACACACACCATTGGCCTATTGTAGTGGAATTGTAGATCTAGTTATGAATGGACACTGTCCCTGTGAGCAATCTTTAGCAGCCGCAGCATTTGCAATTGAAAAGGTTTCAAACTTAACAATGGGGTGCCCAATAACATTGTTTGTGGAGCATGCATTATATGCAATTTTAGAGAAGCCCAAACGTACATTGACCACACAGAGAGCATATGGGTATGAGGTGATTATTTCCAATCCTGCAATCAAAATTGTTAGATTGTTAGATGTAAGACAGTAAATCCAGCATCGTTTTTAGCAGAACCAGTAGGAGAGGATGACTATGTACATGATTGCACAACATATATTGAAAATTATAACGAAATTCCCCATGTTAGAACAGAGATGTCATTTCATCAAAATGCCAGGGGTAGCAGAAGTGACATCACACGATCCTTGACCCCCCTGATGACATCAAAGAAAGTGATGTCATTTGACCCAACCCCAAAGCGATATCGCGGGAAGCAATGGAACACGACCTTTCACCCGTTGACAAAACAGTAAGTGCCATCACATTGCATTGTACACTATGAAAAATATGATTACGATATCACTATAATGTGATGTACATTTCATACAAGAATGGATTGTCATATGTATCTTTAAGATCAGTGTGTAAAGACCCATATTACCAAATTACTGTGAATGCAAGCAGACATCCATGACTAAATGATAATGAAGTGTTATTATATAGCATTTACGCTTAAGCTCTTTACATAGGGAAAATGATACACCCAATATCACCCAACCTGTGTTGGTACTCATTTATCGACCTCAGAAGGATGAAAGGCTGAGTTGAGGCATTTAAGAAAAGAAAAGACTAAATCAGTGAGTCACCCCCTGAAGTGTGCCTGAAATAAACCTTTAATGAGTCTAGCAATTATTGTATAGAATTCCAGAAAGTGTCAATGCTGAAAGTGCTAGACTTGTGGCACTCCTGTTCTTATTTTTCTTATTTTTTTAAGGGGCCTGGACAAGAAAGACAAAATTGACTTTACAAATAACATGTGGACACAGAACAAAACATTTCTCATCGAACAAATATCAGTGTAAATGTTGGACACTGGACTGGTGGAGTGGTGGAGAAGTCGACCAAACAAGAAAAGTCAATTCTGTCGATCAAACAAAGAAAAACATGTTTTATGTTCACCAATATCTAAATTGACTGGATTGTACTTACCTGTATTGTAAAAATATAAGTGTCCTTGGGTGCTTCTTTACCATGAGAAACATATGTATATTAAAAATCTCGGGGTCAACAACCCTACTGACCTTGGCAAAATCCAGAAAATTGTCTCATTGTGTAGGAGTACAGCTATGAAGGTTTGTGTGATCTCTCACCTTGATTAATGTGTAAGTCTAAAAATTAGTGACAACACGACATAGCAGCGTCAGTCACAAAGTAAACATGCATCCCTACACAAAATTACACAGACACACATGCATAGACAATGAACATACACAAACGTTCTATAGATAGACGACAGATACATATACATACTGTCAGAATCCTTTCCTTTTTCACCAGCCAAATGCAGAAATGCAAGAATGCAACGTTCACCCAGAGCAAGCTTACAACCGCTTATTGCAACTAACCATATGGCGCTACAGGGACGTACAAAGAACCTAGAAGGGCTCAAGTACTACTAACCCCTAAAGAAAATAACAGAACATATGGGGAAACCATATAATGACTTTAGTGAATTTACATGAAGCCACAGGCCTCAGAATAAGGGAAGTGAAGACTCTGCAGTGCAAAGCCCAGCGCCAGTGCTTGAAGCCAAGGACAAGGGTGGGGGGGGGAATTCCTGGCTCCCGGGGGAAAGAGAGCCATCCGCAAAATAACAGAACAAAATCCTCAGTAACTGCACACCGAACAGCTAAGTTTTGCGGTCCTCACCACAGTGACTCGGCACAGCCAAACAGTGGCCATTTAACCACGGTGTGAAGAGAAGCTGTTCCCAGCGAAGACAGACAGAATTGATACATGCGTTGTCCACCAAACATTGCAACCTGCAGGCACTCTCCCAGGCTAGGTGGCTATGTCAGTGGCAAGAATGGGGACACACAGTCTTTCTCATTACCTTGAATAGGTGCACTGAGCACTATGAACAGAACAGGGTCCCAGTCCTGAGGAGACCCGCTCCAGCCAATCACGATGCCCAAATCCTGGGGTGGTGTGTAAGGATGGAAGGGCTTATGGTAGTGCTGCAACCCTGCAACAATGTAATAGATAGTTTTTGGGGAAGTCTCAGGCGAACCCACCTGGCATGGGAAGACCAAGCTAACAACTCATATATGGGATCTTTATGGGTGCTATTACACGAGCTACCAAATAGGTTTGGTTCTTAGGTTTTTTGGGAATGGTTGGGAATTCTGACGTCATTACGGGATAAAAGCTTGTGACCTGAGCCCAGGAGTTGTGATTGCTGGAGATTCTATGATTTCTTGTACGATCCCTGTCTGTTTGGAAAATAAAGGACAGCTCTAACTTGCCCCATGGCTGAGTCCTCCGTCAATGCCAGGGGAGGGTTTGATGGGCCCTGTGTACTCGTCTAAACTGTGATTTCTGTGGTGCGAACCCCCAGTCCTCTGGAATGCCTTAAAATAGTAATGTAGATGAGGGTCATATCTAACTCTCTGTGAATACCGCACAATCCTCAATACGAAGGCAGAGAAACGCCATATGTGCCTCACTTCTAGGCCCATCACACAAACCTTGATGTATTGCAGGTTTGAGAAGCGTTATTCTCTGAGACAACCATTTAGACCATACCCAATCGATAACTTGGACGATATGGAAATGACATCAATCAAGCGAGTCGACTGACTGAAAAGCCAGAAATCAATGACATCATAACATAGCCGTTTTATACATGAAGTACATATTCATCCATTCATGAAGTTACACGAACATGCACTAGTTATTGCATAGAGGGACGAAGCACATGCGTATGATCCATGTAGGTAAGAGGACAGATACACATACATATTGTTGTGTTCATATCTTTTGCTAAAGCTGAAACCGCAAGATGCAAAGAGTTCATGTATGTAGCTTGCACATGCTTGACTGCTATTAAAATGGAGAATCCATAGGGAGTGATTTAGAAGCTATAGGTCTCTGATATGTATTCCAAAAGAGAAACAGGCTTTGGACAAATGGAAAGGCTGACACGATCGTCGCAGCCAGAGGCAAGCAGAAACAAGGCACTCAGTCAAAAACAAGTGGAGACGGAAAAGTTCCAGTTACCAAGTCAATAAGCCACCTGCAGAAAGTCAGGCTAAAATCCTCATAATTACAGTCGAGAGGGCTTCATTTCGTGGTCTCAGCACATGTGACCAGCTGAACAGGACGATGCCCATTCAAACAAGGTAGGCGAGGAGAGCCGCTCCCATCGAACCAGAGAAGTGTTGCATCTGCATCTGGTTGTTCAACTCAATTCACTCTCACAGGGTAAGGTGATCAGAGAATGGCAGCATTAGGGAACGCTTTGCACCTTAATGTTCATTCCCTTTGACTTGAAAAGGTGCACTCAGCCAGGTCACTGTCCAGGGTCCCAGGATGGGAGGACACACTCTGACCATTCCAGATTCACCTTTCATGGGAGATAATGTGTTGCAAGGGCCAGTGGACTCTCTGGGACCCTGAAACATTGTAGAATGACTCTAGTAGAGGTGGTCCTAGGAGGGGCCGCAGGATAGGGCTATCCAATAATAGAAATAACCCTTATAGCTGATATATGTAGCTCACCCAAACTGACGAATGTGAATTTCTGATAGGTTTCTGGGATGGAACCTAAACTTGTGACATCACACCGGACTAAAACTGGGTGACACATGCTTGGAAGCTGAGAGCTCCTGAGGATACTTATTTTTCTGGTGTGGTCCCTGACATTTTTGTTTTTCTAAATAAAAGGCAGCACATTTTCCCCATGGCTGAGTCTCCCGTTCTTGTGGCGGGGAGTCTTTGATGGGCCCAAGTGTTCTCTGCTGATAATTGGGGAATCTGCTGTCTTTTCCTACATATTACAGTCTTATCCAGCCCTGATCTGAAGAGGAATAAACATCACTACGTTTTTTTGGAGATTCCAAGAATAATTTTATTGTTTGGTGAGTGATGATCACAATTATATCACTGTTTCTGATATAAAAAGTGATTTAAAAGGCGATAACAAATTAGAATATTAAAGTAAACACAAATCGGAGTGGTTTCAAAATTTCAGAGACTCACTACCATCCAGAAAGTCGATAGGTTTTCATGGAATATTGATGGTGATATCATGTGGTATTATGACTTGTGTTTTTCTCCTTATTAGTATGGCATTTGAACGTCTTATAAAAAGTAATACAGATATGGATGGTGTCAATGAAACATCTATTATGGTCTCCACTAAAGGTACATACAGCCTGTTTTACAATATAACTAGGGGTCTATTTCAATTTAAAAGGTATGTTGAGGAGAACCTTGAAGGTATAAATATGTATCTTGAAAATTCACTTCACTTAAAGAATAACCTATGGTACCAGCACATGAAAGAGGTGGACGAAAGAACATCAGACGAAAGCCATTATGTTTGTTCCCTAATACCATGTTCCATGAATGCAGCAAGAACATTTATTGCAAGAGAACTGTCTACACACAATGCCACGTGCCTCAGTCATCTAGCAGCATGCACAACTAGAGGACAATTTGAAGGAAAATGGGCAATGTTACAATGGCGATCAAAAATGGCATTCCCATATGAAGACACCGATGTGAAAACGAGGAGGATGGAAAATGGACTAGGATGGACGAGCTAGAAAGTTATGTATCCATCCCAGATAGGAGAATGAATAAAGGTTGTCCAGATGAAGAAGCAGCAATGCTCAGACATCACTAAAAAGATGCGGAAAGAGACCTCAGCTATTGATATATGAATGTGTTTTCACCAGAACCGGATGATAAGAAGGACTATGGGCTTTCCCAGCACATCTATTGAAGAAAGAATCAGCAAGCTCAGTGCAGAGAGTAATTGACAAATGCCTGGAATCATGGGCCAAGTTCTCAGAGTTACCCGCATGGGTCGACAATGAAGCAGAACCAGTATCTATGATACCACTAAGGGAGGCAACAGCAAGCTTCTGGAATGATGGCCTGATACTGGTTGGAAAAAACAGAGTTTGTGGACAGATCATTGAAGTCCCAGGAATGAATGGAAGAACTGCCATGCTGATGGATCGATATTGGGCCTGTGGATCCAGAGCCTGCATGCAGTTAACTAAGAATTGGAGAGGAATATGTTCTATAGTAATGCTACATGTACCAGCATTGGTGATCCCCCAAAGTGACCTTCATGTTGATGAATTTCCAAAAATGGATGAGCACATGAGGAAGAAGAGGTCACTCAATCTCGATCGGCAGAAGAGAAGCAATTATTTCTCAGCAAAATTAATGGATGCCTATGAAAATATTCCAGATGTGCATAAACTGTTCAGCAAGACAGCAATGATAATGATGTCTATATTTATGCCAGGACTCCAGACTGCAGTGAATGCCAAGTGGCTTCATATTACCAGATGGGAGCTGCTAGAAACGATCAATGCAACAATACAAGGATTTAATGCAATCAGAGAAGAACTGAGGGCCATTAGGCTTATGAACCTCAGGAACGGGTATGTCCTGGACTTAATTACAGCAATAGAAGGAGGCGTGTACGCCAAGGTCGGGCCTTCTTGCTGTACGTTTTATACTATTTCATGATGGAGGATATGAAACCCTGACAGAGGCAATAACTATGCTGACAACCCTGCATACGAAAATGGAGGATGAAGCTGATGAGACAGCAGAAGATGATTGGTTTTCATCTCTATTGTCGTGGATTCCAACCTGGCTGGCAAATGCTTTGAAAATACTTGGAGCAATACTAGTGTTTGTGTTGCTAGGATTCGATCTCATAAGGATCATCTTGGACAATGCCAGATGACAGCCAAGAAAGCCATCAGGATAAAGATCATGATTGATATAGACTGTGGACCTGGTGAGCAGGTGCAGAATGAGGAAAGTACCCGTGGAAATATAAAGAAGAGTTCCCTTGCACCTCCAGGAACAAAGTTCTACTATACCAGGGATCATAAAAAATATGTAGGACGTTGGATATTCTGTCCACCATCTGGAGATGGCTGTCACATGACCTGGAGTGTGGGTGAACATATAAATAATGCAGGTCACCTGAGGGGAGTGACAAAGATTTGGATTCTGAAGAAAATGTAGGATGAAGAAAAGATGAAGATAAATGATGAAGAGATGATGAAGACGAAGGAAGAAGAAAATTTGGCCAAAGATTAGGCCAGAGGGGGGAATGTAGGGGAGCAGGTAGACGTTTTCTCACTAGTTCCCATCTCCTCACTGCCGTCATACTAGAACAGCAGAAAAAGAGCAGTAAATGGGACCTCTGTATTGTTCCCATACAGCATCGAGTGTATGAGAGACGTTATACACTCAGACAGCCATACAGAATGTACCCTCGCACTGAGAGTGTGGAAGGGTGCTACATGAAAGGATGTCTGCAGCCATTATGGACATCATGGAATGTTAAGTGAAATCTGACGAGAGTAGAGTGATGTTATGAAGAAAATGTATAAACCTATGCTGAAGCGATATGAAAATACTTAAGAGTAACAATGTAACTGAAGCACTAAGAGCCACATTTTCCAGAAGGCTAAAGTAATCATGGGAACACAGAGGATGAAGTAACTTACTGGCCAATAACTGTAAATACGCAGTAACGCAAGGTAGAAAGAAAACATATAGAGGTGGCATGTTATAGGAGAATATATAACGTGGCTAGGATGGCCATGAAAGGAAAATGAACGCTGGCTCATGTCGAATTCAACCAAGCTACCTCAGAGACAAACCAAGGCTGTAGAATCAAGAGACGTGGAAGAATAGTTCAGTGTACAGAGCCGACGCTGAGTCAAGGTTGGCCCAGAATTAAGGATGCTATTTTAAGGAATAAGCACAGAGCACAAGGGGAGTTACATGGATAAACTCTGAATGTGGGACCTTCCTCATAGATTGAAAAAGAAGAAAACATCTGTAAGAGCCAACTGTTGGTCAATTAAAAGTGTGCCAAGTAGATATGAGATTGAGTGAGCAAGTCTCTAGGGGCCAAGAGGAGCAACAGCACTCTGCATAATTGAATCAAAAAGCAGTAAATAGAAGGTCGAAATGGACAAGTGTGGTCTGCTAACACGTGGTTTCGAAAAAGAGAACAAGGGCTATTCATTAAGCCTCTGAGTAGATAGTGGTGTGCTTACACTCCCTTGAATGTTCCAGGACAGTGAGCAGTCAACAAGGTCAACTACAAATGAAGACTTTGTCTTATGGCCGACCAATGAGGGATGATGGACTAATTGGGAAAAGGGGAAGTAGTCTGACGATTCAAACGCCTATGTTTCGTTTCGCTTAGGTGCTGCTAAAAGAGTCGAAAGTCTAATTTTGGGATAGTTTGCCAACCAATCACTGGGTTTGAGGGGCAACCTGACAGACAATGCTGCATAGACCAATCACCTGCTATTCTGTCCACTATAATCAGTACTATACATATTTAGAGGTAGTTTAAGGAGTGCCTTACAGATAAGGGGCAGCCAATGAAGCACTAATCCTTATATGTCCTATAAGCAGATATATTCCGTTCACCAATCCCTAGCCTTGATAGGTTTTGTATTTTGACACATAGAATGACATCATAGATGATGCATATTGGGGTATAAGACCTCCATCTAATCAAGCTACGTTGTGAGAGTGCATGCATGGGTCGGATGCTTGTCAGTTCTGCCTACTTTATTAAAAGAGAATAAAGTAGTACTTTGCCGTATTCCTTGAGTCTGTCCCAGTATTTGGTCTGAGATCATTGTTTGTAGTTCCCTCTAGCACAGAAGACGCTTCGAGGTGCTAGAGCCCCAGGGTTCTTTTCAGGAGTTAGTGAGTCGAACACGCGTTGGCCTGACTGCGCCTATGGATCTTTGGCTTCTGTTGAGCTCATTATATCGCAGGTGTGCCCGGCGTCAGCATGGATGGCAGTAGAGATGCAATGCCTTGTGCCAGGGTGGGTTCTCCTTCTCCTTCCCTCCCCGCCTTTGGAGCTTTCTGCTTTTCCTCAGGGGGCAGGGCTGGGGGCGGCGGGGGGTTCTCTGGGTTCTTTTGCACCCCTGGCTCGTCGCCACTTGTACCACCGAAGCTCCTTTGCATGATTTGCTGGGTAACAATGTGTTCATTGTTGAAAGACTCTCACACCAGGAATATGTTGGAAATCATTGTATTTCAATCTTCTGTTTCTTCTGACTTTGCAACTTGTAGTGTAACAACTACCAGTGGCTGTGCTGCGCTTTGCCCACCCTGCATTGGGAGAAGTCCCACTGGCCCCGATAGCCTTGTGATTCTTCTCCGGCTCCACACCGCATTCACACACATCACAACTCCACTTGTAAACTGCACCTCAAATATGAATGTGTCGGGAGCACAGACAACCGGGTGCTACTCCCTGGGCAAGCAGGTGAAACCCACACACGAGGGCGCGCTTCCCCCTTGTGCTAAACTCCACCAGCATGTGGCCTGGCTGCTAACTTGCACCAGACGAGCCACCTGTTCCACGACAGTCCCACAGAGCATGGCTGCCAGCGAGAGGACCTTCCACTGATGTGAAAGGTGGCCAAGGGTGGCAAACACACTGGCAGCCCCTGCGGCGCAGGGAGAACTATTCAGCCATCGTCACAGCAGGCCATGGCGTGTGTGTGTGTCACTTGTAGGAGGAATAGCGCGTGTCTCTGTATATGGGAGTACCTGCAAAATAGTTTATTTTCTGCCACAGCACAGGTTGAACCAAATGATGTTCTGCTCGGATAGAGCATAGAGGTTGCCCCTGCTAACATTCTACCTTCTTAAACCAGTTAACCCTAAAGTTATCCCGACCTAATTTATTTGATGAAGACGATGAAGGGGGTGTTTGCCATCTCGTGCAATGACCAGATGCCCCCTCCTGCAAAGAACATGATTGCACCGGTGAATTGAAAAACATGAATTTGCATGCATTGTGTTGATGTCCTGGATGCATGCATGCTCTCTCCTTCCGATAAGAAACTGGATTCCAAAAGGTTGGGCCACCGTGAGAAGGCCACTTGTCCAACTGCCTCTAACCGTCTCCTTCTAAAAATGCCAACATCTGCGCCTTATTTTCTCTGCCTAGTTCCCTTTCCCCTGGGCTGGGCTTACTGAGGGGGTCTGCTCCTCTGTATACCTACTCGTCAAACATTCCTGCAACAGTTCTAGCCTGCCAGTCCCAGCTTTCGATATACAGGCTGCTTCCTGCAGCAGTTCGAGCCTGCCAGCCCTCGCTTTCTAAAAGCAGGCTGTCTTCCTGCAACAGTTCTAGCCTGCCAGTCCCAGCTTTCTATATGCAGGCTGCCTTCCTGCAACAGTTCTAGCCTGCCAGTCCCAACTTTCTATATGCAGGCTGCCTTCCTGCAGCAGAGCCTGCCAGTCCCAGCTTTCTATATGCAGGCTGCCTTCCTGCAGCAGTTCTAGCCGGCCAGCCCCAGCTTTCTATATGCAGGCTGCCTTCCAGCAACAGTTCTAGCCTGCCAGTCCCAGCTTTCTATATGCAAGCTGCGTTCCTGCAACAGTTCTAGCCTGCCAGTGCCATCTTTCTATATGCAGACTGCCTTGCTGCAACCGTTCTAGCCTGCCAGCCCCAGCTTTCTATTTGCAGGCTGCCTTCCTGCAACAGTTCTAGCCTGCCAGCCCCAGCTTTCTATATACAGGCTGCCTTCCTGCAACATTTCTAGCCTGCCACTCCCAGGTTTCTATATACAGGCTGCCTTCCTGCAACAGTTCTAGCCTGTCAGGCCCAGCTTTCAATATGCAGGAGGCCTTCCTGAAACAGCTCTAGCCGGCCAGTCCTAGCTTTCTATATGCAAGCTGCCTTCCTGCAACATTTCTAGCCTGCAGTCCCAGCTTTCTATATACAGACTGCCTTCCTGCAACAGTTCTAGCCTGCCAGCCCCAGCTTTCTATATACAGGCAGCCTTCCTGCAATAGTTCTATCCTGCCAGTCCCAGCTTTCTATATACAGGCGGCCTTCCTGAAACAGTTCTAGCCTGCCAGTATATGCAGGCTGCCTTCCTGCAATAGTTCTAGCCTGCCAGTCCCAGCTTTCGATATACAGGCTGCTTCCTGCAACAGTTCTAGCCTGCCAGTCCCATCTTTCTATATGCAGACTGCCTTGCTGCAACAGTTCTAGCCTGCCAGCCCCAGCTTTCTATATACAGGCTGCCTTCCTGCAACAGTTCTAGCCTGCCACTCCCAGGTTTCTATATACAGGCTGCCTTCCTGCAACAGTTCTAGCCTGCCAGTCCCATCTTTCTATATGCAGGCTGCCTTCCTGCAACAGTTCTAGCCTGCCACTCCCAGGTTTCTATATACAGGCTGCCTTCCTGCAACAGTTATAGCCTGCCAGTCCCATCTTTCTATATGCAGGCTGCCTTCCAGCAACAGTTCTAGCCTGCCAGTCCCAGCTTTCTATATGCAAGCTGCGTTCCTGCAACAGTTCTAGCCTGCCAGTCCCATCTTTCTATATGCAGACTGCCTTGCTGCAACCGTTCTAGCCTGCCAGCCCCAGCTTTCTATTTGCAGGCTGCCTTCCTGCAACAGTTCTAGCCTGCCAGCCCCAGCTTTCTATATACAGGCTGCCTTCCTGCAACAGTTCTAGCCTGCCAGCCCCAGCTTTCTATATACAGGCAGCCTTCCTGCAATAGTTCTATCCTGCCAGTCCCAGCTTTCTATATACAGGCGGCCTTCCTGAAACAGTTCTAGCCTGCCAGTATATGCAGGCTGCCTTCCTGCAATAGTTCTAGCCTGCCAGTCCCAGCTTTCGATATACAGGCTGCTTCCTGCAACAGTTCTAGCCTGCCAGTCCCATCTTTCTATATGCAGACTGCCTTGCTGCAACAGTTCTAGCCTGCCAGCCCCAGCTTTCTATATACAGGCTGCCTTCCTGCAACAGTTCTAGCCTGCCACTCCCAGGTTTCTATATACAGGCTGCCTTCCTGCAACAGTTCTAGCCTGCCAGTCCCATCTTTCTATATGCAGGCTGCCTTCCTGCAACAGTTCTAGCCTGCCACTCCCAGGTTTCTATATACAGGCTGCCTTCCTGCAACAGTTCTAGCCTGTCAGTCCCAGCTTTCTATATACAGGCTGCCTTCCTGCAACAGTTCTAGCCTGTCAGTCCCAGCTTTCTATATACAGGCTGCCTTCCTGCAACAGTTCTAGCCTGTCAGCCCCAGCTTTCTATATACAGGCTGCCTTCCTGAAACAGTTCTAGCCTGTCAGCCCCAGCTTTCTATATACAGGCTGCCTTGCTGCAACAGTTCTAGCCTGGCAGTATATACAGGCTGCCTTCCTGAAACAGTTCTAGCCTGTCAGCCAGAGCTTTCTATATACAGGCTGCCTTGCTGCAACAGTTCTAGCCTGGCAGTATATACAGGATGCCTTCCTGAAACAGTTCTAGCCTGTCAGCCCCAGCTTTCTATATACAGGCTGCCTTCCTGAAACAGTTCTAGCCTGTCAGCCCCAGCTTTCTATATACAGGCTGCCTTGCTGCAACAGTTCTAGCCTGGCAGTATATACAGGCTGCCTTCCTGAAACAGTTCTAGCCTGTCAGCCCCAGCTTTCTATATACAGGCTGCCTTCCTGAAACAGTTCTAGCCTGTCAGCCCCAGCTTTCTATATACAGGCTGCCGTGCTGCAACAGTTCTAGCCTGGCAGTATATACAGGCTGCCTTCCTGAAACAGTTCTAGCTTGTTAGC
This sequence comes from Ambystoma mexicanum, assembly GCF_040938575.1. Classification (NCBI taxonomy): domain Eukaryota; kingdom Metazoa; phylum Chordata; class Amphibia; order Caudata; family Ambystomatidae; genus Ambystoma; species Ambystoma mexicanum. Next base: position 1,477,069,090 of record NC_090934.1, read on the forward strand.
CCCAGCTTTCTATATACAGGCTGCCTTCCTGCAACAGTTCTAGCCTGCCAGCCCCAGCTTTCTATATACAGGCGGCCTTCCTGCAACAGTTCTAGCCTGTCAGCCCCAGCTTTCTAAATGCAGGCTGCCTTCCTGCAACAGTTCTAGCCTGGCAGTCCCAGCTTTCTATATACAGGCGGCCTTCCTGCAACAGTTCTAGCCTGTCAGCCCCAGCTTTCTATATACAGGCTGCCTTCCTGAAACAGTTCTAGCCTGGCAGTCCCAGCTTTCTAAATGCAGGCTGCCTTCCTGCAACAGTTCTAGCCTGGCAGTCCCAGCTTTCTATATACAGGCGGCCTTCCTGCAACAGTTCTAGCCTGTCAGCCCCAGCTTTCTAAATGCAGGCTGCCTTCCTGTAACAGTTCTAGCCTGGCAGTCCCAGCTTTCTATATACAGGCGGCCTTCCTGCAACAGTTCTAGCCTGTCAGCCCCAGCTTTCTAAATGCAGGCTGCCTTCCTGCAACAGTTCTAGCCTGGCAGTCCCAGCTTTCTATATACAGGCGGCCTTCCTGCAACAGTTCTAGCCTGTCAGCCCCAGCTTTCTATATACAGGCGGCCTTCCTGCAACAGTTCTAGCCTGTCAGACCCAGCTTTCTATATACAGGCTGCCTTCCTGAAACAGTTCTAGCCTGGCAGTCCCAGCTTTCTATATACAGGCGGCCTTCCTGCAACAGTTCTAGCCTGTCAGCCCCAGCTTTCTATATACAGGCTGCCTTCCTGAAACAGTTCTAGCCTGGCAGTCCCAGCTTTCTATATACAGGCGGCCTTCCTGCAACAGTTCTAGCCTGTCAGCCCCAGCTTTCTATATACAGGCTGCCTTCCTGAAACAGTTCTAGCCTGTCAGCCCCAGCTTTCTATATACAGGCTGCCTTGCTGCAACAGTTCTAGCCTGGCAGTATATACAGGCTGCCTTCCTGAAACAGTTCTAGCCTGTCAGCCCCAGCTTTCTATATACAGGCTGCCTTCCTGAAACAGTTCTAGCCTGTCAGCCCCAGCTTTCTATATGCAGGCTGCCTTGCTGCAACAGTTCTAGCCTGCCAGCCCCAGCTTTCTATATGCAGGCGGCCTTCCTGCAACAGTTCTAGCCTGTCAGCCCCAGCTTTCTAAATGCAGGCGGCCTTCCTGCAACAGTTCTAGCCTGGCAGTCCCAGCTTTCTATATACAGGCGGCCTTCCTGCAACAGTTCTAGCCTGTCAGCCCCAGCTTTCTATATACAGGCTGCCTTCCTGAAACAGTTCTAGCCTGTCAGCCCCAGCTTTCTATATACAGGCTGCCTTCCTGAAACAGTTCTAGCCTGGCAGTCCCAGCTTTCTATATACAGGCGGCCTTCCTGCAACAGTTCTAGCCTGTCAGCCCCAGCTTTCTATATACAGGCGGCCTTCCTGCAACAGTTCTAGCCAGCCAGTCCCAGCTTTCTATATACAGGCGGCCTTCCTGCAACAGTTCTACCCTGTCAGCCCCAGCTTTCTAAATACAGGCTGCCTTCCTGCAACAGTTCTAGCCTGTCAGCCCCAGCTTTCTAAATACAGGCTGCCTTCCTGCAACAGTTCTAGCCTGTCAGCCCCAGCTTTCTAAATACAGGCTGCCTTCCTGAAACAGTTCTAGCCTGTCAGCCCCAGCTTTCTATATACAGGCTGCCTTCCTGCAACAGTTCTAGCCTGTCAGCCCCAGCTTTCTATATACAGGCTGCCTTCCTGCAACAGTTCTAGCCTGCCAGTCCCAGCTTTCTATATAGAGGCAGCCTTCCTGCAACAGTTCTAGCCTGGCAGTCCCAGCTTTCAATATGCAGGCGGCCTTCCTGAAACAGCTCTAGCCGGCCAGTCCTAGCTTTCTATATACAGGCGGCCTTCCTGCAACAGTTCTAGCCTGGCAGTCCCAGCTTTCTATATACAGGCGGCCTTCCTGCAACAGTTCTAGCCTGTCAGCCCCAGCTTTCTATATACAGGCTGCCTTCCTGCAACAGTTCTAGCCTGTCAGCCCCAGCTTTCTATGTACCAGTATCCCCCGTATCTTTGCTTCATATGGATAAGAAATGGAACAGTTGCTTTGCTTCTTCCCTATAACGTTTTAAGGACCCCCCCAGGTTGCAGTAGATGAATAATTGTATGCCTGAACCACTCTAGGAAGCCTCCTTTAGGTTTACATTGGAATCGTTTTTAAATTTTGCAGTGTTCAGAACTCAAGTCAGCACCCTGAGATAAGTGCTGCCTGCTTTTAATGTGTATCATCACTCCCTTTTCAAAAATACATTTTTCCTTATTAATATCCTATCACTAATAAAGTGTATTTTTCTGTCATGTTCCTGTTCAGTTGCTGTGGGATAATTTACGTGCAGTGTTAGGGGAGTTTCTGCCACTGTGCAGATCTCAAATCTGGATACTTTGAGAAGACCAACATTTTTCAAACGGCAGGAGTACGAACTGAGAACAGACTTCAATTTGATCACTACCCAAGCGAATGCCTAGACTACCAAGTTCCCCACTCACTGCCCACGCGAATGCCTAGACTACCAAGTTCCCCACTCACTACCAGGCTAACGCCTAGACTACCAAGTTCCCCGCTCACTGCCCAAGCTAATGCCTAGACTACCGAGGTCCCAGGTCACTACCAGGCTAACGCCTAGACTACGGAGTTCCCGACTCACTGCCCAAGCGAATGCCTAGACTACCAAGTTCCCCGCTCACTGCCCACGCGAATGCCTAGACTAGCAGTCACTCTGCTCCAGAAGGCCCCTGTCACTCTACCTTACCTTCCATAGCATAGACTGCCATAGACTTAAATCAAGACATACCTAGGAAGACTTGCGACCACTGTAAATGGATTGTAAATGCTGCTTTACGATGCACATGAACTTACTTGCCAACTTTAGCTAGTGCCACACGTGTGGGGAACTGAGCTTTGGCTTGCACCGAATCTAGATAAAAATTGGTGTTCTTAGCATGCGCCACACCTAGAATTCTGAACCCTGGCCTGCATCGCATCTAGATGGAGGTGTGGTTGTTAGCGTGTGCCTCACTCAAGATTCTTAACTCTAGCTTGCGTCGCATCTAGATAGAAATGGGATCGTTAGCATGTTAGAAGTGTCCTCAATAGCCTCTGTGAAAAGTCGATTTTAGAAGTGTGCCCAATAGCCTCTCTGCTAAAGTTGAACCTAGAAGTGTCCCCAATAGCCTTCTGTGAAAACTGAATTTAGAAGTGTCCTCAATAGCCTCTTTGTTAAAGTTGAATTTAGAAGTGTCCCCAATAGCCTCTCTGAGAAAGTAGAATTTAGAAATGTCCCCAATAGCCTCTCTGAGAAAGTAGAATTTAGAAGTGTCCCCAATAGCCTCTCTGAGAAAGTAGAATTTAGAAGTGTCCCCAATAGCCTCTCTGAGAAAGTAGAATTTAGAAGTGTCCCCAATAGCCTCTCTGAGAAAGTAGAATTTAGAAGTGTCCCCAATAGCCTTTTGTGAAAACTGAATTTAGAAGCGTCCTCAATAGCCTCTTTGTTAAAATTGAATTTAGAAGCGTCCCCAATAGCCTCTCTGAGAAAGTAGAATTTAGAAGTGTCCCCAATAGCCTTTTGTGAAAACTGAATTTAGAAGTGTCCTCAATAGCCTCTTTGTTAAAGTTGAATTTAGAAGTGTCCCCAATAGCCTCTCTGAGAAAGTAGAATTTAGAAATGTCCCCAATAGCCTCTCTGAGAAAGTAGAATTTAGAAGTGTCCCCAATAGCCTCTCTGAGAAAGTAGAATTTAGAAGTGTCCCCAATAGCCTTTTGTGAAAACTGAATTTAGAAGCGTCCTCAATAGCCTCTTTGTTAAAGTTGAATTTAGAAGTGTCCCCAATAGCCTCTCTGAGAAAGTAGAATTTAGAAGTGTCCCCAATAGCCTTTTGTGAAAACTGAATTTAGAAGTGTCCTCAATAGCCTCTTTGTTAAAGTTGAATTTAGAAGTGTCCCCAATAGCCTCTTTGTTAAAGTTGAATTGAATTTAGAAGTGTCCTCAATAGCCTCTTTGTTAAAGTTGAATTTAGAAGTGTGCCCAATAGCGTCTGTGAAAAGTAGAATTTAGAAGTGTGCCCAATAGCCTTTGTGAAAAGTTGAATTTGGAAGTGTGCCTAATAGCCTCTGTGAAAGTTGAATTTAGAAGAGTCCTCAATAGCCTCTTTGTTAAAGTTGAATTTAGAAGTGTCCCCAATAGCCTCTGTGAAAAGTTGAATTTAGAAGTGTGCCCAATAGCCTCTGTGAAAGTTGAATTTAGAAGTGTCCTCAATAGCCTCTGTGAAAAGTCGATTTTAGAAGTGTGCCCAATAGCCTCTCTGTTAAAGTTAAATTTAGAAATGTGCCCAATAGCCTCTGTGAAAAGTTGAACCTAGAAGTGTTCCCAATAGCCTCTCTGTGAAAAGTAGAATTTAGAAGTGTCCCCAATAGCCTCTCTGTGAAAGTAGAATTTAGAAATGTGCCCTATAGCCTCTGTGAAAAGTTGAACCTAGAAGTGTTCCCAATAGCCTCTCTGTGAAAAGTAGAATTTAGAAGTGTCCCCAATAGCCTCTCTGTGAAAAGTAGAATTTAGAAGTGTCCCCAATAGCCTCTCTGAGAAAGTAGAATTTAGAAGTGTTCCCAATAGCCTCTTTAGAACATTTTAGAAAACACTTGAATTGACCATATAACCCACCATATGCTTACTCTCTCCTTTACACCACCACTCAACTAGAACACAGAGATACTATGACACCATTCGGTATAACTGTTCTCATACCAGCATCCGTCTCATACTCCACATCACTCTATGTAATCACTGCTGGCTACACCCCCCCAGCGAGGCGTTCTCCTCAGGCCTAACGCAGCCACATCCGGTCTGGATTAATCCTGCCAGAACGAACACATACTCCTGACCCCTCAACCACCACACCTACCGCTAAGAAGCAGCTATTACACGAATACCGCACAAGCTGCACACATACATGGTGCCCACACGCACCTTTGACTCTCTCTACTCCCTCTACTGATCTGAACTTCGGTTCCCAAGGGCGTTCAACCTACCAGCGCCTTCAGACCATACCAATGGTATATAAGGCGCTATATAAATGCAAAATAACAATAACAATAACAATAACAATAACTACCGAAGTCCCAGGTCACTACCCAAGTTAATGCCTAGACTACCAAGTTCCCCACTCACTACCAGGCTAACGCCTAGACTACCGAGTTCCCCGCGTACTACCCAAGATAATGCCTAGACTACCGAGTTCCCCACTCACTACCCAAGCTAATGCATAGACTAACAAGTTCCCCACTCACTACCAGGCTAACGCCTAGACTACCGAGTTCCCCGCGTACTAACCAAGATAATGCCTAGACTACCGAGGTCCCCGGTCACTATCCACGCGAATGCCTAGACTACCGAGGTCCCAGGTCTCTACCCAAGCTAATGCCTAGACTAAGGAGTTCCCCGCGTACTACCCAAGCTAATGCCTAGACTAAGGAGTTCCCTGCTCACTATCCAAGCGAATGCCTAGACTACAGAGTTCCCCATGTACTACCCACACTAATGCCTAGACTACCGAATTCCCCGCTCACTACCCAAGCAAATGCCTAGACTACCAAAGTCCCCAGTCACTACTCAAGCTAATGCCTAGACTAAGGAGTTCCCTGCTCACTATCCAAGCGAATGCCTAGACTACAGAGTTCCACCCGTACTACCCACACTAATGCCTAGACTACCGAGTTCCCCGCTCACTACCCAAGTTAATGCCTAGACTACCGAGTTCCCCGCACACTACCCAAGCTAATGCCTAGACTACCAAAGTCCCCAGTCACTACTCAAGCTAATGCCTAGACTAAGGAGTTCCCTGCTCACTATCCAAGCGAATGCCTAGACTACCGAGTTCCCCGTGTACTACCCACACTAATGCCTAGACTACCGAGTTCCCCGCTCACTACCCAAGCGAATGCCTAGACTACCAAAGTCCCCAGTCACTACTCAAGCTAATGCCTAGACTACAGAGTTCCCCACATACTACCCACACTAATGCCTAGACTACCGAGTTCCCCGCTCACTACCCAAGTTAATGCCTAGACTACCGAGTTCCCCGCGTACTACCCAAGCTAATGCCTAGACTACCAAAGTCCCCAGTCACTACTCAAGCTAATGCCTAGACTAAGGAGTTCCCTACTCACTATCCAAGCGAATGCCTAGACTACCGAGTTCCCCGCGTACTACCCACACTAATGCCTAGACTACTGAGTTCCCCGCTAACTACCCAAGTTAATGCCTAGACTACCGAGGTCCCCGCGTACTACCCAAGCTAATGCCTAGACTACCAAAGTCCCCAGTCACTACTCAAGCTAATGCCTAGACTAACGAGTTCCCTGCTCACTATCCAAGCGAATGCCTAGACTACCGAGTTCCCCGTGTACTACCCACACTAATGCCTAGACTACCGAGTTCCCCGCTCACTACCCAAGCGAATGCCTAGACTACCAAAGTCCCCAGTCACTACTCAAGCTAATGCCTAGACTAAGGAGTTCCCTGCTCACTATCCAAGCGAATGCCTAGACTACAGAGTTCCCCGCATACTACCCACACTAATGCCTAGACTACCGAGTTCCCCGCTCACTACCCAAGTTAATGCCTAGACTACCGAGTTCCCCGCGTACTACCAAAGCTAATGCCTAGACTACCAAAGTCCCCATTCACTACTCAAGCTAATGCCTAGACTAAGGAGTTCCCTGCTCACTATCCAAGCGAATGCCTAGACTACCGAGTTCCCCGTGTACTACCCACACTAATGCCTAGACTACCGAGTTCCCCGCTCACTACCCAAGCGAATGCCTAGACTAAGGAGTTCCCTGCTCACTATCCAAGCGAATGCCTAGACTACAGAGTTCCCCGCATACTACCCACACTAATGCCTAGACTACCGAGTTCCCCGCTCACTACCCAAGTTAATGCCTAGACTACCGAGTTCCCCGCGTACTACCCAAGCTAATGCCTAGACTACCAAAGTCCCCATTCACTACTCAAGCTAATGCCTAGACTAAGGAGTTCCCTGCTCACTATCCAAGCGAATGCCTAGACTACCGAGTTCCCCGTGTACTACCCACACTAATGCCTAGACTACCGAGTTCCCCGCTCACTACCCAAGCGAATGCCTAGACTACCAAAGTGCCCAGTCACTACTCAAGCTAATGCCTAGACTAAGGAGTTCCCTGCTCACTATCCAAGCGAATGCCTAGACTACAGAGTTCCCCGTGTACTACCCACACTAATGCCTAGACTACCGAGTTCCCCGCTCACTACCCAAGTTAATGCCTAGACTACCGAGTTCCCCGCGTACTACCCAAGCTAATGCCTAGACTACCAAAGTCCCCAGTCACTACTCAAGCTAATGCCTAGACTAAGGAGTTCCCTGCTCACTATCCAAGCGAATGCCTAGACTACAGAATTCCCCGCTCACTACCCAAGCAAATGCCTAGACTACCAAAGTCCCCAGTCACTACTCAAGCTAATGCCTAGACTAACGAGTTCCCTGCTCACTATCCAAGCGAATGCCTAGACTATGAAAGTGATTGTCCCCCGATAAGGCATTTAAAACTCCCCAACGAGAGTCAATAATGGACACACCCCAGATGGGAATGAGACCAGGACCAAGTGCGAGTCAAAAAAGTAAAAGTTTTTCCAAACCAAAATAGGGCAAGCAGAGAACTCTGCAAACTCCGAGAGCGCTCTGACAAACATCAGCAAACATTCACATTTTGTTACAAAACCACGTCACCTATGACGTGGGAGCTAAGGGATACATGAATCGATGAGATTGGGCAATGGGGATGGGGTACATATACATCTATAGGGGTGAAGCTTCTGGATTGGCGCGGCTCCTTGAGGTGTCATGGTGATGCTTGCAGGTCAGCTGGACTCATCAGGGTGGAGCTCTGGTCAGATGGTGGTTGATTGATACTTCTTGGACTGTGCTAACATTTGCCCTTGTGGCCACACATTCTCACTTCAGTGTTAATTGTAATTCATGGTGCCCTGTAAATCCCACAAATTGTTACTCTAACATCACAAGAGAAATAACACATAATTCTAGGTGCGAGTATTTCATCAATATAAAAAATACTATACACGGGGTGAGCAATAGGTGAGCAGCTTTCATGGGTTTAGGGGGCTTATCGGGGGGCACAGGCATAGATACATCTATCATTTCTCTTTGTTAGATCTAGTGGGGGACACCTTTGTAGTATGTTAATACAAGAGCAAATATATGGCCTCTATGGTCAGTCGGGGTTAGGGTGAATGGGGATACTATTGGGTCAGGGGGCACTTAGCCGGTACATCGAAAAGGCGGTGGGATGAGAGGCTTGTCGCCCATGTTTCTTTCACTCTGCGTCTGGGGGCTTAGGAGGGGGCTCCCTGGGTGCAGGAACAAAGGAAGGGCAAGGGGTTTCAACCACATCATCGGTAGGACCAGGGCTTTACATCTCAGCCTGGCCAGAGGGAAGGTGGGGGCCAAGCACGCGGTGTTACATGAGAAGGGAGAAGCAGCCCTGTTGCTTGTGGAGCCATGTATTGTTTATTTTGCGGGGGCACACATGGAGTATCCAAAAGAGGTAGAAATAGGTTAGTGTGTATATAGGTACACTAAAAAGATGTGCAAATTTTTACTTATAATGTGGGTTGCACGATTCAATGCTCCGGAATTATACAAATGATACGAAGATCACTCTATTTATAATTGCTATACATCATAATAAACCATACATATTGTGATACTAATTGGATATGATAGGGATCGGACATATTTTGGAAAGTCATTGAGTATACATTGATATCAGGTACTGCACATCGTAGTTTATAACAACCATTAATGCTTGATTGATGGTGAGAGGTTTGAACGTAAATTTCATGGCTCTGTGTGCAGTCGGGGATGGGAGTGGGTCACCTTATTTCATTCTATACAATCAATCTCGGGGCATACAACAACAGAAATGTATTTATAATCTCTCCAGGGGGATTACCTGCATGGGTGGAACAGAGTGGCACACAGGCCTGGCATACATGTCTGGTACTTCAAACGGGGAACAGGGTTGGGGGGTTATCCACAGCATATTTCATAAATGGGGGGTCTGCAAGGGGACGAGACACATTTATGGAGATTACTTGTTTTTCTCAAATCCCAGCTTCGGTCCGGTCATTCATAGGTCAATGATGTACTGCCGAGGGTGAAAGATACAGTGTTTGTCATCTAACTTGTTCACGCCTAGTCTCCCGTGAGAACAGGCCTGCTGCATGGACGCCGAGAGGAGGAGGACGAGGGGGGTGACTGGCTCGCTGTGCGCGATCAGGAGGGGAGAGCTGCAGCCCCGCAGGCAGCTTGTGTTTGTGAGGCCTAAGCCGTTATGTTAAAAATGGAGTCTGAGTGTGTCACAAAATGGAGTCTGGTATCATACTGCTGGCTGAGTATTGCAGCCACATGTGTCGACCCGCAGCCATCCAGCATCCCTGGCCACAGGCACATGGATGAGTGCTGGGTGAGCCATAGTCCGCAAGTTGGTGAGCATGGAGGGGAGGTGGGGCCTTGAAGACCCTTCCTTCCATACAACTACCGAGTTCCGCGCTCACAACCCAAGCTAATGCCTATACCATCCAGTTCCCCACACACTACCCAAGCTAATGCCTAGACCACCAAGGTACCCGCTCACTACCCAAAATAATGCCTAGACTACCGAGTTCTCCGCTCACTACCCAAGCTAATGCCTAGAGCACGGAGTTCCCCGCTCACTACCCAAAATAATGCCTAGAGTACCGAATTCCCCACACACTACCCAAAATAATGCCTAGACCACCAAGTTCCCCGCTCACTACCCAAACTATTGCCTATACCATCCAGTTCCCCACTCACTACCCAAGCTAATGCCTAGACCACCAAGGCCCCTGCTCACTACCCAAGCTAATGCCTAGACTACCGATTTCCCCCATTCACTACCCAACCTAATGCCTATACCATCCAGTTCCCCACACACTACCAAACCTAATGGGCAGACTTCCAAGTTCTCTGCTCACTATCCAAGCTAATGCCTAGATTACCAAGTTCCCTGTTCACTACCCAACCTAATGCCTAGACTACTGAGTTCCCCACTCACTACCAAACCTAATTCCTAGACCACCAAATTCTCTGCTCACTACCCCAATGGCTAGGCCACCAATTTCCCTGCTCGCTGTATAACCTAAAGCCTTGACCACCAAGTTCCCTGCTCTCTACCCAACCCCATGCTTAGACCACCAAGTTCCCTGCTCGCTGTCTAACCTAAACCTTGACCACCAAGTTCCCTGCTCTCTACCCAACCTAATGCCTAGACTACCGAGTTCCCCACTCACTACCCAAGCAAATGCCTAGACTACTGAGTTCTCCACTCACTACCCAAGCAAATGCCTAGACTACCGAGTTCCTGCCCACTACCCAAGCTAATGCCTACACTATCGAGTTCCCAGCTCACTACCCAAGCTAATGCCTAGACTACCGAGTTCCCTGCCCACTACCCAAGCTAATGCCTAGACTACCGAGTTCCCAGCTCACTACCCAAGCTAATACCTAGACCACCAAGGTCCCCCCTCACTACCCAAGCTAACGCCTAGACTACCGAGTTTCCTGCCCACTACCCAAGCTAATGCCTAGACCACCAAGGTTCCCACTCACTACCCAAGCAAATGCCTAGACTGGCAGTAGACAGTGCACATGGCAATACACCGTCCACACTGGCAATAAACAGTGCACTGGCAATACACAGTGCACATGGCAATACACAGTGCACACTGGCAGTACACAGTGCATATGGCAATATACAGTGGATTGGCAATAAACAGTGCACACTGGCAGTACACAGTGCACATGGCAATACACAGTGCACACTGGCAATACACAGTGCACTGGCAATACACAGTGCACACTGGCTGTGCACAGTGCACATGGCAATACACAGCGCACACTGGCAGTGCACAGTGCCCATGGCAATACACAGTTCACACTGGCAATGCACAATGCACTGGCAATACACGGTGCACACTGGCAGTAGACAGTGCATATGGCAATACACAGTGCACACTGGCAATACACAGTGCACTGGCAATACACAGTGCACCCTGGCAGTGCACAGTGCCCATGGCAATACACAGTTCACACTGGCAATGCACAATCCACTGGCAATACACAGTGCACACTGGCAGTAGACAGTGCACATGGCAATACACAATGCACACTGGCAGTATACAGTGCACATGTCAATACACCACGCACACTAGCGTGCACATGGCAATACACAGTGCACACTGGTAGCACACAGTCCACACTGGCAATAAACAGTGCACTGGCAATACACAGTGCACATGGCAATACACAGTGCACACTGGCAGTACACAGTGCGCATGGCAATATACAGTGGATTGGCAATAAAGAGTGCACACTGGCAGTACACAGTGCACATGGCAATACACAGTGCACACTGGCACTACACAGTGCACTGGCAATGCACAGTGCACACTGGCTGTGCACAGTGCACATGGCAATACACAGTGCACACTGGCAGTGCACAGTGCCCATGGCAATACGCAGTTCACACTGGCAATGCACAATGCACTGGCAATACACAGTGCACACTGGCAGTAGACAGTGCATATGGCAATACACAGTGCACACTGGCAATACACAGTGCACTGGCAATACACAGTGCACACTGGCAGTAGACAGTGCATATGGCAATACACAGTGCACACTGGCAATACACAGTGCACTGGTGTCGCGCTCCGTATGTTCCACGATCTGTCTGGGGGATCACTTGGGCTAGATGCCGCTAAAGTAATTCAGACTTCCTTCCTGAGAGCACAGCGTGCAGGGAAAAGAACACCTGTCAGGCCAAGGGCTCAGGCAAAAAGGCGGAACACACAGCGGAGCTAGAGGGAAGAAAACAAACAAAGCAAATATTACATACCGTTTGTTGACAATTCCATTCCCTCTACCCCCTCCGAGACCCACAAGCTTACCTGTGTATTCCTTTTTTCCAGCGGAATACCTACTTGTGATAAGACACAAGACTGGGAGTAAGTGAAGGTCAGAGGAAGTGTTCTTTCTCGAAAGAAGGGGGATCAAAGACTTTCCCCCAATAATGGATAAGTAACGTCAACAGCAAAGCATCCACAATCCAATGAGTGAAAGCAAAATCCAATGTTCCGAAATCAAATGAGCGGGAAAAAGCAGCAGAGCGTCCCACAATCCAAGGAGTGAAGCCAGGAGCAGAGTGTCCCAAGGTCCAAAGAGACAGGGCGATGCAGCGAAGCGTCCCAAAAAACACCAACAAATGATGAGCACAGCAAAGCGTCCAACAAAAAAACCAACAAACAAAAAAAGTCAAGCAAAAATTCACCGGGTGCAAATAAACAGCGCCGTTCTTGCTAGCGCAGTAATCAACACTTCAGGGAGAAATTAGAAGTGGTGTAAGATTTCTCGAACGCCTGGATGTAGGGTGTTTCTTTCTTCGCTCGGGGAGCGGATGGCCAGGAGCGATTGAGGAATACGGGGTTGAAGGGAGCCGGGAGCCAGACATGAGGAGCAGAATCCAAAGCAAGTCCGGTGTGTATTCCGTGGTCGAGCAGGGGAGGAGATCAAACGGAGGTCTAAGACAGAATCAGGAAAACGGATAACAAGGTCCAAGGCAAAGGTAGGATTCGGCAACCAGGTAAGCAAGGAATAGGGAAAAGAACAACTTATCCCAGGAGCGTAGCTCGCGTAACGCAACGGTTTAGGAGCACCGGCTTACTGGAGGCGTGGCCAGATATAGGAAGTGAATACAAAGGAGGCGTGAAACGCGCGCAAAAGAAAGTGAAAACGTTCCAAAGGATCCTTGGAGGCACGGTCCTCTTGGGAGATGTAGTTGTTTACCGGCGGTGGCGTCGGCGTTGCTGTAAACGCCAGGCCAAACGCCACGGGCTTCTCCCCTGGACATAAGAATGCCCTAGGAAACCGGGGGGCGTGACAGTACCCCTCCTCAAAGATGGGCGTCCCCCGGGTCTCGAACCACGAGACCGGAGAAACGCCTGCAAAAGATGCGGAGCGTGGAGATTCGAGGCGGGCTCCCAGGTACGATCTTCTGGGCCGTAGCCTTTCCAATCCACTAGATAATGCCGGGTACCCCGGACCAATCGGGTATCCAATATAGCCTGTACCTCATATTCCTCTTCCCCCTGAATCGTAATGGGAGCGGGACGATTGCACAAGCGCGTACCGGCAACATAAGGCCGCAATAGGGAGACATGGAACACGGGGTGGATCTTCCAAGGTGAAGGTATGTCCAAGCGATAGGCTACTGCGTTAATGCATCGCGTGATGGTATAGGGACCTACGTAGCGAGGGTTCAGCTTACGTTTGCCCGGTATGCGAAGGTGCACAGTGGATAGCCAGACCTTATCCCCCAGGTGATACTGCGGGGCTGACCTGCGATGCCTATCAGCATTTCGTTTTGTGCGATCCTGTGCTTGGTGTAGATGCTGAAGCACATTGGCACGGATAGACCGTAACGACTGGGCTGTTGCCTGAGCTGCGGGTACTCGTGCCACCGAAGGAAGGATGGACGGTAGAACTCGAGGATGTAAACCGTACATGGCATAGAAGGGTGAACAACCAGCCGATGCATGGCAGGCATTGTTGTAAGCGAATTCTGCAGCCCCCAATACGGACAGCCAGTCCAATTGATATTGCAGACATAAACATCGAAGATACTGCTCCATGGTGGAATTAAGACGTTCTGTCTGCCCGTCCGTCTGAGGATGGTATGCTGAGGACAGGCGAACGTCAATGCAAATAAAACGGGTGAGAGCCAACCAAAAACGCGAGGTGAATTGGGATCCACGGTCTGAGATAAGGACCAGAGGAAGGCCGAATAGGCACACCACCTGTTCGAAAAACAACTTGGCCAATGCAGGAGCAGAAGGGACACCTTTGCAGGGGATAAACCGGGCCATCTTGGTGAAGGTATCTACTACCACCAGGATAGTGGTTAACCCTTGGACCGGTGGTAGCTCCACCACGAAATCCAGTGACACAGTGTGCCATGGACGTGACGGGATGGGCATTTTCTGGAGAAGCCCCACCGGTTTTCCGGGTACCGTTTTACATTGTGTACATACGGCACATTTGGATACATACTCAGCCACATCCCGTTTCATATTGGGCCACCAACACCACCGGAGGAGTAGGTCAGTTGTCTTAGTTTGTCCTGGATGGGCCGCTAGGCGAGTATCATGGGACCAGCTTAGGGCCTGTAACCGAGTCCGGGCATCAGGGATATATAGGCGTTCCTGTACATAAGGTAATCCCGATATCAACCGTGCTTTTAGCCCTTGAAGAACCTCCCCATGGTCTGCAGCCCAATGGCGGATCCGTTCTAGTAACGAACCGGTTGCAGCACAGACACACATAACAGTGTTGTTTGGCAAAACAGGAAGGACTGCCTCCTTGGAGGGTGTATCAACTCCGATGCGAGAGAGTGCATCGGCCTTGCCATGCAAGGGGCCCGGTCGATAAGAAACCGTGAAATTGAATTGTGCAAAAAACAAATGCCACCTGATTTGTCTAGAGTTGGTGCATTTCACCGTAGATAGTGCTTGTAGGTTACGGTGGTCCGTATAAACCGTGACAGGGTGTCGTCCCCCCAGTAGATGGTGTCTCCACTCCTTAAAAGCAGCTCGAATAGCCAGTAGCTCTCGTTCCATTATGGTATAATGTCTTTCCGGGGGAGTCAATTTCCTGGAAAAAAAAGCTACAGGGTGTAGCTGCCGAGTTGTGGGGCATTTTTGAGACAAGATAGCCCCAAGGGCAAGGGCAGAGGCATCAGCTTCGATGATAAAAGGCAGTAGGGGGTCTGGATGTAGCAAGACCGGAGCCGTAGTAAACGCCTCTTTCAAGGTCTGAAAGGCGGCCTGAGCCTGAGTGTCCCAACAAAAGGGAACTGAAGGACTGGTAAGGCGTGTCAATGGGGCTACGATGGCTGAAAAGGATGCAATGAAACGTCTATAAAAATTAGCAAATCCTAGGAAAGATTGCAAACTCTTAAGCGAAGTGGGAGCAGGCCAATCAAGGACTGCTCGTATCTTTGCATCTGTCAGAGATATCTTCCTCTGCTTGTGAAGAGTCTGATCCCCTGTCCTCCCCTTCCTCCTCACCTCTGATCTTTCGATGTGAAGCAAGCTTCGGATTATCTTGTGTTCGATTCTTTCCCTTTTTTTTTTGCAGGGAAGGACGACCGTGAAAGGACGCCACAGTGACAACCAATGGGTGAACTGTGGCTACCCTCCTCAGCCGTAATACTGTGGGGAAAAAGCCGGCGGCATAAAAAACCCCAGAAAGGAATGTTTCAATTGAAGAGATGAGTGAACTCGGAATATCCGGATTAACCGGTGTAGGTCCAGTAGTAGTGAGTTTGGATTGCCACAACAACAATGTACAGGAAAAGGCAGGCAGTCCGTAGGTAAGCAGGAGTCGGTGCACAGGAAGAACAACAAAGTCACTGGGATAAGCAAAGCAGTCCGTTACACAGAAAGTGGTCGATACACTGGAAGTAAACTCGTATGGAAGACTGGAAGGAGGAAAAATGAAAGAAGGTAAGGCTGAAGTAAAAGAACACCAGACGGGAGGACGGGACAGGAGGAAGAAGGGAGCAGAAGGTAGAAGGAGAAGGATAAAGGGGACGGAGGCGAAGAGATATGGTGGAAATAAAAAGAGCAAGGACGGGAGGAAAACAAGGCGAGAAGAGAGGGCAAAAACTCTGAAGAGCGAGTACAAGGAGTACGGAAGCGCAGGCGATCAGGAAAACTGTTCGTTGCAACGCATCCGACCCCGGAAGTGAGTGGCTTATAAACGGGTATCAGAATGCGTTAAAAAGACTAGACTCGTACTCTGCGCTTCGTTGTACGTGAAGGAACCAGTAATGGAGGACGCAGCTTCCATTTAGTCCACAGCCGCCAGGTTCCTTGAGGTATGACAGCATCGTGCATATGAACACCCTAAGAGGATATCACAAACCCTAGAAACTCCACAGAGGAAACGTGAAAGGCACATTTTTCAACTTTTGCATATAACCCATGTTCCCGAAGACGGAGCAACACCGTCCGAACATGTTCCTCATGTTGTGATAACGTTTCAGAGAATATTAATATATCATCCAGATATATTACAACAAAAACATCCAACAGATCTCGGTAGATGTCATTGACAAAGTGTTGGAACGTTGCGGGGGCGTTACATAGGCCAAACGGCATTACTAGATATTCAAAAAGGCCGCATTTGCACTTAAAGGCAGTCTTCCATTCATCGCCCGCACGCACTCTCACCAGATTGTAGGCCCCTCTTAAATCTAGTTTCGTAAAGAGTTTGGCGGTGGAGAGGCGATCCAACAATTCCGAAATGAGGGGTAATGGATACTGATTTTTTATTGTCACAGCGTTAAGTGCACGATAATCTACACAAGGCCGGAGATCCCCCTCCTTTTTAGGGACAAAAAAAATCGGGGAAGCAGCTGGAGAACGGGAAGGTCTTATATGACCCAGTCTCAGAGACTTCTCAATGTACTCCTTTAGGTGCTCTTCCTCGGGCCGTGACAAGGAATATATCCGTCCATGGGGGAGAATGGCATTGGGTACCAAATCAATCGGGCAGTCGTATTCCCGATGCGGCGGCAGTTGTTCAGACAAACCCTTGTCAAACACCTCAATCAGGTCCTGATATGCAGAAGGTATTTCCATCGTCGCCCTAGTAGTAGCGTTACAAGTGAGTGTACTCGAAACCAGAGCCCTGCATGGAGAGGGGAGAGATGTCCCCTGAACTGGAAAGCTATCCTCCAAATACAAAGGAGAAGAAAAAAGCACTGTTTGTTCCACCCAATCAATGATAGGGTTATGTTTACGCAACCACGGGAGGCCCAAAATTACCCCAAATTGCGGTGCAGAAATGAGATCGAAAGACAGGTATTCTGTATGCCCTTCCATTGTGCTCATTCGCAAGGGTTGTGTTTGTTTTACGACATGACCCGAAACCAAACAGGAGCCATCTACTGCATAGACAAGTTCTGGTGACTCCTTAGGATCTACCGGGATACCATAGGTTGCTGCCAGATGTTTATCCATATAATTACCTATTGCCCCGGAATCTATCATGACTGGACTAGAAAAAACTTGAGAGTTGGGCAACACAAAAGACATATCTAAGTATATGTGCGCGGCAGCTGCATGGAGGAATGAGCCATTGGAAGGCTGACCCGTCACATCGGCTCGATTTAGGGACGGGCTGTGGTGTTTCCCGCCCGTTTAGCAGGACGTTTAGGGCAGACACGAATGAAGTGTCCCGTCTGTCCACAATACAGACATAGATTGTTTTGCATTCTTCTCTCCCTCTCTGCCTTTGAGAGGGGACCTTTTACTGCCCCAATTTGCATGGGTTATACATCCCCGGAGGCTGGAGAGTATCCCAATTCGGGTTTGCCAGGACGTAGATCAGGGTGACGGCGTTCTCCACGCCTTTGTTGCAGCCGAGCATCGACCTGCAACACCAAATCAAGCAATTCAGGAAATACTGAAGGGACAGAAGGGTCGACAGATAACGCGTCCTTAAGTGCGTCTGATAATCCCTTATAAAAGACTGCCGCCTTTTTTGATTCAGGCCAAGAGGTTTCTGCGGCCAGCTGATTGAATCGGGCTAAATACGCCAAAAGGGGTTGTTTACCCTGGGATATTGCCAGAAATTCTAGGTCCGAAGCCTGAGCCTTATATCTGGTATCAAAGACCAGATTCATGGCGAGTAGTAGGGCATCGAAATCGTACAAAACCGGGTCATCGGACTCCAGCAACGGATTCGCCCAGGCCGCAGCCATACCCCCTAGATGAGAGAGCACAAAAGCTGCTTTTGTTTCAGAATTAGGAAATGCCAACGGACGGCATAGAAAATGTAAACGACATTGATTGACAAATGTCCTATACATTTTGGGATCTCCTGTGAAGCGTTCCGGTGGTGCCAATGGAAAAGGACCCGGCAACACCACAGGGGCTAGGGGTGTCGGAGGAACCTGTGGCGGTACAGGAGCGGGAACATCCCCAAACTCCTCATCCACCGGCAAGGGTTGCACAAAGCTTTGCATGACATCCATGCGTTGGTGCAAAGCGGCATGTGCTGCTGCCATGTCTGTGCGTAACGTGGTAAAGGCTTGCATCATAGCAGCCATAGGATCTGCATTAGGATCCATCTCGGACAGACAGGCACCAGTATTAGGCTCCTAAATCTGTCGCGCTCCGTATGTTCCACGATCTGTCTGGGGGATCACTTGGGCTAGATGCCGCTAAAGTAATTCAGACTTCCTTCCTGAGAGCACAGCGTGCAGGGAAAAGAACACCTGTCAGGCCAAGGGCTCAGGCAAAAAGGCGGAACGCACAGCGGAGCTAGAGGGAAGAAAACAAACAAAGCAAATATTACATACCGTTTGTTGACAATTCCAGTCCCCCTACCCCCTCCGAGACCCACAAGCTTACCTGTGTATTCCTTTTTTCCAGCGGAATACCTACTTGTGATAAGACACAAGACTGGGAGTAAGTGAAGGTCAGAGGAAGTGTTCTTTCTTGAAAGAAGGGGGATCAAAGACTTTCCCCCAATAATGGATAAGTAACGTCAACAGCAAAGCGTCCACAATCCAATGAGTGAAAGCAAAATCCAATGTTCCGAAATCAAATGAGCGGGAAAAAGCAGCAGAGCGTCCCACAATCCAAGGAGTGAAGCCAGGAGCAGAGTGTCCCAAGGTCCAAAGAGACAGGGCGATGCAGCGAAGCGTCCCAAAAAACACCAACAAATGATGAGCACAGCAAAGCGTCCAACAAAAAAACCAACAAACAAAAAACGTCAAGCAAAAATTCACCGGGTGCAAATAAACAGCGCCGTTCTTGCTAGCGCAGTAAACAACACTTCATGGAGAAATTAGAAGTGGTGTAAGATTTCTCGAACGCCTGGATGTAGGGTGTTTCTTTCTTCGCTCGGGGAGCGGATGGCCAGGAGCGATTGAGGAATACGGGGTTGAAGGGAGCCGGGAGCCAGACATGAGGAGCAGAATCCAAAGCAAGTCCGGTGTGTATTCCGTGGTCGAGCAGGGGAGGAGATCAAACGGAGGTCTAAGACAGAATCAGGAAAACGGATAACAAGGTCCAAGGCAAAGGTAGGATTCGGCAACCAGGTAAGCAAGGAATAGGGAAAAGAACAACTTATCCCAGGAGCGTAGCTCGCGAAACGCAACGGTTTAGGAGCACCGGCATACTGGAGGCGTGGCCAGATATAGGAAGTGAATACAAAGGAGGCGTGAAGCGCGCGCAAAAGAAAGTGAAAACGTTCCAAAGGATCCTTGCAGGCACGGTCCTCTTGGGAGATGTAGTTGTTTACCGGCGGTGGCGTCGGCGTTGCTGTAAACGCCAGGCCAAACGCCACGGGCTTCTCCCCTGGACATAAGAATGCCCTAGGAAACCGGGGGGCGTGACAACTGGCAATACACAGTGCACCCTGGCAGTAGACAGTGCACATGGCAATACACAGTGCACACCGGCAGTACACAGTGCACATGGCAATACACAGTGCACATGGCAATAAACAGTCCACACTGGCAATACACAGTTCACTGGCAATACACAGTACACACTGGCAACACACAGTGCACACTGGCAATACACAGTGCACACTCGCAGTACACAGTGCACATAGCAATACACAGTGCACTGACAATACACAGTGCACACTGGCAGCAGACAGTGCACTGGCAATACATGCCGTGGGGGGGGCGTGGGGAGTCTGACAGGAGCTGTGCAGTTGTTTATGCAGGATATTAAATCCGGAAAAAACATGTCCAGAGCTAGAAACCCTGCGGTGCAAGGTAAAACGGACAGGTGGCACCTGACACACACTTTTGACAATTGATTTATGTTAAGCGTTATTGGCAGTACTTCAAGTGGGCCGGCGCTGGCCGTGGCCGAGACTGGCAGGTCTCCGGAATGAGCTCCCGAGCCCCACCCCTGACTAGCCCCAGCCACGCTGACACCCGAGGCAGTCCGTGTAGTGGCTGCAGTGTAATGAGCTGCCTGCAGGTGTCAGCACTTCGGGTGAAAAAAGAAAAGGCATCACCTTGATGCCTTTTCTTGACACCTGCAAGCAGCAGGTGTAGCCGTGCAGTGCGGGCTGCCTGATGGCCCTGTACTCTGAAACAGGAGGAGGGCTGGAATAGGAGGGCTGGAATGCCAGCCCTCATTTTGTTTCAGAGTAAATAGCCATCCCCCAGCATGAAGCCCCTGGGCTCCAAATGCCGGGTGATGACTTTACTCGGAAACAAAAGGAGAGACTGGGCCCTCCAGCCCTCCTCCTGGTCCAGAGTACAGAGCCATCGGCAGCAGACAGCCCTTTCATTCAAGGTGGTGGTGAAAGTGTTGCACCACGTGGCTCCTTGAATGAAAGGGCTGCCTGCTGGGTGTGAGTGAGGACACACTGGTGTCACACCTTTGGTGCGACCGGACCCTTCTTTTCTGTAAAAGGAGGGGCTGGGCACATCAAAAGTAAGGGTGCCAGTGCGCCCCAGCTCTACTTCTTGAAGCAGCTCCCACCCCTTAGGCAGGGCGGGGCTTTCACTGGGGGGCGTGGTCTAAGCACCCCCCCAACAAGAGCCCCCCCTCGATTTCTAATCCCACTTAAAGCACTGGATATTGGCTCCCAAAGTTGGCCCCTGAAATTGCACGTCTTCTCCTTGCACTCAGACCAGAAACAAGCGCATCCTTTTCAACTCATCAGCTGTTTCATGGCTTTTCTCTTCTGCTCCCAAAACCACAAACTAGGCGCACGTGTAGCCAATCCCTAGAAAGCGGCGTGTCCTAACAAAAGACATGCGTCTTTAATATTCCTGCCTGGGAGCAGCTGCCAGTGGGCTGTACTCACCCAGTGCTGCTTCTACACAGAAAACCACTCGCGCTGCGCCTTTCTCTTTCCATGTCTACTCCTGAAATAGCCCACCACCCGAAAATGCACCGTCTAATTGCAAGCACGGAATGGGTGCCCACGTAGGCTCCATGCCAAGGTCAGGGGCCTCCTATTATTGTTTTAAAATTTGATTCTACCTAGTAGCCAAGCTACATGTATATTTATAATAGACTTCCCGTGAATGTAGGGGGAACATAGCACCCATACAACGGTTCCCCTTTCTCTGCCAGAACCAGCTGATAACACTCACCCCCACGACATCACATCGCGTTTCCTTTCTGCTGGGAACACAGATGAGGGAGGGCAGAGTTGTTGCCCTTTCTTTTAGTGGTTTGGGTTGTTCTTGGCAACCTGATATTGCACACAGTAAACTTTGGGCGGAAACACGTGCCAATTTACCCCCCGACCCCCGCACCCCGCACCCCTTCTCCCCCCATCTCTCAGCATCGCTTTCCCCAAGTCTCTCGTCGCACCCTTGGGCCGAGAGGAAACAGTGTAGCAGGCACTGCAGAGACACTTGTCACAAAGTAACAGTGGGTGTGTTAGCGGCGGCCCTGGGTGCCGGGGGTGCAGGTCCCGGGGCGGGTATACCCCAAGCTGCCCAGTTCATTGCGAGCCTCATTTGTTTTCCCTATCCTAAAGGTCCTGCCACTCCCTTGGGGTATGGAAAAACGTCATTTCAGTGGGGCACAGTGTTACTCCAGCCTTGGGGGCCATAATACTCCCTGGAGGTCTGAGGGGTATAGCAGAATTTTCAAAGCTAGCCATGTCAAGGAGAGCACACCAGAGTGATGGCAAGGGGTCACGTGGCTCACGCATCAGCCGTACAGGGCATCCATGAACCTTGCCACTCAAATAGAATTGCCTGCTCAGAGGCGTATATATATATATGATATGACAGGTTATTTATAACACGCTTACTACCCAGAGGTTTCTAAAGGCGGACCCGGGGATCGAACCTGTGCTGCTCTGTGTTGCCTTGCTTCCAAGGCGAGCACGTTGCCCCTGAGCTATCCCCCGAGCCAGGATCGTCTAACAAGTGGGGTCTGAGGCTCATGCAGCGGGACCACCGCAGTGGCATTAACATCAGTAAATGCCCACACAGTGCTGCTGAGCGGGCATTTACAGATTTTGGGTGGGCCGTGCCCACTTAGGCCCTGCACTGTCTATGCCACTGATGCCTGGTTCACTGCATGGCAAGAGTCGACAAGTGCTGCTTGTGCCGCAGTCGGCTCGCCATGTACGCTGTAACCTGCGCGGACCTATCAGAAAGTAAACGTCTACATGAAACCCAGGACATCACCGCCAACAGTGGTGTGCACCGCCCTCCACGAAATCCAAAATGGAGATGCACTGTTTATCACAACAGCTGCCGGAGCCGCAGCACGGACTTGCTAGTAGCTGCTGAATCTGCAGTACAGGAGGGAAGCAACCAATAAGAGGCAGAGCCAGGGTGGGGCGGGGGGGAATCCGGCCCCCTGTGTATCCTCTGGAACGCAGTGTGCCCCCCAGTCTTCCACTGGTGTCCTAATATCTTCCCCCGGCACCAAAAGCTGCCTCTGCCACTGCAACCAATCCTCAAGCATACTCAAGCACTCCTCAAGCATCCTCAAACACTCCTCAAGCACTCTTCAAGCACTCCTCACAACTCAGCAGCCCCTGAACAATCAACCACCCAGGCCCCCCTGAAATAAACGGGTAAAAGTAGAGCAGGCGTACGCATAGTGGGTTGGAGATATGTTTGTGGTGGTTCGCAGAGGAGGAAAGGTGGGCAGACACTCCACCAGAGGATGAGGAGCGAGAAGCGAGAGCGGTGCTGGAAGAGACATAAAGAAGATTGAAGAGTGGCAGAGAAATAGAGGACACGTGAAGTCAAAAAAGTCACGCATCGCGGTGAGACAACAGATTGCAAACCTGAAGGCGGCGCGTCAAGCGCAGCGGCGAGACAAAGGATGAGGGAGAGGAAGAAGTGAGTGTCAAGAAGAGAGCTGGGAGAGAGGGAAAGGAGTGCACAGGTAAAGGAGGAGAGGCAAGGCAGAGATGTTAAGGGGAGAGAGGGAAGCACTCAAGGCCAGAGTCACAAAGAATCCTATCCAAGCTTCCCTTGTTTCAAGATCCCTCCATGTAGCCTCAGTTGAACCTTATCATTTATTTCATCTTCTTCCCAATAAAAGTCATTGACATTAACCTTTGGCTTTGCGTTGTTGGTTGATTCACCCTCTGTAACACATGTGTCAAAAGTAGGGTGGCAGATCGTCCCCTGATAAAGATTCGCCCAAACTTCCAAGCCCAAGCAACGTGGCCCAGACGATCAAGCCCTCCACATTGTATTTCCCTTCCCTGGGGAAAAAGAAGGGGAAAGTCGAAGCCGTATGTTCCCAATGCTAAACCCATCCCAGCCCGCTTCAGGTGTCTAATCCCACCCTGGTCATCTTCTCAGAAGAAGAGGACGTCTTGGTGGGGCTGCTGCTGATGATGGCAAAGAGAACCCATACATGAAGATCAGAGGTTTGCACCCCCCACTCGCCACTCAAATATCTTGACTGGGTCCGGCCTTCACTGCCCGCCTGTAAAGCAGTTAACTGTACCCCTACACCCATGGATCCTAGTCCTGAGAGTGGGCTCGTCTATGAGGGAACCAAAAGCCTAGAACATTGAGGAACTAGTCCTGCCCCAACTACATCACCCGCAAGGACTCAGGAAGAGGCCCCCACCCAATGCCAACTCGAAAGCTGAGATGTCCCCAGAGAGGCGTTTCCCACACCTGGGTCTCCGGAGGGTTAAGGTACCAGGTAAGTTTAAGGCGGGCATCTCATAGCCCCACTGTCTGCTGGGTCTCCTGGCATTGGCACTTCAAAGGTATTGCCAAGGAGAGGATCCAGTCACCTGTAAAACAGGCACGGTATCAAGAGAGACACACACTCAAAGATGATTGGTTCGAAAACCTTTATTTACTAAGGTCCCCGGGTTGTTGGAATGCCTGACTGGCTGTAACACTAAAGGGATGGTTCCCTCAACTGATGTTTCTAAGGGACGTCAAAGTCACAAAATCCAAAATAAAAATCTGTCTGTCTAAACCCATGCTTACCCTCACTCCTTGCCAAAAATGTGTTAGGAAATCTTTGAAAAACAAAAAGTGGTGGTTCAATAAAAATAGGAAACCAGGATTGGGTTCAGGTGGTCTTCTCACCAGATGCAGGTTGGTCAGCTTAAAAAAAAAGAGTTCAATCAAAAGGGACTGTTCATAGGACCTTCTCTGTAGTTCAAACAATGTCATAGTCTTGGCGTTCCCGTCCCCAAGCTTCAGTTCCTTCAGTAACATAAAATAATCAAGATTCCACTGTGATAGGCCTCTGAGGGGTCCATTCCCCAAGCTTGGGCCCCATCTTGAGCTAAAAGGAAAACACAACTTCATTTTGTCAGAATGTACCTTTTTTTCATGTACAGTTCTCTCAAAGGGGTAGCATCAGAGACTTTCGAAAACGCCCGGTTATTTGCTCCTCTGAAGCGCGACCACTACGGGCTTTAACCCCTCTCTTTTATGATCTTTTCTTAATCTTTTCCTACAGGGGCTTTCGTCACCCCTTTTTGTTCCACTCTGTTTTCTTGACTTTCTTTCTTGTGCCGACTGGTACCTTTCTTTCCTTCTGCACATTAGCACTTTCTTGACCTTTCCGTGTCCACCGGCACCTTCCTCCTTGCTTTCCCGTGCACACTTGCACTTTCTTTACTTTTCTGTGCCCACTGGCACTTTTTCCACTCTACCGGCACACATGCACCCTTCTCTCTCTTTTCGGGTCACTCGCGCCCTCTTTAATATAGTCCTTTTCCTTTGCGTTGCTTGCACGCTCTGCTTTCTGACTGTCTGTTTACTTTCTCTCAATCCCGTCACTCTTCTTTCAGTCTGCTTTCTTTATAGTTTCCTTCTCTTTCCTCTTTTCCGCTGTGTGCCGTTTTATGCATTCCCTTTCGCCCGCTGCGCCTCAGTCAGTGACATGCTCCCGAATCTCTCCCTCTCTCTCTCTCTCTCTCTTCCACGAGACTCACCCGGGCAGCTGCCAGGTGACAAGCGGTCCCTTCAGGTTGTGCGGGCCTGATGTCAGGGTCTCACCACTGGCCCTCTGACACCATACGGGCCGGCACAGGTCCCAAGGGAACGAGCAATGTTCCAACCGCCAACAGCTTCGCTCTGGCTCTCTGGAGACATGGCAGGCTTTCTTTAGCCCTGTGATGCCCGTAAATTAATGCAGCATTGGTTTGTTTTGTGAACTTGCTGTGCGTGGTGACATAGGAAAACGTGGTTTGCCTCAAACGTCTCCGTAGGCCCGTAGTGTGAGTGTAGCAGGAATCTGCTGCAGGTTATCCCTGCTGTCCACGCGGGCGTGCGCTAGTGTTGTGGAAGGAATCGAAGGGGCTGATTCATGGAATTATTTGCGCCGAAAAACAGGGATTTGTGCGCCATTCTGCCCGCAAGTCCCCATTTGTTAAACAGGGATTTGCGAGCAGAATGGCGCACAAATTCCTGTTTTTTGGCGCAAATAATTCCATTAATCAGCCCCTAAATGTCTTAATTGCATATTTTCCTTTGGTCTCAGAGCTCCACTCCCTTAAAGGCACAGGGTTTATTCTGCTCTGCAAATACATGAAGTACTTATGTTTGGGGACGGGGAAAAAATGCATCCCCGATATCCATTTTTTTTGGCACCCCAAGTGTGGGACCTGTCTGTAGATTTCCACAGAGAAAGACGGGGGCCTTTAAGTGCTAGCCTATATCGGTGTAAAACGGAAGAGAATGTTCAGGCTCAAATTGTGCATTCTGGGACTTGCAGGGAGTTCGAAATAAAGCTACAATGATAAAGTTTGGCTTAACATGTTAGAGGGGTTTACATTTTGTCAGGTAGCTTTACTGTGTCATCTCTGAACTTTGCAAGTAAATCCTTTAAGACAATATTATTTTAATTCTTGGCAGCCAAAACTTAAATTGTTTATCCAACTTAAGTTCAAAAAGTATGTAGGTAAGTGCTTAAACTATAAGATAGATTAAAAAAAAACAGCTTCACTCCATAAAGACAATGGGCCTCATTCCGACCCTGGCGTTAACCAAGGCGCTATTAGCGCCTTGGTTGACGCTGTTATTTTTCCGACTCCGCCACGGTGAATGGCGGAATTACCGCCCCATTCCAAGGTTGGCGGGGGCGGTAATTCCCCATTCACCATGGGCCCTTCCCCATTCCCATTTTTGCCCCATAGGGCTCAATGGGAATGGGGAAGGCGCTAATTACGGCACCGTAAATTACGGTGCTGTAATTAGCTCCTAGGTCCCTTTGCGGGTTGGTTTTTTTAATGCCTGCAAAAAGCAGGCGTTAAATACCCCAACCCGCAAAGGGAACTCGGAATAGGGCGGTAAGGGTTTAACGGCACCGGTCTCGTTACCGGTGACCGTTAACCCTTACCGCCCTACTCGGAATGACCCCCAATGTATAAATCTGGGAAAACAATTAAATGTCATTGGGCCTCATTAGGGGTTTGGAGGTAACCATGGCGCTATTAGCACCATGGCTGCCTCCAAATCTTTACCGACTCCGCCCTGGTGAATGGAACTATTACCGCCCCATTCCAAGGTTGGCGGGGGCGGTAATTCCCCATTCACCAGGGCCCTTCCCCATTCCCATTGAGCCCCCATAGGGCTCAATGGGGAAGGCGCTAATAATGGTACCGCAAATTGTGGTACCGTTATTAGCATCAAAGTCCCTTTGCAGGTCCCGTCCTTAACGCCTGGTAAAACCAGGAGTTAAAGGAGGACCCGCAAAGGGAACTCGTAATAGGGCGGTAAGGGATTACCGGTACCGGTAATCCCTTACCACCCGGGTCGTAATGAGGCCCATTGTCTCTTTAAGAAAAAATTAATAACAGTCCCTGGAAATCATGACTTTATAGCGGATGCCTCCAGGTTTCTGTGTCAGTCCCTTAATACTTGATGGAAATATATCCTGATCAGTCAGTCAAAAAGTCTCTGAAGGCAGCTCTGTGCCCAGCTTTTGAGGCATTGGCCCCTGGACCGCAAGTTTCGGTCTAGTTGCGCTCTTCAGCAGGGTAAGCGCATTTAGGATTCTTTAATGGAGAGTCTGTTGCCTTGGAAGCGCCGTAGCACAGAGGAGTGGAACTAGGCCTAGGGAGGTTCAGAGGGTAAGTAATCAAAGCAAGGAAATGCTGTTCATATAACCCCCAAATTTGATGTATTGTGTGTGTGTGTGTCTGCTTGCTCCCACTAAAAGGTTAATTGTTGCAATGGATAAGCAGTGCTCCCTCTTCTTGTATATTGCTGGGGGAAGGCAATGAGGATGCGCCCCCTCTCCCCAGTGCCGGCGCCCCCACCCCCTGGGCTGCAGGAGGGGAGCTCAGGCCGCTTCCGCCAGCAGTGACGCGCATCCGGCGCCCGCAGCGGCCTCTTCCGCCCGGGACAGGGAGGGAGTCCTGGGAGCTCGCGGCTGCCCCCAGCGGCGGCGCGGAGACTGCAGGCAGCAGCTGGAAGGCGCAGCAAGGGGTTCTGCACTGGAACCCCTCCACCCCTTCTTATGGCCCCCTCCAGGGTGCCCCGCTGGCTCTGGTGACACTGCGGCGGGGGCTGAGCGGACCCCCCCCCCCCAGGTGGCACTGGCAGGGGAGGGGAGGAGAGGGGATGGAAGGGGGCGTGTCCAGAGGCAGGAACACCGCCCGCCGCACGAGGGGGCGGGGTGAGGGGCGCCGAGCAGGGCTTACCCGGGATGCCTGGAGCGGCGCCGAGCGCAGACAGCGAGCGGCGGTGTCCGGAGGTAAGCGGGGCGCGACGGGGCCCCCCGGGCAGGAAACTTCCCAGAACAGCCCAGCCCCCCCCCCCCCCCCGTGCAGGGTCCGCGGACCCAAGGTGCGCGCGCGCGCGCGGGGCTGGCTCAGCTCACAAGCAACATGTGTTTACAGGAATGCTCGGGGGGGGGGTAATCAGAGGTGACCCCCCCCCCTCGCCTCTGATGCTACACTGTGTCCTCCCTGCTAAGGGCCGGCCCGGGGCAGGAGTTACTGTATCTCCCGCGGTGGCTGCGCCCAGAGATACAATGTGTCCTCCTCCTCGCCCGGCCCGGGCAGGCTTGGCTCCCAGGGCTCTGCGGGCAAGAGTGGCCCGGGGCCCCCCCCTCCCAGCCCCCCTATGGACAGGACGTTTCCCCGCGTAATAAACAGCGGGAGTGGGGTCGCTGGTGGTCGCTTCTTTTAATGCAGTTTTCTAGCGCTGTGAAGGGAAAAACAAACGGTATCTGTATTACCTATTCAGCACCACTATCCAATGTCTCGCCCCCCCACCCCCCGAAGGCGCCCCACACAGCGTGAGTTCCAAGGTGTCCGCGGCGGATTCTGCCAAGACCCCGACAGCACGCGCACAACCCAGTGAGCTGTCCGGCTCTCTCTCTAGTTGTTAAACGCTGTCTTTGAACTGTGTTGGTGCCAATGTTGGGGCGGCGGCAGTTGCTGATGGGTTTTCGTTCGGATCACCCCCAGTTTTCATGTGTCGGGGGTTGATGTTGAGCAGTGTTATCGTTGCTCGGGGGGGCATGGGACATCGATCGCTTCCAAATGGGGGGGGGGGGGGCTCCCCAGAGCCGCGGTGGGGGTTGTCGTGTGCTGACCCTGGTGGGTCTCAGGCTACAGGGGGTAAAGGGGTTACAGGATACCAGCAGAGGCGTTGCTAAGAGGGCTTTAGCCCCAGGTCTTTTGGTTGTAGCCCCGGAAAAAAGCTCAGGGGCTACAACCAAAAGGCTAGCTATCCCCCCAGTCGCGACATTAGCCTAGCCCCCGATCCTTTCCAGAGCTAGCAACACCCCTGGATACTGGGGTTACTGCCAAGCTTTGCCTTAGGTGGGGACCTGCCCCCGAACCTGCATTCCGTGTGATCCGTCATAAGGGGGGGGGGGGGTGTCTGTCATGTGTATTGCCCGCCCCCCCCCCCCCGGGTATGACTATGCAATGTTTTTATTTTCAGTGGGTGAGAACCGCGATGACGCCCCCCGCCCCCCAGCGTTAATCTGTCAGACTGTTACATGCATCTATATGACTACAGAGGTCACCCGAGTTCATTCTCTGTGGAATTGCAGCTTCTTGTGCCTAAAAGCCGGTTTCCCTTCTCGCCGGAAGTTCAGAGCGTTGCTCCCCAGATGCGGGTCATTGTGTGTGTGTGTGTGTGTGTGTGTGTGTTTATTCACACACACTTCCTCGGGAGCAGGATCCAGACTGCAGTATTCATAAAGGGGTAATCATTCCCCTTCGTTTGATGCGTTGCGGCGAGATGACCCGTGTCTTGGCGCTATATAGTTTAGTGCATGTTGTTTGAGATGTACACCACTGTCCTGTGCATTATGAAGCTCTGTGCTCTGCACCCCGGCATGTGCATGGCTTTGCAGTTGGACCTGCAAGAAAGTGGGGTTGTTTTGCTCAGTGGTGTTGCGCACCCCGAGCTCTGCAGACCCGCGTGTGCCCAGAAGGGAGCCTTGTGTAGACTTGGCGCTAGGACTGTGATTTGTATATCGTGCTTTGGGTGCAGAGGATGCTCACTGTTAATGCTGCAAGAAGAGCAACGTGTGTGTGTGTGTGTGTGTGTTTAGTTACGTACCACACCATTGTCTGCGAGGTGCACACAATGGCAAATACAGGGTACACTAACACACAGGCTTGGGGCCCCAGCTAATCGCAGGGCAGGAGAGGGTAGCGTCTCCTGCCGACTCACACAGGGCAGGAGAGGGTAGAGTCTCATGCTGGCTTACACGAGGCAGGAGAGGGTAGAGTCGCAGATGAAAACTACAAGTTTTGATAAGGGAAGAGTGCAAGTACTTACTGTTCAGGTATCTTCTTGGTGTAGGTATTGCTTCAGTCCCTGCTTAACTTGGCCAGACTGCACTGGTACTTAGGCTGCGTCTTACTACTAAACTACACTCAAAGCAGTTTTGGACTTCCATGCTGGGATTAGATCTGCTTTGAAGCTCTTTCGCCACTCAGTAGAAGCCAGAAGGAAGACCGCGCCAAAACAATTAGGAATTTCGGGTGTTAATCTATGGGTCCGGACCTGTGATTGCTTAATTGTAGTTCTGGAGAGGACTATTTTGAGGAATCTGTAGTCTGTCCAGTCCAGCATCTCATTGAGTCCATCTGTGTGAGAGTGCACGCAATAAATCCAGCTCCGTTCTGCAGTAATGTCCTCCAGTGGCCAGCAACAATGACTTCTCGTGTATTGCTGCCATGTCGGATCCCACACGTATGTGTGGCAATCTTTAGACCACTGTTGCCCTGGGTAATTATGAGCCATGGATGGAATTTTAGAGGGGAGGGGGCAAGGGTGTTTGTCCCCCCCTAACTTTTGTGTTTTG
This sequence comes from Ambystoma mexicanum, assembly GCF_040938575.1. Taxonomy (NCBI): domain Eukaryota; kingdom Metazoa; phylum Chordata; class Amphibia; order Caudata; family Ambystomatidae; genus Ambystoma; species Ambystoma mexicanum. The sequence continues at coordinate 1,477,099,535 of NC_090934.1, forward strand.
TGGCACCCCGTTTTATCCCACCCATTTGGCAGGGTCCCCTTTCATTTAGTTGTCCTCCTCCCCCCAACATTTTTGCCAAGTTGCTCCACTGCTATGAGCGGTAGGACATGACCCACATCTTCTGCTTTTACCATTGGAAGTCTCGTAAACGTACAAGTGTAAAATAACATCCCTTGCATGAGATGCCCCTGAAGTGAAATGTGCAAACCAGGCTTGCCCAATGCCGGTCTGGGATCAGACGCCAACACAGGAGAACTTGAGGAGAACCATCTCTGGTTCCGGAAGCACCTCAAGACCTTCCTCTTTGCTTCTGCCTTCGCTCTTCCTCTCCCTTGCTGATCAGTCTGCTTTGGCTCTGTGAACCTGGCTACCCTCTGATTTCGGGCACACACCTACCCCGCCTCCTGGCAACCCTGGCACTTGGGTCTGTATCTGTAACCCTACAGTCCCCTTACCTGCACTTATCAGACACCCCTTGTCTGCGCTTTAGAGCTTGCACTTGCCACCTTGCTGGCTGCACTACAGCTGCTGTTTTTATCCCTTTCTCTGCACTTACCACTTCTCCCCTCGCCTTTGCACTTACCTCCTTCGCTCTTCCCTGCACTTGCACATTCTTAATGTCACTTGGCCTAGTAAGATCGTTCTTTTGTCTTCCCTTGTTCCCCTCCGTTGCGCTCTGAAAGACGTGTGTGTATGAGCACAATACAAATACAATATCCTATCCTATCACCAGGCCAGACTACTTGAACAATATATGAAAGGATCCCAGGCGCTAGATCGGCCAGCACCCAGGCGCTAGATCGGCGCACTCTCTAGGCCCTCTGGGTTGTCACCTTAATGATGGCAAGTCAGTCGTAGTTCCTTCATAAGCAAGTCAAAGCGATGAATAGCTACGTTTTGTAATCGGGATGAGTCCCTGGGGCCTGCATGCCCAAAAGGTAACAAACTTGCTGAAGGCTATGTTGCAGCCTGTCTTCAAGGTAATGGCATGCACAGAGCTCTATTCGGGGGTGGGCGGGAGGGGAGAGTTTGTATCAATTCTACATTTGCGTCCAATTGTTGTAGAATTGGAAACCACTGCCAGGTTTCGAATCCTGCTCACCACGTGACTCAAGGTGTGTTATCTAAGGAAAGCCGCCTTCTCTTTCTGGGCCTGGGTCTGCCTGTGGGTCAGGCTTGATGTCTATAGTAAAGCTGCCTTCTCTTTCTGGGCCTGGGTCTGCCTGTGGGTCAGGCTTGAGGTCTATAGGAAAGCCGCCTTCTCTTTCTGGGCCTGGGTCTGCCTGTGGGACAGGCTTGAGTCTATAGTAAAGCTGCCTTCTCTTTCTGGGCCTGGGTCTGCCTGTGGGTCAGGCTTGAGGTCTATAGGAAAGCCGCCTTCTCTTTCTGGGCCTGGGTCTGCCTGTGTCAGGCTTGATGTCTATAGGAAAGCCGCCTTCTCTTTCTGGGCCTGGGTCTGCCTGTGGGACAGGCTTGAGTCTATAGGAAAGCCGCCTTCTCTTTCTGGGCCTGGGTCTGCCTGTGTCAGGCTTGATGTCTATAGTAAAGCTGCCTTCTCTTTCTGGGCCTGGGTCTGCCTGTGTCAGGCTTGATGTCTATAGTAAAGCTGCCTTCTCTTTCTGGGCCTGGGTCTGCCTGTGGGTCAGGCTTGAGGTCTATAGGAAAGCCGCCTTCTCTTTCTGGGCCTGGGTCTGCCTGTGGGACAGGCTTGAGTCTATAGTAAAGCTGCCTTCTCTTTCTGGGCCTGGGTCTGCCTGTGGGTCAGGCTTGAGGTCTATAGTAAAGCTGCCTTCTCTTTCTGGGCCTGGGTCTGCCTGTGGGTCAGGCTTGAGGTCTATAGGAAAGCCGCCTTCTCTTTCTGGGCCTGGGTCTGCCTGTGTCAGGCTTGATGTCTATAGGAAAGCCGCCTTCTCTTTCTGGGCCTGGGTCTGCCTGTGGGACAGGCTTGAGTCTATAGGAAAGCCGCCTTCTCTTTCTGGGCCTGGGTCTGCCTGTGTCAGGCTTGATGTCTATAGTAAAACTGCCTTCTCTTTCTGGGCCTGGGTCTGCCTGTGTCAGGCTTGATGTCTATAGTAAAGCTGCCTTCTCTTTCTGGGCCTGGGTCTGCCTGTGTCAGGCTTGATGTCTATAGTAAAGCTGCCTTCTCTTTCTGGGCCTGGGTCTGCCTGTGGGTCAGGCTTGAGGTCTATAGGAAAGCTGCCTTCTTTTTCTGGCCCAGGATCTGCCTGTGGGTCAGGCTTGACTGCACGTGAAGCAGTGACCATCGTAGCAAGTGCTACACTTAAGTCGGTAATTCTGTAGCGCTTGGAAGCCTTTAAGAATAGTTCAGGCTGCACACGTAAAGTTCAAATAAAAACTGTCCTTGCTTTTGGGAACATCTTTGCAGGTTTTTTTTTTTTTAGTAAAGATTTTTCGCTGTGTTTTTATAAATGAGTATTGCCATTGTTTTTGTATTGCTGGTAGAGAACAGGCAGAGCCTGATGCATCATAATTTGCACAGATGTGTGGGGCCCCCTCTTCCTGAGGGTGTGCGTAATGTTTTCCCTGGGCGCTGTCTAGGCCTGGATGAGGCCTCGGGTAGAACTTGTGCTTCTTTGGACAATTATCTATTAAGAGTCAAACTGTGAAACTGCTCCATAGTTTCTGTGACCCCCCTCCATAGTTTGTGACCCCCCCCCCACCCCTTCTAACTTTCCTGACCACAAAGATGTTTTTGTTTTAACCTCACATAAATAATTGTACATGTATGTTAATGTAAGGGTATCCTTTGCAGAGCTGCAACGCAGGGCGACTTTAGGTTCCCTGTATCCCAGGTGTGTCCTGGGCCACTCGAGTGCTTGTGTACTTTGCACCAAGGAAGAAAGTTCTAATTAATTTTCATTTGGCAACAGCTTGGGTCCTAGTGATGAAGGCCATTGTTTCCACTCTTTCAGGGGTCTGGCGTGAACTCTCCCCTAATGTAGTTTGTAAGCAAACTTGAAGGATGATTGGCTACTTGCTTGGTAGTGTGACTGACCATGCCCCAACCCCATATGCCTTGTGTGACGTCTCCCTGTTATCTTGCAAACCGTTCACTAACCTCAAAAGCTGTTCACCCCTACTCCTCATGATCAATTGATTTTGGTATTTGGATAGCGCCTACAACCAAATTGGCATCTAAGTGCTAACCCATGTCTCTGGAAGAGAGGCTCCTGTAGGAGGGAACAGTTTGCAAACTTGTGAAGGGCCCAGATACCCAGTGTAATTGGCAGGAACCAGTGTGAGAATTCAGCCATTCATATGGTGGGTGTGCGCTCGCCTGGGTTTCTTGAAATTTTAAATGGAATTGAATGATAGTAGATAACTCTGGAAAATATGTGGGGCCAACCTGCACGCATTTTCCTGTGCTCACTGCACGACATACAGATATACCTGGGTAGACACAACCTACAGACGCCGTCCCCCTTGTCATATTTAGTTGGAATATGATGGCCAAGAGTACATCAAGGCATCTCATAAGGGCGCAGGCAAGACCTTTCTCCTTCCATGACCAGTCTAACTATCAAAGGCTTCATGGATCTGCCCTGTAATTGCACTGCAGGTGGTGGCCGCAATTAACATACAAATAGAGCATACTTCAAACAGGCCCACATGGGGGCTGGCTGCAGAGTTCAACAAAGGACCAGAAAACCCCAACAAACTTTGGCTTGCACTGTGTCAACCTGGAGCCAGCTCCTGTCTCTCAGTATCAAGGGCTGTGACCTGCCATGTCTGGGACTATGTATATACAGTATTCATGCCTGCAAGGGCACCCCATTCAGGGTCTGGTCTCACCACAGCTTCAAGGGAGACCTGCTGCTTTATTTAGGAACCACAGAGAGTTCAATTAACCAGAGAGACCCTTTGATCCACAACAGACAGGAAGATGAGTGGGGCTCAGTATTACATGTTTTCACCCCTTTACATTTTCTGTTGCAAAGCACTCTGTCTATGATCTGACATATACAGCATATTGTTGGTGGGGACACAGGACTGGTTCATTAAGTTAGGCTTAGCCTACACCTCTTTTGAGCAGATCTGAAGGAGTAACAAGAAGACAACATTTGGACCCTGGCTGAAGGTACAATCTGCCTTACAGCTTCCGCCAGTGATGGAAGGCCAGGATTTGCAAAGTGGGAAGCAAGATCCCTCCCCTAAACATCTCCCAGGGAACAGAGGGAGATACTGAATCCAGGGAACTCTCAGGCAGCTCCAGAACCGGTACCCAGCAAGCACACAGCGTACCCTGCTAGGCTCTGCAAGCAAGCTCCTCGGTGGAAAGTGTCAGAGGGTCTCTGAACCAACTAAAGACAAGGCAGCTGCCTGCAACCATCTCCTCAGCTTTGGGCCATCCGCCTTAAAGGACGACACAAGCCCAGTGAAGAAGCCAGGAACAGTGCATCAACCAGCAGCCGCCTAAAAGGACATTTTCAAGCCAGTTGAGCCCCTCGAGCTGCAACCGTCTGCACCACTGACTGTTGTCACGCCGCAATCACTAACATTGTCCGACACCTCGACCAGTTCTTCAATCCCGCCAACCAGCACTGAGACGATTCCTGACCCTGAGATGCTGTTTACACCAGCTTGCAGTCGTCTGTCCAGCCTCGCTCGCCAAACTGCCTGCCGCATAATACCTTCATTTGTCTCTCGTCTTGAACTCTGTCGCAAGAACTGAAAAGTGCCTTGAAACCGACTCGACCCTGTTGAGCACCAAGAACTTATACAAGCACAAGGTACATTGTTGTTCTGTCCCCCTGGTCCTTCTCCAAAGGTAGTGACATTCTATCACCCATTGCTCCCTTTGTGCTGAAACCAAGTATCCTTGAAGTATTGCGATTTAATTTCTTTACCAACTACACTCCTGTCAGTATCTAGAGTGCTTCTCCTTTTCCTTCTTGTAACTCTGTGCTCAGTGTTCCTTTAAAGGGTGTGCTGTTTTTTTTAGTGTGCTAGAACTGTAAATTGAATAATAAAGTAGATATTTTTATACACCCATGACTGACTGGACAGTCCCTTTTTATCATTGGGTAATAATTGTATTTTCGCTGTGTTTCACTAACCAACGATCCATGCTCTTTCGTAGATAAGCCTGCAGTTCCGTCCGCGTTACCAAAATTAGATAAGGCGGTATATAATTTGCTTGCATTTCAAATCTATTTGGATCTCTTCTGGTGCACTAGACGTGTGGGGCTGACTGGTTTAGAAACTATTCATCCCTGGACCACTGGCGCCGCAGAAGTTGATTTGTCACAACCAGCAGCACTAGTTTCATTGGGTGTTCCTCCATGCCTTGGTTCAATCTATGATGCAAGCGCTTAATGTTCCCTTAAAGCATCAGTGAAGGTTTACTCCGAGTGGGTATCACACAGACCTTTTAAAACCAACTGGAATGTGATGAGCGCTGATGGGATCGGGAGCCTGGCTGGTTTTTTAATCCTTTGTATTGTGACTCCAGCGTTAAGGTAATCATTCGCAACATTTTTTTTAAAAATGTATTTATTTTTTTAAATCTGGGCGTCAGTGTAGCACTGCTGACAAGCGGAAGCTATTGGCATGGAAAGGAAACCTATGAGAGGGGTGGGATGTGAGGAAGGGCGCACAGTGTGTGGGTGCCTGACCTCTTACCTAGCCATTGACCTCCCACGGACATAGTAGTCCCCATGGCCATTCCAACCCACTACCTGCCCACTCCACCTGGAACGCATCAATTGGGACCCTTATGAGTTGGCTATGTAGTAGTAGCGCCTTTATCCCATTTGCATGGCCTTGATGTGCTTTTAGGGGGCGGGAGGGAGCCCTCAGGGGACTGAAGTCAAAGGTATGGTAAAGAATTGAACCACAGGAGCTCTGTGGGGCCGGGTTTCGGGGTTCAGATGGGTTGGTAGCATGTAAGCTTCTTTTGGTGGACTTCAGGGCCTGTCTTGTGGGGGGGTGCGGTGGGTGATGCACATGGCCTTGAAAGTTGCCCGTTGGCTGATAGGAAACCAGTGGAGCACCCTGAGGCCAGAGGTGAGGTGTTCTCTGGGAGAGGGGGCAAGGTGGAGCCTTGCAGCAGAGTTTTGGATCAGTTGGCACTTTCTGAGCTGATTAGCGGGAGCGCCCAGACGCAGACCTACCCCTACCCCCGGCTAAACATGTACTGCCAGGGTTATCTCTTCTGGCTCGGACATTGGGGGTAATTAGTTACTACTCGCAGGCTTCCTCCTCCCATACTAGTAAAGCCCAAGAGCGTTCAGCACCGTGTTAAGAGTCTAGCACTGCTTCCGGTGTGCAGGGGAAGTTGCAAATATAGTGCCTCCTTCTATAGCAGGCTCACGAGCCCAGAGAGCGCTACTGTGTGCACGGAAGCCTTGCATCGACTTAACAACAACATAAAGTTGATAGTGCCTCATGGCGGATTCCCGCTGCTTCGAAGCACTGCAGTAATAGCTCTTCGGTCAGCCCTCACTGTGACTATCCCGTGGCATGTGGACTGCTCGATACAAAGTGACCGAGATTCCTGAATTCTCTGCCCGCCCCCTCCAGTGGAGTAACTCTGTTGAAAATGTTGGGGGGGAACATGACATCTAAATGAAGGGGGGCCCCTGCCAAATGAGTGGGACAACATGGTGTGCCACAAGTTGGGGGACAAACACCCTTGCCCCCCACCTCTCGTCCCTTTTGCCTCCTGCGTGAACTTCCTGCGCCCACTTGCTGCTTTGCATCATGGTCTGGGACTTGGGGGAATTGTTTGCTGCAAATCGTTCTAGTTTATTTCGTATCTAGTGCTACACGCCCAGGGGCCTCGCAGCACTTACCGCACCGGAAGTCGCCTCCAAGAGCGGCTATTGTAACCCCTCCTACCCCCGGCTCCCGACCTCGGCCTGCAGAGGGGTTGAGGAGAGGTGGGCACAGGAAAGGAGGGGGGGCAAGAAGGGCAGGGCTGCGTTTGAGATGCTCTTGGGTGCACGCAGCTCACGGTGCTGTGGAACCAGCATCGGAAGGTGACGGCAGCAGCGCTAGTCTATCTGCGGTGGCCTCTTCATGCCCTGCCCCCAACCCACCAGGGGCAGTAGGAAAAGGGGCCGCCACACGGGTCAGCCCCCCCCCCCGCCCCCCTCCCTCACGGCGCGGTGGTGACTGGTGAGGAGTTTATTTGCTGCAAGGGCGGGATTTCCAGAACTCAGTCGGGGAGGTGACGTCTGGCGTGGTCTCGGCACTGCCCGCCGCACTGTTAGCCTCTAGCCCTGTCCGTGTTAGCCTCCGACCCTGTCCTGGGCTCCGCATCATAGGCCGGGACAGCGGCATGGCAAGAAGTCCACCACTGGGGCTCTGCTTCATAGGCCGGGACAGCGGCATGGCAGGAAGTCCACCACTGGGCTCTGCAGCATGGCAGGATGTAGGAAGTCCACCACTGGGCTCTGCTTCATAGGCCGGGACAGCGGCATGGCAAGAAGACCACCACTGGGCTCTGCAGCGTGGCAGGAGGTAGGAAGTCCACCACTGGGCTCTGCTTCACAGGCCGGGACAGCGGCATGGCAGGAAGTCCACCACTGGGCTCTGCAGCGTGGCAGGAGGTAGGAAGTCCACCACTGGGCTCTGCTTCACAGGCCGGGACAGCGGCATGGCAGGAAGTCAACCACTGGGGCTCTGCTTCATAGGCCGGGACAGCGGCATGGCAGGAAGTCCACCACTGGGCTCTGCAGCATGGCAGGATGTAGGAAGTCCACCACTGGGCTCTGCTTCATAGGCCGGGACAGCGGCATGGCAAGAAGACCACCACTGGGCTCTGCAGCGTGGCAGGAGGTAGGAAGTCCACCACTGGGCTCTGCTTCATAGGCCGGGACAGCGGCATGGCAAGAAGACCACCACTGGGCTCTGCAGCATGGCAGGAGGTAGGAAGTCCACCACTGGGCTCTGCTTCATAGGCCGGGACAGCGGCATGGCAGGAAGTCCACCACTGGGGCTCCGCATCATAGGCCGGGACAGCGGCATGGCAAGAAGTCCACCACTGGGGCTCTGCAGCATGGCCGGAAGTAGGAAGTCCACCACTGGGCTCTGCTTCATAGGCCGGGACAGCGGCATGGCAGGAAGTCCACCACTGGGCTCTGCAGCATGGCAGGATGTAGGAAGTCCACCACTGGGCTCTGCTTCATAGGCCGGGACAGCGGCATGGCAAGAAGACCACCACTGGGCTCTGCAGCGTGGCAGGATGTAGGAAGTCCACCACTGGGCTCTGCTTCATAGGCCGGGACAGCGGCATGGCAAGAAGTCCACCACTGGGGCTCTGCAGCATGGCAGGATGTAGGAAGTCCACCACTGGGCTCTGCAGCATGGCAGGATGTAGGAAGTCCACCACTGGGCTCTGCTTCATAGGCCGGGTCAGCGGCATGGCAAGAAGACCACCACTGGGCTCTGCAGCATGGCAGGATGTAGGAAGTCCACCACTGGGCTCTGCAGCATGGCCGGATATAGGAAGTCCACCACTGGGCTCTGCTTCATAGGCCGGGACAGCGGCATGGCAGGAAGTCCACCACTGGGCTCTGCAGCATAGGCCGGGACAGCGGCATGGCAAGAAGTCCACCACTGGGGCTCTGCAGCATGGCAGGATGTAGGAAGTCCACCACTGGGCTCTGCAGCATGGCAGGATGTAGGAAGTCCACCACTGGGCTCTGCTTCATAGGCCGGGTCAGCGGCATGGCAAGAAGACCACCACTGGGCTCTGCAGCATGGCAGGATGTAGGAAGTCCACCACTGGGCTCTGCAGCATAGGCCGGGACAGCGGCATGGCAAGAAGTCCACCACTGGGGCTCTGCAGCATGGCAGGAGGTAGGAAGTCCACCACTGGGCTCTGCAGCATAGGCCGGGACAGCGGCATGGCAAGAAGTCCACCACTGGGGCTCTGCAGCATGGCAGGATGTAGGAAGTCCACCACTGGGCTCTGCTTCATAGGCCGGGACAGCGGCATGGCAGGAAGTCCTACATCCTGCCATGCTGCAGAGCCCAGTGGTGGAAGTCCACCACTGGGCTCTGCTTCATAGGCCGGGTCAGCGGCATGGCAGGAAGTCCACCACTGGGCTCTGCAGCATGGCAGGATGTAGGAAGTCCACCACTGGGCTCTGCAGCATGGCAGGAGGTAGGAAGTCCACCACTGGGCTCTGCTTCACAGGCCGGGACAGCGGCATGGCAGGAAGTCCACCACTGGGGCTCTGCAGCATGGCAGGATGTAGGAAGTCCACCACTGGGCTCTGCAGCATGGCAGGAGGTAGGAAGTCCACCACTGGGCTCTGCTTCACAGGCTGGGACAGCGGCATGGCAGGAAGTCCACCACTGGGCTCTGCAGCATGGCAGGAGGTAGGAAGTCCACCACTGGGCTCTGCTTCATAGGCCGGGACAGAGGCATGGCAAGAAGTCCACCACTGGGTTCCTTGCCACAGATGACCCATCACTAATTGGGGTGTAGGAACACCAGGGGTCGGCTGCCCTGCCGTTCTCTCCAAGTCCAGTCACGCTGGTCCTGCGGCACCCCGTGTCATGCACAGTGGGCGAGGCCCAACACCGATCCACACATGGTTTAGCTCCACGGCCGTGAGCTGAACCGCGACCCATGTGAGCTGCTAGGTTCAAGGCACTCAGGATATCCCGGGATGAGCAGCAGTCTGGGTGCTCTGTTCCCCCCCCCAGAGCCCACTGGAGAGGGACCCCCCCCCCGCTAATGTGAACCTTTCCAGCAGGCTCGCGGCAGCACTGTCTGGAAGACTGGGGCCCGTGGGTTGTGGATCATTCAGAGGTGTTCTACCCCCCCAGACTGCGCAGCAAGGGTTAAAAATGGAAAGTTCCTGTTTCGTTGGGGCCGGCGGCGCTTGTGCCGCCTATAATGAGACGGGACTCTTGCATTAGAGTCCAGATGGGGAGAAGTGGCGTGCGAGTAGGGGCACACAGCTTGTAGGTGTGGGTTATTTGCCCACTCATCGACTGCCCCTGCCCGCCCAAGACACCACCTCGTGGAAACTCTTTGAGCTCGATTTAATCAAGCCTTAGCCTCCAAGTGCCTACCAGTTTTTTTTCAAAGTGGTCTTCGGACAGTTGATGAGTTGTAAACGTGCTGCTGGTGTAATAAAAATGGCTTCACTAGGTCTGCCTTTAGCCACTCTATAAGGACTGTGTGCTTCCTTTGCAGAAGTCTTGTTAAGCACAAGCATCGCAAAGCCAGCAGTTTTGGCTTGTGTATGTATTGGGCATTTGCCTGGCACTGCTACTAGATGCCCACATACTAGCAGCATTTTCGCACTGGCTGCCCTAGATGGCAATTAAATGCAATTACGGCTGTCCCTGGCAAGTGCCTTTCCCATGCCTACTGTTGGCATCGCCAGCGCTTGTTTTCAGTCTAAGGTGGGGCGCCTCCATGAGGGGGTGCTGTTGATGTTGGTACAGCCATGCCAGTGGTTGCAGGCGGCACTCGTCATCTGGGGTCTTCTGTCGCACCTCCGCTGGAAAATGGTCACCGGGTGGTCTTGTTTTTTTAAAAATGTTTTAATGTCCTTCTTTATTTAGTCGGTGAAAACCTGGCAGGGTGTTCTGCACTCCAGCTTGATGCCGCACTCCAGCTTGATGCCATTGGAGGAGAGGGCAGCTGTTGCATGTGCCAGCCATGGAGAACAGTTGTGCAGTTTGCGGATGTGCGCAATGTTTGCGGATGTGCGCAGTGCGCAGGAAGCCGGCTCTGCAGTTGCCTGTGGGTCTTGGCCGCTGCCCATGTCCTCATGACCTGGTTCTCTGGAGAGAAGTGCGTAACTTTATGACATGAACTTTGCACGTTCTGGCGGATATGGCAGAGCGCCAAGAGGCCAAAGGAAAGCTATGGCCGGCCTCGTGCTCTACTTCTGGAGAGCTGTGTCGGGCCCGGGCGCACGTGGCCCCCAGTCGCAAGTGGCAATTAATTGCGTTTTATGCTCGACGATTCAGTAGCACCCAAAGGGGAGTTGGGGGTACAACGTGTTGCAAATTGTGGATTTTAATAAATGTTTTTCAGTGACCCGGCTTTCAACTAATATGTGCACGAGAAGTGACTCCTCAAACTGGACCACTTTTACCCCCAAAAAAACGGGCTCTAGGCTGGCTGCACTTCTGGCATTTCAGATGGGCTGAGCCATTTCCTTACAGGCCAGTCTGAGCCTGCTAGAGAGGTGGGCTGAGGCACTGGCAGAGGCCAGTCTGAGCCTGCTAGAGAGATGGGCTTGAGCCCTGGGGGGGGGGCGGTGTTTGGGGGGGGGTGGCCTTGGCGTCTGCTCCATTGCTGGCTGGTTTGCTTTGCCAGTCAAGTCTCGGGTGTCAATATTGACTGGGGGTCGGGGCTGGTGCCATTACCTGTTTGTTTGCGGGGAGAAGTAAACGGCTCTGCTTGCGCTCATTTGTGTGACGGCCCATGAGGGGTTTGGGCTGTTTGCGGAAGGGGGCAGGGCTGCGGCTCTTAAGAGCCAAAGGGGGGTGGGGGGCATCCTCTCGGTCGCGCGCCTCTTTATATGATTAGTGTGAGTCCCTCCTAGTCCTTATCGTGCGCCTAGACTAGGTGTCTTTGCATTTAATCTAGGGTGACCCGTTTTTTTTTAAACTTTTTAAATCTGGACAGGGCAAATGACATAAAAGTAGGACTAACTCTTCAAAGTGGCTGTCAAGGCACTACACTTCAGTAGAGGTTAGAAGAGAATGGGGTTTAAGTGTTACTGTTCAAAGAAACGCATCATAATTAATTATCACAAACTAACACTTTCTTAAGATTCCAATGGAAGTGGAGAAGGGGCCGGGACAGAGCACCAAATACCGAGACAGTCCCGGCAAAACCGGGACGTCTGGTCACCCTAGAAAATCGTTTTGTATTGCAATACTGTAAAGGCTGTGCTAGGGAATGGGGGTTGGGGGGTCAACTCCAATAACCCATTTTTACGCAGGTTACCCAATTTAAACCGTCCTGGAGAGATGTTATTTATTTAGTGGTGCAAAGGGGCAGAATTCGATGCATCTGCTGACTTTGATGGACCAGGTAGGAAGGGCCGGTCTCAGCAGGAACTGGAGGGCCTTTAACGAGCAATACTGCACGTGTCGGTGCTGTGCTGGCAGTGCCTGCTCGTGTAAGCGGGTGCCACGGGCAAGCTTGTCCCGCTGGAAGCGCCTTACACAGGAAGGAGGGGTATGAGATGCAGCGTGTGCAATATGAGCGCTGCGCAGTAGGCTTCCAGGCGCTACCGCTGGCTCCCGTCTGTCCCCATTGCATCAGCCCGTGCGATGCCTCGGGCGTTTGGTTGACCTTGCACCCCTTCCTTCAAAGGCTTTCTTCACCAGTGCTTGAAATTCCCCCCCCAAAAGCGGTAGCGCTATGCCCCTTAACCCGCCCCCATTTTGTGGGACCCTTGCTACCGGCTCCGTATCTCTGGCCCCTTTGTGTCCAGGACTCCAGCTGGAGCTGGCCACGTGAAGGCAAACTTTCAGTTTATTTGTAAGAACCCACGCCCTCCCCTCACATCCTTCCCTGACTCTAGTTCGGCCCTTTCTGCCCATTAGAAGCAGGGACCCTCCCCAAGGCTGAGAGGAGAAGCAAAGACTGGTTACAAGGTGCCCTCCTGAATCAGATCACACACCCCCTGCAGAGCCTTTAGGACGAAGTAAACCTCTCCATGGAGAGCAGTGGTCTTCAATGGGTGCGGTTGGTGGACTGGCCTATAGGGAACTCTGAAGATTTCCCAAAAGGCCTCTGCGCCCTGGCCAGGACTGGACTGGCCTATACAAGACTCTGCACGTTTCCCAGTAGGCCTCTGCACCCTGGGCAGGGGTGGACTGGCCTATAGCAAACTCTGAAGATTTCCCAAAAGGCCTCTGCGCCCTGGCCAGGACTGGACTGGCCTATACAAGACTCTGGACGTTTCCCAGTAGGCCTCTGCACCCTGGGCCTCTTTAGGGTAGTAAGGGTTGGGCTAGCAGAAAATGTGTAATGTGGGGCCACTTTTAAAATGACCTCCAGGGCCGCTTTTTGTTCCCAGTGCACCCCTGAATGAGTGTGGCAGGCACCGGCCTGGAGGCTGTCTAGGGTGGAGGTGAGGGGTGCACAAGGCTCTTTAAGCAAGGAGTGTGTGACTGTTTTTAAAAGAGAAACTGAGCTGCACTGCTGTTTGGGAGGAGGCAGCAACGGCACTGTTTCTGCTCATTCGGGGGTGGGGGGAGGAGCCTTGCCTTTCAGTGTGATCTCTGTGCAGTGGTGCCACGCACTCACTCCTTTCAGTGTGATCTAGTGTGTAGCCATCAGTCGCTTCAACGGTGTTGCTAATCCTCTAAGGTGAGTCCACACCGTGACTGTGCTCACGCGCTCTGTGTGATAGACTTGTGATGCCCTGGAACTGACTTTATAGGGGCCCATTATTAATCTCTCGACGACCCCCGCCCCCCACGCATGGAGAGCGTGACCAGTGCGACGCCACGTGTGTCCCTGAGCATCACCCCGGGTCTCGGTCGTCATGCGTGATTCACTCTGCGGGGTTAAGCGCGTTCTGTGGACGCGGGCCTCGCTGAGCAGCACGCGCTGTGCGTGCTGAGGGATGACGACTGATGCTTCATTGTGCCTTGCCGGAGGGAGGAGGGGGGGCTCATGAGTCAGACCCCCCGAGAAGCGGCAGGACGTGTGAAGCTGCGTGCACAGGGGAGGGGGGGGGGTGTCCCGCTCCCTGCCCCCGTTTCCCTGTGCTCTCTCCTCTTGGCACTGAGTTTACCCTCTCTGCTGGTACCCTCTACACGGTTGCTTGGCCCGGCTTGCTCTGCTTCTGTAGCCGGGGGCTGGGGAGGGAGGGAGGGGGGGCTTGTGGGCACCCTGTTACCGCAACATGTATGCCTGTGGCATTGCCCAGCGATGAGGATGTCTTGTTAGGCAGGGGGGGGCACTGTCCTACTGTCCTGGCTGGGGCGGGTTTGAGTGCGCACTGCAGTGCATGCCGCCATATGGCGGCGCCATGGCTGTCTCTTGCTGGCCACCTGGGTGGGCTGCCCCACTGTCTTGCAGAGGGCCACTCGTGCTCTGGTTTGGAGTGCACGTAGCGCACTGAAACCCTGGATCGGATCTGTGCGCTTTGGTTAGATGGAATGATTCAAAATCCTTCCTGAAGGTACCAGCTGCCGGGTTTACTGTACACATTGTTTTGCTCCCAGCATCCCACAACGCCCCGAAGCCTCCTCCAGCCCCAAGTCGCCACTGTCCCTGATCACCCCAATAACAAATACACACACTCGGACCCCCATACCCCCCCCCTCCCCCCCGTGGCAGTTTGCTCATCCCAAATACTCCACCTTCACACAACTCCCCCCTTCCAACTATTTGTGTGTGTATATGTTACGGCCAACAGACCCAATCTTTAAATTAAAAATGTGATCCATTTAAAACCGAATAGCTTTTCTGGTTTAAGTCCAACGAATGTAGCAACTGTGGGGCGGCCAGTGTAGCTCGGCTGTAGCTCGCCTGCTGGGGCGGCCAGTGTAGCTCGGCTGTAGCTCGCCTGCTGGGGCGGCCAGTGTAGCTCGGCTGTAGCTCGCCTGCTGGGGCGGCCAGTGTAGCTCGGCTGTAGCTCGCCTGCTGGGGCGGCCAGTGTAGCTCGGCTGTAGCTCGCCTGCTGGGGCGGCCAGTGTAGCTCGGCTGTAGCTCATCTGCTGGGGCGGCCAGTGTAGCTTGCCTGGTGGGGTGGCCAGTGTAGCTCGGCTGCAGCTCGTGTGGTTTGGTGGCCAGTGTAGCTCTGCTGTAGCTCGCGTGGTGTGCCGGCCAGTGTAGCTTGCCTGCTGGGGTGGCCAGTGTAGCTCGCCTGCTGGGGTGGCCAGTGTAGCTCGGCTGTAGCTCGCCTGCTGGGGTGGCCAGTGTAGCTCGGCTGTAGCTCGCCTGCTGGGGCGGCCAGTGTAGCTCGGCTGTAGCTCGCCTGCTGGGGCGGCCAGTGTAGCTCGGCTGTAGCTCATCTGCTGGGGCGGCCAGTGTAGCTTGCCTGGTGGGGTGGCCAGTGTAGCTCGGCTGTAGCTCGTGTGGTTTGGTGGCCAGTGTAGCTCTGCTGTAGCTTGCGTGGTGTGCCGGCCAGTGTAGCTTGCCTGCTGGGGTGGCCAGTGTAGCTCGCCTGCTGGGGTGGCCAGTGTAGCTCGCCTGCTGGGGTGGCCAGTGTAGCTCGCCTGCTGGGGTGGCCAGTGTAGCTCGCCTGCTGGGGTGGCCAGTGTAGCTCGGCTGTAGCTCGCCTGCTGGGGTGGCCAGTGTAGCTCGGCTGTAGCTCGCCTGCTGGGGCGGCCAGTGTAGCTCGGCTGTAGCTAGCCTGCTGGGGCGGCCAGTGTAGCTCGGCTGTAGCTCGCCTGCTGGGGCGGCCAGTGTAGCTCGGCTGTAGCTCGCCTGCTGGGGCGGCCAGTGTAGCTCGGCTGTAGCTCGCCTGCTGGGGCGGCCAGTGTAGCTCGGCTGTAGCTCGCCTGCTGGGGCGGCCAGTGTAGCTCGGCTGTAGCTCGCCTGCTGGGGCGGCCAGTGTAGCTCGGCTGTAGGTCGGCTGCTGGGGCGGCCAGTGTAGGTCGGCTGCTGGGGCGGCCAGTGTAGGTCGGCTGCCGGGGCGGCCAGTGTAGCTCTGCTGTAGCTCGCATGGTATGGTGGCCAGCGTAGCTCCGTGGTGAGGCGGCCAGCGTAGCTCCGTGGTGAGGCGGCCAGCGTAGCTCCGTGGTGAGGCGGCCAGCGTAGCTCCGTGGTGAGGCAGCCAGCGTAGCTCCGTGGTGAGGCGGCCAGCGTAGCTCACGTGGTGGGGCGGCCAGTGTAGCTCCGCTGTAGCTCGCCTGGTGGGGCGGCCAGTGTAGGTCTGCTGTAGCTCCGTGGTGAGGCGGCCAGCGTAGCTCCGTGGTGGGGCGGCCATTGTAGCTCCGCTGTAGCAGTCGAGTGCGCTCCTTGAATCGATCAGACGCTTTGCTAGGGGCAGCCTTATGAGCTGGACTAAGCACTCTGGCTCTCCTATAGCTCTGCCAATATCCAATGTACCTCTTTCCTTCTGAGCGGTCTAGATTTTGGGCTTGGCTGCTCTAGATAAACGGGCCATGCAGGAAGTTGACCGACGTGCCGTTGCTGCAGTACGTGCTTGTGGTTGTGATCCTAGGAAGGAGCCCGGTATCCCCTCAGTTTGTCGGTCCAGTGATGATGATGATGATGTCCTGGGCAGACTACTCTGAGTTCTACTTCTCTGTCTGCATCAAACGCTCTGAGAAGAAGCGGAGAACGCTATGAAATCCTGCTCCAATGGTCCCATGATGAAAGCTTTTCTGGCAGAGCACAGAAACAGGAACGTTAAACAAAAACTACTGCAAAGCTGCGGGAATGACCTACAATATGGTGAATCTACTTCCCAAGGCCACTTCGGAATTTGGCCTTGGACAATGCAAAACAAGCAGACTGGGTTAAACGTAGTCCGATATATGAATCTGGTGACAAGTCGGGTAAGAAGCTAGCTTGACTAGAAAAGAGGGATCGATAGAACCCCCACATCAGAATGGGAAGGAGAAACCTGACTCTTGGGGATTTGTTCTAGGGATGACATGAAGCAACGCAGGTTCGATCCCCGGGTCTGCGCTTAAAAACCTCTGGGTATTAAGCATGTTATAAATAACCTATCATATCATGTAGGGTGGGAAACAGCCACGTATTGGCTTGAAAACATTGCAATGTTCAGTATGGGAGCGAGGCATTGGTCTGCCCGGTATAGAACGATATTACTGGGCCAGAAAACTGGCTGTGGTAAATGACTGGCTACATGGCGACCCCCACCTGCCCCCTATCCAAGCAGAGAAAGCCTGGATGAAGGGAAAGTCAACAACTCTGGTACTATACAGTGACCAGAAGAAGTTCATACTCCAAGGCATGACACGTCGCATGGTCGGGGGCACACCGATGCATAGGATTGGGGGCGGGGGGGGCGCAACCCAACCTTGGATCAACCCCTATGGGACAACGGACACTTGCCAGAAATCAACAAAATTGTCTACTCTAAGGTATGGGAACGTAGTCGGATACTAACGCTCCCAGATGTGGTAAGTGAGGGTAAACCCCTTCCAGTTGCAACCCTGCAGACCACCTTCGGGCTGCGCGGCACACGATGATACCCTTGTATGCCGTCGGCTCACGCTATAGGTTCTCCATTCCAATTGCTGCAGGGCATCCCACAAAGTTCTCCTCTTGAGGCAAATACCCTTCGAGAATGGCTCCCCACCAAGGTCGCCTCCATTTTATATCGGGTCATTATGGCTTTTTGGTCCAGGGAATTAATTTGTCTTAAAGCTGGGAGACCGAAATCGGCATGATGTAATCCCAGGAATGCGTGGCAGTGCTGATGTTTCCAAGGGAGATGGGGATCTCAGCCAGACTGCGTCTAATGCAGTCCAAGATACTCCAGAGTCTCCTACTTCCGAACTGCGTTCTTTAAGTGGGGGACAGACGGACGATGCTGATTGTTTGCAATGTGGGGTTCCCGGATTATGGGAATGATGTGGGCGGTGTAAGGGAACCTTCTTTCGTGGATTATGGGAATGATGTGGGCGGTCTAAGGGAACCTTCTTTCGCGGATTATGGGAATGATGTGGGCGGTCTAAGGGAACCTTCTTTCGCGGATTATGGGAATGATGTGGGCGGTCTAAGGGAACCTTCTTTCGCGGATTATGGGAATGATGTGGGCGGTCTAAGGGAACCTTCTTTCGCGGATTATGGGAATGATGTGGGCGGTCTAAGGGAACCTTCTTTCGCGGATTATGGGAATGATGTGGGCGGTGTAAGGGAACCTTCTTTCGCGGATTATGGGAATGATGTGGGCGGTGTAAGGGAACCTTCTTTCGCGGATTATGGGAATGCATCCAGGTCCGAATCTTTTGGTGGAAATGCCTGCATAAACTGAATAATACTCTAGAGTTCGGAAGATCTGATGGGATACGGGGGATGGGGGTGGGTCGTCATTTACTAAATATGAAAACTGCTTTGTCTGTCACTGTTGGTCTAATAAAAAGAATCATTGCAGCTATGTGGGGGTAAGAGCACATCCCCTGGTCAGTCGATGGACTGCTGAAGTTCATATGTGTATGGCCCGTAGAGAAAAGGGTTTACGTCGCTCTGGGTTGCCCTTCTGGGATTGGGACGGGACGGTTAGGGAATACTGTGTTAATGTTAGCTTTGACCCAAGCCGCCTCTATTCATTGTATCCTCAGTTTGTGTTTGTGACCTACCTGTGCTACCCAATCAAGTGTTTGTTTTAGTTCTTTATCTGCAAAATAATAAAAAGCATTATTGGAGAAAAAATACAATCAAACACAGGTGCACCCGCGTTGTTGAACGAAGGACAACCCGTGGTGCGCACATTTACTGCTCCTCGGCCGACCCCTGTTGTGAATATGGGGCCAATTCTTAAATTCCTCGACCTATTTGCAGGATCCATGAGACTTATTTAGAGTCGCGACACATTAAAATCATTCCATGGATGATCAAACTACTGGGGAGAAAACGAGACGGGCCATCTAGGGGAACGGGCAATCTCGGAGCCAAATTTAGTTCTACGCTCCCTAATACGGCGTGATGAAAATGATAGCCATGGAAGGAGACCTACTGAGACTTCCATCAGAACTGTACATAGAAAGCTGAGCTTGTTGGAGAGCTTCATAATGGCTGGAAGAGGATGGGAAGAGGGGTGGCTCCCAATAATATGGACCATATTAGTATCTCACTGGAGTTTATGGACAATTTACAACATAATCCACCGTGACAGGACCACCAGACAAGGGACACAGGTAAATGACTTCAAGCGACGATAGTCGGAGGCTGGCCCGGAGATTGGTAAGGAGAGAGGATGAAGATCCTGCAAACCAGCTCAGGGTCTGGGCTGCCTCAACAACTTGTGCAAAAAAGCAGGGCAAAACCACAAACATGACCCATCCCGTCGAGGCTCGCAAACCTTTCTGAGGGCACTAAGGAAAACGCGAGAGGATGCGTGTATTATGATTGAGGAGTCTGAGGAAGTGCCAAAACCAAACAAGAAGTCGCAAAATATATTCCTCCTGCAGTTGCCCAAAGCAATATGGAGGCACCGATGTGGTAATGGATGACTTGTTGATCGATGAGGCAGTAGAGCTGCCGGAGGGTGCTGGTAGCCTCCGTAGTCGAGAAATGCCACTGATATTAGAGGAAGATATTGATATCACAACTATTTAAATCCACCGTTATTCATTCATGAAACAATCGAGGGCCATGTCGATCAACAAGGTCGGAACGAGCCACGAGTGGGATTGAATCTAAACCACTTAAAGACCAATAAACATGTGGCAAAAGACAGCCGGGAGTATTTGCCATCTGAGGGTAGAGACAGCAAGGGGATTGTACTTAATCGAGCTGACATCTTGGACTTCTTCCCAATATACCAAGTTTACTGAATATCTACTTGGGCAGGATTTTCAACAGATCAAATTTGTGGACCCAATCGGGACCGATAAAGTCCAATTGCATATATGTTTAAAAGCAAGTTTGTTTTTGTGTTGTCGGAAGAAAGTAGGTTTTATTATCGATGGGATGCGATCTGTACAGAAAAGTAGAAGGAAACGTGGTAAGGAATGGAGGAAGGGGAAACGTGCAATACAATAAATGGCCCAGCTTGGATAAGTCTCCCTACTCCGGCGCGACGGAGCAAAGACGCATCGTTTGGTTTGGGAACCAATCGGTAGGTCTCGGACATCATGATCTGGACTGGTCGTGGGTACCAAAGGTCTTATGTCGAGGGTAAATGGCTGGTGGGATCACACATAACCTATGGGGAGACCATGTAAAACTGGTTTCATGGAATACTAGAGGTAACGACCGATCTGGAGAGTCGGCGACCGAATCCTTTGACCAGATTTTCAGATTACTCGTTTACTGTATGTTGGGTCTCGTTGGACTGGTTACTCCACCTTTCTTCAACCTGCCCAACAATCGCTGCGTGGGCGGCCATACGGCGGGCTAATTAACGTCATTGGGAATGATATTGGAGTGGAGTAATGCCATCCGGCCGGCATCCTGTGGTGGAGTTCGAGAAAATGTTCTTGGTGACAAAAATGTGTCGATTATAAATCTATATTGGAATACCCCGAAAAGGGTGGTATGGATCTATAGTGGGGGTATTGCTTTGGAATTCTGATTGGAGTCACGCGCAACACTATACACAATTATTCTCCGTTTTATGATCTTGACGGCAAGGAACGACATCTCAATGTGGTCAACACATACATTCAAAAATGTCCATGTCCCAAATGGAGATAACCCTTTCTTGGGCTTAGGCTAAAGATGCTGCTTTGCTTTGAAGGGATCGGTGCTGGGAAAGGGATTTCTTTGCCGGGCTTGTAACACAGCGGAGACATTAAAGCCTCTGTCGAGCGAATGCCTAAGGCGGACATTGTGGGCCTATATTCAAGATCAGAGGATGAATGGGTTGGGATACTATGGGTCGCTCGGCGTCCCCCAGTCCCTGGCTCTGCATCCCCCTGGCCCTGCATTCCCCCCCCCCCCTTTCCTTTTCTCTGTACAGGACTTCTTTTTACATGTTTTATTATGAAATGGGAACTGCTAAAGAAAGGGACCCAACATCTGCTGAACATTGAATATGCACTTTATTGCTGCGCACTGTTGTGTTCATCTTGGAAAGTCATCAACGTTGGGCCAAATGCAACTTTTGTCATTTTTAAGGATGGTCTATTTTATGGACGTTTTTGGTTTGTTGCATATATGCTTTTACTTTTGTTTTTGATTCTTTACTGCATTTTTTTTTCTTATATTTTTATATTTTGATGTATAATTGACACCAACAATGAACCGGCCGTGTAGGAGCGATACACCGCCTCCTGGGCTCTAGGTCTGCACTGCACCTGTGGTTGGGAGCCCTGCACCACTAGGACCCAAGCTTGACTGGACCCTCTGTAGTGCCCCCTGCTGGCGGGTGGACTAGCTCACTTGCCTCCTCCTGCTCCCCTAGCTCAGAGCATTGCAGCACCTGCTAGCGCTCCCGCAGGCTGCGGCCCACTTAATCCTGCTCCCAAGTCCGGCCTATGAGTAGCGTGCTCTGCGGGTCCGGAACTCGGCCAGTCGAGCTGGCTCTTGCTTTGGAAGCGGCCAAGTTAGCCGCCTCTCGGGTTTATTTTTATCCCTCACTGGAACAGCTGGTTTAACCACCTCTTGCTTAACTACCGCCTCAGGAGGAATTGTTATCCCAATGTTTCAAATCATTTGTTGGGCTGTTCTGGTTTTGGCGTGTTAAAATGAAGCAAAGGTTGTTGATTCTGCATAAGTGGGGGGGGGGTGCCATGCCCCCCTTAAGGATACGAGTCGTGAGATATGGGAAGTGTTATTTGAAACGCCTCTGCAAGTGAAGGCCCTAGTTCACGCCCCTTGCTTACTTCTCGTTCTCTATATACCCACGCCCACGAGAAACTGGTCTTGTGGCCTTTAACTGAAGTATGCCGCACCACTTATTGTGATGGAGTAACTACTGCTACGTAGGAGTACCGTGACGAGTAGCGTCTTCAACTTCTACTCAACCCCACACTACAACTACACCAGCAATGATGCCAACCCTAAAAATCTTACGGGTGCAGCCCGGCAGGTATACTCCTTTTTGTCATTTGGGGTACCGCATGCCCCGGGACGTCTGTACTCTTCAGAGGTGTGAGCGAGGTGGTATGAAAATAGGTTCTTGAATTAAACGAACAAAAAATGCATACCTAGTGAAAAGGCAACTGGCCCTCCCGTGTAAGGGAAAACGCGCAGGAAGCAGACTTCAGAATATAGGGGTGCATAGACTGGGTGGTTAAGCAAAGGTTTCAGTAACAAAATGTCACTTATTGAAGTCTTCCTAAATGGGGCATAAAAGTCACTAGGATCCTTCATGGAGAACCCAATGCATGGGTCCTCTTGGAATACCTTTTTTAGTTTCTTGCTTTTGGTGCTCAACAGCCTTGAGCCGGGCTTCCCTGCACACAGGCTGGTGTCAAAGGTTTAGTCCTACTGCCCCAGTGGGGAGTCTGCCTCAAATCTGCGGTCTCTATAGCGTGTGTTCTAGACAGGTCGGAGTCTATGGCTTGCAAGAGGCTCAGTCCGCGATTGAGACTGAACACTACTGCTGCGTCAATCTGTTGAGTCGACAAGAATGCCGGAGGGGGCGGGAAGCGGTTCAAACTACATGGAGGGTCCGAAGGCTCAGCCAGGTCTTGTAGCAGCTTTCAGTGTAGCACGGTCGAGCCAGCTTGAAAAGCGTCTCAGGCCGTGAACTGGCTTTGGGGCTGCTTCTGGGACTTTCAGTCATTAAGGGGCCTCAGCCGAGGGCCTCTGGGAAAAAGGGGGTCCTTTCTTCTACCATTCCCAACCGGGATGGTTTGTAGGGAGCACTTGCAGAGTTCTGTCACCTCCAGTGCAGGGTTCTGGGCGCCCCTGTCTCTCCCATGACCTGCCAGATGGTCCTTCCAAATAGGCCCTTTGGGTGGTTCGAAAAAAGAGCTTGTCTCTCCTTTGGAGCAGTCGGTAATGATCAACCTTGTTTGGGGTGACCGTTGTAATGACAGCACTGTTGTGAAGGGCTGGTCCCCAGGTAGTGTTCCTGTTACCTGGCGCAAGGTGTTTTACAGGGGGATGAGATGATCCTTCCAAGAATCGTAGTATTGTCCAATGGCAGAGCCAGGATAATGTCCTTGACAATTGGTTCCGCTGTCATGAATTTGGCTACCTAATCACTTCTCCCGACTAACGTGCGCTTCATGGAGTGTGGCTGGACGTCCAGTTTTTACACTCCTTATGTGGAAGAATGGTACTCTGCGCCTGCACTATACTCGCGCTATGTTCATTTGTATACCTAGCACTTCCCTGTGCCGGCACTTTGTTTTGTAGCCTGGTAGGCGTCCATATTAGAAAAGCATGCCCACACAAGATGACCCACCTCAGAGGGCACAAAGACTGAGTCTGCGTGTCTGTGCTCTGGTTTTGTGATGTGCCATATGAGTTCTCTGCAACAAGTGATTAACACGCTGAGCTATCTTCTGAGCCACCATGGCACTGGCTTCTCAATATGCATTATAACTTTATTGTGCACGATCAACATCAGCAAAAGAAGGTGAACACGCTGAGGAAGCGGTGTAATAGTGAGCACACAAACTATGCACTACAGTGAAGTGTGACGATTCACAGGATCGCGTCACATCTCCCCTGGGGAGAAGGAGGAGGGAGGAGGAGGTATCCCTTCCCTGTGAGGATAGTGAGGTGAGCCATCTAAGCAACATTCCTCCTAGGGTGGCAGTAAGCAGGACCTCACAGGAAGAGACTCCCCTCTTGGGGGGGGGGGGGGGGGGTCAAGGACTCCTGTTCCGTGCTGGAACTCCCTAATCTTCTTTCCTACGAGACCCTGAGCCCCTCAATGTTACAAGAAATTCAACCTGAAGAAACTACTGTTCGTACTGTAAAATCTTCTTCTCTTTCTCAACCGAGATCTGAAACCACGGACAAGAGAGTAAAAACATGAAGAATGGCAATGGGTTGGATCCCAATAGTACTGGGAAGAAGTAGAGTAATGAAGTAATAACCACTCCTTCAGTGATGATGGCCAGTATGGGGAAGAGTTGGCCCAAGGAGGCATAAAGAATACCTCTTGGAAACAAAGAAAGGACTCTGACCCTCCGCTGAGGAGGACCCAGCAATTTGGGTTAAGGACTGGCTGAAGGAGAGAAGCCGGTGTCAAGCCAGCAGAGCCGAAGGAACTCAATCCTGTGAAAGAGGGCCATGGAAGAAATCTGGTCCTTGGTCCAGGGGACGACTTAGAAGTGACGGAGAAGCAATAAGGGAGCCAGCCGAGGACTGACCTCACTTGAAGTCTTGGATAATGGTTACATGATCTCCGGGAGGTGGACCCTGTAGTCCGTATACAGCGCCAGAACCGCCAAACCAAGGGGTCCAGAGTCGCAGAATGTGACCAGAAGCTGAGAAGAAAAATGCTGAAGACATCTACAGGAGAGACACCAGGAAGAACCAGTGACGTGCACCCGCCAAGGCAGGGGTAACTGGAGCAGTGGGAGACCTGGGAGTGGTCCGGGGAATTGGGGAAAACTGTGAAGCTCAGGGGAACTACGGGAGTAATCTCCCTCATTTCAGTGTGTGGGGCAACCCTAAGAAACGCCAAAAGTCGTATGGGAATGGCCTCCCTTGTCATAATAGCAGGAAGAGCAGTTTGCTAAAGCAGAGTAGATGGAATGACTGAACAGCAGCTAAAGAAATACCAAGTAGTCCCCTTGAGGAATCGCAAGGTCTAATCCA
Source organism: Ambystoma mexicanum (assembly GCF_040938575.1). NCBI lineage: Eukaryota > Metazoa > Chordata > Amphibia > Caudata > Ambystomatidae > Ambystoma > Ambystoma mexicanum. Next base: position 1,477,123,866 of record NC_090934.1, read on the forward strand.
AACTATTCCAATAGGCTAGAAAATTGATCGCTGGGGCTGAGCCAGCCAGGCCAGGACAAGGGAGATATTCCCTGGAGCCTCTTTTTTGCTGAATCCTTTTTTGATTAGTGGGAGGGTCAGAGTAGACTAGTTTTTGGACAGGGGACAGACATTTTGCTTTCGACGAATTACCAGGACGACGAGCAGCCTAGTTAGAGTTCTGTTAGAGAGGGTAAACTCTTTTAGTGTAAGGCGAGGTAGGGATTTTTCTTAGTATTTCAATAACACCTTTGTGTAGAATGCCCCCCCCTTTGCCAGAGAACCCAGCACCAGAACACCAAACTGGATTCATCAACCGCAAAGAAGTCTCAGCTGTGCACTATGAAAGTCCAAGACATGTGTGCTTTGTTTTGGTTAAAAAAAAAAAAAAAGAGTGCACTGTTTTTGCATCAGGCAGCTAGGGGGGGTCCACTACAAGCTCTGGAATGTGGAGGGGATGCCTGGTATTGTAGCCCCTTCACTCTGGAGTCTGAGCTGGATGTCTCTGGTCCACCCTACTTCCTGTGTCCTCTGGTTGAGGTTGTTCCCTGTGATATGACATTGGTAACGCGCCTATAAACAAGTGTCAAGGCGCGGCGAGGCAAGGGGGGCGGGGGCGAGGCAGGACAGAGGCAACGATCTTACTAGGCCAGGTGAACTAGAGATCGTGCAACTGGGGGGGAGGGGCAAGGGGGAGCGGGCAGTGCTTTACATGGGACCAAAACAAGAACAAGAAGTGCAGGCAGCTGGAGGCAGGTGCAAGGGTAAGTGCAGACAGCAGGTGTCCAAAGGTGCAGGTAGGGGGAATGTAGAGTTCCAGATACAGGCCCAAGTGCAAGGGTTGCCAGGAGGCAGTGCAGGTGTGCAGCTTGGAGGACAGAGACCTGGGCCCGTGGTTCAGAGGGTGGGCAGGTAACCAGTGCAGTATCAGACAGGAGATCAGCAGGGGAGAGGAAGAGAGCAGGCAGAAGCAAATAGGAAGGTATTGAGGTGCTTCCAGAGATGGTTCTCCAAGAGTTTCAGACGTTGATGATGCTAAAATTCATAATGGAAACGCGTGCCGCTGTGAGCGGCTTACACAGGGGCTGCGTGCTGCTGTGAGCGGCTTACACAGGGGCTGCGTGCCGCTGTGAGCCTTTCATAAACAGGGTGTGTGCTGCCACTGTGGTGTCTCGCTCTTGTGTAATATTCTGGGCTTCCTAATTGCCTGATGAAGTCTGGCATCACCAGGCCACTTCTTCCCAGTAAGGGCACGGCGTCTGATAACAGGTGTCTGATTGCAAGAGCAAACCTCTCCAAAAATAGGAACGTTTAAACTTGCATTTTTCTCCTAAATGTGTAGACGTGTTTGCAATGTTTTACACTAATCTGCAGTCTTGCGGATGACAGCACTTTGTGCAAATGTTGAGATCCTCCGCTTACAAATGTTGCCTCATAGTTCTGTTTAAAATGCACACAACACTGTTTGTTATGCAAATGTCAGCCAGAAAATAGCTCGCCAGAGCGCCTGCGCAGTCCGCACGAGGCAGAGCTGCTGTCCTAGGTGGCTCTGTGGACTGGCACGTCCTCTTAACTCAAACCCTCACCAGGGAAATGAAGGCAGCCCAGTACCTCTTTCTTAACCCCAACTGGAAACATCCGGTATTGCTTTCCAGTGACTCCCTTCTGCAAACAGACGCACCTTCATTTACAGCCCTGCTGTTTATTGAAGCCTTTTCATGTAGTTCTAGGACTTTACTTGGGGTCTGTATACAAGGTGGGCCCAACCTCAATGTAACCAAAACGGACGGCCTTCTCCCCAGCTGTGCCCCCGGTCTCTTAGGTCAGGCTTAAGGCAATTGTAGCGTCAGTCCAGCTGTGTACAGGTGGCAAAGTCGGAAGCTACTAGCCAGCCATAAAAAGTGACCAGCACCTTAATTCTATACATTCACACCACCTTTTAATCGCCAAGAGTCCAATATCAGTAGCCAGCGACTAGTGGGGAGTCCAAATGTTGCGCCCGGCAGCTTTATCAAAGGATTACTGATCTGCTTGAGTAGTGCTTTCTAAACTCCTGCTCTGCCTACTCTCCTACTAAGCCAGCCGTTCTCTCTGTGATGAAGGGGAAAGTGGCGCGGCAACACTGGCATACCTCCTGACCTCCGTGAGGTAGGACGGGTGAGGGCAGGCTGTACTCTGGAAGGGTGAAAGCCAACACGACAGGGTCCAGAACAACAATGCTACGCAAAGTGCCAGAATGAAAGTAAAGTCTAGAGGAGCAGCTGTGTACATCTGCAGGAGATCCCCCCCCCCCCCCCCCCCAACTCCTGTGTATTGGAGACATGAGATTGGTCCAATACTGTTAGGATCTGAAAGGAGCTGCCCTATCGAATGTACCTTCGAAGTGATGCAGCCTACAGGAGGAGCTCCCTGAAGGAATATGAGAAAGGACTAAGCAAATGACTGATGACGTCATAAAGTGTGCACGACGTCTCGCGATATTGACTGAAGATAATAGGTGGATCCTGAAGAAACTAATGACGAAGTAAAGAACCAAGCAAACTCTCAAGTGTAAAGAAGAAGATTACGCGTGCACAAAATGTTACGGAAAACAAAAGTACAATGAATGTACAGACACTGAAACGAAAGGTTGATCAAGTCATCGTATAGGCTAGCTATGAGAAGAATGCAGGCGAAGCCGCCATTGTATAGAAACCTGACATTCAAGTAAGCCAGGACCATTGAAGGGAGAGGGGGTCGGGGGGGGGGGGTGTACTATCTCCACAGAATAATAGGCTCATGGAGCTCTGTGGCGAGGTTCTGGCCTGAAGTCGAGACCATAGAAATCGAGGTCCGCTATCTACTCTGAAGAACGAGTCTGCAGGATGAATCTTCTCACATTAAATGTGCAAGAAAGGACACGAAGGATGCCAAGTTTTAATTCATTTAGAGCATTTAAAATCTGCAAAACTGACCAGATGGTGGTCTCTTGTCATGTGAGCCAAGGATGGAAATTGAACTTGAAGTTCCAGACAGATAGCGAGTGCTCTCGGTCACGTGCAGTCCGAGGACGAGAATACTCTATTAGACAAAGTACAAAGACAATTCCATGGCAGAAGGCATGGGCGATGAGAGATGCTGGGATAATTGGGGGGGAGAGGTAGCTTCATGTCCTTTCGCCCTACACTTGGGTCTGGGCCTACGTGCTGCTAAATGAACTGATTGTGCCAGACATGGCAGGAGCGTGCCATCCAATTGTATTAGTCTGTATAACTAAGGACTTTTATAGCTTGTAAAACCAATGAGCAACTGTGTACCAAATATTTTAAGAGATGGGTATAAGCTGTCCACCTGGTAAGCCAAGAACAAATTTAGCTTCTATACAAATGTATGTCTAGATATTTCCCTTGACCAATCCCGACCCTTGATGGGTTTTGCACTATTGCTGCGTATATTTAGTATAAGAATTGTATTTTTTGTGGAGATCATTGAGTGACTGAGCGTACGTCCATTGATGGTTGTTGTATAATTAATAAAACAGTAGTTGCCATCTTCTTGAGTTCGGTTATTTGGACTCCAAATTATTCTGGTGTAATCCCATCCATTACCATATGCATGTTCCAGAGGGGTGTAAACTCAAATGCCTAATCAAGGCTCTGTAGACATTCAAGGACAAACAAACTAGTAAACTTAAGATCTACTAGCGAAATGTACCCATACTCCGCACAGGTTCTGTATACTCGCATGATGACACTCATCATTTGTTGAAAAGCAATAATCCTGTAGGTCGCTGTCCTGAGTCGCTTATCGCTTGATGTACTTTGCACTCTGCACTGAGAATGGGTGCGTGTTGCTGGCTGACATACCCCAGAGCAGACGTGGAGGGGAGGCGAGAGTTGACTTCCTGCAGCATACTGGGACATTCTGTGCACTTGCTCACCTCACCCTGGCGTGGTGCAGTGCAAATATTTGGGAAGGGGTCTCTCAGGGCATTGAAATGTGGTTTTCAACCATTGAGTTTTGTTCCTTGTGTCGAGACGCTTAAAATGAGCTTTGTACGGTCCTTCTACGACCACATTGATGATTTGCCAATTTCAGGCAATCGTCTCGTGTGAAGGGGCTGGAATCCAGGGAAAGGGGTGGCGTGTGCAAATGCCATGCAGCCAGTAATGTGCGGAAGGGCCTTACGGGTAACTACAAAATGTGGTGCAGATTGGTGGAACGGTGTGGAATTTCTTTTAGGAGCTGACTAACAGAGTTTTGGCTTTATATATACAGATCTCTATATTCACCACCGCTGTAATGAAGTGAACAGTACATGCAGACTTTTGGTGAAAAGAGCAGTCTTGGTGAAGAACGAAGGTGTGCAAGTTCAAGAATGTCTTCTAAATTGAATACTGGGGTCTTGAATGTCACTGGGGCAGAGCCCATAGAAGAAGCATGTAGAAATGTTCCCCTCCCCAGCGCATCTGCTCCCCTCCCCCGCACACCACCTTAACTGCGATCTGTCAAACAGTAAATGGACCAGTAATGGCAGTATGTTGAATTGCATATGCAATTATGATTCAGTAATTAGTCTTCATCGACATCACACATTTTGTGTAGAATTAGAAATCCTCAAAGGCAATTGCTCCTGAGGAAGTGCTTAGCCTGAAATTCGTCGAGCTCCTATTTTAAACTTTTTTTTTTCCTTTGTTGATTAAATAATTGTAGCGGGTGTTTTCTCTGTAATTGAATGTCGATGAAGACTAATTGCTGATCAAAATTGCATATGCAATGCAACATACTGCCATGACTGGTCCATTTACTGCTGACTGATCTCAGTTAAGAAGGTGTGCAGGGGACGGGAGTGTTCACCACTAAAGAACCCTATATTTCTACGTTAAGTTGAACGGCTTTTAGTGCCAGAGCTGTGCTTTCCTTCCCCTCCCCCACTACCAGACACTCCAAACATCATTGAACATATTTCAGAAGTTGCTTTGTGGCCCTCAGAAGGCAGACACTGTAGATGACTTCATGTTGTCTTCGGGGGCTTCACTGCATTAAGCCGGGCTTCTGGGCGCTTTTGAGTGCGCCAAGAAGGTGGAGGGAGCTGGTTTGACAGGATTCCGCAACGTGGTGCAATTTTGCAAGACTCCATGGCTCGAGTCTTGCAAGCGCGCGTCCCAAGCGGTGATGCGCAGATCCATTTGTTTGGTCCGCACAACGGTTGCTCGGTGCTGTGGTTTAATTTCGGCAGCGAGCTGGCTCGATTGGGTTCAACGGAGCATTGCAGTTTGGCTACAGTTTGAAGCTCTGAAACCAGCAGGTGATACCGAGTCTGAGAGCTTGGAGGTGCTCGAGGACTTCTGCAATGCACAGAGAGCCAGGGGGGATACTTCTTGGATCCCTGGGGTGCTTGAAGACCATGGCTAGTGTGTCTGGGGAAAGTGGAGTCCATTGTCTGCCGTTCCCAACTGGGAAGGTTGTCTGGGGGACACACTGGCAGGTTTGCCATTTCAGCAAGCAGAGCTCTGGGTACCAGTGTCCTGCAGCCGTCCGGCTATATAGCAGCCAGTCCCTTCCAATGTTTAATAGTACAGGGACTCCCTACTTGGAAACCCAATCCCTATCGCCACCCCCGTGCGGAGAACTTGGAAGTCTTATCCCAACAAGAATCCAGCCAATCCTCTTTAAGGTGGTTTCATTCCAAGCTGATTTATCAATGGTGGGTTGGGGTGGTCTCACACCTTTTTATTAATTGTGCAACAGCTGACATGGACATCATGCTAGCGACGGCTCAGCGAGGTGACCTAGGGGTCAGGTGACCTAGGGGTCAGAAGAATAGACCACTAGCACCTTGGATTGTTTAGTAGGAAGTACTGCCCACCTCGCTGAGCCGTCGCTAGCATGATGTGTCTCCTCGGAACTCTCGCTGAATGGTTTTTCCGCCACCACATGGGTCAGTGCTCCAGGAAGCTCCAGCCCCCTTTAGTCCGCCTTCTCCTTCCTCCCGATCATCTGTAAACCTAAAGCCCTTCCTCCTTCTCGCACTCATTGTATGTAGACGCCTTGTTCTTGTGTCCTCCCCTCCTTTGCTTCTGTGATTACCAGTGCTCACTCCCCACCTATCCTTTGCCCCCCTCCCAGTTCAGCATTGGCTGTTTCCTATAGCACCCGCCTCCTTGTGCCACCTGCGCCACCCTGGCCAGTTCTGCTCTTATTCTCTCCTTTACAAGTGGACTTTCCTCCTCCACTGCCAACGTCATCTCTTGGCACCTCTGCCACACCTCCTTCCATCACTCTCCACCCTTCCAGCCTTTTTCCAATTTTGCAGCCCACACACCCAGACTGGGCTGCTTAGTTTCTGTGGGGAGCTCTCTGCTGCCCCAGGGTGGGATTCTGGATGAGGGTCTGCACCCGGGCTTGTAGGCTAGAGTAATTTTGTCATTGGTCGAGCTCCCTAGGGTCCCCACCCTGGGTGCCACCTGGTCCGTGCACTGGGGGCGGGATTGGGACTTGTGTAGCTTTTCCTTTTTATTTTTTTTAGAAAGTGAGTGGCTGTTGGCGAGGTTTGCAATTCACAAACAGTTGCTTTGCATTTCCAGGGAGTTGCAGGGGTCTTGCCAATCGTGTCCTCTTAAGATTTGAAGGTCTTGACTCTCTGACCTGAGCTGAGGAGGGTATAGCAGGTGGGCCTTCCTGTCTACAGTGCCTGGTGGCTCTGGGTGACTGGTCCTGCCAGGCAGCTCCGAGTCAGGGAGAGTGATCGGTGCATTATCCCGTCACGTCAGCCACTTGCTGAATGTGGCACCCAACCCACGCAGTCCCTCTCAAGGAAGTTTCCAGAAGTGGGCCACACGGGACTTTGCCGCAGTGCCCATCACTGCTACGTGTGTTCGAGTCTGAATTACTATCTGTAACTAAAATGCTTGCTTCAGGCAATCGGCTAAATGATGGCTAATGGATTTCCATTGGGCAGGTGACATCCGTGCTTTTTGGCGCGCTCTTTCTGCCTTCCAACCACCCATCACCACTGCTTAGTGTGACCCAGATTTCCAAAAAGAAAAACCGGGACGACCAACAACATAAAAGGGGGACTACCCCATCGCAGCCCACTAATTACCACCCCTCCCCCAACACGCCCCCACAGCCACCACCCAATCCTATTTCCAGCACTTCTCCTTTCTATAAACTGTATATGATCTCATCTGTGCAGACAGGCGTTTGCTCTGATTGATATAACGTGGCTTGCTGGACACACGTTTCCAAGCCAGTCTCTGTGGCACAGGCAGTACGTGTTGTGATTTGTACCTGAAAGGTTGGGGGTTCGAGCCAATCCGCCAACTTCAACATTCTGAAAGTGTTGTGAAAAAAAAGTACAATTTTAAAACCCTGGATGGGGTTTCTAAAATGAAAAAACTCCCGGGACAGAGGGTGATTTTCCCGGACTGTCCCGGGAAAACCGGGACGTCTGATCACCCTACCACTGCTCCCCGTTATCGTAGGATGACCTATTCTGTGTATCCCTTTACCCACTCAAAAAACAAAACACGATCTGAATTGATCCTCCCTGCCCCCACGTGAATCCACCAAATTCTGAACCAGTGCGTTATGGAAATTCTTAAGGCAACTAAATGGCACTTGGGAGGCATCGCTGCGCCCCTCTTTGCATCGCTGCGCCCCTCTTTGCATCGCTGCGCCCCTCTTTGCATCGCTGCGCCCCTCTTTGCATGGCCGCGCCACTCGCTGTACATCTCTTTGTTGTAGAAAGTAGGATTTCCTCAACCAGACAGTGGGTGTCCCACCCTAACCCTTGAAACTGCACTCCTATACCAATCCCTCAATGCCCCCTGCAGAATGTGAATGCAGCGCGTGTACACGCATTCACATTCACACTCACACATTCCCACACACACACACGTTCCCACACACACACACGTTCCCACACACACACACACGTTCCCACACACACACACACGTTCCCACACACGCTCCCGCACACGTTCCCACACACGCACACGTTCCCACACACGCACACGTTCCCACACACGCACACGTTCCCACACACGCACACGTTCCCACACACGCACACGTTCCCACACACGCACACGTTCCCACACACGCACACGTTCCCACACACGCACACGTTCCCACACACGCACACGTTCCCACACACACACATTCCCCCACACACACACATTCCCCCACACACACACATTCCCCCACACACACATTCCCCCACACACATTCCCCCACACACACACACATTCCCCCACACACACACACATTCCCCTACACACACACATTCCCCCACACACACACACATTCCCACACACACACATTCCCACACACACACACACATTCCCACACACACACACACACATTCCCACACACACACACACATTCCCACACACACACACATTCCCACACACATTCCCACACACACACACATTCCCACACACACATTCCCACACACACACACATTCCCACACACACACACATTCCCACACACACACACATTCCCACACACACACACATTCCCACACACATTCCCCCACATACACATTCCCCCACATACACATTCCCCCACACACACATTCCCCCACACACACATTCCCCCACACACACATTCCCCCACACACATTCCCACACACACATTCCCACACACACATTCCCACACACACATTCCCACACACACATTCCCACACACACATTCCCCCACACACACACACACATTCCCCCACACACACACACACACATTCCCACCATTTGCGCTTTGTTTTAGAGGAAAATGTTCAATGGCAGAGGTGCCACCCGGACCCATGGCAGCACCAGGCGGTCTGTGTAGTTAGGGCCCCTCTTCTCTTTGGAGGAAGTGCAGAGTGTGGGGGGGGGGGGTCATGACATGTAGGGTTTGGGTGTGTTTGTTGACTCCAGCATTGGGTTGTCTCAGAGGGGCTGTTCCTTGAATGCAGAGTTGGGGCGCTATGGACTTGTGAGCCCACAGGATGGAGGTTGGTGGAGGAGCGGGAGAGTGATGTTGGGAGTGGGGGGGGGGGCGGTTGGCGGGCTCCAGTGGAACATGGAATTTTGTGCCGAGTTAGTGATTTTAACGCTAGTGTTTCCATGTTATCACTTATGACATACAGTGCATCTGGTTGGTGCTGTGTCCCCCTCCAGGGGGCACCCATCTCGAGTCCCGCTTAATTGGACGCAGCGCAGTTGTCCTTCTGTGCTAAGCGTCGTCTAATTCTAGTGAAGTCTGACCTAATGGATGACCTGCATGGAATGGGACACGCATGCGCTAGTCTCTGGGAATGCTTTGAAGGGACAGATCTCTCCAATTGTTTAATTCAGTATTTTTCTTGTTTAGGAACAGCGAAAGGCCAGAATTTGCTGCCTTTGCACGCCGCCTGCTTCATCGAATCCAGTCCCATCACTGCAGTTTCCTTGTTGCCCCATGTGACTGCCGAGACCACCCACATGAGCTCCATGACTGGCCGAGATCTGCGGGAACACAGTCTGGATACGGAGAGACCCCGCTTGTCTGGTGAAGGCGTTGGAGGCTTTTCACCCTGAATTGTTCACCACCCGAGACCGCCCAACCTTCTCATGGAGCGAACGCCTGCTTTGCTCCTTGTTCTGTGGACCTCTGTTAGTGGACTCTCGCTGTTCGTTGAGGTGGTCCTGGGACAAAAGGTTTACACAAACACGTGGGCGGTGCAGATACCTGGAGGTCCGGAGGAGGCACACCGGATAGCTGCCAAGTACGGCTTCATCAATCATGGCCAGGTCAGTGCATTGGTGGCAAGCAATGCCCGCTTTCCAGCATGAGGCTGATATGGGAGCGGGCAGATCACCTTGAGTGCAGGGGGGTGACATGCGCTTGTGTGTTGTTGAGTTGGGGGAGGTGGGTTGTGCACTTGTGCTAGGGACGCCTAGCAATGCCACTCTTGTTGTGCTTCACAAGCTACTTTTACGCTTGTTGGCACCAACTATAAACCCTTGTGAACCCTTGGGGTTAGAGTTCACCCGGGGCAGTAAATATGCTTCCTCCCTTTCACACAGAGAATCAAAGTTGAACTTTTATCCCATAAGGGAAGTAAATGATTTTCAATTTTGTAAGCTCTTGGCTTGAGGTTGCGGGCAAAGGGTTCTGGTGGTGGGTGCCCACTTGCATGTAGATTTGATGGTAAACACTTAACCTTGTTTCGGTTGTTGCTTGCATTGTGGACTAGTTGGACCTACAATCTGGGTGCCGTGTGCTTGAGGTTTTTTGTTTGTTTGTTGTTTTGTTTTGGATCGGCAGTAGTACCACCTAAAATGTTTTCTTGACAACCTGGCCAATTGTGAAATTATACACTTTTTATTTTATTTTTTTATTTTATTTAATGCTGGTCCTGAGAGGGACTTGTATATTCTTCGAGGTCTAATAAATGCTTTGGTTTTGCATTTTAGGCATTCTTGGGCAGTTGCATACGTTCTTGGGCAGTTGCATACGTTCTTGGGCAGTTGCATACGTTCTTGGGCAGTTGCATACGTTCTTGGGCAGTTGCATACGTTCTTGGGCAGTTGCATACGTTCTTGGGCAGTTGCATACGTTCTTGGGCAGTTGCATACGTTCTTGGGCAGTTGCATACGTTCTTAGGCATTTTGTACAGTAACATAGAAATCAAAGGGATGGGAGGGTTACAACTAGCCCGTGAGGTAGAGGCAGGTTGGATGCCAAGCAGCCCGAGGAGAGATACAGGGTTGAGCTTGCGTTGTTAGTATTTGTTAAACAGCCAGGTTTTAAGTAGTTTCTTAAACTTCGGGAAGGAAGCTTCGTTACTAATGTAAGCGGGAAGTGCGTTCCAAATACGCGGAGCTGCTGTGGGGAAGCTAGCGTTGCCTGCTCCCAGCGTTATGAGGAGTCATATGTGGAGATGAGTGTTGGCGCTGGATCTGAGTGTTCTGGTCGTGCTCTTGCGCGAGATGCTTTGGAAAAAAGCACCTATGCTTTGTGCCTGAGAAATGTAAAGTGTGGGTGCGCCACACACCTGTGGTAAACTCTAGGTAAAAAGGGGAGGAGAGCACACGCGATTCCTTTTTCTTTCCGTAGTGACTGTGCCGAGCACGGCCAGTAGACTCTAGACAGAGATGGAGGAGGCAACATTTAGACGCGTGCTCTTGGGGCCAGTACTGCTGCGCACTACGATGATGATGATGTATGTTTAACAATATGTGCTAAGCACCCATGACACGTGCACACGAAGCCTTTTCTTCCTTTATTCATGCAAATATTTAAGGGTGTGTGAAATCTTCTCAAAGCACATGATTGCATATCCTGTTGGCCTGACATGTTGCTCTAGGTCGCCGTCAGTGCGAGAGGTGAGCATTCAGCGACTCACTCGCCGGGTAGGGGTGGGTCCGCCATTGACCATCCTGGCATGTGTTGTCCACTGGTACAGTGTAGGCCTCCAAGCTAGGAATTTGTCGACTTTGGGTTGGTTACAGCGTAGATCCGGGCATCTGTATAATAACCATCCCGCGCCCCCCCCCCCAAGCCCCCAACCCCAGTGAATGGAGTGGCACCCCAGAGGCAGTTTGCCAGCAGGTCTCCGAGATCATTGTTGGTCATAAAAAGTGAGCCTTTTAGTATTTTAGTACTCCAATCCTTCTCTTAATTAGCAGGAGGGAAAACTCCAACCTTCGCACCACCTCCTTTCCAAAGCTATTTTCTCTCGCTTTTTGCACGTCTGCTTCATTTCTTCTTGCTGTGCAGCCGGGACCGTGTAGCTCGGAGCGAGACGGCTTCAGCAACAGGCTTCAGGTTGTGAGAGTCCACGTGGACCGTCAAATTCTGATTGCATTCGCATCAAGTGTAACCTTTCACCAGATGATCCCTGCAACATCAAACGCGCCTGAAAGCCCAGGGTCGCACGGCAAACCTGCTCGATACACTTGCTGAAAATATTCTGAACGCGTTTGTCTTGGAAGCAAGACAACACGGGTTTGAATCCTGATCCCGCGCTTGGAAATCCCTCGTTGGTATTAAGTGTGTTATAAATGAACAATTAAAATAAAATTAAGTACATTAATTTTGTGCGGCATCTTTAATTACTGGATGAAGTGCCGTGCCAACAAGTGAACGGGCAATCTGGACAGTTTGTCGCTCATGGCACTGAAGCTGTTGATGGGGCCAACCTAAAAATAAGGGGCACAATGTATGCCGTATTTTCTCTTCGGATAAACGGACTCCTCTCGGTGGTTCGGCCATTTTGATGGTCCTCTCTGAGATGGCTCCGAACTCTCAATGTGGTTAACAACCACTGAATAGGTTATCATGCCTTGTTTTTCCGAGAGAGGGGCGACAGCTACCTTTGTTGAACTCTGAGATTGCACTACTCGCAACAATCCTGGCATTGTGACTGGGCAGTGTCCAAGTGGCGAGGATTGAAGCTGATTCCAAGAGCGGCAGTCATAGAACCCTACACTGACCTCTTCCAGTCTGTTCCAATGGATGCAACCAGCTCGGGGAGGCGCAAGAACCGCAACAGCTGGTACTTTACTCTTCGATTACAGCAAAGAAGTTGCTGTGTACAACAGAGCCAAGTTGGCTCAAGAGCTACCTTGTAAACACGTGAAACGCGTAATCATGAAAGCAATACGAGAATACACTACGCAGCAGCTGCCAAACAACCCGTCTGTCCCGTCTACTCTGTGCTAAAAGAAACTAACTCGGGACCCAACCCAATTTTACCCTCAAAGTTTTATCTGATTAATTCTTTGGCTCTCCTGCCCTAAGCATCAGAGTCCTTTTATAATTCATGATTTAAAACCGAGGCGTCGCTAGGGGAGGCTGATGGGCCTATATCGCCAGGTCTTTTGGTTGTAGCCCCGGATAGAAGCTCGGGGGCTACAACCAAAAGACTAGCTAGCCCCGAGTCCCAACATGAGTGAAGCCCCGTATGTTTTTGCAGACCTAGCAAAACCTCAGAAGTATGGGGGCCAAGCCCTAGCTTCAGAAATGAAAACCAAACTCCAGAGCTGTATCTAGCAAGAAGTGGTAAAATTGTTGACGGCCGTCTCTGGCAAGATCTGGGAATGGAATACACTCTACTCTTCAAGTAGGAAGAGTAGTGTATGGGGTGGACATTAATCTGACCATTGCTAAAGGAACCCCCTCTAGAACCGACCTGGCTTCCTGCTGCCTTTTCCAAGCAAACTTCTGCAACATGTTGTGGTGTGACGGCTGCAGGGTTTTGTGGAAGCAAGAGGTTGGGAAGAAAGAGGTTGGCTGGTCTCATCCGGCAAAGTTTAGACCCTCCCGAAGCTCAAAGTGGGTTGTATGGCAGACAACGTGCGTTGGCTCATGAACCCACAAATTGTCGGGGGACTGACTGTGTTCAATCTGCAGCTTTCGACACTGTTGAGCACTCCTCCTGCAGGGTTGCAATACATTATGCGGGAGATTTAGGGGGCAGAGGCCTGGAATCCAGCCCTGGGTCGGCTGAGCTCATTCCTCTACAATCAAATAGTTTGCTGCCAAAAGTGGGCTATTAAACAATATATATTTATTTTAATGTTATGACGTTTTATTTCCTTTCGAGGATCATGCGGCCCAAACTGTGGTGTGTAGTTGGCCTTCGCTCTTTTGCCCTGGGTTTTCCCGGTAAGAAATGGTATTCTGGGAATTGCCTCTTAGTTTGTGTTAAATTGTACACAAGTCCCGCTTACAACCTATCCCTGTGACGTCGCCATGATCTGCAGTAATCTGGTGGCCCAGTTTGCTCGACTGGGGCAGCAGCAGTGTCTTTGTTTTGTGTAGAATACTGGGGCTTGCTGGCTTTAGTGGGCAGTGTGACCCAATTGTCTGCATGTACCATGTGCGCTTCCTTCCCACGTACCCTGCATGCTCCTACTTAGTTCAGTGTATAGTCCTTCCCGCTCCCAGCACCCCCTGCCCCCAAAGATCTGATCCATTGCACTTGGGCTCTTGCTGGATGGCTGCCCCCCACTCATTTCGGAGGAAAGCTTTAGCCCCTAGTGGGCACCCTGCGTTTGATCCCGGGCCAGCAGTTCCCGGAGTCCGGCTATCCTGGGATCGGCCTGTTCCCTCATTAAATATTAGCTGTCCCTGACGCTAATCTCTCTGGTGTGCGCGCGCGCGCATTCCTGCCTGTAATTGCTTGATGAGCTTCAAGTGAACCTGCGATTAATCGGGTACCGAGGCAGCCGGGTCCACTTTAGCGGCTTGGCCGACCGGTAGCAAAACTTTTTTCTCTAATTGCTCCTGCGTGTTTAGAATTAAATTCTTGGAAGGGGCTAAAGGTTAAAGCCCCCGCTGTGGGGATGAGGCGTTACTTTTCGCTACAACAGTTGTTTGCTGGCTTGGCCCAATCCTAGCCTCATCCTGCTGGTTGCATTGACAGCAGTAGTATTATGCTAAACCGCGTAATCTTACGTGTGATCCAATGTATATGCAGAAACTGCTCTGAGGAAGTGACGACATTCAACAAATGCCCTCCCCTTCCAACCCTCCTGCCTGGGAATCTTAGTAGGAGCCCACATCGGGCATCTTACTTTTGGTAAAGCGATGAGTCGGTCTAAGAAAATACAGATGTACAACCCAGCATTATCCATTCCGATCCAGAGACATTAGTCCAGACCTGGGTTTAATTTGGCATTCTGGGACTCGACAGTAGTGGCGAAAGATGCGAACCCTGGGGTACACCACACCCCAGTGGCAAAGAGGCCGACAAATATCCTCCCACTTTAGCCTGCAGCTGACGTTCAGATCAAGAGGGACCAAACCATTTAATAGCATGGTCCGAGGCCTTCCCAAATTTCCTTAAGCGTTCTCTGATGACGCTGTGGTCTACGGTATCAAATGCCACAGACTAACATCACCAGCAGGGCCATCTCGCCCTCAAATATCTGAAGAGGTTCAACCCAAACCGCGGTCGAGACTGTTACCCGAATCCCACCAGAAAACCAGATTGGTAGGGCTCTAATAGGGCAAACTTGTCAACATGATGCCAGAGCTGGACTGTAGCAACATTTTCCAGAATATTTCATGGCCATGGAAGTTCTGGCATCCGGTGAGGATTCTGCAAGTCGTTTTGATCCTGGCCGGGTTTTTTCAGCAAGAGTGTTAGGCTGTAATCTTTAAACCTTGATGGCACTAGGCCTTGGGAAAGGGGTGCATTACAGTCATGAAGCTGTGTTCTCCTCCGCCAAACCTTGCGCTGTACACGCAGGCAGCTCGAATAACGAGTCATTCTATCCTCATCCGGTTCAGAATTATTTTAAAATTGAAGAAATGCTCAGACTACTGGTGCGTAACGCCTTCGGGCTTGGGAGCATATGCGGGTGATATGTTTGAAATAGGCAGACGGTGTCCAATCTTCTAGAATTGTTTTGTTCAAAAAGAATAAATTAAAAGCGTTTGCTTGATTAATCCTACATTCACTCGGGCAAGAAGTACTGCTAGGATGAAATTGGCAATAACTAGTTCTCCAGACATGTTGACCGCCTCAATCTCAATAGTTGCTTGCTCAGGTCCTCCCGCTGCAGCAGCTTTCTTAATGTTTTCTAAACTATCTTCAGGGTGTTGTGGGGAATCTTGGACTCCTCATCTGTACTTTTTAAATCCAATTCTGTGTAAACCATCCTGAGTCCTGTTTTTTTTTTCTCAACTGTTACATATGCAGGTTTGCTGGCCAGGGAGACACGGTTGTGTAGGTAGTTTGACTTCTGTTTTAAACCCTGTCCACTGGGTTTCTGGATCAAATAAGAACTCTGGTCGTTTAAAAAGCCTGAGAGAACTGAAGCCTGTGGACTTTGGCGTAACCTTATGGCAGCCTTTTGGCACTCAAAATGGCTGCCATACTCTGCCCTTCTTGCAGAGCTGTGTTCCTGGTCTTTCAATGTGTTTACCTTGTTGACCACAAGGTCCTCTGCAGGCACCTAGATACAGCCGCGCACTTCTCAGAAGAAGCCACAAAATGGATCCAATCCTTCCTCAATAACAGGAGAATGAGAGTCTTCTCCACCACTGCGGCAGCAGACTCCATCCCCATTACATGTGGTGTGCCCCAAGGATCCTGTGTTTCGCTTACACTCTACAACATCTTCACTAAGCCCCTTTTCGATGATCTGGACCTTCTTGGTATCACCTACACTAATTATGCAGATGATACCCAGATTCTCCTACCACTTACCGGTGATTACGACAAGGATTTGGCCTTGGTGAACAGAGTGTATCTCATCATCCAGGCATGGATGGCCACTCACGGACGATGCCTGAATGATGACGCAACTGAAATCATCATCCTGGGCACACCTCCCACCCTCAAAAAACTGGGCCCCAACTATTCCTCTTTTAATATCGACAACGACCAAATCACAACCGCCCACGCGGTAAAAACTCTGGGTTTCTACCTTGACTCCACCCTTTCTTTCAACAAACAGGTCAATGCGATGGCTTCAGCAACCGCCTATACCTGCAAATTGATAAGAGCAGGCAAACCCTTCCTATCAAACAATAGCTGCATCACACTCGCTAGAGCGCTCGTGTTATCAAAACTGGACTACTGCAACTCGCTCTATATTGGGGCTAACAAGGAAGTCATCAAAAGAATTCCAAATCTGCAAACCAACGTGCTTAGGGCAGCACTTTGCATTTCCAGGAGAGCCCACATCTCTGCACTCAGACGAGCTAACAACTGGCTCTGTACTCAGGAGAAAATCCAACTAAAAGTTGCCTCTTTGGTCCACAAATGCCTTAACAACGCCGCACCACAGTACCTCTCTGCCAGATTCACCAGACTAAAACCAACACGACTTACTAGATCTGCTAACTCCAATAACCTATCCATACCTACAGTCAAACTGACTAAAGTCGGCGGCTGCAGCTTTCAGGTAAAAGCAGCTCAACTCTGGAACTCCCTACCATCCACCTTGAAGACTGACCAACCCTACCTCACTTTCCGACACAACCTCATAACGTGGATCAAAAATGCAGACACACTTTAGATCATCTACTGCCTGAACATATTCAAGCCTAGGAATCTCTGCCTAGGACCGTGAACACATGCTTTTACACTCCACACGCTGTATATTCCTGTATATTTTGTTGTATATCATTCTTGTTGATCTATTTTTGCCATGTGATCTTGTAACAAAGTTTTGAGCTGTTGTATAAAATGCTCCCGGTTACCCTTGGGTCTGGTGCGCAATATAAGTAATAAAACAAACGCACAACACACACCATCTGGTGGTAAGACCAAGGTAACAAGCTGACGTAAGGCACCATCCTGTCTGACGTATGTTTGAAGGTGACCATAATGCTCTTGTGCTTTATTTATTTTTATTTGAACATTGGTAACGTGACGAGTTCAAGTGGAGGAGGAAAGAAAAATGCGGTACAGGCAACGTTCTCTCGAGCCACGTTCTGACTCCTAGGCACACTTTGGTGGGGTCGGGGGGGATAGGGCACGTCTTATTAGAGAATGATTAGCATACACAGTCTTTTGGTCTCTAGCCTCAGCACCACCATTTTAGATGGGGAAGGCTCCTTTTAAAATGTGCCCTAGTCCCTTTGGTTGCCTTTCAGAGGGGGGACAACCAGTGCTTGCTGGGGGATAATGGTTTGGGTAGAGCAAGCATAAAATGTAAACCAAAGACCCCGAAAAGCTACAAGCGTCAGCGCTTGTCCTTCTATGCCATGGAGGTTGCCAACAAAGCGGACTCTTTGAAGTGCGTGAAGAGGTCATTGAGGCAGAGATGCCGGACGAGGGGTAGAAGACCCTGAGGTGATGGAGTCATCCGGACTCTAAAACAAAAGCGCACCATGAAGGTTCCTAGAGCCCCCATCTGTATGGAGCCCACCATCATGCAGTCTCTGGAGACTGACCACGTTTACCAGAAGGCTAAGTGGACCAACTGTCTGTATTTGTGCCGGAAAACACCAAGAGGGCCGGAACCCAATACAAGCATAAGGGCCTCCGTGCCTAAAGATTAGCCGAGCACTCTCGACGTCAACTCCTCTAGTACACAAACGGCCACAGTCCATTGAGGAGCCAGAAATCCCACACGTACGCATCCCCTCTGAATAAGCTGCCAAACGCTCATCCCAGCATCGTGCTAAAAAGACTGCCCCGAAACATGGTGCCCTCCACATCGCTGAAAAATGAATACTCCAGAAGCAGCTGCTGAAGTGGAACCTGGGCCGTTCTCAAATCCAAGGTGGAGCAGCAGCTAAACCGTGACTTTGGATACCTGGAGTCTTCTTTCCAGTCAATGGGGGGGATAACCTGCTATGCCCAACGGAGGACAAGTGGGTACTGTGCACTAAAATGGATACTGTGTGGATTCTCACATAATTGAAGACTTGTGTACACAAGCGCGTTATAAATGCCCTATCATACCAATGCTGGAGAACGTTCACCAAGAAAGACACATGCTAGAACACCCCCCATTATTGTAGGTAGAAGCACTAATTCCAGGGGGGTCGTAGAAGACGTGCCTCCACATGAACAGAAAACGAATCTCCTCCGTTTACTTCCTCGTGCCGAAGGAAGAACTTACCATGCTCCCAGTCCTGGATCTGCGTCCTACCAACAAATTAGCTAAAGTATAGTCCAGATACACCTCTTTACAAGAGGACATTCTATTGCTTGGAAAAGGGCATTGCATGAACACTCTTGGCATGCAAAACGTTCATATTTCCATCTCTCTCGTGTGGGGTGGGCTCTAGCAGTCAGGGTTCTACCTACTTGGAAAGCATCATCACTGTGTAGTCACAAAGGTACTTGCACTGATGAGCACACATTTGTGCCAAAGGGCATGCATACACCCCCACCTGGACGACTGGCTCATAGCAGAGAACCGCTGCAAGCTGTGCCGCCGGCGCACAATACCGTAGTATTGCTCCTTTGTTGCTTCAGACACTTTTGAGAAACTCTGCTGTGGAATGCTCACCAAAAGAAAGGGTGCACATTGCAGGTGCCTCCCCCTCTATCAGCCATCTGGGATTTGCACATTGAGCAGAATCCTGGAACGGCTGAGAATAATGCCATTGTGGATTTACTTGCTACTCCATGCAAGCCTGCACACGAGGCCGCTGCATGCATTTCTCAGGGGTTGCGCAGCACAGGTGGGTGGGAACCTCTGGTAGTGTGATTGAAGCTTTGCAATGATGGAATGAAACGGGCATGCTGACTGAGTGAGTGGTCTCAAGCCTTCCAGCGCAGGCAACAATTATGTTAGGCTGGGGCAACACACCTCCAAGCAGTCAGACCAGAAGTGAAATTGCCCCCTCGCACTCTCCCCAAGTCTCTTCTCTTCATAAACATATTAAAACATCTGGCAGATCACAAAGTGCTACTGCGTTTTCAGACTTCACTGAAAGGCAAAACCCTTCTCGTTAAGACTGATCATACTACAGTGTTTTTATTTGACCAAATATGGGGGGGGGGGGTGAAAGCATACTGATGTCAGAACCAGTCTGCCATCGTTGCCAAAAGCTGGGTATTTGTGCTCGAGGCCAGCATGGCTCGCGCAGAGTGGGAGCAGTGTAGTGGTCGAAGTGTACGAAAAGAAGTAGTGGAACTAAGTTCCCTGCTGGCCTGTCCACTCTCCCCACTAACCCCTTCTCCATTCTCCATCCAAACCCACAAACGAATGCACCTGCTGGTTAATCAGATGTTCAGGCAGTGCACTGAAGTGCAAGTTTCAATTTCTTCCTACACTTTTATTTTAAAACTAAACGATACCGGAACGGTTTCTTTTTAAAATAAAGGCATAGGATCAGTAAAACTTAATTTTAAAAAAGTAGAGTAGCGCTGGTCCCGCCTACTTTGACCAGTGGGGGCATAAAGACCATCTGCAGTGGTTTGGCACTAAAGCGCTGCACTTTGACCCCTCCATCTCATTATATGTCATCGTAAGGAGACTGATTGCTCAGAAACCGATCATTCGTGTTACTGGCCCATTCTCTAGAAGAACAGTGATGCACCTTTATAAATTATGCGTTCCTAATGTGTTCATATGCCAGTTTTATTTTGTACTGTTTAAATAAAAACTACTCACAAACACAAATGTAATTCTTCCCAATGTCAAAACCTTTTTCACAACCCCTGCCTAGTCAGATGGGTGATGCCACCCTCCCACCGCCTCAAGTGAGGTAAACTCCCGAACCTGAGAGGGGAGGGGGTAAGATCCCCCACACAGGGTTGCGTCCCTTTCTAAAAGGTGTTGTGCAATGGAGGGGCGTGGGCTCCAGGTGTGCGCCGGGGATTGACCGTGCACGGTGGGTGTGGTCTTGGAGAAGTGGATCACTGGCGTGTCGGTGATTTGATGGCCTTCTGATGGAGTACATTGCTGGGGCAAGGTCTGTAGTGAGATGAAAGAGAGAGAGGTCTATAATGGAATCCATCTGCAGGGGGACTTTCTATGCCAAAGCACCGAGTGTGCGGTCCCACGAGCATGGCTCCTGGTTGAGGGCGAGATGGATCTTTCATTGCTAATGCTTGAGACTTGGGTTGGCAGCCTCTGTGGCGCATTAATGGTCCGCGTGCCGGCCGCCTGCAGAGCGCCTGGTGGCAGTGCCGGCGCCCTGCCCTGGATTGAGGCGCTATTGTCCTGCGGTTGGGCATTGTCAGCCCTAGGGGTGGCTACGTTTATTGGAAGAAATTGAAAGGGGGGCGGGGCGGTGCACTTACACCGACCTTTCCTAGTGCAACTGTTGGTGCGCCAGAGCCCAGGTGTGGGATCCTGCCAGTGGGCCCTCGGGCGGGGGGGGCGGTCTGCAGTTGGCACCAGGGCCACTGTGCATGGTTTCCTTTTCCCAATGGACTGGCCCTTCCTGTCTGTTTGGGCATTTGCTTGTTTTTTTTTTTTTTTGTTTTGGGTCGGAGAATACGCACGCTTTCCAGCTTGTGGAATTCCGCTGCCGTGACCTGTTTTTGTATTGAATTTACCCCCCGCACCCCCCCCCCCCCCCCGCCCCGCTCTCCTTTTGACGCTTTGAAAAGACCAGCGCTTGTAAAGCCGGTTTTATTCGTATTCTTTCCCATATACTTGCCACGTCAACACTTAAAAGAGCAAACACCCAGACACGGGGCCCTCCGCGGGAGGTGTGCGGGGAGGGGGAGGGGGCATGAAAAGGCGGGGAGAAACCCAGAAAAGATATTTGCGGGTCCGGGAAGTAGCTGAAGAGTGTGTGTACTTTGACCACCGGCCAGAGGGGCCTCGACTCTCGATCCAGTGCGCCCCCCCCCCCTCTGGCCGCAGTGTTTGCCCTGAGCCCCGGCCTGGTCACTAGACGCACGTGCGCTCGCTCTCTGGGGTCAAAGGCTGCAAAGGGGCAGGGGCAGGCCTCGCCCAGGGCCTTTCCCAGACATTGGTTATCTTCTGAGGGGGTGGGCTCCGCCTTAATTTAATGAATTCCCCCCCCCCCCCCAATATACAAAGATTTGACAGACGTGCTCCTGCCGCCGCCATGGTTACCAGGGAAACCTTGCTAAATTTCACCACTGAAAGAGCGCGCTACCACCCCCTCCCAAATCCCCCCGCCCCCCACGACCCTCCCAATGCGCTGCGTCCTACGTAACCAACCCACCCTCTTCTGTGGGCAATGTGTAAACTGCTGCTCCCGCACTAGTCGCCTTGAAACACTCGCCTTGTGTCGAGGCGCTTTACAAATAAACATGTCCATTAGTCGGCCCTATTCTGCACGCTGGCCAGTGACGCAATGTGGGGGGGCCTACTCTTCTCAAAGCTGGTTTACCCGGTCCATGGCCGCCTTGTGTTTACTAGTATCTGTGGCCAACAGTCACTCGTGGGCCTTGAAAGGTCTGTTTTTTTAGCACGCATGACCCTCCCCCCACCACCCCGTAGTTGGAAACCTGCAATATTAATTTTCTATTTATTTCCTATATCGGCCCTGTTTGAAACCAGGAGTGGCAGCAGACTTCAAACGAACGACCGTGCACGTAGCGCGCAGGAAGGTACTCCGCCCGGATGCCGCCCTCCAGTAAGGGACTGAACAATGTGTGCCTTTATTTAATGTCTTCCATCTGCATCACGCCCCAAGGCCTGGGATTGCACCCAGAGAGACGAACAAGGGACACGAGGGCCTAAGAGAGGGCTTGGTCCCGAGGATTAAGAGGTGGGTTTTACTGCCTTCTTGAAATTAGCAAAGCGCGGGAGTTTGCTTATACTGTTAAGAATCTAGCCCTCCTTTCTGCCCCCACTCCTTGGCAGGTGTGCAGCGCCATTCAGCTAATTGGGTTCAGTAATCTGCTTTCTGACTTTGAGAACATTCAGACATGTAATATAGCCGGTAAGATGGCTGAGTGGGTTGGACACTTGCGGCGGTGGTGTGTGATATGCAGGTTCAAATTACCGGCAAAGCCATCTCGGCCTTTCATCCTTCTGAGGTTGATGAGAGTACCAACACAGGTTGAGTGATTGTTTATTTGTTCTATATAAAGCACTGAAGCGTAAGTGCTATGCAATACATCACACATCATTATCATTTGGTCATGGACGTCTGCTTGCATTCACAGTAATGTGGTAATATGGGCCTAAACACCCTGATCTTAGCGATACATATGGCGATCCATTCTTGTATGAAATGTATATGACATTAGTTTTTGTAGTGTACTTGGGAACAATGCTATGTGATGCTACTTCCTATTTTCTGTAGCAGTGAAAGGTCGTGTTCCGTCGCTTCCCGTGATCCACTTCGGGTGCCCCTCCCATCACCAGTTAGCCCCCCCCCCCCCTCCACCAATGTAGGTTTTGTTGTGCCCCTGCTCCGTGGCACCACAGCCATAATCCGCAGCGTGGCGTTGGTGCACTGTGATGGCAGTGGCAGTATGCAAGTTGAAGGGGGCGGGGGAGGAGGAGGGGGGTGGTGGGTATGGGTTTGTTAGGGGGAGACTTGAAAAGTGTTCTGTGAAATGGAGCCCTTGCCAGATCAAGGTTTCACTAAACTAAGGTCCCAAGTCTTCCAGCCAATGCTTTGTGGGTAGCTTGCAACGGTGGCCTTAACATGTGCACTGGAAGTGTGCCTGGACTCTGTTCCTGACGTCGCGCACCCCCTTTAATTTAAGGGCCACACTTTCTGCAAAGGTGAAGTGAGTTCTGTGGCAAGTCTGTAAATGGTAAAACGTTGCAGTAAAAGCCCGATTTTAACTACCTTCTGATTACCGCTTCCTCTGCTTGCATGGCCCTTGCTCGTCCCTTGGTGCACTTTTGCCCAGGCTTTGCCCAGGCTGTGCTCGTTTGCCAGCTTTGAGAGACCCTCTGGGGTGGCCCATTCTGTATTTTTAAAAAATCTGCGGAGTGTCTGGTCATCAAATCTTTTGCATATGGTAAGTGTGTAAAAGTCTTTACTTGCCATCACCGATGAGGACATCCGGTGTAATCTGCTTCGCCTGGCTGTTTTCCGGGGTACTGATTTTGTTTGGGCTTTTCCGGGTCATTAACACATTGGCACATGACCCCTTTGAGCTTCTACTTGGAAATTACTCGGCCTCCATCAATTTCTTTGACTAAAAATTCTGTACCAATGTTTTGTTCACACTGCTCTTGGACACCAACCTGTAGCTGCTTTGTTCTTGATTTAAAGACTTGGTTAGTCTGGAACTGCTTTGTGTTTCTTGGGTGTAGAGACTTTTGGCGCCGGTAGCAATGGCTCCTGCTTCATTGACTTTTGATCTTTCTGGTTGATCATGCTTGCGTGTCCTCTTGTTCAGAGGAAGCCTCGCTCGGAACCCGCACACACCCACACGTCTGCCCTGTGGGTTCAGGACCCCTTCTGGAGCTGCCCGCCCTGAAGCTTTTGATTACTCGCCACATGAGGATCTTGCAGAGTAGTTTTCTTTGCAAGATTGTGTTTGGCAACGTGGTAAGTGAACGTTCAGGTGGGGCCGGGGAATGGGGCGAGCAGGCCTTTTAAATCCAGTAGATTCGATTTCCCGGCTTGCCTTTCTGGATCCTCCTGTAGAAAGGTGAAAACCTTGGAACGAACAGTACCAGTTAGTAGGACATGCTTCACCAATCCCATCTCCTTCACAACATCTAATGTTGCTTAGTTCCCTTTCCCTGCGCCGGTCCTGCAACGCTGCATTGCCGCTCCGTGCCTTGTTAGCAGATGAAGGCAGATGTTATTAAACCAGAGAAGTCGGTGTGTGTCAGTGGAGAGCATTTACGGAATGGAATTGGCTTTGGAAAGAGAACCGCTAGGCGGGCAATTACAGGCGAATTGTTCTCCAGTTCCTGTGTCCTCCTGCGGAGTCCCCATACGTGACACCGGCCTGATGGAACTTCAGCTGAGCCCGGTCTCTCGATGCTCGCCCATCACGCTGCCAGGGTCTGCACGCACGCACACCCCGGCCAGCATCCACAGTGATCTCAATATAACCAAAGCGGGCATGTCTTGACAATGGTAATGTGAGAATTTTTTCACTTCCCCTGTCCGAGTCCTGCGCACTGCGACGAGCCACCAAGTGACGGCGCAGGTGGCAACAGTGCGCAGCGCAAGATCCTTAATTTCCGCCTCCTCTACACCACGCAATCCATGGTTCCTGACGCTACTCCGTAAACCCCCCCCCCCCTATCCACATCATCCTATACAGCTCAAAACATGCACCACTAACCATCCCCACCAACAATCCCTTGCCAGCAGCCAGGCTTTCCTCCCCAGCCTGAGCAGCCCCCTGCCTAGTGACACCCCCGCTATGGCTGGTCCCTTAAGCCCATTCTGTCCAGGCCTAATAACTACACAATTCCCCCAGAAGCGTCTACTGGAGCTAGTCTCCCCCCCCCCCCCTCCCTGCAGGCACCAGTCCACAAGAGCTGGCACCTGTCTGAAGGCGCAGCAGGCCAAAGAAGGTCCTTGCACACAAGGAACCACAACCCCTGTCCCCTCCATCACCACACGAGTGTGTAAATGAACAAACACCCCCGGTGTGTGCCAATGGAGCCCCAAATCCACGCGCCCATTGCCAAACAGTCCGACAGCAGCACCCCCCTTGGTCTAATGGCATTCTGAAGGGTAACCTGGAAAAAGTACCACCGCCACCACACAGCCAGACAGCAGATGTGGTTGGGCGCAGGCAACCTGGAGACCCACAATCACTCGCCAGAGCATCCAGACCACCCCAAGAAAACTAAGGTTTTCACAATGTTTACTAGGCTAGCCAGGCATTTCAGTCCCTGCCGCCATCTGTGCACGTAAACAGTTCAGTACACGTGAAAGGGAATTACGTGCAAGCTTTTCATGCGTGTAGAAATGCTCAGTCTTAGGTCGTCCTTCTGGCCATGGGAGGCCATGTGTACAGCGATGCCATTTCACCAAAATGACGGGGGTAGCGGAAGTTGCATCACACAATCTTGACCTCTGACATCACAGGAAGTGATGTCATTTGACCCGCACCCTGAAGTGACATCACAGGGAAACATGACCTTTCACCCCCTGACAAAACGGGAAGTGGCATCACATCGCATTGTTCTACAGTACAGTACGAAACATATGGTCACAATATCGCTATAATGTGATGTTCATTTCATACAAGAATGGATCGCCATATGTATCGTTAAGATCACTGTGTTTGGGCCCATATTACCAAATCCCTGTGAATGCAAGCAGACGTCCATGACCAAATGATAATGATGTGTTGTAATATAGCACTTACGCTTCAGTACTTTATATAGAACAAATCTACCTACAAAATCACCCAACCTGTGTTGGTACTCATTTAACGACCTCAGAAGAATGAAACTCTGAGTTGGCCATGCCAGGATTCAAACCTCCGGATCACACATCACAACAGCAAGCGACCAACCCACTGAGCTATCTTAATGGCTATAGCTATATTACTGGCTACAGTAATATGGGCAATTACATGTCTGAATGTTCTCAAAGTCATAAACCAAATGACACTCTGTAGTGGACACCATTAAACTGGTAACTGAGATTTAACAGCAGGCCAGTTCAAGCTGGCCACATGTCAAGCCTGCGTGGATCTACTTTTCAGGCTTCAGAGGTTGGCAAAATACATACCATTGGGAGGGTGGGTCATAATTGTGTATTCAAGAATTTAGAGTAGTGCAGGGAAAGCAGCGCCCTCGCACGGCATCCGGTACACTGGGCACTCGTTACCTCCTACATGCAAACAAACATCCTGAACAGCATGCCAGGGAGATGGGAAAGATAGACACATTACAACAAAGCATCCATTGTAGCACAATGAATCAAGGGCCACTTGACGTGCTATCATATATGCCAACATTCCGTAACACCTGGGAGGGAGATTTCATCAGAGAAATCGGGAGACAATTTCCCCATATGATTGTATTGGGGAAATAATTATTTTAGGCGGGAGAATGTGAAAAATAGCAGTATTTTTCACTGAAAAATCGGGAGTCTCCCGCCTAAATCATGAGGGTTGGCATGTATGTGCTATAGTGTCAAACATTTCTACACTATAATGGAGCTTTTAGGCACAACGATTTTGTGAAGTGACTAAGGACACTGAGATGGAATGCCTTGTGAGGACCGTAACAGACAACAGCAGAAAAAAACATGCCAGAACTGCAAATAGCGAAAAACAAAATGCATAGGGTCTGATTCACAGCAGTGTTATAATGTTGCAATCCCATAGGAAAATGCTCTGGAAATCGGACCCATAGTCCGAAATGGATGCTTATTCTACTCTCA
The DNA here is from genome assembly GCF_040938575.1 of Ambystoma mexicanum. Lineage (NCBI taxonomy): Eukaryota > Metazoa > Chordata > Amphibia > Caudata > Ambystomatidae > Ambystoma > Ambystoma mexicanum. The sequence goes on from NC_090934.1 coordinate 1,477,150,561, forward strand.
ATGCTTTGTGTACTTAAGGTATTTAAGAACAGACTAAATCAGTGACTCGCCCCCTGAAGTGTGCCTGAAATAAACCTTTAATGAGTCCAGCAATTATTGTATAGGATTCCAGAAATACTGCTTATTACTATTCGTTCTTATTTAGGGTCACTGTTACACTTGTAGAACCCCCTGTTATTTTATTATTTTTTAGTTTTTTTTTTAAGCCTGAACAAGAAAGCCAGCCACGCCAGAAACAAAGAGCCACATGCCACTGGCCACAGCCCAGGAGCTTACATTCAAAAAATGGGTAGCACGGGGAAGCCCAGGGGTTGCAGGTGTGACCCCCCCCCCCCCCCCCGGCATCCCCCAAATGACGTCCCTGCATGTGTAATCTTGGGCCATTGACTAAGCCAATGGCACCAGACTTGTTAGAGGGAGAGTCAGATATTCCATCCTATCACAGCAGCAGTAGGTCAGAGATATTCACGCTTGCCACGTTTTCTCCGCACACGTGCAATCAGCGTTCTGAAATGTAGACGCACATATACCCCTCTGCCACACACTTGGGTGCTGTGCAAAGTCTGGCAACGCAAGCAACCGAAGGGGCAATAGAGCAACATTCTATTGGGAAGGCTGCATACTCCACTTCCCTGGACCACCCGGGGAGAGTCCAACCAGGCGATGGACACGCCTTCCTTTATCGTGATGTCATGCAAGGTGGTCCCACCAGGCTACTTTGAGCAGATTCACAATGTCTTCATGAGTCGTGCAAGGTTTCCGAGCCTGTACACGCCTCTAGAGGACACGCTATGCTCCATGATCCTATTAGTGTCAGCGGGTATGCAAGTCTTTGGGCTGATTTAATATCTGACCAGTGGACAACCAAGACGCCTCTGCAAATAGAGGGACGAGGGTGGTAAGAACCACGTGCACTCAGGCGCTGCACCTTCAATGTGCGACTAGTTTCGGTTTTGTTTATAAAGTGAAGAATTGAGAAGTCTTGTCACTCCAGTTTGGAATAGAAGTGCGGATTTATTCAGCATATAGTGTGCCCTGTAATAACGTAGTGTGTCTGGTAGTGCCGTGTTTTGACCATGGAGGTCTTTAACAAAGCGAGTATTCAGTGGTACTGGGCCTGGAGTCTTGGTGGAGGGCTCCAGAGTGAAGAGTTGGTGCTTGTTAGCAAGCGAGAAGGCCAGCAAGGTCTCTGCCGACCAGATGAGCGTTGCGCTCACCCCCACCGTTATGCCTCTGCAAATAGAACCTAACATCTAATCACCCAGTATCTGGGTGCTTTTTAGCTGAGGGGCCCTGGGCCCCTCCAAGGCAGAATAGGATCCCCCGGATCCCCTAGGCACCTGAGAAGCAGAATAGCATCCCCGTGACATCCCCTGGCCCTGACAGGATTTGAGGTAACTTGGTCGGAGCTCACATGGGGTATATCCCGCAAAGAATTCTTTTTGGTGGGTCTTGGTTGTCTGTTTGGTGGTGCGGGTTTCGTGCAGAAAGGGGCGAGCCTCCCCAGACGCTACCCTGACTAGTGTTCAAGACTCCAGGCAGGCTGATCTCGGGGAAACCACCCAACTGGGAGAAAAACCTGATTAAACGTGTCAGGCAGCAGCGAAGAATTCCTAGGTAACGGGTAATTGCTTCCAGGGTATGCCGACAGCACGGGTAAGGAATCCAGAGGGAAATAATGAATGGGTGCCAAGCGAAGGCAGGGAGGAAGGCAACGGGGATGAGAAGTAACGGGTGAGGCAAGGAAAACGGACAAACCGGACAGAACACGGGTGAGTGCTGAGCCGGGAAGCCGCCAACAAGGAATGGCATCAACCGAGCATTGAGACGCGAAGCCGCAGTGTTCCGCGTCGCATAAATGGAAGCGCCGGCAACATCGAGTATATAATACCTTGACGCCATACCTGTCTTGACTTCTTGCAATGCACTTGCTTTCCAGTCTGCAGAATATGATTCCATACCTCCTGCCTTGACACTGCAATACAACTCTTTCCTCCTGTGTTATATGCTGCTCTTATATATGACTTGCTACATATTTATGTATGTAACTTTAACTTCAATACCATTTATGTAACTGTAACCCTAAAACCTTGTGCAATGCGCCCAGATACCTAAGGGTCCGGTGCGCTTTATAAATCAATAAATAAAGAAACAATGAAACACTAGCGTGAGTGTACAGCTTCAGGGAACAAGGTGGTGGCCATCTTGGTAGAATAAATGGTGGGTGCGATGATCTAATGGCTTCTCTAAATGCCCCAGAAGGGTCGAGCTAGGTGTTTCATGACGGGCCCCTGGGAGGCTGAATAGCATCCCTCTGGCCCCTGGGGGGCCGAATAGCATCCCTCTGGCCCCTGGGGGGCAGAATAGCATCATCCGGGCCCCTCTGGGGCAGAATAGCATCATCCGGGCCCCTCTGGGGCAGAATAGAGGATGCTTGGTGGTAAATTTGCTATGCTAGTATTTGGTCTGTATTGCACCCAGAGCAGAGTTGAGGGGTCCACGATACACCCACCGGATCGTGACATGATGCCCGACAAGACTCTGCATTGCACCCGCTGAGCACTGCACCCGGTTCTGGTTCGAGGTCCATGGGCTAGAAGGCAACTTCCCACAAGCACCCTGTTCTCCTGCTCGGGAGTGAGAAGCGTGTGTGGGTAATTGCAGCCGCCATCTTGTGCTGTCAGCAGTAAGTGGAATGCACGCATTGCCTTTGGCTATTTTCACAGCAAGTGAGTGCCTTGGCAGCACCATTACACTTTCTTTGTTGTATTTTTTTTTCTTTCCTTCTAAATTACCCCAAAAGCAGTATTTCCAGTCAATCGTCAAATTACTGATTTGGCGTAAAATTATTCTTTCAAGAGTGTGGTAATCGTTTTGCACTCCTATGTGAATTGTTTTAAATTGATAACAAATTTTTTTAGTACAATATACCGTATAATGCTTTGAATTTTTGTCTTTTGAACAAATACTGTTAATTGTCATTACCACCAGTACTGATGTATTTTATTTAAATATTTTTCCTAGATGAGTAGTGTTGAAAATTGTTCTTTGTTGCCCCTGAAGAAGTGATTGTTCACCAAACGCGTTGGGCAACCATAAAAAATCTTGACAAGGAAATCTTTTGGTGTCTATTTTTGGGATACGCAAATGGATCTTAAATGCACATGACTGTCTAACTTAAGCTTTACGAATTCATGTTTTCTCACATAAAAAAAAAATATATAGTATTTCTTCTATAATGACTGGGACGGGAGTTCCCACAATTGGGAACTAGATTGTTCTTGTAAAATATTGTTTCTTCAGTTTTTCTCTTTCATCTGCACCTGTCACAGGAAGTTGTACTCCCTGCGCCTAGACTTGAAGAAAGCCAGCCCCCCCCCATCCCCCGCCCAGCAGGGGTTGGCTCTCAGCAAAGGGAGTCTCTTGCCAGCCTCGTGCGTTTTGTTTTGACGTCCCCTGGTGCTGATGGGGCGCCTCCGGTTTTCTGGCGACTTGAGGTGTCTGCCCTGGTGCTGACCCGGGCCCAGTTGCGCACAAAAGCCAGCCCAGCCCCCGTCTTGCCCACCCCACGCTCCCCTGCTGCGTGCAAAGACTGCCTGACCATTTGCACACTTCCCAGAAGCCCCCCTTTCCCGGGTTACAGCGATGGGGGAATGCAATCGTCCCCATTTTCATGCCTTAACGGTGACGCTCCTCTATTTAATTGACAAATAAATTGGTTTGGCCTTAAATGCAATTGTGCTGAATGATGTCATCTGCCCTGCACACATCTCAGCAGTTCAGTCTGCATAATCAGTGGGGGGGTAATGGGGGGGGGGGGAGGGGGCGAGGTTTGCAACAAAGCAGAGGTCACTCCATAAAAAGAGTTCATAGGACAACGTTAAAATAAAACCAAAATGATGGCAACCTTGAATCGCCTAAAATTGCAAGATAAACCCCAGAGCAGCACAGGGGGGGGGCAAGTGACGCCCAGCGAGAGCGTTGCCATGTAAATGGCGGGAATTCAGATGTCACCTTAAAGGACGTCATGGCGTAAATTGGCCACAACAATCTACGCCGTTGCCATTTTCACAGGTTTTCACACCAAACTAGCAACATTCACATTGGAAGGATTTGGGACCCGGCAACTGCGTGCCAGGCTGGACTAGGGTTCCAGTCCTAAAAAAAAAAGTGGGGGTGGGGGGGTCATTAACATACCAATTGAATATGGCATCACCGGAAATTTTAATATCAAGATGCCCTCCGAAAAAAGTGGAGGGTCTCCGTAACCTCAACTTGCGCTCTGGTCTGGACGAAGCGCGGTCTACGGGGGGCAGGGAGGGGTGTACCGGCAGTGCTCAAGATTTGGAAGTGCGAGTATTTTACTGCCTATCTTTGAAAGTTGGCAGTGAAATGAATTTTTAACGAGTAAAAATGTAAGTCCAATTCCCAATGGGAGTGTTTTATGAGCGCGTTAAAGTATGTTATAACTGGAAAACGGATTTTATTTTTGTAATGATTTCTTTGCACATTAAAAGATACATGTTTACTTCTTCCGATCGGGGAGTAATGAGAGCAGTTTCTTCCTGTGGTGCTACGTGCACTGCTGATCCAAGCATAGCCATGGAGCGGTAGGAGCAGGGGCGCAAGGCCCTACCTGTTGGTTTTTTATTTTTAGTTGGTAGTGTTTACATTTTTTACTCAGTATTTGGCTATTTTTAGGGAGTAAAAGTGGCCGATGCACCCTTTGTCTGTAGGGCTGACTGGCAGCACTGGTGCAGTGGGTACTGGTGGGTGCCAAGCTGACAGAAGAAAGGGTTTTGCTGTATTCTATTGCCTGCCCCACCCCCGCATTGCTGTGCAGGCAGCAGCCCAGTATAGGAATTAATGTAGGCAAGGCAGGCTCTTTGGGGAGGGGGTTGGGGGGTGGGGGGCTGGTCCCCTCTACCCGCTCGGGCAATGCCCAGCAGGCTTTCATCCAGAGTGCTGCTCCTGTCCCCGACTGCTCGCATTGCAGTTGATGGTCTACGTCTGTGATACCCCTTGTAAATACCTTATTTCCCACACGTGCCCTGCCCCGCCCCAACGGAATGAACCGCCGGCCTTCTGTCTTCTGGGGGAGACGCCAGAGGTGAGTTGTGCACATCCGCTGCAGTGATTGGCTTTGATCTTAAAACTAGGCAGTTCAGAGAACCTTTTTTGATAATTGGCACTGCCAGGTATCTGCTGTGAACACGTGGCGCCACCTGGAGTCCATTCTGAGGCCCGCAAGGCAGTTTAAACCGGGTCCACGAATAAGTGTGGCGGTCTGCTCCTCGCGCCAAAACAATAGTGCTGTAATGGTGGATACCTGTACACGAGTTCTGAGGTGGGGGCAAAAATCTTTGGCACAGGCAATCATCAGATAAGGTCCCGGGCGATGAGTGTGGGGCATTAAAATTGAGGCATCTGGCGTAATTCACGGTGTAGCCTACACCCTCCGTTGTCGCCAGATGGAGCGCAGCCGGCTTTCTGACTGGGCAGTAATGCATGTTTCTGTGGTCGAGGGAAGTGCAGCAGCCTAGAGTCACAGACCCCTGCTCCTCCCGGCTTCCTTTCCCTACCCAAGGGAAAGCTTTAAGAGACGACCTCGTGGAGGTGGATTGTTCTGTCCTAATACTTTTGACTCCCATTGGCACGGAACTAGTTCAGGTAAATATCGGACACCTTGCCTGGCACACAACCCATGAAACTAGTGTCCAGCCATCTGGCAACAGTTTAGTGGGGCAATCCCCCACTCTACACCCCCCCCCCCCAATCAGTTTAATAAAACCATGGGACCGCGGTATTGTAGCACAACAAATAGGGGTGGGCGCAGCCACATAGAAAAACAAGCTTATCCAAGGGTGGGGGGGGGGACCCGTGCCATTCCCTGTTTGCCATTTGGAGAAGTGGCTGTCGGCATTTGGTTTTCAGGACTGCCAGTCAGTCTTCCTCAGGACCACTGACTTGAGCCTCAGCTGTCCATAAGGGGAGTCGGTGCCCGTCGACCGCCTTTGGCTCGAGTGCAGCCATTCTGGAGCCGCTCGTGGCCAAGACCACAACGTCAAAGTTCTCCTCTCAGGCTAGGATCGTCCCACCACTCCTCCTGAGATCCAAGTTGGCACGTACATATACAATCCTACTCTTCAAAATAAGCGCACACATTTTACACGGTTACCATAACACTTGCAAATCCTACCATTGGACTGAAAGAGAAAAGTTACTCAAACGTATTCACAAGATACGTTACGTTACCTGTAATGGGAGCGTTATTCCTGCATTTGCCCACTTTAGCTATTAAGGGTTACCAATACTTTAATGCAACCAATCCTTACAGCTGATGTTACCATGGGAGACAGAGGGTGGGACTTCGAGTGGCGGGGACTGTAGGAAGTGGACGACTCCTGTGCAACCCCCTGCCTTAAGAGCTTTCCCCAGGGCTAGAGGCCGGATGTGTCGGTCCTAGGGACGTCCCCTTCCTCCTACGGGAGGGGGAGAAGGAAGCAAGATGATGGCCGACCCCATAACCAGAGAGGCCACCCACTATGTACGCTGTCCCTCTGGCGCACCACTGCGGGGGCATGCCAGCCTCTGACTGAGTGGATCCGCCTCTGGGTGCTTGTGCCATATTCTGGTAGTCCGCCGCAAGGAGAGATGGATGGCGTTCGCTCCAAGCTAAGCAAACTGTTTCTTTGATCTACTCTCTGGAAGGCAAATATACAAAAAATGTCTTTCCAGAGCCAGGGAACATTGTGGTTTTCATTACATCTCCACTGAAACACCTGGCTTAGATAAAGAGTTACACAAATGGGTAGCAAATGGCAATTTATACTCTTTTTAAATGAACACTTCATTAAACTTATCACTGTCAACATAAAACTGAGCAGACCGTTCCAAGATGGCCACCGGACAACCGCAGGACGTCTACCCATCTCTAAAGCAGCCAAGCGACGGCTTTAATAATATACCACAGACATTTGCAAGCTTTTTACTAGTGGTGAAGATGCGAAAAACTCCAAGCTTGCAAACCTCTGTAAGCGAGTTTTGGGAGCAGTAAAAACACATTCGTTTTACAATTGCTTGTGTGGGTTTGTTTTATTTTTATGTGCATTTTAAATTTCACTAGAAAGCTACTGCAGGGCCTCAACACGTTCTACTTCAATTTTCTCTGTACCCCCAGAATAACATTTTATATAGATGGCCCCTATGGAGAAATGGAAGAAAGGAAACCTTTTGTAATGTTTAACTTGGGATCAAGGAAAATGAGGTCTGATTTAATTAATCCCATTTTTAAGAGCAGTATAAGGTTTACGCCTCGTCTAGTATAGTGCTATTTTCAGTTGTTTTTTTTTTTTCTTCCCTTAGAGTAATAACCTGGGGAGACGCTCATCCTGTGGTTTTGTATACATGCTGTTCGTCGCATCGAGGTAGACGGAAGAGTGGACGCATCAAGTAGGGTAGTGTTTTAAGGGTAATGGTCCTAATTGGCTAACATGAATGTTTGAATTATTTGAGGATTGCGACAAATGTGTATTCCTGTACAATGACTCCAGCCCTCGAGTCGGTGAGGGCTTAGAATCCTAGCAACACAGTTACTAGTGCATACATTTCATTAAAGAACTGCAAGGTAGGAAATGGGTTGGAACAAGACAGAACTGCGCTCCAGCACTAGTCTGTCCTGAGGTCCAATACTCTGCGGGGACCCCCACCGCACCTGGACACCATCCACTTAGTTTGCCATCATTGCTTTGTTTGTGTTGGTGCCTGTGGATATGCAATGCTCACACTTTCGGGAAGTTTATCCAGTCGGTGGCGTCGCGCCACACAGGCGGTGGCGTATCATTTGCCGGCCTTCGGTGTCGATGGAGCAGATCACTTGTATACTGCAATCCTCTCGCGGATTCCATATAAGAAATTGAGTTGCACCAATGTATCATTTCCTTTGGTGCACTCTAAACGAATGTGGTTGCATGCAACCTGCTGTGAGCACCACTGTGCACACCGATGAGCTGCTGCCGGAAAGATGGGAATATTGTTGGTGCTGTTGCAGTTCTGGGATTCTGACTTTTAGGTGTTGCTTGACCCAAATATTGCATACCCTAGCTCGGTCTCTGGACTCTTAACGTGCTAAAAAAAACATATATACAAGTCCTAAAAATAATGCAAGTGGTTGGTTTCTGCCTTGGGGGGGACTTGGCAATCAACGGGTTAAGCCTTCTAACCAAACTGGCCCATCCTTGACACGAGATTGCCCTCGTTTGGGTGTAGAAGTGTCTCGATCGCCCCATCGTGTCCCTTGACGTATCGATTCTTGCGTTCATGATCCATTCTCCTCCGGGCTTTGGTTATACACGTTGTCTCCCTTACAAACAATTCGAGATCATTTGTGAGATCTCTGACGGGATTTCTCGATCTGGACCAAACCATAAGGGCGACTGGTACCCCTATATTTGGAGGAATCCATGACCCATAAATTTGGGGTCTGAGTTATGTGGCACACAGCTGATGCTCCCTTTACACATAGCGATGTGGTTGAGGTGGTGGTGTGGGGTGCCCTGATATTGTCTGCGGCATGCTTGTTTAGGCTTGCGGTTAAATTGATGTGGAACACGTTTTTGCCCAGATCAGTGAAGTCTGACTGCGAGCTGTAAGCATGGCCATACATGTATGCACACACGCTCTGAACCTGTTGGGACATTTCTCCTGCAGCGTGTAGTTTGTGGGATCCGGTGTCTGTGATGGAGATTGAGAAGATAGTCATTGGGTGCATCCCTTTCACTAGTCCCTTGAATATACGCAGCCCTTTGTACATGCCGTGCACCATTGGACCATGTGTTAATGTAATGAGGCACGGCCAGACCCTCCTGAAATATGCTAGCGAGATGCTGGTGGCATGCGGTGTCTGTAGGTCTGTTCTTTGAAAACCTAAAGTTTTGATTGCGCAGGCCAAATGCGAGACTTCAAAAGTGTGTTGTTGTGATGGGTACGTTATAGGTTACGGTCCAGGTGCTGCGTGGGTGGGATTCCAGACACCCCCCTGTGCATTGCCCCCTAACTGCAGACCTACACCTTTCTGTATTGTTCAGTGTCTCATTAACCCTCGCTTCCATCTTCCCCTTGTCCGAAGCGCGGTGGGGAACATGGACGCCACTTCACATGATTGGAGAAATCTATGTTGACTGCCTCGTGTTTCAATGTTCGGTCCTTGAGTCTTAGCGTGTTTCAGCATTTATTACGCGTCTGCAGTGGAGTTGCTAGGTCTGGAAAAGACCCGGGGCTAAGCTGCTGTCGGAACTGTTGGGACTGGGGGCTAGCTAGTCTTTTGGCTGTAGCTCCTGAGATTCTATCCGGGGCTACAACCAAAAGATCAGGGGCTTTAGCCCCCCCCTAGCAACGCCCCTGCGCGTCTGCCCAAGTAAGGACCAGCAGAGTCACTGATGCCCAGAAATAAAGATGCGGTTTAACCCAGAGAAGGGGCAGAACTGCATTATGGAATCCTTTGGGAATGCCGGAGCCTCTTGACCTCTGGAGTCCAGGAAGTGAGCCAGGAGACTGCTTCCGGGATTACCCAGGCTTGAGGCTGATGCCACGAAGGACCCGTCGCGTCTTGCTTTTGGTGTTCGGGTGGAAATTATGGGGTAGGTCGCTGGGCCCTGCTGTTTTGACGCAGACGGAAACTTTCAAGTAATCCTGTGGCTTTCATGATTGCATGGTCTCGACTCCTCCCAGGTGGGACTTCTGCTTTCCTGCGAGTTGTAAAAACGTTGCTTCGCGTCACCTGGTCTGTGCAGACTGGCTCGGTGGATGGCGCTTCCTTTGGCTGGCGGCTACTTTCTTGCCACTTGCTAATGGGTAAGTGTAGCTCCTGACGGAAATTGACAGGGGTCAAGTCCTAAAAATTAAAGTGGGGGGACTCCTCAACAAACGCAATGGGATGTGACGTCACCAGAAATTAGCATATCCAGGTGAAATATGCACATTTGATTATATTGACTTTGCATAACCACCCAAATTGCACAGGACGATTGGCACTTGACTTTCATAAAATCAACACACACACAAAACCAAAAGAGGATATTTACTTCTAATAATGTCTTTGAAAACTTTTTTCCCTGGGACTTGCAGTACCGAAATGGAACATTTCCCCTTTACTTTTGTCATTGGGTTATATAGTGTAGTGGTGAAGTGTCTGGCCTGCAAACCTGAGGCCTGTGGTTCGATCCGAGGTTGGCTTTAATTCATAAATTCATAAATTCAAAGAGGACATTCAATGTTCGTCCCCCGCCTGTACCCTCGACTTGAGCCCTGTAATTTGACCCAAAGAGGCGACCATCCAGTTGTTTGTCTGGAAAATGAGGCATCTGGCAACAGCTGCCGGATCTACTAGCAGTCTTGCCTCGAAGAAGGGCTGCACGTTCTGCTGAGATGAGAACGCTTCAAAGCGCTTTCTGGAGCGATATTAACCCTCAAACTGCAAGGTGCGTGGCTCCTGCATCGCCGGACTACTGCCATTGGGGTTAACTCTTGGGATGCTGCACGCTCTGGGTCTCTTGACTAGTGACTGTAGAGTCCAAGAGCACAGATGAGGTTTGGATAACTCTTCCCAAGACCCCCGTCGGTCTGCAGGCACCTGCGCTTGCCTGTCTACTGGATGACTCTTTGCCCAGCCAATGATCCCTTGCTCAACCTCTGGCTAACACTTACCTTTTAATCCAGGAAATTTAAGGCGCGCCCATTTATTGACTCTAAACTCGTTGGCATGTGGACCCTTTGTATGCTCCTCAAAAACGCTGAATGGTAGCCTTGAGCCCGGGACAGAGAGAACATCCTGTGCACGGGACATCATTCATTTGCATAAATCTCTGTTCCGACCCGCAACATTTGGTGAATCTGGATGTCGAACATACACGTGTGGCTTCTCTGTGGGATGTGCCCCATGTGGCTTCTCTGTGGGATGTGCCCCGTGTGGCTTCTCTGTGGGATTTGCCCCGTGTGGCTTCTCTGTGGGATTTTCCCTGTGTGGCTTCTCTGTGGGATTTTCCCTGTGTGGCTTCTCTGTGGGATTTTCCCCGTGTGGCTTCTCTGTGGGATTTGCCCCGTGTGGCTTCTCTGTGGGATTTGCCCCGTGTGGCTTCTCTGTGGGATTTTCCCCGTGTGGCTTCTCTGTGGGATTTTCCCCGTGTGGCTTCTCTGTGGGATTTGCCCCGTGTGGCTTCTCTGTGGGATTTGCCCCGTGTGGCTTCTCTGTGGGATTTGTCCTGCATGGCTTCTCTGTGGGATTTGCCCCATGCGGCTTCTCTGTGGGATTTTCCCTGTGTGGCTTCTCTGTGGGATTTGTCCTGCATGGCTTCTGTGGGATTTGCCCCGAATGATGCTCTGTTATTCATGCACAAGGGGAGTGGGCTTCTCTGTGGCTCGTGTGCCTTCGGCCCCTGAAACCTAGTTACGTGCTTCTATATACTCCAGCCTTTTCAGCCTGCCCGCTGGCTGGTTTTGTTTTTTGCCAGGACATGTGTGCATCCTATACATCAAAGGACATCCTGGTTAAAGATGCCCGTGGCTTAATGCCCACAGTCTAGTTTTCTTAACATTCTGCCCCATTAGACCCATCCAAGGAGGGCAGGAGTAGAACCTGTCAGCTCACTCTTCCTGGTGTGCACTTTGCCTTGTATGCTTTTGCTGTTCTTTGTGTGCACTGACGATGGCCACTCTGGACCAGGCAGGCCGACCAGTAAGGACCTTGTGATCTTTACTATATATTGATGACCGCCAGTCTGGAGCAGGCAGGCCGGCCAGTAAGGACCTGGTGATCTTTCCTATATATTGATGACCGCCAGTCTGGAGCAGGCAGGCCGGCCAGTAAGGACCTGGCAATCTTTACTATATATTGATGCCAGGCAGTCTGGGGCAGGCAGGCCAGACAGTGGCAGAGCCAGGGTAGAGGACAGGAGGTGCAACACCCCCGATGCCCAGTGCACCACCCAGCCTCCCGCTGGTGCGCTATTATCTGCCCCCGGAATTAAAAGGTGCCTCCTCAACTGAGGCCAGACTGGCTGGCAGAGAAGCCAGTAAGGACCTGCTCAGGTTTAGTCGTTCTGGCTTCTATCCCAGTAACAGTCACCAGCCATAGCCGCCGTTCACACAGCGCGTGCCAAAGAGCTGAGTGCCACGGTCTGCTTCCCATTCCTTTTATGTAACACCAGAAATGTAAAGCATGGTAAGCGGGTGGAATCGGGGATTCTAATGCCCCGTTCTGGATTATCCTCAAGCCATGAGTCTATAATCCCTGGAAATGGATAGAATCTTAAGTGACAGAAAACGAGCTTGCCTCGTGCGGCTTTCGCACAGGCCTGTGCAGTCTTTAGGACTTTTCTTTCTGGGGGAATCGCTGATGGCACTGGCCATGGGCTAGGCCAGATTCAGGGGGGGGGGGGGGAGTTGGAGGGGGAACGCATGCGCAGTAGACTATCCCAACCTGGCACGTGCCCAGGAATCCACCCACTAGCCCATGGCCATGTGTCGCGTACGCATTCCCAGTTTCCTATCCCTTCTGGTGGGGATATGGGAGGACTGACTGCGCGTGACGTGGGTTTGCTTTTGGTTATTACCCATGAGCTGTTTGCATAGTAATGGAACCCCCCAGATTCCCCCCCAGATTCCTCGTCTATGATGGAATCTGTGGGAGGGACGTCCATCGGAATGCAAATTACTGAGGTGAGTCTCTCTGATAAGTTCCCCTCTCTCGAAGCATTGCATTCTGGGATGCTTGAGGGCAGCACGTTTCAAGACCCCCCTCAATTGGAGGATTTGCTGATGGAGTGCTTGTGCAAAAGTCTGTCAGTCGAGGTCCTTTTGGGAGGAGGATGGTGGAAGTGGTGGCATGGAGTGTTCTGGAGTGTTCTGGAGTGTTCCAGGTTGCGTGGAATAGTCGCGTCTATTTCTTGCCCCCTATGACGACATAAATGAAATCGTCACTGAGCCCTCGCCTTTTGTGTTTATTTTATTTATTAGATTCCCCCCCCTCCCACTCCCCTAAAACCTCCTGGTGAGGGTGGCAGTTACCCATATTGGGGGAATGCCCAAACTAAACGATGCCCTGCTTTTCTCAGAGGTCCATCAGTGTTTCATGGTGTGCACCCTTCCATTCTCCCATGCCAGGCCAAAGACACTCAACCGGAACAGGGCAGACAGAGGGTGGCAATGTTATGCTGGTGATCACTGGCAACAAGGAAAACTGAAAGGTGATGGCTATACGGTTTTGAATTATTCATAATCACAGACATTGTGCTGGCCACCGATCCAAGCATAGTGTTTTGAATTTTATTTTTTAACTTTCCAGAAGGAAGAAAAACCTATGCCAATCAGATATAGACCCACCCAAAAAGGGGCAGTTCAGTCCAAACTGCTAGGTCACCTCCCTTCTGCTGGAGACCACAAGCCCGGGAGGATAGCTCAGCGGCAACATGTTCGTCTTAGAAGCAAGTGGACATGAAGCAACACAGGTTCGATCCCCGTGTCCGCACTTAGAAACCTCTGGGTATTTAATTTTTTGGATTTATTTGCATTTGTATAGCGCACTTGCAGCCCGGTGGCATCGAGGCGCTGTTACAAGAAATTGTAGGAATTTTTGATTCATATGTTCACGGGTGACCAGAGGTCTCTTGGTTACAGAAACACAAACTATAGTTGCATACAGATGCTGGGTAGGAACCTTACTTTTACAGATTGAAAGCATTTACATTTCAAACAAAAAGCTCGGTTTTGATAGCTTTGTGTAATGTTTGGTGGGGCTCAATCATTCTTCAGTCAGTGGGTAGTGCGTTCCAGTGGGTGGCGGCCAGAGTGGGAAAACTGGAGCCCCGGCGCGGACTTGTCGCATTGTAGGCGTGGCAATGCTGTTGGAGTAGCACTTCTGATGGGTTTTGTGGCAGTGCGCTTGGTGATTCTTTGTTTCAGGTACGGGGGAGCAAGTTCATGGAGGCATTTGTGAGTGAGGCCAAGGGTTTTGAAGACCATTCTCTCTTTGACCGGGAGCCAGTGGGCCTGTCTTCTCACTTCGGAAATGTGGTCTTTTCTTGAGGTCCCTGTGGCCGCCCTTAGTGCGTTATTTTGGACCAGCTGCAGTTTGGCCAAATTTTTGTTGGTGGTCCCAACAAGTAGGGCATGGCAATAGTCCAGCCTCGATCCAATGATTGCCCTGCAATGGTGAGGCAATTCTGGCGTGACAGGAAGGGTCTGGCAGCGTTGAGAACTTTAGAGTAGTAGGCTGACGCAGAGGTGATGGCATTAACCTGTCTATCCATGGTCCGATCGGAGTCCCGGTAGACTGAGTGTCTTAACGTTGTTGGAGACCTTAATGGGAATATTATCAATAGTGAAAGATATGTACTGTTCACCGAGGTTACCCAGGGCAGTGGGTGACCCTATGAGCAAAAGTTCTGTTTTTTCACTGTTGAGGCAGAGCCAATTATCTGCCATCCAAGATTGGATGGTGGAGTAAATGGTGGTGAGTGTTTGTGTCCGCTTAATAGTGCCCCGTGAGCGGGATGAGCACCTGTGTCCTCTGCATGGTTGGCATACGATATGCGCAGGGAGTCAAGGATGTTGAACAGAGGCCTCGTGAAGAGGTTGTAGAGCGTGGGTGCGATACACGAACCCTGTGGAACACCGCATTTGATGTGGCTCGGGGTAGCACAGGTTGAGTCGGAGAAGATTTGGCCCTCTCTTGGAGAAAGGAGCTAATCCATTCACATGCTTTAGGGGAGTTGCTAGATGGTGGCACAGAGTGTAAACGTGTTTATAAATATGCAACTAAGACAAATAAAACAATTCGCAACTAAAAAAACAAATAATTCCTGTAACAGCGCCTCGAAACCCGCGGGCTATGTGAGCGCTTTAAAAATAAATAAGCCTCCCCAGACTCTTTCAGGCTCAATGGGCGTCACAGGTTTGGGTTGCTTGTGGGCCTCCAGCCTGCCGGGCCTCGACTCTGGGAGATCTGGCGAAACGGAAGGATGATGGATTGACTGCCCCTTTTTTGGGTGAAAGCAGGCCGCACTTGCATATTACTTTCCCCTTCTGCCATGGGCATGGCAGGCTGCAGAACGCTTGGGGGTGCTGGGCGGGTGGGTAAGTGGGGGGTATACCCTTAACCTCTGGCATTGCTCGGATTAATTCAAAGCTTTCCAGCCATCCCCTTATGTTGTGATCCACAGAGAAATGTGTACCTTTTATTTTCATTGTCTTCACGAGGGGAATACCCCCCCCCGCCCTCTTAATGGGCGAGTTGAATTTGAGTAGGGGCGCATGGCTGCCCATTGAACAAAATGAAGTCCTTTAAAAAAGTGAGCAGGGTCCCTCTGATTCCAACTCCACCTATATATGAACCCTAGCAGGGGGCCCATGTAGCGCCTACACGCCCTCAGACCCTCGTATGTATAGTATGAACCCTAGCGGGGGCCATGTAGTGCCTGCACGCCCTCAGACCCTCGTATGTATAGTATGAACCCTAGCGGGGGCCATGTAGCGCCTACACGCCCTCAGAGCCTCGTATGTATAGTATGAACCCTAGCGGGGGGCCATGTAGCACCTACACGCCCTCAGAGCCTCGTATGTATAGTATGATCCCTAGCGGGGGGCCATGTAGCGCCTACACGCCCTCAGAGCCTCGTCATGAGGCTGCATTCAGGATTAGGGTGAAGGGTCTGCAGCATTATGGAGGGAGGGAGGGGGAGGGGGAGGGGTGTTTGTGGCCTCCTTTGGGTCATTAAGCGACCACTTCTGGCCCGTGTTCAAACTGGCATCTTGACAGTGTCGGGTGTATGTTTTTCTTCAGGTTGCAATGTTCTCTTAATGCGCTTCTATACGTGGCCCATTGCAGCACATTGTGCCGGCGTTCCAGAACGAGACCTACAAGGCCTTCTTCGTGCTAGTCTGGGGGAGGGGGGCTGCACTATCGTTGGGCCACTCTAGGCCCCTTCATGGTCTGGGGAGGGGGGCTGTACTATCGTTGGGCCACTCTAGGCCCCTTCATTGTCTGGGGAGGGGGGCTGCACTACCGTTAGGCCACTCTAGGCCCTTCATGGTCTGGGGAGGGGGGCTGTACTATCGTTGGGCCACTCTAGGCCCCTTCATTGTCTGGGGAGGGGGGCTGCACTACCGTTAGGCCACTCTAGGCCCCTTCATGGTCTGGGGAGGGGGGCTGCACTACCGTTAGGCCGCTCTAGGCCCTTCATGGTCTGGGGAGGGGGGCTGTACTATCGTTGGGCCGCTCTAGGCCCCTTCATTGTCTGGGGAGGGGGGCTGCACTACCGTTAGGCCACTCTAGGCCCCTTCATGGTCTGGGGAGGGGGGCTGCACTACCGTTAGGCCGCTCTAGACCCCTTCATGGTCTGGGGAGGGGGGCTGCACTACCGTTAGGCCGCTCTAGACCCCTTCATGGTCTGGGGAGGGGGGCTGTACTATCGTTAGGCCCCTTCATGGTCTGGGGGAGGAGGGGCTAGGCCCCTTCATGGTCTGGGGGAGGAGGGGCTAGGCCCCTTCATGTGTGCTCTGCTTTGGTCCCATTACTTGTGGCAACTTCCGGTGGGTGACCGGCCCGCCTTGCTGTGGAAGGGTCCCGCCCACACTGCCCGCGACCCATTAGCCACTACTTTTCCATCAGACCCCTTTCTTGCCACTCGCCCGCTGCCACCCTTAAGGTTCACTTTGAGGCGGTGCTTGAAGTAGGGTGAGATATCGAGGAGGGGCTGCAATGAGGGGGTGTGGCCTACATTATGGGCTCGGCCTGAAGTGTCCCCACCAAGGGACAATAAAAGAGAAAAGGTTGGGGCACCCTGTTGTCCCGCTCTGGGTATTTGATTCCGAGCCCTGTCGGTGACGTGTCAGCGTCATAATGCAGGGTACTTTTTCATCTGTGCTCAATGGGGAGTGCGGTGTAGACTGCCGGGGTTTGGTCCCAGCTAGCGCCAGCCCACTTAAAGCCCTGCTTTGTGCATACCTTTCCATTCTACACATTTGAGCCCAGATTGTCCATGTTATTACTTGGCAAGCGTTGCATCTTGGACGTTCTTGCTGTCGGTCTTGAACTCTGTTTGCAAATGTTATTGTCTTCGCTCCAGGAGGGGCTGCCTGGGATTTCTGAGCTGTGCTCTGCCAATTTCCTGTAACATGTTACAAGCTAAGGAATCCTTTAGCAATCTCCCCTAATCCGCAGCTGTTCAAGGGACGAACAGCTGTACCTGGTGTGCACATGGCTTGGAGGGGGTGTTCTCTATTCCCAGAGAGTTGCCATCCTGGCCATTCTTCTGTAAATGAGGGCACTGCAGAGTGTTGAAGTACCCATGTTCTCTGCCATCTGCCTCGGCGTTTGCTTTCAGTAACCGGTGGACCCAAGAGGTTGGTGGCTGACCCACATCATTCCCGAAACATTGGTTGAGTGTTGGCAATAAAAAGGCTGTTTTTTTTTTGTGTGCAAATCATTCCGTAATAATACACCCAAACAATGATAAAAACCATACATAATGTGTACTTTTAGGCACGAGGTGCTGAAGTTACGACCTCAGGCATGGGCGTAATTTTAAGGGGGGGCGGGGGTGTTTGTCCCCCCCCCAAACTTTCATGGCTCACCATTTTGTCCCAATTCATTTGGCTGGCGCGCCTTTTCTACAGATCCATGCCCCCCCCCCCCCCACCCAACATTTTCAGTAAAGTTACTCCACTGCCTCAGGCCCGTGCTGACTTTGTGGGCCCTGTACGTTGCCCTGTTACTGATTTTCACTCTCTTCCCCCTTTTTCTTGGGTGGGAGGGTTTTTGGGAAAAGAAAAAGTAAACTGTGTAGGCAGGATACTCGTGTAGTGCTCGGTGCGGATTCCCAGGCAGACGTGTGCTTTCTGGCTGCTCCTGCAGCTCCTCACATTGGCCAGGGACTAGCCCTGGGCTTTGTCTGCCTGTGTGGGGGCTGTGGCCAGACCCCGGGCGGCTGCTGCCGACGACATTTTGCACCTTGTGGTTCCCCTTTTGTACTTACCTGGGGTTTCCTGCCTCCCTGCCCTTGAGTGCTTAGCACTTCCTTACTGACCTGCACTGGGGGGGGGGGGTGTTCTCACCTAGCCCCTCATCCCGCCTGGCTCCAGGAGCCTCGGGGGGGGGGGGGGGAGAAGGGGCTAGGCCTATGCTCCCTAACACCTGGCTGAGACTCTGCCAGCTACTGTCATGCCCCCTTTCCTTCTCCTGCCCTCCTTGGGCCACAGGTTACTGGCCCCCGTTTTTGAGCTGTGGGGTTCACCCTCCGCGGCGCTGACCTGCAGCAGGGGGCACTTTGTGGTGTTGGTGTAATCTAGATCTTCGCTGAGCTGTCCCTCGGGCCCCCACCTTGTTTCGACATTGGTACTACTCTTTGTTGTACTGTCGCCCACACACTTCTTCACGAGGGGCTGTAATTGCCCATTAGTGCACCCCTGAGCCTGCCGGTTATAAACGGGGTGGTGTCTTCTGCTGGCCCCCTTCTTTTCTAGTGGTACTTGGTGAGCTTGGCCATCACTGGGGTATTTCCCCCAGTTCTCCTGACGCGCTGTTCAAGCGGTTTGCTGCCTGGTGTGCCGTCGTGTTTCTGCCGTCTTGTGGATGGTCTCGCGCCATGATTGCGCTTCTACCTAGCATGCCCGCTGGCACCTTGGTTCAGACGTGCACTGCTAGTCCTTGCTCCGAGTCCCGGGGTCTGTGTTCCAGCCTTGTTACTTTTCAGGCCACTCCTGGCTTCCCTGGTCTCCCTGGCAGGTCCTGTTGGTTCATCTGATCGCATCATGAGAGAGTTCTGGCCCGCGCACACTCCTGATGTGGGGTTGAAAGAAGATTTGGGGAAATGCTGCCCTGAGCACTGCGGCCCGGTGTTCCTCCTAGTGTTTCGCCGCTCTCAGGTTCAATGGAAGGGCCCTTGGTTGCGTTGGCGTGCCATCATAGTGTACCTTAAGCTACCAAGGCCCACCCCCTCGAGTACATGTCTCTGCATGGCACACACCTGCCGATGGCAGTACTCCACATGTCACAGGTGAGCCAATCTTCTGGGTGCTACTAATCCACAGGAGTCTTGCCCACAGCCCGCCTAATGGTCCTACTCCTCGAGGTTGCCTCTGCTCTGGTCCAGTTGCGCTCAACGCTGAGCACCCGACTTACAATCCTGTTTACAATCCTGCTTCCAGGTCCAGGATGCGAATAAAGTCCTCGGCAAGTCTAGTGCCAGCGCCTAGCTGGCAGGGCGGGATGTGCAGGACACTTGCCCACTAATGTAACCGTTTCCAAGGCCCTGGCCGTAGCCCCTTTTTGATGATTGCGTTGCAGGTGGGCCTGCACGACCGGTCCAATAGGCTTCTTTTTTGCAGGAATGAGCCAGGCTCAGGGGAGCAGGGTGGAGCGCTCGTGTCAATGAGCGGCGTTTCTTTTTCCTTTTCCTGACTGCCGCCCTTTCCGAGCTAGCTCTCAGAACAGAAGCAGAAACGTCCAGCGTGTCCAGGTCCTTCCTATTTGCAATCCAAATGCCGTGTTCCTCCCTGAGGACATTTGCATCGCTCTCGTGTGTCCTGCAGCAAGCGCGGGCCTGGATGTAGAGGGGCGGACAGTGCTGCTGCCTGCAGAAAGCTACCATTCCACCGGAGTGAAACATGTTGGCAGGCCGGCGGAGTGGGACGCTTCTAATACCCGAAGCAGCAGGATCTCGGGCACGCGCCTGTTGGTCGCACGGCCTTGGAGAAGTGTGCGTGCTTGAAGATCCTGACTGAGCATGCGGACTAATTGCCCCTTTCTAATGTGACCGTCTCCATTTCTGTTCATGGTCTCTCGGATATCTGCCTCCGAATGTTTAGCAACTGTGTGAAGTGCGTCGGGAGCAGGTTAACCCTCTGCTGTCCTTGTGGCATTATGCATTAGTATAGCAGATTGCAAGGGTCTGCAACCTTTGGCTCCACAGATCTTTTGGACTACAACTCCCACTATCCTTGGCCAGCAAAGTCAATGGTGAGGAATCGTGGGAGAAACCGTGCAAAATATCTGGAGAGCCAAAGCGTGGAGGTCACTGGTGTACAGCAACCCCCACCAAGCGCTTCTAGCCTGCCAGTTGGAATACCAGACCGTTTTCTTTGTCTCCTGTTCTGTCTTTGCTCATGCATTACTGTTCCCCTGCTGTGCTGCAGTAGAGTCCATTATGGTCATGACTTTTGTATGTGTCCGGTGCTGTGTAAATACAGCCCAAGTTCATTGGCTCCGTGTTGCAGCTTCAACCCGCTTTCCAGGTACAGGTTGGTGCCCAGACTTGTGATTTGACACCTGTTGCAAGCGGTTGTTGTTCTGCCTTCCTGGTCGCCAAGTGGCCAGGTGGCCCAGAAGCCTCTGGAGCAGAAAGATGGCGGGTCCCAATAGCTGGAGGGTTGGGATCATGTCATGTAGTTGCATCTAGTACTGAGATCCTCAAGTGCTCCTGAGACTACCTCGACAGCCTTCTCAGGAGGGTCTTAACCAGTAGTCTTGGCCAGGCTGATCTGGCGGGAACTAGCGGCAAAGGTGGCAGTAATGAAGTGCCAAGCCAAAGAATGTGCTGCAGCTCTTGCAGCTCTCGCCGGGTGCGCTGCAGCTCTTGCAGCTCTCGCCGGGTGCGCTGCAGCTCTTGCAGCTCTCGCCCGGTGCTCTTGCAGCTCTCGCCCGGTGCTCTCGCAGCTCTCGCCCGGTGCTCTTGCAGCTCTCGCCCGGTGCTCTTGCAGCTCTCGCCCGGTGCTCTTGCAGCTCTCGCCCGGTGCTCTCGCAGCTCTCGCCCGGTGCTCTCGCAGCTCTCGCCCGGTGCTCTCGCCGGGTGTGCTGCAGCTCTCGCCTGGTGCACCGCAGCGCAATAGTCCCTAATACACTTAAGCAGCAAATGGGAACTGGTGCTTTTCTCAGCTGCATCCACCGCCCCTGTGTGGGGTCTCTGTGGAGACCCTGTGGTGCAGTGGAAGCGCTTTGCGATGTAATTGCTGAACACCAAGAATAAGCTTCTGTGGTGCAGAGCTTCAGTCTGTGCACTGCAGCGATGGCGATGGCAGGGGGGAGGGGTGCCAAGGAATGCCACGCGGGAGCTTTGTTTGTTCCTAAAACGCTGAGTTGATGAGTTTGTGGTGGACCACTGCATGAGAGGGGTCAAGTGTTTGGAATGGTGCAATACATGATCGTGGCAAGGGAACGTGCATTAAAGGCCCGTGCTGTGAAGTGGCATGGGAAGAAATGCATTGCAAAGACACGGCAAGTCCTCTGCACAGGGTGTTACATGATTACGATGCATAGCGCCTAGAGTTATGCCACTTTTCCATAGGCAGCCATCTCTTTAGGAATGCCACAATGTCTTGCTGCAATGCCACACTAGCGTTTTAAGGCACCCCCAGTGCAGGATGCCAGGAAATGCGGCATTTCCTCTGAAAAGCCGAGAGTACTATGTCAACTGCCCCGCAACCACATATCTGCTCTCCAACATGGACCAGCCAGCCGCTGACCCTGGCCCTGCCCCATGGTGGAGAGGCACCAGGCTTGACCGTTGCCTTCTACAGCCGCTGGCCAACGGGCCGAGATCAGGCTGGGCGGATCTCGGGACCCGGCATCGGATGTCTGGGCGGATCTTGGGACCCGGCATCGGATGTCTGGGCGGATTTCGGGACCCGGCATCGGATGTCTGGGCGGATCTCGGGACCAGGCATCGGATGTCTGGGCGGATCTCGGGACCCGGCATCGGATGTCTGGGCGGATCTCGGGACCCGGCATCGGATGTCTGGGCGGATCTCGGGACCCGGCATCGGATGTCTGGGCGGATCTCGGGACCCGGCATCGGATGTCTGGGCGGATCTCGGGACCCGGCCAGCCTCAGCCCTGACCCGAAGCTGGGGGCTCGGGGATCTAATCTGCTCACGTTGCTTAGTCTGATTCCTGCTTTCTTTCGTCTGGTTTGAAAGGGACACCACATGAATTAATGGGCCATGAATATAACTGGGTGGGGCCATCAGTGTTGAAAGTTGGCTTCCTACATGCTGGGCAGGCTATTGTTTTCCAAATGTGCATTTCACGCTTCCATAGAAAAGTAATTTCCATCGAAAAATGCTGCTTGCATTTGCTGGTTTTCTTTCAGACTACCGCGCACTCTGTAATTTGTGCCACTTTGAATTACATCACAGGTTATATTTATAAAGGTGTTATATGCTTGTCACACTGGTTAATCACAAATACATGTTTCTATTGTGCTGACAGTTTTTAGCAAATTTGACTGAGGGGTCATGGGTGCCAACTTTTGATTTTCACTACAGGGTCATAAATACCCCCACCTGCACCCTGAATATAAGCAAGCAACCAGCCCGACCCATCCCCTGTCCATTTGATAGCACTTGGAATTGCAAAAAGTCATAAGATTAACGTGTTTTTGAATATATAACATCTCAGCAACTGTCTAGCAACCTGCTGAGCTACCCTGGTAGCCTTCTACTCTACCATAGTCTATGGATCCCTTAATGTACTCAAACGCACCACATTGCCAACAGTATCGCTTTGGTTACTATTTGCTGTTTCTTTCTTGTTCTTTTCTTGTTTCATTTATAGTTCTCCTCCTCTTTTCCCCAAGGTAACGTTATGCAGTACTTGGGGCTCACCCCTTGGAGTCTCTGGTTTCTTTGTCCTTTGCTCGTTTGCTCTGTTTCAACCGTATCTTCAAAAACAAAGAGGTGATGGCTGGAAGGTTTAGACTGAATCTTAACCACTGGCATTGCTCGGGGCAACCCTCTAGACCATCGTTCTTCGCCTGCCAAGCCATTACAGAAGGGGAAAGACCATATGCAAATCAGGCTTGGTCCCACCCCAAAAGGGGAAGTCCAGCCCGAACTGCTAGGTCACATCCCTTCTGCACGAGACCACAAGCATCCCCAAACATGTTTCACCCTTGTTGGGGCTCATCAGTGAGGAGTAGCTTGGGTCTCTAGGCCCAGCAGGCACGGGACCCACGTCTGGGCATACCCGTCCCACTCGGGGTGACAAAGCAAAAACAAAGAGGTGATGGCTGGAAGGTTTAGACTGAATCTTAACCACTGGCATTGCTCGGGGCAACCCTCCAGACCAGACCAGACCTTTTGGGGTGGGGCCAAGCCTGATTTGCATATGGTCTTTCCCCTTCTGTAATGGCTTGGCAGGCGAAGAACGATGGTCTGGAGGGTTGCCCCGAGCAATGCCAGTGGTTAAGATTCAGTCTAAACCTTCCAGCCATCACCTCTTTGTTTTTGCTTTGTCACCCCGAGTGGGACGGGTATGCCCAGACGTGGGTCCCGTGCCTGCTGGGCCTAGAGACCCAAGCTACTCCTCACTGATGAGCCCCAACAAGGGTGAAACATGTTTGGGGATGCTTGTGGTCTCGTGCAGAAGGGATGTGACCTAGCAGTTCGGGCTGGACTGCCCCTTTTGGGGTGGGGCCAAGCCTGATTTGCATATGGTCTTTCCCCTTCTGTAATGGCTTGGCAGGCGAAGAACGATGGTCTGGAGGGTTGCCCCGAGCAATGCCAGTGGTTAAGATTCAGTCTAAACCTTCCAGCCATCACCTCTTTGTTTTTGCTTTGTCACCCCGAGTGGGACGGGTATGCCCAGACGTGGGTCCCGTGCCTGCTGGGCCTAGAGACCCAAGCTACTCCTCACCGATGAGCCCCAACAAGGGTGAAACATGTTTGGGGATGCTTGTGGTCTCGTGCAGAAGGGATGTGACCTAGCAGTTCGGGCTGGACTGCCCCTTTTGGGGTGGGGCCAAGCCTGATTTGCATATGGTCTTTCCCCTTCTGTAATGGCTTGGCAGGCGAAGAACGATGGTCTGGAGGGTTGCCCCGAGCAATGCCAGTGGTTAAGATTCAGTCTAAACCTTCCAGCCATCACCTCTTTGTTTTTGCTTTGTCACCCCGAGTGGGACGGGTATGCCCAGACGTGGGTCCCGTGCCTGCTGGGCCTAGAGACCCAAGCTACTCCTCACTGATGAGCCCCAACAACATGTTTGGGGATGCTTGTGGTCTCGTGCAGAAGGGATGTGACCTAGCAGTTCGGGCTGGACTGCCCCTTTTGGGGTGGGGCCAAGCCTGATTTGCATATGGTCTTTCCCCTTCTGTAATGGCTTGGCAGGCGAAGAACGATGGTCTGGAGGGTTGCCCCGAGCAATGCCAGTGGTTAAGATTCAGTCTAAACCTTCCAGCCATCACCTCTTTGTTTTTGCTTTGTCACCCCGAGTGGGACGGGTATGCCCAGACGTGGGTCCCGTGCCTGCTGGGCCTAGAGATCACTGATGAGCCCCAACAAGGGTGAAACATGTTTGGGGATGCTTGTGGTCTCGTGCAGAAGGGATGTGACCTAGCAGTTCGGGCTGGACTGCCCCTTTTGGGGTGGGGCCAAGCCTGATTTGCATATGGTCTTTCCCCTTCTGTAATGGCTTGGCAGGCGAAGAACGATGGTCTGGAGGGTTGCCCCGAGCAATGCCAGTGGTTAAGATTCAGTCTAAACCTTCCAGCCATCACCTCTTTGTTTTTGCTTTGTCAACCGTATCTTCAGACTTTTCTTCTCGGTTATCTCTCTCCTCTTTATGTAGACATTCTTTGGGTACATTCCAATAGGAGCATCGCGGTCTTGAGGCTTAGTCCCTCTTTTGTAGTGTCCCTCCTTATTCTCTTTTACTTCTTTAAATGTCAATGTTTTAACTTCACTGGGACGAGTCTGATTGTTCCAGTAATGATTTTCTGCTCCCCTCCCGGATCTTCCGTCCCCCCCCCCCCAGTCACCAGGTTTATTATTCGGATGCGACCTTCTCTCCAACTAACAGAGTGGTGGCAGCGTTGTTCAAGGGCCACCACGGCTCTGTTATGATCACACGACTACTTGGTTCTCTCTCCGAGTAAGGACGCCTCGCATCTGCATTGGCTTCTCTCTTCTCTCCGGTTTCCCGACACTGTGCGTGCACCATTTCAGATTGCGTCTTCTCTGCCACAGGACGCTGCATCCAGCCTTGTCTCTGTGTAAGCTATTGAGCCAATTCGTAACTCGCGGCCTCCTCTCATTCTCCAGTCTCCTTCCCAATCCTTTACTCTGTAGCCATTGGACTTCGCAGCACTGTCTCCTATTCCTTTCTGTTTGTTTTGTCTCCTCTCCTCCACAGGCCCTCCTCCTCCTCCTCATCCCAGTAAAAGATGATTTTTCTTTTAAAGGGGTAATCGGTTTCCTGATGGCAATCGCTCATGCTTGTATTTCCTTCATAATTTTCTTTTCTGGATGGCTTTAGAGAGTCACGGTTGGCAGGTTTCTTCAAAGGAACGGCAGTCCTTGTCCTCAAAGGAGAAGTCTCTCCCAGTGAGGTCCCACCTCCCTTGACCCCAAGGGAGGGTGTTGCGGAGTGGGCTCACCTCCTGTATCTTCACAGGGCAGAGTTGACGTATTCCAGTGACGTGTCGCACTCGTCTCCCAGGGCAAATCTTCTCATTGGTAAAGTTGAAGCCTATCACTGATGGGCATTTTGTTCTTCTCTCGCGCCAGAGGCCTGGCGCATTTTATTGCTACATTTTAGTAACTGCTCGCTAAAACAAGGCATAGGTCCCCCCCCCCCCCCGAGCTTAAACTCTCCACGGTAAGACCTCTGTTGAGAAAATCCACGCTTGATCCAAATGATCTCCATAATTATTGCCCTGCTGCAGGCCTCCCTTGGCCGCCAAGATCTTGGAGAAATGGCGATGGATTCACTGCTCGCTACCCATCAGTCGGCCTTGCGTCCCGTGCACGGAACCGGGGCCGCGGCTAGTGATGCTGGATGTTGCGGTGGTTTTGACACCGTGGATCACAGTCTGTCTGAAGTCGGGAGGGGAGTTTCAGATCCTGCCTTGCAATGGTTTACCTCTGTCGCGTACCACCAATCTCAACGACTGAAAATCGATGGTTACTATTCAGCAAAACTGTATCGTTCCCCAGGGCTCCTTTCTCTCTCTCGCCCCTCATGTTCATCTTCAGGAAATGGGGGGCGGGGGGGTTGAGCTTTCATCGTACGCTGATACCCAGATGTATCTGAGAGTTGGTCATTCAGCTAAGTTTCTCCTTAAGCTGGGTCCCTGCAATGAGGAAGGTGGACTACGGATGTCCCAGAATGGACACCAGCGAAACCCAAACAAAACGGAGGTGATGCTATTTGGACCCAAACCGCTTTCAGCTGAGCCATATAAGTGCACCGTACCCCCTTGCTTAATAGTGTCGAGTCTCACTTGTGCCTCTAAAATGAAGAACTTGGGGTGTATTGGCAGCGAGTATCGGGTGGGAGCTAAGGTGGGATGTGGGTTTCATCCTGTCTGCCTTTTGCGCTTGGCTCTTACTTCCATGGCCCAGAAAGACCCTTCTACCGTGATCTCGTACTGCGGGAATTCCAGACACGATTGGCCAAGCTGGGCTCAGAACGCGGCGTCCCACCCTCACATAGAGCTCCTCGCTGGCTCCCCGCTGGGAGCCTCGGTTTGGTGTTAGGTGCGTACCCCATGCACCCCAATACCTCGCAGATAAAACTGACGTGGGGTGGACCAAGACGAGCAGTCTGGCGATTCCAGCTTCCAGATGCGTTTCCAGGGGGGGGCAGGGGAGGTCTCTGGTCTATGGCCCCAGACTGTGCAACTCTTTGCCATGGGAGCTTGGCAGCGTTCCGGGGTCCCTACAATTCCAGAAAGCTCGAAATCCTTCTGCTCAACTACCCTACTGGGATTAGGCACTTCTTACTGGACTGCAGTGGGTCTGCTTTGGTTTTTGCGCATTTCCATTTGCGCTCAGGTGCAGTTCGTTTCTGTCACGATGCGCAGTAGACATGGCTCCAAAATTCCGTATTAATGACCGGAGCCAATCGCCGTTCATTCGGGAAATACGTACCGGCCGCAGAGCACGTCCTTCTGGGACACACCGGAGAGGGCGAGTTCCAAAGCTTGCCTCAAATGGAGCCTCCACCCTATTCATGTGAGGGGGGGGGGGCTCTTTCATTTCGGGGGAAGTGGCGGGGGAGGGGCTCTTCATTTCAGAGTCAATTCCTTGTCATGTCCTGGCGATTTGCTGTGGGTACTACCGCATACCCTGTGATGACTTGGCAGCAGCCCCCTTAGATTGGGTGACTGTGTTTGGGTGAGTTCAGGCTCCACAAATAGGAGTAATGTCACCCGTACTATTTCAGTACTCCTTGTGATGTTTCAATCGTCTCACTTTTGAGCTGGCTTCCCCTTTTTGAGAGTCGGTTTCTTAAGATATTGGCCAGTTTCTAAGGGTTTTTTTTTTTGCTTCCCTTATCGCACTTGGCATCTGTACGGGTCCCCGCCTGGCGATTAGAAGCACGCCACATTTCCTGCCAGCAGCAAGCCTGTAAATCCCCCCCCCCCCCCCCCCCCGTGGCACACAGGCAGCGCTTTGTTCCTGCTGCACGCAGCACATGACTGCAGGAGCCAGGCCGGCTCTGCAGGGACCTCAACCTGTGGCAGTGAGCTGAGAAGCGAAGAGTCCGTGGATGTGCTGTAGCCGTGCTGCACGGGCACAGTGAGCTGAGAAGGGAAGGGGCCATTGCTGTGCTGTAGCCGTGCTGCACGGGCACAGTGAGCTGAGAAGGGAAGGGGGCATTGCTGTGCTGTAGCCGTGCTGCATGGGCACAGTGAGCTGAGAAGGGAAGGGGCCATTGCTGTGCTGTAGCCGTGCTGCATGGGCACAGTTAGCTGAGAAGGGAAGGGGCCATTGCTGTGCTGTAGCCGTGCTGCATGGGCACAGGGAGCAGCCGAGAAGGGAAGAGGCCGTTGCTGTGCTGTAGCTGTGCTGCATGGGCACAGTGAGCAGCCGAGAAGGGAAGAGGCCGTGGCTGTGCTGTAGCCGTGCTGCATGGGCACAGTGAGCCGAGAGGGGAAGAAACCCTTGCTGTGCTGTAGCCGTGCTGCACGGGTACAGTGAGCTGAGAAGGGAAGGGGCCATTGCTGTGCTGTAGCCGTGCTGCATGGGCACAGTGAGCTGAGAAGGGAAGGGGCCATTGCTGTGCTGTAGCCGTGCTGCATGGGCACAGTGAGCTGAGAAGGGAAGGGGCCATTGCTGTGCTGTAGCCGTGCTGCATGGGCACAGTGAGCAGCCGCGAAGGGAAGGGGCCATTGCTGTGCTGTAGCCGTGCTGCCGAGAGATTCTGGCGGGCTGAGGCAGCATGGGCACAGTGAGCTGAGAAGGGAAGAGGCCGTTGCTGTGCTGTAGCTGTGCTGCATGGGCACAGTGAGCAGCCGAGAAGGGAAGAGGCCGTTGCTGTGCTGTAGCCGTGCTGCATGGGCACAGTGAGCAGCCGAGAAGGGAAGAGGCCGTGGCTGTGCTGTAGCCATGCTGCATGGGCACAGTGAGCCGAGAGGGGAAGAAGCCCTTGCTGTGCTGTAGCCATGCTGCACGGGCACAGTGAGCTGAGAGGGGAAGGGGCCATTGCTGTGCTGTAGCCGTGCTGCATGGGCACAGTGAGCAGCCGAGAAGGGAAGAGGACGTGGCTGTGCTGTAGCCGTGCTGCATGGGCACAGTGAGCAGCCGAGAAGGGAAGGGGCCATTGCTGTGCTGTAGCTGTGCAGGATGGGCACAGTGAGCAGCCGCGAAGGGAAGGGGCCATTGCTGTGCTGTAGCCGTGCTGCCGAGAGATTCTGGCGGGCTGAGGCAGCATGGGCACAGTGAGCCGAGAAGGGAAGAGGCCGTGGCTGTGCTGTAGCCGTGCTGCATGGGCACAGTGAGCAGCCGAGAAGGGAAGAGGCCGGGGCTGTGCTGTAGCCGTGCTGCATGGGCACAGTGAGCAGCCGAGAAGGGAAGAGGCCGGGGCTGTGCTGTAGCCGTGCTGCATGGGCACAGTGAGCAGCCGAGAAGGGAAGAGGCCGGGGCTGTGCTGTAGCCGTGCTGCATGGGCACAGTGAGCAGCCGAGAAGGGAAGAGGTCGTGGCTGTGCTGTAGCCGTGCTGCATGGGCACAGTGAGCAGCCGAGAAGGGAAGAGGCCGTGGCTGTGCTGTAGCCGTGCTGCATGGGCACAGTGAGCAGCCGAGAAGGGAAGAGGCCGTGGCTGTGCTGTAGCCGTGCTGCATGGGCACAGTGAGCCGAGAAGGGAAGAGGCCGTGGCTGTGCTGTAGCCGTGCTGCATGGGCACAGTGAGCAGCCGAGAAGGGAAGAGGACGTGGCTGTGCTGTAGCCGTGCTGCATGGGCACAGTGAGCCGAGAATGGAAGGGGCCATTGCTGTGCTGTAGCCGTGCTGCGGAGAGATTCCGGCGGTCCGAGGCAGCATGGGCACGGGGTCGTGATCACCCAGCACCGGCCGGGTATTCTACTGCCCACCAGCAGCTTCCAGAAAAGCAGGTGGCGTGCACCGCGGCGTTCACCACCACACTAGACTTGGCGTGGCTTCGATCCAGCTGAATTCATCTCACTTTTTGTATCGCGATATTTGCGGGTTATATTGTGGTGAACCCCATTTCATACCCCTTACAAGTTTGTGCCGAGGAGAGATTAAGAACACTTTGGGCAAAATCCATTAGTTTAAGAGCAGTTAACTGGGTGCTCGGATTATTGTTTCGATGATGCTTTTAAGCGTGACGTTTAGACCACGTGATTGTGAGGGCTAATTCCTTTTTTTGTATTCTTGCGAGAAGCGGGTAAATGTGTGTGGTGTTTGTGGCCAAACGAAATCCGTGTGCAATGTAACGGACGGCAAGTATATATGGGAAAACTGCGCACCACAAGGATTGTAGCTTGGGCTCCATGTTTGCTTATGGACATCTCCATCGCCCATGTCCCCCCCCCCCCTCATTTATAGGAAATGGGGTCGGGGTTAGCAAGATGGTAGGGAATGGGGTTCTCGCCATGCGCCCCCCCCCCCCGCCCCCCTGGACCATTGTGGGTGCTCTCTACTGTACACTGCTGCCAAAACCTTCCAGAGAGCACAGAGGAGGTCTAAACATGTAGACTCCCACCGCCTCTATCTCCTGCCCCTCAGAAGTACCCCACTCACCGGAGTGTACCCCCCCCTTGCTTCACAAAGCCGGAGCACCACCCACCCCTCCTGGATTCGGACCACAGCTTCAGAGCCCCAAAAGCAATGGCCTCTCGAGTCTGCATGCTTGGCCGCATCGAGTGTCAGCCGTGCTCGGTGGTCCACGCCATGCGAGCAGCCAATGCCATCTCTCCCTCCTTTTCTTGCATGTGAGCAGCCTCACCTGTGCTCGGGTGCAGGATTAATCCTGCATCAATGGGTCAAGTACCGGCCGCGTGAAATGGTCAGCCATTCACTAATCCTAAAGGGAAGCTGTCGAACTCTTGGCCATAAGCGCAGTTGAATAAAACATGAAATCCTAACATGTAGGCTTTAGAGGTTTTCTGAAATAGAAACAAGCTTAAACCCTTACACCTGCACAGAATTATCCAAACGAATGTACGCTGGATGGCGCAGACTGACATGTACGAGTGTAAAACTAAAAAGCTTCCATTGCTACTAGAAATGGCGAAATTTGCCCCACTGGGAGACAAATTGTCTGCTATGACCATTTTTCCAACAGTGAAATTGGCCATTTCTGTCATTTTCCCAGCAGAAATGTTAGTGTACAGCGGCGAACCTAATAATTGTGGCTTCCTGATGGCCTGAAATTGGGGCAAGAAGGGAAATTCATCTTAAAACTGAGAATTGGAAGAAAAGAACTTGAATTGGAGGCAAGTTCGGCCAATTTGGCTTTGTCGGCTGTAATTTTGCTAGGAGTCGAAGTGTTGCGGAGCGCGCCTCTTGCATGGCACCTTCCTAGGGGCCGCATGACATTGGCGAAGGCTCTTCATGGCCCGCTGGATCATGAAGTTGCCGTCGTGAACAAACCAATGGTTTCCCAAACTAAAAATGCAGCCATCCACTGGCACCTGATGCTTGACCTGCAATGGGGGCGGCTACTACATGCTGGTGCATCATGAAGGTCTGTGCCAAAGTCCTGGGGGCTCTACCACCAAAATAATGCCTTCCCTGCTTCTGAAGGGAATGCACGCTGGTGGCCTACTATTCATGTCTGCTGGCGAAGATACCACTTGGAATCTGCCAACACTGCGGAGGGGCCGTGCCGTGCATCATGGGCTTGCCTTGGCCAGCAACGCACAATCCTCCTTTCCACCACCAGTGTTCTCTTCTCGAGCCCGCTGGCACGGCCAGACTTTGCAGTCCAGGTCGGGTGGAATCGTATCTGCCGCCATTGGCTCATCCTTTCCCTGTCCTTTGCGGAATGCAGAAGGCGGTCAATTTTCATGCAGCCAAGCAGGCGGCTCGCTTCCCTGCTGCAGATCCGTGGTGAGAGATCATACAGTGTGATCCTCAGAAGTCCGCTCGGGGGAGACGGATGCAGGTGATCTTGCTGTCATCCTTTCCTATTGGCTCATGGAAATAATTATTGGCCTTCTCTAAGCCAATCCGAATCTGTAGAATGCAGTCACTAACCACTGGTATTCTGACTTCTTAGGCAGCCTGGGAACCGACGGAAGGCACGTGTCGGCGTTCAGGAAGCAGCAATGCAAGGTTGCGTTCAATATGAGAGTCCGACCGTGCCCATAGCGCACAAGTAGAAGCTAAAACATGAAGCAATGCTTTAAAACCTTTTCACTGGAACATTACTCCGAGTGCCTGCTCCTGCTTAAACTCTTCCAGTTCAACGAAGTTTGCAATTAAAATGCTTACCTTAGGAATCCAAATTGGTTTTTAAACATTACAAATAAAACCACAGTTCATTGAATGGTTTGCGTGCTTTACGCCTCGTTAGTTTAACGTTGTACTTCAACACCACAACTCCAAACCCTGTATTGCTGTTGCCACTGTTTAGGGTGATAATGGCCATCTAGACCACAAGAGTCATCGTTCTCGCTTGGGATAGTGACCGTACACCAACTTACTCTCCAATGATTGACGAAAGTGGTTGTTTTGTGGTGGTCGAGCTTGTAGACTTGCGTTTTATGTTGGTGTTCGCTTGGCAGGGGTTCGCCGCTGCTTGTCTTGAGCATTCGCTTGGCAGGGGTTCGCCACTGCTTATCTTGAGCGTTCGGCGTTCGCGCGGCAAGGGTTCGCCACTGCTTATCTTGAGCGTCCTTCTGCTTTCTGGCCCCGCCGGGCGTCCTCTTCCTGTTCACGCTCCTTCTAGTGGTACGCTTTGGGAGATGGTGGAGAGAGGGTGTGGTGCTTTCCTTGTTTCACTTGATTTTGCCGTCCAACTGCTGGTTTTTGTCAACTGCCGTTGTCCTGGTAACTGGTCACTCCATTCCCTTCGGGGTAGGGATGTAATGGTTTGGACACTTCCTGTTATTGTTACTATACAGATTCGTTTTTTTTTTTTGTTTTTCTTCCAGGGATGGGGGGAGGGGATTGGTGGTGGAGCTGCAAGAACTGCCTGCTAGAAAACTATGGAAATTCTCTGGAATTCAGGAGCCGGGATGCAGCTGGTCTTTGGAAATTGCGAGGCCGCAGGTCTTTTATTGCTGCATAAATCTTCTGGGCCCCTTAACTAGATTTTGCGCCTGAATTTCTTGTTAAAGCTGCTCCATAAAATCATAATTTCCTTAAATGGGATTTTTAAAAAGTTTGTGCATTTGTAATCTCTCCTTGATTGGGCTTTCGGTGGCTTTATTGGCGCCCGACTCTCCTAACCCGGGATGCGAGGGGGAAGCAGTGGGTGCTTTCCGAGGTGTTCGCTCGTTAAGCGGTTGATTAACTTTTTTGTATTTAAACATCTTCCATGTGTTTGGATGGTTCCGTGGTTTCCATATATAATGAGCCTCTAGGGAGGGCCACACGCCTTGGCGGTCTCCCAGTCTGCGCATTGCTGTAGATTGTTAACGGGAATGCTAGGCTGTCGCCTCTACAGAGTGTAGACCATGGCCTCTTCGCTTTCTGCCTTTGCATTGGGGGTGGTTGATCAGCGTTACTCAATTCGGACTCTGTGCAGACTTGAACTTTGCTTGCTGTAGTGTCGGTTTAGCCTCCCCCGCCATTGGTTTAATATCCTACTTACTAAAGCTGCATATCTGACTGCAAGGGAGAGCCTTTAATGCCAATGAGGAGCAGCCAGTGCGCAGGGACGCGCGACGCTGTGCCGGGCGCAGGGAGTTTATGCGGGGGAGCGAAATTGATTTTGATTCATCGATATTGTAGCTAATTTTCTCTCTTGTTGAAGTTGTCTATTGTGTTGCATTTTCTGGTGACCTTTTGGGTTTACCGGGTTAGCCCAGTGTTTGTCTTCCACTAAGCAGTCTTCACTCGTGTTTGACGGCTGTCTTTATCATAATGTACAGCTTTAGTTTGTGATGAATGCATGGACAGCACTGTTGTGTCTTTCAGGTGAGGCCATCTTTGTGATTGTGTTTTTGGTGGCGACCCAGAAGGACTCGGACAACAATGGTCATGGTGTAAATGGGTTTATTCAAATAACAAACTGCCTAACTGGCCCTATCGCTAATGGGGGAAATTCTCTGCCTTCTAAAACAAAAACTAAGGGTGATCGTCGTAGTTCAAATAGTCCTGAGTCCAAATTCCTTGTTAAACTGACCCTAACACTTTAGCAAGTCTAACTCCAAATGAGGCTTGCACAATGGCCTGGAATGGGCTTTAGCTTGGCCAGTCTCTTGGAGGGCTCACCCGTCTCAATGTTCCGTCAGAATGTCTGTACACAATGCACCGCCCTCGTGTGTAGTTTATCCATTAATGTCAACTTGGCAGGTCTTTCTTCCCCCTTTCTGGGAAAAGATAAGTTTGTAGAGGAGCAGGTGGATGCCCCTTCTCTAGTCCTCAACCCCTCACCACCATCCTATTGGAGTAGCAGATGAAAAGCTTCAATTGGGAACCCATGTATGAGTTTATGCAACATGTCCATACTGCGTCAATTGTGTGAAGGATGATATGCACTCAGCCATTCAGGAAACACCCTCACGTTGACAGTGCAAGGAAGTTACCGAGAATGATGCCCACTGCCAACGTGCCAGAATGCGGCTACGGGAATTATGTACGAGCGTTCAGTAGAAGTCCGACGACAATGGAATGTCATGAAGACATCTGAACCTACGTTGAAACGATAAAGACTGATGATGTAACTTATGCACAAAGAGAAATGTGTACCTAAAAGAAGTAATCATGCAAATAAGGTGAAGTAACTTGCTGACCAATAACTGTAAATACGCTGTAACGCAAGGTAGAAAAAGCATATAGAAGCTTGCCAAGAAGACGTATGTATGTATGTATATATATATTTCTGAGGCTTGTGGAATCTGCTTAGATCACATGCTGTGCATAGGCCGACATCTAGTGGAAGCTGCAGAGTATTACAGTTTGTTTTTCGAAACTCGAAAATGGGCGTCGACACAGGGCGTGCCAGTAATACTATCCCTAGTGTGACGTCCACTGTACCCAAGATCCCTCACGCGTCTAGGATCCTCAGATTGTTTTTTTCCGCCATACTGGTCGGAAGCATCTTGCGGAGTCCCCTGGCCTTAGCCATACTTTGCTAAAATTTAAAATTATTAATCTATTGACATCCTTCCCCACCCCAACGTTGAACTTCGACACTCGACGCCGGCTGGAAAAGAAATCGACTGTCGGCTGCTGCACGACGGATTTGGGCCTCGGAAGGCCACTGGCCTCGGCCCGGGCCTGGTAGGCCGCTGGCCTCGGCCCTGCAAGTAGGGAGAGTGGGGGGTGGTACATACTCTACACTCTTGGTATATAGGTACACCCTATACATTTCCTACACTTAACAGCCCGCTGCCTCAAGGTGCGTATGGAGGGTACCCCTTTTCAATTCTGCCCCAAGTGCAACCGCAAATACCCTTGGGTCGACAGGCACGCCACGTGCAATCTCTGCTTGCCGAGGGACCACCCCGAAGCGAACTGCAGAGCGTGTAGTAGGTTTAAACCTAAGACACTTAAGGACCGTTCGACGAAGCGTTGGGCCCACCACGCCAGGCAGGCGGCCATGGCAGCGGAGGGCGCCTTCAGCGATGGCAGCGATGCCGTACTTTCGGACGGCGAGGGCATTACGGCGTCGAAAGACAGCCCGAGCGCAGGTCCCCGACCTCGGAAGGTCGTCCGGCAGGGCGGCTGTGGGGAAGACCCCCGGCGACGCAAGCGCTTCACATACTACACACACTAAATACACTAAGTCCAACCGAGACTCGACGACGTCGAGTTCTCGGAAAGAGGCACAGACAGAACGGTCCGATTTGGTGTCCTCTGGGCGCTCTCGATCAAGATCGCCGCATGACTCCAGGCAATCATCCACTCTTGCCAAGAGTGCCTCGCTCCCTAGGCTAACAGAGGTTCGATCGTCGGAAGACGAAGACGACTTCCACCCCCAGGCCGCGCTCCAGGAGACGGAGCCCGCAACTAAAACCAGCGAGGCCCCACGCTCGAAGGACAGGGACACCCCTCCCGATCCTCGACGCCAGGCGTCGAAAAACTCCAGAGCCACTAAGGGACAGGGAAAACATTTTTCTACGCACGGGGAGGGGGGGGAAAACAGCAGAAGAAACTACCTGCACTTTCTTCCACACCTGTAAAACACTCCACCCCCCCTAAATAGACAGACAAGCCCAGGTCTGCTGATAGGTCCACAACCAGCAAAGCTACTCAAGACAAATCCCATACACTTGCTGAGAGAGTCATTCCCAGTTCCAAAAAATGGTCCAGTGAAGACATAGATAGGGTCATGTCAAGAATGTCTTCTTTGGCTGATTTTTATGATAAAAATCCAGAACATTTCCTCTCGTATGATCCACAAGGGGCCACACCCTCAGGCTCTACTGATCCTATCCCCCCGAGTAAGAAGGCCCGGTTTGAAACCCCGATGAGGTCTGAACCCTTCGAGGTACAACCTTACGCAACACCGTACTCACGGTATCAAGAAGAGGCTTCCTTTTGTGGAGACCAAGAATTTGGTATGATAGAAGAGCAAACCGGGACGGGCTACTATGGGGATGATGAGGAACTGGAAGAAGAGGGTAACCCGGAAACATACAGAGTAGATTCCCCCGTAGAGAACGAAGCCCCGGTTACCGACTCCCCGGTCGATAATCAGCCCCTCCTAAATGAGGTTCTCGCTCGTGCAGCAGAACATTTCCACATTGACACCCACGGTGTACAGGAGGAAAGGGACTTTGCAGAAGAGTTAGTGGGAGAAAGGAGGCCGGTTGCCCAGACCATCCCTATCCTTAAATCCATTCAGCGGAGAATAGATCCGTCCCTGGTGAACCCAAACCTCACCAGAGCAGTCAATCCCAAGGTTGAAAAACTTTTCAGGGCAGCTCAGTCTGACCCTCTCTATATGAGGGCATCTAAAGCCAGACTCCCTAGTTGTTACCAACACTCGGAAGAGGGCTGGAACACCCTTGTCTTCGTCAGAAGCTCCTCCCGACAAGGAGAGCAAAAAACTATACGGTTTCGGCAGGAAAGTAGCCTCAACGTCCGCCTATCAAGCAAGGATTGCTAACTCCACCACCCTGTTGGCCAGCTACAACTGCCATCAGTGGGAAGAAGTTGCGGCTCTCATAGCCTCTGCTCCTGAACCGTTAAAGGGCCAATTAACTCAGATTTCCGCAGAGGGTAGAGCTGTGTCTGGTTGCATTTTGAAAGCAACCTTCGACGCCGCGGATAACGCAGGCAGATTGATAGCAAAGGGTACTGTTATCAAGAGACATGCGTGGTTACGGCAGTCTGGGTTTAAGGCAGAAACTCAGGCATCATTGTTAGACAAACCGGTGGAAGCCGATCTGTTTGGTAAGGCGGTCGAGGACGCACTGAAAAATGCCAAGGACGAATACGAGGCACTCAAATCCCTTGGCCAGTTAACCAATAAACCCCCTAACCAGAGAGGGAATAGTAATTTTCGTCACCCACGCGGCCAAAATTCACAGAGAGGATCTAACTATTCCCAGGGGCAGGGTACACAGTGGAACAACAACCAACAGTCTACCCAGGGTTACGGCAGAGGTAATAGGAGAGGTTGTGGTAAAGGCAGAGGCAGCCCCAGCAAGGGAGGCGGCACGCCTCCACCAAAGCAGTGACGCTCAGTTCAGGGTCCCTTCTCACGCAACCCCAGTAGGGGGACGCATTTCAAACTTCACCCAGGCTTGGGAATGGATCACATCAGACAGGTGGGTGCTGTAAACAGTATCCACGGGATATTGTATAGAGCTACAGCAGCGTCCCCGGAACCATCCTCCACGACAAAGAGTACACTCCTTAGAACATCAGAAGATTCTCCTCGAGGAGATCGCCATTCTTCTACAAAAGGACGCGATAGACCTCGTCCCGGGACACCAGGTAAACAAGGGTATTTATTCAACTTACTTCCTTGTGCCAAAGAAAGACTTGACAATGCGCCCAGTATTGGACTTACGGCCTGCCAACAAGTATGTCAACCCCCCAAAATTTCGTATGACCACGCTACAAGAGGTAATCCCCCTCCTAAAAAAGGGGGATTACATGGCAACCTTGGATATGAAAGATGCTTATTTTCATATTTCCATGTTCCCAGCGCACAGAAATGACTTGCGCTTCAAGGTAGACAGTCGCCACTACCAATTCAAGGTACTGCCCTTCGGGATAGCTTCAGCACCAAGGGTATTCACCAAGGTACTGGCGGTGGCGGCTGCACACCTACGCAGGGAGGCAATCCCAGTGTACCCTTATCTGGACGACTGGCTCATAACGGGGGAAACCCCAGGAATTTGCAGGACAAACATTCAAAGGACTATCGACCTCTTCCACGAACTAGGCTTCTCAATCAACGAGAAGAAGTCAAGCCTGGTGCCAAGCACCTCAAAACAATTCCTAGGAGCAATCCTGGATACCCAGGAGGGGTTGACCTTTCCTTCAGAAGAAAGAATTCGGAATATACTTCTGCAAATTCCGCATTATCAGTCCGGTCAACAAATAACGGTACGCAAAGCAATGCGTTTACTGGGCATGATGGCGTCATGCATTTACCTGGTCCCCCACGCGAGCCTGCGCATGCGTCCCATGCAGGAATGGTTGGCGAAACAGTGGTCTCAGGCAAGTGGTCAGTGGGACGATCTAGTGGTCGTTTCGCCAACACTGGTACAAAGCCTTCACTGGTGGACAAGAGAGAATCTCGCAAAGGGGAAACCCTTTTACGATCCCGAAGTACAGGCAGTAGTCACTACAGATGCATGTCTGACGAGGTGGGGAGCTCACCATCTCCACCACACAGCTCAGGGCCTCTGGTCTCACTCAGTGGCCAAGAACCACATCAACCTGCTAGAGCTTCTGGCAGTATTCAGAGCGCTTCAGGCGTTCGAGCCCCATCTACTAAACCTGTCAGTGCAAATCCGGACGGACAGCACTACAGCCATGTTCTACCTGAACAAGCAAGGAGTGACTCGCTCACCAAATCTGTCCAAGCTTGCCCAGAAAATCTGGATATGGGCACTCGGACGGAACATCTTCCTGTCATCACAACATGTTCCAGGGGAGCTCAATTCCCTAACGGATGCTCTGAGCAGAGACTCCCTCCCAGAGGAACACGAATGGGTTCTTCACAGAGAGGTCGTAGAAGATCTCTTCTCTCAGTGGGGTTTCCCCCTCTATAGACTTATTCGCCACAAGCGAAAACAGGCAATGCCCAGGATTTGCATCCAGGTTCCCCCAACCAGACTCCCAGGGGAACGCCCTGTGGATGAACTGGTCAGGGATGTTTGCGTACGCTTTTCCACCAACTCCTCATCAGGAAAGTGGTGAACAAGATGAACAGGGAATCGATGACGCTCGTCCTAGTTGCTCCCATGTGGGCAAGACAACCGTGGTTCCCACACCTACGCAGGATGGCGGTGTGCGAGCCCATCACACTTCCAGCCTGGTACAACCTACTGTCCCAGCACCAAGGTCAAACAGTGCACCAGCAACCCAACTCAATGAACCTGGCAGCATGGCTCCTGAGGTCATAGAGTTTGGACATCTCAAATTACCACAGAGGTGTATGGACATCCTAAAGGAATCTAGGAAACCAAACACAAGGCACTGTTACTTTGACAAGTGGAAGAGGTTCGTTATCTGGTGCCAGAGTAGACAAATCAACCCAGTTGATTGCACTCCTTCCACTATTGTTACATACATGCTCCACCTGCTAGATGCAGGATTGGTTTTTAACTCACTGAAAGTACACCTGGCAGCTCTCTCGGCTTACACCACTTCCCATAGCAAGGTGTCGTGGTGGAAAGTACCAGTAGTTAAAGCCTTCATGGAAGGAGTAAAGAGACTTCACCCTCCTGTTTCAAACCCACCGCCAGGGTGGGACCTTAATGTGGTGCTAGCCAAGCTCATGGGCCCCCCTTTCGAACCCATGCATAAGAGCAGTCTCAAACACCTGACTTATAAAACGGCCTTCTTAGTAGCTATTACCTCTATAAGAAGGGTCAGTGAAATTCAGGCTCTGTCAGTGCAGGATCCTTTCTTTACTATCCATAAAGACAAACTGGTTTTACGCACACACCCTAGGTTCTCACCTAAATTTATATCTAAATTCCATGTAAACCAGTCCATCGAGCTTCTGGCTTTCTTCCAGAACCCGCAAAGCTCGGCTGAGGTGCAACTACACACCCTAGATGTGCGTAGGGCAGTCCTCTACTATGTAAATAAAACAAGACCGCTAAGGAAAGCAGATCAACTGTTTGTGTCCGTAGCTACATGCAGAGAGGGGGATCGTGTCTCTAAAGGTGCCATCTCGAAGTGGATTATTAACTGTATCCAGCTGTGTTACTCACTCTCTGAAAAGACTCTGCCTTTTACGCCAAGGGCCCACTCTACTAGAGGCATTGGGGCCACTCTGGCTTTCATTGCAAATGTTCCACTCAACACCATTTGCAAAGCCGCTACATGGAGCTCAATACATACTTTCACTCAGCACTAGTGCATTGACACTCATTCCAAGACAGATACTCAAGTGGGACAAGCGGTTCTAAGACACCTGTTTGCTCATGACCCTTCTCACATCCCACCTCCTTCTTCAGGTACTGCTCGCTAATCTATGCACAACATGTGATCTAAGCAGATTCCACAAGCCTCAGAAGGGATACATTACTCACCGTAATCGTATTTCTGATGCTTGTATCTGCTTAGATTCACATGCGACCCACCCTTCCTCCCCTCCGAGAGAAGGCGCATGATTACTTGTAGTCTTACCTTTCTTTCTATCTGCTTGGATTATCTGTACTCGCGCTACTCCTCATGCTACCTCATGTCAGAAAAAATACAATCTGAGGGTCCTAAACGCGTGAGGGATCATGGGTACAGTGGACGTGACACTCGGGATAGTATTACTGGCACGCCCTGTGTCGACGCCCATTTTCGAGTTTCGAAAAACAAACTGTAATACTCTGCAGCTTCCACTAGATGTCGGCCTATGCACAGCATGTGAATCTAAGCAGATACATTACTCACCGTAATCGTATTTCTGATGCTTGTATCATATATATATATATATATATATATATATATATATATATATAACACACAACGTTTAAGGCGACGATGGCCCATATTAAAGAATAAGCCCAGCCACCTCCAATTTATGAGCCTGGGATTGCAAATTCAAGTATTAATGGAGAAGCTGTTTCATGTGAAGAATAAGGGAGTACATTGGCCTGAAATCAAGGAGGCTGTTTCGAGAGATGGGTGCAAGGCACAAAGGGAGTGGAATGAACAGACCATGTGCGTCAGATATATTTCTGCTGAGGTTAGGAGAGACAGGGACATTTGCAGATGCCAATTGTTGGACAACCACGAAGGCAAAGCCTTTGTGAGGTGGAGTGAGCAAGTCTCTAAAGGCTAGAGAGGGTAATGGCATCCTGTTTAATAAAATCCAATCGCGGTAATTGAGAGGCTGAAATGGACAAAATCAAGATCTCCTAACGGATGATGAAGAACTCAGACTATTCATATAGTGGTGTGCTCACACTCCCTTGAATGTCCCAGAACAGTGAGCAGCTTACGAAGTAAACTACAAACGATCGACCTTGGCTAATGATCAGGTCGATGAAATGCAATGGACTAATTGGATACTTGTAAACTGATCAGAGCATGTACGCCATTCCTAACAGAGGCCAGCTGTATTACCTTAGCTAATGCACTTATCATATCCAGACTGGACTATTGTAATGCCCTATATGCGGGATCTAACAAGTATATCCTCAACAAACTCCAAACTCTCCAAAATAACGCTCTTAGAGCAGCCTTAAACATACCTAACAGAGCGTCCTCTGGCTAAAAATCAAAGACAGGATCACCCTCAAAACTCTCTCGCTCACGTCCAAATGCCTCAACAATACAGCTCCTCCGTATCTAGCAAACAAACAAGAGAATCTCAAACCGTCCCACAAGAATGACGAACGCTTATACCTTGATGGTGCCTAGATACAAAAAAGAGCACAGCTGGCGGCGCCAGCTTTCCAGTCACAGCTGCCCAAACCTGGAACAAACTCTCCCTAGAACTTAGAAAGGACCAACCCTACCCAAGTTTCAGGCGTAAGGTTCTCTCATGGATATGATCTAATGACATCTAATGTGATCCCCCCTCCTTAATAGAACCACTCGTCCTGAGTATTTGTATTTGGTTTATTTATAAAGCGCAACCAGGCCCAGGGGCATACGGGCGCGTACGTTTTTTGATCTTGTTACAGAAGAGTACAGTTACATTAGCAAGCAGTAGGCAACAGTTACAATAGTTGTAGTTACAAATAAATACATACATTGGTATTACAGGTACAAGCATACATGTTGCAATTAAGGCGGTGGGCCGAAGGCGAGACAGATAGTAATATTATTTACAATATGTACAGTGGGTAGGCAGTAAATCTAAGCTCTAAGATGTTAAGGTGTCAATGTGTCCAGGTCTTGAAGCCAACGTTTGGTGTTGCGTTTAAATAGGTTGAAGGAGGTTACAGACCTGATTGGAACAGGTAGAGTTTTCCATAGCTTTGAGGCTTGTACAGGGAAACTAACTCCTCCCGAGTTATGGAGTTTGAATCTTGGTATAGACATAGTGTTAACTTGAGTTGTTCTAAGTGGTCTTGTAAATGTGTATGGGGTAAGTTGGTTCGAGATGTAGGATGGTGCAAGGTTAGCCCTGGCTTTGTGGGTAAGGGCAAGAGCTTTGAAGGATATTCTGTGCTCTATAGGGAGCCAATGCAGGTTACGTCTAGTCTCAGAGATATGCGACTTCTTAGGGATGTTGAGGGCTGCCCTAATGGCGTTATTTTGAGTTACTTGTAGTTTGTGAATGTTTTTGCGGTTAGTGCCCAAGTATAGGGCATTACAATAATCTACTTTGGACAAGACTAACGTTCTAGCAAGAGTAATGCAGTTGGGAGTGGAGATAAATGGCCTACATGCGGTAATAAGTTTACATGTGTAGGCGGCTGAAGACGCTACTGCATTGGTTTGTTTGGTGAAGGATAATGTGGCATCGAGGTAGATACCAAGGGTTTTAGTATTGGAGACGGGGATGGGGTTACCATCAATAGTGAACGATTTGAAAGCAGCATTTCATTTTTTTAGTTTAGCGTGAGTACCAAGGATAATCAACTCAGTTTTTCGTCATTGAGACAAAGTCCATGGTGTGCCATCCACGCTTGTACTACTGCGTATATTTCATTGAGGGTTTTGCTATCAGTTTCATAGTCACCAGAGCTAGGAATGAGTATCTGGGTGTCATCCGCATAATTAGTATGCGTGACACCCAGATAGTCAAGGATATCGAAAAGGGGCTTCGTAAATACATTATAGAGCGTTGGGGGACATGCAAGAGCCTTGCGGGACACCACACGAGACTGGTGAGGGTTCAGCTCATCCAGGCAGTGGCTGCGTCGGAAAAGT
Source organism: Ambystoma mexicanum (assembly GCF_040938575.1). Classification (NCBI taxonomy): domain Eukaryota; kingdom Metazoa; phylum Chordata; class Amphibia; order Caudata; family Ambystomatidae; genus Ambystoma; species Ambystoma mexicanum. The sequence continues at coordinate 1,477,193,480 of NC_090934.1, forward strand.
GAGCTGCAGATTTCAGGTCGTGGCAAAGCGTTTGGTGGTTGACCAAGTCAATACCTTCCTGACGATGCCCTTGCTAACCTGTCCCCTAGGGACCCTGACCTCCACTGCTAGTATCCAGCTACCTCACTGGATCCCACTGGGACTACAAACTGTGGTTGACTGTTACTCAGCTCTTTCATGCTTCCGACACCTGGCACTCAACTGTACAAGTATATTCAGACTGAAACGTTGTTGAACTGTTCTACGGCCTATTTCTTTTTCTTCCAACACCTGGCATTAACTGTATAAGCACATGCAGACTATAATGTTGTTGAACTGTTCCTACTGCTTATTTGTGTGTGTCACTGTAACCAAGTTCTCAAGTATCCTTGTAATGTTTGCGCCCGGCTACCTGCGGGTTTGGTTTTGCGCTATATTAAATAAACAAACAAACGAAGAATACGTTCACGCAGCTTGAACACCACAGTTTTGTTCACGTGCTGCTAAGGAGCGGAGTCCAAGATTGGATAGAGTTGCCAACCAATCAAAAGGCCTGCCACGCATTTTTATACACCATGTTGCCGTTATTAGCCATATTCTCTGCTATGAGTATGTGACGTACGTAGAAGTAGCTCAGGGCGTGTCTTATAGACTAGGGGCAGCCAATGAGATATTAACCCGTATATCATTCTAGGAGTAGATACGTTCCCCTAACCAATTCCTCCCTGCAAAAGGTTTTATGAAATGACACGTAGGAGGTTGTCATAAATGACATATGTGAAGTCTATACATCCTGTACGAGCAAAATTGTGTGAACGTTGAGCATCTAGTTTGACAGCTGTCAGATCGCCCTGCTTTCTTTCATTGAGATTAAAGCAGTATTTTACCATCTTCCTTTGGTCTGTCCGATTATTTGGTCTGTGACTTTTACTGATGATTCCATCTAGCACATAGACGCTTGAAGGTGTGAGAGCACGAGTTATTCTTCCAATATGTTGTTCTTCGATTTATCACTGGTTAAATCCCTGCAGGACCATTTCAGCTTTTTAGTAATAAAAATCCCTCCAGGGTCACTTTGCAAACACTTCTCTGTAGCCCACCTTTGTGGCACTGGGACGCCCCAAAGTCCTGCGGCTTTTTGGTAGGATTATTGGTTCACAGTCCAATTACTCTTCCCCAGCCTTGGTACAAAGCACACGTGTACCTTCCACTCTTTCTGATACTGTGAACGACATCCCCAGCCTTTATGGACTGTTCGTATTTCTTTCAGTCTGATTTGACTTGGGTCGCATGCCCGCTCCACTCTTGCAGGCTTTCACACATTAACTTCTCCAGCCTTGATCTGCAATATTCGCATCTTTCTCACTCCATATTACCTGGATCTTGTTCCTGTCCGGTTCCCCACCTCTGGCAGTCTTTGACCCCCCCTCCCGCCCCAGGTTACAGGCTTCATTGGCATCTTCACGGTGAGAGCAGACACTTCCCTGTTTGTACTCATCTTGGTAGTTCCAGCACTCGCTGTGTGGACCTCGGGACGCAGGCTCCTTGCTTTTGTCTGGTCTCTGCGTCGGTTGCTCAGGCGCCCGGCAAACCACTGTGCTCTATTGGTCACGTCTCCAGGAGACAGTTTGCTTCACGTCTAGGGCATTTCCTCACTGGAGCCTCTTGCTTGGTCTGCTTTCACACTTCATAGCCTCCAGCTAGCGGGTCTTGCTACTGCTGGCTTCGCGGCTCTGCGTAACTCCATCCCTCCTGGACGTGATCGCAGAGGCTCTCCTCTGTGTGTCGTGAATTCTCCTCCCTAGGAGTCGCACACAGCGTCTCTGGTGTCAGTTTATTCACAGTTCTTATTGTGTGCATGTGTGTCCTCATTCCTTTATGGCGGTCTTCAGCTGAGACTGCATTACCTGAAACCAACAGGGTAGAAGCAGGATTGCTGGTATTTTCAGTTAAAATTTGATATCAAACCGTTCTTTCCAGTCCCATGCAGACGGGCAATGTAGTCCGTTCAGGGAGGTCCTCATTGGACTGCGATTCCTTGTCCCCAAGATGAGTCACTTCCAGTGACGTCCCACTTCCCCAGACACCTAGGGAGGGTCTTGTAGAGTGGGCTCACCCTTGCTAGCCTCTCAGGGGGAGGCTCCCCTCTGGGGAGGAGGAACTAGTTGAGATTCATCACATGTTACACGGGCGTTTCATTGTGTTCAGCTGCTGCTTATTGTAGGTCCGTTCTTGGGTATACCAGGGGTGGGGGGGTTAGACCATGTTGTGAAGTTGTTTTAGGGGGGCTTGTTGTGAATATTGGTTCCTTTTTGGTTTAAGGTTGACACTAAGGCATCAACGTTAGGGTTAGAAGTGTTTGCGAGTGTTGCAGGACACATCGAGTGCTTCCAAGGGAAGTTCTTGAGTGGCGCGAAGACCAATAGGGCTTCCCCTTTACCATGTTTATTAGTCCAGAGAGTATGTGTATTGAGCATAGCTGTTATGTTACTTGGCATTTATATAGCGCTCAATATATCATTGTTATGACCTCAAAGCGCTGGTCGGTTGAACACCCTCGGGAACCGTAGTTCTGGTCAGTAGAAAGAGAGTGATGTAGGGTGCGTGTGTGCACCAGATGTGTGCAGCTGATGTAAATGCCGGATGTTAGCTGCATCCTAGCATTTAGGCGTGGTGCTGGAGATGTCAGTTGAATCTGTGCAGTTTGGTGGGTCAACACCCAGACTGGGCTCTGACTGCGTTGGGCCTGAAGGACACATATATGAGCAACTTGACCAGAATGTGCTCGGCTAGCTGTGTTTTATTAGGGTGATGAGGTGTGCATGGGGTTGTATTCGTATGTGAACAGCTAGGCCAAATTAATCGGGGGGGGGGGTGGGAGGGGTTGAGGGGGGGTATAGCTGTGTGACCTCTCCAGGCAAGTGGAATTGGGATCAGTCTTTTAGTTTTGAGTGTTGTATAATCTAGGAGGAGTTTCTCTTTGGGTGATGTCCGCTTCTCGATTATGGTTGTGGTGCAATCCGGCATGACTTTTTTTCTTTCGATGGCTGCAGGAGAAGCCGTTTTATGGACACACCGTGTGAGCCAAGAAGGACTTCGCAACTGGCCACCGCACAGGCCAAACATATTTTATAATTGAAGTACGTTAATGACCTCAATTTTCTATGTTGTTTGGCAGCAGCCAGAAGGGTGTTCCCCAAGGGACACGGGGTACCTTTCTTGGGAAGGTTTTTGCCTGGCAGCACTTTCTCTTGGACAGTTGTAGCGAGCAGGGCTGTGGATTTGGTGTACACGCTACGTGGTTTTTTTGTGTGGCAGAAAGTGCAATGGTTTTGGATATGTTTGGCAGCAGAATGTTCTCTGCGAGCGGTTATGAGCCGATCATGTGATGGCGCGGGTGGGTCGCCGATCATGTGATGGCGCGGGTGGGTCGCCGATCATGTGATGGCGCGGGTGGGTCGCCGATCATGTGATGGCGCGGGTGGGTCGCCGATCATGTGATTGCCCGGGTGGGTCGCCGTGTAGTTGCCACTGGCAGCCCTTTCACCTGATGGCACAGTTGAGCTACGGCTTCTTTGTCTTTTGGGTTTAGTCCCATTGAATAGTAGTTTATGGGGTACTGATTCCCCAGAATGACTTTATTTTGGATGTATTGACCAATACTGCTGCATGCCTGAGGGTCTCCATCTATTTTTGGTAGCATTTAATTTACTGACTAAGGAGGCGGAGACAATTTACTGTCAAATCTCCCCCCATCTGGACTGAGGTGGGCAGGCGCAGCACACGCACCCCATGAGGGCAGGTTCTTCCGTTCCACATATTTTATTTGAACCCTAGTGCCATATTCTGCTTAAACCCGGGGCTAGCAAGGCACTACCTTACTGGTGGGTCTATAATCCCATGCCAGGTACATGTGCCCCCGCCTATGCCTCTCCTCCCGGCTGCATGCTCTGCGCTAATTGTTTGGCCCACCTCGTGAGCGCTTCCCTACCCTCCCTTTGAACCCCCCCCCGCCCCCTTGGATTGCCACCCCCACACGGTGCCGCCATCCACCCGCGAGCTGTTGAAGAGGATAAATGTCAGTTCCACACCATTACTCACAGACAAACTACGTGTTTTTTCTCCCAGAAATAATTTTCTGTCCAGATGCGAAGCACTCAGGGCAGGATGGAAGATAAATTGAACACAGCAAATGATGGTGAGGGCACGGCATGGCGGTGTACACCTGGGTGAGGGCGCGTCCTGGTGGTGTCCACCTGGGTGAGGGCGCATCCCGGGTGGTGTCCACCTGGGTGAGGGCGTGTCCCGGGTGGTGTCCACCTGGGTGAGGGTGCGTCCCGGGTGGTGTCCACCTGGGTGAGGGTGCGTCCCGGGTGGTGTCCACCTGGGTGAAGGCGCGTCCCGGGTGGTGTCCAGTGTAGGCTTGAAAGCATATTGCTTGAAACGCGGGAGAGAAGTGGCTGGAGGAGGAGTGGTCCACCAGACCCGTCACTTCATTCAGCAGGAACAGGGGGAAGAGACCAAGTTACTGTATGTCTCTGAAGGGCTCCTGAAATGGAGACCCCCTGTTGCAAGGCCCAGCCAGCAGTGTGGTGGCCTTTGCCATGCTCCTGAATGCCCTATTGGTGGAGTGGAGGCCAACGGGAAAGCAATGCCGGGGTCTCGGGGGCCTCTGTGCCTGGAAACATTCATCGACATTGGAAGCCTGAAGACGCTTCGTTTTATTTGGTCTCCTATGGCTTCCTTGGGTGCCATTGGTTGCGCAGGGCCTGGAACTACCAGAAGGGGGCGGGGGGGGTTCCCAGCTCATCTCATTGGGCGCACAGTGTCTCTCACTAACATTGTAAAGTGGAGCAGAGGTTGGCCAAAGTCATGCCACGCCAGCATCCTGCCCCCAGTACTCACCCTCTGGACCCAAGTGACCAAGCAAGGCTCCTCGCAGGTGGGCTGCTCCAGCCACGCTTGGCCACTAGTGGGCGCTAGTAGGTTCTGCTCATCTTACCTGTGGGGGGGAGGGGGGCAGAAGGCGGAGACTGAGTTTCAGTTCATGGCTGCTTGTGTGCACAAGTATCCCAAGTTCTGTGGACGGAAATTTCTCCTGGCAGGTGGCAAACACCCTGTGCCCTTCTCCGTCCTAGGAGCCCTGGTGCTTGTTGGCGTTTGCCTGGAGCTGGGGAATAACCGCCACCCAGGAGGAGGACATTTGGCACTGCATGAAGCGTTTAAGTCAGGGAAGTATTGTACCGAATATTAATCTCCACTGGCTGCACTCTGCGAACTACCCACGCTTCTCGCTCCTCCTTGAAGTTGCCCAGGGAAGGTTCTCTAGCCCCGGGCCCTGCATCAGGCGCAGAGTCTTTGTGGGAACTGGCTGGAACACCGTTCTTATTATTATTTTATGTTTCCCGCCAGAGAGAAAAGCTTCTTTGTGTTCGATACCTGCTTATGGTTAGAAGGGTGGTAGGGCGAGGAGATGGAAGCTGTTGGTTTCTCTGATGTTGTAGCAACAAAAGAGGCCCAACTGCCAATGGAGCCGTGCGCGCCCACACGATGACGCCTTCTGCATCCTGGCTACACTGTGGGGAAAACCCCACGGATTAAGGAACACGGGCTTTCTTGCAGTTGAAATACAATGTTCAGAACAAATTTGTGGCAGTTGGGGAAATTTTCCGTATGCTTACATTTCTCGGGGTCCAATTATGGTTAATTTCCTAATTTTAAGAGTGCTGAATTGATTTTGGAAGCAAGCGCCCGGAGCTCACAGAAGCAGTGTTGATGCTGAACTTTTGGGCACCCGCTTCAGTGACCAGGAGCACTTCAAGTTGCTTTGGAGCACTGCAGTTGACTTACCTAAAACGGCTTGCACACCACACAACACACCGCACCGCACCCTCCGATATAGGAAGGAATTTTTTCCATGGTAATGGTACTCCTGGACCAGAATCGAGCCATGCCTTGCACTCTCCGGCCCCGTTGGAACCCGTGCAACGTGTGAGGGCTGCTGTTGCATGCGGATGATGCAAATCATCACAACACAGAAATGAGGGGACGATTCACCATGCATGCTACATGCTTCGGGCCCCCCTGTCTGTATGCCTTATCCTTTCTACAGCACAAACACTCGTTGGCGACTGCTGGTCTTTGACTGTATCTGCTGAGCTGCCTTCATTCCGTCAAGGTATCCGCAGTGGCTGGTTAGGTGGTTAGGGAGTGGGCGACCCTCTACTCTGAGGGATTCGACCATCCGTACATGGAGTGTGCACTCGCCTGGGTGCTTTTTTCATTTTTAAATAATGAAAATGAATGATGGTAGATGAACCTCTGAAAATGTGTGGCCGTTCTGCACACATTTTCCCTGCTCACCGCACCAAATGCATAGTCTTGTTTACTTCAGGAGGACCGTCTACAGGCACCGTCCTCCCCTGTCATGTTCAGCTGGAATGTGACAGCCACTGGTATGTCAAAGCATTCCAAGAAGGGGGACCACACACCTTCCTCCAGCCATGGGCAGCCTAATTAAAATATCAAAGGCCACATGGATCTGCCTCCCTATTGTTTAGTTTGGCTGGGGGCAGTGCATACTAATGAGATAATTAAGGCAAGTCTGCGAAGGGGCTTATTCCCAGAGCAGACAACAGGAAAGTGGGGCTAACACCCTTTTGGTATGCAATGTGTCAACTTGAAGCTAGTTCCCACCCCTCTGTATGAAAGGCAGTGAATGACATGTCTGGGTCCATCAGTTACCGTAGGTACCCCTGCAGAGCAGAGTTCCTTCATTGGGGCGAAGTATGTGATTTGATGCAGGTAGGACGTCTGCTCTTGTCACAAACTTCAAAGGAGACCTGCGCTTTAATCAAGAGTCAGAGGGCTCAGTTAGCCAGAGAGACACTTCGATAGACAGGAAGATGGGTGGGACTTAGGAGTACATGTCATCCCTTACCTTTGCCTTTTGCAGAGCACTCTGGTTCTGACCTCAGGCATAACAGAAGATTGTTGATGGGGACCAAGGATTAGTTCATTAAGGTAGGCTTAGCCTGCACCAATCAATAGGACCCATTTTGCTTTACAAGAGGGCTGAACCCGTCACTTACCAGATCATCCCATGACTCCAAAAGGAGTAAGGAGGACTTGGGCTGAATCTACGGTCAACCTTATATCTTCCGCCAGCGAAGGAAGGCTAGGATTTCCAAGAGGGAAGCAAGATCCTTCCCATAAACATCTCCCAGGGAGCAGAGGGAGATACCGGGCTCAGAAGACCCATCAAGCATCTCCAGAACCGGTACCCAGCCAGCAGACAGTGTGCCCTGCTAGGTTCTGCCAGCAAGCTTCCTAGGTGGGAAGTACCAGAGAGTATCTGAACTAAGGACAAGGCTGTTGCCTGCAAACACTCCTAAGATTTGGGCCAGCCACCTTGAAAGGATGCCACGAGATGTGCAAAGCTAGGAGGAGGGGGCCACACAAGCATCAACCAGCCTCCATCTTTAAAGACATTTTTGAGACAGTCGAGACCTCGAACTGCAACTGGCTGCACCACTGACTGTTGTCATTCTGCAGTCACTCAAGCCGTCGGAGATGCCTCGACCAGCGTTCAGATCTACCGACCAGCACAGAAGCAATGTTTCTTGACCCCAAGCCGCCATGTAGGCCAGCCTGCAGCCGTCCATCCTGCCTCGCTTGCCGAGCTGCCTGATACCTGCAGCTGTCTCTTGTCGTGACCTCTTGAACAGTAAGACTAATCACTTTACCAACTACCCTCCTGTCGGTTACGAGAGTGCATCCCTTTACTTCGTCAAACTCTGTCCTGTGTTCCTTTACAGGGTGGGTTGTATTTTGTAGTGTGCTAGAACTGTCTGTTGTAGTAATAAAGTAAATATTTGTATAGAACCTTGAGAATCCCCTTTTATTCGCCTCCAGCACCTTCGGGGTTAGTCGCTTCTTCAAGCAACGAGTTGGTGGTAGATCTTTCTTTGGCTTGGGGCCTCCCTCTGAAACAGCCTCCCTGAAACTTGAGGACCATCTCCAGTTCCGGAAGCACCGCAAGACCTTCCTCTTTGCTTCTGCTTTCTCTCCTCCTCTCCCCTGCTGAACTCATGTCTGAAACTGCACTGGTCTCCTGGCTCCCCTCTGATCTCGGGCCCAGGTCCCCTCACCTGCCAGCTGCACACTTGCACTGCCTCCCTGGCAACCCCTGCACTTGGGGGTTGTTCTGTATCCCTACAGTCCCCTACTTGCTCTTGACACTTGATGTCTGCACTTTTTACCTATTGTTTTATTTATTTACTATTTATCCTATGTATTGCACTGCCCTCTACCCTTTCCGCCCTGCACTTTTCCTCCCCCTCCCCTGCACATGCGTGATCTCAATGTCACGTGGCCTAGTAAGATTGTTGTCTGTCTTCCCTCTGTTCCCCTCCCATGTTGAGCCTTGAAACACTTGTGCTTTGGCGCGTTATAAATGTCATATCATATCATCATTGGGTAATTGTATTTTCACTGTGTTGCAACTAACCAACGATCCATGATCTTGCGGAGATAAGCCTGCCGTTCCGTCCACGTTACCAAAATTGGACAAGGAGGTTTATAACTGACTTGTGTTTCCAATCTGTTTGGATCCCTTCTGGTGTACTAGAGGTGCGGGCTGATTAACGGTTTAGAAACCAATATCCTTCCCTGGACCACTGGTGCCCCAGAAGTTGATTCGTCACATCTACTATTGTCTGTCTGGTTGGCGTGGCTTTGTGACCAGAGCCCGGTGAGAATGGACTCTGCAGTTTTGGACTATTTGTGGACATGATGTAGCGTGTGTGAACATGCTTGGTAGCCACAAACGCACTGGTAACATGTTTTGAATGGGTAGGCTTTGGAACATATACCAGTAGTGTGAAGTCCTTCATGCGTATGATTTCCAAGTCCACTCCTCTAGAGATAAACCCACTCCATGTTTTCAGTATATTCACACACCTTTCCATCCAGTGTTTCTCGATGGGAGTCACTGAGGTAGTCTGTGGTTATCAGGAAAATGTTGCGGGCAGGGCCAACCGGGACAGGACTTGCGGTCCCATTGCTAAATCTATGGAGGCTTCGACATGGGTGGGGCGTGCGTGCAGGCATGTCCATAAGCCCTCGTGGATTTCCCAGGCCACACTGTGTGGGAGGCGGAAGCGCGCATGCGGCCACACTGTGTGGGAGGCGGAAGCGCGCATGCGCGCACGCGTTTTACCTTGGTTTTTAGGACGGAAGCGGGGCCCCGTACATCCCGCCACGCAGCTCCAGCTCGAAGGAATGTCTGGTATTTTTGGGAATGTAAACATTGTTTTCTGCTTCCGCGGCTACTGGCGGCTCCTGCTGCTTCCCGCCTTCAGCATTGGATGAAATGGCGCTGCTCTTTCCAGATGTTTCTGACTCTGGCACGTGTCTGTGGGGGGGGGGGGGGCTGGCTGTGTCCGGAAACGGGAGGAGAGAAGCGAGGGGAGGCGTCTGGATCAGTGAGGCCTGGAGAGGCGAGCCTCTTTTGGGTTTCCCCAGGAAGAGGCGGATGTGGTCAAACTGAAGAGAGGCGGGAGGGGGGAGGGGGAGTAGGAAAGCTCAGTATTTTGCATTCACCACACTGTGGCCTTCTGGGAGTATCCTATAGCCCCATGCCTTGGCACATCCGGGGGGGCCACCCCACCTTCACGCATCCAGGGGCCCACTCCGCCCCCATGGGGGTGTCCGTCTTGCGTTCAGAATCCGTGGTTTTTCGCTGTTTCAGAGGCCGATGCAGCAATGTACTAATGCTATGCCGGCCCCAGCGGGCACTCCACTCCCCTTGAAAATGCACGCAAATAAAATGCAGGGCCATTGTGGACTTGGAAAAGCGCTGGGAGAGGGTGGCCGTCATGAGGGCCACGGGGCGTGCCACAGTAGTCCTCTTGGAGATACTCCCTCCCATACCGTACGAAGCTGCCCCGAGCAGGGCCGAAGATAGGAGCAGTAGTTAGGAGTTGAGGGGGGGGGGTGGTGGGGCGGGTTTGGTGCTGCACTCGCATTCCGATAGCTCCCAACACAGGCTGTTCTGAGAGGGGCACCAAGATGTCTGCTCTTGAAATGTGGGCAACGTTTTTGCCAATGATTGGCTCTCTGACTGCGGCTTCAGGAAGTCGCCGGGGGACTTTTGAGGGAACACTTGGGTACATTGTCTGATCTTCCTCTCGTCTGAAGCACAAACTGTACGCTGTGCATAGAAGGGAACATTATACTTTTTTTGTTGTATTGCACAGTCTCGTGATTGGAGAATGCATTAAAAACTGAGGGGGGGGAGGGGGGGAAGAGCGCGTGTCTGCCATGAGTTTCTCTGTGGCCCCTCCTCCCTGTCGCTCCCAGCGGCTTCCGTCTGTATTACCGTCTTTTCTGTTATGCATACTTTTTTATCGAGTCATCCTCCTTCACACCCCCCCACCCCACCCCGGGAACCCCTTGAGTGAAACTATTGTTACTGCCCCCTCAGAGTGAAAAATATTGTTGCTATTTTGATTTTTATTTATTTTATGTATGTATTCGGCATCAGGACGCCACGGAAACACAAGGACCTTGAAAAAACCAGCTCCGGCGAACAGACAAACCTCGGGGAGGAGGAGGGTTTTCGGGGGGAGTTTTCTTATAACACTGCTGATTGGCTTTTTTTCCGAAGTCCAGGTGGAATGGTGTTCCAGTGTTGAGCGGATAGAACTGGGAAGGCTCTTCCCAGCCCCCGCTCTTTTTAACTCTAGGCACTGTTGTCAACTTGTTTGTGCCAGAGGGGAGGTGACTCATTGAGGTGTAGGATGTGTTCGTACTGGAGCGGAGGTGCCTCAATGGGGTGTAGGATGTGAAAAGTTCCTTCAGATATTTGGGCGCGTCGCCATAAACACATTTGTGCGTCATGGTAATGTATCCTGGCTGTGACAGGGAGCCAATGCAGCTCCTTACTGGATACGTGGTTTCTTGTAGATGGGTCGTACACAAAATGAACAGCATCGTTTTGTGTGATCTGCAGCGAGTTGATGAAGCCCCCAGTAGTAACGTGTTGTGACAGTGCCGCAACATATAATCGACTTACAGGAATACTCTCCTAAGACTTTTCCTCTAGCGTGCGCTGAGCCAAACTCCAGCAAATCGGTTTTGGAGGGATTAAGGCACGTGGAATTTACATCCATCCACTCATTGGTAATGGCGTATGGTGGGCCTTAGCCACGCAAGATCTTGAGTGTAGTTGCCTCTCGGCTCAAAGATTAGTTGGGTGTCATTTGGGCAGTTAGAAAAGTAAACATTCAGTCCCATGTCAGCAGGTCACAGAAAGGCCTAATGAATAGGTTAAACAACGCTGGGGACAGCCAGGCCCCCTCGGGTACCTCGTCTTTATAGATTCGGGGCCCAAAGAAGCCTTCCCCCTACACTCTCGCGAGGTCCTGTTGCAAAGGAAGGTCGAGATCCAGTTAATGGCCCTCTCGGACCAGTGGCTAGGGAGGCAAGAATGATCCAGCAAGTTGAAGGCAGCCGACAGATCCAAGAGGATCAATAGGTTTGTCTTCCGCTGTTATACAATATTTAACCTTTTGGTCTGGAGGTCCACCAAGACTGTCTGTCGCATGAGCAACTCGGAAACCTGATTGGTTTGGGTGCAGAATATTCTTAGTTTTTCTGTGGTTTTGGATCTGGTTAGTGGAAACTTAATCCATCATATTCAGCAGGAAAAGGGTGTTGGTTATGGGCCATAAATTGCTGGGATTGCTAAAATCTAAGCCGGGTTTCTTCCGCAGGGGCGAAACAACCACGTGCTTGAGACTGTGTGGTATAGGGCCATCCGAGTTGGCAAGAAGGGCCAGGAAGGGTGGGAATAACTTTTGTTATGAATTTTGAAAGCAATATTTCCAGCTTCATAGCTTTCGAGATGTTGAGGCTGTCCGTTACGGAGGTGGGTCGGTGGGTTGTAGCTCGCTACATGTAACGGAGCAGGTTGAGGTAACGTGCGATTTCATGGAGACCGCGGTCTTCGTGGCGCTAATGAGATGTTATTAGCAAGTGCTTCTTGGACTTTGATGCACTCCTCATTAGAGGAATCGAGTTGCTGAGAGGACACCGTTGGTTTCTCTAAACGTTGAGATTTTTCGGTTTACTACTGGCCGCCTCAATTTCTTTTAAGTCTTTTTTTTCGCGTCACCGATTTGGCGATTTTTATAAATGGCACGAATGTTTCATGCATCTTTATTCTCCCTGATCGGGTTTTTGACCCCAGCCCTTTCTAGTCGTCTTGTTTAGTTTGAACCAGCGGTGGAGGGAGGGGGAGGGGGGGGCGAGGGGGGCGTGGGGCAGGGCGTTTAAGCCAAAGTTGCTTATTATGGGTGTCCCTCCTGGTTTTCAGTCTGAGGGGGGCCACTTTGTTCAGATGATTAGTCAAGTGTGAGTTGCAGGTGGTCACTAGCACTTCCGGCGGGTCCGAGTCCAGGCTGCACTCCATAATTTGCTTCAAGCGTTTATCCAGACCCTCGGGGTTAACCCTTTTTAAAGTTCCTACTAGATATTCATGGGGGCTTAGGGTGGCACCTGTTGGGACTTTGGGTCAGAGATAAGTCTGTCGTAATGACAGAATGATCTGCCCAGGGACATGCTTCAGTAAGGGTGATATCTAGAGTGATATTTCTACCATCAATCCAATCGAGGATGTGTCCCCCTGGGTGGGTTGGCTCGGTTTTAAGGATTTTGAAATGGCAGCGTGCAGTGCCTTTTCCCAGTCGCTAGCTTCCTTATCACTCGCCCCCTCTCACCCCCCCCCCCCCCCCGCCAACGGTTCACACCTCCAAGAAGAATAGTGGAACTGTTGGGGGTGTTAAGGGCAGCCAGGATGCTCAAGAACGCTTCGTTAAAATGTGGCACGAGGTTGATGGGGCCTTTAACATTAGGAATGAGCTTTAAGTGAACAATGTCGGAACAGGTGCGCGTGATGGGTACTTCATAGACCTGCCATTCTGACTTGGCGAGAAACGCAACGCCCCCACCCTGCTGCCCTGGGCACAGTTTTTATGGGGAAAGTCGTCGGCCGGCGGTAGGGCAAGGGCTGTTTTGGGGCCACATGAGTCATTAAGCCATGTTTCTGTGAGACGCCTGGCCGCATGTTTCGGTAGGGAATGGGTGTCGCGTAGAGCAGTTTTGATGGAATTGGGGATAGTCGAGCTGCATGTGGGTGTGGGCGACTTTTTCGGTGCACTCAAAGGACCCAGAGGGTGGCCTGCCCAATTGTACATGGCGGCTTTAAGCTGTTCAGAACCAGTGTTTTGAGGATCTGGGGATAACCACCGTTGCCCCTTTTGCTTGGCATGCACCGACTTCGCCACCACGTGTTCGTCTCTGGCCCCCTCTTGACTCCGTCGCCTGACCTTTTGCACCGCGGTTTCTGGCTTAGTCCTATTTCTCTGGCCCTCTTCTGCAGCGGCCTGGTTTCTGTGGCTAGGTGCTAGTCTTAAGTAACGTGTATCTGAAGACGGCGAGGGGGGCAGAGGGGGGCAGAGGGGGCAGTGGGTGCACTAAAAGGCAGCCGGTTTGCATTCCTGGGAATTGGCGATTTGAGGAAAGACCCCATGGGGCCAGCTGGTGGAGCCCACCTATTTAAGCGGGTTCCAGTATCAGAAGCCGAGCCTGTGCCGGAGCAGAGGTAGATCTCGCAGGCTGGTAAAGTGGGGATGGAGGGGGTAACGGAGGGCTGTGCTGGTGCCACCTGCTTGCACCCTTATAGCCCCCCCCCACTGTAAGTTTTGCAGTAATCCTAAACGCAGGTGCTCTTCGAAATATTGTCTTTGTTCTAACCTGCTATTTAGAAGTGTTCTATTCGACCTCATGCCCTATTCTGATGCCAATGCGGCGTGGACCAAGTCCTGAGTATGCACCCTAAAAATGCCCCACGGTTTACCCCCACTCAAATAGTGGGGTTAGAAATGGGACCCTCAACATTTGAATTGTTTTTTCTTTACGTTCATGGTTATGCTGGCGCTCCTTTTCACAGTGCATTGTAGTGCATTGACTGGGCATCTCGGGTGCACGTTTCTGCGCCACTTAACCCTCCTAAATTTCAATGTAATGCACAGAAGGGGCCATTGCTGACCACCTGTGCATTAATGTACACGGCGTAGTGGCAGTGTGAGCCAATCACTTTCAATCCCCAGCCAAGGGTCAGAATGGCGGCTTTTTGGGGCGAAAACCGTGGCAATTCTTTCTGGGATGGAAATGGTGTGTGCTGCCTTAGCAAGCTGTGTGCACAGTGCAAACGAGTGGCCATGCACTGTGCTACTTCAGCACATCCCTGAGCCATGCATACACTGCCACGTCCCCCGACATCGACTCAAAATGCTGCATCAGCAGAAATGGGGCGCAACTCTAGATCTTTCCATGCACGAATACAGTGCATTGCTCGCAGACTCCAGGCACCGAAGCCTGCTTTGCCGTCACTGGGGAACCAGCAACATTCATTTGGACCCGACTCCTCCTTCTACCCGCTCTCTTGGAAAAGGCCTCCGTAGCAAAGTGGCGGGCCTGGCAGCCTGCCCCGTCTCCAGAGTCCGGGAAATGCACCGTCCAGCAGTCTGCTGTCTCAGCAGGGTGTGGCCCATGCCTGTGGGGTTACCCTACCTGCAGGTTGACCACATGGAACGCATCCTGGTAGCCTGAGGAGGGCATCACCCACCAGGAATTGAAGGCCCCGGTGGTCTCCTCCATACAGGAAGTGCCGGTGAATGCAGTGGCTCCCGTACTATGGGGGGTGGGGGGGTCAGTCTGCTTATGGGTCCCCAGTAGTGGTAAGGGGCAGGGGCTGGCATGGCAGCAGCGGGGAGCCGCTGGCGCACGGTCCTTGTGCCCCGTTTCTCTTCACCCACCTCCCGTGATCTTGCCACGCTCCAGGGCTGGCCAGCTCCTCTCTGGAGATGGATGGATGGATGGAGTTACTTTAAGGGCTGGCGGCGCAGTGCATCGGGGAGGCATTTTAGAATCATCATTACGGTTTGATGGAGCCCATCACGGGGGATGAAGCGAGGTCTGGAAATGGGCCGCTTCCTCTGGGCTTATTGGCTGGCGGCTCTTCAGAGGGGAACGGCCGCATTCATTTCCCGGCCGCCTCCTTCCCTTCGCTGCAAGAATTAAATGAGGGTTTCCATCAAGTCGGAGGAAGGGGCGCCTCGCTCCCGGCTGCTAGGGGCAATGGCAGCCCTGCAGGTGGGCAGGCCAAGAAGGCTTGCCACCCAGTTCCCGGACCTGCCCACTAGTCTACGCGCCATCCCTAAAATGGGGTGTAACCCATATATGGGCGCTGCAAAGCAGTGGGGTTGGGGGGGGATGCTTGCTTTATTGTATAGTAGATTCCAAGGTGCAAAGTGTGTGCACTGCCATTGGCTAGTGATATTTGACTCTTGGCGAGTTAGACATGCAGTGCCGTCCGTCTGCATGCACGGAATTCTGGTGGCAAGCAAGCTGGCTAGTGCACCCTGACTACAGCTTCCCCAAGTTGTGTGCCAGCCCCTCCGCACTGTCCTTGCTGCTGGATTCAGCTCTGACATATGGCGAATGGTCCTGTGACAAACCTACTGATTATCAAGACTTCATTCAGTGTTAAACATCATCCCTGTGAATGGGGCTTGCAGCCAAAGGTGCTGACTGAATGCCCCCCCCTTCCTCCCCCCCCACCCCGCCCTCTGAAATCCTGACAAACGTGGTCGTGCTGGACCTGTTTCGGAGTCCATAACCTGGGGGGGAGGGGGGTGATTTTGCACCTTTCTGGAGATGCTCTGGAAATCACGGACCCGCCTCTGAGTTCATTCCTTTAGGCCGGGGCAAGTGGACAGGGCAATTAGTGTCGTTGGGGTGATTGCACTGCACCCCTGTAGACTTGGACTGCCTGAGCAGCACCGCGCAGGCATCTGCCGACAGTCCCAGGAGGTGGCACTGCCAGCAGAATTCATTACAAGGCAAGCGGGCTCGTCCTTGAGAGAGGGCACGGATGCCCGTCAGAAGCTGGGGCGAGGGAGGGGCGAGTCTGTCTGGCCCCTCCCGAGTCGTCCTGTCCGCATGAGTGCTGCCTGCATGAGAGCGCGATTGGCTGGTGGACAGCGCGCGCTCTCATGCAGAACACCAGACCTCTCTCTTCTCCCCAAATGAATGGCGTTTCTGCCGACGCCTGTCAGACTGGGGACTCCAGTTGTTAACCCTAGAAGTAATGTGTGCCCTTACCCGAATCGTCTTTCTCTTTTTGATTTGTTTTCTAATCCGAGCCTGCGAATACCTTTACTTTTTAGAGCCCAAGATCAACCAACGACCTCCAAATTGAAACTAAACGCTACGAACAAGAAAATGTACAGGAACCGCATTCTCCCGTCTAATTGCAAACCTTTGCCTCGCAATACCGAAGGAAATGAGAGCGAGGACAGTGAACCACCTCACTATCACTGGGGAGGAAAGGGGGGGGGCACAGAAAGACCCCAGTGCGCCCAATCCAAACACACTCTGAGCCGACCCGCACAGACGCCAGTTTCTCTTGGTTGTACAAAAGCCAACAGAAGAGCACAACCTCTATCCTGTCCCCTTCTCTCCCCAAACTAAACCACCCAATCGTCTTGTTTTACAGAGGCACGGGAGCGCCTGGAGACCCTGCGGCACGGGAGCGCCTGGAGACCCTGCGGCACGGGAGCGCCTGGAGACCCTGCCAATGGGCAACGATGTGCGATTTGAATCAACATAACATCTCATGGGGTGCGGTGCCTAGTCTTTACTTGATACATTCATGGCAACCTGTACCAGTCAGCCTTATTAAAATGGTTCCTAGTAGAGCAGCGTGCCCGCGCAGCCTGCAGCCAGCAAGACGGGGGGGTCCTCGCGAGCCGAGAGCCATGGTTGTTTACCTTTACCTTTATAGCGCCTGGTGACCCAATCAGAAAAGAGGAAGATACTTGCTATCCTAACGCGAGAGAACACACCACCGTGCTCTAGACCTTTTCCACAGGTGTACCGTGAAGTTGTGGTCAGACCTGTCGGGCACGGCGGCTCCGGCAGGCAGACCTGTAGTATGCCGGTCTGGAAACAAGGGTGCCAGTAAGCCTACTGCCACTGTAGCTTCCGGACTGGCACAATTCTAATGAGCCCCAGTGTCTCTAGGAGTTTGGTTATTTGCCCACCCATTGACATCACTATGGCCATTCCCACCTCTTCTTGCCTCTGCCCACGCAAAACACCTCCTCATAGGAACTCTTTGAGCTCGCTTTAATCTAGCCTTCCCATCTTTGCATTCAAAGTCCCTGCCAGGGTTCACAGTGTGTGTCCTTCACTGAAGCCCTGTTTCTAACGAGCATTGGAGAGGCCACCGTTTGTGGCTTGTGCTTAACTTGTAAGCTTTTGCCGGGCACTGCTATTAGATGCCAAGATACACGTACCATCTTGCACCTGCTCCCATCAATAGTGCTCCATATCAGTGCCTGCCAAGTGCCTTTCCCATGCCTACACAGAAACCCAAACGGTTGGCATTGCCAATGCTTGTTTAAACTCGTGGCCATTCCCTTGAGTGGATGCTGGTGAGTCTTTGGGTGACGCCCATCTCTGGGTTTCTCTTGTAGGCCGGTGTGTGGGAAGCGCGAGGTGTTGCAGTTCTAACACCGGAGGTCTTTCATCAAATGCCTTCCTATGGAGAGTGGACTTTTACATTAGATGAACCCCCAGTGCGCTTCTAGGCACCTGTCTATATATGCACGTTTCTGCCCCCACTACTATTTCAATAGGCTGTCGGGCCCCCACTGTTTAGAATCAATGATCATTCAATTGTCCTCCTCGCCTTGAAGAGAGATGCAGAAACTGTCCAGATGAAACCAGAAGAGCACTTTAAGGTCCGGGGCCCCAGCTGTAAAGTGCTCTGTGCGTGGACGGCTGAAGTACGACGGAACTGCGGTCACCCAGAGCAATGCCATGCGAGCACGCCTGCCACAGACTCTATGCCAACAAGAAGCTGGACTTGCAGTGCAGTGACCCGCCTCACACTCTTTGGGTTCTGCCCTGGTGTTCTTAGGAGCCTGGCAGAGCGTGCCACGGATGTCATGCCTCCTCGCTAATTGGATGTGTGGAGGTGGCCAATCGAGAAGTCTGCCAAAAGCCCCACACCAGAGCCACCTGGGAGGCCGCCTTCTGAACAGTTTGCCCCCCTCCTAGGGAGACCTTCCTAAAAATCGCTGTACCTATGGGTGGGTGTGGAGGGGTGGGGAGGGCGGGGGGGGGGGCACTTGTGGGATAGCCTCTCACCTTAAATGCAGGCAGTCTCCTTTGGACTAGTGAAAGGCAAGGCGCAGGCACTCTGTGCCCCAAACTTGCCAGGTGCTGCCCCTAGTGGATCAGGGACCTCATTTCACCAAAATGACAGGGGTACCGGAAGTGACATCACATGACCGTTGCCCTCTAATGACATCACAGGAAGTGATATCATTTCATCCCCCACCTCGAAGTAACATCACAGGAAGCGATGGAACACGACCTTTCACCCCTTGACAAAACAGGAAGGGACATCACATATTGTTACACTGCAAAAAATATGGTTGCGCTATCACTGTTATATACAAGAATGGATCGCCATATGTATCGTTAAGATCAGTGTGTTTAGGCCCATATTACCAAATTACTGTGAATGCAAGGAGATGTCCATGACCAAATGATAATGATGTGTTATTATATAGCACTTACGCTTAAGCACTTTATATAGAACAAATATACATACAATATCACACAACCTGTGTTGGTACTCATTTATCGACCTCGGAAGGGTGAAAGGCTGAGTTGAGGCGTTTAAGGACAGACTAAATCAGTGACTCATTTCCCCCCCCCCCCTCCCGAAGTGTGCTTGAAATAAACCTTTCATGAGTCTAGTAATTATTGTGCAGAATTCCAGAAAGACAAATGATATGTTATTCCTAGTCTTTCTTATTTGCATAACTGCCCCGTTTTTTAAAGAGCCCTGCACAAGAAAGTCAGCCACTCCAAAAATAAAGAGCCACATGACACTGGCCACAGCCCAGGAGTTTGCATTAAACATTTTTTTTAAAAGTCAACTTTTTTTCCCCCTAGGGGTAGCAAGGGAGACCCCAGGGGTCGCAACCCCAAATGACGTCTCTGGAAGCGGCCTCGTTCTTGGAAGACCAGGCTCTTGATACGCTGCCTTTGCAAGTAAAAGGGGCCATCAGTTCCAGAATACGAGGCTCCTAGTCTTGGGGTAGCTTAGTGGTGGCCCTCACCAGTGCACCTGCCTCCTCTCAGCTACTCTAGAGAAAGAAATCCTGTCTGCTCTGGCTATCGAAATATGCCCACATCATTGGCTCCAACACTTGGCAGCCCGTTGAGATTTGCCCCTGTGGCACAACCAGAACACACACAGCACTGCCCCCTGCAGGGAAGACTGACCCCCAGCAGATACTCAGCTGTCCAACGAAGATGCCCAGGAAGCGATGCCACCAAGAGGTAAACATTCTGTTTGCAATCGGCTGCAGCCCCAAAGGAAATCCCAGAAAGTACTGATATTGCCACCAGTGCCAACTTTCACTTAAGGGCTAGACCCGCAACCTTCCCCACATTTACAGGCGTACGTAGGAACCCTCTTACATTTGAGGCCATTGAAAAATCAAACGACGAGTTCTTCAGGCCAGGACGTGCGTGCTTGAAATCTGGTTCTTTTCCCCTTTGTATCCTGTGAACCTCGGAAGGTTCCAGCCTGCACCCCCTTGCAGGGTCCGCCCGTTCCTCTCTGGGCTCCCCCTTGCAGGGTCTGCCCGTTCCTCTCTGGGCCCCTCTTGCAGGGTCTGCCCGTTCCTCTCTGGGCCCCTCTTGCAGAGTCTGCCCGTTCCTCTCTGGGCCCCTCTTGCAGGGTCCACCCGTTCCTCTCTGGGCCCCTCTTGCAGGGTCCGCCCGTTCCTCTCTGGGCCCCTCTTGCAGGGTCCGCCCGTTCCTCTCTGGGCCCCTCTTGCAGGGTCCGCCCGTTCCTCTCTGGGCCCCTCTTGCAGGGTCCGCCCGTTCCTCTCTGGGCCCCTCTTGCAAGGTCCGCCCGTTCCTCTCTAGGCCCCTCTTGCAGGGTCCTCTCTGGGTCCGCCCGTTCCTTTCTGGGACCCCCTTGAGGGTCCGCCCGTTCCTCTCTGGGCCCTGCTTGTTGGGCCCCTCTTGCAGGGTCCGCCTGTTCCTCTCTGGGCCCCTCTTGCAGGGTCCGCCCGTTCCTCTCTGGGCCCCTCTTGCAGGGTCCTCTCTGGGTCCGCCCGTTCCTTTCTGGGACCCCCTTGAGGGTCCACCCGTTCCTCTCTAGGCCCCTCTTGCAGGGTCCTCTCTGGGTCCGCCCGTTCCTTTCTGGGACCCCCTTGAGGGTCCGCCCGTTCCTCTCTGGGCCCTGCTTGTTGGGCCCCTCTTGCAGGGTCCGCCTGTTCCTCTCTGGGCCCCCCTTGCAGGGTCCGCCCGTTCCTCTCTGGGCCCCCCGTTCCTCTCTGGGCCTCCCTTGCAGGGTCCGTCCGTTCCTCTCTGGGCCTCCCTTGCAGGGTCCGTCCGTTCCTCTCTGGGCCCCTCTTGCAGGGTCCGCCCGTTCCTCTCTTGGCCCCTCTTGCAGGGTCTGCCCGTTCCTCTCTGGGCCCCTCTTGCAGGGTCTGCCCGTTCCTCTCTGGGCCCCTCTTGCAGGGTCTGCCCGTTCCTCTCTGGGCCCCTCTTGCAGGGTCTGCCCGTTCCTCTCTGGGCCCCCCCTTGCACGGTCTGCCCGTTCCTCTCTGGGCCCCTCTTGCAGGGTCTGCCGTTTCCTCTCTGGGTCCACCCGTTCCTCTCTGGGCCCCTCTTGCAGGGTCCGCCCGTTCCTCTCTGGGCCCCTCCTTGCAGGGTCCGCCCATTCCTCTCTGGGCCCCCCTTGCAGGGTCCGCCCGTTCCTCTCTGGGCCCCTCTTGCAGGGTCCGCCCGTTCCTCTCTGGGCCCCTCTTGCAAGGTCTGCCCGTTCCTCTCTAGGCCCCTCTTGCAGGGTCCTCTCTGGGTCCGCCCGTTCCTTTCTGGGACCCCCTTGAGGGTCCGCCCGTTCCTCTCTGGGCCCCTCTTGCAGGGTCTGCCGTTTCCTCTCTGGGTCCACCCGTTCCTCTCTGGGCCCCTCTTGCAGGGTCCGCCCGTTCCTCTCTGGGCCCCCCCTTGCAGGGTCCGCCCGTTCCTCTCTGGGCCCCTCTTGCAGGGTCCGCCCGTTCCTTTCTGGGACCCCCTTGAGGGTCCGCCTGTTCCTCTCTGGGCCCTGCTTGTTGGGCCCCTCTTGCAGGGTCCGCCCGTTCCTCTCTGGGCCCCTCTTGCCGGGTCCTCTCTGGGTCCGCCCGTTCCTTTCTGGGACCCCCTTGAGGGTCCACCCATTCCTCTCTGGGCCCCGCTTGTTGGGCCCCTCTTGCAGGGTCTGCCGTTTCCTCTCTGGGTCCGCCCGCTCCTCTGTGGGCCCCTCTTGCAGGGTCCGCCCGCTCCTCTGTGGGCCCCTCTTGCAGGGTCCGCCCGTTCCTCTCTGGGCCCCTCTTGCAGGGTCCGCCCGTTCCTCTCTGGGCCCCTCTTGCAGGGTCTGCCGGTTCCTCTCTGGGTCCACCCTTTCCTCTCTGGGCCCCTTGAAGATCCGTTTTAAGCGGCCTTGTCTAGCGCAGGAAGAGTCACACCAGGCCCGATTTCAAAAAACCAGGACTGTAGCCACCCACCCTTCCAATCCGGGGACTGGGTTTACGAAATTAAACTCCCGGGACAGAGGGCGTGTCCCGGGAGAAAACCGGGGCGTCTGGTCACCCCTATCCCTGTCGCACATCGAACACGACCGCGGTTTAAACTTGGGACTCTGGCCTGGGTGAGCAACCCAACTATTGTGGCAACTTGGGAGCTACGCCCCTTTCTGACTTCCAGAGCTTTGGTCCAGCTAGGTAGGCAGACGTGCACCCAGGCTAGTGCAAAACCGCCGTGCCCTGCGGAACCCACCCGTCTAGTTCTGCTTTTTCTCTAGTCTGCATTTGCCAGGCCGGGGCAAACTAGGCCACGGGTCGGACAAGCTCAGGCACTTCGAAACTACTACGGTGACGATTTGGTGCAGTACAAAAGCAGAGTCACATAACGGGGAAAAGCAATGCAAAAATAAAATGTACAATTAAAATACACACCATTCCACGGTCTAAAAAATTCAATGCACTTTCAGCAGGTCAGATTCAAAGAGTTTGTGTCCTCGCCTGGCGCATGAGTACGCGCACACGTGTGGCCCACCCGCGGTGCAGTGTACACAGCAAGCCGGGGTGTGATGGACAGAGCTCTGGTCTTAGACCTGAAGGACCCCAACGTTCTTTCAGGTTCTAGGTGATGCTCCTTTCCAGCCGAGACCTCAGACCGCACACATACACTGCATCCAGCTAGCCGCCATGAAAGGGGTCCCCCCCCCCCCCCAGGTGTCGCCATAGCCATCAAAATAACAGTGTCAAGTTGCTAGTTACTTGCCCGGAGTAACGTCCATGTACAGAGAGCACACATTATTACTTGCCAGGAGTCTAGTATCGCTCCCCAATGGCAAGCGGAAAATGCACATTTTGAGGCCTCTTTATATGCCCCCCCCCCCTGTTTAGCAGCGGATAGAGATGGTAGCACCCTCCCGGCCACATCCACAATTGTGGGTGCCTCGGCAGGGGCTACGCAGGGATATTGTGTGGGTCAATATCTCATTTCTGGTCTGCGCTTTAAGTGGGATGCAAAAACATGGGGGACGGGAGGGGGTTGGAAAGGAGTGTGGCCTAAAGGACGGGGTAAGTGACTTTGGCAAGCTGCACCTGCCCCAAGCAAACAATACATTGTGGGGTCGTGCAAACATGTACTTTGGCCCGACAGGGATAAACCCCCCTCCAAATCCCTGCTGGCCCTGAATAAATCACTCTGCCGCTGGATCTAAGCAGTCTAGTAAATCCCTGCTGGCCGTGAATAAATCACTCTGCCACTGGATCGAAGCAGTCCAGTAAATCCCTGCTGCCTGTGAATAAATCACTCTGCCGCTGGATCTAGCAGTCCAGTAAATCCCTGCTGGCTGTGAATAAATCACTCTGCCGCTGGATCTAAGCAGTCCAGTAAATCCCTGCTGGCTGTGAATAAATCACTCTGCCGTATGGATCTAAGCAGTCCAGTAAATCCCTGCTGGCTGTGAATAAATCACTCTGCCGCTGGATCGAAGCAGTCCAGTAAATCCCTGCTGCCTGTGAATAAATCACTCTGCCGCTGGATCTAAGCAGTCCAGTAATCTGTGAATCCCCTGCATTCTGTGAATAAATGACCCGGGCCCAGTATAGCTTTTTTTTT
Source organism: Ambystoma mexicanum (assembly GCF_040938575.1). Lineage (NCBI taxonomy): Eukaryota > Metazoa > Chordata > Amphibia > Caudata > Ambystomatidae > Ambystoma > Ambystoma mexicanum. The sequence goes on from NC_090934.1 coordinate 1,477,216,790, forward strand.
TGTGCTCATTTGGGGTTTCAACTCTCCCGCTGTGTACCTCTCCAGTGATAATTTGTAGCTATTTAACCCCCTTGTCCCCCTCCCCCGCAAGGAAGGGTTAATAGAATGTACATATTCCATAGGGAGGCACCAGTCTTCTCAAAGTAAAGGTGGTCGCCTTTAAATGTTCTTCACTGCCGTGGCCTTAAAGGTGTCGCTTTATCCCCAGTATTTTCATCCGGCTTTCAAATGACCCAGGAGAGCACCCGTGAGCTCTCAAGGGGAGGAGGCCAAATAGCACCAATGTGAACTGCTTCCTGCTTTGCATAAAATCGAAGATCGTTTTGGGAACATAAGAAAAAACACAGATGTTATATATTTTGGTATCTGGGGGCGGTAAGCCTGCAATCCTGAGTACATGATGGTCACTGGCCATGTCATTTATGAGGACAAGTGACGGCAAACTATGGGCCATGTATACTTATTTGCAGACGGTTCCATTTTGAGCGTCCTGTGCTGGCTGTCCTAGTAGGCCGAATGCTTCCCAGCATGCATTTCTTTCACAGCACCCCTCCGCACACTTGCAGGCCCTCCACTATAATTGCACCAGGTGCTATGGGGACTGGGGGAGCTCCATTAGCGGCATGGCTCAAGGGCAGTTTTTGGAGACTTGATGGGGTATGGCCCTGGCCCACTTTAAGCCCTGCTTCTGACTTGTAGGTAGGCCTCGGCTCCCAACGTTGACTGGGTTGTCTCTGCAAAGAACCATATATAGCCCTATATTTGCATCCTCGTGTGGTGATGGAAGGATGGGGTGGTGCCTGGGTATCGCTTTACATGGGTCTCCGGTTGAATGGACTTTGTGCGTGAAATCCCTGTGCAAACGAGAAGCAAATGATTTGTTTTGCATGGACAGCGTTTCTGGAAGGCCGGCCATACACGCGTGCACGTTCCGTTTGCTTTGCAGTCTGCTCCCTGCCCTTGCTTTCAATATTGTCACCCACCCCGGTCGGGCTAAAGCTCGGGCGGTGCCAGTGCTCCAGAAAAGATTTTGAAGTGGGAGCATTTTAGGCCCTATTTTTTTTTTTTTTTAAAGGGGTGGGGGGGGAGAGTAACGCGATTTTCCAGCGTGTAGAAGTGCCCTTCCCCCTGGGAGTATTTAGTAAACGAGTAGAAATGCTTTGAGTGAAAGTAAAAATCTATCTGTAATCTGTGTCCCTCTTTATTCATGTACATGTAGAGATACGTGGTTGCCGTTTCAGGTCACGTGGTAATAATACTTTTCTTCCTGTGGCACTACAAGTACTAATGGTTGAAACCTGTACATGGAGCTGTGAGGATGAAAGTTGGAGCGAGGAGTCCGTTTCCTATAGTTTGTGGGAGTATTATTTTACTCCCCATTTGTGTTGAGTATTTGCCTGTTTGTAGGGAGTAAACGTGGCCTGTACACCCCTTTTTCTGCAGGGCTGGGTGGCAGCCTCCATCTAGCGCCTCGATGCCCTCGGGCCTTGGTGTGTGTGGGTCTGTGCTGGGGCCGGAAGTGTGAGGTGCTTTGGTCCGCCTCCGGTTCCGATTCCTGCAGAAGCCCCCCCCCACCCCCCCTATTCCGATGGCCTCCCGTTCATCGCCGCTCGCGATCGGTCCGTTAAGGCCCCAGTAGGCGGCCTCGTCGTACGCGGGGCATTAACGCCGTGCTTGCTCATTTGGGAGGGCACAGAGTTACCTAGATTGAGTCAGCATGACTCTGAGACGGATAATTGCAGCTCTGCAGCGCGAGGAGACATTAAAGCTGCGCGTGGTGCGTCCGCTGCCTCTTTAACCATTGAGGGGTCTGTGCTCTGCACCTTTCATGTACCAAGAACAGGCGATTTCTGATGCAGCCGGTTACTGGCCACAGCAGGGAGGCGGCTACAGAAGTTCTGAGGGCATGCTGAGCACAATGTGGCGACCTTTTGACCTGCATGACCGTACAGGAAGCGACTCAGCGATTGGCGAGTAGGAGGGGGTGTACTGAATAAGTGCATTTACTGTTCGGCCGAATAGTAGTTGAAAACGTAATTTTATTTTTTATGCAGCCTGCTGCACACCATCTGCACTCAACACACTGAGAAATTAACCCAAGAGTGGCTCTCTCGGCACTTACCCCAGTCTCAACCGACCGGGTGCACTTGACCCCCTCCCTCCCGTCTTCACCCCTAATTGCACTGTTAAAATTGAAGAATCGCTGTCAGGCCTATTTGCTATTTCCCATACTGTTGTATTGTATGCACTCTGTGCGTGGGCAGACTTATCGTAGCCATTTTTCAAGGGCTGTGAGCGACTGTTTCCCCTGTGTTCCCACCCTCCTTGAGTGCTTTGAAACACTTGCCTGTGTATAGGCGCTATATAAATAAACCATACCATGATAAACTCGGCTCTACTTGAGAAACATCAGCACTCAAGTCGAGCTGCCGTTATGCCACCGTAATTCTAGCAGCTGGGCACCCATGCCCGCCCCACAGCTGCAGCCCTAATCCCAGCCCTCTGCAGGGAGTACCGTCATTCTTCCCACTCTGCTCGTGGGGTACAAAACTGTGCCAATGGAAACTGTTTCTGCCCAAATGATGTACTGACCACAATGACATTTCTGCTGCAGGCTCTGGGGGTCGGACGCCCCAAACATTCTGATATTGGAGGGTAATATGAGGGTATTTATTGAGCGCGCACCTGGCTTTTAGCACCTTCAATCATAGGGGGGGGGGGGGGAATACAAGGTTGGGAGCAGAGAAATGTGCCCCTGCATCTTATGCCAGCCCGGCAATGCACAGTGAGGCGGGGGGTGCCGTGATAGGGGGTGGGTGTGAGCAGGGCTCTGGGCGACGATCCCTTGGGCCACTACAAAGGAAGTTCCAGTGTCTCTGAGGGGACCGGGAGAAGCACAGCTCGGAGCACTTGGATCTCCGGGAGACACACCCGGTGCCTCGTGTGAGGCCAGGGGCCACCAGGGTGCATGGTGAGCTGCAAGAGGGTGTGGGGATAGGCCTTACCAGTAATGTGCTGGTGTAGGAGAACGGGGGCCATGGGTCCCTGGCAGTTTTTATTGCCAGCCAGGCCCAGCACACACCAGCATTGTTCATTGGACAGGCTGCAGCAGCCAGTGAGGAAAGGGCTTATTTGGATTCTGCAGCCTGTTTTACTACCCAGCGTACAGCTAATCCTAGAAAGTGGACTGGACATTCGGCTTTGAGTATTGCAGGAGGTATTCGACCGGAGCAGAGTAGCTGCATTTTGCCTGAAATTCGCTACACTCCTACATAGAATGAGAGCCATGCTAAAGTTGTGACACGCTTACTCGAACAGCACCAAGACTGAACAATTCGCAGCCATTTAAGGCCCAGGTGAGAAGATGTATGTGGCCCAGTCGCTGAAGCATCTCCTTAGTCGCAGTGCAGGCCACGGTGCGACAAATCCACTTCAAGGACACCAGTGGTCCACCGATCTGTTTCTAAACCATCAATCAGCCCCACACCTGTAGTACAAAAGAAGGGATCCGAACAGATTGGAAACACAAGCAAATGATAAACCTTCTATTTCAAATTAACTAATCTGTATGCACTGCCACCAGCAGAACTTAAACAATAGAGAGGGCATATTTATGCAGCCTTTGATATTTTAATTAGGCTGGCCATGGCAGGAGGAAGGTGTTGCCTTCCCCCTTCCTGATATGCTTTCATGCACTCCTGGCTTTCACATTCCATCTAAATGTGATAGGGGAGGACTGCACCTGTAGGCTGTGTCCCCCAGAGTATAAATGACTGTGGTTGTTGGGCGGTGAGCAGAGAAAAACGGTGAGGATTAGCGCCACATATTTTCAGAAGTTGATCTCCCATCCATTTTCATTATACACATTTTTTCAAAAGCCCAGGCGAGCGCACCCTCCCCGTGCGGGTGGCAAACTCCTCACACAAGGTCCGTCTCGGCAGCTTGTGGCAGCTTTGGCACCCATCTGTGGGCAACACGCTGGGGAAACCTCCTTTCTGAAATTGCGCTCTCAGAATTAAATGTCACACGTGGTAGCTTGCTGTATTTCACCTGTGCTGCAGGTAAGGCCACAAACCTAAGTATTTAAATAGAATTTCTAATGTAGGTTAGTTTGCATAGGAATCTTTGCAGTAGGCGTAAGCAACAGCATGTCCTGGGATGTCATGTGCACCCCCCCCCCCCCTGAACACCCCACGCCTCTCAGGAGAAGTAACCGGAGCAGCATGGCGCTCCCCCATCATGGAACCAAGCAAGTAGACTAGGGTGCGCATGTAGAGAGAACTGGGGGTGGGGGGAGCAACCAAAACTAAAAGTAGGCCCCACTTCCCTCAACTCTTGTAAGTTGTTCCTCCTCAATAGCGCTGTTCAGAGGAAGCCAAGAAAGTGAAGCTATAAACTGTCGTCTAACAGCACCGTCACCTCCCCCTCGCTGCACTTGTGCAAAGCACCTCCCTCTCCCTCGCAGCACTTGTGCAAAGCACGTGCTCCTCCCTCTCTCGCTGCACTTGTGCAAAGCACCTCCCTCGCAGCACTTGTGCAAAGCACCTGCTCCTCCCTCTCTCGCTGCACTTGTGCAAAGCACCTCCCTCTCCCTCGCAGCACTTGTGCAAAGCACCTGCACCTCCCCCTTCTCGCAGCATTTAATGTTTTTTTTAGGTGGGGGCGGAGGGGGGGGGAGAGGGGGCGGTGATGATGGGGTAAAGCCCTCTTTGATGCGCCATATCCACATGATTTCCCCCAGGTCCTGGGAGTCGGTGAGCAGTCCTCGCATGCAGTGTTGCAGCTGTGCAATCTGGTACATGTCCTGTAATTTACAGACCTCTCTTTATTAGGGTGAAAATTGTGACCAATCGAAACAGAAGAGTCCATTATTCACTCAAAAGGTCTTCTTTCTAAATCACTAAAAGACATGTTTAACATTTAAAGTTGTGGACATTATGATGTTCCCATACTGCTCTTTGCTTTTATGCAAATCGCTAGATTGGGTTCTATGAAGAGAAACTGTGTTGTGCAACCTCGGGGGACCACGCCCCGCCAAAGTGAGCATTCCCTCAATACCTGATTTCCATTTCCAGCCCTGGAAGCGCATCTATTTATATAATGCTAAATGCAGTCATTTTACGCTGTGAAAGACCTCCCAGAGAAGTCGGGGTAGGGAGGGGGGAGCACTCTGTCCAAAGGGGCACAGGGCCCAGTAAGATGCATCCGGGAGCGTTGTGTACCAGGAAGGGGGTTGGCGCCCACCAGGTAGCTGCTCTCTGGATGAGGGTTTCCTGGAACAGGCGGGGTCTTTCGGAATTGCATGTTTCATGGGGCGGGTGCTTGTTGTCTCCTATGTGAAGATTGTTGACTTTTCCCTTTTCACTTTTGCATTTCTTGGCGGCTAGCCCGGCTGTTCCCTGCTTCTGACGCTGCTTTGGCCTCGTGCAGCCTGGTGTGTGATCACAGCTGGCTTTCAGGGCTATATATGCTTACAAAGGGCGATCCTTTCTTTAGTCACTAAAGTTTAGTGTGTTCTGGCAAATGGACACTTGCCAGGTGCACTTCTGTGTTACTGAAGTATTTGCAGGGCGAGTCTAAGGTGTGCGCCTTGTTTGAGACATTGCTTGCAGAGTGTAGGACCTGGTACATGGCTTGTGTGGTACTTGGGGGTTGGGGGGGGGGGGCGTCTGGTATTCGCCACTGCAAGCAAACTGGACTGTGGAGCCTCTACTGTGAACCAGGTTTAAATCTCTGCCTGGCCAGCCTCCTAGCATTGCCTGGCTGCTCCACAATGCTGGTCGCACCAGAGTCGGGTAACTGACCCCCTTTTGGATGATGGTGAGACCTTCTTCGGGTAAGGGACCCGTTATGACCGGCCCTTGGTCATAGGGTTCACTCATCCAGGAGACACTGGATACTCGGGGCAGGTACCCTTAGTGGTTACTAAGTTACAGGATCAGATGGCATCGGGTAATTGAGATATGACAAAGAGCCCACTGGCTCCCACCACCCAGGCTCACATATTCTAACTGCCTGGGTTAGAACCAATTCAACTCCAAACATTCCAACCTCACACTCCGCGCCTATATTCTGAAGATAACCTCAGTCCTAGCACCTCACACATTCAGGAAAAGGACCAACCCTAACACCTCCTTTCCTTACACCAAACAAGCACACCTGGAGAAGGTCAAGGCCAACCCTAACAGGACCCTCATTTTTGGATGCTGGTGAGACCACCTTCGAGTAAGGGACCCCTTTTTTGGATGCTGGTGAGACCACCTTCGAGTAAGGGACCCCTTTTTTGGATGCTGGTGAGACCTTCTTCGAGTAAGGGACCCCTTTTTTGGATGGTGGTGAGACCACCTTCGAGTAAGGGACCCCTTTTTTGGATGGTGGTGAGACCTTCTTCGAGTAAGGGACCCCTTTTTTGGATGCTGGTTAGACCTTCTTCGAGTAAGGGACCCCTTTTTTGGATGGTGGTGAGACCTTCTTCGAGTAAGGGACCCCTTTTTTGGATGGTGGTGAGACCTTCTTCGAGTAAGGGACCCCTTTTTTGGATGGTGGTGAGACCACCTTCGAGTAAGGGACCCCTTTTTTGGATGCTGGTGAGACCACCTTCGAGTAAGGGACCCCTTTTTTGGATGCTGGTGAGACCACCTTCGAGTAAGGGACCCCTTTTTTGGATGCTGGTGAGACCTTCTTCGAGTAAGGGACCCCTTTTTTGGATGGTGGTGAGACCACCTTCGAGTAAGGGACCCCTTTTTTGGATGCTGGTGAGACCTTCTTCGAGTAAGGGACCCCTTTTTTGGATGGTGGTGAGACCTTCGAGTAAGGGACCCCTTTTTTGGATGGTGGTGAGACCACCTTCGAGTAAGGGACCCCTTTTTTGGATGCTGGTGAGACCTTCTTGTGAACATGCTGTCCATGAAGGGTTCCAGGAACAGAATGGACATGACTGGGAGTTGAGGTTGTGTAGGGTGACCAGACGTTCTGGGTCTGCCGGAATGTGCTGTTCTGTCCCCCTTTGTCAAGTTTGTTCCCATTGGAAACTGCAGTGGTCCCGTTTTTTGGTAGTAGGTCTTCATGGCTGACAGGCAGGAATGCACAACCTCACACAGAGGAAATGCTGCATTTTACAAACAACTTAAGGTGGTGTGTTTGTGATAAATTGGTGATACACTCATTATGTGGTTATTGGATCAGTAACACTTAAACCCTTTCCCTCCAACGCTACTGAAGTGCCTTGACACACTTGCAAGAGTTAGTCCCACGTTTGTTGGTTGCCCTGTCCGGTACCCTATGTTGGGAGGGTCCCATCGAGTTAATGTTTATTGTGATCCACTGCAAGGTGATCGGACTGAAGGCCAGGGGTGTGCAGCTAAAGGCCATGCCTGCTGGGGGTGTGCAGCTAAAGGCCATGCCTGCTGGGGGGGGGTATGCAGCTAAAGGCCATGCCTGCTGGGGGTGTGCAGGGGGGTGCAGCTTAAAGGCCATGCCTGCTGGGGGGGTGCAGCTGAAAGGCCATGCCTGCTGGGGGTGTGCAGCTGAGTGCAGCTAAAAGGCCATGCCTGATGGGGGTGTGCAGCTGGGTGCAGCTAATAGGCCATGCTTGATGGGGGTGTGCAGCTGAAGGCCGGGCCTGCTGGTGGTGTGCAGCTAAAGGCCATGCCTGATGGGGGTGTGCAGCTAAAAGGCCATGCCTGATGGGGGTGTGCAGCTGGGTGCAGCTAAAAGGCCATGCTTGATGGGGGTGTGCAGCTGAAGGCCATGCCTGCTGGGGGGGGGTATGCAGCTAAAGGCCATGCCTGCTGGGGGTGTGCAGCTAAAGGCCATGCCTGCTGGGGGGGGGGGTATGCAGCTAAAGGCCATGCCTGCTGGAGGTGTGCAGCTAAAAGGCCATGCCTGATGTGGGTGTGCAGCTGGGTGCAGCTAAAAGGCCATGCTTGATGGGGGTGTGCAGCTGAAGGCCGGGCCTGCTGGGGGTGTGCAGCTAAAGGCCATGCCTGCTGGGGGTGTGCAGCTAAAGGCCATGCCTGCTGGGGGTGTGCAGCTAAAGGCCATGCCTGCTGGGGGTGTGCAGGGGGGTGCAGCTTAAAGGCCATGCCTGATGGGGGTGTGCAGCTAAAAGGCCATGCCTCATGGGGGGGTGCAGCTAAAAGGCCATGCCTCATGGGGGGGTGCAGCTAAAAGGCCATGCCTCATGGGGGGGTGCAGCTGAAGGCCATGCCTGCTGGGGGTGTGCAGCTGAAGGCCATGCCTGCTGGGGGTGTGCAGCTGAAGGCCATGCCTGCTGGGGGTGTGCAGCTGAAGGCCATGCCTGCTGGGGGTGTGCAGCTGAAGGCCATGCCTGCTGGGGGTGTGCAGCTGGGTGCAGCTAAAAGGCCATGCCTGATGGGGGTGTGCAGCTGGGTGCAGCTAAAAGGCCATGCTTGATGGGGGTGTGCAGCTGAAGGCCGGGCCTGCTCTTGGGGGCGGGCGTGCAGCTTAAGGCCGGGCCTGCTCTTGGGGGGGTGGGGGGGGCGGTGCAGCTGAGGGCCGGGCCTGCTCTTGTGGGTGGGTGGGGGGGGCGGTGCAGCTGAGGGCCGGGCCTGCTCTTGTGGGTGGGTGGGGGGGGCGGTGCAGCTGAGGGCCGGGCCTGCTCTTGTGGGTGGGAGGGTGGGGGGGGGCGGTGCAGCTGAGGGCCGGGTGGGTGGGGGGGGCGGTGCAGCTGAGGGCCGGGCCTGCTATTGTGGGTGGGAGGGGCGGTGCAGCTGAGGGCCGGGCCTGCTCTTGTGGGTGGGAGGGTGGGGGGGGCGGTGCAGCTGAGGGCCGGGCCTGCTCTTGTGGGTGGGAGGGTGGGGGGGGCGGTGCAGCGGAGGGCCGGGCCTGCTCTAGTGGGTGGGTGGGGGGGGCAGTGCAGCGGAGGGCCGGGCCTGCTCTGGTGGGTGGGTGGGGGGGGGCAGTGCAGCGGAGGGCCGGGCCTGCTCTTGTGGGTGGGAGGGTGGGGGGGGGGCGATGCAGCTGAGGGCCAGGCCTGCTCTTGTGGGTGGGAGGGTGGGGGGGCGGTGCAGCTGAGGGCCGGGCCTGCTCTTGTGGGTGGGTGGGGGGGGCGGTGCAGCTGAGGGCCGGGCCTGCTCTTGTGGGTGGGAGGGTGGGGGGGGGGGGGTGCAGCTGAGGGCCGGGTGGGTGGGGGGGGGGGCGGTGCAGCTGAGGGCCGGGCCTGCTATTGTGGGTGGGAGGGGCGGTGCAGCTGAGGGCCGGGTGGGTGGGGGGGGGGCAGTGCAGCGGAGGGCCGGGCCTGCTCTTGTGGGTGGGTGGGAGGGTGGGGGGGCGATGCAGCTGAGGGCCGGGCCTGCTCTTGTGGGTGGGTGGGAGGGTGGGGGGGCGGTGCAGCTGAGGGCCGGGCCTGCTCTTGTGGGTGGGTGGGGGGGGCAGGTGAGGGCTGGTTGTGCAGCTGAAGGCCGGGCGCGTGTGTGCAGTTGAAGGCCATGGCTGCCAGCTGTGTGTGTAGCACCCATTCGCTGCTGCTGTGAGCGCTGTGGGAGATCCGGGTCATGGTTTCATTGCTGCAAGGGCGGCCTAAAGCTTGAATGACGGTGCTGAGACCCCTGATTGGTCTCGCAATTGGGTGGCGACTGCTTTTTGGGCCCTACTACTGTGATGGGCCTAGTGCCAGTTTTGGGGGAGGGCATGTCCTGGGCTTTGGCGTAGATGCCTAGACTTCCTGTGTGAGTGCTTCCCTCGCCTCGCTAGAGCTGTGAGGTTTGCCAATGGGCAAACGTCATTGTATGAAGGCACTTTAGTGCATTGTTGAGCGCCTCCTACAGTCGTGCGTTGTGTAGTGAGTCTTTTCTGGCCCTGTTGATGTGTGCGCCCATTTTTTTAAATAACGTGTGATGTAGAATTCTTTGAGTTTGCATTTGTTCTCCAGTTAGTAAATGTGGGTGGGGGGTGGAAGGGAGTGGGTTCATGTGTCCTTGATGGCTTTGAAGGTGACATGTCTCCGAATAAATCGGCCTGCATTTCTCGGGCTCCATTTTTGAGGCGTTTTCAACCAGTCCTTTCACTTCCGGTAGAAAATGGTGTTGAATTGGTCACCGACCATGTCCACTAAGGGTCCCCTTTTACTAACCTAATCCGAGGAAACTGGCCCTGCTCAGGGATTGTACTTGCCTATAAAGCGATTTCAAAAAAGGTAGCGGGCCCCCCTCTCCAGAAAGAGCGTCGTGGCATGATGACCTGACAACCTGAGGCCCAACAAGGCTGAAACACGTGTATGGGGTTGCTGTTGGTACCCTTGTTCAGAGAGCTGGACTGCCCATGTGGGCGGGACAAAGACTGATATGCAAATGGATATTTCCCATCTGTGAAGGTACATTGAGCAAAAAGCAATGGCTGCGAACTCTCAAAGTGGTTAAAAACCACTGAACAGGTTATCATGCCTTGTTCTTTCGAGAGAGGGGCGACGGCTACCTTTTTTGTTTTTTTGCAAGGAACTTGGGGTCGGTCACCTCTTCTGAGTTACCTGGGGGCAACCAGACATGGACCCCTTGCTCACTGTGCCCAGAGAGACACAGCTTCATCTCACTGATGAGGGCCAACAAGGCTGAAACACGTGTATGGGGTTGCTGGTGGTACTCTTGTTCAGAGAGGAATTGCCATAGCATTTTGGTGCTGGACTGCCCATGTGGGCTGGAAAAAGACTGATATATGCAGCTCCCTGCACTGCCTCTCGGCGCTACCTCTGCTTCACTTCTCTGATTAGCTGATCCACTCTTCCACTTTTTCACCTTATTTTCAAATGTGCTTTGGGAATGCTGTTAACATGGGTGAAGTTAAGAGTCGGTTGGACCGTGCACTTCGCCGCCATAGTAGTCTTGTAGTGTGCCTGTAAACGCTACTTCTAGTTGCGATCCAGTGCAAGGAATATATTCGACTTGAGACACTACCAAAATATAACATTACCTCCGCCCTTTGTCAACGTGTAAAGAAATAAGAAGCAGGATGATGAAGAAAGACCGGGGTCATGTTTTTGAATGAGTTTTTAGGGTATATCGGCCTGAGCGTGCTGGTCTAGTACCCCGGATCCCCTGTGTGCAGGGCCTTCCTCCCTTCCAGTCGACAGCTTGCGCACCAAATCGCCCCGTTACTACGCGGATAGGGGGTGAGGCCACCCACAGTGGCTGACGGAGCATCTTGTCTGGTCCAATCAAGTTTAGTGCAAAGCAGCTCCTGCTTCCCTCAGCAGGATCTTCAGGGCTGGGGAGAATGGGGGCAGAACCCACTGAAGCTGCCATTATCCGCAGGGTTCTTCCCGGAGCGCAGGGGCGGGGCGGGCTTCCCTCAGCAGGATCTTCAGGGGCGAGGAGGCAGAACCCGCTGCAGCTGGTCTTATCCGCAGGGTTCTTCCCCGGAGCGCGGGGCGGGCTTCCCTCGGCAGGATCTTCAGGGGGGGAGGCAGAACCTGCTGCAGCTGCCCTTATCCGCAGTGTTCTTCCCTGGAGCGTGGGGGCGGGGCTGGCTTCCCTCGGCAGGATCTTCAGGGGCGGGGAGGCAGAACCCGCTGCAGCTGGTCTTATCCGCAGGGTTCTTCCCTGGAGAGCGGGGGCGGGCTTCCCTCGGCAGGATCTTCAGGGGCGGGGAGGCAGAACCCGCTGCAACTGGTCTTATCCGCAGGGTTCTTCCCTGGAGCGCGGGGGCGGGGCGGACTTCCCTCGGCAGGATCTTCAGGGGCGAGGAGGCAGAACCCTCTGCAGCTGCTCTTATCCGCAGGGTTCTTCCCTGGAGCGCGGGGGCGGGGCGGGCTTCCCTCAGCAGGTTCTTAAGGGGCTGGGAGGCAGAACCCGCTGCAGCTGCTCTTATCCGCAGGGTTCTTCCCTGGAGCGCGGGGGCTGGGCGGGCTTCCCTCGGCAGGATCTTCAGCGGCGAGGAGGCAGAACCCGCTGCAGCTGGTCTTATCCGCAGGGTTCTTCCCTGGAGCGCGGGGGCGTGGCAGACTTCCCTCGGCAGGATCTTCAGGGGCGAGGAGGCAGAATCCGCTGCAGCTGGTCTTATCCGCAGGGTTCTTCCCTGGAGCGCGGGGGCTGGGCGGGCTTCCCTCAGCAGGTTCTTAAGGGGCTGGGAGGCAGAACCCGCTGCAGCTGGTCTTATCCGCAGGGTTCTTCCCTGGAGCGCGGGGGCAGGCTTCCCTCAGCAGGTTCTTCAGGGGCGGGGAGGCAGAACCCGCTGCAGCTGGTTTTATCCGCAGGGTTCTTCACCGGAGCGCGGCGGCGGGCGGGCTTCCTTTGGCAGGATCTTCAGGGGAGGGGAGGCAGAACCCGCTGCAGCTGGTCTTATCCGCAGGGTTCTTCCCTGGAGCGCGGGGGCTGGGCGGGCTTCCCTTGGCAGGATCTTCAGGGACGGGCAGGCAGAACCCGCTGCAGCTGGTCTTATCCGCAGGGTTCTTCCCTGGAGCGCGGGGGCGGGCTTCCCTCGGCAGGATCTTCAGGAGCGGGGAGGCAGAACCCGCTGCAGCTGGTTTTATCCGCAGGCTTCTTCCCTGGAGCGCGGGGGCTGGGCGGGCTTCCCTCGGAAGGATCTTCAGGGGCGGGGAGGCAGAACCCGCTGCAGCTGGTCTTTTCCGCAGGGTTCTTCCCTGGAGCACGGGGGCGGGCTTCCCTCGGCAGGATCTTCAGGGGCGGGGAGGCAGAACCCGCTGCAGCTGGTCTTATCCACAGGGTTCTTCCCTGGAGCGCGGGGGCTGGGCGGGCTTCCCTCGGCAGGATCTTCAGGGGCGGGGATGCAGAACCCTCTGCAGCTGCTCTTATCCGCAGGGTTCTTCACCGGAGCGTGGGGGCGGGCGGGCTTCTGCCCTGGTTGAGCTTGAACGTCTAGGCCTGGCCTCCAGCCTAAGGATTTGATCCCTGGGAGGGAATCGCTAGTTGGATGGCGGTGGGAGAGGACTTTTGGAGGGAATAACTCTTGCAGGGACGCAAGCCAGCATCGTGGGGCATTTTGAGTAGGAAGGGGTGAGGCAGCGGAGGGATATAACCTAACTTCTGGCTCCCTGAGGAAGCACTCGGAGTTGGAGTCTCTGTAATGGGAGCAAGGCTGCTGACACGGGTGTGTACCCCTATTTAGGGCCTAGTTTTCAGGGTTTGCGGGTTTGGAGTGTTGGAGATGGGCTGGGCGGAGTCTGTCCTGCATCAAAGGTCGGGCTCGCCTAATGGTCGGGGCCTGAACCCTTGCACTCTTTTAACGCTCGGCTGGGCTTTTGTGGGGGCGTTTCTCTTGGGCGCCTCATCTCCCTGTTGCTTTTTTCATTAAAGGTACGTTTGATACCTACGGAGTAGACCGGATTTTCCGGGTTTGACCTCCTAGAGTTCCCTGACCCCGGAGCAGGATCTCTGGAAGTCGGGAGCTGCTTCTGCCGCCGGCGCGGGGGCTTTGCGTCCTCTCCGGACACTGGTCTTTGCACCCTGCGCAGCCCTGTAAGGTGGGGGGCTCCATATTGCTGCGGTGCTGCTGTCATGTCGGCCTTCTGAAGTGCGTGCCCGCTGCGTGCCAGGCCTGGAGGCCATGGCAGAGCTGGCAGTGCACACTTAACAAATGAAGCGCATTAACTTCCAATTGAGAGGGACTCTGTGATCTTTAGGGTTCCTTCGTGTTTATTTTCTTGCAAGCTTGATGCCAAAGTCAACACCAACCTGGGCCTCGAGTGCCGGGACCCGGGAGACTGGTTGCTCTTCCGTGTATGTAGGGCGGTTCTCTCATTGAGCGTGGCGCCTTGGTGCGTGCTCTCACGGAGCTAGAGTGAAGGCGTAGCGCCTTGGTGCGTGCTCCCACCGAGCTCGAGTGAAGGCGTGTAGCGCCTTGTGACGTGCTCTCACTGAGCTAGAGCAGTTGCAGGCTGTTGTGGGCAGGCCCTCCTGGGAAGAGTCTGCAGCCTTGTAGTTGCTGTGGGAATTGTAAGGTCCTTGGGTCTCTCCTGAATGCTCTTCTGTCTGAGAAGCTGGCGGGGCTGTTCCAGAGGCGAGGGGTCTGAAATAAGAATGTCCCGCCTCCCAGGCCATACGTTTGTGTAAAGCTGCATTTTCAAACGCAGCTCAGCCCGGGCTGGGGGCGGGGGGGGGGGGGGGGGGGTGTTGCATGCCCGCTCGTGCGGCGGTCACCGGGATTCTGGGGCCAAACTCACGGAGGGGGCGCGGGCATTTCTCCCACCCCTGCATTCTTTATTTTGGGTCTCCTCCCTTGCAGTCCCGAATAGGATGAAACCTTAGTGTTGGTGAACCTTAATCCCTGTAAAGGTTGCTCTTTTGCCTCGTGAGCTGGTTCTGCTTTGGACTGTGTTGCTCTGCGCTTCCGGCGGTAAAGCAGATGTGCGTTCCTCTGACCAATCGCTTGGCTTCTTTTACCCCCTACCCCCTTTTAAACTGTAATAAGTAACACACCCTCAGGGGTGAAAACCTAAAAAATAAAGTGGGGGGCGGGGGTGGCTCATTGACATAGCAATTGAATGTGGCGTCCCCAGAAATTAGCATATCAAGGTGCCCTCTGAATAAAGTGGGGGAAATCCTGAATAAAGTGGGGGGACTTCATGTACCACGTGTACCTTCGACAAAAGACCAGCACCCCCCTGTCTCGGGGAGCAGGCACTGGCCAGCAGTGCATGCCGTGAAGCCATCTAGCCATGCAGAACTGTGCCCGCCGCTGGTCGAGTTATCGCCTCGCCCTCACACTGTGTGCACGTCGAACCTTGCTGGTGGGGGCGCCTGTGTGCGTGGACCGCCCAATGGTGCACCGGCCACCGAGGGGTTGCACGTGGTGTGCAGAACCGAGGGGGGCAAGTGACGAGCTGAAATTATCCCCTAATTGGTATCCAGAATGTTTTTTTTATTTTTTTTATGCTCTGCCTAGGTGACAGGTGGGCTAATATCTGGTTGGTTGAGCCGACTACCTGTTCCTTCGCCAAGGGAATGTCTCCTCTGTACATCAGCACCGCAGGGGGGGCGGGGGGGCTCAAGCACCATCTGATGATGGCCTGCGGCCTCACCCCAAGGCCACAAAGTCTAGCTCCTGACTCCCTACGTGAAAATGACGTGATGGAACCCTGTTGCTTTGCGCGCCACCTGGAGCGCTGTGAAACCCAAACGGGTTCACCGAAGCGCACGTCCTAGTTGATCACGTGGATGCGAGTATTGTGCCCATTTGGGGTATTGGACTCTGACTCTAGCAACTAAGCTCAAGGGGTGAATCCTGGATTATTAGATGCATACTCGTATCCAGGACACAGGGAGTGAACACTGTGAACGTCATTTGGATACTGAATATAGGAAGCGTTATTGCCCTGGGGAAGAACTTGAATGGATCGGAACACGTGTGGGCTGTCTATCAACGTTACATTTTAAAAGCACAAAATGATGAATTAATTTGTCAATCTGATTATCTGTGATGGTGTAATTATGATACAATATTTGTAGGGAGTCCGGAGCGCAGGCGTCCAAGCTAAAGAGCCAACTATGATGTGTATTTTGTTCGTATTTATTTTTCTTGCCTTGTGCTAAATCCATCTCTGGAATATTCTTGAAATGAGTCTGCAAGGCTGCTGCCGGTGTGTGTGATTAATGGAACCGATGGAGGGGGTGAGGGGGCGGGGGGGGTGGTGGGAGGGGTGTATATTCCAGTCTCTTCTGCTTAGTGTGCCTGGGGTATACTCTGAATCGCAGCGAGTGTCTAAAGTGCGGAGTGGGTGCACATCTGGCGAGATGGTTCCCCAGAGGTTTCCCTGCACCCTGTCCCTGTCTGGATTGGCTTGCTCTGGTGTCGCATGCATCACCCGCCGAAACTGGGGCGTGGGCTCTGTCTGCGCCTCAAACCCCATGTGGTGTGCTTAAAAAACCCAATAGGTTTGCGGGTGTCTGGAAGGCGGGCCATTCCGTCAGCCACTGCTGTGCAGGAAGCTGGCATAGCGAGTCATGCCCCGGTACATCCCTAGGATGTGGCACTCGCCGATGACGTGCTGCACCTCCTCGGTTTTGCAATATCCTGCTTTTATGAACACAAGGGCATGTTTCGACACCGGCCCCCATTTAATATCCCTGCCGGGTTGTGCTTTGCCCGGGAGTCTGTTTTGAAGCAAATGTTTGTTTGACGAGTTTTGATGCAATCGCTCGTGGGGTGTTAAAGAGTGTGTGAGGCGTGTCCAGGGGCATCGGCTGCAAGGCCACTGCTTCTCCTGCTTCTGGCAATTGTGCCGGGTCTCTGCGTCCTTTTTGGAGTGAATTCATCTTGTTTTGGTCTCATTTGCTCCACTCGGAAACCCTGGCCCTCGGGGGACTGTGCAATGCGCAGGTTGCCCAGTGAACTGGGCGCTTTTACCAAAGCTATCCTGGCACTGGCAGCGTGGGCAAGTGGCTGGCAGGGACTGGCCCATATGCAGAGACCCCCCAGAATGGGCCAGCCAACGCAACGCCCGGGAATCCCGGCAGTGACTGAGTGCTCAGGCAGCAGGTAGTCTGCATGGACCTGGCCTCAAAGGTTGCCTCCCCCTGTCAGCACGGGCAGAGCCAGCCTCAAAAACGTTGGTGGGGGCTGGAGGGCAGTTTTGTTAGCCTATCGCCCCCCCCCCCAAAGCCCAGGAGGCTGAGTAGATATCACGCCTTCCTTTGGCCCATTCGATCCATCTTTCACTCCAACTCGCCAGAGGCGCAGCCAGGACTCTGTAACCCGTGCGGCCTGGAGCTAATATAGCGGGGCCACACTAAGAGCCCGCAGGAGGAAGGGCACTTGTTCTGCCCCCAGCCAATGCACAGGAGTAACAGGGAGTATTGAGGGCGGGTGAACCAATCAAGAGGGGCTGGGGGGGCTGTCCCCTTGAGACATTTTTAAAAAATTGATTAAAATAGTGCATTTTACAGTAGACTTTCTGTGATAAATTAGGTAAAGCCAATTTACAATCGGTTTTGCAGGGTAAGACAGGTGCCAAGACACCAACAATGTACAGGAGCCTTTTCACACACATTTTCATAATGCCTTTGCACACTATATGCCAGGACTCTGCAAGTGTAAAAAAGCATTTTCATATCTATTGTGCCCACACACGTCCATTCTGGCGCACCTATATAAGCCACTAGTCCCAAATAGGAAAATACTCATGTTTTTCCTTTGTCCATAATGCCAGTAACAATACTACATATATGCTGTCTCTGCCAATGCATGCCAGTATCCCCATGTAGAAACACTCCTGTTGGCTTTGCCTTAATGCCAGTGAAAAAAAAGCATGCCACAGTAAGAAAACCTATCCTTGCTGCCTACACAAATCCCCCACTCCCCATATAAGAACTTTCAGCATGTTGTATTTGCTCCCTAACGGCAGTAAAAAATATCATGCCACAGTAAAAAAAACCTTGCCTTGCAGGATGCACGATTGCCCCCACCCTAATGTAAGAACACTTATGTTGCCTGTAGCCTTAACACCAGTAGTACACTGCAATGCCACAGTAAGAAAACATGCTCTTGCTGGCTAGCCGGTAAGATAGCTCAGCAGGCTGAGCGCATGCTGTTGTAATCTGAGTGTGATTCGCAGGTTCAAATCCTGGTAAGGTCAATTTAGCCTTTCATACTTCAGAGACCTCCCTGATCTCTACCCTCTACAGACCAAGTACTAGTATGTTGCTTTTGCACCGTGTTAGCTCTCTTACTCTGTACTGTACAGTGTTTTACCTGCTCACCAAGTTGTACCAGCGCTTTGATACTTACAGGTTTGGCAGCTGTCTAGAAATACAATAAATGTATAAATAAAGCACATTAAATGGGTGAGAACTTCGGTCGGGTGATACATTGCTCTACTTGTATACCCTGGGAAGGCTTTTGCTCTCTGCCTCTACCTTCACTTCAGTGCCCGTTTTCTCGCACGCGCTCGGAGTTGAGCAATGTGACCTGTTCTAGTGGTCTGAGCCCGGGCTGGGCATAGCCGCAGAGAGAGGCCTGCTGTGTCAAAATGGGGGAGCTTTAACCCTCCCAAGCACATGCCTGGTGCTGACACTGACGGTCAGGTGGTCTCCCTGTACCCACAAGCAAGAGCTGGGCCAGGGGGCTGTGGAATTGACCTTTCATCCTCTGGCTAAGACTATTTACCATATCCATTGTACTTGACTGTAAACAGCGCTTCCCCGTTGTTTGTATCAATGGAGATGGTGTATACAAACCTCCACAACATCCTTTCAAACTTTTCTCACTCTGCTACATAATAAGAATATTGTATTTGCTTAAAAGTTACCCTCTAAATCCTTGCACTCAATAGTGGTCTCACTTCATTTGGCTGGGTTACCCGGCGCCCAGTGGGTACAGAAGGATTGACTCGTCTCTCTCCCTCCTTTCCTTCTTCCTTCCCTTCCTCCTTCCCTTATTCCCTCCCTCCTTCCCTTCCTCCCTAACTACCTCACTCCCTTCCTCCTTCCCTTCGCTTCCCTTCCTTCCTCCCTCCTTCCCTTCCTCCCTAACCATCTCCCTCACTCCCTCCCTTCCTTTCTTCCTTTCTCCCTCCCTCCCTCCCTCCCTCCCTCCCTCCCTCACTCCCTTCCTCACTCCCTTCCTCACTCCCTTCCTCACTCCCTTCCTCACTCCCTTCCTCACTCCCTTCCTCACTCCCTTCCTCACTCCCTTCCTCACTCCCTTCCTCACTCCCTTCCTCACTCCCTTCCTCACTCCCTTCCTCACTCCCTTCCTCACTCCCTTCCTCACTCCCTTCCTCCCTCACTCCCTTCCTTCCTCACTCCCTTCCTTCCTCACTCCCTTCCTTCCTCACTTACTCCCTCACTCCCTTCCTTCCTCACTTACTCCCTCACTCCCTTCCTTCCTCACTTACTCCCTCACTCCCTTCCTTCCTTCCTTCCTTACTCCCTCACTTCCTTCCTTCCTTCCTTCCTTACTCCCTCACTTCCTTCCTTCCTTCCTTCCTTACTCCCTCACTTCCTTCCTCACTTCCTTCCTTCCTTACTCCCTCACTTCCTTCCTTCCTTACTCCCTCACTTCCTTCCTTCCTTACTCCCTCACTTCCTTCCTTCCTTCCTTACTCCCTCACTCTCTTCCCTCCCTCCCTCACTCCTGTTGCTTCACATTTACCCCTAGCCGAGTCTTGACTTGGCCGCTCCTGGCCTCCACGGTATAACTTATTCTGGAGTTTGTTTGAGTGCAAAAATGGAAGCGCTATATAAACCTAATAAACATAAAAGTAGGACATTGTCTGCAAAAAGCCCCCACACGTCAGGGATTTGCTGAAGCTCGTCTCTAGTCCACCCCTGAGCCACAAATTACAATTATTTGATAATTGTTTCTTTCTTCAAATCTGCTTTTTAGTAAATGCGAAGAAAACGCTGCGGTCTGTGCAAGGGGGCGGGGGGGGGGGGGGGAGCATTTAAAGCCCAGAGGCCAACGTGCCTCACCCTTTTTCATCCTGTAGAACGACATTTGCTGGGCTGTAACTGGCCTACGGAAACATCCAGCTTGGAAGGCTGAACCGGAAGTGCTGGGGAAGGCCCACTTTGCCTATTCATCGTATCATTGATTTCATCAAGTCTTCGGAGACACTCCATCAGGGCTCAAGCCGAAACAATCCGAGTTGGGGGGGGGGGGGGGTCAGTTCGAAACATTTTAACCAAATTGGTTGTGTCTCGAATTAATTTTTGCCTTAAACTTCTGTTTTTTGAGTAGTTAGAGTTTACAGGTTATGTTCCCTAAAGGGGAGCTTCATCTCGGCCACCTTGGTACTACATGAGGT
Source organism: Ambystoma mexicanum (assembly GCF_040938575.1). NCBI lineage: Eukaryota > Metazoa > Chordata > Amphibia > Caudata > Ambystomatidae > Ambystoma > Ambystoma mexicanum. The sequence goes on from NC_090934.1 coordinate 1,477,236,507, forward strand.
GCCTGACGGCCGGTGTATTGGCTTTCTAGGGCTGTCTGTATCCACCAGGTTGGGCTTCCACTGATGCCTTTACTCGGCATGTAGGTGTCGTCCTAGTCCTAGTGTCTCACCCACGCCTGTCTGTACGGGAGATGCCCCGTCTACTTGTCAAACCAGGTTTCATGGCTCCCTAGTAGGCGGGCCCGGAGATCGAACACCTCTTGCCTGCTGGCCACCCTTAAAGTCAAACTGTCTTTGGTCTCGGAGGATGTTTTTCTGCGGTGGCCCCTCTTTTGTGGAGTGCCCTTCCTCTGGACTTTAGGGTCTGCGCCTCAATTGCTGCTTTCAAGCGTGGACTGAACTATTTTGGTTGAGTAATTTGGCCTCCCCGACGGCGAAGACCAATCTGGCCTCCTTACCCTCCATACCCGACTGCTCCTTAGTTTTCCTGTCTTCGCCTGTCCTCGCGCCTCCGTGCCTTCGGGTCTTGTCCCGGCGCGTTACAAACAAATTAAATCGATACAGACCGGCTTTCGTGCTGGATCCTCCACGACTCATGATCTAAGATTACTCGATGCTTGAATATTGCGGGCAGGGCAAAGGCAGGGCCCGCCCAATATATGACTTGTTCTGCTTTTGATCAGGTCCACCGTGAGATCCTCTGGTGGAACACGTGAGATGGGGGTTGCCTGGCATGGCTACTGCAAGTGATCTTGCATGCTGGTGCAGGGCGCAAGGTGGTATATCATCTGGGCGGCTCTCCAGCAGGGCTGCGTGTTGACTCCCCTGCTTCTCAATGTATATACAGCGGGTCTGCCTGCTCGGCTGGAAACGCATTTACCTCCAGAATTGAGGGGTCCTCCGACCGTGGCGATGTTATATGCGTATGCTCTGGGCTTATTCGATCAGACTTACTCGGGCATGAAAGCGATGCTGGACGAATTGAAAGGATATATTGGCGACTAGCTGTCAATCAAGTAAAACGAGAGTAATGTTGGGGACCCCCGAGAAAATCAGCAGCCTCGCCATGAATGCTGCCTTGGGCGGGACTGGGTGAGTCCGCGGACATGTGCACTCATTTGGGTCTTGATGGGTCTAATCGGCCAAACACTGACGGTGAGGGACTGGAAGGTCAGGGAAGCCAAGCAACTCGCCTATTGGACAGGGGCGTTTGCGGCCATATTTGCAGGATACTCCTTGGAGGGTGCCCCACTGTGTGTAAGCAGCGGCGCGGCCATCTTTGCTGTACGGACTGGACGCCTTGGCCATGAGGGGCCGCAGGTGGCGTAATAAGCTGGAAGGTTTCATGGGGTGGTCTTTCGAAGTCCCACCCTATGGAGGGACCTGGGCATTACGGTGTTGAGATGCCAGCATCTAAGAAGAGGGGGTGATTTTGAGGATTTTTAAAGAATTTTTTGATATTTGTCTATTTTAATGTTGTGTCTTTTCTGCTCTAAGTAACATTATTGTTGTGATGACTTTGTTTTCTGTGAAGAGTTCTTACTGGAGTTAAACCCCGTGTGCTTTGCACGTGAGTTGCAGGAGCTCTTCCGGCGCACTGTGGCCCCTGTGCTTATAGCTTATCAGCTGTGTGTGTGTGGGGGGGGGGCTGCCTTGCGACGGGTGCGAGCATAAATACTTCCGGGCCTGGAAGCCCAATGTATGGGCCCACACGTCTGTGCAGGAAGAGTGCGGGTCACTGGGGGCTGCAGGATATCCAGCGGCTGGGCACCTGGCTCGTGCAGTGACGCCCCCCCCCCCTTCCACCATCCACTTGGGTGCTGTTAGGACCCCAGGGCCCTGGAGCACTGGAAGGGCTGCTGGGGGCTCCTCGTGGACTAGTGACTGGGTCTGGGCCATGGTTTCTCCTCATTTTCTGACGGCGGCTTCTGCCGGAAATAAACCCATACACACGTGTGGCCCCTTTGCTCGTCCCTCAGGGTTTATGATGGAAATGGTTCTTTACAGGGTGGTCTTCCCTCGAAGCGTCCTATTTGCCATGCACAGTCCACCCTCCCGCCTTCTGAACCCCGCACTGCGTGTTTGCCTCCTGGGCTCTGTAAAGTAGCCCCCCTACCCCAAACCCCTCTGCTTTCTTGGGGCCTCTTGGACCAGGGGCCTTCATCCTAATGTGATGGCAAACTCCTCTCCAACCGCTGGAATGGGCTGCACTCCCAGTGCCACCCGCCAATGTAAACTCCCATGACGCCTCCCATTGAATGTGTGCTGCGGTGGCTGCTGGGAGTTGGAGTCCAAAGCATCTGGAGAGCTGTACATTAAAGGGTTATACAATCGCTCAGCGCCTCACAAAGAAGTTGTTGTATGCAATTGTACAGCTTTTAATTGTTGGCAAAAAAAAAAGCCTGACACGTGTTTCAAGACTTGCACCGTCTTCTGAGGCAAATACACTTTGCAGGCTTGAGTCACAATAAGGCTTGTTCGCAAGAAAAATATATTATCCAGAGACATCTGATATTCTCACGGCATCCAAATGATTACTGTAAATCTTCATCCCTTCGATACCGCAAAATATTACCGCCTCTGTAGTGATATTTGTACCTGAATAATTTGTTTTCCCGCGATGTTGGGAGGTCAGAAAAGGCTATTCCCGTGTTTTAAATTAGCGGGTATTAAAGCGGATACCTTGACTGTACATTGAAGGTACTCTTTAATGTCTTTTTGTACTTTTTTTTTTTTAACCGAAATCTTTGATTTATCCGGCGCCCCGCCTCTTGCTAAAAGCCTGGGCGAGATCGCGTTATATGAGTGCACTGCAATGGCTCTGCCTTTTCAAGGCTTTTTTTTTAATGTAATGCCGATTGTTGCCGGTTTTACGGGGAACCGTTTTTGCACCGGAGGCTGTTTTCCCCGGAGGATGCTAGGGATTGCTGCAGGGCCGTTGTTTGCGAGTAGAGAGATTCTCTAGAATGAATGGCCGGGTCTTGCGAGGCCTGGAATAGATCCGGGGCGACGCTCAGGCCAGGACTGTCGGGGCTCGGGGCTGGCTACAGCCTTTTCCTTGTAGCCCCTGAGCTTCTATCCGATAGCGAAATTAAGACTGCATTGAGCCACGTCATGGCGTGGGGAAAGGGTAACAAGGATCATGACGTCACATCCCAAACTGCCTGATGCCAGCTCGGCTACTGCGGGGAAGGTGGTTCTTGGTATTCCAATAGCCCAGATTCTGCGCACTGCAAGCTGCGTGCTCCAAAAGTGCAGATTCTGCGCACACCTAGCTGTGTATTCTAATAGCACAGATTCTGTGCACTCCTAGCTGCGTGCTCAAATAGTACAGATTCTGCGCACACCTAGCTGTGTATTCTAATAGCCCAGATTCTGTGCACTGCAAGCTGCATGCTCCAATAGTGCAGATTCTGTGCACTGCAAGCTGCGTGCTCCAATAGTACAGATTCTGTGCACGCCTAGCTGTGTATTCTAATAGCCCAGATTCTGTGCACTGCAAGCTGCATGCTCCAATAGTGCAGATTCTGTGCACGCCTAGCTGTGTATTCTAATAGCACAGATTCTGTGCACTCCTAGCTGTGTATTCTAATATTCCAGATTCTGCACACGCCTACTTGTGTATTCTAATATTCCAGATTCTGTGCACTGCAAGCTGTGCTCAATAGCACAGATTCTGTGCACTCCTAGCTGTGTATTCTAATATTCCAGATTCTGCACACGCCTAGCTGTGTATTCGAATATTCCAGGTTCTGCACACGCCTAGCTGTGTATTCTTATATTCCAGATTCTGTGCACTGCAAGCTGCGTGCACCAATAGTGCAGATTCTGCGCATGCCTAGCTGTGTATTCTAATAGCCCAGATTCTGTGCCCTGCAAGCTGCGTGTTCCAATAGCCCAGATTCTGTGCACTCATAGCTGTGTATTCTAATATTCCAGATTCTGTGCACTGCAAGCTGCGTGCTCCAATAGTGCAGATTCTGCACACGCCTAGCTGTGTATTCTAATATTCCAGATTCTGCACACGCCTAGCTGCGTGCTCCAATAGTGCAGATTCTGCACACGCCTAGCTGCGTGCTCCAATAGTCCATATTGTGTGCACTGTCACCGGGGCTTGCTCACTGGAGAGAGGGGTTATGATAGATATGATAGTTTATTTATATAGCGCCTATACAGAATGTGATTCAAAGCGCTTAAGTTGCAGAAAGCGGCTGCCATCGGTTTTCCAGCATCGGTCCTACCTGTGAAGAGCGCCTCGGCTCTGCTGGGAGACCCTCCTCGAGCATCAAGCGCCGAAGCAGGAACAGTAAGAGGCCAGGACTCGGCAATTGATTAAGTAACGAATTTTACTTAAAAATGTACCAGACATTTTATATAAAATCAAAAAATGTTACTTGTATAGAAAGTGCAAATAAACCCTCCTGAAAAGTGTTCTACCATTTGCTCAGTGACTTCGATTGGAAATAACAGAATATTTTTGCAAATGGTTTCATTGTCATTGTGATGCAGGCAAAGTCTTTAATTTTATGCAGAAGCCTGGTAATTCTTTATGAAAAATTAGTAATCAATTAAAATACTCAGTCAGGTGATGACCCCAAGCGAAGATTTTGATATGAAAGTGTTATCCCCACGGTCTATATAGAAACTGGATTTCCTCCAATAAAACTGGGGCTTGTAGTCCTCGGCCGTTTCGATGTTTTTTTTTTTCTTTAGCATTTCACCAGAATCGTTGGTTCGTGCAAATAACTTTCTGCTACGATCCGGATCCCAGAGAGGACCCCCAAGCAATGCTCCTCTACTCATGCACCCACCCTCTGGAGCTCGATCCCGGTGTCTGCTCGTACAGCGCTCCTATGGTGGCTACCCGCACTCTGTACAGCGCTCCGCTGCTTTGTAGCTCGGTCCCCAATGGTGGATACCCGCACTCTGTACAGCGCTCCGCTGCTCTGGAGCTCGGTCCCCAATGGTGGCTACCCGCACTCTGTACAGCGCTCCGCTGCTCTGGAGCTCGGTCCCCAATGGTGGCTACCCGCACTCTGTACAGCGCTCCGCTGCTCTGGAGCTCGGTCCCCAATGGTGGCTACCCGCACTCTGTACAGCGCTCCGCTGCTCTGGAGCTCGGTCCCCAATGGTGACTACCCACACTCTGTACAGCGCTCCGCTGCTCTGGAGCTCGGTCCCCAATGGTGGCTACCCGCACTCTGTACAGCGCTCCGCTGCTCTGGAGCTCGGTCCCCAATGGGGACTACCCACACTCTACAGCGCTCCGCTGCTCTGGAGCTCGGTCCCCAATGGTGGCTACCCGCACTCTGTACAGCGCTCCGCTGCTCTGGAGCTCGGTCCCCAATGGTGGCTACCCGCACTCTGTACAGCGCTCCGCTGCTCTGGAGCTCGGTCCCCAATGGTGGCTACCCGCACTCTGTACAGCGCTCCGCTGCTCTGGAGCTCGGTCCCCAATGGTGACTACCCACACTCTACAGCGCTCCGCTGCTCTGGAGCTCGGTCCCCAATGGTGGCTACCCGCACTCTGTACAGCGCTCCGCTGCTCTGGAGCTCGGTCCCCAATGGTGGCTACCCGCACTCTGTACAGCGCTCTCTGCTCTGGAGCTCGGTCCCCAATGGTGGCTATCCGCACTCTGTACAGCGCTCCGCTGCTCTGGAGCTAGGTCCCCAATGCTGGCTACCCGCACTCTGTACAGCGCTCCGCTGCTCTAGAGCTAGGTCCCCAATGCTGGCTACCCGCACTCTGTACAGCGCCCCGCTGCTCTCGGGCAACATCTGCGTTTAAACAAACAATAAGCACCCATTCCACAGGATGTACCGCGTGGTCGCAGCACATATGCTCGGGCCTTTACCAGCCGGCACAGCCTGTGGAACATGTAGTTATTGCTTTTAGCACCCCGGATTTGCAATCTGGAAACCTGGGGTGCTGACAATGTATTTTGTATGATTGAACGGGACAGCTCGTGCCCACACTGTTCATTCATACAAAATACTTAACTAAGATGGCCACATGGGAAGAGTGGACTCCAATTGCTGCCCCTCTTCCATTTCCACGGTGGCCTGGGAGGCTGGAGCAGAAGCTGCTGCCAAAAGAATAAGGTGAGTGGGGCAGGGGGGTGGGGAGGGGATGTAATGGTGAACGAGCGAAGGTGAAGGGTGAGGAGAAGATGGCGGGGAGAAGTCATCTGGTTGCTGGGAGCGCTGGCTTGGATTGTGGGATTCAGCTCGAGATCCGAGTAATTGATTGGTTGGCTCCCTGGCCCGATTCTAACGTACATTACGTTCCAGTAAATAGCAGCCTCTAACTTTCACCTTTATTATTAGGTAGAATATTTTATACTCTTTTTTGGAGATGGTTTTCGTCTCTTTCAACAGTTTGTGGAATGCATGCTCTAACCAGCAATAGACTGGCGACTTTCGCCGGCTGTCAAGGCTGCGTTCCAAGCTGCCGTTCGTGATGCCTACACACTGTAAGGATACAAAGGCGAGCTCTCACTCAGTATCCGCATAGTGGGCCTTACCTTGCCCCCCCGCCCCCCCCTGTGCAAACTGAGCCCTTACCCTCGAGCTCTGGGTGCCATGTGGCTTTTGCCCACATAAGAGGACCTCGCCTTTGGCTTGAGACCATTTACCCCTCTATAGTGCCCTCTGGGGCGGGCCCCAACACGTCATACAGGGCCTCTGGTTAGGAACTTGGCTTCATGAAGGAAAGCTGGTCCTAGAAGCTGGAAAGCCGACCACTCTAGTTGGACGTGGGAACCTACCCATATCCTGCGGTAAGCGATACTGACGCCATGCAGCTTGCACTAGATTCTCCCGGATCTGTGTGATCACTGCGACGGCCGAAATGCCGACGCCAGTTGCGGCGCGGCGCGGCGATCATATAGATCACTGTGCCTGCTCCTCGGCTTGATTTTCCCTTCATGCCCTCCACCCCCAGACCCTCAATTTACCGTTCACGGTGGCACACTTCTGTGTGTGCCGCCTGCACCCTGCTATCCCTGCAGCATCAGCTCCTCCCACTAACGTGGGTTAGAGCTGACGCCGCTGGGTGCTTTTCTTTTTTTTTTCTTTAGTGCCCCCCCCCCGCTTACCAAAATGCTAAGCGGGGGACACCCCCGCAACCCCCGACTCTCGTTACGGCACCCAAGCAGAGCGGGGGACACCCTTGCAACCGCCGCTCTGCTTGGGCGCAGTAAATGTCGCCCTCATTTTGTGCGCCCCCAAAGTCGCAGTAACTGAGGGGGTGCACAAATGAGAGCGACATTTTTGTACGATTGCGATTCTTCCTGCTTTCAAGCACTGAAAAATATCAGTAATTGTGAAGTGTTTTGATTTGAGTGCATACATTAGCCTCGGAAGGAGGGCGACCTGAGGCGTTCTGGTTGCTGGTTTGAGTGCTTGGGCTGCTGGGCCATCTGCCAGCTGCCGTGCCTCCAGAGCAACCTCCCGGTCCTTATCGGACGGTAGTGCAGGTGTACACTTTCTGTACAGCAGCTGCACAGTTTGGGGGTGGTTGTGTATGCATTGTCTTATTCCCAGTGGAGTAAGTTCTGGTTACTCCGGGGGTGGAGACGCAATGTGACCCGTACAGGGAGCCCGCAGCTTGCACCCACAGCGCTGGTCATTTGCTACCTGTAGAAAGGTGGCGCCACCAACACTGAGGCCCAGGTACATCAAGTCCTACACAATACACACTGTACCTCAAGTCGCACCGAACACTGCTGCCCGAGGCTCGGATTGCCTGTAGCCTGCGTTCTGGCAACCCCCCTAATATGGAGGCTCGCTTGGGGGCAAGGCGTGTGCTTCTGGTAGTTTTAGTGGGTAGTACTGCACTCTGAGGGTGTGAGAGACGGGGAAGGAAGGAAGGAAGGAAGGAAGGAAGGAAGGAAGGAAGGAAGGAAGGCGGGCATGCAGGCTGTGCAGGTGGTGCTGTGTATCCCAGCTTGGAAGCTGCCGCATGGCGAGCCGGCCTCGTGGCAGGATCCAGGGGGGTGCAGCTTGCCAGGAAGCAGCCGAGTGCCATCTGCCGCTGGCATCGCTTCTGGGAACTCATTTCAGCAGCATTTGAAGGAATGCGTTTAGAACTGCGCCCTCCGCAGCATCTCAATTGCCACACGTTCTATTTGCACAAAGATGCTGTCACTACACACGCAGCATGTTCGCCTGTCTTCCACAAATTGCTCTTAATTGCTGTGTGTAGTTACACAAGATGAGCGCTGCTGGGCCTTGCGTGCGTGCGTTCGCGTGCGCGCACTTATGCGTGCAGCCTCCCTTCCAGTTGTGCCCGTGCACGCTTAGAACATCAATTTCTGCTTCACTCGCATGAGAGTAGATTCTGTAAATGTTAGCTATTTAGGATTAACATTTGGGGACCACCCAGGGGTCAGAGTGTACCAAAAGTGGTACTATGTTCCCTGCTGGTTTGTCCCCGCCACCTCCACAACCCACACAAGCAGTGAGTCCCCCACAGCGTGCACCGACCGTCATGTAGCCTAGACGTTTTCATCGCCCACTATTGACACCCCTCCCAGCCACTCCCTACACACACATCTGTGCCTGCAGCAATTCCACATTAATTGGTCTCATCCGCGCACAGGACACGCGCAGATCTCTGCGGGAGAAGCCCTGAAAGAGGGCTCGGGAAAGAGCTTTACGTTCCAACTCCAGAACAGCAAGCAGCCAGAGTCTGCAAGATAGCTCAATGGGTTGTGATCTTGGAGTAGATCCACCAAGGCGAAGTTCCAATCCTCCGGGGGCAGCATGTGCCCTTCGCCTGCCATCCAGGGCGGTTCTCAGCCGACAACAAGAAATGGCTAATTTCACCAATTTGAGGAACGCCCTTCCCTTTAGTTCTCACCCACTTCGACCTCTAGGACCAGCCTGCTTGCTTGCTTGCATTGCTGCGTGTGAGTGCACTTCAGTTTAATTTCCCAGCCGCCATGGATCTAATACATTTTTCCTTCATCGCCCAATGTTTTTTGTGGTACTTCTTGGTTTGCAAAGTCTGTAGCCCTCGTAAGTCCTTGCTCGAGGGCTCCGAATGCCGTGCCTACATACAGCCGCTGCATAGTCACTCCAACTGGGGTCCTTCCCCTCTTCCATCTCTACATGTGATGTTCCTCAGGGGTCTAACCTTTCTCCCTGCCTCTTGAACCAATACCTGGCACCTCTCACCCACCCCATTACTGCTCTCTTCGCCAACTTCCATTGCTATGCCGATGATGGCGAGCTCGCTTTCAGGCTCCCCACCGCTGCCTCTTCTTCTCTCATCCCCGATTGTGAGTCTGCCATGCAAGAGTGTTGTCGCCAATGATCTCTGCCTCAATGCCAAGAAGACAGAGATCCTCCTCATTGGCACACCTGCATCCTTCTCCATCACTCTGTCCGACCTCCCTTGGCCCTCCCCTTGCTCCCACCTGCAGGGCTAAGAACCTCAGGGGTCCTCTTCGACTCCACACTCTCCTTCTCGCCTCTCATCTGATGTCTCTAAGAAGTCAAACTACCACTGCACCTCCTCGGGGGTATTCTCCCTCTCATCGCCTTCCCTCAGCTCAGTCTGTAACAGCCTCCGTTTTTAAATCTACCTGCCTCTACTCTCCGCCCTCTGCAACTAATCCAGAACAGGACTGCGAGACTTGTCCTTGGCCTCAAGCCCAGGGATCGTATCGCTCAGCTCTGAAATCCCTCCTTTGGCTCCCTGTCGCTGCAAGGATCAAGTTCAAGACTCTCTGCATTGTCCACAAGACCTCCTGGGGCCAACATATCTCCAGCTTCCTCTCCTGAAGAATGGTCCTACTCGAGCCCTTCGCTCCTCCACCTCCTTGAGGGTCACTGTTGTTTCAAGAAACTAGCTGGAGGCAAATCACTGTTCTGCGGGTGCCTCCCTTTGGAACAGCCTCCCTGCCTCTCTGAAACTTAAGCAGAACCATCTCTGGTTCCGGAAGCAGCTTAAAACGCTCCTCTCTTCTGCCTTCTCTCTTCCCTGCTGATCTCCTGTCTGATACTGCACTGGTTACCTGCCCACCCTCTGAACCACGGGCCCATGTCTCTGCCCTCCAAGCTGCACACCTGCACTGCCTCCTGGCAACCCTGCACTTGGGTCTGTATCTATAATCCGACAGTCCCCCCTACCTGCACTATCCATCACTTGTCGTTCTGCACTTAACCCTGCACTGCCACCTGCTGGCAGCACTTGTTGATTCTTGATATTCTGATCCTATGTCCTGCACTTCTCCTCCCCCCCCCCCGCCCCCTCCCTTGCACGAGCTCAATGTCACTGGGCCTAGTAAGATCGTTGCCCCCACCCCACTTGTTACCCACCTGCCGCCTCATGCTTTGCAGCAGGTGTATGGGCGCGCTATGAATAAAATATCATAAGATGTGGAACGTGTGCAGCAGGGACCCACGCGCATGTGTGCAGGGGCAAGGAATCGCAATGCTATGAAAGTTCAGGGTTCTGTGGCGCCCCCTGGTGGTGGTAGAGGAGGACTCGGCCCAACTTAAAAAGGCAAATTAACAAGGGGGGGTCCTGGGAGTCCCTCTGCCAGACATTGGTCCTTAAAAAGGACCAGAGACCTGCAAAGGACGAAGCCGAGAACGTGGTACTCGGCAACTGCAAAATGTGTGTGTACATTTGGTGGCAAGTGGGGCAAAGCTGCCAAAGAGCCCCCTCCAGACTCCCTGCGGTGTACGTTCTTGCCAGTGTCAGCTCTCCAACACGTGAACCCCTGAGTGGCCAGATGGGGAGCAGCTAAAGGGGCTGTTTCCAGGACTTGTCACAGGGGACACCTGCGCGCACACACATGACTAGAAGCAGCCACTCCTTTGCACAGTAATCTGAGGAAGCGCTTGTCCTCCTGGCTGCCTGCTGCTCCCTCCTGCAGGCACCTTTAGGTCCTGCTGGCAGCCGATGAGGTCTGGCCTGGCTCTTCATGTTGCTGTCTACGGGCATCAGTCGGTTCTCTCTGCCACCTGGAACTCTGGGGTCCAAAAGCCTGCTGCAGGCCCCTCTTAGTTCTGTTATGGACATGTGTGTAACGCAGAAACCCCACTGGGATAGGGCAGCGACTTGCAAATATATACACACAGGACACAGCACTGCGTTTATTCTCGCTTGAGGCAGAAAACCAAGCGCCTTCCTCGGCATCAGAGGAAACGGTCACAAACACAGTTTCTCCAGGCAAGTGTTCTGCAGCATTGGTCTCTCCAGATGTTTTGGACTACAACTCCCAGCAGCCTCAACACACATGGCTAATAAGGGATCATGTGAGCAGTAGTCCAGAACGCCAGCAGCGCTCAGGCTGGAAACCCCTTCTCTAGGCCAGAGTGTGCCAACTTTTTCTCTTAATGCTGTGGACTACAACCCCCATCAGCCCTAAGGCAGCATAGTCAATGATTATAATTAGAATTGTTCTTAATGCACTACATACCAGAGGGAGGTTTCTACGTGGGATCGGGATTCGAACATATGTTCAGGGCGGCGGGCATGGGCTTGGGAGGGCTGAAGCCCTCCCACTTTGAGGCAGCAGTCATCCCTGTGCTGTGAGGCCCAGCCCAGGTTCAGACAGCAAGAAGCACACATTTGTCACGTCTGATAGTGTAGTTAATTACTTTTTAAATGTATTTTTAAACATTAAAAGTAAGCAAAAACACTGCTCTCAAAGGTGAGAAGGTAGTCTTTTACCGTGACTGCGGCCTCAGGAAACGTGCTGAGGACAAACACGTGCCCAGGGGATGCCATCAGTAGACACTCACCCCCCCACCCACCCTATGTGAAAGCTTAGTTGGTCCATGCCCCCAATGATTAGCGTTACTTTGTTTAAATGGACTGCAGAGGTGTAGATATGGAAGGGCCCAGAGGGAAACGGGTATGAAAAATAACGTTTTTGGTTGTGTGTATGTGCGGATTTGATATATATATATTCTGAGGCTTGTGGAATCTGCTTAGATCACATGCTGTGCATAGGCCGACATCTAGTGGAAGCTACAGAGTATTACAGTTGTATTCGAAAAAAGAAAAGGGATGGCGACAGGGCGTGCCAGTAATACCATTCCCAGTGACGTCCACTGTACCCCATGGTCCTTCACGCATCGAGATCCCTCTGATTGTTTTTTCTGCCATCAGCCGAATCACGAGGTTCCTATTCGGCTAACACCATTGATTAATTGGAGTTAGTTACTCTTTCTATCCTTTAAATAGCCGACCTTCGACAAACCTCTTCGGCAGCGATGAGGACGTACGTTGTCGGACAGACTTCCTGACTCGATGACACCCCTTCTGCCTTGGAAGGCCGCACCGAGCCTTGGCCAAGGCAGTAGGGAGAGTGGGGGTGGACATTTCTAAGGCCTCTAAGAGAATGTGTATTCACCTGCGCCCTCTCTATTTGCGCCTAGCTGCCTTTCCATCCAAATATGGAAAATACACCATATAAATTATGCCCCAGTTGTAACAAGTTCCCCTGGAAAGACGAGCACCGGGTGTGCAACCTCTGTCTTGCACGAGAACACGACGAAGGCCATTGTCGCGCTCGTCAGCTCTTCAAATCGAAAACAATAAAGAACCAAAAGACCAAATGTTGGGCTCACCACACCATGCAGGCCGAGGCCACCTTGGACATGCAGGGTGCACCCAGTGATGGAAGCATCGCCATCTTTTTGGAAGACTAAGGCAATGGGGAACCGATCTATTCCCACGTGCTAGCCTCCGACCCCAATAGACAGGCCGGCGACGATGTTATGGGGACAAGGCCCGGCGGCATTAGGGCACACAGTGCAACTCACACAAAACACATACCCATGGCAGAAAGTCGATGACTCCATCATCAACATGGCCACACACAGCATCAACGGGTATGTCCACAAGCTCCCTTTCCTCTGGGCACTCAAGATCTCGATCGTCACATGACAGGCCCCCAAAGTCTCACGACAAAGGCAACGTGGACGCCGTGTCCAAACGAGAGGCCAAAAGCGGAGCATCGGTAGACGCAGCTTCGGACCAGCCTTCCACTGAGACTCTACATTCACTGACGTTGAAATCGTCAAAAAGCACCAGTTCTTCTAAAATAGCCCAGCTAGTGCGAAAACATTTCCCGGAAACACTCCTTAAAGGGAGAATGTCAAAAAAACACTCCCCTAAGAGTCGCCATTGCTTTAAGGAAAAAGGTAGTACACCTCACAAGGAGAAAGAGAGTGCTTACCACGGGGAGGGTACTTTAGCAGGTGCTATGAGACATAAGCAGCCTTCTCCAAAATACCAGACTCCTCTTACTATAATAAGTTCCTCAGTGGTCCTGTGAAGGCATTGATAGGGTAATGCGTAGGCATTGATAGGGTAATGCGTAGGCATTGATAGGGTAATGCGTAGGCATTGATAGGGTAATGCGTAGAATGTCTCATGGCAAATTTCTTTGGAAAAAAATCCACAGGCATTACAGAGCCTACAGAACATGTCGGCCACTAGTGGTGCATCCACTTTACAACCCCCAAAAAAGAGGCCACGTCCTGACACCCTTTTAATTAGTCCTCAGCAAGACCCCGTCCTATAATCTTTCGGATCCCAATTCAGACACTGAGGTACAGGATACCCAAGGGGGGGGGAGATCACTATTACGATGAGGATGATGAGGACGACGACGTTTACATCCTACCTTCTCCTAATCACCTTGACGCACCAGTGGCGCATGCACCGGTGGACAATCAACCTCTGTTTAATAATATGCTCATAAAAGCAGCTGAGCATTTCCAAATCCAAACCCAGAAGACGCAATTGGATACAGACTTTGTGGAGGACATTTTAGGGGACAAAAAAAGCTGTAACCCAGTTCATACCCCTCCTCCTATCAAAACAAAGGAGAATTCAGCCCTCACTAGTAACGCCTAGCCGAACGCGGGCTGTGAACCCACGTATTGAAATGATGTTCCACCCTGTGCCTACAGATCCTCTTTTTTTTTTATATAAGGGGTCAACTGAAAGCAGACCCGTTAGTAGTGACCACTACACGAAAGAGGGCAGGAACACCGCTAGCCTCATCTGAAGCTCCCCAGGATAAGGAAAGCAACACACTTTACACTCTAGGGAGGAAAGTGGCCACCTCAGCGGCCTTTCAGACATGGATTGTAAAACAATACCACACTGTTGGCAATTTACAACTGCCATAAGTGGGATGAAGTTGCAACACTAATGGCATCAGCACCTGAACCCCTCAAATCCCAGCTATCCCTCGCAGTAGCGGAGGGAAAGGCGATATCAAGTTGCATCCTGAAGAAGCATCTGAAGAATAACTTGGATGCCGCAGACAACGCAGCAGAATCATCGCAGAGGGGACAATATTGAAATGCCATGCATGGCTTCGCCTGTCTGGATTCAAACTGGAGACCCAGGCAACACTCCTAAACATGCCCAGAGAACCCAATGTCCTATTCGGGAAAGCCGTTGAGGATGCATTAAAGTTGGCCAAGGACGATTATGACACTCTTAAATCATTAGTCCAGCTAATGAATAAGCCACCTGGCCAGAGAGGCGGAAGCAATTTTCGTCGCTTTCGAGGGCAAAACTAACAAAGGGGTTCCGGTTATGGCCAAAGTCAGGGCTCATTCTAGTGAACCAATCGGGGACAGGCCTTGCAAGGTTTCCAAAGAGCCAGCGTAGATCTCTTGCCCGGGTGAGGTGTTCCACTTCCAGAGGTGGCGCAACACCTCCTAAACAATAACCACCTGCTTCAGGTCCCCTCCCATGCCTCTCCAATAGGAGGGCGGATTACACACTTCACCCACGCATGGGAGGGAATCACCTCGGACAAGTGGGTGCCATCAACACCGCGGTGGCCAGTTATGGGGTGGAACTACTCGACTCTCGATCCATCTACCTGCGGCAATAACAAACCACGAAGGAGGAGCATGTTTCAATGCTGCTGCTCAAGGATGCGATCAAAATCATCCCAGCGAACCAGGTAAACCAGGGTTTATCTATTCAACATACTGCCTTGTTAAAGATCTAACAATGCACCCAGTATTAGACCTACGCCCAGCAAACACCTATGTCAAGCCACAAATTCTGCATGACAACGCTTCAAGAAGTAATCCGTCTGCTAAAGCGGGGGCGAGGGGGGATTACATGGCAACCTTGGATATGAAAGATGCCTATTTTCATATTTCAATGTTCCCAGCGCACAGAAGATTCTTGTGTTTCAAGTTAGCGAACCAGCACTACCAATTCAAGGTGCTACACTTCGGAATAGCAACTGCTCCAAGGGTATTCTGCAAGGTACTGGCGGTGCTGGCAGCGCACCTGCTCAGGGAGGCAATCCCAGTGTACCCCTACCTGGACGACTGGCTGATCACAGCGGAGTCACCATAAATTTCCAGGCAAAATACATAAGTAACAATAAACCTTCTTTTCCAGTTGGGTTTCTCTATAAACGAGAAGAAATCAAACCTTGTATCAAACAAGACCATTCCTAGGAGCTTTCATAAATACGGAGGAAGGGCTGGTCTTTCCAGTCAAAGGAAAGAGTCTAAAACATGCTACTGCAAATACCTCGGTGCAAAGCCGGTCACCGGATGTGTTTGCTTGGCATCATGGCATCTTGCATTTACCTGATTCCTCACTCGCGCCTGCGACACATGCAGGAATGGTTGGCAAAACGGTGGTTTCAGGCAAGCAGTTAGTGGGACCATCTAGTGGTGGTTTCACCAACACTAGTACAAGCGCTCCGCTGATGGACAAAGGAGAATCTGTTGAAGGGAAAACCCTTCCACGATCTGGCTGTGCAAGCGGTAGTTAGAACAGGCGCATCACTGTCCGGGTGGGGGGCACATCACCTTCAGCACACAGCACATGGTCTGTGGACACGCATCACTGCACAGAACCACATCAACCTGCTGGAACTTCTAGTGGTGTTCAAAGTGCTTCAAGCATTCGAAGCTCACCTGAGCAGTCAGTCAGTACAAGTTCTCACAGACTGCACCACTGCAATGTTCTATATCCACAAGCAAGGGGGCACATTCTCCAAATCTGTCTATGCTAGCACATGTTTGTGTAAACAAACTTCCCCCTATGTATGATCCCGAATTACCATATTTTTTGTATTTTTTTAATTAATGCATTGAATAGTTAGACCTGATGTGCAAAATCAAGTAATAAATGAACAAGTGCGCACCCATTCACCAAACACAAACAGCCTCTCTGGGAGGGTCCTCTCCTTTGGTTGGCCTGTGAGGGGTTGGGGTGAATAGTTGTGAAATGGAGTTCACTGATTTCAGATTTCCTCTTGACTTGGGTCCTGCATAAGCCAACATGAACCATTTTAGACATTTCTATGTGAGCTGCAAAGACGTTTTGAAACTCCACCGCAGCGACTTTGCAACTGGATAGAGAATGCAAAGCGTCTGATTCACAAAGGCAGTTGCAAATTACAATATAAATGTTGTTAATTGCAACCTAGTCCTTTTGCAATTGTGAAGCTTCCTACGTTTAACTGGCACTGGTTTTGACTATGAAACAACCCTCTGTACATCTGGTCCCTTCATTTTGGTTAAATCTGCTTTTTTCTGGCTTTTATACTTTAAATAAAGATGTTGCCTTGATTACAATGAAGAGAAATGCATGTATGGAATGCATTTAAAATGGTGTTTTATTGTTTTTAAAAAGTTTTTTTTCAAGTTTGGAACATGATTTATTAAATAAAGCAACTATTTGACTTTGGCCGAATAGTTAACAAACTATTCGGTATTCGGCCGAATAGTAAAGATGCTGTTCGGCACAGCCCTAAAGAGTAAGTGAACTTCAAGCATTGTCAGTGCAGGACCCGTTCTTTGTCATCCACCAAGACAAATTGGTTTTACGAACTCACCCTAGGCTCTCATCTAAATTAATTTCCAAATTTCACGTGAACCAATCCATTAAGCTACCGGCCTTCTTTCAGAACACATCAAACTCAGCTGAGAGAACTCCATAAACTAGATGTAAGGAGAGTGGTCCAGTACTATGTAAAGAAGACCTGACCGCTCTGGAAAACAGACCGTTTGTCTCTCAGCAACAGACAGAGAAGGTGACTGCATTTCATTACTCACCATAATCGTATTTCTGATGCTTGTATCTGCTTGGATTCATATGTGCCCACCCTTCCTCCCCTTGGACAGAAGGTGCATGGATGTTTATATGAGCTTATCTGATACACATCTGCTTTAATATACCTGTACTCACGCTACACTTCATACTACCTCATGTCAGAAACCAAACAATCTGAGACACCTTGACACGTGAAGGACCATGGGTACAATGGATGTCACACTAGGGCTAGTATTACTGGCACACCCTGTCGATGTCCCTTTTCGAGTTTCAAAAACAGCTGTAATACTCTGCAGCTTCAACTAGATGTCAGCCTATGCATAGTATGTGAGTCTAAGTAGATACAAGCATCAGAAATACGATTACGGTGTGTAATGTATAGTATATCTCGATCTATATTGAGGCATCGTTTTCAGCAATAGCTGTGCTTGGTGTTTCCTCGCTATAGCTCTGCGTTGTTTTCCGGCAGATCGTCTATGGCCTTGGGTAAGAGTCCTAGCATGGAAGAGTTGTGCTTTGCGCTTCTTGTGGCAGTTCCTTTAGTGAGACTGTTGCCATTCTTCCACACAGCTGCCCCCCCACTCCCATAAAGTCTATCACCCTAAATCGTCCTTCTTTTGCACCTTTTTACCAGTCGTCCTTTCAATCCATTGCAGATGGGCTCGAAAACGCCACTTGCCGCTACGTTAAGTTTCAAATGGAAGCTAAAGTAGCCAGAATACAGCCCCACGACGCTTCAATTTGGCTGCGAATGTGTGCGCTACTCATGCTGACTGTGGAGGCAGTCTGGTGAGAAGTCCTATTTTAAGGTCTCTCCTGTGTGGACACACTGACAGCTGGCTAATGTTTGTGTTCACCAGGTGCTGTCATCTTTGGCAGGGAGAGCCGTGAGATTGACTCAACGCCTCTGGTCTCAATTTAGCTTGTGGTGGCCTCTTAAACTGGACGTGCTGTACCTGGCATACTGTGATGTGTCTACCCCCCTCAATTGGCTTATTAGTGCTGTGGTCCGCGATGTGGGTCTATGAGCCAGTGGCGCGAGGGTCTTGTAGCTGCAGTGTTACTGTGTCCAACTGATTCCACTCGTGCCATTAGTCTGTCATTTTATTTTGGGTCAACTCGTCTCAATACCCCAAACTTACTTTAATGTAGATTTCCAATGCCCTTTCCTCGCTTCCTGGGCACTGAAGTGGCTTTTCTGGGAAATTATTTCTGGGTCTGCCGGGTGAATGTGCCCACTCTGGGTCTGCCTTGTGAATGTGGGTCTGCCTTGTGAATGCACGCTCTCTGGGTCTGCCTTGTGAATGCGCGCTCTCTGGGTCTGCCTTGTGAATGCGCGCTCTCTGGGTCTGCCTTGTGAATGCGCGCTCTCTGGGTCTGCCTTGTGAATGCGCGCTCTCTGGGTCTGCCTTGTGAATGCGCGCTCTCTGGGTCTGCCTTGTGAATGCGCCCTCTCTGGGTCTGCCTTGTGAATGCGCCCTCTCTGGGTCTGCCTTGTGAATGCGCGCTCTCTGGGTCTGCCTTGTGAATGCGCCCTCTCTGGGTCTGCCTTGTGAATGCGCCCTCTCTGGGTCTGCCTTGTGAATGCGCCCTCTCTGGGTCTGCCTTGTGAATGCGCCCTCTCTGGGTCTGCCTTGTGAATGCGCGCTCTCTGGGTCTGCCTTGTGAATGCGCCCTCTCTGGGTCTGCCTTGTGAATGCGCGCTCTCTGGGTCTGCCGGCTGAATGCGCCCTCTCTGGGTCTGCCGGCTGAATGCGCGCTCTCTGGGTCTGCCGGCTGAATGCGCGCTCTCTGGGTCTGCCGGCTGAATGCGCGCTCTCTGGGTCTGCCTTGTGAATGCGCGCTCTCTGGGTCTGCCTTGTGAATGCGCGCTCTCTGGGTCTGCCTTGTGAATGCGCGCTCTCTGGGTCTGCCTTGTGAATGCGCGCTCTCTGGGTCTGCCTTGTGAATGCGCGCTCTCTGGGTCTGCCTTGTGAATGCGCGCTCTCTGGGTCTGCCGGCTGAATGCGCGCTCTCTGGGTCTGCCTTGTGAATGCGCGCTCTCTGGGTCTGCCTTGTGAATGCGCGCTCTCTGGGTCTGCCTTGTGAATGCGCGCTCTCTGGGTCTGCCGGGTGAATGCGCGCTCTCTGGGTCTGCCTTGTGAATGCGCGCTCTCTGGGTCTGCCGGCTGAATGTGTGCTCTTGGTCGTCTGTCTGCCTATAAGGTGTTTATTGCCTTGTGTGTTTTTAAATGATCACGTTTTTATAGTTCTTTAATACATTACTTTGCGGGAATGACTACCAAGGCTGCGCCATGAGAGACGCCAATGCACCCAGCTATTTTCCCAGCATGGGGAGGGAAAGGGGGGGAGGGGGGGGCGGTTTTCCCATAGAGCCTGGCTCCGAGCTCCGTGACAGGGTCAGAAGGTCCGGGCACTGCACGAAGTGGCACTTGGTTACCTATGAATCGTCCAGTGTTCTCCCTCTGGGAAGAGGGTGCAATGGAACGGGCAGGTTGGGGAGCCACACTGTGTGGTGAGAGGAGGGCGAGGCTGGTCTGGGGGTGCAGCCATCTTGGCGGCAGGAAACGGAAGTGGGACTCCACGGCTCCAGTCTTTCGCAGAAGCAACAATTTGTTGCCAGCACTCGAGTCCCTGCATTTTTACAGATAACTGCATTTTAGGGGGAAAATATGTTTTCAGAAAAGGGCAGGCTTAGTTCCTACTGTCGCCATGTACCTATGTCATCCAACCACAGTGATGATCTGCTGGTCCACGCCGTCACGCGGATCGTGAGGCAGCCTAGAGGTTCTGTCTTTTGCTGTCACGCGGATCGTGAGGCAGCCTAGAGGTTCTGTCTTTTGCTGTCACGCGGATCGTGAGGCAGCCTAGAGGTTCTGTATTTCACTGTCACGTGGATAGTGAGGCAGTCTAGAGGTTCTGTATTTCGCCGTCACGTGGATAGTGAGGCCGCCTAAAGGTTCTGTATTTCACGCGGATCGTGAGGCAGCCTAGAGGTTCTGTCTTTTGCTGTCACGCGGATCGTGAGGCTGCCTAGAGGTTCTGTATTTCGCCGTCACGTGGATAGTGAGGCAGCCTAGAGGTTCTGTATTTCACCATCACATAGATAGTGAGGTAGCCTAGAGGTTCTGTATTTCACCATCACATAGATAGTGAGGCAGCCTAGAGGTTCTGTATTTCGCCTTCACGTGGATAGTGAGGCTGCCTAGAGGTTCTGTATTTCGCCGTCACGTGGATCGTGAGGCAGCCTAGAGGTTCTGTATTTCGCTGTCACATGGATAGTGAGGCAGCCTAGAGGTTCTGTATTTCACCATCACATAGATAGTGAGGCAGCCTAGAGGTTCTGTATTTCGCTGTCACATGGATAGTGAGGCAGCCTAGAGGTTCTGTATTTCACCATCACATAGATAGTGAGGCAGCCTAGAGGTTCTGTATTTCGCCGTCACGTGGATCGTGAGGCAGCCTAGAGGTTCTGTATTTCGCCGTCACGTGGATCGTGAGGCAGCCTAGAGGTTCTGTATTTCGCCATCACGTGGATCGTGAGGCAGCCTAGAGGTTCTGTATTTCGCTGTCACATGGATAGTGAGGCAGCCTAGAGATTCTGTATTTTGCGTCACGTGGGTAGTGGGGGTCCTTGTCTGTAACTAGCGAATACCCTGCGGCTGAAAGGACTAGAATGTAGGTGAGTTGTAGGGACACTTGGGGGAGCGATTGGTGAGCGAGGCCTTACTGGATTCAACACCCGGCAGGAAGTATCCAAACGGATCCAAGACTCGGGCAGCCAAACTGAACCCCCTGAGCTAATTCACCAGCAGCAAGCTTCCCAGCATGCATTGCCTTGCACCCTCCCTCTCAACGCAAACTAAAGAAAGGATTTCCTGTTTTTAACCAGGAACTATGCCCTAGAATTGGGGTAGATGGTTGACATTGTATTGCCCCTACTTGTCTCTAGGCAACCACTCAACCGCCAGCCATCTTGCCTTGTGGAAATAAACACAGAAGGCGAGAGTCGCTAACGTTCCTGCAAGTTTGGGTTCTTTCCTCTCAAAGAAATTAAAGGGTTTGAGAGGAATATGATTCTATCAAAATTCTTCACGTTTGAAAAGTAAGTTTGCGACCTGCTACAGTAGTTGAACTTGGCCTCTTGCAAAGCACTTTGGTTGACGTTTGGAATCTCTGTATTTTTACAGGGAGTTCTCATGATTTGCCCAGTGTGCACAGCCTCCACTCTGGAGGGGGGTTTCCCCTGCCATGTTCTGCCAGTTTGGAGCAAATAATGCAGAGCTTGGGTTTAAGAACTCAGCCAGCACGCGCTTAGTGGCCATTAAACCTGTTGCCAAGTTAGTTTCTGCGGAAGAGAGACCCCCGGGTGCAAGGCTTCACCACCCCAGACACAGGAAGGCTTAATGTGACGTGTCACCTCTGCACCCTAACTACTCCGGGCTTTCTCTGGCGGTGCTAAGTCTAAACGGACATGCATGTCTTTGCTGACCATCTTATGAACAATAAGGGGATGGAATAGTCCCTGCACCCAGGCATGGTAGCAAATGTGCTCGGTGCTGTGCAGTCCTTACTGTGTCTGCCCTGCCTGTGTGCATCCAGCATTCCCAACACTGCCAGGATTGTCGGTATTCTGGACTGTGAATGGTGTCTGTACCATCAGAGCAATGCTGCCAAGACCCTCTGGCCCACCCTCAAGCACCCCACTCGGCGTCCGTGAAGAGTAAAGCCCACAGCAGCGGAGATGAGCTTTAATGCCGTGTTCACTGGAGATTCGTCAGTTCACTGTTGTGCACCGTGGGTTGCTTCTAATTATTCTGGGGCCACCACCTGCGCGCAGCGTGCATTGTGCCGCCTTTGCCCAGTACCCAGCGGGGGTTGGTCCTTGTCAGGCTGAGTTCTCATGTGTGATGGAAATCCGGACTCCTGACAACTATGGGCCTCTTGGAAGGAGATGTGCTCTGCTGACAAAGTGCACAACCAGGGAAGTTGGGGTCCCATCGTGGCGTCCCCACTTTGCTAAATGTTACCCTTGTGGACAAACCCCCTTACCCAGTGCGCTGCTCCAATTGTGGTAGGGGTGTTTTTCCTCAGCCTGCAGAACAGAAGGCGCCTGACCCGGGCGTGGTGTAGGAGCACGTAGTGTTGCTCCGTTTGTGGCCATTTAAAGGGTGCACAGCAGAGGCTGCGCTGCTTCTTGGGACAGTCCCAGCAACTTCCCCTGTGGGCTAAAATTACAAGAAATGATGAACTAATGCAGCGAGTCCAAGAAACGCCACAAATACAGGAGAGATGCGTGTCCCACTGTCCTCGGAGGTATGAAGGCGGGTCGGTTCCCTCAGGTGGACTATATATGCATCTATAGCTTTATTTGAGGGGATGGGGCTTAGGGAGATGGTGATCCATTGCCATGCTCTTAATATCTATATTTGACTCAAACTAGTATAGTAGAAGATCTGGGATTTGGAAACCGCGGCCGGATTTGAGATCGCAGCTTGACCACACACGCAAAGTTGCATGAGACAGGACGAATCCCTTTATCCGCCACTTCCTCAGCCCACCTGTCTGGCAATATTGGGAGTCCATGATGCTCTAACCTTCATAAAAACTAAAAAGCAGGGCCGTCTGTTCCGCCTGGGGATCTGCCGTCTGTTCCGCCTTGGGATTGGATCGGATCTGCCGTCTGTTCCGCCGTGGGATTGGATCGGATCTGCCGTCTGTTCCGCCGTGGGATTGGATCGGATCTGCCGTCTGTTCCGCCGTGGGATTGGATCGGATCTGCCGTCTGTTCCGCCGTGGGATTGGATCGGATCTGCCGTCTGTTCCGCCGTGGGATTGGATCGGATCTGCCGTCTGTTCCGCCGTGGGATTGGATCGGATCTGCCGTCTGTTCCGCCGTGGGATTGGATCGGATCTGCCGTCTGTTCCGCCGTGGGATTGGATCGGATCTGCCGTCTGTTCCGCCGTGGGATTGGATCGGATCTGCCTCTGTTCCGCCGTGGGATTGGATCGGATCTGCCGTCTGTTCCGCCGTCTGTTCCGCCGTGGGATTGGGTCGGATCTGCCGTCTGTTCCGCCGTGGGATTGGGTCGGATCTGCCGTCTGTTCTGCCGTGGGATTGGGTCGGATCTGCCGTCTGTTCCGCCGTGGGGTCGGATCGGATCTGCCGTCTGTTCCGCCGTGGGGTCGGATCGGATCTGCCGTCTGTTCCGCCGTGGGGTCGGATCGGATCTGCCGTCTGTTCCGCCGTGGGATTGGATCGGATCTGCCGTCTGTTCCGCCGTCTGTTCCGCCGTCTGTTCCGCCGTGGGATTGGGTCGGATCTGCCGTCTGTTCCGCCGTGGGATTGGGTCGGATCTGCCGTCTGTTCTGCCGTGGGATTGGGTCGGATCTGCCGTCTGTTCCGCCGTGGGGTCGGATCGGATCTGCCGTCTGTTCCGCCGTGGGGTCGGATCGGATCTGCCGTCTGTTCCGCCGTGGGATTGGATCGGATCTGCCGTCTGTTCCGCCGTGGGATTGGATTGGATCTGCCGTCTGTTCCGCCGTGGGATTGGATTGGATCTGCCGTCTGTTCCGCCGTAGGATTGGATCGGATCTGCCATCTGTTATGCCAGGCTTCAGCTTGCGGTGCGGAAGTGCACTGCCACTAGAGCGCATTTTTGATAGTCCCCAGATGCTTTTTAGTTAAAGCAGTTATTGAGGGTTTGGGTCTTGGTCATGTAGCAAGCACCATGAAAACGATTTCAAAACAACCGTCGGGCAAGGGTGCTGTGGAACACCAGAGAATACTTGCTGCCGGGGGGCCCTTCTGGTGGAAGCACAGCCCTGCGGCCCTGCCACCGCATGCACTTTGCAGGCCACAGACCTGGTGGCTGCACTGCGTCACCAAATACACACCTGTGCCAGGGCTGGCTGACCTTTCCAGGCAAAACATGGTCTCCGGCACTTCAAGTGGGCAGGGTAGGGTGACTTGTGCAGGACATCCGTGCAGTCACACACCCATTGCGTTGAAATTGCGTAGAGTCGCTGATAGTTACTCAAGCCAGATGTAGTGACTTGTCTCTTCTCTGTTTTTTATTTTAAAATAAAACGCTGGGTTATACAGCACTTAATTGTTTTGTTTTCTTTCTGCTTTGTTTCTTCAGTAGTTTAGAATACATAACATACAGATTAAATGGTGGTCTGGGGCCACTGTTGTACTTGCCCCCCAGGTGTAAAGGTGCCAGTGCTCCCAGCGGGTCGGTCTGCTATTGTTCCATCGGAGGAATGCAGTGTGGGTTGGACACTGCTTTTTTTTTTTAGCTGGAATAAGTTATTTTGAGTAAGTTTTCAGAACCGGATCCCTGGAGGGTTGGAGGGGGACTGGGGGGGGGTGTGTGACCAGCAGAAAGGTTTATGCATAAAATGGAATCTCTCCCTTGGGGTCGATTCTCTGCTCGTGAGAACCGTTTTTGATATCTTTGACATGTTCTAGTAGAAAACCTGTTTCGTCTGGGATCTGGCTCTGAAATTCTGAAGGAAAGCTAGATGGGGGCGTGTCCGAGGGGTGTCCACGGTAGGTGCCTAGGGTGGCCTGCGGGTCACGGCGTTGGGTTTACGCACAGCCACACTGCAGTGGTTGCTAGAAGTTCCTAGCTCATATTAAATGTTTATCTAGCTAATTGGGTCACCTGACCTTTGAACCAGTGGTAGAAGTTTACCAAAAACCGTAGTGGAGCGGTGTCCCCGGCAGGGGACAGAGTAGGCATGACGAGAGCAACATGCAACATGTTTTCCAAGGGTTGCAGCCATGATATTTGACGGCCAATTGAGTTGAAACGGATCTAATTTCAATTGGAACTTTATTTCCAGGGTTGATGGCTTGAACTCCTCTCTGCGCCCCCTCCCCCCTGCCGTGCTCTTGCTCCCTGCTTTCACTAGCCACCTTCAGGGGAGCTTTAGAAACCCCAAATCTCTCCCGTTGAGTGCCTGCAAGAAGTGGCCACCCACCTTGCACTCTTTGATTACACATATGGCCTGGCTTCATGGAACCCTAGTCTCCAGTTCTCCTTGACTGCGGTATATTCCAGTTGGGTCTCTTAGCTTTACCACGCTGTGGCATCACCATGGGCCAAACCTTTGCACGTTCTGCAGAGACAAAAGCTTCACTTTCGGGGCCATGAGATCCCATCAGCGAAGCCTCACCATCCATACACAGAAGAGGGCTGTGCTTGTGGTGCCGGGGTCTGTGCTTGTGGTGTGTGGAGGTCTGTGCTTGTGGTGTGTGGAGGTCTGTGCTTGTGGTGCGTGGAGGGCTGTGCTTGTGGTGCGTGGAGGGCTGTGCTTGTGGTGCGTGGAGGGCTGTGCTTGTGGTGCGTGGAGGGCTGTGCTTGTGGTGCGTGGAGGGCTGTGCTTGTGGTGCGTGGAGGGCTGTGCTTGTGGTGCGTGGAGGGCTGTGCTTGTGGTGCGTGGAGGGCTGTGCTTGTGGTGCGTGGAGGGCTGTGCTTGTGGTGCGTGGAGGGCTGTGCTTGTGGTGCGTGGAGGGCTGTGCTTGTGGTGCGTGGAGGGCTGTGCTTGTGGTGCGTGGAGGGCTGTGCTTGTGGTGCGTGGAGGGCTGTGCTTGTGGTGGTTATTGGCGTTTCTGCAGCCGCAGGCAGAGCTCCCTCTGAGAGTGGGGCGGACGGCTGGCAGATTGTGGGGTGAGTTCCAGTTCATTGGAGGGATAGTTTCCTGCTTGCAGTCTTACCTCGTGGGTTTATCCTTTTGGGACAGAGACCATCTTACACTCAACCCAGACTAGAAAAACGGGAGTGGGGGTTGAGGGGTGTAGAGCAATCCTTGTTAGTGTCAATGAGTGTTAGCCCATTTGAGTTTTGTTGCTCAGCTTCAGGATTGGCTGGTTTTCGTGTGCCTTTGTTCTCCTGACCACACTGACTTTCTTGGCTGAGATGCATGTGTCCATGCTTTCAATACCCAACAGCGGTGCAGTGCATTTCGTGCGCACCACCCAGGCTCCTCCCTCCTATTCACCACACTTGGCTCGCCTAAAGTTCCAGGTCCTTACCTCGGGGTGTGGTATTTTTAATAAATCGGGGCTTCTGGAAAAAGCCCTATTCTGCCCAGGAGGGCTTCAGGAGTCCACTGCGACCTTGAACCTCCCAACCATACAGTTCCCCGTCCTGATGAGGTGCATCCAGCCCCCATAGACGGCTGAAACACCTTGGTGTAGACCAACTTTCCAACCAGTGTTTTCAATGTTTCCACACTGTTTGATAGTCAAATCCATTCTGTACATTTGTCTCAATCGTCTATTTTTGACCCCTGTTGCTATACATCGACAGTAGAGAACTGCACTCTGTTCACTGTTTAATGTTTGACTTGATGTTTTGTTGTCTTATGTATAACTGTATGACTTTACTTTGAAACCCGTGATGTTTAATACTGCACCGAAAGCAACAGAAAAATAGATGCCGTTACATATAAAAACCAGTATTTGATCCATCCAGGTGCAGTTCTTAATTCTTTTGTGCTGTAATGGTGATTGACCAGTAAGGGGGGGGACAGCAGTGCCACCGACACATTCACTTGTATCGTCGTTTCTCTTGGTGTGTGGTAGAACGCTTTGTGGCGTGCCGGTTGGTGGCTGCTGGTCCACGGTTGCTCCACTTTCTGATGATACTGGCGTCTCATTGTGTGGCCAAACCTGAACTGGACTCCGTGTGCATTACTGGCCTGGAACAGCCTGGAGACTCCACCCGCTCTTAGTTTATAATCGTACCAAGGACGCCAAGGTCCTGATTTGGCCTTTCATATCATGGTGGCGGCAGTGGCTCCATTTGAGCGAGTAGATGTTGGACAGGAGCGGAGCTACAAGGTGCCGTTTCAGGAGAACATCTCCCCTCTTGCGGGCCTCTCTGAGGACGGGCCCGTCTGCCCTTGCGTGCACTCGTGTGAGCTGAGGCTCACCCTTGGCTGAGGTCTTCTGCAGCCTTGGGTAGGCACTCCTTTACCCACAAACAATGGATGGCGGGCAAAAGGCTCCATAACCACATGATGGCAATGGAGGACTTCATGCTCTGAGGGTCAAGGCGTAATATCCCTCACCGTAATGCTGAGGGTAACTAAAGACATTGGGCTCTGCACAGGGACACCTTGCTGGGAAAAGGGATTGACTGAGTGGCCTCCATTTTTCTTGATAAATTCCTCATACCCCCCTTTTCAGGGTTTATCGCAATCGACACGAATCGGGACCTCCACATTATCACCCAAAGAAATTACAATTTCTTGGTAACTGCCAAGCCCCTCTCCCCCAACCCCCGCCGCCCCCCTGCCCGCTGTGCCCCCATGAATCTCAAATTCCAATTCCAATGCCTGAGGGGAAGCCAGACAACGTTTGTGTCGTAATCTAATGTATTTTTGGGAATCTATTTAACCCATTTTGAAATGGCCACCGAGCTGCATTTCCATGTAGATAAAGATTTGGCAGAGGGGTGTTGAATGGTCACCAACTGGTGCAAATCAGAAAGGTCATTGGGTGTAAACCCTCTTACCCTTACGACTTTAAATTACAGGGACTGTCCAGTCTATACTCGGGTTAAGATGGCACCGTACAAACCGATTCTTCAAATTGATTTAAGCTGTAAGAAAAGAAAATGAAGGTATCACTATTGGGGGAATCACCGTAACTAACGACAAGTTAATTCACGTGATCTCTGTGTAATAATCATTAATTAATGATATGATGGGTTATTTATAACGCGCTTAATACCCAAAGGTTTTAATACCCAAAGGTTTCTAAGTGCGGACCCGGGGATTGAACCTGTGGTGCTCGGTGTCGTCTTGCTTCCAAGGCGAGCACGGTTGCCCCTGAGCTATCCTCCCGAGATGACATAGTATTACGCATTGCCTTGGCATGCATTATGGAGCCTATATGATTTGGGGCAGATAGCCCAGGAGAGTCCTTGCTATGGACCATTGCTCAGTGCCCTTGTAAATAAGGAAGTAGGCCAGATGGAAAGAGCACTTCCTGCACGTGCCATAGAAACCGAGGAAAGACCATTCGAATATTTTCCTCTTTTTAGCACAGGAGGTGAAAACGATGTGTGCTAAGCACTCGAGTTCAGCGATGTTTAAATATTGAGAATGCTAACAAAACATAATTTGCTATCTTTTACTTTTAGAAAAAATAACAGCTAAAAACAATTAATTTTCACTGGCGATCTTGCATCTATTAGAACAGTTTGATTACATCACATTGTCTTATACATGTATAAACCTAGTAAGATCATTGTCTCCGCCCCTTCCTCCTCCCCCCCGCACTTTCCCTTCCCCCTCCCCAGCACTTGCGCAGTCTCAATGACACCTGGCCTAGAAGAATTACTGTCTGTCTTCCCTCTGTCTCCCCCCCCCTTGCCTCGTCACACCTTGAAACACTTGTGTATAGGCGCGTTATAAATGCCATATATTAAACCCGAGTACCATTATCATTGGTATGGTCTCCTGGCGCTCACGTGAGTTGATTTGCGTGCACTGGCTTGTTCTATCTGTAGGGGTAAGGTCCAGTGCCTGGAATTGTTGTGCGTGTGTGTCCATGTGTACTTTGGCTGGTAGTTATGGCTGCGTGCACTGGCTTGTTCCATCGGTAGGGGTAAGGTCAAGTGCCTGGAATTGTTTGTTGTATGCGAGTGTTAGTTATGTTGTGTCTGCTTTTGTGTAGATTGGCTAGCCTGTAGGGTGTGTATAGTACTTGAGAGGTGTGTCGGAGGGGTGTAAGAGCAGTGTGGTTGATACACTGGCTGCTGTCAAACTTCCAAGTGTGTCCTCGGAGCTCCTCGAGCTGCGACACAATGGTACCTTCCAATTCTTCCAAGTGCAATACACTACCCACTGCCACAACCCATCCAAGCTCTACACACTAGCCACATGCACACATGCCTGCAAGTGCAATGCATTAGCTGCTCCCACAAGCCCCTCCGTGCGCAGCAAGGATTACTACACACACTGTACTTCTGAGTGTGGAAAGACTACACGGCTAATGTGACGCGGCGGTAAGGAATTTTATGCACAAGACGCATCTGCTTACTTTGGAAAATGCAATTTCTATTCGAATGATATTTGTAAATATTAGAAAGCACATATTGACCAGTTTATGTTTGGCACGTGAAGCACTGCAGGTAAGATTCTGCGGTGGGAACTAACGGGGAGTAAAATTGTTTATGGAGTGAAAGTTGGTCCCATTCCCAGTGAGTCTTTTCTACGGAGCAGAACTCTCTCAACAGTGAAACCCACCTGTTTCTGGAAGTAATGTTTCCTTGCACCCAGTGATTCTTGCATGTGAAAAGATGCATGTGTAATTCTTCGGGTGAATGATGGTTTCTTCCTGTGCTCCCTATTCCAAACTGAGGATAGCCCAGCGCAACGCGCTGGTCCTGGAAGCAAGTCTGCGCAGAGCAAAAGAGGTTCAAATCCACCCTTAGAAACCGAACTCTAGTTCGCTGTTAGGCGCGTTATAAAAAAATAATCAAATAAATCCTTGGCGCTGTGCGGTCAAAAGGCAGAGGACCAGCACTATGCCTCTGTTTTTGTTGGGAGTATTTTTCACCCATATTTAAATTTTTGGGGAGAATTTGCCAATTTTCAGTGAGTAAAAGTAGCTGGTACGCCCCTGATCTGTACTGGCGACTGCATGAAAATCGAGAATGTCGCGTTGCTAGAAGAAAAGCAAGTTCTCTGGGTAAATTATTCTTGCCAAAATTCCAAAAAGGCTTGTCATTTCTTTTTTTTTTCCCCTCCAGAATGATTTTGAAGGATCCATCCCGTGGATGTTACCTTTGGCAACATGTTCGGGTATTTTTTCACGTATCACTTTGCTCCCATAGTAATCCCCAACTACAGCACCCCCCTCCCTGAAAGGGAAGAAAAGTGTTTTCCTCAAATCTGCGGCTTTAAAGTGTTACACTCTTCGTGCAGAAGCATTTATTTGAACAGACGCAGCAAGACATTAAAGCTGCCAGATTCAGGAAAGACTTCCTTCCCCTTTCTGTCTAACAAAAATCACATGCACACACCAGTCCCCTCCCACCCCCCCCCCCTCATGGATGCAAGCGAACATATAACAACTGTTTGTTTTTCATATTCGAGGGGAGGGGACTGATATGCACACTTGCTTTTGGTTAAGCAGAGACACGAGGGAAGCCTTTTCTGAAACTAGCAGTGTGGAAGGGTGTTGCATGTTAGCTCATTATGTATGTTTGCATGTGTGAAATGAGTGTGTATGGGTGCTTGCGCATGTAAATGAGCGAGTATGGTCAATGGGATGTTTAAATGAGTGGGTGAATGTGTAAGTGTGTGTGTATACATGGATGTTTGTATGTGTGTGTATATATATAGATTATATTTCTGAGGCTACGGAGGATTACAGTTGTTTTCGAAACACGAAGGGACGTTGACAGGGCGTGCCAGTAATACTATCCCTAGTGTGACGTCCACTGTATCCATGGTCCTTCATGCGTCGAGGTCCCTCCAGATTGTTTTTTTTCGCCATTGTGAGCGGACGCCTCTCGCAGAGTTCAATTTCAGCACAACGCAATTTTGCCTATGATCAGTTTAAAAATAGTTTACTCTTTCCTTTTCCTCCCAACTTCGACCAACTCATTGACGCAGTGGAAAAGACAACGCCGTCGGACGAATTCAAGATTCGACGGACCCTTTCGGCCTTGGAAAGCCCACCGGGCCTAGGCCCTTACAGTAGAGCGAGTGGGGCACGGTCATCGTGCTATGCATTTTCCTACCCTTTCCCTTTCTCGTCTGGCTGCCTTTACCAAACATGGATAGAACACCTTTCAAATTCTGCCCCACGTGTAATAAAAACTTTCGGTGGATCGACCAAGACAGAGTGTGCAACCTCTGTCTCAACCGTGACCACGACGAAGGGCACTATCGAGCTTTCAAGCTCTTTAAACCCAAGACCCTTAAAGATCGCAGAACCAAGCGCTGGGCCCATCACGCAGTGCAGGCCGAGGCAGCCATTGACGTGGAGGGAGCTTCCAGTGACGGCAGCATCGCCGTCTTTTCGGACGGCGAGGGCAATGGGGAACAGCAAAGGTACCGAATGAAAGCCCCCTATCGTAAAAAAAAAAAAAACGTAACAGTGTTTCTGTTACGGGGATGACACCTGGCGCTAAGAGCACTACCCTTTTACACACCACTAAACGCACATCCTGAGACGATGTGCCAACGCCGTCGACCATACGCCCAGATACGGCATCTAGGGGGAAATCTGTAGATTCACTGTCCTCTGGGCATTCAAGATCCCGTTCACCCCATGACAGACCCGGAAACAGAAAGACGCCGCCCGTAAAACATTGACCAAATGCCGATCCTCGGCAGACGAGGCAGAGGTCCATCCCACTGCCGAAAATCGACAGCTTTCATCAAATTCTGTAAAAAGCACTGGGTTATCTCACCCGATTAAAACGCATGTCCCTGAGAGCCTTCGAAAGGCTACCCAGACCAAAGAGTCTTACTCCAAGAGTTCTAATCATAAAGACAAGTCTCAAAAATACAAGTCTGCCCCTTCCAGGTCTTGGAAGGAAAAATCTACCCCTTCCGAGGAAGCTGTACCTGAAGAAGGTTCCCTGGCTCAGGCATTAAGGAAGGGGGTTTATCCACACCTACACCCTTAGTACAAGATCCTACCCCACCTTACCCTGGGGTCATCCCCAGTTCAGCTCAATGGACTGCAGAGGACATAGATAGGGTAATGTCAAGAATGACCTTTTTTGCTAATTTTTTCAAGAACCACCCTCAGGCGATCAAACTTGTAAATTACCCCCCCTACTACACAGGCTTCCGGCTCTCAGCCCCTGACTTCCACTCCTCAAACCCTGGCCTCATCCCAGCCACCAGCAAAGAGGTCTCGTATGTCAGCCGAGCTTTATGACATTGACACAGACACGGAAGGAGATGATGAGGATTACCAACATTCGGATCACTACTCACTACTAGGATGGGGATGGGGATGGTGATGAAGAGGCAGAGGTTTAAACCATGGCCTCACCAATTCAATAAGATTCCCCGGTACCTGATTCTCAACTGGATAATCAGCCCCTCTACAACAACATATTAATCAAAGCAGCTGAGCACTTCGGTATTCAAACCCAAGAGACTCAGCAAGACAAAGACTTTGTAGAGGATACCTTGGGAGACGAAGGTTGCCACCCAATTCATCTCAATTTTGAAATCTGTCCAGAGAAGAATCCAACCTTCACTAGAGACACCCAACAAACACGGGCAGTAAACCTGTGGGTAGAGAAACCGTTCCGCCCAGCGCCATCTGACCCGCTCATTAGGGGCCAACTTAAGCCAGATTTGCTCGTTGTCACTACTACCCATAAGAAAGCGGGGACACCACTAGCCGCTTACAATGCTCCCCCAGACCAGGAGAGCAAGAAGCTCAATACCATTGGAAGGAAAGTAGCGACCTCGTCATCTTTTCAAGCTAGAATCGCCAACAATTCTACACTGTTGGCAAGTTATGATTGCCATAAATGGGTTGAAATAACCACCCTTATAGCTTCTGCGCGTGAGCCCTTAAAGTCTCAACTATCAGCTGAAGGCAAAGCAACGGCCAGCTGCATTCTTAAAAATAACCTCAACGCTGCAGATAATTCAGGCTGAATAATCACTGAAGGAACTATAATAGTGCCATGTTTGGCTTCGCCAGTCTGGCTTTTAGCTAGAGACCCAGGCGACATTACTAAACATGCCAGTGGAACCGACAGGTTTGTTCGGCAAAGCATTTGAAGACACCCTGAAGCCCACTAAGGAGCAGTATGATACCCTCAAGTCCCTCGGCCAACTGAGTAATGAACCACCTGGCCAAAGAGGCAAAAGCAATTTTTGCCACTTTCGTGGACAAAATTCCCAAAGAGGCTCCGGTTACGGAAAAGTCGAGAATCCATCCTGGAATAACAACCAAGGTCAGGTGTCGCAAGGCTACCAGAAAGGCCCGCGCAGATCCCGCGGTGGGGAAGGTCCATCACTTCTGGAGGTGGAGGAACGCCTCCCAAGCAATGGCACATCACTACAGGTCCCCTCCCATGCCTCCCCAGTAGGGGGACCGATTTCACACTTCACCCACGCATGGGAGGGAATAACCACAGTGGGCGCTATCAACAGTAGTGAAGGTTATTGTGTAGAGCTCCTCCAAAGACCTTTGAACCATACCCTGCTCCAAAGTAAGACAAGGGAAGAACAGCGCATCCTTCTCGAAGTCAACGTGTTTCTTCTCAAGGATGCCATAGATTGTGCCATCCAACGAGGTAAACAAGGGTATTTATGCAACCTACTTCCTTGTGCCAAAAAAAATCTAACAATGTGCCCAGTATTAAACCTACGCCCTGCAAACTCCTATGTCAAGCCACAAAAATTCTGCATGACAACGCTACAGGTAGTAATCCCCCTGCTAAAACGGGGAGGTTATATGGCAACACTGGATATGAAAGATGCCGGTTTTCATATTTCAATGTTCCCAGTGCACAGAAGATTGCATTTCAAGATAGCAAACCAGCACTACCAATTCAAGGTGCTACCCTTCATAATAGCATCTGCTCGAAGGGTATTCACCAAAGTACTGGCAGTGGTGGCAGTGCACCTGCACATGGAAGCAATCACAGTGTACCCCCACCTGGACGACTGGCTGATCACAGGGGAATCGCCCCATCTTTGCAGACAAAATATGCAAAGAACCATAAAACTCCTCTTCCGATTTGATTTTCTCCATAAACGCGAAAAAGTCAAGTCTTGTACTGAATACAACAAAACAGTCCCTAGGAGCTGGTTTGGACACGAGCAGGCTTGGCCTTTCCATCCATGGAAAGAGTTCAAAGCCTGCTTCGGCAAATACCCCAGTATCAAGCCAGTTGACAGATGAGCGTACGTATAGCAATGCGTCTACTGGGCATGATGGCATCTCGCATTTACCTGGTCCCACACGCACGTCCGTGCATGGTCCCAATGCAGGAGTGGTTAGCGAAAAGGTGGTCTCGGGCAAGCATTCGGTGGGACAATCCAGTGGTAGTTTTGCCAACACTAGTTCAAAACCTACGCTGGTGGACAAGGGAAAATCTGTTCAAGGGAAAACCCTTCCATGATCCGGAGGCGCAAGCGATCGTTACAACAGACGCTTCACTCTCCGGATGGAGGACTCATTACCTACACCACACTGCACATGGTCTGTGTACTCGCATCATGGCACAGAACCACATCAATCTGTTGGAACTACTAGCCGTGTTCAAAGCTCTTCAAGCATTCCAAGCGCAGCTGACGAACCAGAAGGTTCAGATCTTAACAGACAGCACCAGTGCAATGTTCTATATAAATAAACAAACAAACAAGGGGGCACACACTCTCAGTCTGTCCAAGTTGGCGCCTAAAATATGGAGGTGGCCACTCAAACAGGGGATGTTCCTACCATCCCACCATGTTCCAGGAGAACTCCACACCCTAACAGACTCTCTGAGCAGCGATCTCCTACCAGAAGAACACGAGTGGCCACTAGACCTAGGTGTAGTAGACTTCTCCCAGTGGGATTACCCCACGCTAGACTTGTTAGCTACAGGAGTAAACAAGCAATGCCCAGACTTTGCGTCCAGTTTCCCCAACCATACTCCAAGGGGAACGCCCTATGGATGAACTATTCAGGGAAATTTGCTTGCGCTTCCCCCCCCCCCTTCTGCCCCCAACTCCCTTTATGAAGAAGGTAGTGAACAAGATTCACAGAGAACCAATGACGCTCATCCTAGTTGCTCCCATGTGGGCAAGACAGCCATGGTATCCACATCTGTGGAAACTGGCGATGTGCGATCCCTTCATACTCCGACATCAAGCGGATCTATTGATCCACCATGGGGGAACAACAGGACACCCTCAATTAACCTGGCAGCATGACCCCTGAGGTCATGGAGTTCGGTCACCTTAATCTGCCACAACAGTGTATGGATATCCTCAAGGAGGCTCGTAAACCAAACACCAGACACTGTTAGTTCGACTAGTGGAGAAGATTTGTAATCTGGTGCCAGTCTAAACAAATAAACCCCATAGAATGTACCCCATCTGACAGTCTAACCTACATGCGCCACTTGTTAGACTCAGGGTTAGTGTTTAACCTAACAGCTTTATTGGCACACACCACCTCTCAGAGTAAGGTCTCATGGTGGAAAGTTCCAGTCATTAATGCTTTAATGGAAGGGGTAAAAAGACTCCACCCTCCTATTTCGAACCCACCGCCAGGCTGGGATCTCGATGTTGTACTTGCTAAGCTCATGGGGCCCCCTTTTGAGTTATGCAGAAGTCAAGTCTTAAACACCTTGCATATAAGACTGCCTTCTTGGTGGCTATTACATTCATAAGAAGAGTTAGTGAATTGCAAGCATTGTCAGTGCAGGATCCTTTCTTTATCATTCATAAGGACAAATCGGTTTTACGTACCCATCCGAGATTCTCTCCTAAATTAATTTCCAAATTCCACGTAAACCAGTCCATTGAGCTACCGGCCTTCTTTCAGAATCCAACTAGCGCAGCTGAGGTAAAACTCCACACACTGGATGTGAGGAGGGTGGTCCTTTACTATATAAACAAGACCAGACCGCTAAGGGAAACAGAACAGCTGTTTGTCTCTGTAGCACCAGGCAGAGAAAGAGATTGAATTTCCAAGAATGCCATCTCCAGGTGGATAGTCGGATGCATACAACGGTGCTATTCATTATCAAATAAGACACTGCCTTTCACACTAAGAGCTCACTCCACTAGAAGCACAGGAGCTACCTCGGCCTTTATCACAAATGTTCCTCTAGACAGCATTTGCCAAGCAGCTACATGGAGCTCAGTACAAACCTTCACTCACCACTACTGCATTGACACTCATTCCAATTCAGATACAGAGGTGGGACAAGTGGTTCTAAAACATCTGTTTGCTGCCACTCCTTCTCGCAACCCACCACCTTCTCCTAACGCTGCTAGCTAATCTATGCATAACATGTGATCTAAATAGATTACACAAGCCTCAGAAGGGATACATTACTCATCATCGTATTTCTGATGCTTGTATCTGCATAGATTCACATGTGTCCACCCTTCCTCCCTGGAGAGAATGTGCATGGATGTTTTATGAGCTTTGATATTTATCTGCTTGGTTACACCTGTACTCGCAATACACTTCATGCTACCGCATGTCAGAAAATATCAATCTGAGGAACCTCCACGCATGAAGGACCGTGGGTAAAGGGACGTCACACTAGGGATAGTATTACCGGCACGCCCTGTCGACGTCCCTTTTTTGAATTTCAAAAACAACTGTAATAATCTGCAGCTTCCACTAGATGTCGGCCTATGCATAGCATGTGAATCTAAGCAGATACAAGCATCAGAAATACAATTACGGTGAGTAATGCATTATATATTTTATGGAGGAGGTGATCTGGAGGGTGGGGTGTGTGATGGTTGGTAGGAGAGGGACAGGTGGGGAAGGGGATAGGATATATGGGCTCCCCGCCAGACAACTCTTGGGGTAGACCAGAGGGGGCGGATACCTCTGTTTGTCCTGCCCAGTTTCTAAAGTTGCCCTGCACATAACCAGTTAACCCTCCCCCACCCACCCTCGGATTGTAGGTTTTGTTGCACTCCTGACTGGGAATACATTGGGGAGGAGGTGGCGGGGTCAGCCACTTCTAGAGCCCGGGTCTGCTTCCCTGCTGGTCGGTAGTGGTGCAGTCCAGGAGGCGACGTTAGGCCGAGTCACTGCAGTGGAACCTTCTAGTAGGTGACCGCTTGTTCTTGCTGGGCTGCAGTGCAAGCTTTGGAGATCTCCACAGACGGCAGTCGTGCTGCTCCGAGATGACTGGACTTGGTGCCTTTTGTAAATTGAAGACTTCGTGGGGCCGGGGGGCAGTTGTCGGACCTCACGATTGCTAGTTACTTTTTTTTTTTTTAAATATTTTTTTATTTTATTTTAAGTAAACCAAACAACAATACAACAGAACATAAATAAAACACAACAAACAACAACAAAAATGCAATCCCCAACCCTCCCCCCTATGAGCCTGTGTGGTGTCCGCCATCGGTATCCGCTCCGTGCGGTGGGGCCTCATCGCCCTCAGATCCAGCCGAGGCCGACCCTGTCCCAAACAGCTCGGCTATCAATGACTTCCATGCCGTGAGGGAGCCCGTTTCTTCCTCCTCCCCTGCCATACAGGCATCCCACCACGCCGCTGTCTCAGCATCTGCCCATTTTTGGAGATCTCGCCACCAGACCTCAACTAGTGGCTTATGACATTCCTTCCACCCCATGGCAATCCTACGTTTGGCAAGCACATAGACCAGATCTTTAAGTTTCTCAACGTGTCGGAGCTTACGCGCTCTGGGATACCCCCCCAGCAGACAGGCCCAGGCTGAATCCACTTAGAGTATAATACCCCTTCCCGCCAGCCTCTGCGCCACTTCACCCCAATAACTTGCGATCACTGGGCACGCCCAGAACATGTGTATCATGTCCGCATTCTCTTCGTTACACTTGGGGCACGCCTGGCGCCCAGCATCCCGAAATCTGGATATTCTCAGGGGGGGTCATATATGCCCTGTGCGTAATATAGAGCTGTATCTGCTTAAACCTGGCGTTCCTCGATACCATTTTGTGGTACCCCAAGGCGCGCTCCCACAACCCATCCGCCATCGGGGCCCCCCATCTCTGCTTTCCATTCCAGTCGCAAGTGCCCCAAATCCTTCCCAACCTTTGTCATTAACATCTCATACAACCTGGAGACCTCATGCCCACCCTCCGATGTGTTGTATATTATCTCCAACGTAGCATCCGGTTCATCGCCCAAGGTAGCTTCAGGCCACATACTCCGGATCTCCCGCACCACCCTAAGATATGTTACGTATTGACCTGTGTGCAGCCCCGACACCGCCTCTAGTTCCTCGAACTCCATTAGGGCCCCGTCCTGCCAGATGTCTCCCATGGTGACCAACCCCACTGATTCCCAGTATGTCCGAAGGATTGCTCTTAGCTGCCCGTCTCCCTTCGCCAGTGCGACCAGTGGTAACTGCGGCACACACGGCGAGGGGTCGCCCATCATCCGGCAGGCTCGCCGCCACATGTCCCTACCCAAGGCCAGCATTTTAGGACGTTCCCTCATACAGGCATTGGCCACCCAGATCACCTCCCACAAATAAAAGGGAGCACAGTCCCTCCCAAGCAGCCTGTGTTCAGGGGTCTCGTCATCCGAGAGCCACCTGGCCACATATTGCAATTGCGCAGCCACATAATAGGCCTCGAAGTTTGGCAGTTTCACGCCACCCTTCTCGTAAAAGTTCTGCAGTTTCCACAATGCAACTCTATTGCGTGTTCCGTGCCATAGGAAATCCCTACATACACTATGTAACCTCACAAAAAACTTCTTAGGTATCATATAAGGGATGTTATTAAAGTAGTGCAAAAGCCTGGGCAGCACCACCATCTTGAGCATAGCTCCCCGGCCCATCATCGCTAAAGGCAATCTTTCCCAGAACCTCATGCACTTCTCAATCTTCCCCACAGCTAATTCGGTATTATGCTTATGTTCCTCCTCGGTCGTGTGATACACGTCAATACCCAGGTACCGGAAGGAGCGCGTTGCCCACGGGATCTGCAGCACCGCAACCTCTCCATGGGTGTCCCCACATAACCGCCCAGCGGAAATAGTATGGATTTCTGGGGGTTTACTGCTATGCCGGACAGCCAGGCGTACCTCTCCATTACCTCCAAGACATACTGCAAATTCTCTTCCGGGTATTTCAGGTATAGCAGCATATCGTCTGCAGACAGGGATATAAGGTGACACTCCCCTCCCACCTCAATACCCACCGGGTCATACTGCTGCCGAAGGTAAATTGCTAAGGGTTCGAGGGCCAATATATACAACATTGGGGACCAAGGACACCCCTGCCTACTGCCTCTGCCCAACTGCCATCTGTCTGACACCACTGCGCCCGTGCGGACCCTGGCCAGAGGTGCACTATATAGCATCTCGGCCCACCTAATGTAGCCTGGTCCCAGTCCAAACCGTCCCAGAGCCGCCAGCAACCACGGCAATCGAACAGTCGAACGCTTTAACCGCGTCCAACGCCACTATCGCCATTTCGCTCTCGTCACTACATCCCCCCTCAACCACCCTGTGAAGGCGTCTATGATTGTGAGTGATATTCCTGTTCGGGACATAGCCCGTTTGGTCAGGATGGATCAACTTGCCGATCACCCTCCGCATTCTGGCCGCCAGGACAGCTGTTAGGATCTTGCTGTCTTGGTTCAGCATCGACAAGGGCCGATAGGAGCCGCAACCGTGTCCCGGCTTATTGGGCTTGGGGAGCGGTATTATAATCGCCTCCCTGAGCGATTCAGGCAGCCGCCCCACCTCGAACGCTTCATTAAGCATCTCCAGCATGGGCGGGAGCACCTCCTCTCCATACGCTTTATAAAATTCACTGGGGAACCCATCCGCCCCCGGGGCCTTGCAAGTGGGTAACTGCCTCACAATCTCTTTCAACTCTTCCAGAGTGATCGGAGCATCCAACTCCTCTCGCTCTTCATCACTTATCCTGGGCAGACCTATGTCTTCGAGTACTTCATCTATCTCCTCCTGGCTCCCCCCCTCACGATCCTCGTATAATGCCTGATAATATTCCGCGAATGCCCCATTTACACCTTCTTGGGTATCCACCTCTTCACCCTTTTCAGTGATCACCGATCGGATCGGGGACCTCGTGGTCTCGCTCTTATAAAGCCAAGCTAGAAGCCTGCCCGTTTTGTCCCCCCCCCCCCCGCATGTAGTCCCTCAATATACTTTCTGTAGTTTAGATTACAGAGCCTGTCCCAATGTTCCGCACACCTCTGCTGCAGGGTAGAGACCGCCTCCATATCGATTCCACCCTCCTCTAACTCTCTTTTTAACTCAATCTCGGCCATATGCAGATCGGCCAGGACTCCCCCCATCAACCCCTTGGCTTCGCAATGGCGACCCCCCGCATTACAACCTTAAAGGCCTCCCATAAAGTACCAGCCGACTTAACACTCCCTGTATTCACCTCAAAGTAAGCAGTTATCTCCTCCCTCATATCCTCTCGGAAGACTGGATCCTTGAGCGCTTCCGCCCTAAGGCGCCATGTTGGAATGCGCGCTCGTGGGGGGTAAAGCTGCCATCGCAAGACCAGGGGTGAGTGGTCTGAAAGGACTCTCGCCCTGTAGTCTATCTGGTCGCACTCCACGACAACGTCCGGAGTGACGAAGAAGTAATCCAGCCTCGTGTGCAGTTGATGCGGGGCCGAATAATGCGAGTATTGCCTCACGCCAGGGTGACTCGCTCTCCAAACATCTACCAGGCCAAAGTCCGCCAGCAACATCTGCAATACTCTAGCCGCCGGGCTGGGCTTGACTATCTTGTCGTCCGACCTATCCTCCCTGGGGTTCAGAACACAATTGAAGTCTCCGCCCCAAATCACCGTACCCCCCCATCCCATCGCTAAGTCTCGTGCACAGCGTCCTAAAGTATGTCGCCGTGTCCTGGTTGGGAGCATAAGTGTTTATAATACACACTACTTTGTTCTCCACAAGCCCCCTTACCATGACCAGCCTCCCATCAGACTCCACAACCTCCCCAAGCAGCTTAAACGGGACATGTGGTGCCACCCAAACCAGCACACCTCTAGCATAGGCAGAATATGTAGATCCCACTACTGTCCCCTTCCACTTCCTTCCCACTAGTTCCAAATTTTCCCGTGTCAGATGCGTCTCCTGTAACAAGGCCACATCTATCTTTTGCCTCTTCAGGTACAACATGACCTTGTTTCGCTTTAGGTAGCTGTTAGGCCCTCTAACGTTCCACGTTAGCATCCTAAGGTCCCCCATGGTCTATCAGTAGCTCCCACCTCCCTTCCAGGGATTCCCGCCTCCCCCCCACCTCGCAGACACCCATTCCCAGTTCCACCCCCAGGCTCATATAAAAACTAACACACCCCCACACCCCTAACCCAACCAACTGCCCAGCTCCATCCCTGGATCTCAGGCATCCCCGTGTTCGGTTCCCTCTGGAAACCCAAGCAGAGAACCCGACGGGGTGTCACCCCACTAGCAGTGACTAACCTAAACTCAAACTGGGGTACAAAGAACGGCCCCTGGAGGCTCCTCTCCCTCGCATTCGTATCCGTGCACGCGGACCATATTTCCAACACCTAACGCGTACACGTTCTCACACAAAGTCACAGACTATATTCCAGTCCCAATGTTCATAGCCCAACCGGGCCCGCAGCGTCACTTATCTCGTCCCGTTCCAGCAGCCGTCCGAACATCTGGCTCCTGAGGGCAGTTTTGCGCGTCTAGCCACTTCATGGCATCCTCCGGAGTGGCAAAAAACAGCATCTTGCCCTTAAAGAGAACCTTCAGTTTGGCCGGGTAGAGTAACATGTATTTATACCCAGCCTCCCGCAATCGCCTCTTAAACGCTCCAAAGTTCATGCGACTGCGCTGTACCTGCAGGGTATAATCGGGGTAAGCAGTTATGGTCGCCTCTCCTCGTCGTATAGTGCCCCCCTTGCGAAAGTATTCAAGGATCCTTTCCCGGTCCCGGTAATTGAGGATCTTGGCGATCACAGGCCTGGGCGGATTTCCCGGCGGTGGCCTCCTAGTCAAGGCCCTGTGCGCTCTCTCCACCGCAAACCCCTGCGACAGGGCGCCCCCCCGTGATCTCCTGCAGCAACAAGTTTTCAATAAACTCCGTGGGACTTTGGCCCTCAGCCCCCTCCGGCAGGCCCACAATGCGGACGTTGTTTCTCCGGGCGCGTCCTTCCGCCTCCTCAGCCCTACTCTCCAAGTTACCCACACGTTGCACCAAGGCATGGAAATCACGCTTGTGCGCGGCGCAGTCCGCCGCGGTAGGGCCCATCTCCTTCTCCAAGGTCTCAGTGCGCTCTGCCAGGGCTCGCACGTCGTGCCTTAGGAGGTTCACGTCCTCCTGCACCGCCCCAACCTGTAGTTCCATCGCGGTTTTCAGTTCGGCCACTGCGAGCTGGAGCTTGGTCTCCCACGTCGCTTTCAGGTCCGCGATCGCAGCGAGGACATCTTGGTTCGCACCCCCGACGGCCATTTCCTTGGCCTGAGCCTTCTCCTTGCTCCTGGCTCCGTCTGGGCCGGGCGGCGTCTTGGCGTATTCGTCGAGCGTGGGCTGTTTGTTCTTTGCTCTCAGGAGCTTGTTCGACATGTCTCCCGTCAGAAGGGCCACGCTCAGGTCCAAGGCAGGGGAGGCACTGTGCCCACTCACCCCAATTCCGTCTTGGGGATCCTTTGTTCTCCGGCTCACCCGACCATCTTCGCGACCGTTATTGTCCACCGCTGTCCCAAGGTGGGCCGGGTTGCGCTGCACCCTTCGTAACGCCCCGAGGGCGCACGTGCGTTGTGGAAACCGCCACTGGGGTCCCGATCCCCCACTCCTTTGTCCCCTCGTCAAGCGACGGCGGCCATTTTCTCGTCCGTCGAGGTCTCGCCTCCAATTCCTCACCCGGCCTCTAATCACACTTCCGCAGTGCGGACCCGGATAAAAGTGTATCCACACGTGCAGCCGAACTTCATGTACGCAGTCAGCACCTTCTCAACCGAATCGCATTGGTCCTTGCACGGTTTTCAGTCGGATAATGTACGGATCTGCGGGAGCCCCCGTACAGACGCGTCTTTTCACATGGCTTCCAAGCCACGCCCCCACCACGATTGCTAGTTGCTTGCTACTTTTCCCTATTGCAGCTCGTCGATGGTCTTATTGCGTGCTATTAACTGCAATAAAGATAGCTATTTTTACAGCACTTGGAAGTTGGTGCAATCTGGCAGGAAGCATTATGTAAAATGTTGTGCTTGTGGTATTGTTGCCCAAACGGTGCAGAGTTGCTTGGTCAGTGTGTGCTTGTGGAATGTGTTTGTCTGCAGGGTGGGACCCTTCATAAAGGACTCTAGGCAGTCGTTGGGATGAGTTTATTGTGAAGACATGTGGGGTTTTAAATGAACATGAGCGCCGCTAGCTCTGCGTCCCGGGGGCTGGCCAGGGGTTTTGGGATCCCTCATTTATACTTGGTTTATTTTTTTGTAGATCTTTATGTAGCAGAAATGTGATCATATTAATTATCATGAATAATCCAATATCCCCAACTAGTAAAGGCCTTCTTTGTGAAATTGGGCATCGCCTGATTCATTCCTTGGTAGTCTTGCTGAGCTGCACCTTAATGTGCACAGCCATTTAAATGAAGGGTTGGCAATGTGCATGGCCTTGTCTTCTCGCTTTCCTGAGTGGGGCGGTGGCCTTCCCCCGAGGAGGCCTGCACCACATTGCACCACCTAAAGTAAATCGTGCTCCTGTGGTGTCGATGAGGCTGGGTTTACAGCCGCTGTTCCACGTACAGTGAAATTGTTTGACCTTGTGGCCTGCAGACCCCTGGCGAGAAAAATGCTGCGCACCGTGCTTTCTGTAAAGGGTTACGAATGGCGCCATCTGCAATTTCACTTCAACTCTGACAAAAAATAAATAAAAAAAAAAGATCAAGCTGCAAGTCTTAACCCATGATCCTGGAGGATAAACGAGGGCGATAACAGACAAAATAAAAATGCGTCCTTTACTGTTGCTGCCTACGCGCACCCTAAGAACGCAGTAGTGCTTAGGGACCGGACCCCAGGGCACCGGGGAAGACTATATGGTGTGACCGAAGCCTAGCCACTCCCGAAAAGCCCCCCAGACTGCAAAGTGAAAATCGGCAATGGCTAGAGCTGGAAGCAGACCTGTGAAGAGGTTCAAGTGAGCGGGGACTCTAGCGTCGACCGTTCCTCCACTGTTTGGTAAAGTCAGCCATGGACCCCTCACTGGTCGTGAGCTGTTCCTGTGCTGCTTTTACCGAAACGTTGAGCTATCTCGCTGCCGCCGCTGGCTTATGTAAGTGGCCTGCTGTTCCCGAGACCCCTCCTAGCCGCACTCCTGCAGTCATGTGAGTTTGCCTTCGTACATTGCTGCATGCACAGCTGTGTGTGTAGGTAATGGGTGGGCGGAGGAGTTACTTTGGTCTTTGGCATTTCCCTTAAGAGGCAAGACTCGTGGGTGATTAGGGGGGGGGGGAGCGCATGAAGCTGCGTGCGCTGCTGGGATCTCTTTTACATACATGTGCCTTCCTTTTTTTCTGTTGTAAAACCGTTCTAGGGAGGGGAATGGATGACGGGCAGGACCCAAGCATGGGATTTGGGTGGCGGAGGGGGCCGGTGTGGGTGTGGCGTCAGTGATTGGGGGGCGGGGGAGGACGCCTGGGGGGAACAGTTCTACAACTTCTTTGTTGTGCACTTCGACCCCTGGCTTTGTTCAGCTCTGCGGTCATTGCAGCTGTTCCCCACCCACCCCCACTTCGTTGCACAGCTCTGAGCTGCATTGCGTGGCCCCCTGGGCCCGGGTGGGCGCAGCATGTGAGCACCACTAGTGCCTTCGCTTT
Organism: Ambystoma mexicanum; assembly: GCF_040938575.1. Taxonomy (NCBI): domain Eukaryota; kingdom Metazoa; phylum Chordata; class Amphibia; order Caudata; family Ambystomatidae; genus Ambystoma; species Ambystoma mexicanum. The sequence goes on from NC_090934.1 coordinate 1,477,281,040, forward strand.
GCACTCTCCTTTCCGGCCCATTAATCAGATGGGGGCCCGGCTTGGACAGCGAATGGCTGTCTGGCCCCGAATGGCAGTGCTGCTCGCGAAGAGTGTGAGGAGGGGGTGTGGGGGGAAGCGACGCAAGAGCCCTCCTTCGGTCAGCAGGATCCTATCACGATAATCGCCATTCTGACTACAGACCCAGAGCCAGCACCACTGCCTCTCCAGGAATCCAATTTATGAGTGGCACAGAGGGGGCCAAAGATAAAAGTAGGGGAGGGGGCCACAGACAAAAGTGTGTGGGGGGGGGCGCGCCTATGAAAGGTAATGTGATGTTACAAGCATTCCTACTAATGGCCCATCCTTAGCAGTTTCTTGGCTACATTCTGATGGGAGGGGCTGCAGCTGTTCTGCACACTATTGGGGGGGGGGGGGGTCGCTGTGCAAAAGCCAGGCAGGGACACCTGAGAAGTGTCTCCTGCTCATGTTCAAAACGATTCCAGAATCTGCCCGCTTCTACTCTCCGCCCTCTGCAACTCATCCAGAACAGGACTGCAAGACTTGCCTTGGCGTCAAGCCCAGGGCCTGTATCTCTCAGGACTGCAATCGTTACACTGGCTACCAGTGGCTCCTAGTGGCTGCAAGGATTACATTCAAAACCCTCTGCATTGTCCACAAGGCCTTCTGGGGACTCAATACGTTCAACTCTCTCTTCCTAAATATCTTCCTTCTCGAGCTCTTCACTCATCCGCCTCCAACTCCCTCAGGGCCAGTCCCTTCTCCAAGCAACGAGTTGGTGGGAGATCTTTCTTCGGCTCGTGCCTCCCTCTGGAACAGCCTCCCTGAAACATGTGTTTGGTTGTGTGTTTGTGTCCCGATGTGCGGATGGCACTCGTGCTTCATGTCTAGCGCTGCTATGTTGTGGTGTCTCTAACTACGTCAGTGACTTTGGCTTCTCAGCGCTTAGTCAATACTGTCAATTGAGGTCTCTTTAGTTGCAGCCTGAGGCTTCTCGTCCACTCTAGGGAAGATTTGTACCACTCCTGATTTGTAGGGCTGGCGGAGTGGGTACCTCTTGACACAATTATCAATTTTTGGAGCACGAGGAATTAGGCCGAAAGAGGATGAGCGTTCACGGCATCTCCTGTCCTCCTTCCGTGTCATGTACCTTTTTTTTATACGAGGGGGCGAATTTGCTCATCCATTTTCAACTAACTGGGGTGCTCATAGTCAACACTGTAGTCCTAAGCAAGAGTCGTCCTCCGTCCAAAACTGGTAGAGCCCGACCCTATGATTAAATAAAATGGCAAAAGCAGTCCATGACAATCACGTCTTCTTGTGCACAATCTTTGTCGGTTTGAACAGCTTAATTTCAAAGAGTTTGTGGTAATTTCCTGAACAAGTTCCTTCAATTCTCGTAGAGCACTCTTCCACCTCCGAAGTGGCCCTTGGTTTCTCAACTTGGGGCTTTTAGCCTTCTACTCAACGGTAACTTGCAGTCTCTGTAACGTGGTGTCTGTCGCTTTCTCATGTTATCTATTTTCTTCACTTGTCTTGCTACTGGGACGAGAATGTTTAACCCCGTAGTTATCTTCACTCTTCTTAGTACTGAAATGAGAACGAATGGCCCAGTGTTTATCTTCACCCTCCTTAGTTTTGCCACACATCTGATTACTACACTTGTTACGTCAGTCTTCGTAACTGTGACCTGCCCAGTTCTTGCAATTATAGTGTTCGCCCTTCTCCTGGGTCTCGTGCTCTCGCATTACCTCCTTTTGAATGGGGCTGCGTCACTGGATTGGCTTTCGTTCCTTCTTCCTCGTCTGTTCTCTCGCGGTTCTGTGGAGCAAATGCTTCAGCGGTCTCGGTGTAGCTCAAGGACCGCAAGGTCCGCCTCTCTGGGGTAACGCCACCCCTTATAACCGTGAGCATACGTAGTATGGCCTCCTGCCCTCTGTGCTTTCTTCTCTTGCCGGTTGGTTGAATCCTCTTGATTGAGGACCCCTGGGTTTCAGCATCTTTTTCGTCTTTGCATGTTTGAAACTCGCAGGTCCTCCGGAGGTTGGCCCTTCTTCCCTTTTAACTTGCAGCAGCTGCATAGGACCATAGTCCTTTCATCCTTTCTCTAGAGCACTCGTCATTACTCACTCATTGTTCTTCGTGTTGTTGGCTTCAAGGTGTATGATGTGATTAACATTACGATAGCAAGCAGTACTTTGTTCAGGCTGATTTGTCCGAGGGCCTGAAGCTATGAGAGACTCCTATGAAAGGGGAGAGGTGTGGGGGGGTGGGGGGGGGGTCATGGAGTTCCTTGATGGAAGCGGAGTCTCTCCCTGTGAGGTCCCCCTTACCGCCACTCCTAGGGGGAATATCTCATAGCGGCTCACCTCCCTAGCCTCAAAAGGAAGGGCTCCCTTCTGGGGAGGGCTCCCACGATTTGTCGTGCCTCGCTAGGGGTAGAGGACTCTGCCTTGGGAGTCAAAGTCTCCCATTCCCAAGAGGCACTCCCGCAAGCTGGGCATATTATGACCTACATGAAATGTTTTAAAATACCAGCAACTGTTAAGTATCAGGACTTGGACGAAGAAACTCCTAATAAATTCTCTTCTCATGGGAAAAGATAATGTCACTGTAAATCAGAATGCCCAATCCACTAGGACGAGTACGTTAAGGAGCGTGCATCTGGAGAGAGATGAACGAGAGAGTGGCTAGTATACACAAGCTGGGGAAGCCCGCGCTGCGTAACTTCTGGAGAGCCCCTCCGTTTCAAGCTAGATATTGCAGAGTGGGATGCCAGTGTTACAGGGGACCCGAAGCGCAAGAATCTGAGAGGGCAGGACCCCAGGAGAAGGTGGTGGCGAAACCGTGCTGGACAGTGGGTCCATTGCAGATACCACCGGCAACAGAAGGTTGCACAGTCGAGCAGCGGGGCACACCGGGAGGAAATGGACACCAGAGAAGAGAAGGCGCCGGCGTTTCATGAGCCCAGAGAGGCTGCCTAAGGAAGAAGTCCCCCGAGAAGACGTTCTCCTTCAAGAACGAATGTAACTGTGAAAACGGGAAGCCGAAGGGAATCATTCTACCAACAGGAACTAGTCTCAGTAGAAGCTGAGATGAAATTAAGCTCGAAACAAAGCAGGTGCAGATTTTAAGTCTAGTGAGAGAATACATCACGTACAAGAGTAATAGAGTGGGAAAGATGACACCTGCAGCTTCGAGGAGCTAGGCAGTTGACCAACATACAAAAACAAGTTGGCCAAAATAACTATTACCCAAGACGGAAAGCACAACCGAGCAATATTGCCGTTCAAAGATACGCGGAGATCCACAGCCCGGTATATAGACCTCATAAGAGATCCCCAAAGAGGAGAACTCAGTAACCCATTGGAGGAACTAAAGAGACTGAGCCAAGACGTCCCGAGAGAATATTTGTGGATTGTGTATTAAAGACCGGTACTAAAAGTACACTCTGGAGAAGAGTCATCCTTCTGGTCGACGTTAGTTTTCATAGTGGTAGGGTCATTTAAGGGTAGTTTTGGACAGCTTCCGACTTCCTTTGGACGTTCCCCACTGACTGACGAGCACCTTAGTAACATAGGTAGGGGTCACCCATAGTGTGGGGACGCCTGTCCTCAGTCTGTGTCCTTCCGACTCGCCACAGGCCTCGTACATGTACATGACATGACATGAGAGCACGTCGGGATAATGTGGCGAGGTTGACTAGCGCCTGTAAGTGCCACCAAATACCTGTGCACTAAACCTTTACCGCAATCCATTCCAAGTGGTCACCGGTCCAAGCTGCGTGCATAGCTCCCATTTTATTTGGGTCGTTGGTGTTTACTTGGTGACTGATGCATTGGATCTGTGCCCTGTACAGCGCTCTGTTGCTCTGAGCTACGTCAGATCTTTAAACCTATATTATTGGCTATGACGCAAAGAGGAATGTGTGATCAGGGAGCGGAGCAACCCGTGCAACCTTAAAAGCCCACATTCCTTGGGGTTTATTCCTACTGAGGTTAACCCTTGGCAACAGGATAGGTTTGACCCCCCATTGCTGGGGACTGGAACGGAGCTACTCCAAAGCGGAACACTCGGGGCACCAAAGTGTCTGGGCCTTAAATAATCATTAATGCACTTGACGGCTTTGTGAACCAAAGTGGTGCTGGATGTTCGTTCTTGCCTAATTCATTGGCACTGCCATCATTAGCTACAATGGATGGTGGGTTGAATAAATGTCAGGATTTGGCTCTGCGCCTGGCAGCAGGTGCTTAGCCCCCCATTATTCTGATGGAAACGTGAAAACGGCGCTTCCTGGATGGATCACTACAGGGCAGAGTGTTGCCTAACTAAGAACCAAAAGCCTCCACCATTACTGCCTTTTTGGTTTTGGCAATTAGGTGGAAATAAGGAGCAGCCTGTTATCCGGACTATTGCAGTGGAGGCGGTGGGGGGAGGGGGGATATGAGAAGGGACACACAGCCTGTAGGTGTTTGGTTATTTACCCACCCATTGGCTGCCGGAAGCTCATCCTACTGGGATCTCCTTAAGTGAGCTTTATCAAGCAGTAACACTAATCTTTGGGCTGCAAGTAGCTGCCAGTGTCATTGCAAAGCAGTCGTCTGACAGTGAATGGCGTAGTTACAGCTGTACATGTTACTGGTGTAATACACATGGATCAGACGTGTGCTCCTCCAACCGCTAGATTTAAAAGCAGACCTTGCAATGAGGTCCTGTTAAACGAGCATTGGCAAAGCCAACAGTTGATACATTCTCATCCTATGCCCAGATGCTCTCCTCACGTGCCACCTGTTGGCATCTGGCGGCCACGTGGCGCATTGCAGGGGTTGCTGGCACGCGTCCTCCCCGCGCCTGCATAGAAGGCGGCACCTGCTGGCTTTGGCGCGGCTGCTTTTGGAAGGCATCGCTCTTCGGCCTTCTGAAGCTAAGGCGCGCGCTGGGGGCTCTGCGCGCGCTGGGGGCTCTGTCTTCTGACCATGGAAGCGCCGCTGCCTTCGCTCCCACACAGATGTGAAGATGCTGTCAGACTTCTCGTTCTCACAATGGGGCACATGGCTCGCAGGCCTGCTAACCCGCACCGGGCCATTAATATTCCAGAGTCGTGCACAGACCTGTCACTCCACGGTGGGCGGGGGAGGTGGGGGCGGGCGTCTCTCTGTCGTGACCGAGCGCGTGCAGGCCCGAGATGAGCGCGGCTGTGCCAGAGGAGTGTTTGCAGAGCACTCGCTGCCCTGCTGCCTCTGCATGTCACTCAGGCCAGTCCAGGGACAAGTGGTGCATACAAAGGGCCCTTAAGCGGGTGGGTACAGCGTGAGGTGATGTGGGAGCCGAGTGCGCCTAGATGGTAATGTGGGCATTTGGATGATGTGGGCAATGAGTGCACCTGGCGGGAGGGGAGTGGGGGCGGGGTGAGCAATGAGTGTGCCTAGAGCGGGGGATGTGGGTAGTGAGTGCGCCTGGAGCTGGGATGTGGGCAATGAGTGCGCCTGGAGCTGGGATGTGGGCAATGAGTGCGTCTGGAGCTGGGATGTGGGCAATGAGTGCGTCTGGAGCTGGGATGTGGGCTATGCATGTTCCTGGAGCTGGGATGTGGGCTATGCATGCGCCTGGAGGTGGGATGTGGGCTATGCATGCGCCTGGAGGTGGGATGTGGGCAATGCATGCGCCTGGAGGTGGGATGTGGGCAATGCATGCGCCTGGAGGTGGGATGTGGGCAATGAGTGCACCTAGAGCGGGGATGTGGGCAATGAGTGCGTCTGGAGCTGGGATTTGGGCAATGCATGCGCCTAGAGTGGGGGATGTGGGCAATGAGTGCACCTAGAGCGGGGTTAGGGGTTTGGGCAATATATGCACCTGGAGAGGGGATGTGGGCAATGAGAGAGCCTAGCGGTGGGGGGTGGGGGGGTGGTCAATGCATGCACCTGGAGCTGGGATGTGGGCAATGCATGCGCCTAGAGCGGGGGATGTGGGCAATAAGTGCACCTAGAGTGGGGGATGTGGGCAATCCATGCGCCTAGAGTGGGGGATGTGGGCAATGCATGCATCTAGAGCGGGGGATGTGGGCAATAAGTGCACCTAGAGCGCCTGGAGCAGGGATGTGGGCAATGCATGCGCCCGGAGCTGCGATGTGGGCAATGAGTGCATCTGGAGCTGGGAGATGTGGGCAATAAGTGCGCCTGGAGCTGGGAGATGTGGGCAATAAGTGCGCCTGGAGCTGGGATGTGGGCAATGAGAGAGCCTAGCCAGGGGAGGGGTTTGGGGGGGTGGTCAATGCATGCACCTGGAGCGGGGGATGTGGGCAATGCATGCGCCTGGAGCGGGGATGTGGGCAATGAGTGCTCCTAGATCTGTAGAACCTCTGCCCGCCAGATAGTGGCGCTCTTCAATCTGTATCGTTCTCTCAATAAATGTTAATCGAATAATTAACTGTGTGTGACTCTGCACCTGGGGTTTAAGTGTACGAAAAGAAGTAGTGGAACTATGTTCCCTGCTGGCCTGCACCCACTCCCCGCAAAACCCATCACCACCTCCCCTCCCACACACAATACACACCCCCAAACACTTGCACCTGCTGTTTAAGGGAACGTTTAGTGCAGTGCACTGAAAGTTATTGGGCAAAATGTATGGTCTTTCGCCATGCATTTCCGTGTTGTAGTCTTAATTCTCCTGGGAAGTGGAGCCGCTGTCCTAGGTTTGGTGTTTGGGAAGCGCTGAGCTCCCTGGGGCTATTCCTTTGTAGTGCCGGGGTCTGCAACCTTCGGCTCTCCTGAGACGCCATCAGCCCGAGCCACCTCCGTGAGCGGGGAGGGTTCCCCTGGAGGGCCGCAGGTTTCAGACCCATCCCATTCTGCATCGGAACACTGGAGTGGAGCCAGCCTCAACATGTTGAGGGCGCTGGAGTGTCTTTTCTAAACTGTCCTGAGTGGGTTTGTGGGTGATCGCAGAATACCCAGTGCTCATTCAAGTGACCGCCTTGCCCCCGGTCTATTTGGAATACCTAGTGCCCATTGAAGTGACCGCCTTGCCCCCGGTCTACTCGGAATACCCAGTGCCCCCAAGTGACCGCCTTGCCCCGGTCTACTAGGAATACCCAGTGCCCATTCAAGTGACTGCCTTGCCCCCGGTCTACTCGGAATATCCATTGCCCCCAAGTGACCGCCTTGCCCCGGTCTACTAGGAATACCTAGTGCCCATTCAAGTGACCGCCTTGCCCCCGGTCTACTCGGAATACCCAGTGCCCATTCAAGTGACCTCTTTGCCCTCGGTCTACTAGGAATACCCAGTGCCCATTCAAGTGACTGCCTTGCCCCCGGTCTACTCAGGCTTTGCTGTGTGGTCTCTGGCCTCAGCAACCCTCGGCACAAACTAGTGGCCTCTCTGCTCGCCACTCGCACGAGGAAACCAGTGCAGCGGGTAGGGTGGGTGTTTCTAAGATACTTGTGCTGGGAACAGGGCCCCTTCTCCAGGTGATGTAGTGCCTCCGGCCACAGGTTATGGAGTCAAAGCACTTTGATGTGAGTGCACTACAGTTGGCAAACCTGTGTCTGTCTCAGCAGGCATATTTGCCCGCCGCTGGAAGGCGGTAATTGGTCCCATGTGGTGGGTAATGAAGTGCGCTGGATCGCCCGCTTTAAGGGGGCGCCTGAAATACAATCCTGTGGGTTCGGGGGGCGCGTGTTGTCTTGCGTCACTTGTACTGAGGCCTTCTATGTCAAGAGGGAACCTAAAAGATGTGATGGGGGGGGGGGGGGGGGACTTGACGCTTGGGTGCTTCCCTGGGAGCTTTACAGGAGATGACCCGGACCCCCAAGGAAAGGAACAGCACAATCCAATGTGCCGGAGGTGGCTTTCTTGCCCACCACACATCCGGCCCAACGTGTTCTGGGAGCAGTATAATGATATAAACACCTGAGGCGTCGACAGGGCAAGGCCCAAGCAGCGCTGTGTGGGCATGTGTGTTCCGTGGGCCCAACTACATTAGCTTCAGGCCCCGTTTGCTAGACAATCCTGGCTACGCCTCTGATAAAAACCTCTGTAGACCAGGCTGGCTGGAGGGGGGAGGAGGACCTCCTCCTGTGCCGTGTTGTGTTGTGTTGTGGAGGGTCGGGGGAGGGGGAGGGGGTGCAGCAGGCCCATGGTAAGTGGCATATTTTGGAGGCAATGCCGTAGTAAAACCCACGTCAACCTGCTGCCTATGCAAATGCCTCGCCACTTGTTTGACTTCAGTGTTCTTAAACTCCCAAACCTGATTTCCTTCTGCCATTTTGCGACGTTGCTTGCTTTTTCTGCAGTTTTCCTTCAGTTTCTTGCGGCATGCCGAGGTTTCTCAGTCCCACCGCAGGAAAGGCTTCTAGAAGCTCCGTGGCAGGTGACCTTTCCTCAGCACGCAGGGGGCAGGCAGCATAGCATGTGCGTCTGGTGTGTCTGATCTGGGAAGCGGCAGGAGGGGGTCGTGTATCCTCGGAGGGCCCTTGAAGCATTGGCCTGAAGGCCTTCTTGCGTAAGCCTTCCCGGGACCTTTGTCGTCTGCCCTTGTTCCTCTGTTTAAAGCGGCTCATTTCAGAGTGGGGGTTGAGTGGGAAACTGCATGCCGTGTTATTTGCCCAACTGCTGATTGAGACCGAATAAACCAGGCCGCGCGCCTGCTGGAGATTGCCGCTCACTTCAGAACGTATCATTTCGAGAGTCATTTGGGCATCAGACGCATTCTGAAATTGCTAGTTATGGAAATGGGTTTTCTTTTTATTCTGACCTTTCAGCCGAGCTCTAGCCGCCCCGGGTAATGAAGGTGTGCGCGTTTTGTCCGCCTCCATCCGGTCGCATGGCAACTGAATGGGTAGCGTGGCGGGCTTGGGACGCTGCAGCTCATACGCTGCACACAAGCTGTTATTGATCAGCATCGGAGGCCTCCAAGAGAAGAATGATGGTCTGGAGCGTTGCCCAGAGCAATGCCAGATTTTAGGATTAATTCCAAACCTTGCAGCCATCACCTCTTTGCCATAACCGACCTAGTGCTCCTATGCACTGCCATGAACTCCCAGGCACGTTCACATGTACCTTCAGGAGAAGCCACCAGTTTCCTAAACTCTGAACATAAATGTGAAAGACTCCTTTCCGAAGTTAAGAACGTTGAACACCTCAGTTTAATGAGGCAATTTTCCTAAACCGTTACCCTCCACATTCCTACGCACAAACCTGGTCTCGATGCCGCTTTCTTCCTTTAGGAGGCAGGGTAATACAGTTCTGGAGGAGGGGCATCAAGCAGGGTCAGACGTGCTGTGGCTTGCTCCATTATCACACCGACCAACTGTTTACAGGGCTGTGAGCACAGTGTGTCCACGAGGAGAGGAATTCGCTCACGGGCCCATTGGTCAGCGCTCACCCTCCAGAACTTGTAAGACAAGATAGCTGCACGATGTGAAGACAGGGGGTGCAGGATTCACTTACTCCAACACGACTCAATAATGAGGACTCAGTAAGTAGTCAAAGGGAAGTCCGTTTAATGACAAGTACATCAAACAGGGAAACAAATGGAAATCAGCAGCATTGCGATCACCTGTCTCGCTCCGACTTCCTCAAACTTCAGTTGAACAGTCACTTTTATGCCAAAAACTCGTCCTCATTGACATCTAATTTTACAAAAATCACCATGCAATATAATTGGTTAGGAAAGGTAACTTAAGTATAGGTGTTATATCTGTATATGATAATAGAGCATGCAGATTGGATAACTCTTATCTGGTGGGCGTCTACGCCCATCCCACTACATCACACGTGATTGTCGTCATCATAAGTACGAGGTCTCATTGGTTCTACTATCTATAGGACTCCAGATAACTTGGTCCATTGTGATTGGGCAAGTTACGCCCCTAGACATACATTTCCACTTTTAATTGGCAGCATGCAGAATGGACACCCCTGTGCCTGGTGTCCCAAGTTTCACCCTGCCTCCCTTCCATCAATCAGTGGTTTAGGGCGACGTGTCAATTAGTTGGCAAAGGATGGCCTCGAAACTGTAGTCTCTTATCGGGAAAGGTTATGGCATCTTCGGGTCCTGGATGACATCAGGCGGTGGTACTTCTTCGCGCCTGGCTGGTCACGTGTTAGTTCACCATGAATCTGCTTCAGTTTCCAGCTTTTAGTGCATTTAATTCTGTGTCGGCCTAGCCACCTGCCTGGGCCCCCCTTATCTCGACCTTTATGAGGCAGGCTGGTACCCTCTGAAGTTTGAGTCTTATTAGCTGACGCTCACCTCCCTTTCTCTGGTTGACCTCGATTTCCTATGCATGAGCCGCTCTTTGTTGAGTTTCGATTTGGCTCCTTCTCTTGCCTTTGGCTGGGTTACGAAACTTGGCCTGTCAGGCCTCTGGCAGCCTGGGTACATTTCTGCTTTTACAAAATGGAGTCGCACTTGTATAATGTGCCTTATTGAGGTAGATATATGGTTGGTGCTTGCCCCTCTATCTTCTACTAAGCATTGCAAGTTGTATCTATTTCTTAGCATCTTGCGTTTCAAGCCTATTTACACACGGTTAAAAGGACGGTTGCTTCCATCTTGGCTCGTAACACTGTTTCCTGGCGTTGTAACATTGTCTCCTCTCTGTGCCTATTCCATTCAATTTCGTAGTTACTTGCACTGGCGTGTTAACTTCGATAGCTGCTTTTGTTTCTTCACTGATCTGTTCAGGCCCTTGTGTCATTTCCACTGGTCTTCCATTAAGGCTTTTGGGGTCTCTTCGTGGACCGTGTGTAGGTACTCCTCATTTTGTATCAGCGGCTGGTATGGCTGTCTGATAGGGTACCGTGCTGCCCGGGGTTGTCTGGTTATGGGTGCTTCAACAGGTATGGATCTTCTGAATTATACTGGGCAGAGTCCCAGTGGAGCTCTTTGTAGGTTCATTTGCTCTTCATACGTCGCATACCTTGGTGAGCGCACTCCTGGTACCTCAAATGAGGGGAAGGGGTGTAGGCCATGTCTGGGACCTCCTCTACAAGTGTTACCGTATGAACAGTGCCGCCGCATGTGCCGGCATGAGGCTCTTTTATTGGGAACACGCCATGAACGTGGTCATGGTTCACCGACTTAAAGTGGACATCACCACAGTATGGTTCTGTACAGTGTCAGGGGAGGGGCATTGCTTTGGTATTGTATTAGCTCTGTATTGTGCAATATTTACATTTTCCCTTTTTGTTTTTCCTTTTTAGATCTTTGGCGATTATTATCATTTTCATCACCGTGCTGTAACGAAGCGGTCGTTGTCCCCTCATAGAACACACAACCTCCGGCTGGAGAAGGAGCCGCGGGTAAGTGCAAGCGCAGGAGGCAGACGTTCCGTCTGTGTCTCTGCCCTTCAAGGGTGGACCTTTGCTTTGTGTGTGGCTCCTGTCATTGCTTCCCAAGAGGTTTGCTGTTTGGTGCAGGTTCGAGTCGCTGAGTGGGACGCTGCTTCCCAGGAGTCTGCCCTTTGAAGCACAATTTCGTGTTGTATAATAGCCTTAGAAATGCACAATAAATAAAATAAATTGCACGAAAATAAAAGAGCTCCTAAAACGTAAGAAAAAATACCAAAAAGGGAGCAAATTAGGAGTGAAAAGTGAATCCAAATGTTTGGCCAAGCGGAAATGAAGAGGAGTGGGATGAAATGAACGAAAGTTGAGATATAGAGAAATATATTTGAGAAGAAAGACGATGGCACCGTGCCAATCACAATGTGTTTGAGTGCTGCCTCCAAGGAATGTACCATATATCATTTATAACGCGCCTGTACACAAGTGTTTCTAGGCGCGTATGTGTTGGGCATCGCCTTATGCATGTTTCAGCAAGCATTTGTTAATCAAAACACAAGCCGACCCATGTGGCTAGTGAAAGGCCTGTGGACAGAGGTGTCTCGAGGCAGACTTGAGAGAGCCCTGCATTCAGTTGAGTCCTATAGGATCCATATAACCACGTATGTAAATGCCTTGCTGAGCAGAGCAGAGTGGGGTGTTTGACGACTGACCTGATATGACTGGGTAGATTGTTCCAGAGGGCTAATGCTTGAACTGTGGCTTGGTGTAGGAGAGGACATTTGGTCATCCATGCAAAGAACTAAACAAGGTTGGATGTAGAGGTGCACTCTCGGGTATTCAAATATTGGTAGTTTCTGTAGGCGATACTTATTTCAATATAAAACTTCCTGGTGCTCCCTTGTGAATCTGTACTACCAGATCTGATTACTGTGCAAAAAATAGGTACCTCGTACTAGACTGGATACAACTAGGGGCACGCGCATTACCTCACAAGTTATGAACGTTGGTTTAGAGAATTCTGAGACCCCGCTTACCATATATATTTCTTTATATGATTTTTTGTGCTTTAAGTGTGAAGTATTTGTACCGAACAGTACATATATATAATATATTCGCTCATTTTCTCTGAAATCACATGTAAATAAATCATTTAGAAAATAAATGTCATTGATTTTCACAGTCTAACTAGTGTTCACAATATTTCCACATTATCCTGGTAATCTGATAGGTTGGTGAGTGCTGTATCCCTATTCTTTACTACGTGGTTCGGGTGTCAATTTGCCCTTCTTCAGGTAAGGATTATCTGGATATTAAAGTTTTGTAAGTTTAAACAGAAAAATAGGTTTAAGTGCTGTGTATCAAATCTAATTTATATAGGTTTTATTTTAGAAAAACCTGTCAACAAGTAAGCAACAAATCTGCACTAACCTGTGACTGGGTTGGGCCACTGATTAGTCCTTCCTCTCTTTTATTGGAGGAATCTGTAAATAAACATATCCTGATTACAAACGTGGTATTTCTGTTAGCCTCTACAAAATGTAGTTTGTGTGGGATCAGTCGCATAAATCTGCGCTGTGCCCCACTACAAGCTCCCTACTACTTCAGTTGTTCCTAACTACACTTATTTTGAACTAAATGTACTTGCTTGTTTAGGTCGTTGGGACTGGGTTAGTGTGGGACGTGCCAGTTCTTCTTCACTGAGCATTCTGAAAAGATGTTGCTGTAATGAGATTCGTAAATCTCATATTAATTGCCAATCAAAATTATTAATGTTTTATGATTGGTTCTGACATTTCTATGGTCCTACCTTGTTTTGGTGGTAAAGATGGTCCCCAGATTCAAAATTTGTCTGTGCGAAGTACTAGAGCACTCTGCAGCTTTATTTTCTCAATTGCATATGCGTCTCCAAGCTCCATCTATCATGAGCAGAAAGTATATGCTAAGGGTCATTATCTAACCGAAAATTATATCCGCGTAATTCTCCAAAATACGCGCTTAATCGGTCCCTTTCGCTTCGTGATTGTTGCCTATATTTCGATGCTGTAATTGCTTTCTCTTCTGCAAAACGCCTCTGGTGTGTTAACTCACTTTGAATACTCCCCTTCCTCTTGCCTGTCGCGCCACTCTGACACTATATGTCCCTTCTCTCATACGTACAAGACGTGTGAGTCTATGCCCGTAAATCCGCTCTTGTCTCTCCTACCGGCTCCAATTAAGTTTGTGTACTTCCGTGTTACCTCCTCCTTTAGGCACATCTAGCGCGACTGTGTTCATTCGTTTTTTTGGGCAGCTACGTCCGCCATCTTTGTGTGTTACTGAGCTTTTTGTTGGTATCAAATTCTGATTTAGCTCGATACTGACCATTCTATTGAAAGATAGGGCCTGCATATGTAACTGTACGCATGTCACCTACTGTATATTTCTTAATAGGGACAAACAATTGTCTGAAGAACAAAGCACCTACATACCTCACAGAACAATTCACAAAGCACACCTCTGAACGACCCATCAGAAAGTCCCGCTCAAACAGCATCAAAATCCCCAACTTTAAACTGAAAAGAGCTGGTGGGTCCAGCTTCCCAGTTCTAGCAGCCCATCTCTGGAACCCCATCCCAGATGCACTCAGAGCCACCCCTTCCTTCCATGTGTTCAAAGCTAACGTCAAACTCTGGCTTAACACCAACGACTGCTAAATGCCTCCACTGCACTAAATACTCTGTACATTTATTGTAAAATACTTGCAACTATAACATATCTCACCTGTAAGTCATCCGACATTGTAACATAAGAAATGTTTGATATATGATCCTGTAACATAAGAAATGTAACTTATTTATGTACCTGTAACTCAAGATTTCATTTTCTGCAAGCACTCAGTTGCTTAACGGCCAGGTGCGCTCTATAAATATACAATACAATTGTTGTGCATACATTTCTTCACCGATAACCATTGCAACAAAAACATTTGCACAGGTATGCTGTTCATTCCTTGCGCTGTATTGTAGCACACTCGTGATCAGATGTAATAGTCATAGGGTACACATACGCATTATAGTCTCCTAATTCATACTTATTCCATGAATAATTTTCTAGTAAATTTACAGAATAAAATACATCTTTCTCAACTACATAGCAGTATGTTCTAGGAGGCATGTTTCGATCTCAATTCTCTGTTAACTTTTTGTATAAACATTGAGTTGTCAGAAAGTCCCCATCAGACATACATGGCATGTCTCATTTGTACTGTAGGTAGCAGCTCAGGTCCCAGTCTTAATTCATCCCCTTTGGGTGCAGCGAGTCTGTCAAGCCAATATAGTTCACTCTGTTGTAGAGGTTTAGTTAAGTTACCCCCACGTTTAGGCAAGGTCACATGTTCCAGAATGAAAAATTAGATTTGTGCCACTGTGTGTTTTTGTTCTCTGAAGTGAGTCGCTACTGGGGACTTTAGTGAGGATTGCCTGATGTTTGATTTATGCCCCCCCCCCATCTGATCTTTGCCTTTCTTCCTGTTAGACCCACGTAGTACAATCCGCAAGGGCATTTAATCCCATAGATTACATTAGTGGTGTCACATGTTGACGTAGGTTTCAAAGGTATGGGTTGTCCTTTGTGCGGGTGATTGACATTGTTGCACGGTATTGTACCTTTTTAATTCCCTGGTGTAATGCATCTTTTGTGGCTAAAATCGGATTTAATAATGAAGTCACAAATAGTTCTACTTTTATTGCATGCAAACAAAGGTGTTGGAAACAATGTAGCCAATGCGGGATCAAGCGATAATAACTTCCAGTTCTTCTTCACAATTGTCTTCACTTGACTACTCTGTTGCGGGTAAGTTGTGACATAAACCAAATCCGTACCAGTTGCTTTGGCACTTGGTTTCAATGTTGTTCCTCTCGTCATTTTCTTAACTTCCTCAGATTGTATCTGGATTTTATGTTGATCATAGCCTCGTGCCAGAAACTTTTTCATGAGGTCCACTGATTTCCTCTCAAACTCTTCTTCCTCGGAGATTATACGTCTATATCTCAATAGTTGTCTCCGAGGGATGCTTTCGATAGTATTCCTTGGATGAAAACTTGATGCAAGTAATATGCTGTTCCTATCTGCACTTTTTGTGAAAACAGTTTCCAATTTGTTTTCTTTGCAATACGCTAACACATCTAGGAATTCTAGTTGTGTTTTGCTGTATTTGTAGGTGAATTTAATTCTAGGTGATGAGTTCATATTCTGAAAAAAGCTGTTAAGTTCCTCCTCTGTGCTTCTCCATATCCCAAATCAATGTACCTCATAAAAAATGGTAGTTTACTTCTCCAAAGTGGGTTATTCAATACTTGGGTTTCTTCCAAGTGCGACATGTAGATATTGGCTAACTTGGTGCCATCACGGCACCCATTGATGTGCCCGATATTTGTATAAAGAAGTGCTCCTCGAATCGGAAAAAAGTTGTTGTTAAGAATGATCTTCAACAATTTCAAAAAAAAAATGTGATCAGCTCTTACAGTTTCCTTTTGTATTCAATAGCATCCACTTTGCTGCTTCCAGTCCACTTTGTGTAATGTTTGTGTACAGTGGTTGGAAGTAATGGTTGTATGATCTTATCCACATATTGGGCTAATGGTTCAAGTACGCTATTCGTTGCTGCTC
This sequence comes from Ambystoma mexicanum, assembly GCF_040938575.1. Taxonomy (NCBI): domain Eukaryota; kingdom Metazoa; phylum Chordata; class Amphibia; order Caudata; family Ambystomatidae; genus Ambystoma; species Ambystoma mexicanum. The sequence continues at coordinate 1,477,296,976 of NC_090934.1, forward strand.
TAATTGGTCCACCAGGAGGGTTCTGTAAATTCTTATGGATTTTTGTCAGGATATACATTACAGGCATAATTGGATGTGAATTTTTTACAAATGCTTTTGTCTTGCGAGTGATTAGTTCATCATTTTCTGCCTCATCCAATATGGTTTTAATTAGTTCTGACTTGCAGAGTAGAATTGTTGTACATTTCTAAGTAGGTATTTTGATCAGAGAGTTGTCGGTCTACTTCTGATTTATACTTCTCGGTGTCCCAAATTACCAAAGCTCCTCCCTTGTCTGCTGGTTTTATGATTTCTGGGTTCTCCCATAGCCTCTACAACACTTGTTTTCCTCTGTTATTCAAATTTGCCCAAGACCTACTTTGGAATTTTAATTTCTTTGTCATTCAAAACCAATTTCTGAAATGCGTCCATTATGTTCTGTATAGTTGGTAAGAAGGTACTCTTCGGTTTTATCTCTAAGTATGTTGGTTCCGGTCTTGTATCTGTTATTTCTACTGTGTCGAAAAACAGTTTTAGTTTCATTTTTCTTGTAAGTTTGAAGAAGATTTTCTCTTTAAGCAGAGAGCTATTGTAATGCGGGACAAAAGATATCCCCTTCTGCAGAGCTGCTTGTTCAAATCTGCTTAAGTTATAGGAAGAAATAATCACTACTAGGTCTTCTTTGTGGGTTGGGTTACTTTCCTTGGTGGATTTTTTTTTTCCTTTTTCCCTCGTCTGCACGGACCCGGTCTAAAAAAGAGTAACTCATTGGTTCTGATGTAGGTACTGACTTTGATGTGCTCGGTGTCTGACTTAAATTCTTAGGATCCCTTGTCTTTTCTTGTTGGTTCCCCGGAGTTTCCTCAATGTTGTCTTTCTCAGTGCTGGAGGTGTCGGATGTTGTAGGTGGTGAGGATGGTGTTCTCTTTCCTCTGTTGTATGGTTGTCTGCCACTTTCTGTCTGGTCTTTCAAGTGATAGTACTATCTAATTTGTAGTCGAGGGTATCTCGTCTGAATTTTCTAATTTTCTTTAATTCTATTTCACTCTTGTAATCTTCAAACTTAGTATTGACCTTCTCAAGTAATTGTACCTATTCTTCTTTGGTTATGAATGCTGAGAGATTTTTTTGTTGCTTCTAGGTCAACTTCCAAAGTGATCAAAGATTTTGATAGTTACTCAATTGTCACGATTATAAGGCCCAGTGAACATTTATTGAGTATTAATCTTCACCTCTTAACAAACTCAGGGCTATCTTTGCATAGAGTCAGTTCTAGGTATATTCGTAGACCTCTGGGGATGCGCTGGGCTCTGTAGCACTGGGCTAAGGTAGTTGCGTGTAATCTCCTGATTCATTTCTCTTTGAATAGGACTTTCTAACTGAAAGACTTCATCTTCTGGTTTGGCAGATGTTGAAACTTCTTTCTCAGTTGTTTTAATTAAATTTAGTATTCTAGTAGCACCTTCTTGTGAAAACAATAAGGTTTCCGATTGATTATTTGTAAGAGATTCTATTTTTGAAAAGGACATTTCTCCTACTCAAGCTATTTGTTATGGTGCGCCCTCTAAAGTCGGTGTAGCAACAAAAGAACTAAACAAGGTTGGATGTAGAGGTGCACTCTCGAGGATTCAAGTATTGTTAGTTTCTGTAGACCATACTTATTTCAATATAAACGTTCCCAGTGCTCTATTGTGAATCTGTACTACCAGATCTAATTACTGTGCACAAAATAGGTACCTCGCACTAGACTGAATACAACTAGGGGCACACGCATTAACTCGCAGGTTATGAACGGTGGTGTACAGAATTCTCTGAGACACAGTTTATCATATAAATTTCTTTGATTTTTTTTGTCTGATTTAAGTGTGAAGTATTTGTACTAAACACTACATCAATTTATAAACATATATACTCATTTGATCTAAAATCACATGTAAATAAAATTCTTAACATCAAGAAAAATTGTTGGATATACAGTTAGAAAATAATTTTTGTTGGTTTTCACAGTTTAACTAGTGTTCACAATATTTCCACATTATCCTGGTAATCTGACATGTTGGTGATTGTTGTATTCCGATTAAGAGCGTATTGTGGAGAATTACGCGGATATAATTTTCGGTTAGATAAGGACCTTAAGCATATACTTTCTGCTCATGATAGATCCCTTATAGTACGAGGCACCTATTTTTTGCACATTCACGCAAAGAACCCTTGAAAAATTACTTGCAAAGAAAGGCGATACCGTTTACAACTAAAGAGGCTTGACATTTGCTAGCTCATGTAGTTGGACACCACCTTAACCAGATCAGATTGAAATGTTTTCTTCTGATCGCTCTGGCACTAGGGTGAGTCTTGGATTTGATTATACACTTGTTGGGCAATCCCAGCCAAGGTTTTCAGGCAGTTACTGTTAGTCTTGTTACAGGTCAACCACTTTCAGGGGACATGCATCGTAGGGACGCCTTTCAGAATGGGTTTCACGGACGATCCCGCATAGCGTTCTGGCCCACCAGTTGCTTCTGCCTGTGGCCTGGAAGAGAAACCAACTTCTGGCTGCACTATCCTGCAGCCTGTTCTTTTGTCGGCATTCGGGGTCCTATAGGAAGCTGAATGTGTCCTGCCTCAATGGGCTTCTGGGGAGTATGGCTCGTGCATAATGTCCTATTGTGCACAAAGGAGATGTTTAGAGGACTCCTGAAAGCATGGCTCTTCCCCCTAAAACTGACTCCTAACTCAAACTGGACAACAGCACCTCAATGACATTTGCCCAAAATGCTAGATCATAAATAGCAATCCAGCTTCAGGATCCGAGCGAGATATTGAAAACTAATAACCTCTAAGGTACACTAAAAAGGACAAACAAAATAGAATGAGTAAAAAGGATCAAAGCAGTGAAGTGGATAAAAAGAATTAGTTGTATGAGAACAGTAAAGTGGTTGAAACTAACGAAATGGATGAAATAAATGTAAAGGACAAGAGGATCAAAGTAGACGAGAGGAATAATGTGGACAACAGCAATTCAACTCGCCCAAACCTCTAGATCATAAATAACCATCCAACATCAAAATTCCAAGCGAGAAATCGAACGAATAACCTCTACTGTAAACTAAAAAGCACAAACAGAATAGAATGAGTAAAGTGGAACAAAGCAGTGAAGTGGATAAAAAGAATAAATCGTATGAAAGCAGTAAAGTGGTTGGAATTCATGGAATGGATGAAATGACTGTAATGGACGAGAGGAACAAAATGGACGAGGAATAAAGTGGAGAGGATGGAAAGATGAATACATGATATGGATGAGTGCACAGAGTACACGGAACAGGTAGAGTGCATGAAACGGATATATGGCATGGAATGTAAGAGTACATGGTATAAATGGAACAAATAGAATAGACAATTCAAGCGCATGTGACGGGTGTAATGCATGGGACAGATGGAGAACATGGGACGGATCAAGTGCGTGCGACAAGTGACATGATTTGAACCGATAGTGCATGATGAATAGATGAAGTCAGTGGAGCGGATGAAGTTGGTAAAGCAGATGAAGTCGGTGGTGCAGATAAAGCGCACAGAATGAATGAGGGCGCGGAGCGGATGAGGGCGCGGAGCGGATGTAGGGTGTTGAACGGATGTAGGGTGTTGGGGTGTTTTGAGCGGATGTATGGTGCTGAGTTGGATGTAGAGTGTGGAGTGGAAGTAAGGTGTGGAGCAAATGTAGGGTCTGGAGCGGGTGTGGAGCAGGTGTAGAACGTGTAGAGGGTGTATAGTGTGGAGCCAGCGTAGAGTGTCTAGCGGGCATAGAGTGTGGAGCGAACGGATGGTGTATGTGACGGAACGGGTGGTGTATGTGACAGGAATGGCTCAAGTATGCTGAAAGGAACTGATGTAGAGTGTGGAGCAGTTGTAGTGTGGACGGAACGGGTCGAGTGTGTGGGTGGAACGGGTGAAGTATGTGGGTGGAACGGGTGAAGTATGTGGGTGGAACGGGTGAACTGGGTGGAACAGAGAAAGTGGGTGTATGGTACGGGTGAGGTATGTGGGTGGAACGGGTGGAGTGGATGGAACGACTGGAATGGGTGGAACGGGTGGAATGAAAAGTGTGTGGACGAAACGGGTGAAGTGAGTAGAACAGATGAAGAAGCTGGATGTACGGGTGAATGTGTGGAGCGGGTGAATGGGTGGAGCGGGTGAAGTAGGTGGATGAACGGATGACTTATGTGGATGGAACAGCTGAAACTGGATGTATGAAATGGGTCAAGGAGGTGGATGGATGATGCATAGAGAACGGATAACTAGGAAATGAGCAGATCCAATGATGAAGGGATAACATATATAGATCGGACGAAGTGCATGGATTAGAAGGAATACATAGAACTGATAGTGTGCTTAGAACTGAGCGAGTACATACAACAGATGAAATTCATGGAACAGATAGAGGGCACAGAGTGGACAATTACACAAATGATTGGAGAGCATGGGACGATCGGATGTGCATAAAACGACCGAAGTCCATAGAATGGTTGGAGTGTGCATGGATCGGTTGGAGCACACAGAACGGTTTGGAGTGTGCTCGATCTCAAGCACCTAAAGTAAACAACAATATCACATTGCCACGCTTACTCTCTTGTTTACACCACCACTCAACTAGAACACAGCGATACTATGCCACCATTTGGTATAGCTGTTCTCATACCATCATTTGCCTCATACTCCCCATCATACTAACTAAACACAGCTGGTTACACACGGCGTCTTCCTCAGGCCTAACGTAGCCAGAACCGGTCTGGGTAACTACCTGCCAGAACAAACACATACTCCTGACCTCCCCACACCACACCTACCGCTAAGAAGCAGGTATTGCAGGAATGCAGCACCTGCTGCACACACATCCGGTGCCCACACAGACATTATGACTCTCTACTCTCTCTACTGACTTGAACTTCGGTTCCCGAGGGCGTTCAACCTACCAGCGCCTTGAGATCATACCAATGGTACATAAGGCGCTATATAAATTCAAAATAACATAACATGAACTATGTGACGCAGACTCTGGCTCCTCTGTCTCATAAACCAATAAACTTCTAATCTTAAATGAAGGTTGGATCATCGACCTCTCAAAAGATTAACTTTTTTATAGTCTCATAACATTACGTTGAGAAGATATGATTTCAACAAGACTTTCTTCCCGTATTCCCAAAATAATGGACCAGTGTTAGTAGGTTTATACAAGTTTATAACGGAAACTGTATCCATTACAATTAATTTTTCAATATGCAGTTTATTGTATTTGAGATGTGTGAACTAAAATACACCCCATTACGTTTACCATCTGCTTGAGTAGAGAAACCCCCCCCCCCCCCATGGTCTCTTCCCTTTTACACCTTCTGAAGACCACGGTGTCTCTTGTGAACACAAATGTAGGTTTCAATGTATTGAGATGGGGGGGAAGCGCATCGTGCCTTTTGACTGAATTATTTATTTAATGCCCGAACGTTCAATGAGATGCATATTAATAACATTTTCTAAGAATACATTTATGCAATGTGATAATATTAAAACATTTAAGCAATACATGCACAGCAATATCAGCGTAAATGATTGATGCAAGAGTAAGCCAATCCATTGCCTCCACATATCAACAAGGACAGCACATAGTCTGGTGAAGGCCAACAACAAGGTGACTTGGACAGCAATCATCCCAGAATAGCACCAGGAGAGCAAAGAAATACAAGATGGATGACATGACTTGCGAAGTAAGAGTACTAACTCTACAAGAGTCCAAGCTAGGCAGAGGACAGAATAGGGGGTGTGGTGTACCCAAAGAATTTACTACGACCTCACACTCTACACCTCCGACTGGAATAAAATAGCCATGGAAATGTGCACGCACAGTCGTAAGTATATTAGAAACATTAATGGAAGCTGGAAGTGGGGACTGAAGGAGAATTAACGGTCTACAGTGGTCTTATCGGAAGGCGATTACATAGCGGTTTCAGAAGATTGACCGATCCATTTCATCATGAGCGGATGAATTCTTTGAGGTTTACAGGATCCTCAAACCAGGAATTGCAACCACTAAAGGTTGCTTTCAAGGTTTATCGATGAACAAAACCATAGCGCAGATTATGTGGTTTCAAAGTCTGGCACAATTATAAGAATTGTTTCCTAGGCATGGCTGTGGCCTTTGATGCATCTTGTGCAATTAATATTTTATGACCATTTCGAATACACAGTTTAATTTCTCTCAGGTCACTTTCTTCATGATCGTCTGCAGTAGGATCTGCTCCGGAATCAGGATTGCGGCTCTGGGACGTGGCTTCTTCTCAGAGTCACCGGTGTTGGAACTAACCTGATGCACACTTTGTCTATTCAAGCATATGGTTTTAAGTAGGGTATTGCCCAAGAAGAGGACAGGGTCTTCTCCTTCACTATCTCAGGCATACCTACAAGGCATAGTTTATTTAATCTTCTGAAATTTTCTAAGTCATCTGTTTCTTTCTGAAGATTGGAGAAAGCCCTCTCAAAATCTGCTACTTTGTTTGAAATGTCTTCAACTTTGACAGTCCTTCATTTAACCTCCCTTATCTTCGATTCAAGAAGACCATCTTCCCGAGAGTTAAAGTTTGATATTGGTAACTTAAATGGTTAATGGATGTGTTGCTCAGCCAATAGGATTTCCATGACTGGCTCAGACCGGGGCAGAGGCCGCAAAAGGCAGTCCATCACTTGTATGTCTTTTGATGGCACCGGTGGTAGGCAGAATAGCTTCCTCATCAGGGGTGCCTCTGGTATGTGGATACAGTTCTAAAATGCAAACATGCAGACACAATTGAAGTATTTGCACACAGAATAAAATTCAGTCCTGCAGTTATTAAATAATGTGCAGACATGGCCAAATAATGAGGAGCGGGCCAGCGGGAGGTTAAACGCCATTTCAGTGGTTACCTCCACTGCTCACCTAATGTGCTGTTTCAGGAGTGTAGGACATGGCCCTATGATCCAAACCCATTGGAAGAAACCGTGCTGCTGTGAGCAGCGTGTCTTCGTTTCCAAACCAGATCTCTGCGTCCACACGCAGAGCCCTTGCATTCTTAATCAGTAGCTACTTAAGTCCAGAAGGATTTAAGCAACCACGAAAGTCTAGCGGATGTGTGCATGTACCTGGCCAGCAGGTGGTTTAGGCGCCATTCCTCACAGTGCCAAGCCCCACACCAATCTTTTATTTTAACATCCTTATATTATGTGACCGTTACCTGAGAACGTTTGAACCTTCCAATTTCTTCCCAATGTAGTGTTTGTCCTTCCCCTGTCCCTCTTAAGCCTTAAAGTTCCCCGGGGCTTTCTGCAGCCTGTGCATGGATTAGGCCCATGGGTTGCTCCAGATAATCCACATCATTTAGTGTTTGCCATTTTGGTCCTTCCTAGCTCTGAATGCTGAATTGCCTCCTTCCACACTAGCAACTTTCTCCCAGCATCTCAATACTGGGCACTGTGGCAAGTCAGAAAGAGGACTGGGACCAGAGGGCATGTGTGACCGTAGTTCTTATTTAAAAGAAAAGCGCCTCCATGACCTTGCTGCCAAAAGGGAGTTCTCTTCCTAACCAAACTAAGGTGCTCGTCTATAGTCCAAAGTCCTCCTTCTCAACCTATTCACTAAACTGGCCCTACCCCTGGACTAAAACGTAAAAGAAATGGCTTGAGTGCCCTGCACTCTGGGTTCCTCACAAAGATATCTTCATCTGTCCCAGGAATCCCTCCTTGGACTGGATCCAATGGTTAGAAGTAAACAAAGGTTCCACTCAAAGAAAACCGTTCTTGACTGTCTATCCCTCAAAGATTCCCAAAGTTTGAAAAAGTGAAAACGAAATGTACAAACATTCTTTAGGTGGTGGGATATTTCCCTAATCCCTTTCCACCAACTTGGTTGATCTCTCTACCCTTTGACCAACTTTTGGGTGCTCCTGTGGCCACATGGTATATACTCTTAGTTCGGCCTCTGTTGCTCCTGTGGTTCCTTTGGGGTCTGCTGGCCCAATATATCACTCATTCCGCTAGGGTTCCAGTGACCCCTCTCTGCTTCAGGTTCTCGTAGTGTTTTTAGGTCCCTGCAACCCTTCTGGATGTTTGTGCTGCTCAGGTTTCTAAAGCTCCCATAACCCTTTGCCTTGTCTCTTTCTCTTGGGTCACGGTGACCCTTGGATGAGGCAAGGGTAGTCCTGCCCTCTACTCCACTCATTCCCTTCCCTCTGACCTAGGTAATGTGCGTCCCTGCTGTGTTGCCGTGCTTGCTCTATTGAGTGTCTGAGGCCAGTGTTCTCCATGGCTTGCCGCGCTTCATTTTTGGATGCTTCGCGGTCTTCACGTTCTGCTAGTCTCAGCTTTCTCTCTCTTCCGTTGGCTCTCAACCAGAGACTGAAGGATCCAGTCCTACCTTAATCCCTGGATGCAGCGGGGTCCACCACATCCTGTACATGGTTCTGCCTCCAGCTCCAGTTCACTCTGCACGGCCTTTGCTTCTCCTGTCTTGTGCACTTCCTCGTCTGGCATACGGTGTCTCCCTCCTTCCGTCTGCGTTGATTTGTGTGGCTCCTCCCCTTGCTGACATGCTCACATCAGGCTCACCTCCGCGTTGGGATTCTCCTCTTCCATTAAAGGGTTGTTGGTCCTTTATTCACGCTCCGGTATTCAGAAGGGGCGTATTGTTCACCACAGGTTGTCGAGCAAGTGTAAAGTTCAGCATTACCTTGAGCCAAACACATAGATGTATTGTCAGCATTTCTTACTCCCGTGTTGGCAGATAATACCTCGCTTGTAGGGCGTCCTTGTTCCCTATTGGGGAGTCACTAACTCCCAGCGCGGTCCTGCTTTTCCCTAGGGAGTCTTTTGTTGAGCAGGCCCACCTCCCTAGCCTCCAAGGGGGGGGGATCCCCCCCCCAGGGAGGAATGGCTGAAGTCTGACGGTTCGTCACAGTACACGCACGCGCTTCATGACCTGCACTGGCACCAGTTGTTCATTTGGTTTTCCGTGGCACTTACTAATCCTGCATGTGAGCTAGTGGGTTGAAACCCTTGCACAGGTAAAGGCAACCGAGGTGTGCTTGTGCTCCTCGCTGTAAATTAGCAGACCGCAAAAATATAGTAACAGTACCCGTCCCACAATGTTCCCACAAACATGAGGGTTATTTCTGTCTGGGAATTCTCATTAAAAGTTTCGTTTTCTTGTCAGACTTCCCGGTGTGAATTCGTACATGGTTGGCATATTTAAAGCTCCTTCCAATTAGCTTTTATGCCAAGGCGGGATTGGGGGGGGGGAGGGGGCATGTGAACATAGTTTCTTCCCTTTGTGAGCAATTAGAAAACCTGCTATGGGTTCTGTTCACAACACTGTTCTCGATGATTAGCCCCACAGGGAGAGGGGATACACTCCAATGTTGATGCACTCCATGCAAAGGGGCCGTGGCCTAAACGCATGGCTGCAACCACCAATGTCGGTGGTGAAGATGCCTGGAATCCTAAATTGGCCACCGAGACGCAGTCTTTGTCTCCGCTGTATTCGCGGATTATGTTAATACATACAGCCTGGCCTCATCAATACCCGTGGTGCTGCAGGAGCACGGAGGAATTGGCATCAGGGTTGCTCTGCTCTTTGAGTGATGCCAATATATAATTGAGCGCCTCCGTCTCCCGTGAAGAACTTAGCCGGATCTGCCATTGATCCGGCAATTCATCTGACGAGGCTCGCGCGAAGGGATCCGCAGGAGGCAGGATTAGATTTCTAGAACCCACCGGGCAGAAGGCCATCAGAGGTTGCCCGTTCATGGTGCCAATGTATTAAACATTCTCGCCAGTTGGTACCTGTGGTGTGATTGTACATCGGTGCGCATCTGCAGTGTGTTCGAATAGTTCTCTGGTCCTTATTCACAGTGGAGTAACTTTGCTGAAAAAGTTGGGGAGGACATGACATCTGAAGAAAAGGTGCCCCAGCCAAATGAATGGGGACAAAATGGTGTGCCATGAAAGTTGGGGGGGGGGGGGCAGGGGGACAAACACCCCTGCCCCCCCCCTAAAATTACGCCCATGCTTATTCATTCAGTGGCATACTGCAGTGACTCTTGGCAGATGGCGGGGAAGCCATCTTGCCTTCTTGTTGCCATTTCGCCACTGAAAGCCGTCATTGCTTTTGAGGCTTTTCGGTTCCTGGCAGGAAAGACGGTCCAGCTCAAAGACTGGTATGTCCTTTCCCTTGGGGTTATTCTTCTAGTTGGAGACGCGCCCCCTGGAAATGGGGGTGGTTTTTATTCTATCTTAAAGATTATAAATAACTTGTGCAACAAAGGGATGTGCTTAGAAATTGTGAAAACCAGTAATGCTGGAGTTTAGATTCCTCCCAGAAGAAGATGGAACCTGCATTATTTTTTATTTATTTTATTTGGTATTTGTACAGCAAATGGTAACTGGGATGAAGACCAACAAACGGTCCCACTAGCCTGGGTCACTCGGATCATGCAAGTGCAGTAACCAGAAGTACGGGGGTGAAGGGGCGGGTGCCAGTCGCAGCAGTATGCTGCTGAAGCAAAGGAGGGAAAGGAAGTGCAGGTCGGTGTGGCGAGCATGCAATAGCTGGGGGTGACGGGGCATGGGTTAGGCGGGCGAGTGCTAAGGGGAGGCCAGGTGGCCGAGTGCAGGGGAAGGAAGGTTGATGTGCGAGGAACGGGGCTGGATGTGCTCACGGGGTGCAGACCCAGCCAGGCTAGTGTAGGGGGAGGGAGCCCGGAAGGACAAGTGAAGGGTAGGGGGGTCGTTGGAGGGGGGGGTCACAAGTGCAGGGGTAGACTGGTCAAAGAGGGCCAGGTGCCCTGTATGAATTGGAATGAGCCAGGCAGCCAGTCAAAAAGGCAGATGGGGACGTAAGCAGGGGAGAGGGAAGGAGGAAGAGGAAAGGAGGGTCTTGAGTAGCTTCCAGAACTGAAGGGACAGGGAGGCCATTCCAGAGGAAGGCACCTGTGGAGGAGAGATCTACCCCCACACTCTGCTTGGAAAAATGTCTGATCTGCAGAGGGGTATTTAGGACGAGAGTTGGATTTAGCAGGGTTCCAGGCCCCAGAAAGTACTGTGGATGATGCACAGGGCGTTGAACGTGATCTGCGCAGCAACCGGGAGCCAGTGGAGAGACTTTAGGGCTGGAGTGATGCGGTCCCAGGGCTACAGGCCAAGGAGAAGTCTTGCAGTCCTATTCTGGGTTAGTTGAAAGGGGCAAAGGGAGAATTTAGGCAGATGGAGGAAGAGGCTGTTGAAGTAGACCAGCCTGGAGAGGACCAGAGCTCTGGAGACATTAAGTTTCCAAGGGAAGGTGAGAAAAGGAAGAATACCACTGAGGAGGTGCTGCTAGTAGTGGGCCTTCTTGGCAAGGTCCGTGATGTGAGGAGCCGTAAATGACACCAGGGTTGTTTACCTCTTGGGAGGGGAGAGGGAAGGAGGGAGCTGGGTTCCAATGAGAAGGATCTCAGTCTTACTGGCATTAAGGCAGCGATCGTTGGCAGCACACCATGCCTGAATAGCAGAACTTCAGGTATGAGAAGGGAGAAGAGGTGGCAGTAGATGGAAGCTTGAAGGAGAGCTGCGTGTTGTCGGCATAACACGAAGTGAGAAGAGCAGGTGGAGATCAGAGGGGCAAGAGGATGGGCCCTGAGAGACACCTCAGGTGGAGAGTGACATATAGGAGAGAAAAAGGCCCAGTTGAACCTGGCATGGTTGGTCAGAGAGGAAAGAGATCAACCTGTGCATTGCCAGGTCTGTGATGCCAAAGGTATCTTGCAGCCAGTTTATAGAGGTGGCATGATTGACAGTATCAAAGGCAGAGGAAAGGTCAAGAAGGAAGGAGAATTGGAATCCAGATTAGAGGGAAGGTCTTCACGGGTGTTCAGAAGAGCAGTTTCCCAGCCTCTGGTGGCTGTGGAGACCACCAACAGAGTCAGTGTGTTGGATCAGCTGGGAGATGACCAGCTTCTCCAGGAGTTTGCCCAGGAAGGGAATAATGGGGATGGGGTGATAGTTAGCCGGGCAGGAGGGGTAGGCAGAGGGCTTTTTGAGGAGAGGGATGCACAAGGGAGTGCTTGAGGGGGTAGCGGGAATGATCCAGTGGCAAAGGAGGGATTACAGAAATCGGCCAAGGCTGGAGCAGGGGATTCAATGTTGTCCTTGATAGTTATGGAGGATCAGGGGAACACCGGTTTGGATTAGACCTTCATAGAGCAAACTTGTCTAGAGGCCTCATCCAGTGCTATGGGCAAGAGAGAGGAGTGCAGGAGGGAAGAGGAGATGGGTGGGGGGGTAAGGGTGGGGGCTTAGAGGGGATGAGGGAGAAGGGAGGAGTGTAGAGCAGAGTGAGGACAGGATGTCCTGAGTTTTGGTTAAGAAGTGAGGCGAGTGCAGTAAAGAGGGTCAGATGTCAGAAGTGAAGACTGCAGTAGGATTGGCGAGTTCCTTGCAGATTTACAGTTCAGCCATGTTAGTGGCCCCAGAGATGCAGGCTTGGATATAGGCCTTCGAGCAGATGGAGAGTTTGTATTGCCTTTGGAACAGGTGGCAGGCCAGTCTGTCAGAAAATGTTCTTGAAGCCTGACACTTCCGCTCAGCAACTCTGCACTTGCACTTCAGCGATGCCAGGTCGGAGTCATACCAGGTGTTGTGCTTGGAGGTAGGCTTCATATGGGTCCTCATGATGGAGGAAGGATATCCAGGGTGTTGTCGATAGGCGAAGATTAGCAAGGGCAGAGTCAGTGTGGGAGTATGTGGCAAGAGTGGGAGGGGGAATTAACGTGGTGGCAAAAGCAACAACTGACACTCATTTCATCGTTCGAATGAAAGGGAAGCAGACTGGCAGTGCAGGCATAGCCAGGGGACCTGAGAGATCCATTTGTGATGACAGAGCATAGTCAGACCAGGAGAGGGTTGTAGTGAAAGGGTTGGAGATGGGGATGGCTGCGGAGAGCATCCAACGTGTGTCTGGCTGAGTGCATCAGACAAGAGGGAAGAATAGTGAGGGAACGAGTCAGTGGCTGTGGAAGAAGCCAGTGGCCACATTAGGAGAGTCAAGGGAAATATTAAAGTCTCAGAGGAAGAGAGGCTTGGAGGTGGAGGCCAGGAGAGAAGAGGTGAGATCAGACCACTCTGAAAGGAAGAGGGAGACCGGAGCAGGGGTCCTGTAGATGGTGGCAAGAGTCAGCGAGAGGATTGGAGAGACACCAAGCCTGCAGACGAGGTATTCAAAGAAAGAGCAGGACTGAGTGGGTATGATAGTAGCAGGGATCCATTCAGGGAGGACCAGGGGATCACCGCCCCCAGGATGAAGGCGCGCATCCAAAGTGCATAGGAAGTATGGCTGTTGGGCTGGTATCTTCTTTGCCAAATAAATCGTTATATGCTCAACTAACAAAACTGCTGTTATATATTTATACATTGATAGATTTATATCTATATATTTGAAGGCCCTATGTGGCATCAGTAAATAGTGTGCAGGGGACGGGAGGGCCCCACCTTTTGGGCCCTCTTCTATTTTCTCTTTTCTGATTTAGGCTTTGTGCCAAGGCCTTGTTTCCTCCCCCGCACCTTAAAATTCTTAAATCAGCTCTGCTGTACGTATAATGACGATTTGAATTTCTATATCAAATGTTACCAGGTGTGCACCACTGTCAGCATTTTTTGATCACCGCCCCCAGACCAGTTAGGCCTGGGCTTAGAGGATCTTGTAGCCCTCCGAGAGGAGTGTCAAAAGTAGTAACAGAGCTGGCCATGAACCACATCTCGTTGAGAGCGAGGACGTCCGGTTTGAAGTCTTTAAGGAGGTGGCAGATGTCAGAGGAGAGTTTAACGGCAGAGCAAGCATTCAGGGGTAGCTAAGTGGTGCTGGTTGCCACATTTAAAGGTCTTCTAAGGAGGGCTACACAAATGTGGTACGCCCGTCTGTGGTGGTGAAGCGGTCAGAGGGGTGACAGGAGGAGAGGTTGGAGGAGAAGGGAGGAAGTTGATGAGATGGAAGATTCCTATCGAGGATGAGGTTGGGCTGAGAGCCCTGGACCATGACAGTGCCATTACCGAAGTTGGAGACATTGAGGGTATGACCAAACATCTTTCCTGACCTGCCCGGTAGAAGCTGCTAAATAAACTGGCTTGCCTTGCTTCTCCTCCAGAAGACTTTTCTAGAAGCGGTGGTCGTGGGAGTTTGGTCCTCGCCTCCGCGACAGGGTGAATTTGATTACTAACGCCCAAAAAAAAATCATTTACTTTCACTCTCTTCTCCAGACCACACCGCTAGTGACCCCCCGCACCCTTACAGAAATCACCTGAATCCTTTTTTATATTAAAAACAGTCGTCTAAATCCCTTTTTAAAGTGTCTGCCTTGCTTCTTATTGCATTCCATTAACACAGAGCACGCCAGTTCATCCAAACTGTCTCTCCGTTCACATTCGAAAAGTTGAGAAATAATTTTTATTCCTTCTGCCATAAACAACAAAAAATGAACGCACAGGTTGTTTTGTTGTTTTATTTGTTTCTAGTATTACAGAGTTGACGTTGTCAACTGATGTGTTGGACTAGGACTCCCATGATCCCTCACTATTCACTTTTCTGGATGGGGGTGATGGGAGTTGTAGTCCATACCATCTGGAGAGCCAAAGGTTGCAGACCTCTAGTATACTACTTCCATGGTGATAAAACATTAGCAAAGCTCTACGTCAAATTGAAAACATTACAACAATTCAATAAACACCTTTACCTAAAAAAAGAAATCCCTAATGATGGATTTTAATTTTCTTTCCCTGGTTGAAACTGTCCGTATAAGGACTGCAGAGCAAATGGGAGCGAAGGAAAGCTCTCGGCTTCCTTGTGCCCCAATGCTAACATGTTGCTAGTGTGCCTTGAAGCAACCGATCCTCTCCCCAGCGCTTGAGCGCGCAGCTGCCTTTTGGAGCCCCAGGCCCCCCACACGCCCGACCCGGTTTATTCCTGAATGGTCATTTCCCAGATCTAAAAGAAAGCAAAACCAAACTGAAATGAAAGGGGTAGGAGGTCCAACTCCCTTGATTGGCCACGCTGTCAAGGTAAGCCTTTGGGGTCGTCCTAAACACTAGCCCCCATTGGATCAGGACTGTTGAACTATCCTGTCTCCAACGCTACCTGCTGAGACTTCTACCCCGCTTCTAGTGGTAGAAGCGGGTGCACACTGCTGACTCGCACCACTTTCACTGTGTGCAATTGCCAGGTGATGGAGCATTGCAGTAAGACTGGTATTAAGGCAGAAGCATGGGAACTCCTCAACACCACTAAAGGTGCTTCCAATTGGCATCTGTAGCTCTTTCCTCACCTACTAGTGCCTTCGTGGAAAAGTCCTCAGCGTCTGCACAAAATAAAATCGTAGATCCGTGGACCTCCCCTGAGGAGGGCTTCCTCAGCATCTGAGCTATTCTCGTTAACCCGTGACTTTTTATTTAGTAACTTATTGCTCCATGATTTTGAAAACCTAAATATTGCACCTATTTTGATGTACTGCCAATAACCATCTCCGTTCCCTTTTCGATCGGTAGCTTCGGAGAGCGTTCTTCCTGCGCAGCCCATCCTCCATTTTGTGACCACAGTGGCAGCTTTGAGTTTTTACCCTTTTCCCCTCAGTGTGACTGTATCCATGAGGGAGCACGCTTGATCCTCAATGTTTTTGTAATCTCCCAGCATGCCCCTTGCTTGCCTTCCGTTTCCGGACTGGCACCCACCCGCAGGGTCAATCCCTTTGTGAGTTTCTAATTCTCCCTCTGGGGCGATGGATGTGGTACCCCGCCACGGCTGCTTTTTGGGGTTGCCATCCAACGCTATTGGGATTGAGCTGTGGATACACGCACCTGTCAGTCCATTTGCTAGAGTGGGGTCTACTGGGATGGATTTGATGATGGAGCAAAGGTCAGAGGGCACCACAAGGAGCGCTCACAATGGAGAGACCAGCAGGATTTGCTAGAAATTGGCCATCTCTGGATGGAGGCCATTTCGAAGTTTGCAGAAACAGGTTAAATTGCGGCCTTGGCGCCCTGTAGGTTTTGTTCAGGCTACAGACCATTAAAACGGGTTCCTGGTATTTATTTCTGTGAAGAGGGAAAGGCCATCCTGCAAATGACTCCCATGTGGGGCCACTTACCACCTTGGCAAAGAGGACTGGTTTAGCCAGCCATCTTTGTTTTGTTCACCAGGGAACGGGCATGTGTGGAAAAGTGCGCAGGTCGTAGAAGGGAAAGCGGGTGTTTGGACAGTTGGTGGCACTTCTGAGGAGAAAGTGCAGTGCCGATGCTACAATTTGAAGGGTTTGGTCGCACCTGAGCGGCTTGGTGAAGCCGAGCAGATTGTATTGTCTATAGAAGCGGCGCTCTTGGTGCAGCCCTATGGGTTAGCAGCCAGCTCTCCAATCTGTCCATCTATTTTAGCAACCGTGCAGCTGCATGGGAGAACGTGTGCCCAGCATTGGCCATATGGAGGAGGGCCTGTTCTTGGCATCCAGGGAGAAGGGAGGGAGACGAGGCACGTCTCGAAGAGCCCTTCAAACCAATGACCCTTGCACGTAGTGGAGTAACTTTGCGGAAAATGTTGTGGGGGACATGACATCTGAAGAAAAGGTGCACCAGTCAAATGAATGGGGACAAAATGGGGTGCCATCAAAGTTGGGGGGGAGGGGGGGACAAACACCCCTGCCCCCCCCTAAAATTACGCCCATGCTTGCACTCCCATTTGAACCTAGTGTTCCAGGCTCTGTTCCCATCAGCTGGTCTCTAAAAAGTGTAAAATTCTGGTCTGAGTAATGTGCCCGGGCTGCTTGAAAGCTACGCTTTATTCATACGCGTAGAGCGCATCTCAGAACAAGGTTGCAAGTTTATCTTGCTTCCTGACTCCTCCCTCCAGTGCCCCCCCCTCCTGATATAACCAGAACGTTTTTGTATCCACACAAATCGATGTCATGATTTTCCCTGTTCTCTGCTTTGGCGTATATATCGGGGTCTGCAACAATTGGCTCTCCAGAAGCTTTGGACTACAACTCCCATCATTCCTACGCAGCATAGTCAATGGTGAGAGATCATGGTCGTCATAGTTCAGTAATGTACATGTATTTGGCAGTGCAGCACCATTCCATATTCCAGGTAGACTGGCAGCAGTACTATACGTGTGGCAATCTCTACCCATTGCAGCTGCTGCCGACAGTAGAACCTTTGGAGGAGGACACCGTGTGGGTTAGCCCTCATGGTGCATCCCTCAGTGAGGCTCTCCCGCTGGTGCACCCACTTGAACCGAACCCCTCCAGCATGGTGAAGGCCCGCTCGTTGGCAGGTGATGCAGGTGCGGCCCATCCCGTGAGAACCTAATGGCTTTAAAGAGAACATTGAGTGCCTGTAGGCTTCCTTTATGGACCAACTTTCCAAAGCAAGTGGCCACTTTTCATCCACATGGTCCAGTGTTGGGCAAGGATTTGCAGCAAACCTCGGCGAGGAGGAGACCCTGTGCAAATGTGCAGTGCGGCAACATCGGCTGGAAAATTAAACCTCATCCCGCCCAAAAGTTGCCAAATCCAATGAGAATCCTAAGATTGACGGCATCAGTGGGCGGTACCTCATGGACTCATGGGAGCTTTGTGCAGGCGCGTCCCACCAGGACAAAGGTCTGTGGGACACCTGCCGCATTCTTTCATTTAGGAGAGATAAAGGGGTAACAACCCCCTGTATGTGGGATCAGGCTCATTTTGCCCCATGGCCCCTCCAAAAGGAGTCAGCAGGTTTCAAGACCCTGCTGATTCTGCTATCGGACAGGCTCAAGCCTTCTATCCCTTGCCCCATCACGGCTCCCAACATCCTGAGCGGCAGCTTATGGACAGCAGGCAGTGGTTGAAGTGTACAAAAAGAAGTAGTGGAACTATGTTCCCTGCAGGCCTGGACCCACTCTCCACAAACCCCATCGGCAGGCCCCCTACCACACACAATACAATTCCCCAAACACTTGCACCTGCTGTTTAAGGGAACGTTCAGTGCAGTGCACTGAAATTGCAAGCTGCAACGTCTTCCTTCACTTTTATTTTAAAACGAAACCATTCCAGAACGGTTTCTTTTTAAAATAAAAGTATAGGAGCTGTAAAACATAATTTTATAAAGTAGAGGAGCACCGCTCCCGACCGCTCCCGCTCACTTCGACCACTGACAGCAGGCAGCTCCGGACATGACTGTTGCCAATTGAATGTAGACGGATCTACTATTTAGACACTGGAAGAGAGCCATGAATCCACCGGTTCGCTCCCTCAGTCCACGCTTAGAAACCTCTGGGTAGTACACACATTATAAATAACCAATTACAATAAAAAGAAATACATCTGTTGGGAAGTGCTGGGGCCTTGTCAATATGAGTGTAGCAGCTCAACTGAGAGGTGCTGATGTTGTCCCATCAAAAGTATAGCAGCCCCACTAGGATGAACTAGCATTACCTCATCAAAACTATAGCAGCCCCACAAGGATGAACTAGCATTGCCTCAACAAAAGCATAGTATTATTGCCTAGAAGATTCAACAATTATAGAATCCCTGTTACAGCAGTACTATCCCATCAAGAGTATAGCCAGCTAACTGAGGAGTACCAGTATTGCCCCATTTCAAATATGGCAGATCTACTAGAAAGTGCTGGCTCATACGCCTCCGCTCCCCGCCCATAGCATTCAGCCTCACCACGTGCACACTCAGAGACATGCAAACAGTCTCATTTGCCCTCTCCCTGCCCTTGCTCACTACCCCCTCCCTCGCTTTGTATCTGTACCTCCATTTCTAAAAATCCTTCTGAGTTGGGTGTGCCTCTACATCTGTGCACCCCTCTTGCCAACAGGGGTGCAAAGATGTACAAATACACCCAACCCAAAACGATTTTTAGAAATTGAGGGGCAGACTTGTTTTGCATACAGATGGCCACCACGTGGAAGTTCAGCCGCCGGCTGCTTGGTGCCCATTTCGAGCTCATCAGTGCCACCTGTTGAACAATTGACATTTATAAAAACCAATGGTGCTTTCATTCCAAATGACTATGAAAGGACATCTATGGAGGGGGCGTTGGCCGGTTGATAGGGGGCGGTGCTGGCCTGGTTGATAGGGGGCGGTGCTGGCCTGGTTGATAGGGGGCGGTGCTGGCCTGGTTGATAGGGGGCGGTGCTGGCCCGGTTGATAGGGGGCGGTGCTTGCCCGGTTGATAGGGGGCGGTGCTGGCCAGTTGATAGAGGGCGGTGCTGGCCAGTTGATAGAGGGCGGTGCTGGCCAGTTGATAGAGGGCGAGGTCCAGGGGGCGCCACTGGGGTTTGATGGCGGGTGCTGGCCGGTTGAGGAAGGGCGGGGGGCGGCGGGGAATGACGAGTTTTGAGGGTGGGGTGGGGGGGCCTGGCCAGTTGATGGAAGGGGGGGGGGGGTTGACGGCTTGCTGATGTCAGGCCATCGCCTTTGTTGTCAGTACTTTTTGAGTCCTGTTAATGTCCAGATCACAGCTTCTGTTAATGAAAAGTTCCCAGGCTCTTCCTCCAAGCACTGCCACCCGACAGAGTGCTGCCACTCAAGGGATGGCAGCCTCCAGGAGAGGGCAATCGCTCCCCCGTGGCAGCCTCGCTTCTTCTCCCATGTGCTGCACCCTATCCTTCTCCATGGCTGCATGAACTGCCAGTCTGCGCATTGTCAGCGGCCCTGCAGAGTCTGCCAGGGAGGTGCAGTTTGAAACCGCCGTTTGGGGCAGCAGTAGCACCCAGGGCCTGCTGTAGAGGAGTTGCTGGTGCCACTGAATGGGCGGGTTTGACATGGTGCAGGGGGTTCCATATGGTGCCGTAATCCAAGGTCCTGATCGATCCTGGCAGGGCCCGCCTTAGGCGCAGCAGCGCCCTGGGCGGTTGCCCGGCTCGCCCCCAACCCCTCTAAAGCCGGGCCTGGATCCTGGCAATAGCCAGATAATGTGGAACTAGCCCAGAGGAAGCATTGATTGGCGAAACAAAAGGCGCGTGCATCAAGAGGTTATTGTTGGTTGTTAATCACAAATATGTGACCTTCACAAAGCACTTTATATAATTAAAAGCACTTTTAGTAAAACCATCAAGGAATTAGATGTATTACTTTTGGAATGACAAACTGCAGGCATTTGGGCGCACCAGTGAAAGGGGGGTTCACCAAATTTCTCAGTTATTTGGGGGTTAGGACTACATGTAATGCAAGAATGGAACTGAGTCTGCGTCTCATTTCAGGCCTGCAGGCCATGTTTCTGTGGCCTGTATGTCAGCAATGCGGCCAGGCTCTGCACATGCCAATATTGTAACCAGATGCTCCAGGCATCCAGGGGTGCACGGACACCCTACTGGGGTATGGTCTGCACAGCCTACTACCATGGTCCGCCCTGCACCACTATAAGACTGGGTCATCCCCAGCAACCAACCGAGGCGCTATGCCTCCACTACCCTAGGTGCTGCGGTTCCGAGCACTAATGGGGCCGGCTCGAATGGCCTTGCTGCCTTTCCCCCCCACCCCCGCTTCCGGCACAACGACGAAGAGGTGAAACCCCTGCTGTGTGGTTGGCAGCTCTCCGAGGAAAAAAGAGGTGCAGCGGCATCCACTGCTGTAGAGCGAGGACGCCCAAGCGTTGTGCCGGCTACTTCACCCCGGCCGTGGCCCTCAGTCAGGAGGGTGCTCGTGCAGCTGGGGTAAAAGTAAGCCCACAGCCCCAGCGGCATCTGCCGCTGGAGGGAAGGATTGTGCCCGACGCAATAGGAAAATAAAAATACACTGTTCCGGTCGGTGTGAAGAAAGGTGCATCCTGGGCCCAACCAGGAGGGGGAGGTCTCCGCTCTGAGGGCTGTGCAGAGGGAGTTCCAAAGATTGGGGGTTATGTACAGGAAGCTAATCCTGCCTGCTTTTGGCTCTATTGATGTGTGGGGTGTAGAGTTGATTAGTGTAGCATGTTCTAGTGGGGCGAGAGGATGTAGTTCTGGATATAGTTTCTGATGGGTATAAGGGTGCAGTGAGGTTGAGGCATTTGTGAGTGATGGTGAGGATTTTAAAGGTAATGCAGTCTTTGACCGGGAGTCAGTGCACTGCCTGTCTTGGGGGATATGGTCCCTTCTGGGGATGGTCAGTCCTGCTCTTACTGCGTTGTTTTGGGTGATTTGGAGCCTGTTTAAGTTTTTCATAGAGGTGCCAGCTAGGAGGGCTTTGCAACAGTCTAGCTTGGCACTGATGGTTGCTCTGGCTATTGAGAGGCAGTTGGGCTTGGTGAGGTATGATTTTATTGCATTAATGAGCTTCGTACTGAGCGCATGCGCTGAGGCAATGGCACTGACCTCCCTGTTCATCAATAAGGTAGCGTCAATATAGACCCCAAGCGTCTTTACGGAGGAGGAAATGGGAATAATGGAATTGTCTGTTAAAATTAGAGTAAAGGCAGTCTAGTTTAGCTAGCGTGGCCTTTTGACCGAGAATTATGATCTCAGTCTTGTGCCCATTGAGGCAGAGACCGTTTGCCGCCATCCAAGCTTGGATCGTGGTGTAAATTTGGTGTAAAGCCTCAGCTTCCAAGGGATTGGTTCCTCCGACGTATTCCACATCTGACAGGTAATCACCACAGCTGTGCTGCTTCGGATAATTTTCTGCGACTGCGTCGATGACGTCGATACGCCCCTTCGAGGACCTCCTCCGACGACTGATGTCACCCGATGTTATATGTTGGACGCACGACGCCCGTAGCCTCAGTTCTGTTTTTTCCGCTAACATGTTCGCTTTGGCGATCTCGGCGCGCTTTGGTTCTTCTGAGTTATTCTATCGGTTCTTTTGAACGTGTTTGTTGAGACGATATCATGTCTTCGTCTTCTACCCCGCAGCCGGGTTTCAAGAAGTGTCAGGACTGCGGTTCCAAAATGTCACTGACGGACCCGCACAACGCCTGCCTCTGGTGCCTCGGTGAGGACCACACCATGGATGATTGTGACAATTGCCAGTCGTTGACGTCGAAGGCCTTTGGGGAGCGGAAGAAGAAGCTTTCTGTCGGTAGGGTGTCCAAGTCCCGAAAGTCAATCTGCTGGGCTTTCGACCGACTATTCAAGAGGGGACTCTGTGCGTTGTCGGCGTAAATCCAGGGGGTCTCGGTCCCGGAGTGGGTCCCGCCATTCCTCTGCCTCTTCGCGGAAGCGCTGTCATCGGTCGCCTTCCCCGTCCTCGTCTGAGGACTCTGCCCGTCAGCGGGTTGCTTGTCACAACAAGCATTCTTCTCCTGCGGAATGGGATGCATTTCGTACGGAGATGATGGCGATTTTCCAATCGCAGGGCTTCGTTCCGTCCGCGCCTTCAAAAGAATCCGGCAGAGAACGTGCTAGGGCCGCCGTTCACACGCCTTCGGGCTCGGGTGGTTGGCACGATCATCGGGAACCTTCGAGGTCCCGATCGGACAAGGTGGATCTCTCTAGCCATGCCCGCTCCAGGTCCCTGTCCTCGATGCCCTCGAGACCGTCGGCGCCATGTCCGTCGAGGGACTCACTCGAGGCTCCACCTCTGAGGAAGTCATCGACGCCATTGGCGCTAAGGCCGTCGAAAGACCCGCTCGGGGCACCGCCCTCAAAGTCTGTGTCAAAGCCATCGGCGCCACGCTAGACGCCAATTTTGTCAACGCCCTCGAGGACTTTTTTGGATGCTTTACCAGAGGTACCCCATGCTTCAGTGGAAACTCTGAGGCAGGCCCTGAAGGAGTCGGTAAGGCCTGTATTTGAGCCTTTTTCTGTGCCCTCATCCAGGGATTTGTTCCAGCCTCTGGATTACATCTCTGAGGTGGATGAAGGGTCTGAGGAAGGTTTGGTGCCTGATGAGGTTCCTGATGAATTATCTGGGCATAGCCAGTTGGAAGACCTGTGTCAGTCTTTGCACGATGCCAGTGGTCTTGATACCTCCCCGGAGGTTGAGTTTGGCAGGCCTGAGCCTGGTACGCATGCTGAATCTTCGTACTGCGTGCAGGCGACTCATGTCGAGGGTGACAGAGTAC
Organism: Ambystoma mexicanum; assembly: GCF_040938575.1. NCBI lineage: Eukaryota > Metazoa > Chordata > Amphibia > Caudata > Ambystomatidae > Ambystoma > Ambystoma mexicanum. The sequence goes on from NC_090934.1 coordinate 1,477,320,010, forward strand.
TTGGGGTGGTATGCGCCTCCAGTGGATTTTCTGCAGGATGACCTGACAGATATCCTTGACCAAGGTCCACCCACTGACCCGGTGCTGCCATTTCATATGGCTTTACAGAGAAGGGTGGCGGTGGCTTGGACTGCTCCGGAGAGTCTACAGGCAGTGAGCAAGTTGTTGCTGAAAAAATACTGTGCAGCCAGTAGCAACCCCTGTTACTTGACGATGCACCCCGCTACGGCCCCGGCAAAGCAGTCGTTGTACCCTACCATCCCTCCTGATAGGGACGACAAACGTTTTGATGGCTGGGCGAAGAAAATGTTTTCTTCAGGGGGTATGGCTTTACAGGCAGCCAACTCCGTGTGTGCCTTGGCACATTTCACTCGCACTCTGTGGAATTGTATCTTTGGCGGCTGAAAATATTCCCGAAGGGGAGGAACGGGATGGTTTTCTTGCCCTCGTTCAGGATGGCAAGGATGCCATGTGTGAATCCGTTCAGTCGGGTCTAGACATGGCAGAATGTGTCAGCTGGTCCATGGCGGCGAGCACCGCGATGCGCAGATTTACGTCGTTGCGGAAGTCGGGGTTTGCTCCTGACTTACAAGCCCGGCTTCTCAACATACCCTTTAATGGTGTCCATCTTTTTGGCAGCAAGGCTGACGAGAGCCTTGGGAGGTTGCAGACCTCGAAGGCTGCAGCGAAGTCTTTGAGCGCTGAAGTTCGTCAACCTCCGCCTTTTTTGTCCTAGGGGACAGCAATGGAGGGGAGGTTCCTTTCGATACTACTCATCTTTTGGTAGATTGAGGGGAGCGGCTAGTCAAACAGGCCAACATAGGAGTACCAGAGGTGGAAAATGGGGTACTCAAAGTGCCAAAGCCGCTCAAGCAGTTGCCTCTTTGCCCTCAGGCACTGCTGCAGCCGCTTCAGCTCAGTCATGAGGCCATGTCCCATGGTTCGCCGGTTGGGGGGAAGGCTGGCGCAGCATGTAGAATGGCAAGCCATTACTTCAGATGTGTGGGTTCTGGAGATCATAGCCCATGACTACTGTCTTTGTTTCCGGCAGAGGCCTCACTATAATCCACGAGGGAATCCCTCTTTGAAGAGTCCGGATCCGCTCCTTGCGCAGGACATAAAGTCCCTGCTGGAGAAAGGCACCATAGAACGGGTGCTTGTAGTGGAGAAAAGCAAGGGTTGGTATTCCCCTTATTTTTTGATCCCGAAGAAAGACTGGGGATTGAGACTCATCATGGACTTGCGTTGGTTGAACAAGCTCCTCAGGAAGGACAAGTTCAAGATGGTCACTCTTTCTCAAGTCCTCCAGGCCCTTCAACTTCAGGATGGGTTGGTGTCTCTCGACCTCAAGGACGCTTACTTTCATGTGCCGATTCATCCCAAGCACAAGAAGTACCTGAGGTTCGCGGTTCGGGTCCTGCTGTTCGGATTGACCTCCGCCTCGAGGGTCTTCACCAAGCTCATGGTGGTGGTGGCAGCGCATCTCAGGAAAGGGGGGATTCGCGTCTACCCCTACCTGGACGATTGGTTGATCAGGGCGCACTCTCCTGAGCAAGTCCTGGATCATCTGTCGGTCACCTGCCACTCCCTTCACAGGCTGGGCTTCTCCCTCAACTTAAAAAAGTCTCATTTGACACCTACCCAGCGGCTCCAGTACATCGGAGCAGTGCTCGACACATCCCTGGGGCAGTGTTCGCCTCCCCAGGTGAGGGCTCATCACATTCTGCAGATGGTGAACAAGTTTCAACATGCCCAGAGTCTCCCAGCTTTCAAATTCTTAAGGTTGCTCGGCCTCATGGCATCCTGCATTTTCCTGGTGCCAGAGGCCAGGCTGCGGATGAGATACCTGCAATGGGCCCTCAAGATGCAGTGGTCAGTCCTCCAGCAGGATGTCTGATCCCGTTCAGGTGCCGCCCGTGGTCGCCCAGGATCTTCTGTGTTGGGCCTTCGAAGGCAATCTGATGAAGGGGGCTCAATTTTGGCTACCCTGGCCGGAGGTGACGATCGTGACAGACACATCCCTCGCGGGATGGGGAGCTCATGTCAACGAGTTGAGTCAACGGTTGTTGGTCTCTGTCAGAGTCCAGACTCCATATCAATCAGTTGGAGCTGAGGGCCATCAGGCTAGCCCTGAAGGCTTTTCTGCCATCTGTGTGGGGGGGAAGACTGTACTAATTCTGACGGACAATACAGTGGCCATGCACTACCTCAACAAAAAGGGGGGGCGCAGGGTCTCTCCCTCTGTGCAGAGAGGCGATGCAACTCTGGTTCTGGGCCACGCAGCAGGAAGTTTCGATCTAGGCAGTTCATCTGGCTGGAGATGAAAACGCGGCAGCGGACGCTCTGAGCAGGCGAAGCACGGTCTCTCACGAGTAGGAGCTGGCTCAGATTTTCCTGGAGATCTTTTCCCTTTGGGGTACCTCACAAGTGGATCTCTTCACCTCCAGTGTCAACCGGAAGTGCAAAAGATTCTGCTTGTGGGAATTTCCTCCAAGAGGAGCCTTAGGGGAGTGGTCCTTAACACTGCTGTACACGTTTATTCCAGTCCCCGTCATTCCACAAGTGCTGCGGAGGTTACGGAGGTTCGGTTCCCGAATGATCCTCATTGCTCCGGCATGGGCCAGGAGAGCGTGGTACCCGGACTTTCTCGACATGTCCATCTGCCCTCCACGCCGTCTTCCCTACCGAGACGATCTGCTCTCATGGGAGGGTGGTCAGGTTCTCCATCCAGAGGTCACGTCCCTCAACCTTCATGCTTGGCTTCTGAAAGGTTGAGGTATAAGGATTTGGATCTCCCTGAAATGTGACAGAGGTGTTGCTTTAAGTCCCTGTAAGTTGCCGTTGGAGAAAGTTCTGCGACTGGTGAAGGGTTAAGAATGTGATCCTTTTTCATGTGCCATTCCAGTGGTTCTGTCTTTTTTGCTTTTGTTAGCCCAAAAGGGCCTGCAAGTGGGTAAGGGTTACCTGGCGGCACTGTCCATATTTAAGTGCTTGTCTGCGGAGTTCTTATTTTAAAGCTCCTTTGCTTTCTCAGTTTCTGAAAGGGCTCACTAATGTGTTCCCACCGTCACCTTTCCAGGTGCCCGGTTGGGATTTAAACCTGGTTCTACAATACCTCATGGGAGCTCCGTTTGAGCCCTTTCATTCTTTGAGACTGTTGACCTTGAAAACTGTATTTTTAGTTGTGGTTACTTCAGCTCGCAGAGTGAGTTGCAGGCACTTTCCCTTAAACCACCCTTCACTGTGTTCCATAAGGACAGGGTTATCCTTAGGGTTCGTCCTTTTCTTCCGAAAGTTGTCGGAATTTCATTTAAGCCAGAAGGTCATTCTTCCGGCGTTATATCCTCCGATCCTGGTAAGTAAGAGGAGAGGCTCCATAGGTTGGATCCTAGGACAGCTTTAAGTTTCTATATCTCACGCATGTCCCGGGTCAGAGTGGACGATCAACTCTTTGTAGGATGTGCTGGAAGGTGTTTGGGACAAGCTGTTACTAAACAGACTTGGTCTAGATGGATTATCTTGACAATTTCTGAATGTTACCGTTTGGCGGGTAAGGACCCTCCGGTGGGCCTATGGGCCCATTCTACTAGAGGTGTGGCTGCCTCTAATGCTCTGTAGAGGGATGTTCCCATTTGCAACGTTTGTGAAGCAGCCACATGGGCCTCTGTCCATACTTTTGCTAAACACTACTCCTTGGATTCTATCCATGGGCAAGATTTGGCCTTTGGTAAGGTAGTCCTCTATTCTGCAATTTGATTGGGCATTCTAAAATTCAAAATTCTTTTCCCACCTCCTAATGTTGGTACTGCTTTGGGAGTCTGTCATAGATGTGGAATACGTTGGAGGAACCAATCCCTTCGAACAACAAGTTACTGTCTTACCTGGTAACGTTCTTTCGATGGGATGGTCCGACGACCTACTCCATATCGCTCCCTCCCTACCTTCCCTGCTGCAGAATTTCTTATGCAATTGCATCTTTCGTTTCCACAAGGCTTTCTGTAGTCATTCTGGCAGAAGATTGGTGCCACACGTTCTGGGGAAAAAACTACAACTGAGGTTACGGGCATCGTGTGTCCTACACATAACATCGGGTGACGCCAGCCGTCGGAGGAGGTCCTCGAAGGGTCGTAACCACGTCATCGACGCAGGACGTAGATGCCGAAAATTTTCCAAAGCAGCACAGCTGTGGTGATTACCTGTCATAGATGTGGAATATGTCGTCAGAACATCCCATCGAAAGAACGTTACCAGGTAAGAAAGTAACTTGTTCATCTTGGTCGTAGGAGCCAGATAATGGTAGGACTACTTGAGTGTTGTCAGCGTAGTTGGTATACGCTATACCAAGTGCATCCAGCTTGTCGAAGAGGGGTTTTGTGAATAGGTTTTACAAGGTCGTGCTGTACATGAACCCTGTGGAACTCCTCAGTGGATGATGGTGGGGTCTGCATTGGCTATGTTGGAGAATACCTTCATTGCTCTGCCCTCGAGGAAATAAGTCATCCAAGAGGCTGCTTGTTTGGAGAATTTGGCTGCTTGGGTAAGGTGGGAAGTAAGGGTCTTATGATCTACAAGATCGAAGGCAGCCGAGCGGTCTAGGAGAAGGAGGACGGGCTTGCCCTTCTCCATGATTTTGTTTTTTTAAGTCCAGTAAGGCAGTTTTTGTGTCATTCCCTTTGCGAAACTAGATTGTCTTTTTCCTAGGATGGAGTTTGTTTCCAGGAAGTGTTGGATCCGACTATGGGCAACCTCATCCAGAATCTTGAGAAGGAAGGGGATGGTTGTTATGGGACGGAAGTTGTTTGGCTGAGCAGGGTCTAGTGAGGGTTTTTTCAGAAGGGGGCGTACCCAGGCTTCTTTGAGGCTAGACGATGCCAGTTTTAGAGTTAATGAAGGCCATCAGGAGGGGGGCCAGGTCATCAGCACAATACTTAATGATCTTGGGTGGGCATATGTCCCCTTTGAACAAGGCTGGTTTAAGGTGCTTGAGGAGGTTGATGATTTCTGGTTCCGTGATGTCTCTGAAAGAGAATTGGGGGAGGTGGGAGTCTTTATGAGCAGGGAGAGTTTGAGGGGGCAAGTGCTGGTGCGGTAGAGCTTTGTAGTGGTCCTGTGTTATTTATTTTTTGGGATGAGGTCCATTTTATTGAGCAAACTCGCAAACCCTTTCACCTCTCAACTATAGCATCCTAGAAAGCGGTTATCGCATGACCTTTGACCCTCATGGCAGTTCATTGTTTGTTTTATTTTTTTAAACCTGTTTTTGTGGTTTTGCAGTTACGCAGAGTGCTAGGGGAGCACTCCAGTGGTGATAGTGCGCGGTACAAATATCCTTTAACATTAACATGTACAACCGTTCGAATGTTATTGAAGTACTTCTGCTTATCTGCCCCTCCCCCCTTGTTCCCCCCAGTCACTGCAAAGAGCAAAAGTTCAAGGCAAGCCTGGTTTTAAAAGACCTTTCGTCCGTTTAGTTAATTCACAAGGGTTTCAAGCAACAAACTAATGACAATTACTGCCCCTAGATGTGTTTAACGCAGACAGGTCTTCTGGAGCATCTATAGGGCCTTAATTGGGTTGGGACCAGAGGCGTAACCAGGTTAGGGCCAGAGCTGGCAAGGCCCACTCAAAATCTGTAAATGTTGAGTCAGCATCACAGTGCGGGCATTTACAGGTGTTAATGTCACTGCGGTGGGCCCAACTACATTGGCGTCATGCCCCGCTTGTTAGCTAATCCTGGCTATTCATTCCACTGGTTGGGGCACGGCTCAGGCTGTCTCGCAAAACTGGTGGCATGCCATGGCAAGGTTCCCTGCATCACCCTGAAGCAGCCCGTGCCATTGTCTTGTGTACACGTCCTTAGTCTGAAAGCACACGTCGGAAAACTCGCCCAATCGAGGGGACTTGGTGAGTTTACAGGTTCTCCTCTGACCAATCCACGCACCCTTCAGCTGATGTGCTCTAAAGGAATATATAGGGCCTGCGGTGCGCGTGTTGCCCTCCCCCGAGCAGAGCGCCCAGTGTGAGCTTGCTCAGAAGGCTTTCATGCTCGACTCTCTATCGCAGGCATATGCCAAATACAGAAACCTGTGCTCATCTTTGCATTCCCAAAATGCTCTTTGATTTTATGCAAATCGCCAGGAAAGCACGTGTTTGTTCCCCTCTTTTCAAATGGGTAAATGAGGGTGAGTTACCCATTGAATTCATGGTTTCTGTACTGAGGGCTTCATTTACAAACCCCAGAGAAATGAATTTCGATTATGCAGAGCGGATGGAAGCCCACACTGAGTGACCCGTGCTGTGTGTTTGCAGGGTCTTCTGGTGTATTGGTGTTGGGTCTGCTGGCGGCCCCCTCTTGCCATGCCCAGCATTCAGCCCACTCGTGTGACTGTGTTGCAGGGGCTGCCTGGCTGGCAGGCGCACCTCAGCCTGCAGTAATGCTGGAGTGCCCGCATTATTTGGAGGTGTTCCGTGGGGACGGATTTCTGCCGCAGAATGGAATCGATCGCAGCAGCCCCCACCCCTGGAAGGAGGGTGGGGGGGGGGGTACCTTGGTCAGTTGTTTTTAGGGCCCTGCATGCTGCTTTTTGAAAGGAACACTTTGTACTTGGCAGGAGGGGGCCCCGACGGGGATGAAGGGGGGAGGCAAGTTTATGGAGGGCGGGATGGAGGGCAGGCAGGGGACACAGAAAAACATTCCTCAAACGTGTACTGGAGGCTGCAGGATTTAGAAATGAATCCTTCTTTGGAAAGAAAAATTGGCTTGGCTGCAAAAAAATGGACGTTCCTCATTCCTTCGCGCCGGCTACTCATGCTGTAAGAGGGCGCCCTCCCTGGAACCCTGGACATTTATCCCTGCACCTTTCACTTCATGTAGAAAGGGAGCGTTCCTGGTGAAAGGTACAGAGGCAGCCCTGATCAGAATTACTCTCAATACATTAAGAGTGAGACTGGTGAAAATCGGTGACCATTTGTGAGTCTGGGAGATTCCTGCAGTCCTGAGTGTACATTTATAATTTGCGCAAATTATAAATCGCAAGAGATCGAGTGAACAATGTGAGAACCAGGTGTAGCTCAACTACTCATCAGCAATCTAGATGCAGTGCTTGAAGTAGCCCGGGGCTAGCCTGGACAGAGACCCATCAGTCTTGATGGGACCCTTTCACTCCTCGAGCACCACTTTTCCTGAGTGCAAGTCAAGGGCCCGAAAGTGCGGACAGGAGACCTGCACTTGTTTATAATGTAACCAGCTGTAAAGTAGCCCATCTCCATGTTAGGCATGAATTCGGGGAAAGTAGAAGCATTTTTCCGCTGGGGCGGGAGAGCAAGTGACTCCCACTCAAAAGCAGATGGTGTCCAAATTAGTATCCAAGACTTCTGGCTGGCAAACATTTCACTATTCGGGTGTCCTCGCAAATGATTTGAGCAGCACGGTCCATGGACAACGTGCGCTGCGAAGGGCTGTAGGCTTGAATCACCGTGGGACATAAAGTGTTAATTTGTTATGCAAATCAGCGTGTAGTAGCATACATTGGTGTGCCCTCCCCCCACCCCCTCTTCCCCTTTTTCCATAGGATTTTTGGGCTGGCTGAACATGTGTGGAGACCTATTTAAAAATGTTTGCTGTCCACTTTACCACCTATGAGGCAGCCGTGTGAGGCAAACCTGATAATGGAGTGGTTTCCAATGCAAACTCTAATCTGAGTTCACTGCTTTTATCCCCGAGGTTGCCTAACTTGAGCACCTCATAGTATAATCCCTGCCCCACACCTTCAAAGTGAAAAAGGGTTGAAACTTGTCTGTCACTAGCTTTACACTTTTGAACAATATCTTTGTACAGCAAATGCACGTTTAGTGACTGCCTTTAATTTGTGAGGACTGCCCCCTCCTTGGAGAGTATGTGCACATCATTATCCCCGCCCCCCCCCCCTTATGACTTCAGTCCATGGCACACTCTTAGATGAAACCAAGGAGGGATGGGTTGGTGGCTTCATTTACTCCCGAGTCGCCTTTGAGTTAGTGACTCTTAGTGACAGTATTGGATTGTTACTCCTGGTGGGAGTATTGGATTGTTACTCCTGGTGGGAGTATTGGATTGTTACTCCTGGTGGGAGTATTGGATTGGATTGTGTTACTCCTGGTGGGAGAGTATTGGATTGTGTTACTCCTGGTGGGAGAGTATTGGATTGTGTTATTCCTGGTGGGAGTATTGGATTGTGTTGCTCCTGGTGGGAGTATTGGATTGTGTTGCTCCTGGTGGGAGCGTATTGGATGTAGTTACTCCTGGTGGGGAGAGGATTGGATGTAGTTACTCCTGGTGGGGAGAGGAATGGATGTAGTTACTCCTGGTGGGGAGAGGATTGGATTGTGTTACTCCTGGTGGGGAGAGGATTGGATTGTGTTACTCCTGGCGGGAGCGTATTGGATTGTGTTAGTCCTGGTGGGAGCGTATTGGATTGTGTTAGTCCTGGTGGGAGCGTATTGGATTGTGTTAGTCCTAGTGGGAGCGTATTGGATTTAGCTACTCCTGGCGGGAGCGTATTGGATTTAGCTACTCCTGGCGGGAGTGTATTGGATTTAGCTACTCCTGGCAGGAGCGTATTGGATTGTGTTACTCCTGGCGGGAGCGTATTGGATTGTGTTACTCCTGGCGGGAGCGTATTGGATTGTGTTACTCCTGGCGGGAGAGTATTGGATTGTGTTACTCCTGGCGGGAGCGTATTGGATTGTGTTACTCCTGGCGGGAGCGTATTGGATTGTGTTACTCCTGGAGGGAGCGTATTGGATTGTGTTACTCCTGGAGGGAGCGTATTGGATTGTGTTACTCCTGGTGGGGAGAGGATTGGATGTAGTTACTCCTGGTGCGGAGAGGAATGGATGTAGTTACTCCTGGTGGGGAGAGGAATGGATGTAGTTACTCCTGGTGGGGAGAGGATTGGATTGTGTTACTCCTGGCGGGAGCGTATTGGATTGTGTTACTCCTGGCGGGAGAGTATTGGATTTAGCTACTCCTGGCGGGAGCGTATTGGATTTAGCTACTCCTGGCGGGAGCGTATTGGATTTAGCTACTCCTGGCGGGAGCGTATTGGATTGTGTTACTCCTGGCGGGAGCGTATTGGATTGTGTTACTCCTGGCGGGAGCGTATTGGATTGTGTTACTCCTGGCGGGAGCGTATTGGATTGTGTTACTCCTGGCGGGAGAGTATTGGATTGTGTTACTCCTGGTGGGAGAGTATTGGATTGTGTTACTCCTGGTGGGAGCGTATTGGGTTGTGTTACTCCTGGCGGGAGCGTATTGGATTGTGTTACTCCTGGCGGGAGCGTATTGGATTGTGTTACTCCTGGCGGGAGAGTATTGGATTGTGTTACTCCTGGTGGGAGAGGATTGGATTTTGAGATGCTCCTGGCGGGAGAGTATTGCATTTTGCTACTCCTGGTTATTTCTTTATGAACGTACCCATCAGTTTACAGAGAAGCCCCACCTGTGCAGCCTGCGTGCGTGTGTGAATTAGAGGCCTTACAATAGTGCAGGGTATTGGGGTATTCGGGTCCATTTCCGGCTGGCCGGCTCTTTGCACAGGCCCGGATCCTGCGCTGCGCTTCCTTGTTTGTGAAGCCCCCCTCAATTCTAGGTTTATTTTTTGGAGGCGCTCCCTGGTGAATGATGTTAATACTTTATATTCATTAGCATCAGCTGCACTGAAACATTTTTTAAGTAGGTGTTTTAGGCATCGATTATCCTTAGTCGCGGTGCAAATATTGACCAGGGCTCGCCACAGCTTTAGAAAGCCGCCCCTGACCAGTGGGTCATTTGGGTGATGGCGGGGCCCAGGGCACTCGCAACTGCAAATAGTTTGTATCTCATTTTTGAAATGTTGATTCGGGGAGTGCGGAGATGTGTTCATTTTCTTTTGAGTATTTATATAGCGCTTTGTGCCGATGGCAAGGTTTCATGGCGCTTGGGTTAGTGGGATGTCCACCAGGACTAGGCTAGAACCTCCACCCCTCGTGGACCCCGCATGCTCCTCTGTTACTTTCTGGTGCTTGCTTCCATGTTTGAGGGCTCCCACTGATACCATCTCAATCCCCCCGACGCCCCTGGGTGCGAGGCCTGGCGCCTCCGCGGACTCAGAGCCCGGACACCCCCTTTATCAGTGAGCAGAAGTGTGTTCCTGGGGATTTTTCGCTTGGGAGCAGAAGTCCGAGTCTGACGCTCTTTACACGGGCCCGGATGCTGGTATTTCTGGCTTCTCTCTGGCGAATGCTCATACAGACTGGTGCAGAATGGGGGGAGGAGGGCGGGGGGCGCTGCAATGCAAGAGTATAGGAAGTGCGGCAGCAAGGACTGACCCTTGCTTGACACCAGCTGGTTGGGTACTGCCGGATTCTGCCTGCTTTCCCGATTGGCTGACGCTTCTCCTGCGAATTCAGTGTTTTCATAAATACGCTGAGATCATCTCCTCGATCGCATCATTCACAGGTGTGGGTGGATCTCCTCGATCGCATCATTCACAGGTGTGGGTGGATCTCCTCGATCGCATCATTCACAGGTGTGGGTGGATCTCCTCGGCCGCATCATTCACAGGTGTGGATCTCCTCGGTCGCATCATTCACATGTGTGGGTGGATCTCCTCGATCGCATCATTCACAGGTGTGGGTGGATCTCCTCGGCCGCATCATTCACAGGTGTGGATCTCCTCGATCGCATCATTCACAGGTGTGGGTGGATCTCCTCGATCGCATCATTCACAGGTGTGGGTGGATCTCCTCGGCCGCATCATTCACAGGTGTGGATCTCCTCGGTCGCATCATTCACATGTGTGGGTGGATCTCCTCGATCGCATCATTCACAGGTGTGGGTGGATCTCCTCGATCGCATCATTCACAGGTGTGGGTGGATCTCCTCGATCGCATCATTCACAGGTGTGGGTGGATCTCCTCGATCGCATCATTCACAGGTGTGGGTGGATCTCCTCGGTCGCATTATTCACAGGTGTGGGTGGATCTCCTCGGTCGCATTATTCACAGGTGTGGGTGGATCTCCTCGGCCACATTATTCACAGGTGTGGGTGGATCTCCTCGATCGCATCATTCACAGGTGTGGGTGGATCTCCTCGGCCGCATCATTCACAGGTGTGGATCTCCTCGGCCGCATGAGTCACAGGTGTGGGAGGATCTCCTCGGTCGCATCATTCACAGGTGTGGATCTCCTCGGCCGCATGAGTCACAGGTGTGGGTGGATCTCCTCGGCCGCATCATTCACAGGCGTGGATCTCCTCGGCCGCATCATTCACAGGTGTGGATCTCCTCGGCCGCATGAGTCACAGGTGTGGGAGGATCTCCTCGGTCGCATCATTCACAGGTGTGGATCTCATCGGCCGCATGAGTCACAGGTGTGGGTGGATCTCCTCGGTTGCATGAGTCACAGGTGTGGGTGGATCTCCTCGGCCGCATGAGTCACAGGTGTGGGTGGATCTCCTCAGTCGCATGATTCACAGGTGTGGATCTCCTTGGTCGCATGAGTCTGAGGTGTGGATCTCCTTGGTCGCATGAGTCTGAGGTGTGAGTGGATCTCCTCGGTCGCATCATTTACAGGTGTGGGTGGATCTCCTCGGTCGCATCAGTCACAGGTGTGTGTGGATCTCCTCGGTCGCATACGGTCCATGTTGGGAAGGTAGCACTAATCTGAATTTGGATGCATTGCAAGTAATTCTTCTTAAATTGTAGTCCATGGACGCTCCCCAACACACAGATGCTTAAAAGAAATGTCAAATTAACATTTTTTTATTCCTTGAACCTCTTCCCAGCCTTGATTTAGAATCCTGATTTCGCTGAAGCTGAGAGCTGTGTGCACGATTACTAAAATGTGACCTGTGCCCCTCTAAGGTGTTCTTGCCAAAGTGAAAGAGACCTGAAGGCGCTGCTGTTCAGCCGAGGTGGGGATATGCTGTCCCCTCAGTCGCTTTTAGCCTCCGCTCTTGGTTGCTTCAGCAAAAGCCTTAACCATTGGGTTTTTATGTTTGCCCGTTTTCTCCTGGCTGCGCCTTCATGCCTGAAGGTACACAGTGCGCATCACAAATGCTGTAATGAAAAAGGCTCACTCTCTTACCAGGCTGAAAAAAATAACCCCCAGAAATCCAGCAAAACTGCTGAGGGACTCTCTAGGTGAGGGAAATTAGCCATAAATGAGAATTCTCCCTAACACTGATGTGCCACGGGTAATGTGCCACGGGTAATGGCTATGCTGATGTGCCAATGCTGATGTGGCACGGGTAATGGCTGTATGGGTGTGGCACGGGGCAATGGCCGTATGGATGTGGCACGGGGCAGTGGCTGAACGCGTGTGACACGGGTAGCTGGATTGAGTCTTAACACGAGCCAGCATCCATTTTTCAATTATGGCCATCCTAGCTATGTTATATATTCCTCTATAGCAAGCTTTTATACGTCGTACCTACCTTGCATTGCTGTGTATTTACACTTATTGGTCAGCAAGTTACTTTATCTTCTCTTGTGTACTGTTGGGTGTCCTGACCCACGTTTAAGCTATCATGCCACAACATTTGGTGCTGTGGGCTTAGAAAATTCAAGATGGCGGAAAACCCACATGTGCGCCGAAATCCAGGAAAGCTGCGCAGTTTGTGCGCCCACCGAAATGGTTGCCTCACTTGCCACCCACCAGTGCGAGAATGAAAGGCCGGGTTGCCATGAGGGAAATGGGTTGCCAAAGGAAAAACCGTAGCGCCGGTTAGCTTCAAAGCGCTTTAAAACCACCATTGGACTACCCGCACAGTAGTCTGAAACCATTGGGAATGGCAATGCTGATTGCCAAATGCAACCTAGAATTGTGGGGAATTCATTTTCTTAAATCCCAAAAATGGGTGCAGTACCAGTACTCACCACTATCCAAAAGCCGGCAGTTTAAAACCACCCTGTGTTTCTCTGAAGGCAAGCCAAAGTGCCTATTTCAAACATTGCAATATGTGCAAAATATTCACTGAACACCAGCAGACATTTGGTAGAATGGAGTTTTGTGTGCCTACAAAATCTGGGAAATGAAGAGCCCAGAACAATGCTTATAACAAAACTGGCTGAGCTATGGAGTCAGCAGTTTAAGTTGCACTGGATTTAAAGACACTAAAATCGAAAATGTTTAGATTAAATGAGTGACCTATGTTTGGTGTCACATGCCTTTGTAACTGTTGAAATGTCATAGTTTTGCACTTGGAATCAGCATTCTAGCTGCATATGTAAAAATGTTTATTTGAATGCAGGAACTGGGGAACAAAAAGTGACATTTTATCTGAAACCTGGCTTAAGGAACTGAATTCTGCCTGGCAACTACCCCCATCAGGAGTGAAACTTGAGTCACAGCTGTGTTCCCAGGCCTAGCTGCCCTTTTGCTGCTCACACTAAGGATATGCCATCTATCTGATAATTGAATTACCTGTGCTCTGCAGGAAAGTGAACAAAGCCCTGTCCTGGCTCAGGCAAAGGTTTTATTGGCAGGAGTCGTAAATGGTCGTAAAAAGTGGCTTCCTCCTGAGGAAAGGGGAGGGGCACTGCCTGTGAGAGCAAGCTGGCTTGGCAGAACTGGATAAACCAGTATTTCTACCTTGTGCTGAGAGGAAACCACACCCCTTTGGAGCCAGAACATAACTTTAAAAAGATGAATAACTCATAGAGCGGACATGTGAAAATTTTATAAATGATACCATAATTCTTGTGATTTTTCTGCCCACATTTTAAGAGGTTTTTCGACCCGGTGGCGTGTTCAGGGGGGTTTTAGCGGAAAAGTGGATATTACTCTAAATGTATGCATGTTAAAAATCTGAAACTTCATCAGTTAATGTCCATACTCCCTGCACACATGCATGTAAAGTTGGGTCAATGTCAGAAATTGAAAAATCAGTTAAAAAGGCAATTATGTGCCATTTCTGAATGCAAGCTCTTAGAAACAGCAGATTTGGACAGAGACATGGCTAAATTCAGCCACACCATGTATATGTAATTTCAAGCAACTGTGTAACTGTGAAATATGTCTTTTATTATCAAATATAGAATATGTGCAGTCTGACAGAGGAGTGTCCTATCTGCAAGCCATAAAATGACATCCCTCTGACTCACAGTTCATTCCCCAATCAAATGATAAATGGAAGTTTGACCAATTAGAAGCTGAGAGAGAGGTAGGGTCAGTGATGCTAGAACACACCCACATTCTAAACACATAAAAGCAGACAGACAGGACAGATAGGGACCTTCAATTCCATCTGCAGCGGGACGCTCTGCCGGAAAAATCCACACTTTACCTCCATCAAACCTCCAGAGAGCCAAACTAGAGACTTCAATCTATCCAGAACTAGAGACCCAGACCAGAGAACCAGAGAGAGCTGACCCAGATCACTGTGAAGTGCAGAGACCAGAGGCGAATTTAAAACCCTGACCAGATCCGTGATGAGGCCCATTTCACTCAAGAATATAGTGTGAGTACCTAGAAAACTGTGCAGAACCAATCTCCTAGTTAAAATAATATAATTCAATCTATTTAATCTAAGTAGAACTGTCTCCTAACTGTCACCTGTCATTTGTAAAGCTGTCACTTGTCATTTTTTTAGTTGCAAGCTGCACTTGTCTTTTTGAACTTTAAAATTTCAAATTTGAAAAACGACCTTTATTCAATCGCTTATATCTCCGCAACCGTTTGTGCTAGAGACTTGCAGTAACTTGTATTTGGAAGCTGAGATCCTAGGCTTTCCTAGGACCCCAGAACGATAGAGATAGTCCTTGTGGTTCCTCTGTAATAGCGCTCGGCGCATCCGCGAATTTTGCCGCGATTTGCAAATTTCTCTTCATGTTTAAAAACTGCTGCTGCTTGCCTTCCATTTGCCAGAAATTCGTTTAACCTGCTAACTATCCCTGCATCATTGCTAGTGTGAGCCTGGACTAATATTAACTAGATACCACTCACCCTGAACCTCTGAAAGGGAATTAAAAGCATTTCCAGCATATTTCTCATCCATTGCTAGCACATATCAAAGCATTTTGCCTGTGTTTTCAAACTTCTGTAGTCTAAGCTTGCTGGGGTGAACTGAATCACATTTGATTGCATTTCTGAGAACTGTGTGTTTTCCTTCCATTTCCTTGCCTTGCATCAAGGGGGGGAGGGGATTGCCAGAGAAAAGTGATGACATTGTTTGGTTGAAATCATATTGAGTATTTTCTGTACTGCATTCATTGAATATTGCATCCCCCTGAGCTTACATAAAGCATTCTGTACCACCTTCTTCTTTTGTTCCTATTCACCTGTGTGCTATCTTATCCATTTCATCTCAACTGATTAGTGATTATAAAGAAGCGTGCTAGTGCCAGATTCTCCGTTGTTAATATTTATCATATCAGATTAAGTGTGATATTCAATTATTAATTTACTATAAAGGGTGATATATATCTATTGTTTAAATTATCAAATAAACCTTTTAACTTGCAAAACAGAACTACTTCTTGGCTCAGTGGGGTCAGGGGGATTCCAAGAGAGGGGTGTTATATAGGGGTAGTCATCCAGAACGCATGAACTGGACATAAAGATATATCAATAAGGGTTTTCATTCAGTATTATAGACTAGGCGTTGACTTAGCTGTAGTGTTGAATTGAATCCTCTTACAAATTGGGGGCTCGAGCCGAGACGTTGGGTTAGATTTACCACTTGTGCAGCTTAATACAGTGTGCTAACTGACGGGATACATACATCCGGTCGGATCACCACGCTGCATTACGCTGTGAAGCATTCCTCAAAAGGGACACTCCAAGAAAAGTTCTGTTCTGCAAAAATAAAATACTAACTTCTGTAAGTCAGGACAGAGACCAATCTCTAGAATGACGACCTTGGTAGATATGAAAATAGCCAGAGAGCACTTCTTACATAAATTATTTGTGAGAGGTGAATGGGCTGAGCAGGGCCAGGATGCCTGGTTGCAGGCCATCACGCGACAGGTCACTGAAACAGGGTCAGACTCATGGAGAGATCAGGGTCCATTACATGTGGCCCTGAGTGAACTATATATGGCTCCTAAAGCCAAAGAGGAACACAATAAGATTGCCAGGATAGCAGCATACCTGTACCTATATATGGGAGACATGCAGGATAGATGTGCTGAAAGCCAAAATCTGGCAAATAGGCAACAGATGGTGTTAGAGAAGGTCCAGACAGTACATCACTAAAATAAAGGAGGATATGGATGTGCTGCAAAAGGAAAAGTCAGAACAGGATACCAGATTTCTGGCCTTGCAGAAGGAACACCAAGAAGGTTTGGACTCCCTACTGCAAAGCCAGAAAAAGCTGGAGCAACAGCTAGACTTCAATAGGGCATGTGCTGAGCAGGTAGTCACCCTGCAAAGCCACCTAGATAGAGAGAAGGCAGAGAGCAATAAACTGATTTTGAAAGACCTGGATACCCAGACAGAGTTTGACCAGGAGCGCCAGAAAGCTGGTACCTTCCAAAGGCAGAGGGACGACCTGGCGGCACAAATGCAGGCTCTCAGTCAGGAAAGGGATACCTTAGGCCAGGAAGTCTGCCATTTAAAAAGAAAAATGGAAGAAAATCACCTGACCCACCAGGGACTGGGTGACCTCCAAAAAGAACACCAGAACTTGCTAGAGCACACCAGGAGGGTGGAGGATGCTCTAACAAGAAAGGAGCAGGCCAATAGGGACACAGCTCAGGAGGTAACCCTCCTGCAGCAAAGACTGGCCCAGTTCTCCAGGACCAACCAGGAAGCACAGAGGGAAAATGAGGCCCTCTGTCAACACAATGATAGGCTCCAACAACAGGTAGCGATGCAGGAGAGACTGATAGAGTCGCGTAAGGCCTTAACTGAGGAACTGAAAGCACAAATGCAGGCTCTTGCATTGCAACAGGGAGCAGGGGCGGATAGAGATGAGGTCCGCTGGGAAAGAGAGACTCCTGACCATAACCGCAGGAGCCCTAACACCAGGGGCCTTCATCTCCCCCAGTCCCTGGACTCTACCACCCCCATGTCCCCTGGCGCACATGAGCACAGGGCCGCAGGGATGGCAGATTACTATCCAGCTAAGAGTATGGGGCTCATAGGCCAGTACCACTCAGGAATGGAGGGGTGGGCATCCGGGTATGGGCACCCAAGTACAGTACAGTTCAATGGGGAACCCCAGGAGAGTAGGCCCATTAAGGGCATCCTGAAAACCTCTGCCCAGTTAGGTCAGTGGAGGGGGTACCCATCAAATCCTGGCAGCAAGGAGGAATCTGAAGACTCCTCTGAACTGCGCAGGACACAGGAGACCAGGTCCCCACATTCTGCCAGCCATTCCCAGGCTCGCAGAATCCGGGAAAACCTGGAAGAACAGACGGGAACCTCTGGGAGCAGTGCCTCCGAGTCCGAGGAAGAATGGACAAGGGTTACCCGAACCAAAAAGGCCAATAAGGCAAAAAGGGCCTTGCTTAAGGACCCCTTAAAGCAGATTAAGGCGATCAGGAGCGTCATCACGCCTTACCATAAGAACGCTAAGTATTCTGTTTGGGAGCACTTAGAGTTGTTTGAACAAATGATGGAGACTTTCCATTTGAAGGACAGCCAAAGCTGTATTCAATATGTAAAGTGGACCTTCTCCCCGGAATACTCCAGTTTCTTTGCGGGGCTGGAGGACCAAAATCATTTAAGATGGTCCACCTATAAGGCGGCCATCTTGAAACATTTTTCTGTTCACAGAAATCCTCAAGAGGCTCGCAAGGCAGCCTACAATTTGCAATGTGGGGAGGATCAGGCCCCACAAGAATTTGTGCAGGAGTTAAAGCGTGCTTTTGCACAGACCACAAGAAGGGTGCGCACGGATAGCAGGGAATTTATTAATACGTTTTTCCATGCCTTGCCCAAATATATCATGACCCAGCTCGTGAGGGATTTTCACGAGAAAAGATCTTTAGACTGGGTCATTGAACAGGCTACCCGGATCTATGAGGTGCAGAAACCGGTAGATAGCAAAAGTAATGCCCAGAAAAACCCCAAAGCCAACAGCACCCCTGCTGCTGCCAAGGTGGCAGAGGTAAAGGTCACCCCCGTTTTGGATTTGGAGATGGGGGGGGGGGCCTAAAAACCTACCTGCACCTAATAATGCTAGGCCCAGGAGGTCCTCGGGTCAGTCACAGGCAGGGAGCCAAGGAGGCAGCCCCACAAATGGGGTCCCTCGCTCTCCTGATTATGTAAGTCCCCGTTACAAGGGAAACAGACCCATCCTGGGTTATGTGTGGACTCCTCCAGCCCAAGGGGGGGGGTCCAGCCAAGCACCTAACCCAGTGAACTTCCCTCCAAACTTCCCACAGGAGGGCAGAAATTTACCAAACCCTGGGCAGAACTTTTTCCCCAGATATCCACCCGACTTTCAGCCCCAAAACCATCCATCCTTCTTTCCCCAATTCCCTGAGCCCAGACCACTGAATCCGGGAGAGGGGAGGCCAAGGGTGGAGGGGTACCCAAATCTTCCCAACCCGGGGTATTACCAGAGGAGGGACAGCTACCCTTCCCGGGATCAGCCCAGGGGGGAAAACAGGGCCCCGTATCAGCCTGAGCGGGTTTCCCAGTTAGAGCGCCAGGTTCAAAACATGGCGCGGGATCTGGGTCATATACTGAGGGCGCAGCAGAACCCTCAGATCAGCATGCCGGCGCAGAACGCACCCAACTCTGGACCTGGTGCTCCAGAACAATGACGGGGGCAGCACCCCGATAACTCACCGGTTCCCAGGGAGGAGGCACAAAGGGAAGGGGGGTGTAAAGCCTTGGAGGAAGCTTCCTTCCTCACTTGTAAACAGCCCCTGGAAACCCAGGAACCGGAAACAAAATCTCTGGCCCCTGAAAGTCTGCCTCCTAAGGAGCAGAGGGGGGGTAGGAGAAACAAAAGACCCAAACAGACTCAGTTTGAGGAGGAGGTACAGATCTTCCAATTTGAGGGAGAGGGATCCTCAGAGGATCCTGAGAAAAGGATCTTCTCCTTCAGAGAGGGGGGAACTCCTCCCAAAGAAAAATGGGTCCCTAGGAATGCAAATCCAGACTGGGGAGATGTGGAGACTGAGCTACCGCCGCCCACCATCTCATCCCAGAACCAACAGCAAGAAAATCCCCGGGTTCAAACCCATACTGGGGACTGCCTCCAAAAATGGGGGGGCGGCCCAGAACTGGAACCAGGGGAACCCACAATGGCTCTGATCTCCAGTTGCCAACTTTTTCTTTCAGATTCCCAAGGCTCTCCACAGAATTCTGCCCAAATCTCTTCGCTAGCGATGTCCAAAACCAGAAAATTAGCCCACCAGTTGTCCAAAAAGGTACATTATCTGTGCCCCCTTGAGGAGAAGGAGGGAAGATATTATGCCCCGGTACAAGTACAGGGACAGGGTACAATTCTGGCACTGGTGGACACTGGATCTCAAGCTACCCTTCTGTCCAGAAGGGCCTTTGATGAACTGAATGCAGGAAGGGGAGAGAATTACCAAATTCCTCTCACCTCTCTTCCTGGACAACTGCAGAACTTTGACGGGAAGGAAATTCCCGTCGAGGGGACGGCAGATTTGGACATTAAAATTGGGCGACATAAGTTGAAACACCCGGTCATAGTTGTGACCCCAGAGGGCACCCCTTGTTTACTAGGAAATGACCTCCTGAGAAGGTTGTCACCCCTAATAGATTGTGTAAACAAGGTCCTCTGGACCCAGACTAGCCGACCAATAAAATTAAAACAGAGTGTCAACCATGTTAGTTTAAACGGCACATGCCACATGGTTGAACAAAAATCTGACCAAGTAGAATTTCACTTCCAGAACAACCAGATTCCAGACGTGACAGTAATAGCAGTAGGACAACAGACTAGTGATGGGGGGTCCTCTCTATTTCTGAAAATCAACCTTCCTTCCAGTCTAAAGTGGTACTCCACGCTGGAAGGAAACACTCTGAAATTCTATACCAATCCACAATCTGAAACTCCCACTCCTATAGTCCAGAAAGATGTGAAATCAGCTCAGAGCCTGGCTGATATTCAGCAAATTGGAGAGCAGTTGTTCATCCCTGTTCAGTTAAATGATGGGAAGGACTCTGTTCTCGCTCGAGTGTGTGTGAACAACGGTAAGAGCTTCATCAGCGAAGCCATGTTTCGCCAACTCCCAAAAGATCCAGCCATTCCCACCTTCAAACTGATAGACAAATGGGAAATGGACCTGGAAGCACCTAATTCCAAACATCTCCTGCCAAGCAGGTGTATGCTCAAAATCTCCATTGGCAACAAGAGCATAGTCCACAATTGTTGGGTCGTGCGAGACGTCCCTGCCGCCTTTTACTTAGGCAGTGACATTCTCAATCGCTTTGCCATTAGTTTGGACCTAATAAACTTCAAAGCTTGGTCCCGATTAGCGGATAATCCCATGGGCTTTGATGATCCAGAAAAAGCATTTAGGTCAGCTCAATTGCTACCTTATGCAGTTGAAATTCAGATTAAAGAGGAAGTCACCATCCCAGAAAGGACCCGACAATTCTCCCTGGAAGTGAAAGTTAAAAGAGGACAAGAGTTGAAAAACCCTGATGCTTACATACATCTAAATGCTTCTCTCCAACAGCAAGGGTTAGGGGTAAACCCAACTCCATTAGTCAACATAGAACATGACACCATTCCAATAGAGGTGGATAACAGCGACTTAAAGAGTATTACTCTAGCCGCAGGCACCATTATTGGAATGGCGGTTGATGACCGACATTTCTCCATTGATCTTGTAAATTAACTGTTAGGACCAATCCCCAAGGACTGTTTTGACAGTGACAGTGATGACAATACAACACCAGACAGGATTTTTACCCGGCATGGGGGGAACTTCCTGGTGTACACTTCTTGTCCTTATGGTAAGGAAGATGTGACTTGTGACTTCAGGAGGGATGAGGTGATTTTCCAGGTCCATGAGGGCTGCCTTTCCCACCTGAAGCCTCCGGTCCAAATCAGCACTCTGACCAGGGACTTCTCCACCCAGCTGGAGGAGGCCGCGGAGATAGCCAAACCAGAAGTCTTTCCAGGCTTCAGGCAGATGGTGGAAGAGAGAGTCAACCTAGCTGATGCCTGTGTGACTCTGGAACAAAAGCAAAAGTTGAAACAAGTTTTCTTGGATTTCCAAGATCTCTTTGCGGTAGACTCATATGACTGTGGTCGCACTGACATCCACACAACAACAATCCCCACGGACCCTGGCATGACGCCTGTGTTTGTGAAGCAATATCGCTTGCCTCTCGCATCAATGGAGTCCCTTACTGAAATAATTAAGAACCTTGAGTCCCGGGGAATAATCCGTCCAGTCCACAGCACCTTCAATAATCCGGTGCTGGGAATATTGAAGCCAAACGGCCAGTGGAGACTCTGCGCCGACCTCAGGGAGCTCAACAAACGGGTCCATACTTCCCGATGGCCTCTGCCCTACATTGACCAAGGGCTGGCCCAGATCCAGGGGTCACAGGTATTCACTGCAATAGACCTGACCAATGGATACTGGACTGTGCCTGTCAGTAGGGAGGACCAATACAAGCTGGCTTTTACCTTTGGGGGCCAGCAGTACACATGGACCCGGACTCCCTTCGGATACCTCAACTCCGGCAATGAATTCAACATTTTCCTACATAAGGCCATGCCCGACCTGGGTGCGAGGGGTAACCTGGCTTATGTAGATGATGTCCTCATCAAAAGTTCATCTGTGGAGGAACACATAGCGGAGATCCGTTATGTTCTGACACAGTTGAGGACCGCCGGAGCAAAACTTTCCTTTCAGAAAGCACAGTGGTGTAGAACCCGTGTTAATTTCTTGGGGCATGAGATTACTCCTCAGGGTCTCTGTCCCCAGGAAAAGAAAGTGGAAGCACTTCAGAAACTGAAAGACCCCACAACTCTGCGGGAACTAAGGAGCCTCCTTGGACTGACTAATTACAGCAGAAAGTTCATTGAGGGCTACGCAGAGATCACCAGACCCCTGATTCATCTCCTAAAGGGGGGGGTCAAGTGGGAATGGGGTCCAGAACAATCCGAGGCAGTAAGACAACTCAAAAGAAGCCTCTCACAAGCGCCTTGCCTAGCTTACCCTGTCAGAAACAAGGAGTTCTTCCTGGAGACGGGGTTCTCTAATACGTGCTTGACGGCAGTATTATACCAAAAGCATGACAAGGTCAATAAAGTAATCTCCTATGCGAGCAAAACTTTATCCTCTGTGGAGGAAAAATTCAACGATTGTGAGAAGGCACTCCTGGCAACGGTGTGGGCATTGAAGAATTACCGCCCGTTTATCCAGGGGGAACACATCATAGTGGAGACTCCACACCAGCCTCTGCAATATCTCCAAAGTGACAGAATCCGGGCCGGAAATGTGAGTAATTCCCGAATTACTTCCTGGATTCTGTCAATGCAAGGCTTTCCTGTGGAAGTCAGATATGGCCAAAACAAGAAGAGTCCCCTCGCGCAAGGTCTGGCTGACTTGCATGATTGTGCCAGAGAAAACTGTCTCGAGGACGAGAGTCTAAAAATAAAGGACAACATGGAGGCATACCTTAATTCCCCCCACAAAGTCTTTGAAGAAGACAAGTGTGAGGGAATGCCCACTGTGTATGTGGATGGATGCTCTTACCATGTTGACAACAACGGGGAGAAAGAACTGGTGGCTGGCGTAGGGAATGCATGGGTGAATGAGTCCCCAGAACCCTCCGCTGGATACAAAATTGGTCCCCGAAGTAGTCAGGTGGCAGAATTGATGGCTGTGCATCAGGCCATCCTCACTGCTGTCCAGCATCAACTCCACGAACTGGTCATAATCACAGATTCGGATTATGTACGGAACGGGTTCGTGGAGCACCTGGTTAATTGGAAAACCAGAGGCATGTTATGTGCTAACAACAAACCCTTGAAACATGGGAAGTTGATCCAAAACATTGATGATCTGGTCACATCGAATGGGATGACCATCTATTGGAAGAAGATTAAGGGTCATTCCAAAGTAGAGGGACCAGACAAAACTGGAAATGACTTAGCTGATCAGCTGGCCAAAACCGGAGCCATCCAAGGGGATCTAATTGAGATTGAGTCCCTGTTGGGGGAAATCCAGGTCACTGCCATCACTAGGTCCCAGACAAATGCTCACAACGACCTTTCAATTGCACAATGGAGTAAGGAGACCCCTGATGCTGATTTGATTACTGCTCAGAAGGGGGATCCAATTATTGGTAAATTTTACCAGCACCTTGAGGACCCTGAGAACTTTCCCCTGACGGATACCGATTACATTGGGAAAGAGGACCTAAGAGTGTTGATGAAATGTCCAAAAATGTTCAGAATCCAAGACGGTTTGTTGGTAAGGAAATCCAAAGCTGGCCACGATCAGTGGGTGGTTCCTACCTCATTCCGAAGCCTGATGTTAAGTCACGCCCATGATGCGGCCACCGCCGGTCATAGGGGGTTTCACACAACATTGGAAATCTTAAGAGAGGTTGCATACTGGCCACACATGGGGCAGGACCTCGACCAATACTTGAAGGGGTGTCTTGTGTGTGCACAATTTCAGCCATCATCCCTCACGCACCGTGCGCCTCTCCAAAAGCGGGGGATGACACTGCCATGGTCAGATTTACAAATCGACTTTGTGGGCCCTGTGATTCGCTCGGCTAGGGGGAATAAGTACATGTTGACTGTGACATGCTTGTTTACCAAGTGGGTGGAATGTCTCCCAGCCCCAAATTGCAAGGCAGAAACTGCAGCTGCCTTGATGATTAACCACATCTTCTCCCGTTTTGGTCTACCTCAAAGGATTGAGTCAGACAGAGGTAGCCACTTCACCAGTGAGGTAATGACAAAGATGTGGGAGATACTGGGGGTCAAGAGAAAGCTGCATATTGCTTACCGGCCAGCTTCTTCTGGGGCAGTAGAGAGATATAACCGGACAATTGTGAGCATATTAAAGAAGTTTGTGGCAGATTCTGGGCCAAGTTGGGATATCCGATTACCTCTGGTCCTAATGGCCATCAGATCTACCCCTTCATCTGCAACCAAAATGTCACCATTTGAGTTGATGACTGGGCGCAAGATGGTGCTTCCGCAGCATTTGCTCTACAGGACCCAAGAGCAGACACTAATAAATGCCTCCACTACTCATGAGTATGTGGAGAATTTAAGGAAACACCTCCAACATGCTTTTGCTTATGCTCAGCGGAATCTAGAAAGATCAGCTGATAGCATGAAGACCCACTATGACCTGAAAACTTCCAGGAAGGAATATCAGGTGGGGGACCGGGTCTATCTATACAACTTCCAAAGGAACCAGGCCAAGCAGCGCAAATTTTTGCCTACATGGAAAGGACCCTTTGAGATCATCGACAAGATCTCACCTGTGGCCTACAAAATCCACATCCCCAAAGGTGGTTCGGCAGAGGGGGAAGACAAGTGGGTCCACATAAACCAGTTGAAATGTTGCCATCCCAGGCACACTCTGCAACAACTGGAGGTATCCTCTGGAATCCTAGCGGGTACTGTCTCAGATTAATTCAGTTCCAACCATAAAACATACCACATCTAGTCTCTAAAATATTGTGATTTGCATGAAACTGTCTCTTAGTTATACTGTTTTTCTTTTTTCAAAAAAGAATGTAATGTTTCGTTATGATGAAATGCATATGCTGCCCCACTATCTCAACAGTGGTGGAAAAACGTCTATGAGTAGGTATTGCCGCTCTTCCTTTGTCGTCCTAGGAGAAAGAAAACCTGGAGAATGACTAAGGAGGACGATCCGGAGACCGCGAGCAGAGACGCAACGGGCCCGGGGTACCGCCCAATATTCCCATCAGGACCGGCGAGGAGAACCGATCGATCAGTACCGGATGGAGAAGAAGATGATGAACTGTGCCATCTACAGAGTAGGAAGAAGATTATGCGGACAGACCGGTGCGTGGGTCAAAACCCTTGGGCACGCGACTCCCCATCGATTCAAATTCAAAGTGCAGTCGCATGGGGGGGCTTGTTGGGTGTCCTGACCCACGTTTAAGCTATCATGCCACAACATTTGGTGCTGTGGGCTTAGAAAATTCAAGATGGCGGAAAACCCACATGTGCGCCGAAATCCAGGAAAGCTGCGCAGTTTGTGCGCCCACCGAAATGGTTGCCTCACTTGCCACCCACCAGTGCGAGAATGAAAGGCCGGGTTGCCATGAGGGAAATGGGTTGCCAAAGGAAAAACCGTAGCGCCGGTTAGCTTCAAAGCGCTTTAAAACCACCATTGGACTACCCGCACAGTAGTCTGAAACCATTGGGAATGGCAATGCTGATTGCCAAATGCAACCTAGAATTGTGGGGAATTCATTTTCTTAAATCCCAAAAATGGGTGCAGTACCAGTACTCACCACTATCCAAAAGCCGGCAGTTTAAAACCACCCTGTGTTTCTCTGAAGGCAAGCCAAAGTGCCTATTTCAAACATTGCAATATGTGCAAAATATTCACTGAACACCAGCAGACATTTGGTAGAATGGAGTTTTGTGTGCCTACAAAATCTGGGAAATGAAGAGCCCAGAACAATGCTTATAACAAAACTGGCTGAGCTATGGAGTCAGCAGTTTAAGTTGCACTGGATTTAAAGACACTAAAATCGAAAATGTTTAGATTAAATGAGTGACCTATGTTTGGTGTCACATGCCTTTGTAACTGTTGAAATGTCATAGTTTTGCACTTGGAATCAGCATTCTAGCTGCATATGTAAAAATGTTTAGTTTATTTGAATGCAGGAACTGGGGAACAAAAAGTGACATTTTATCTGAAACCTGGCTTAAGGAACTGAATTCTGCCTGGCAACTACCCCCATCAGGAGTGAAACTTGAGTCACAGCTGTGTTCCCAGGCCTAGCTGCCCTTTTGCTGCTCACACTAAGGATATGCCATCTATCTGATAATTGAATTACCTGTGCTCTGCAGGAAAGTGAACAAAGCCCTGTCCTGGCTCAGGCAAAGGTTTTATTGGCAGGAGTCGTAAATGGTCGTAAAAAGTGGCTTCCTCGTGAGGAAAGGGGAGGGGCACTGCCTGTGAGAGCAAGCTGGCTTGGCAGAACTGGATAAACAAGTATTTCTACCTTGTGCTGAGAGGAAACCACACCCCTTTGGAGCCAGAACATAACTTTAAAAAGATGAATAACTCATAGAGCGGACATGTGAACATTTTATAAATGATACCATAATTCTTGTGATTTTTCTGCCCACATTTTAAGAGGTTTTTCGACCCGGTGGCGTGTTCAGGGGGGTTTTAGCGGAAAAGTGGATATTACTCTAAATGTATGCATGTTAAAAATCTGAAACTTCATCAGTTAATGTCCATACTCCCTGCACACATGCATGTAAAGTTGGGTCAATGTCAGAAATTGAAAAATCAGTTAAAAAGTCAATCATGTGCCATTTCTGAATGCAAGCTCTTAGAAACAGCAGATTTGGACAGAGACATGGCTAAATTCAGCCACACCATGTATATGTAATTTCAAGCAACTGTGTAACTGTGAAATATGTCTTTTATTATCAAATATAGAATATGTGCAGTCTGACAGAGGAGTGTCCTATCTGCAAGCCATAAAATGACATCCCTCTGACTCACAGTTCATTCCCCAATCAAATGATAATGGAAGTTTGACCAATTAGAAGCTGAGAGAGAGGTAGGGTCAGTGATGCTAGAACACACCCACATTCTAACACATAAAAGCAGACAGACAGGACAGATAGGGACCTTCAATTCCATCTGCAGCGGGACGCTCTGCCGGAAAAATCCACACTTTACCTCCATCAAACCTCCAGAGAGCCAAACTAGAGACTTCAATCTATCCAGAACTAGAGACCCAGACCAGAGACCCAGACCAGAGAACCAGAGAGAGCTGACCCAGATCACTGTGAAGTGCAGAGACCAGAGGCGAATTTAAAACCCTGACCAGATCCGTGATGAGGCCCATTTCACTCAAGAATATAGTGTGAGTACCTAGAAAACTGTGCAGAACCAATCTCCTAGTTAAAATAATATAATTCAATCTATTTAATCTAAGTAGAACTGTCTCCTGTCACCTGTCATTTGTAAAGCTGTCACTTGTCATTTTTTTAGTTGCAAGCTGCACTTGTCTTTTTGAACTTTAAAATTTCAAATTTGAAAAACGACCTTTATTTAATCGCTTATATCTCCGCAACCGTTTGTGCTAGAGACTTGCAGTAACTTTTATTTGGAAGCTGAGATCCTAGGCTTTCCTAGGACCCCAGAACGATAGAGTCCTTGTGGTTCCTCGGCGCATCCGCGAATTTTGCCACGATTTGCAAATTTCTCTTCATGTTTAAAAACTGCTGCTGCTTGCCTTCCATTTGCCAGAAATTCGTTTAACCTGCTAACTATCCCTGCATCATTGCTAGTGTGAGCCTGGACTAATATTAACTAGATACCACTCACCCTGAACCTCTGAAAGGGAATTAAAAGCATTTCCAGCATATTTCTCATCCATTGCTAGCACATATCAAAGCATTTTGCCTGTGTTTTCAAACTTCTGTAGTCTAAGCTTGCTGGGGTGAACTGAATCACATTTGATTGCATTTCTGAGAACTGTGTGTTTTCCTTCCATTTCCTTGCCTTGCATCAAGGGGGGGAGGGGATTGCCAGAGAAAAGTGATTACATTGTTTGGTTGAAATCACATTGAGTATTTTCTGTACTGCATTCATTGAATATTGCATCCCCCTGAGCTTACATAAAGCATTCTGTACCACCTTCTTCTTTTGTTCCTATTCACCTGTGTGCTATCTTATCCATTTCATCTCAACTCATTAGTGATTA
Source organism: Ambystoma mexicanum (assembly GCF_040938575.1). NCBI lineage: Eukaryota > Metazoa > Chordata > Amphibia > Caudata > Ambystomatidae > Ambystoma > Ambystoma mexicanum. Next base: position 1,477,347,875 of record NC_090934.1, read on the forward strand.
TAAAGAAGCGTGCTAGTGCCAGATTCTCCGTTGTTAATATTTATCATATCAGATTAAGTGTGATATTCAATTATTAATTTACTATAAAGGGTGATATATATCTATTGTTTAAATTATCAAATAAACCTTTTAACTTGCAAAACAGAACTACTTCTTGGCTCAGTGGGGTCAGGGAGATTCCAAGAGAGGGGTGTTATATAGGGGTAGTCATCCAGAACGCATGAACTGGACATAAAGATATATCAATAAGGGTTTTCATTCAGTATTATAGACTAGGCGTTGACTTAGCTGTAGTGTTGAATTGAATCCTCTTACAGTACATGATTACTCTTTTATTTCATACGTTTCTCTTGTCACTTCAATTACATCATCACTCTGAAGTATTTTCATATGGTTTCCGTATGTCTTCGCACATCATCTTTATGAAATCACTCTGCATTCATCAGATCTCACTCGGCACTCTTTCTAATGGTGCGTGCTGACATCCTTCCACTCTCTGTGCAAGGATACATTGGATACGGCTGTCTGAGTGCATAGCCTCTTAGGTACACTCAATGCGGTATAGGCACGACAAATGGAGTCCCATATAGGGCCCTTCTCCCGCCCCCTCACGGTATGACGGCGGTGAGGTGGCAGGAGTTGAACAAAAGGCATCCACCTGCTCCACTGCACCTTTCTTAAAGGCTGGAATTGTTCTCGGCTGGCTTTCAGTTGAAGACCCAGTCCACTTCCTTGTGTTCCTGCACAGCTTTGGAAAATGACCCATGGGGTGCCCCAGTCAGCCTCTCCAATCTGACAGTGCAGTGTCCCAGCTTGTTAGCCGAGGTCTGAGACCATAAGTATCCAGGAAGGATGGTGGATGGAGGAGAAGGCACAAGGTAAGTCATGAAGAGGGTGTCTTGGAAATTCCCTTCTCGGAAAGATCTGCCACACTGCAGCCTTGGCACCTTTTTGAAGTTTGTTAATGCGGTGGCTGTTTTGTCTTTGGATGCACTATTATTGTTTTTATGTAGCTCCCTGAACCTCCTCTTCCACAGGAATTCTGCTCATTATACTGTGGTTACTACTCTAACTTGCTACTACTTTTGGCAGAGTGGGTTTCGGAGGTAGGATGGCCCTCCTTAGCTGCTCGCTGTTCATGCTCCTGCCAGAGCAAAAAGCTCCTACCACCACGACGAGTACTCCTACCACCACGACGAGTACTCCTACCACCACGGCGAGTACTCCTACTGCCACTAAAAGTACTCTGTGGTGAGGTTTACTTCAACTTTTATTTAGAACTTAATAGATTAAAAATCAACAATCAAATCATGAGCACACATGGAGCATAGAAACGCTCATTCTTCTATCATTAAGAATATTGTTGACCCCAGTTTTAGAATAGTTTTTATTATGCATGCACTTTATAATTCAATATGATGTGATTGTTTTTGTTAATCTATTAAGTTCTAAAGACAATTTGATATATTTTTTGAGAAAAATTGTATTTCAGAGTTCAACAGTTGCACTATCCAACTACCTTTTGAATATATAGTCTAACCTGCCCCAGAAAAGGGTGCGGATATCACTACACAGTAAATTCTGGGTTCCCCCTAATGATTTGTGTAAGGTTTACTTCAAACCTATTAAAAGACCTTCGCCTTTTTCTGGTATTGAGGAGGAGCAGCAGGTATGTTTGGGCCGTAGGACAGGAGCCACTGATATGTTCTGCTATGGATAGCAGCAGAAAGAAGGAACAGCGTACAAGGAGGTTTATTACTTCCCTACCGAGGGATATCGTACCCTCTCTTCCCAAGCCCCTTCCCCTACAAGGATGCAGGTGGTCTGCACCTCCAGGATCTACTTTCAGAAACCCGTGCTCGCCTGGACCCCGAATCCTCCCGCAGTACGCAGCAGTCCTGATACTAGTTGCCTGCAAACAGGTTGCGTGGTTGAGCACAGGTTAATGATCGGACTCGTAAGAACAGAAAATCCTCTTTGTATGGTTGACATTTAGGAGCTTGTAAATGACACCATTCGAAGTGTATTTGTTTATCGTTGCTGGGCCTTTCCCAATATCCGATGTTGCTCGAACGCTGTCCCGAGGGTTTCGGAAAATAACTATCTGTTTAACAAATTCTGAAGGACCTGTGGAGGCCACTGGGAAGTGGGTCAGGCCCACAACAAGCCTTTTGTTCCTCACGTTTCAGTAGCACATGCTGCACAAAGGGGCTCACATTCTCCGCCAACAATCAAGCCCTCTTATGACGTCCGCAACTGGTTATCGGTCCTCTGTTATCGGAGCACGCCTGCTCGCCTTTCTCATGTTCTTGCTTTAATTCTTTCTACACCATAAATCGTTCCAAAATAATCTCTGCTTTAGTGCTTTAAGCCAGGCTGTTCTGCAAGTCTATGCAAAAAGGACGAGCTTACTCGTCCTTGGCACTTGAAGGGTTAAGAGAGGGCATTGGCTATACCCCTAAAGCCCATGCAGAAGTTACTGGCCCAGCGGAACTCGCTCCATGTAGTCGCCTTCTTAGTTGAGGCACATATCTGCAAAGCCTAGTGCACTTATCTGTCAGGATCACAGGAACTTTTCAATTCTGTATTAATATGGATTTGTTCAAGCTGAGAGCAAAGCAGTGTGTGTAGGTGTTTTACTCTCTTGAAATGAATTTCCTGCATGCCATTCTTTTTTGTGCACTCTCCCCCCATTCTTTCATGAGTAATGTTGAGTGGAGTCATGTTCAGAGTGTTACTTTCCTGTGCAGAGGTGATTTTTTTTTCAGATGTCTGTTGCATCCAATTGGGACCAAGAGAACCTTGTCTAGTGCAGTGTTAATTGGACGTGAGGCATTACAAGAGAAGAGACCATTGGATAAGACCTACTTTCTGCCTAGCACTTGGGATGCATATTGGTACTGCATTGCACTGAATATCTAATCAAAATGAGGGTTCAATTAATGGGATCAAAGCAAGTGGATCTTTGTTCCACAGAATATGATCTGGTGCTGCCGGCAGGACCCCGGGAATCTGTACTCTGCTGGGTAAAAGTCACACAATGTAAAGTGTGAACTCTGTTGTAACTCCTGGGAATATGTGAATGGCCCAGGCTTCTGAAATCCACCTTCACCCTCTGTTCAGAAAGGGGTATTCAGACCATAATCTCACCGAAGACCACCAAGCCCTGTACTGCATCTTTTAGCCACCTTTTAAGAAAGAAAAAAAAGTTGGACAGTTATAGGACAATTTTGGTCGATGGTCCCAACAGGTGCCAATCCGATTTTCGATTGAGTTATGGAGCACCAGAATCCTGTGCAGTTACTCTGCGATTGGGCTAATGAACCTTCGATTGAGCACCAGAATCCTGTGCGGTTACTCTGCGATTGGGCTAATGAACCTTCGATTGAGCACCAGAATCCTGTGCCGTTACTCTGCGATTGCACCTTTTCTCTTCCATCCAATTTCAATCTTCCTTCACAGCGCCTTAAAACCAATGTGCCGATAAAGCATTTTGTAAACCATTGAAACCCTGACCGCAATTTAAATATATTGACAAATTACAGCACCTACAACCCCTCCACGGCCCAATAGTTTACCATACACCTCTAGATCTGGAAGCGAGACAACAAATGGGACTCGAAACAGAGTCCCTTTACTAGTATCGGGATTCCAAACCAGGATCGACTCCTTCATTGCTTAACACTGTGTAACGCCACAACTCCCAAAAGCGCAATACATTGGGTAATCCTCTTTGTATATATTGTAATATTATGAAATAGTAGTGTTAACTTGCTAATTATCAGCCAAGGGTACAGCTGTATGTAAGCAGGGATTCACAAGTGCATTCTTTTGTTCTCCCTAAAAGTAGGCTAATGTTCCTCCCAAGGGAAACCTAGGGAGTACTAGTTAGTCAGGTTCTGCCCTGTGTTGCCACCTGCACAGATGCGTTTTATTATTTCAGACCAAAGGCAACAGAGCAATGCCACAAATAGCTCTACAACCGTTTCATCCGCTACTCAAGGTGCTGTTGAATTTGGAACACCCTTGAAGGCATTCATTCAAAGCATTGGAAATCTCTTGAGATTTATAGGAAAGACAACTTTGTACGAGTAGCGAATAAGAAACACTTATTTGATGCTCATAAAGTGCATTGGTCTTCAATGTTCTCACAGGTAAATACAGTAGAAAAGGAGGATTCTGGGAGAAACCTAGAGGCAATTTAGATTCTAACTGAAGACATTATAGGGACCTGCACAAGGAACAATGTGAGAAATCCAGGCACATATCGGTCCTAAGAGGCGAAAAGAGAGACACTCCGAAAGAAGTAATGTCCTTCCAGAGGAGGCTTTACACAAGCTGTAGACGTCTGAATTAAATGGCAGATTCTGAGAAAATTAACTCCTTCTTGGAAAGGATAAGAAAAGAAAAGTAACCAATGAATCTAGTGGCCCCTGTTTGTGCTACCGACTGAATCCAACCTTCTCTGGCTATTCCCTCAACTCTGGCCAGGAAAGCCTGAGGAACTTGGGCTTCCAAGTGATATATGGAAGCTTTTGGAAGTGGGGGGTGCTTCGGCTATTGCGTAAACAGATCTGGGTGGTGTATACGCATGGATATGGTGACATGTCAATATGGCACTCTTTGGTGGGGGTAATTGAAAGGACTGCCACATAGTCTAATTTCCTTATTAAATGCAGAGAACAAAATCAATGTGAATTATTGCTGACCGTTTAGGCCCCTGGATGCCACAGCCACTTTTATTTATCAGTAGACCAGACTAATTTAAATTGTGCTGCTGAACGTTGCCTCCTGCACATGCTCCACTATGTAATGCCCATTTCTCAACTCAGAAAAAGCCTTTGACACAGTGAAATGGGGGTCCATCTCCACATTACGGTCGTGGCCTTTGAAATCTACCAAACCCATTGTCCTTAATGGTTGGCAAAAGCGCATGCAGGGATAATGTCATGCATGGGGCTTTCACCAGGCTAACCCTGTAATACTGGCATGGAAAGGGCAAGGGGTGGGCGGATCTCGACTGCACTATATGCGGATGACTGAGGTCTACATTGAAAACCTAGAACTAATCCTAGCTCCATTTCAGCCTCCTGAGGATTTGACGCCATTTCTGTCATAAACTGAACAGATGGAACACAATGCCTAAACTTGAATATTAGGCATTTTAGGGGCCCATCTAAAACAAATGTGACCCTTTTAGGGGGCTTCACTATTTTTGGTGGACGTGTATTGGTAATCATTTCAAGGAAGGAAAAAAAAGCCTGGTGCAAGATGAGCCTTCCAAAATTGAGGATCTAACCCCGACAACCCCTCTGTATGTTGGAGCAGGTGACCCTAATCAAGATGTCTCTACTTCAAAGGTTTTTGTACTTGTTTATGGCACGTCTACTTTTTTAGTTTTCTTGTTTTTTTGCAAAACGCTGCCCACAATTACATTTCTCAATAAATTGTAAAGAACACGTTAGCTCAAGAAGGTCAAGGGAATCTTTGACGAATGGTGACCTTTGTCGCCACCTTTCAGTATTCTATTTTGGCATTGTTGGTTACTGAATAGAAACTCATTATTTAAGCGGTGGAGCATAAAAGCTGGTCTTTTAGTATGCAGCATAGGGACATGAATTATAGAGCGGCCAGGTAGTTCACAGGGGTGAAGGTATGTCTGCTGCTTCAGGCACCAGGACTGCATTATTCTGTTTATTCATAAACCTGGGCTTTTGTGTTACGGTGCTGAGGGGGGTGGGGGGCGGATATTTTGAGCTGGGATATTTTTCTTTTTGGCAGCTGGCAAGGTGGTACTGTGTAGATGACCGCCCTTTTTAAGTATCTCCAGGTATGGGATCGCTTCAGTGGAAACAATCTCCCATTCTGCAAATCTAATTGACCTACAGTTTAACTTGCCGATCTCTGGGCAGGGTAGAATCTCAGGACTCTATTCAGGGTTTAGAGAAGCTACTGTTCGGGATCTCTTTTGAGACCAAATGCTGGATAGTTCTATATCCTGCAATTGAAATTTTACCATAGTTAAAAATCAATTTGGTTTTTGCCTTGAAAGTCTAACTTTCCATACTCGAAGAGAGGTCAGTGGCTGGTTTTAATGTAACGTTTCTTACAGCGTCCCCAAGATACCCGCCTCCAACGGGTAATTCCTATGGCTTTCTTCATTGGGCTACTGGAGTGGCCTTCAAGAAAGCCTGGGTGTCTTCAACTGTGCAATTAAGTCACCAATATGTACTACAACATTAAGCGTTTTACTTATCGCGGTTTCCTACAACATCACAAACGTCAAGCTGTTGAATCTTTTTCTACATCATAGAACCCTGTAATCAAAGGGAAACCACCAACCAGCCTAGAGCCCTTGTGAGACAGGTTCAATACCCACACTGTGTTATTTTACACACACAAGCGTCTGAGTAGCATTTCGTTTTTTGTTGGACGCAAAAACCCACACACTTCTTATTTGTATTATTTAAAGTCACTTTGATAGCCTCCTCGCATGGAAACAAGCTGTTATGAAGACCAGAGAAACTGGCGATAAGAAGTCAAATGCAAAATAAATTCCCAAAACTGTGGGGCCCCTTTAGCAGTCATCTGAGCTCAGACTGAAGATGGTATGCCACTTGTAATCCTCTCACCCATATTATTCTTGATTTTAATCAATTTTCTTGCCCACATATCTGCAACTCTTCCCTTTTTGATTGTTTATGCAACAAATGGCCTTGCTGCTGATAATGGGACATTGTACTGGATGAGTTCTTGTGGCTTTTTTAACAAAGCTGTTTTCTTCACAGGTGCACTGGCTTGAGCAGCAGGTCTCGAAGCGCCGACGGAAGAGGGATCTGATCACCGAGCCAACGGACCCGAAGTTCCCGCAGCAGTGGTACATTGTGAGTAGTGGCCGTGCGGCCAGCATCCCTGCCTTTTGCCGATGGTTTCCTTGTTTGCATTGCTCCGAATTTCTTATTGTTTGAGATCACCTATCTCAAAGGTTTGCTACAATACCCAATTGAAGTTCCGGCCAGCCCACCCTGAACCCATGACTAAACACATTTTCTTGCCTAGACGGCTCGCATAGAGGTGTGAGATGAATTAAGACTCCTCTTGTGCTTAAGTCAGCCATATTCTGGGTACTGCTTGATGGGCCCCATACTAGTAGCATTTACTGTTTCACTGTAGCAACGTACAAGCTCTTAACACGAGGATTGCTGCACTCATGGTGCAGGCCCTTGGCGCGAGGATTGCTGCGCTCATGGTGCAGGCCCTTGGCGCGAGGATTGCTGCGCTCGTGGTGCATGCCCTTGGCGCGAGGATTGCTGCGCTCATGGTGCATGCCCTTGGCGCGAGGATTGCTGCGCTCGTGGTGCAGGCCCTTGGCGCGAGGATTGCTGCGCTCGTGGTGCAGGCCCTTAGCGCGCGGATTGCTGCGCTCGTGGTGCAGGCCCTGAACACGCGGATTGCTGCGCTCGTGGTGCAGGCCCTGAACACGCGGATTGCTGCGCTCGTGGTGCAGGCCCTGAACACGCGGATTGCTGCGCTCGTGGTGCAGGCCCTGAACATGCGGATTGCTGCGCTCGTGGTGCCGGCCCCTGAACACGCGGATTGCTGCGCTCGTGGTGCAGGCCCTGAACACGCAGATTGCTGCGCTCGTGGTGCAGGCCCTGAACACGCGGATTGCTGCGCTCGTGGTGCAGGCCCTGAACACGCGGATTGCTGCGCTCGTGGTGCAGGCCCTGAACACGCGGATTGCTGCGCTCGTGGTGCAGGCCCTGAACACGCGGATTGCTGCGCTCGTGGTGCAGGCCCTGAACACGCGGATTGCTGCGCTCGTGGTGCAGGCCCTGAACACGCGGATTGCTGCGCTCGTGGTGCAGGCCCTGAACATGCGGATTGCTGCGCTCGTGGTGCAGGCCCTGAACACGCGGATTGCTGCGCTCGTGGTGCAGGCCCTGAACACGCGGATTGCTGCGCTCGTGGTGCAGGCCCTGAACACGCGGATTGCTGCGCTCGTGGTGCAGGCCCTTAGCACGAGGATTGCTGCACTCATGAACACACTCTTAGCCCACTTGGATGTGCTACTATGGTAGTGGAGTGCAGGCAATTGTTGGCCCACGTCTACATTGATAAAGCAATGTCGCGTCACAGTTCAATGCAGGCATCCAGATTCTGCGGCAACTAGACTGTCCGAAGCTAGTATGCAAAGCACTTTATTCAATGCAAGTGTCTATGCTGATGACGCCCCAGAGATGCTGCCCGACGCACAAGGCATAAGTGGCATAAGACCCAGTGCATCTGTAGGCTGGTACAAGGCATAAGACCCAGTGCATCTGTAGGCTGGCACAAGGCATAAGACCCAGTGCATCTCTAGGCTGGCACAAGGCATAAGTGGCATAAGACCCAGTGCATCTGTAGGCTGGCACAAGGCATAAGACCCAGTGCATCTGTAGGCTGGTACAAGGCATAAGACCCAGTGCATCTGTAGGCTGGCACAAGGCATAAGACCCAGTGCATCTCTAGGCTGGCACAAGGCATAAGTGGCATAAGACACAGTGCATCTATAGGCTGGCCCCCACTGCACGCACTCAATCCAGTGACATCTACAGGAAATGTTCCTGAAAATCTTTAAATACCGTGAGGAAAGCTCACCCAGAGTCCAGCATCCCAAGCTCTAAAGCAGCGCCTCGAAGCACAACAGACTATGGACACTCCATGAAGCTCCTGAAATACAAGCGGTTAAAGAAATCTGTCGCGAAGGGCCACAGCCCTTGGCCAGCGAGCGAGGAATACCCAGTAGGAAACCATTTTTGGCATTCGGTTGGTTGCCGCTTGCCCGCAGTCATTGCATGACGCCTGACCTGATGCTACTTATAGACTTCTTCCCTGTTAATCACCCTTGGCCAGTTCAAGAGGTGCCTTTTGCGCTCTGAGTGCAGGTATTTCAACGACATCTTTTCCAATTGTCCCAGAAGACCTCTATTTTGGTAATGAAGAGACCTTTGTCCTAACAAACCTACGTAGTTTGTAGACTTCCTGATGTCACGAATATAAATTGTAGGGTCTGAGATCAATGTTTGTGATATTTCTTGAGTTTGTGTTAATGGTGTAAACTGGAAATTGCCAGTGCATTCTCACTGGTAGTTCTGGGGCGAGAAAGAACGGGGTTGAAAGGATAAGGAACTCATGGTGGCAACAGTAAAGACAGACACAAGTGATCACAGTTCAAGGTGTTTATTGAACTTTATAATGGCAGAAATAAACGCCTAATCTAAATCTAAAATGGAGCAAGCTACCACTATCGAATAATAAGGCAGTCCTAGTGGCGTCTTGTCAAATCCTTACTACTAAATTACAAGAAGAGTGCGGGATAATGTTCACCAGAAAAGAAATGTGTGTTCAAAAAATGGTAATTAAGACTGGGTCTCCCTTCTCCACCTTTGAAGCACAGCACACTCCTTGGCCTTGTCAACAGAAGGTCATAGTTCAGTTCAATGATATCAAAACCCCTTCAGAGTCAGTCTCTTCTTCTTAAAGTCTCTTGCCTTAGAAACTGACTCAAAGTAAGAAACAAAGGTTCTCTCTGTGATCGTACACCTTCGGTAATGGTTCTTCACTCAGATTTCACAATGACCAACAAGCAGAAGTTATTTGGACTAATGCTCTTTGCCCCTAGGATCTCGCTCTGCCAAGCTCGGATCCTCCTTACAAAAACGGGCCTCCCTCCGTCCGGTTCCCTACTGCCTTTCCTGAATACAGTTCATGTATTGCTCCGTGTTCTCAGAGAGAAAGGTTTCTTTCAGCATCCCTCTGTCGCGTTCACACTTGCCAATTATCACGGTTCACAATTGTAGTGGAAAGCGGAGTTCCCTTCCCCTAGCTTTCCTCTGGCAATGGGTCAGAGACTTTCGATTGTACAAGGGATATGACGTGATCCTTATAGGACCACTCTGACGCCTCATGCCACCCTTTCCTATGGCCTTCTGGTTATCGTAGGTTCAAAAACTGGTCCCGGTCAGAGCGCCATGCAGCGCCAGACCCCTCTGCACCTGGACCTTGCTGGGCTTTCTTTAAAGTTCAAACATACACACAAGTACTTTCTTCTTACATTCAAAATATTGCTACTCACAACCTTGGGCTTAACACAGTTTGGTTTGATATCAGCCTCCTCTGGCTCACCGGCTGTGCCGAACCTGTTGGCTTCTTTGTTCTCTGGAGTCAAGGATAGTACCACGGTAGCCAGCTTGCCTCTCCGCCTGCGTTATCAACACGGGAGGCCCCCATGTACCGTTGACATCTACTGCTCTACACGCCAGCTGTAACTCCCGGTCTTACGATTACCCTTCTGGAGGCTTCGCGGATCTGTTTTGAAAAGGGCAAGGGCAATTCTCCCTTTGTCCTTCCAGGTCTCACCGCTTTTCTTCTCCCTTTGTACTGCCGGTTTGGTGTAGCGGTCTCCTCGTGTGTTCGGCATTGCTCGAAAATGTGCTTTCATGCTTTCGTCTTTTGTCCCTGTGGGTGAGGTAAAGGGTCATCAGGTGTGCGTGATTGTCAATTGCCTGACTCTGCCTGCCCGTGTGTTGGGACATGTCAGTTAAATGGCTCTGGTGTTAGTCCGTTGTCTGTTATCGTGCAAGGAAATATTTGTGCGGAAAAGAGGTGGGTAAGAGCTTCTAAATATCCTACAGGGTAGGATGGGGAAAAGGTGTTACAAGGAAGGGGATACCGTTTCTCAACCCTCAGTGTCCCACTTGTCCACCCCGAAGACCCCTCATCCAGGTGATCCTCCCCTACTGGTCACCCACAGGAACTGGATCCAATAGTGATGGCCGTGTCCTGACCACCGGGTGAGACACCTTCAGGTTTCTCACAGAAGACTGCATTTGTTTCTCGTGCTCCTCCTTTTATCTTAAAGGGACACTGTATGGAAATATTAAAAATAAAAACTCCCCATCAGCCGCAGATTTTATAAAAAAGGCACCTTAATTCAATATTAATAGCAAAGTTCTGGAAATGGCAGTTAAACTGACACAGCGGGCCGTTCTACAGGCCAGAAATGCAGATAGGTGCGCTCCAGCAAAGAAGAGCTCAGTGGGGTTATAACTAGTGACTAGTTGGAGGGATTTGGTGCTCTGTCCCCCTCTCTCAGGATTGTGTTCCCATTGGAAACTGCAGTGGTCCTGGTTTTTGCTAGTAGGTCTTCATAGCCGGCAGCAGGATTGCACAACCTCGCACAGAGGAAATGCTGCATTTTACAAGTTGATATAGTGTTCGTTTCTGATAAATTCATTATAATGTGTTTCTTTGAACAGTAACACTTAAAACCCCTTCTCCTGCAAACGCTACTGAAGTTTAGTGCATTGACACTAACTTTCAAGAGTTAGTCCTACTTTTATGTTAGTTGCCCTGTCCCGGTTTTTTACATGTTATCTGCACTTCTATTTTAATGCCCGCGCAAGCTTTGGCAAGCCTGCAACATGGCCGCCATCCAGCTTCCCAGCAGTGCCATGTTGTGTCTGGACGGGGTCCAAACGAGCAGGTTTACATATTGACGTCCACCGTCTGCTGGAGACTTACCACTTCAGTGGTCGGTTTGCCTGGGGTACTGAACACTGCACTAATCTTGCCTCGCTCCAGTGTACGCGCGGTTAGTGCAGTGCTCGGCCTGCACATGACTGCACCCTCGTGCGCCGAGATGCACACATCCGTGGCGGGAAAGATACGGGTGCAGAATGCATACATGCCAACCCTCCTGATTTAGGCAGGAGGCTCCCGATTTTTTGCGTGAAAAATGCTATTTTTCACGTTCTCCCGCCTAAAATAAATCTTTGCCCAATGCATTCCTATGGGAAAATCTTTGGCTCCCGATTTTTCTGACGTAATCTCCCGCACAGGTGGGTTGAAATGTTGGCATGTATGAGAATGCAGGCCTGTCGCTCGAGTTCCCTGGGAAAGCGGTTTATCAGGTGCTGGAGTGTGAAACCGCTCATTAGGTGGGTGGGCAGGCGGCCTCCATTACCCGGAAGCACATTAATAATTGCAAGGCTGCACGCACCCCCGCTTTTCATTACATGGTGTGTGTAGACTTAAAGGGCGCCCCGGGGCTGCCTGCGGGTCCTGATGCCACTGCTTTGTTTTACATGAAACATTTCTTTGCTCGCTGTAAAAAGGTTAAGTAAAATCGCTGTATTCATGTCTGTTGGCGTGTAAAAATGCGAATGAATTGCACTTGCTGTGAATGCTGTTGTCACTCAAACTTCTGTTTTAATAGTCGGTATAATGAAGATGAACATGGTAGCTCGGGGGGTAGATGTGATTGTGTGCGATTTTGTGTTTTGACGTGAAAATTTATTTGGAGCAGGAGCGAGTTCATCTCTGGGTGGGCGGGGAAGGCGGGGGCGTTGGAGGGTTTGTAAATCAGATGGCCACAGACTAAAAATGGCAGAGTATTTCAGCGATTGATCCAGATTAGGGATTTGGATAAAGCTACTGGTGTAGGTTGACCAGACCTCCTGGTTTTGCCGGGAATTTCCCGGTATTTGGTGCTCTGTCCCCCTTTCGCAAGATTGTTCCCATTGGAATCTGCAGTGGCCCCAGTTTTGGCTGACGGGCAGGAATGCACAATCTCACACAGAAGACATTCCGTATTTCACAATTTGAGTGTTAGTTTGTGATCAAATAAACATATAATTAATTTAACAGTAACGCTTAACCCCCTCCCCCCTTCTCCTCCAAACGCTACTGTAAGTGTAGTGCCTTGACGGCCACCTTCAAGAGTTAGTCCTACTTTTACTTGCCCTATCCTGCTTTTTACTTTTTAAATCTGGTCAACCTATACTGTTAGGAAAAAAATTGTCCATATGCACCCTCTGCGAGAGCGAGCACGGCTAAATTACCTGTTCTTTGGGAAGGTAGAGAGTTGGCAGCTACACTTTAGCTCACTGTACCTTGCACAGATGGGAAATGTCCATTCGCACATCAGTCTTTGTCCCGCCCACACGGGCAGTCCAGCACCGAAATGCTAAGGCAATTCCCTTTGCTTCTTTATTTGAATTTTAGTACTTAGAACAGAACTGAACAATAAATCACAAAATATCATAACACAGCATAAAGGATATATACATATAGGAATAGCAAAAGGAAAGAATTTAGCGATGAACTAGTACTTACTCAAAAAAGCTCCCCAGACCTTTGTATATAAACTCAATTTCCCCATTTTTCTGTATATAAATTTCTCAACATTCGCTAAGCAGTTCATTTCTGTAATCCAATCCGCCAATATTGGTGAGACACACGATTTCCAGCTCCTCAAATAGAAGCACCTCTGAACAAAAATTTCTTTTCCGATAGTGAAAGGTCGTCCAGTAAATCATCACAGCCCAGCACCATAGTCTTAAAATCCAAGTCAATATTTAGGTTCAGAACCCCGAGACAAATAATACAAACCTCATGCCAAAAGCCACGAACCCTCACACAGTCCCACAGCAAATGTTCCATACTGCCTTTCTCACTCCAACAACACCAACAAACATCAGAATCAGACAAACCTCTATTTTTAAGCCTTTCCAGGTTCCAAAAAACTCTATTGAGAATTTTGATTTGTCTCGACCGTTCAGTCAAACCTATCGAACAAAGCTTCACATTCGCACACATCATAAGCCACAGGTCAGAAGTGATTTCACAACCCAGTCTTCTGCTCCATTCATTAAGTAATTCAGTATTCTCCTTATAGTTCGATACAATTCGATGATACACCCTACTCGCAAGCGACTGAACGCCAGCAGTGAAAAGTTCAACATTCACATCCCCATCACAATGCACTTCACCAATACATCTCTTCAATTTCCTGAAGTCCGAGATAGAAACATTTTCAACAGTAAAAGTAGCACTTAACTCGGCAAAGTCAATCCATTTTCCATCTTTAAAAACATCACTAATCCATTGAATTCCGCCAAGAAAACACTCCGGCCAAAACAACAACTTGCCATTGTCCGTTATAGCTTTATTCAGCCACAGAGATGCATCAGGCGATTTCAGAGCAACCGAGCCACACATCATAGATATTCTTCCAAACGTCTCTTAGAAACTCCGTCAAGGGGCATCTATTACCACGTTTGCTAACAGTCGTGAATATCGCTCTTGGTGCGAGTGGGCCCATCACACTTGCCTCTGCCATCGCCCACTCACTAGGAGAATCCTTCAAAAAGGGAAGAAAAAATTGGCACGAGAAGGCCATATGATATGCCTTAAAATTTGGGACACCTAGTCCCCCCTTCTCAACCGGGAGCTGGAGTTTCCAAAGCTTCAGTCTAGGCGGTTTCTCATCCCAAAGAAAGGACTGGAGAGTGGTATCAATCAACTTCCAAAAGGATTGACCAATCTTCAGGGGAAGCATACTCAGAATATAATAAATCTTTGGTGCAGAATTCATCTTTAGCGCATTTACCTTACCCCACAGAGATAGATGCAATACCGACCACCTTTGGACGTTCAATTTCAGTTCCTTACGAACAATACCCATGTTCTCTTCAACCATATCACTGACATCCGGAGTCAACCAAATCCCCAAGTATTTCAGCTTTTCCTCACACCATTGAAATCCGAACCCCACTACCAAAGACTTATCACAAAGTGCAGTAACCGGCATTACCTCCGATTTAGACCAGTTAATCTTATATCCAGCCACTTCATGAAACCAATTAAGCGTGTTCATCAACGAATGTAAAGACAAATCCAAGTTCCTCAAAACTAATAAAAGATCATCTGCGTAGAACCAAATCTTCTGTTCAACACCGTGAAAAGAAACACCCTGCAAATTCAAATCACCTCTCAATGCAATAGCCAGCGGTTCAATGGCTAGGACAAACAGCAAAGGGGACAATGGACAACCTTGCCTAGTGCCCCTGTGTAAATCAAAAGATTCCGACAATAAGCCATTAGTTTTAAACTTGGCCGTGGGGCGAGCATATAAAAGGGCCACCCACGCAATGTATTCCTCTCCCATGTTCATATTTCGTAAAACCATAAACAAATATTGCCAGTTAATTCGATCAAATGCTTTCTCAGCATCTAGGGAAAAAATCGCCACGTCTTCATCTAAATCCTGTGCATGTGACATGGTCAATAACAAATTCCTGATATTACTGGAAGTCCTACGGCCTTTAACAAACCCAGATTGGTCAGTGTGAATAAGCTTCGGCATGAGTTGTTCAATCCGTAAAGCAAGTAATTTAGCCAAAATCTTATTGTCAGTGTTTATCAAACTGATTGGTCGATAGTTTGACGGCAAATTACCATCCTTGCCCTTCTTTAAAAAGACTGAAATAGTAGCATGGTTTGTAGACGACGGGAGAAGTCCAGCTTCCTTGGATTCAGTATACATATCCTTCAAAAGACCCAACACCCTCTCCGGCAGAATTTTATAGAACTCAACCGGTAAACCATCAGGTCCCGGAGTCTTCCCAGAATTCAATTTACCAATGGCAAACCTGATTTCGTCAATCGTGACCTGTCTGTTCAACTCTTCCTCCTCATCACAATTAACATTTGGAACATCCAACCCGCGTATAAAATGCTCACCTTGACCAGTAACATCAGATTCATCTCTATATAAATCAGCATAAAAGGTCTTAAAGACTGCATTAATCTCACGCGGATCAAAAGTAGTCGCGCCATTCCCGTCCTGAATTGAAGTAATGGCACCCTCAGAGTGTTGTTGTCTCAATCTGTAAGCTAACCACTTATCACATTTTTCGCCTCGTTCGAAATAAGTACACTTGATCCTATACAAATCGTTATTAGCTTTCATACTCAAAATGTCATCCAGTTCCCTCTTCAGCTTCCTTAACTCATTCCTCTTACCATCATCATTCGGAGCACACACCAATTCCCTTGTCACCCCAATAATACGAGCATCAATATCTGAAGTCAACCTATCCATTTTCTTCCTTTTGCTGCTAGACAAACTTAGAGCCAGACCTCGCATTGTACATTTAAAGGCCTCCCAGATAGCCCTTTTACTGAGTTCTCCCGAAGTATTTTCCAAAACAAAAAATTCAGCTTCAGTCCGGAGCTTCTCCAAAAGGCAATTCCCTTCTGAACAAGAGTAGCAACAGCAACCCCATACACGTGTTTCAGCCTTGTTGGGCCTCATCAGTGAGGTGGAGCTGTGCCTCTCTGAGCACAGTGAGCAAGGGGTCCACGTCTGGATGACCCTAGGAAACTTAGGGTGACTAAACCCAAGTCCCTTAACCAATCAAAAATAGTCCATAGGCACCCCTCCTGTGAGAACGAACACGGCTCATTGACCTGTTCTATGGGAAAGTACCCACTTAAGAGTCCGCAGCCACACTTACTGATGAGGCACAACAAGGCTGAAACACGTGCCTGGGGTTGCTGGTGGTACTCTTGTTCAGAGGGGAATTGCCGTAGCATTTCGGTGCCGACTGCCCATGTGGGCGGGACAAAGACTGATATGCAAATGGATATTTCCCATCTGTGAAAGGTACAGTGAGAAAAAAGCAAATGGCTGCGAACTCTCAAAGTGGTTAAAAACCACTGAACAGGTTATCATGCCGTGTTCTTTCGAGAGAGCGGCCGCCTGCTACCTTTTTGTAACTATACTGGTAGCCACACACAATCGCAGCTAAACCACGAACGTGCATGTGTTCCACGGGGCCACCAGATGCGAGGATCATTCTTAAGGCTTACTAAAATTAAAAGGTGTATGTTAATACCCACTGGCTCTGCTGTGGGAGGGAATTGTGGCCAGACATCTCCGGGAACTGGATGTTGCCCAACCACCCTCATCTTCTGGGAGTGGCTGGCAGTTTTCAGCGCTGACGACACGGTTCTTCAGTCGTCTCCATGGTTCCCCGTCTCGACTCTTGCTTGGCAGAATTCTTCCCTATCCACAAATCTCAAGTGAACATTGGGCATTTTCTTCCTCTGAAATGTACCTTTCATTATGGAGAGGGGTGGGGCGGGGGGGCTCAAGACCCATCCC
Organism: Ambystoma mexicanum; assembly: GCF_040938575.1. Classification (NCBI taxonomy): domain Eukaryota; kingdom Metazoa; phylum Chordata; class Amphibia; order Caudata; family Ambystomatidae; genus Ambystoma; species Ambystoma mexicanum. Next base: position 1,477,364,868 of record NC_090934.1, read on the forward strand.
TCCACCTCCCCAGTCACTTTCTTTTGCTTACATGAGGCATCGGGCTGAGTTACTCTGGTTCTTTCGGATGTATACGCATTGTTCGAACTACAATTGTTCGAATTACAATTGACCTTTGCACAATTGACCGAATTGTGAAGGTCAATTGTTACATATATGCGGGGGAAACCCCCCCGCAACCCCCCATTATAAATATATATTACCAAACCAATATATATAGAGATATATATATGGTCAATTGTGCAAAGGTCAATTCGGGCCCTCCACTTTCGGTCAATTCGGTAATTCGAACAATTGTGTTCGAACAATTTGGGTAATACCGTTCTTTCATCTGAAGCTCCAGATGTTTACAGATTACACGCGGCTAGTGGTGGGAGCCAAGCTTAGCATGCCCAAGACCACCCTTTGAATCTAGGGCTGGATGAACTTCTGCACACTTCTCAACGTGGGCAAAACTGAAATCCTCCCCCTTAGCCCCTGATGCGCTCACCAGTCACTGCGCCAGATTTTAAAACTAGCCCCTACTCTCTTACCTTACAAGTATGTCCTCTGCTAAGGTTTCCACTTTTGACAAAAATCAAAATTACAAAAACTTGCCTAATCGTGCAATCAGTGGGGATTGGCTTGAAACGTCACAATCTTAATTGCCACCGCACTGAGAACATACCTACTGTGACGAGTCCCAATGTATTGTCACTGCTTCCATGGCAAGGGAGGCCCCTTCCCGTGAGGGGAAGGAGATGAGACTGCCACCAGATAGTCTCTCTCTGGGGGTGATACTCAGTGGATCTCATGGGGAGAGAAAAACCCTCCATGGCACCAGTGATTATCACCTTGGAAGAAGGCAGAGGCCTATACACAGTAGGGCCTGAGCGGGCAAGGCCCACCCAAACTCATTAAATACCCAGCTATGGCACAGGGAGAACCTGGTATTCACCTCCTCATCTCGGACTCCTCCTTCCTTTAACCTCAGTCAATGCCCTGTGGTCCCCTACACCTCTATGTAGAGTTGAGGAAGCCTAGTCCCAAAAGTATACTGAGATGAAGAAGAGTGCCACTGAACTCTGTTATGATCATCAGTTCAGTACTGTGACTACTAGGAAGGCTGGAACAATGAAGAATACCTATGGAAACCAACATATGCATTCTAGCTGCCAGATACTGCCTATTGGTCTCCCAAAGTACAAATTGGAAAGACTGTTATTGGTTAAGCCTGTCCCAGAGGAGCAGAGAGCAAAGTATGAATGCAGCAGAAGGAGAGATACGGGAAGAATCCGAAAACTGGGATGATGGTGGGGAGAAGCCACCATCTTTAAGGGCGTTGCCAAGAACCGGCAGGCCATGAGAAACCAAGTGCATGGAAGACTTGAGACGCCTCCAGGAGGGAAGCCACTCAGCCCAACTCACTGAGGTTGAAGCAGGGATGTGGACCACATCAGGAGCAGAGAGGAGGATCGGTCGTTCGCCCAGAGAATCGGAAAAGCCTGAGCGGGACACCATGCAGCAGGAACCCAAATACAAGGTACAGGTGCTGCCTGGGTCCATGAGGGGGTGGGACCAAACGAGCGGAGCCTAACAAGGGTCAGGGACCCGATATGAACTAAACCTGGATAATACACGGATCAAGGGCCCCAAGAGAAATCCAAAGACTGAGACATGTGCCGCATCAGTAGAGTAAACCAAGTGTCCTGGGAAGCCAATACAAAGGGGTCTGGGATCCAAGTGAACCACAGAGACAAAGCCAAATAAATGGGCCAAGCACCCGAAGGAGCTACTAAGGCAATGCCCAGAGACCCTGACAAAACCACAAAGGGAGAGATTGAAACAAACTGTATACAATATGCTATGCGCAACAGTACCTGGAAAGAGCGTACACCCAGTCTGTTCAGTTGGCCATTGAGTGAAGTTGGGGTAGAGAACCTGCGAAAGCAACACGCCAGGGTCTGGAACCCGTATGAAGTTTGGCGAGGCCCACAAAAGCCAAATACAAGGGAGAAGAAAGATCTAGTCAAGGGGCTGAAGACCAGAGCAAGTCAGAAAGAACCCCAGAAAAAATAAAGGGATCTGTGACCGACACAGACGAGAAGGGAGTTGTAAAACAAGTCGGGAGATCCCAAAACAACCCAGAGGGATCTGGGACCCATGTGAAAGAATCTCCAATCACTGCACCGCCCATCATTTCACTGACTGAAATATTGACTGCAATTGCAGCACTGCACAATGATCGGATAGATCACTCCTGCTCGCCTGCTCGGGCCCACAATCCCAAAAACCACACCCCCCCGTTTACCCCCCCCATTTACCTTTACCGCCGACATACTTGCGTGGTGCGGTGATGACACCGCAGGGACTTTATCTTTTTTTATTTTTTATCTTATCCTCTGCTTACCGTAATGGTAAGCGGAGGACACACCCCTGACACCCATTGCTGCGTCGAAGGAGAGCAGGGGACACCCCTGCTCTGCTTGGGTGCAGTAATGGTGGGTCAGGATGTTTTTTACCACGCTCAGGGGCAGTTTTAGTAATGTCGCCACAATCATGGAGACATTATGGTACAAATCCTTAAGACATTTTCTGAAATTCTGTGTTCTATAGTGAAGTCTGGCAGGATAGTGCACCAGAATTCACACAAAGTTTGGAAATTGATACTTGGGAATTGTGTTTTAAAGGGTCACTTGTGTATTCACGTCACAAATCGAACTTTAAATGTCTGTGTCCAGAATGCGAGAAGCCTCCTTCTAGGTCAAGAAGACGCCCAGTTCTTCTTGGTTTTGTGTAAGGAACGGAAATGGTTTTGGACGCAGGACATTGGGCAACAGCTTTTAAAAGACATCCAGACCGAGTCCTTGGGGTTTTTGTTGAGGTCAGGCAACCACTCCTAGAAATAGGGCAGGACAGGTTTTGCCTTTTCTATACTTCATAATAGTCTTTGCCTCCCGCCCAATGGCAGTTAGTAAAGGAAAGAATTGTCCAAGAACTCCCGCAGTATATAAAATATCACGACGTTGGCGAATGGCTGCTCATGCTGGATAAAGTCGCGACACTAGAGCGTCCTTTTCTGGTGGATAATTCTTGTCCGACTGTAATATCTGGGTTCGCTGACACCGTCAATACTGGCTGCCAATCGCCTGTGCAGGTCTCTGACATCACAATGACCAGGGATAAGAGTAGCCAGACTGAGCCAGATGTCTTGAACATTTTGAAACCGCTGGTTCCAGAAACTGTGGTCTTGCACTCCCCTGTCTCCATATCTTTACTTCCCTATATATGTACTTCTGCAAATGTGTGTGGTGGGCAGTCGCAGTGGCAGTTCTTCTTTCATGACCTTTTAAAGCTTGCTCTAAACCTAAAACCCATCCTTTTGGGACTGTTCGCAGCAAACTTGAGATGCCACCTATTGCTAATTAATCATTGCGAGAACTATTCATGGGCCCAAGACATTTTATTATCTCCAATCTCTTGCCACCTCAAAGAAGACGGAACCTAAACATGCCCTTAAGAATGAGGTGATGGCCGGGCTTTGAGAGAGAACTGGACCAAGTATCCTTGGGAGTCTAGATCTGAAGTTTTTTTGCGTAGGATTAAGTTGGGCAATTGGTGCTCAGAAGTTGATAGAGATTGTGTAGTCATTGGCTGTGGCCCTAGTAATGTTCCCATCTTCCTAGCAAACGAATCATTTTTTAAATGTGCCCTCGACCCCGAACCTGATTGTGGATTGTGCATAATGTTTCCTGTCCTGGTTTGTTGTTGTGGTATGTTTGTCTAGTGTGTACTGAGACTCCTGACCATCGTGCTCCGAAGCGTGCCCGACCCCCAGCCTAGGCCCTACTTACCTACGCAGTACATTGAGAAATAACCTGACCAGACACATCATCGGACTCTGTGCCCTCCTCACCGTTGGCAGATTCGGAACACACCGCCTAGGTCGGCTTAGTGCTGCCCAGGTGCCCCCTCCTTGCCTTTTTAGTCTGACGCTGAGAACTACATCCGCTGTCGGCTATCCCGCGAGACTCCTCCATTCTCTTGCTCACCATCGTCCCCCACCTTCCTGTCTGCTGCTGCTTTCCTCTCAGCCCTTTCCCTCCGTTTGCAACTTCTCTCCCTTCGCTGGCTTCCGTGTCCTGAAGTGACCTTTAGATTGCACGGGTCCACCTCGAAAAGGTATAAATAACACCTGGTCTAATATTGCCCACCTCGAAGACCTCCTACATTGTTGCCTTAGTTTTCTCACCACTTCGAGCATCGAGTGCATGTTGTCCTCCAGACTATTTCCCAGATCATTCTACCGCCATTTTAAAAATAAATAAAAAATGCTTCTCTGATAAAGGCAAGCACATAATGTTGTTTTCTAGACCAAGAAGCCCCAGTGAAGTTGACTATTTGTGAGTTTGGTTTTGGTTATTTTTATAGAACGTCACATTTGGAAAAAATGCCTTCAATTTGGTGAATAAGATTAATGAGCACATGTAGCTTCTCCAGCGTTCGATCTTCCATGGATTCCCGCGCTGTGAATATTCCCGGTCGCCAGGCTGGGAAATACTCACAGCACAGGAATCCAGGAAAGATCCAATGCTGGAGAAATGGAGTTACAGGTAAGAAACTACTCCCTTCTCAAATGCCATGCGAGCACAGATCAGGGAAAGGGTAGACTCGAAGTAGCAGGTGGTGCTGTAAAGTAGTATATATGGGCACCTGTGCAACGTCATTATCCACGTACATATGTGGACAAACTGTCAGATTTAGACATGCGTGTCTCATGCTGTATGATGATGTTGCTGCTTAGGGGAAATAAACTCTTCTTTCATATACAATATGTAGAGTGTGAGTACCAGTGTGTTACAGCCATACAAGTCATTGCTGCCTTATTCAACAATCCATGTTTTATGGATGTACAAAAACATTTGAACTTTTGAGATCTTATAGTTAAGCATAAACAGTTGGACTATGTACACTGTTTTGGAGAGTATGTCCTTGCAGCAGGGTGCAAAATGTGCACTTGCCACTGGCAAGTGGTATTTGACTCTTGGCGAGTAAGGGTGTGTGTGTGTGTGTGTGCGTGTGACTGACTGACTGACTGACTGAGCCCCAGTGGTCCAGGGATGAATATCGGTTTCTAAACCATCAATCGGCCCCACACCTCTAGTACACCAGAAGGGATCCGAACAGATTGCAACACAAGTCAATTATAAACCACCTTCTCCAGTTTTGATAATGCAGACGGAACAGCAGGCTCATCTCCGCAGAGTCGTGGATCGTTTGTTAGTTTCAACACACAGAAAATGCAATTATTACCCAATGAATAAAAGGGACTGTCCAGTCAAGGTTGTATAAAAATATCGACTTTATTATTACTACAACAGGGGGTAGTTGGTAAAGTGATCAGTCTTACTGTTCAAGGTTATTTGGTTTCAACACTAAGGGGCAAAGGGTCATAACTGTCTCTAGGGGCCTTCGGAGAAGGACCAGCGGGGCAGAAGCATAATGTACCTGGTGCTTAGAAGTTCTTGATGCTTCACAATGTTGAGGCGGTTCCAGAGCGCTTGGCAGCTCCTAAAGAGTTTGACACGGGAGACAGCTACGGGTAGAAGGCGGCAGGTGAGGCTGGACGGACTGCTGTAGGCTGGCCTACATGCGGCTTGCGGTCAAGAATCGTTCTCTGTTCTGTTTGGTGGATCTGGAATGCTGGTCGATGTGTCTCGGAGGGCTCTGGCGACTGCAGCGTGACAGTCAACGGTGCAGCCGGTTGCGGTTCAAGGACTCAACGGTCTCAAATGTTCTTAAGAGAGGGACGGTGCTTGATGCTTATGTGGCACTCCTACTAGCTTCTTTGCAGGGCTTGTCGTCCATTTAAGGGGGACGGCCCAAAGCTTAGAGTGTTTGAAGGCGAAGCGGCCTTGTCTTTAGTTCAGATACTCTCTCTGACACTTCCCATTTAGGAAACTTGCTGTCAGAACCTAGCAGGGCACACTGTGTGCTCGCTGGGTACCGTTTCTAGAGCTGCTGGGTGGGTCATCCGAGTCTGGTATCTCCCTCTGTTTCCTGGGAGATGTTTAGGGGCGGGATCTTGCGTCCCTCTGGGAACTCCTGGCCTTCCTTCAGCGGAGGAAGATGTAAGTTAGACTGTACTTTCTGCCCATGTCCAAAAAGTTCCTTCTTACTCCTTTCGAAGTAGTCGGATGATCTGCTAAGTGAGGGGGCTCAGCCCTATTTTAAAGCCAAATGGGCTTCAGTGGTTGGTGCAGACTGAGCCTACCTTAATTAACCAATCCTGGGTCCCTACCAACAATCTTCTGTTATGCATGAGGTCAGCACCAGAGTGCTCGGCAACAGGTCAGATGAGGGAAGACAACATATACCCAAGTCCCACCCATCTTCCTGTCTGTTGCAGATCAAAGTTTCTCTCTGGTTAGCTGAGCCCTCTGGGACTCTTGGTTAGCTGAGCCCTCTGGGACTCTTGGTTAGCTGAGCCCTCTGGGACTCTTGGTTAGCTGAGCCCTCTGGGACTCTTGGTTAGCTGAGCCCTCTGGGACTCTTGGTTAGCTGAGCCCTCTGGGACTCTTGGTTAGCTGAGCCCTCTGGGACTCTTGGTTAGCTGAGCCCTCTGGGACTCTTGGTTAGCTGAGCCCCCGGTGAGACTCTATTAAAGTGCATGTCTCCCTTTAAGTTTGTGATGAGAGCAGAGTTCCTGTCTCCCTCAAATCACATACGCCTCCCTCTGAAAGGGTTCTGCTCGGCAGGGGTTTGTACAAGGTAAATGGTAGACCCACACAAGCATTATAGTGCCTTTCATACAGAGGTGTGGAAACTAGCTTCAAGTTGACGCATTGCATAGCAAAGGGGTGTTATCCCACCTTCCTGTTGTCTGTTGGGCAACCATGCCCCTCCAACAGGCTTGCCTCAATTATCTCATTAGTATGGACTGCCATCAGTCGAACTAAACAATTGAAAAGCAGATCCATGGAGCCTTTGATTTTATTATGCTGCCCATGGCCAGAAGGTGGTGTGCTTTCCCCTTTCTTGAGATGTTTTGATGTACCCTTGGCTGCTACATTCCATCTGAACATGACTGGGAGAACAGTGCCTGTAGCTTGTCTCCTCCCTGAGTACACGTGACTATGCGTTTGGTGCAGTGAGCAGAGGGAATGTGTGCAGAATTACACATTTTCATTATCAAAAAATCCCAAGCGAGCACGCACTCCCCGTGCAAATGGTGGAATTCCTCGGTGTGTGTGCATAGGCTTGAGGTGGCGATTGACATTTGTAATGGCTGGCTAACGGCTTGCAACTTTGTGGGTGCGATTTCTCGCCGTCGCCAAAACCAGTACAAAAGGGACCCTGCAATAACTCAGACAGAAAAGAGCCAAGTTAACATTACTTTATTAATGCACAAGCATTCGCGAATGGGCAGCAAGTTCAAACGTCTCGCAAAGCAAGTCGTCAAAGTGCCGCGCTTTGCCCTGCACATCGTGGTCCTTTTATACCCATCTGTTTTACATTGTCATACATTGCTGCACATAGATTATGTCCACCACAAGGCGGTTCCTCCCAGTCATGACTTTGCATCAAGGTCAACAGTTCAACATCTGCTATTGTGGTTTCCTGTTATCTGTTATTCGCTCTCTCTCGTGCCCCTCTGTGTATCTCTGTGCACGAGGCTGTGCTTACTCATTCCTTCCCCACCCGTAATCTGCAGATAGTTTTAGCAGGCTCAACATGCTTCGACATACAGTGACCAAACACAATTCTTCTGTTAAAAACAAGTTCTTGCCAGGTCAGCAGGTCTCTTTCTAGTTTGCAATTGCTATTCATATATGGCCATTAAACGCCACCGTATAAAAGAGAAGGCCTCTTCTTTTAGCAAAAAGTACATTCTTTTAACGCATATGATGATTAGTACAAACTCCAAGTGTGAGCACAACATTACATATGTATGCGTACCTTCAATCCACCCTTTGCTCACACTTGAGCATCAATCTAAACAGTCCTAGCATAAGCAGATGGCAGGAAAGCAACATCATCACATACTGTATGTACCATAATCTTCTCCAGGCCTCCCATGTCAAAAAATTCCTGTTGTACATGGCTTTTATCCATTGGATTTAGGCGCGTTATGCTGGAAGAACACATGGAAACACAGCACGACACACATACCGGGAAACATTGGATGCAGAGACAAATTCCTACAACTATTGCCGCTAGAACCAGTATAGGCGTAAGAAGTTGCCATCCAATTTCTTTCAGGAGCTTCATCCACCAGCTATCTCCTGACCCTTCCTCCTGGTGGATGCTATCCGCCACTTTATGCAGTTTGTTTACTCCATCCAGGATTCCTGTACTCCCTTCTGGTATGTAAACACAGCATTGGGATCCCACCAAAAAACAGACTCCGCCCCTTTCTGCAGTGAGTATGTCTAAGACATACCTATTTTGGAGAGCCACTAGCCGAATTGCTTTCATTTCATAAGTAATGTTTTCCATTAGGTCTGCAGATTCTTCGATTACGAACTCAAGGGCCCTGTTTAGCTTTTGGATTTCTTGACTGTTCATAAAGATGCCCGCTGGAGGAACCAGGACCCCCATCAGATCTATAAACGTTTCCCATCCTGTAGGTTGATACGTAGGAATTTTTGGGTTTACTGCTCGTTTATTTCTGCTGTGTATTTCTTTATGCAGAGTAGACGGGGCATATACCATCACAGCCGGCATTATTCTGGCTATGTAACATACCCCAACAAAATCTTTGGCTAACCACAAATAAGCCCTCTTGTTACAGACGTAGGCATGTCCTTCAATCTGTAACAATCCCTTTGTGTAGTTATTTAGATTCACCATTTGACTGCACCCCGAGATCATTCTTTGATTACCTCTTGCGCTCCTCTTAAAACATATATTCTTTGGCCTAAACTCTTGTGTGATGGTGATAGGGGGAGGAGGTTCTCTTACTATCTGTACCATAGCAGGTGCAAGCCCGATTCCCTCAGTTTTGATTTTATAGCGTATCTTTTCCTTTAGAAGGGTTTTGTTCTCTCCTCTAACATAACAAGCGGTATTCGGTATCATGTATTGCTGTGCTGACACTATTCTCATGTAAATTAATGTACACCCCGCATCCTCAGTAACTGGCGATGCGTACACTGGGATGCCTTCACTGCTATGTCGGGGCATGTGGGTGCAGATCCAGCAATCAGTTTTATTCACTACCCCATATGTTGTGTTTATTATCTTCACGTATTCATTTTTAGCATAGTCTTCCGGGTCGTGTTGGTCATAGGCATCTCGATTCCTGCTCTTGACCCAATCTGTTCTCCCTGTTTCATTTGACTCGGGCAACAGGTTCTTTAATTCATATCTAGATGGATGTTCCAGATACCAGAATATTATGGCAAATGCTATTAGTACTACTATCGTGCATACAGAAAACAAAATTTTGCCTCTTGTGGTACAAACTGGTATTTTCCTCTTACCTTCTGTGTTTGAGGAGCATACACTTATCCGTTCAGGGACTAAACCAGCATACACGGGTGTAGACATAGTTCAGTATATGGCTCAGTATACAGCGTATATCAGTTGCAACCTAGCGATATAGCAATATCCCCTATTTAAAGCACCAGTGTCCTTATTACTCTAGTAGTGGTAGGTCTCACTGAAAACCTTCATCCGATCTGTCCCACGTCTCGTAGTGCCTGTCCCAGGAGGGGAACGCCGAAGGCCCTTCAGGCTACAAGCCCGTCGTCTTCAGTAAGGCACAATTCTGCTAAAACCAACAAGAGAGTCCAAATGTTCATCTCCCTAATGATCAAAGTTCAAAACAGTGTCCTTACACGTTGCTTGGCACATACACGTCACGGGATCGGAGGCGATGGGCACACCTGTCACTGGCATCTGGCAGTACACTTGCAACCTGCGGTTTGTCGGTTCCCTTTTCTGGAGGAATCAATAGTGGCAGCGTCTTCTTGACGTGATTCACGTGGTACCAGTGCGGTTTGCCATCAACTTTTACCGCAGTTTGTGTTGCGAGGAGAACCTGAAACGGGCCCCTCCATCTGGGTTGCAGTCCGCTGGTGCGATCGAAGGCTTTTATAACAACCCAGTCACCGGGCTGCACGTCGTGACCTTCTCCTATCAGAGGAGATGGAGCTACTGCGTTCACCTGTGCATTAATAGAAATCAGTCTATTAGTTAACCCAATACAGTACTGTTGTAATGCAGGCCATGCTTGCTCAGACAATCTCTTAGGTGATATGGGGGTCCCAATACTTGGTGGACGCCCCATAACAATTTCGAAAGGAGATAAACCATGTGTACGCTTAGGCATAGTACGCATACTCAATAATGCAATAGGCAATGCATCCGGCCATTTCAGTCCCGTTTCAGCACAAGCCTTTGCCAGTTTGTTCTTCAATACCTTATTTGTGCCCTCTATAATCCCAGCTGATTGAGGATGAAAAACTGCGTGGAAACGTTGATCAATACCAAGGGCCTTGCAAACTTTGCGTACTACTTCACCAGTAAAATGAGTCCCATTGTCAGACCATAGATATCTGGGGACCGTATACAAGGGCACCCAGTGTTTCAATATGCATTGTGCTGTGGAGGTGGCACTATTGTCCCGCAGGGGATATGCTTCCACCCATCCTGAGAACCCACATTTCATCACCAAACAGTAGGAATGTTTATTTACAGGCTCCAGCTGTATAAAGTCCATATACACCACCTCAAAAGGGCAGGTGGGTAACTTACTGTGGCCCGCCGGGGCCGGTACACCTTTCCCCACATTATATAAAACACATATTTCACATTGTTTTGCCCATTGGCGACAATACATTCCCAATCTTTTGTTGTACCACACAGTACTTAAAACTTCTTCCATAGTTCTTGCGTTAACGTGGGTTGGACCATGAGCCACGCTCACTATCACAGGTAAGTATGCGTCAGGTAGTACCCAGGTGTTCGTTTTGGTATGTGCCCATAGCCCATCTACCGTCTCCTCATATTGATCATCCTTGTGCCAAGATAGTCTTTCTTCAATGGTTGCATCTGCTTGGATTTCCTTTACGCGCTCCTTCGTCCCTTCCATAGTCACATCCCTCCCCACTATGAGCTGTCGGGCTTCCCACCGAGTGTCCCTTGTGGCAGCTAGTTTAGCCATCTGGTCAGCCAAAGAATTTCCCTGCGTGACATAATCCAGTGTTTTTTATGCGCTGAGCACTTCACTACGGCCACCATTTTGGGCAGCGTAAGGGCTTGCAATAATTCAGCAATCAATCGGGCATGTTTAATAGTATCACCTTGGGAGGTTAAAAACCCACGCTCTCCCCAGAGTTTACCAAAACTGGAAACCACCCCATGAGCGTAGGCTGAATCAGTATAAATTGTCACTTTCATACCGCTGCTTAACACTAATGCTCTCGTTAGCGCAATTAATTCTGCTGCCTGGGCCGATTTTTCACACACTTTCCCACTCTCAATCAACCGTTCCCCTGTAGTTACTGCATACCCTGCTGTTGTCTCCCCATTTGGCAGTTTGAAACAGGAACCATCACAGAATAATATACCCTCATTATCAACCAGCGGGGTGTCTTGCAGGTCTGCTCTACCCTTAGTGTGTTCTTCCATTTGGATCACACAATCATGCCTAATGTCATCAGGTGAGGTGGGCAAAGGAAGCAGTGTCGCTGGATTCAAAGTGTTACACCGTTCAATTTTTACATTACTGGCAAACAGGATCATCTCATACTGTGTGAGTCTAGCTGTAGTCAAATGCTGTGTATGCACTCTATTCAGAAGAACATCTACCGTATGTGGAACTTTTACTGTTACTTCACTCCCTAGGATGATACCTGCACTTTGTTTTAGGGCTGTCGCTGCTGCAGCTACTGCTCTCATGCATGGGGGTAGGCCTCGAGCTACTGAGTCCAGAGTGCTAGAAAAATATGCACATGGTCTCTGTTTACCCCCTTGTTCCTGTGTCAAGACTGACACAGCGCAACCTTCCTGTTCATCAACAAAAAGGCAAAATCTCTTAGTATAATCAGGTGTGCCTGTTTCCAGCTCCCGTGTCTACCAGACATCTCAAGTTTCGGTGGGGGCCGATCCTAATAGAGGCATAAGGCCCCCTTTGGTCTATAGGAACCTGCACCACTCCCGCTATCTCATTCCGGCATCCTCAGGACATATCGCTTGTGTTATCCTGAAAATCATTGTTATAGTATACCCCTTCTCCACATTCTTCACCCTGGCATACACCTTGTACTTGTGTCGTTTGTTGTGGCTGATACAGTAGATTGGGGGGAGGCGGGGCCGGCCAGGGAACATCCCCTCTTGCTTGTCCGTCAAAGGCATTGGGTTGAGGGGGTTTAAACATTCTATTGTCTTGGTTGCCGTACCCACCAGTCCTATTTCCTGGGGCAAATGTTGTCTGTGAAGGGGGCCGTACGCCCCTTCCTCTCCCACCACTCTGGGGACACTGGGATTTCCAGTGTCCGGGTCTCTTGCAGAAGGCACATACATCTTGGGGTAGCCCATCCCTCCTCCCATATAGCGCACCTCCTTGCACTGTACCTCTTCCTGTCCCTTGGCCCCCTATCATGTTGCTACTATAGCCCTGTGACGGGCCGTTATAATTGTAGTTATACCTGCCTTGGGGCCCTTGATGCAACTGTTGCATCAACACTTTGGTTTTTAAATCCTTCTCTTGTCGTGCCTTTTGTTGTCCCTTTACTCTTTCCCCTCTTTCATAATACCTGGCCATTTCGAGGAGATCCCGGGGGTTTCTAGTCATCCATGTACTTTCTGCCCTCCTAATGTTCTCCTGAATTGGCCCGTGGAGCCCCTCTACAAAGTTTGTGGCAAAGTACCGTTGGCCCGTTTCAGACCCTATCTCTAGCCCACTGTGCGCTTTGAATGCTGCTTCATAACGCAGAAAGTACTGTGCTACCTCCTCACTTGCACCCTGTATCACAGCGGACAGTTTCTCCACATTCACATCAAATGGGGGTAACACCTTTTCTAGAGCCCTCAGGACTGCCATGCCATGCCCCCTTAGGGGTTCAGGATATTCCTCATGCAGTTTTCTATTTTTGCTCGCATCCATTACATCTTTCCATTTTATTGTTTCATTGTCTTTGGCACGAAAGGGGGTCCATATTTCTTCTGGGACAATGGCTAACAATATGTTATCTACATCCTCTACGGTAAATAACCCTGGTCTGAATAACTTTCCTACTTCTTTGTAGAATCCTGCCGGGTCTATACGGGGGTCGGGGATGGACTTGGTGATATGCATTAATTCAATTCGGGATAAAGGGACATACACATAGGTGCGCATCATGTTACCAGTGGCTGCCTCTATGGTGGGTTGGCACTCTCTCATTGGCATTAATAGTAACTTTTCCGTATTTGTTTGTTCACTCACAGGGGCCTGCGCTGGTGGCGAAACAGAGGATTGATGACTAAGAGCTTTCTCTTTTTTATTTTTCTATAATCTTTTAATAGTTTCTCCACCTTAGCCATCCTCCATTCTTCCGCCCCTGAATCATCCACTCTTATATTAGATAGCAGTTTCTTATCCAATTCCGTCCTAATCCTATTCCACTGGGACACATATCTAGGCTCCTTTTCCTCTTCTATATCATCCACCCTAATAAGAAGATATTTAATTACGTTTACTTGTATAGGCCAGCCAAGGCCCTCCATCAGACTCACCAGGGTGGACATGGACTGCGAGTGTATGGATGCTATCATACGATTAGCTACGTTTTGGCCCGCCTGGTCTGCATCTTTGAGTTTAGCCTCTCTTTCCCTCACCTCTCTTTCCCATGCCCTCTTTTCCTTCTCCCATTCAACACCGCCCCTTATGACTTCCGCTATTATGTCGGACATACATCCCCATAACTGAACACTGGACGCAGTCACTGGTAGTAACGCGACAGCGTCCTGATATGCTGAGGGCAGATCCGCAGTACTCTGTCCTCTCAATTTACAGTTACCCTCATGAAAGGTATATAGTTTAGTGGCCACTGTCCTAAATTCCAAAGGTGTCAAACGCCCCAATTGGTCCCGTAGGCTGTCATTGAGGGGTGTGCCATACAGCCCGGTCATAAGGATTTGCAAGTCTCCATCTCTATCCTTTTCTACAGTAGTCGTTCTCCTATGGTCTATCAACCTATCTGGGTTTCCATACTTCATTGGGAATTCCACCCTTTCACCCTCACTGTCTGCCGGTGGAGCTGTAGCTCCTGGAAACAATAATTCAGTCTTCTAGCCCTATCACATCTTCATATCGAGGCACCGGCACGGCAGGATACATACCCCCACTGTTCTTAATCATCATATGTCTATCCAACTGATCTAGCCTCTCACCCTTCTCTTTTATCTCTAGATCATGTAATTTTTGATTTACCGTTCTCTTCTGCTCCTTTGCTTTTTGTTTATTCTGAGCATTGCGCCTGCGCATTGCTTCTACCCTCCATAGTCGTATAGCCTCAAACTGTGCGGGTCTAACCCGTCTTTTTACTAACTCTATTTCTACTTTGGATATGCGGTCCACATCAAAGGACCCGGTGTCTGGCCATTTATGCTCAATCAAATCTTTTGTGTATTCGGACCATTCTTTTAAGAACAATGTTGAATTCAATCCATGTTTAATCAACATATCAAATGCAGGGGTTCCTTCAAGAGGGGCATAGTGTCTCTTGCCTATACCACTCTTGCTGGAAGCCGCTTGACCCATTTTGTTGGTATACCGCAATTGCCTAAAACACTCACCTTTCCCAAATATGCACCTATTGGCTAACAATAATAATACATCCTCCTGGCGTATCTAACATATCATATCATCATTTCAACATTACTTCTTCATAGACGGACTTACCACCGTCCTCTTCACAAACCCTGAATCATTATTTCCTTATTCCATCATGCATCCGTCCATACCACTTATCTTAAGGGTCCCGCCAGAGTGTTCCGGACCCGAAGGGCGACAGCCTGCTGTTCCACCGCCAACGGAGCCGGAAAAACAAGGATGACGCGTTGGTTGCAATCAAAGGTGCGGATTCAGTTGTTGGGGCCCCGTGATCAATTCCTTCTCCGGTTCCGCCGCGGCGTTCCTCACCCAGTGACGGACTGTCGCTCCTTCGCGTCCCACTTCTGACACCAAAATTGTGGGTGCGGTTTCTCGCCGTCACCATAACCAGTACAAGAGGGACCCTATAAAAACTCAAACAGAAAAGAGTTGAGTAAACATTGCTTTATTAACACACAAGCATTCGCGAATGGGCCACAAGTTCAACCGTCTCGCAAAGCAAGTCGTCAAAGTGCCGCGCTTTGCCCTGCACATCGTGGTCCTTTTATACCCATCTGTTTTACATTGTCATACATTGCTGCACATAGATTATGTCCACCACAAGGCGGTTCCTCCCAGTCATGACTTTGCATCAAGGTCAACAGTTCAACATCTGCTATTGTGGTTTCCTGTTATCTGTTATTCGCTCTCTCTCGTGCCCCTCTGTGTATCTCTGTGCACGAGGCTGTGCTTACTCATTCCTTCCCCACCCATAATCTGCAGATAGTTTTAGCAGGCTCAACATGCTTCGACATACAGTGACCAAACACAATTCTTCTGTTAAAAACAAGTTCTTGCCAGGTCAGCAGGTCTCTTTCTAGTTTGCAATTGCTATTCATATATGGCCATTAAACGCCACCGTATAAAAGAGAAGGCCTCTTCTTTTAGCAAAAAGTACATTCTTTTAACGCATATGATGATTAGTACAAACTCCAAGTGTGAGCACAACATTACATATGTATGCGTACCTTCAACTTGAATGAATGTCTCTTTCTTTACAATAACCAAGATGGGGTTTAAAAGGATTCTGCATATCGAGGGCCAGAGTAGTGCAGGGCAACTGGAGGTGTCCCACTTTTGTTGCTTCTTCTTTACTCTTTTAAAAATGTTTTTCTAGAAGATAGTGGCTGGATACCCCATTGGTGCTGTGGTGAGAGGATTGTTCGGACTCCTGATCCCTCTGGAAAGTTGCCCCATTTGAGTGCACACTAGTAAATGGTGATGCGTTGCACTTTACACCTACTCTGGTCTTCTATTACTGTAAACTACAGCACACCAGTGATGAGCAACTTTACTGCTAGAGACTGGGTCATGGGCACCCAATATCCCATGGCAGGCGACTAGGCCCTAAGCTAAGCCTCTTCCACCTGTCCTGCATTTCATTAAGGACATTGCAGCATCCATTCATAAATGTTCAGAGAGATTGGCCTTGCAGCTCAGGTCTGATGCCTTGGTCTCTATATTGAGTTTGCGGTTGTGCAATGTGTCGCGTGCAAAAGTCATAGCGCTTTAGACCGGCAGCATTTAGAGAAGTTCGGCCAGCAGCCGGTGCTGGGTCGTGATTACACTCCTCTTCCAATGGCCAGTTCGTGGGGTCTCTTCTGTGGAGCAGGACGTTTTGTACATAGGTAAACTTGTACACAGCAAAGGTTTCATGGATCGGGCCTCATGGTAGCCCGCTTCTACGCTGACGCTGGACGTTAGGTCTTGATGTAGCGCATTTGTACGGGAACACATTGTTGGAAGTAGTTGGCAGAATACTTTAGGGTGGGTACTTCTTTACGCCAAGAATTTGTGAACGCAGGATAGCACAGGGGCAACGTGCTGGTCTTGGAAGCAAGGCCAAGAGAGGTTCAAATCCCAGATCCGCGCTTAGAAACCAAACTCTGGTATTAAGCAATTAAATAAATAATGCTGCAAGTTCTTTTTTAAATGCCTCACTTCTGGGTGACCAGCTGACGCTTCACTGGCACCTGCATGAAGGCGAGCAGTTTATGGTCGGACTTTTAGAGTAGGAACACCATATGCCCCCATAATGCCAATCCTTCCTTTTGGAAAAATGGTGACCGGGATCAGTGTGAAAAACCTGGCAAACCTAAGGGAACCACTTCCCTAAGCTCGTTTGAACTTAAAGAATGTGTTTTTTTTAATTTTTTTTTTGTTTTTTTTTTAATAAAAAAAAAAACTTATTGGGCAGGAACACATTTAATTAAAATGTTTCAAAAAAACCTGGACAGCAATTCCCAGCTTGCAAGAGAGACTTCCGGGATTCTGGGGAGAAGGCTGACTGTTCATTTCTTAATGTTGATGGAAGAGAACATTTACTTTCTGTAAAAGCCATTGGTGCTCCCCAATACCATGAACCTGGAGCCCTGAAGCTTTAGTTTATTCTTCCTGTGGCTGTTCTATTGGATAGCACTGCTCCCAAGCCAGCAGGGAAAGGTTGGGGGGCATTGGTTTTCCTCCACTGAAGACAATTTGAGACCAACTCTTCCAACAACCCTCCAATCTGAGCCCCACTTTAGGATCTGCTTTGTGCCAGTGGCCACTACAGGCCTCCTTTGCTATGGGGTCTCAAGTGGACCATGCAGAGTTTTATTCTTCAAGTTGCTTGCTAGCAATGCCTTATTTTGCCACCATGGCTTAAGAAGGCATAGCAGTTTATGCCCAAAAACAATAACTTTGCATTACACGACCTGTGGTAGCGGCCGTATAGTTACGGTTAAGTTGCTCCGCTTGTAAGGAGAGTACTTTTTGGGCGGCTTGTAACTCCACCCCCCCCCCCCCCGGACGAATCCTTAAACTTTGCAAAAAAAGTATATGGCCTGCTCTGAAATTTGCTTGGCAAGTTTGGTGAGGTTTAGTCAAGGGGGGGCAAAGTTATATGTGGGGGTGACCCGAAACATTTCCTTTTTTATTTTTAAAATGTTTTTATTTTTTTTTGTTGCATAGACACAATGGAAAAAGGTTTTGCTCATGCCTACGGCCCAAACCGCTGGACAGATTTTCACCAGATTTGTGGCAGCTTGGTCCCGAAATGGTGTAAATCCGTCCAGTAGTTTATTTTTTATTTTTTATTTTTTTTAAACGACCAAAACGTAGGTCAAAAAGATTTGTGATAGCTGTCTGGTCCGTGGAACCACTTCCCTGTTCGGTCCGCGGATGGGCATTCGGTTGGCCTAGACGGTTAGGGACGTCATTGGACGCGCCCCCTGATTGAATGCTGAAAAGTGTGAAGGGCGTCAGATTTTTGGAAACGCCTGCCATGTTGTATTCGCAGACATCCGCCGGTGTCCAGGAACACTGCAGTTAAAACATACATTGTACTTGACAAACTTCGCAAACAATCTCTGGGCAGGTGGGGGGTGATGAGGGTGGGATGGGATATGTCCATAAGAAGCCAAAAAGCAGATGTTTTCACCCCCTAAGTCCGCAAACGGTCCATGTTCGCAGACATTTCGGATATTGGGGCATCTCTGCCTATTTCTGCATTACAGGGTTGGTGAAAAGCAGTTCTTGGATGGCTTATAACTTTGGCATCACTCAATGAAACTGGAGGACATTTTGGAATTTCATTCTAGACCTGATTCTGAATGGTTTTGGAAAGTGTGGAGTGGTTTTGTTAAGAGGGAACACATTTAGAGGGCGTCGGTCCCAAAATATTGTTAAGGCTTATAAATGTGGTGCCATTTGACAAATCTGCACACAGGTTTGCAAAACAATTTCAAATTTAGATGTAAATGTTTTTACAAAGTTTGGTGGGATTTTCTCAAGAGGAGGCTAAATTAGGGGGCTCAACATTTTTAGATGGCTTTATAATTTTGTTGCCGTTTGACAAATGTGGACAAATGTTTCCAGGAAAGACTAAATGGATTTTGTCAAGTGGGGCTAAGTTATATGACTATTGTATGTACACACATTTTGACACTTTTGAAAAAATAAAACACAAGCCAACTTGTAGAAGGAACATTGGCAAGGACCTTAAAGCATGGTTTTGCAAATGTGCGGTTTTTTATTTTTTGATGTAATGTAGGTACAAAAAATAGTGATATATCTTTGTTGACTCTGGTATAGCCAGTGGCCATCGGCAGGGGCCAGATTGTCCGGGTCATGGTATAAGGTTGTGACCCGGACAATCTGGCTACTGGGCATGACCGTGAGCGATGGAAAATTGTGTAAGTGGCCATGTCCACCTAGGACCGGCTACTTGGTAAAGTTATTCGAAAGTTGGATAGGTTTGAAAGGGAAAACAAAATGTGCTCGTGGTCATATGGTCATGGGGTTCTGTCTTCGCCTTCTACAGGCTGCCATGGAAAGGGAAGAAGGGCTCTTTACGGAGCCCCGCCTTCCCATTCCAAAGTGGCCATCTTGGAAAAAGATTTTCCTTCCTACAGCGGGATGCCGCTGCAGGAAGATAAATCTATTTTGCAGCACCCCTGGTTCCCACTTTTGGGAACCAGGGGTGCTAATGGCCTTTACCCCCCATTGCATGGGCTGCCATGGAGGATAATGCTCCCGAGCCCTCGTTATTTATTTGTAACGCGCCGAAGCCCAGGGCTATGCCCAAAGTGCATCTGCGCGCCCTGGCATCAGGGCGCGCAGATGCACTTCGCTTGGGCTGATAACTTGTGCTGCCGGGACGTTATCCCCCGTACCAGTCCCTGTAACGGGGGATGAATGCCACATTTCCATTAGCGTAACACAAAATGCTAATGGAAATGTTGGAAAAATGTATTGAGTCTATGTACTTTACTGAAAAATGTAAAGTAGATGGGGTCCACAAGGGTTTTTTTATTTTAGTTTTTTTATTTAAATGTGAAAGGTGGCTCCAAAAAAAAATGGATAAAGGGACGTTATGGTTACAGGTAAAACCGAAAAACCTCAGAAAATCACCAGTTATGGTAAGCTAAGCAACTAAAACTCGTGCCACCACCGCGCACTGCTAAGGCAAACATCCAGGACATCAGATGACATCACAAATATTCTTGATGACATCACTGACCTCACATGTGAAATTAATTTGATGTGCCTACAAGGGGTTGTGTTCATAATATTGATAACAAGACGTCAGGGGCGTTCGGGAGACCTATCATGAACTAATTAATCTATTAAAGAATGTTACCGAAATAAAACTGCATTTGGGTGTGGTTACTAATACAGGAACCTAATTATACATAGACAAAGGCAATGGCTGCAGCATGCACCATAGAAGTACAATATTTATAATCTAGTAATTTGGATAGTAAAATAAGGAATGTGATTTTATCAGAGTTTTGAGTAATGTTAAGCATGTAATAACTAGCTAACAATTCAAGACACATACAGGGAAACTAAAGTAAGGAAGAAAGAAACGGCATCATCAGAAAAATGTTAATAACATTAAAGTATATCTTCATGTATACAAATGAATTGTGTGTTTGAGGCATGCCTATTGCCCCATGTACGTGCACCACGAGCTGAGATCAAACCCTAAGGAAAGTACTTAAAGAACATATGACAAGGTTAACGTCTAGATATACAGCACCTTTTCAATTTTAATATTCTGACTGCCAATGAACAGAAAACCTGGCCTATATATGGTAGTGAAAAAAAACAAGTGGGCAATAGATGTGATGTCATCAGTGATGTCCTCTTTGATGTCCTGTTGCTTAGCTTACCATAACTGGCAATTTTTTTGGAGTTTTTTTTGGTTTTACTTGTAAGCATAATGTCCCTTTTTCAATGCATTTTCATTGAATTTCATACGTTTTTATAGGGCAACTTAACCATATTGAAGTCATGGCCTAAAGACTTCAAGCCTCTTTTCATTCTTGGTGGATCTTCATTCAGTCTTCCATGCAGCAGCTCCCCAGGAAGGCGAGGCTACTTATGTGGCCTGTGCTGGGGGCTTGCTAGGAGACCTCCGGCACCAGTCTCTGAATCGGATCTTCATGGCACCCCTTGTGCCACACTGATCACCCCACATGAGGTGCCCCAGTGCTCATCAAGGCTCCTCACCTGGTGCAGGGAGTCCCTGCTTCCTGTGATGTTATCTTGCATACCTTTACCGTCGAAATAGGCCCCCAAATGTGGCTAATGGACAATAGGACCAGGAAAAACCTTAATAGAACTATGGACACATGTCTAACCTTCAAAACCCAGTGTGTGTGAGCAAGGCTGCTCTTTCTGAGCTGTTTCTTGTTAAAACTCCAAATGATCGTGGAATAAATACTAGAGGTGAGATGGTGGCTGTTTGTGCCAGGTCCACTCCCCCCCCCCCCCCCTCCCTCACCCTCCCTCTCCCCCCGCACCTTAAGTATTTTGTGAATAACTATATAGGTACAGATAGAAAACTTTGATATAAAAATAGTGGAGTGCTCCAACCATCAGATGCCAAGCAGAGCAACTTGCCAGTTGTAATTGGGCTGCTTTCATGCAATGTTTTCTTTTTTTCCCCCCTTTGCCCCCTTCTCAGTCTGAAGGGAGTCACCACGACTTGAACGTGAAGGGCGCCTGGGAACAAGGCTTTACGGGCAAGGACATCGTGGTCTCCATACTCGACGACGGCATTGAGAAGAACCACCCCGACCTGGAAGGGAACTATGTGAGTACATGGATGACCCCCCCACCCCCACACAGGGATTCATGGAAGGGAACTATGTGAGTACATGGATGCCCCCCCCTCCCGCCCCCACACAGGGATTCATGGAAGGGAACTATGTGAGTACATGGATGACCCCCCCCCCGCCCCCACACAGGGATTCATGGAAGGGAACTATGTGAGTACATGGATGACCCCCCCCCCCCCCCCGCCCCCACACAGGGATTCATGGAAGGGAACTATGTGAGTACATGGATGATTCCCCCCCTCCCCCCCGCCGCATGGGGATTCGTGGAAGAGAACTACGTAAGTACATCGTTGACCCCCTAGTACTCCCCACCCCCCCCACCCCCCCCCCCCCCCACCCCCCCCCATCCCCCATCCCCCCACGCACAGGGATTCATGGAAGGGAACTATGTGAGTACATGGATGACCCCCGCCCCCGTCCCCACACAGGGATCCGTGGAAGGGAACTATGTGTACATGGATGACCCCCCCCCGCCCCACACACAGGGATTCATGGAAGGGAACTATGTGAGTACATGGATGACCCCCGCCCCCGTCCCCACACAGGGATCCGTGGAAGGGAACTATGTGTACATGGATGACCCCCCCGCCCCACACACAGGGATTCATGGAAGGGAACTGTGAGTACATTGACCCCCATCCCCTATTCACTGGCCCCTGCACAGGGATTCATGGAAGAGAACTATGTGAGTACATTGATTACCCCCCCCCTCCTTACCCCACCACACAGGGATTCATGGAAGGGAACTATGTGAGTACATTAACGACTCCCCACCCTCACGGCCCCTGCACAGGGATTCAGTAAAGCTTTCACAAGGGTTTCCAGAGCCATACGGTCATCTGGTCGCACTGACAGCAGGCATGTTGGGATGGCAGCAGGCCATATCGTGTGCATACATGTAGATGTGGGCCGATGCACGTTCAGGTTTGTATGGATATTAACACGTGCATCTGCCCGCTATGTGCACACGCGCATGCCTTCACTGACGCCCGTGACCCGGAGCAATGCAAGGGAGTGTGATTAATGTTTGCGCAACTTCAGTGTAAAGTTTGCATAAAAAGTCGGCGTCTTGTCCCACAATCACACCTGCATGCCGACGGGTACCATTGGGTACCTTGACTCTGGTTGGGCTGTGCCCCCTATACTGGCAGTGCCCGCCACAGTGCATTCTGGGTCACACGGTGGCATGGAGCGATTTGCTTCCACCCATAGGTCAGTCAGTGTAAGACATTCTAGTGAATACATTGGGTCTGAAACCAAGGAGACCGTGGCCCTGCTGAGCCGTATGTGTGTTGGAAATGTTTAAATGATCCCCGTTTCTTTGGTCCAGTTCAAGGCCTGGGTGTGTGCTTAGCCTGGGTGTGTTCAGCCATGCCCAAGAGAACAGGAGAGGAAATGCTCCCCAGGACCTGTCCGGATCTGGGGACACTTTTAAATGAGGGCGGCTTTTGAACTGTGACTCCCCCTGGAGCAATGGACGGGGCTGCTTGTATGCGCCTAGAAGCTTTAAAGGGATGGCAGTAGTAGTGTAGGAGACTGGTCTCTCTTGGGCTGTGTCTGCACTTTTCAGGGAGTTCTACTGTCTTACCTTCTCAGCCTGGAACAGGGTCCCCTTGTCCTGTAAGGAGCGCAGTGGGGGTGTAGGGTCTGCTGCCAGCTTCCCGTTGCAGGTCTAGTGGAGACAGGTGGGTGGGTGGATGGGTGGGTGGGTGTGCGTGCAAGACGCTCACTTCAGGAACGGGGTGTTGCTGTGCAACGTGGGTTTGCAACCCCCAATAGACTGACTCGGCCCTTCCTCCTTCCAAGGGTGATCAATCTAGTACCACAAGCACGTGTTGGGAGAATGCTTTAGATGAGCACGTGTAGGAGGGTGAGGGGGCTGGGGTGCTGCCAGCAGCTCTGTTCAAGGGGAGGGATTCAAGTTCTGCTCTTTCTAACAAGGAGTTCTTTCCCTGTTTCTCACACGCAGGATCCGCAGGCCAGCTTTGACGTGAACGACCAGGACTCCGACCCCCAGCCCCGGTACACGCAAATGAACGACAACCGGTGAGCCATCAAACGACACGTCATGTTTCATGGTCTATCTGACTGAGGGCGGGGAACTGCAACTTCCTGAGGACCGATCAGGCCACGCTAGACTCGAGCCCCTACCTGATGGGAGATCATGACATCCCTGCGAGCTTCTGGCACCCCCCCTTCTCTCTAGGACCGGTGTCCCCTCCCTGGGAGAGGGATTAAACCACCCATTCTAGGAAGGTCCAGCAAAGGCGCTCCTTGTGGCATCCTTGTGTTCAAGCGTGTTTGGGTCTTTGCACGTGGGCTGCAAGGCATGGTTTGTGCACTTGTGCATGTTTTTTAGCTGTTGACTGGTGGTGTTGAGCAAGGAGCCAGTCTGGAGCTTGTCATGGCGAGGAATGATGGATTGGGTAGGGTCCTGCTAATGGGGGGCACCCAGGAAAGTTACTTTGCACCCCCCTTCCTGTCTAAAGCAAACTTAACGCTATCCTTTCTGCAGCTTCTACCAGGTGTGTACCCCGGAATAGGACATGAGGAATCTGGGGTGTCATTGAATGGCAGAAGGCAATAAGTGGGTAATACTGGGTGTCGCGGACTCGCACAGCTGGTACCTTTCCATGGCCAAAGTCTCGGCCCAAGTGCAAAAGCACTGGCTTCAAGGGTGGCCCTGGAGCAGTTGCCTGCCAGGGAGGCCTGTGGCAGAGGGTGCTTGTGTGATCCGCACCCCCGTAGTAATCCTTGGGGCGCTGAACAGAGTGCGTGAGGCTCGCTGGGAAGAGGACCCCCGTGCAAGTGGGAGCCGGGCTTTGGTAGAGCTGCTCTTGCTTGTCCGTGACGAGGGAGGCGGCCTCCGCAGAAGGGACCAGAGGAGCAGACTCAGACTAGCAGAGGGTGGGGTTGGCGAGACTGGGCTCTGGGACTAGGCCGAAAGAAATGGGCGGGAAGCTGAAGGTGCCGGCCACCCGTAGACCTTGCAGGCTTATACCTTGAAATTCAGCGAGTCTTTCCAAGCATCCTATTGGCTGTTGCCAACTCAGTGGATGTAATGAGGTATTACAGCCCAGGGATGGGGGGCCGCAGCTGTAACAGGTGCCATCTGCCAACACGACAAATCTAGTCCAGAGGTGAAGCCGGAGGTTTGTAGAGCAAGGAACTGGGATTGGAACACCTGGTGCAGCCCTTTCCACCAGGGATGATATTGCAAAGTCGTGTAAAAGGTTAGAAATTAAAGCACAGTGTTGGTGAACGTGCTCAGGACCCTGAAGTGGACATGGTCCCGGCCGAGTAAGTGTTGGTGAACGTGCTCAGGACCCTGAAGTGGACATGGCCCCGGCCGAGTGTTGGTGAACGTGCTCAGGACCCTGAAGTGGACATGGCCCCGGCCGAGTGTTGGTGAACATGCTCAGGACCCTGAAGTGGACATGGTCCCGGCCGAGTGTTGGTGAACATGCTCAGGACCCTGAAGTGGACATGGTCCCGGCCGAGTGTTGGTGAACGTGCTCAGGACCCTGAAGTGGACATGGTCCCGGCCGAGTGTTGGTGAAGAGACGCTGAGCATTGGGGAGGGGTCTGGCAGAGAAACTGCTTACAATGAATCGCCAGCAATCCATGTCGTCTTGCTTCCAAGGCGAGCATGTGGCCCCTGAGCTATCCTCCCGAGACATTAGTCAGCATGGGTGATCACAGGGAATTGGCTGTTAGTACACCCGCACTGCCGGTAGCCTTAGAATCCCTTGGGCGAGTGAGCACACATGGGTGCTAAAGGCTAAGATAAATAAGAACATAAGAAAAAAGTACCTTTATTCCTGCTAGGCGCCACTTCCACGACAGGGAGTCTGCTTTCAGTGTTGATAACACCACCATCATCAAAACAGAAAAGGGGCTCCCAGTGGAAGATGCGTTGTTGCAGGCCTGAAGGCACGTTGGCAGTTGCGAATAATATACACTGAGGTGGTGGGTCGAAACTGCTGTTGGCTGCATTGCCACCTAGATTAAGTGACCCTCGCTTCACTCGGGCCCTTAACTTGGTTGTTGGACCTTTACTGTCGGGGGTCGGCCCACCACCTGGGTGTAGATCGCTTCGTTCTACCAGCTGTGCTGGTTCTTGAAGCCTACAGATTGTCCAGTGAGAATGCTTACTGAATAGTCTAAGGGCTGTAATTGATCTTTATAGACTTAGCCTGTGAGCCGTGCCAGGAGTTCTGGCCTGAAGACGGGCATCCAGGACGAGCTCGGCCAAGGGCGATTGCTCTGCACAATGAGGGGCCACAAGATGACTCTTCTCAAACTTGGGTAAAATATTCTAATGTGAATCCTTTTCTTAAAGTTATTACTCCCCCTCTTAAGTAAATCCTTCCCTAATCGCTCACTGAGGCACCGCACCCACTCTGATGTTGTTCCAGTATTGGGACTAGTACCCCCTCATCTGATGGGACTCCAGCAGGGAGTTCTGGTTCTTAATGGAGATCAAATTGAAACCTGCTTCACATAAATCCACAAAGTCGCATCAGTGTGTGTTTTCTTTTTTTTTCCCCACTAATTGCATGTGTGGCAGAAACCCAATTTCTCATTGCTAGCCTTTCCAATCTGGTACATGGGATGATCCTCATGACCGATCTACCATGTGCGATACTCGCTCTATCATGTCCGTAGATTAATGCTCATGACCGCTCTACCATGTGCATAGGTTGGTACCCATGGCCGCTCTAGCATGTGCACTGGTTGGTACTCATGGCCGCTCTAGCACGTGCATAGGTTGGTGCTCATGGCCGCTCTAGCACATGCATAGGTTGATGCTCATGGCCGCTCTCGCATGTGCATAGGTTGATACTAATGACTGCTCTAGCATGTGCACTGGTGATACTCATTACCGCTCTAGCATGTGCATAGATTGATACTCATTACCGCTCTAGCATGCGCATAGTTTGGTACTCATGGCCGCTCTAGCAGGTCCATAGGTTGATACTCATGGCCGCTCTAGCATGTGCATAGATTGATACTCATGGCCGCTCTAGCATGTGCATAGATTGATACTCATGACAGCTCTAGCATGTCCGTAGGTTAGACATGACTGCTCTAGCATGTGCGATGCTCATGGCCGCTCTAGCATGTCCGTAGGTTGATGGTCATGCCGCTCTAGCATGTCCGTAGGTTGATGGTCATGGCCGCTCTAGCATGTGCGTAGGTTGATGGTCATGGCCGCTCTAGCATGTGCATAGGTTGATGCTCATGACCGCTCTAGCATGTCCGTAGGTTAAGCATGACTGCTCTAGCATGTGCGATGCTCATGACCGCTCTAGCATGTCCGTAGGTTGATATTCATGGCCGCTCTAGCATGTGTGTCCCTGTTGCGGGACTAGGTGTGCGTGTGTTGTGGCGTTTGGAGCTTTCCTGGGTCTAGGCTTGAATGAGCAGGTGGATGTTGAGGTGAATCGCTTGAATCTTGTCTGTGCGGCAGATGTCTGAAGGCCTGAAGCCACAGCTGGATGGAAGCAGCCCATTGGCTGAGCCAGAGATGCCAAAGACGTCCTCTGTGTCTGCAGTTTGCCTTTTCCTGGTGAGGTGGTAACGCAATGCCCTTACTGACCCTCCATTCTGTGCCCGACTGCCTCCTATGCCCAGGCTTTAGTATCGGCCCCACTCTGGCATGAATCCCAGCCCAGCGAGGATCTGCCCAGGAGGCCATGGCTAGAAGGCGTTGCTGCTTCTTCAGAGTCCGCGTTACAGGGAAAATCTGGTTTGTGCGCCGCTTCCCACCCTACCTAGGGACCAGAACCGCCATTATCCATTGTTGTGTTGCTGAGGAACTGTCTGTGCTGATGGGATTTCTGAAGAGAGCCCGTGCCAGGCCCCCTTGGGGTGCAGAAAGTGATCTGGGCGCTAAGGGGACAGGGTATCCTATTCATGCGCTTCAGAAGAAAGGGATTGGACTTCGCTTGCGGAGGAATGGCACAACACTTGCGCACCAGGTTGCGCTTAGCAGCCTTCGAGTGCAGTCTGGCACCACCTCTGTGGAGACGGCTGGGTCCAGTAAAGAGGGCACGTGCAGCCCCTGTCCTCGCAAGCTGCAGATAGCTGAGGTTCCCTGCGGATCCAGTTGGCAAATCACCATGTATGGTCACAGGGGTGTTGCTAGGTCTGGAAGAGATCCGGGACTCTGGACTGGCTGGCCTTTTGGTTGTAGCCCCTGATCTTCTATCCGGGGCTATAGCCCACTCAGCACTCCCCTAGCAATGCCTGTTGTTGGTCAGTATCCTGGAGCCCCGGTGGTTTTAGAAGCTAGTTGTGCAACACTCATTTGCAAGTAGTCCCTGTTTCTCTGTGGTGAGCATTGCATAGAC
The DNA here is from genome assembly GCF_040938575.1 of Ambystoma mexicanum. Lineage (NCBI taxonomy): Eukaryota > Metazoa > Chordata > Amphibia > Caudata > Ambystomatidae > Ambystoma > Ambystoma mexicanum. Next base: position 1,477,392,674 of record NC_090934.1, read on the forward strand.
CGCCGTTCTTTTCTGCCTCCGGAAGCAACGGGGCACTTTACAAGTCCTAGGGGGCAGGGCTTGTATCTTTTGGCCTTTCTGTACTGGAAAGGAATTTAAGTGACAGACCGCCTGCAGGGACCCTGTGCTCGCTCTGCCCATAGGGAGGTGCCATGCTGGCACCGAGCTCCTGTTTACCTGTAGAGCCGCGGGCCCTGGCAGCAGCCTGCTGAAAGGCGCGCTAAATACTCCATCGCCACAAGGCCTGGCTTCATTCATTCAAGTAAAGAGCCTCTCGCTATTCAGGGTCTCGCCTGGGTGTTGAAGCCAATATTACTCTTTTGCTTCTGCCTGCACCCATGTGCCCCCTCCTTCTTAGAATTGGCATCAGAAACAGAGGTGCCTTGAGCATGTGTTCCATATTCCAGTTGGACCGGCCGATCTTCAGAGGCCCGTACAGTAGAGCATTGTGGCGCGGTCATTTGAGGTGGTCTTTGTGCACATGCGCGGGTCCAGTCGCCATGTCCAGAAGATGCAAGCCTCTGTGGAGGCAGTGAAGTCTTACCTTGTTGCCACAAGTCGAGCAGTGTCCCATTGCAGAGTTCTTCCTTTTCATGGGCTGTACCCTCTAGACCAAACATACCCTTCTGTAAGAGCAGCGTGCCCCCATAGAGTTGCCATTCACCAGAGAGTGAGACCCCCCCTCTGGACCCTTACCCTCTCTGCCCCAATTACTCATTTCCACAAATTCTTCCCCTTCGTACGGCCCCTGTTCCTCCCTGGGTAGATTTCTGCTTTATAAATCCTATGCATGCAGGGCCGACCCTAGGATTAGCGGGGGCTCCGTACGGCAAAAGATGTGTGGGACCCCTTTATTTGCATCGCAGATAATGTCACACAGTTGGTCCATATCTGTGGGGATCCAATAAACTGACGTTCAATATGAGTGCTAATGTTACAGTTGTTGCAATATCAGGCGTGAGGCTTATTTGGGAGTAGCCGACCGAGTGAGGTGAATCGTATGTAGAGATGGGTACCTCAAAAGAAAGTACTGTGACGAGGACGAGCAGGGCACGAAGTAATGAAGATCACCTGTAAGTAATCCAAACCTACCTAATGTCACTGCACGTTCCAAGGATGTAAGGGCAGGGATTGGCCCTGGGCCAGAGACGGCAAAGTGCTTTTGATGCAGGATAGTGCAGTCGTAAAAAAAGCCTATTTACCGGAAAGGTACCAAGGCAGTCAGAGTAAGCAATGACGCAGGTCTACAAATATCGTCAGTAGGGCTCAAGTCCAGAAAAGGTGTGTGGGGATCATTGGTGAAAGCACAGGGACTGAATGCGTCCTAAAGTGAAATACACACATTTAATTCATCTGGCCTTTCCTAATAGAAGAAAATTCAAAATAGAATTCAGCGTTGCCTTTCACAAAATGAATCCTCAGTACCCGGTAAAGAAAAAGGAAACAGCTGGAGGAGATTTTCATAGAACACTGCTGGCAAAGTATGAAAGGTGTGTGCACCTTTTAACCCCAAAATCTATATTGAAATATTCTATGGAAAGCAAAATACTAATACAAGACGAGTGCTTTGAATAAGCTTTCATGTGGTTTTGTGGCTTAATGGGTTCAAATCCTGGTGGGCGAAAACTTGGGCAATGCTGGCCTCAAAAACACCCAAGAGTGGTTGGAGTTGGCACAGTGAAAAAAGTGGGCGGATGCTGTCAACCCACATGTAAACTCAACTTGTACCCGAAAATCGGCACTGGATCAGGTATAAGCTTTTCAGTGCAGCAACCTCTTCCCACATCCATGAACCTAGTCCTCGCCACCACGTTTTGCTTTCAACAATACTCTGTTTTATGAATCGAACTTGAAAAGCACACGCATTATAATTAAAGTACTCCAGCAAAATAATCCTTATGGAAATGTTGAGTAGAGAGTACACCTTTTATTTTCACTCCATCTTGAAGACCACAAATACCAGAATGCAATTCTACAAAATTGTTTTAAAAATGGCTTGTAGGCCCCACAGGGTCTGATGGGCTGCTGGGGAGGTGGGCGACTGAAGCCCCACGGGTCTGATGGGCTGCTGGGGAGGTGGGCGGGATCTAACTGAAGCCCCACGGGTCTGATGGGCTGCTGGGGAGGTGGGCGGGATCTAACTGAAGCCCCACGGGTCTGATGGGCTGCTGGGGAGGTGGGCGGGACCCAACTGTGAGGCCCTTTTGGGTTTGATGGGCTGCTGGGGAGGTGGGCGGGATATAACTGAAGCCCCACGGGTCTGATGGGCTGCTTGGGAGGTGGGCGGGATCTAACTGAAGCCCCACGGGTCTGATGGGCTGCTTGGGAGGTGGGCGGGATCTAACTGAAGCCCCACGGGTCTGATGGGCTGCTGGGGAGGTGGGCGGGACCCAACCGTGAGGCCCTCTGGGTCTGATGGGCTGCTGGGGAGGTGGGCGGGACCCAACCGTGAGGCCCTCTGGGTTTGATGGGCTGCTGGGGCTTTGCCTTGGTCCCCCAAAGCAAAAGTGGTGTTTTTTCCATGTGTGAAGATTTTGAAAATGTGCAACTCGTGTTAGAGGTTTTTTCTTCTTCAAAGAAAATGACACCTCAAAAGGCTGCACACTATGTGGCCTTGTTCTTTCTCTCAATGTATAGAAACCTCTCCTCTCGCGGCCCCCAGAGTATCCGTGGTACCCCCCGGCCTCACTGGGGCTCCATCTCCAAGAGTAATGGTAAACGGGGCTGCCCGCAGCGGGACCCAACACCGTTTCCAGGTTTCTCTAGTGTCGACCTTCTAAGGCCATAATGGCGATCTGTGGTGGTGTTTAAGCATTACAAGGTTCCCACTATTCTGTTTCTTGTCAAGTTGAATCTGTTTTTTTCTAAATTTTTTTAGGCATGGCACCCGGTGTGCAGGCGAGGTCGCAGCGGTGGCAAACAACGGCATCTGTGGTGTAGGGGTGGCATATAACGCAAAGATCGGAGGTTGGTGAAACCATTCACTGCATTAATAGTGAAACCTTTGAGAAGTGCAGCTCTCATGGGCGTCTGAATTAGTCGAGTCCCGGGCAAGGAATGCACCTGGGAAGGATGGCCACAGAGTTGCCTTTGAGGCTTCGAAGCTTTTCACGTGAAGATCTCCTCAGCAGGCAGTTACCCTCACAGATCTATTGCTTCGGGGACTAATCTGGGCCTAGAAAGCCACCCTCACAGGCTTGCCTCTAGGGTGTCCCTTCCCCCGCTAGTTGCTGCTTTACTCCACAGGGTGGGAAGTCTGGTGTCAGTGGTGGTGGGCACAGGTGCAGAGCCCCAGGGGTGGGGGAACAACAGCCCCCTTAGTTATTTAGCCACAGGGTCGGAAACCTCCCTTTCCCCTGTAGAGAGTTTGACCGACTCCTAAGTGAGGCTGGCCGTGTCCATGCGGCTGTAGAGGAGACGCGGTTGGCTTGTAAGTCATGTATGTGCACTGCACTGGGGGTCGTGCAGTGCCACTGGTCAGCAGCCAGGATCTCAGTCCAGTGTTTCATTCTCTGAAGTTGAGTGACCAGTCCAACAGCAGAATACTGCAAAGGTAGCCCAGCCGGTTAAGGCACTGCTCGTGAGATGCTGTACGTTTAGGAGGGCATGCAAGTCCTATGCCCACCCAAATGTGCCGTACACGGGTGTGACCATGCTCCCCAAAACAGCTATTGCTCGCCCTCTGTGCCTCCGAAGGATGTCCCAAGAGCCTCTGCGTACTCAGAGGCATTGCTAGGGGGGGGACTCAGGGGAGGTATAGCCCCGGATCTTTTGGTTGTAGCCCCGGATAGAAGCTCGGGGGCTACTACCAAAAGGATATATCTAGGCCCGAATCCCGCTAATCCTGACATTAGCGTAGCCCCAGATCTTTTCCAGACCTAGAAACACCCCTGTCTGTCAGTGGTCTATAATGGAAGGTGTTCTATCGCCTGCAGGTGTGCGGATGCTGGATGGAGAGGTGACTGACGCTGTGGAGGCACGGTCGCTTGGCCTCAACCCTGACCACATCCACATCTACAGTGCCAGCTGGGGCCCGGAGGACGACGGCAAGACTGTGGATGGCCCGGCCAGATTGGCAGAAGAAGCTTTCTACAGGGGCGTCAGCCAGGTGAGAGAAACCACTGGCTTGGCCCCAGTGTTGGCTCATTGGAAGAAGTCATGGCTCATCTAGATTCTAGGATATCCTGGCAGTTTGGTGGACTGTGTGTTTTTGAACCTTTTCTTGAAGAACTTTGCAGGAAAGCCATGTATGTGCAGCGGAGGTTGGGAAAGGGCAGATGTTGCTTTCAAGAGGGAGTGATGGTCCTGTTTTAAGTTCAGGTTTGGAGTAGCCCCCACCGCCCCCCCCTTAAAAGACCAAAAGTCATCAGAGGGTTAAATGTACTTTAAGAGGAACCCCCTCCAAATGTTGCATGGTTGCAGTGGCTCGTGCTCACAGGGCTGTCCCAGGGTCTTTTTAACCTTCCAAGGCCTCATTGGGGGACCGCATCTGAAGCTGCCAGAAGCCTTTCCTCTTAGGGGAGGCACATCCGCTGGGAAGGCACCAATCCTGTCCTCGCAGGCGTGCCCATGATTAACCCGCCCCTCCCACTACAGCTCATGAATACTCCCGCATAGACACGGCTGTGGCTGTCTCACCCTCCCTGCCATGCTCTGTACCCCACCGCATTAGGTCTTGCGGCCTCACTCGAGGCTCCCCACTTCCATAAACCTGCCATCTCACTCTTCCAGTTGGGCTCCCCGGGATTGGATAAAGAGCTCCCCAGCCATATAATCAATCGGACCTGATGCTCCCTTCAAGACCCTCCTGAAGAGCCTTCAAGTTGTGGGTTCTTTTCGTTCATTGGATTCTAAAGATTGTGGGTTCAGTGATTCAAGAGATCAGACAAAGATCTTTTAAGATTCCCCAGTCCCAGGGTGGGTCGGTGCGGGAACTCTGGGTTTTCTTTCTCATTCATGGACTTGCTGACTCCCAGAATGCAGAAAATAAAACTAGGACTCGGAGGGTGTGCGGGGGGGGGGGGGTTCACTCCCATATTGAATGTGAGAACTGTCCTAACATTTGGAGCCCAACCCCACCAGAGCGAGATCTGACCAGTGCCAAATAAAATCCTGGTAGCCAAAATCAGACATTCGGAACAGGGGTCCACCCGTGAGGACCACCCGTGGACCCCTGTCCTGTCCTGGTCTTCTGATTTGTACCACGCTCCGATTATGAGAATGAACTGGGGGTGTGGAAAAGAAACCTGGAAAAATTGCTTCCGAAATTCAACTGAGATTGTGCAGTAGCGGAGTATGCGTAAATGGCTCAGAATGAGATGTCGTTGAGCGGGTATGGCGTGCAATCATTCCAGAACATGCAGCAAATCTCTGGTATCGGTCCAGTAGGATGGCAATAATCCTTGCCAATTTTAATCCAAGGCATGCTTAACATGGCCCCGGAATGCCAAAATAACTGCCCCTCCTGCCATCCAACACTTCAGTTGTGCTAGGATTCTAATACTTTCTAGCACGTCTGGCATCTAGCCATTCTGCCACACTGACCTCCCACCCCAGCCCCACCATCTCCTACTGGAGCCATAGAGGGGTTGTATCTACATGGCAACTGCTTACCAACCCTCCGTCCACCCTAGTGAGTGGCCATTGCTTGATTTCTTCTCCGGATGTTGCCGCCGAACACTTCAGGGGCCTGCGTCCGATCCACTCTGCGGTACCAGTCTCCAGCAGACGCATCACGGGCCAGAGCACTGCGTACCAGCCAAGAATAGAGGTCCTGATGAGGGCACTTTCACCCCATTTTATCTCATGTTTCCACACCTTGTATTAGGGATCGCCCATTCCCGACTGCTTTTGTTTCGCTGCTACGATTTCATGAACTTTTATTTTCTGAGGCCCCATGTTGTGTGACTCTTTCTGCAGCTTGTGGTTCCGTGGTCTCCTATTCTGCTTAGCGGCCTCCACGTGGCTTCTTGATGGCTCCACTCCTAAGTGTTCAGATGGGCGTCTAGACTCTGGCTTGGTGGACAGATTCTAGGAGGCCACCCTTGTTAGGATGCACAGAAAGCTTTGAGAGGTTTCCCAAAACCCAATCAAAGTACTTGGATGAGCAGGCTTGGTGTATTCTCAGGAGAGTGGGGGCATTGGGGCCCTCAATGAGCCCACACACTGTAATACGCAATCATTCATTATAGACAGTTATAAAGACTTATTTAGACCTTTAGAATGCACTGAAAAATGAAACTATCGGGTAGTTATATCACAAAATACTCACCAGGATGTTCAAATAATATACTTCATCAAATAACTCAACCAAAAAGTGCAGGTAGTTAATGCAGATGCCATGGTATGATGGGAACCAATCACAGGGACTATCCTAACTTTAGAAGTCTAAACCCTAAGATGAATGGGTCTTTGTGCCCAAAAGTACAGTCCAACACCATGCATCTCACAGGCATGTATTCTCCTTTAAAAAGGATGCAGTGGCGATTCGTTTTGAACTTTTCATTTAAAAGTTCAATACCAATTTACCCAACGATCGATAAGTTCTCGCCTTCCTTCCAGACCCAAGGCTAACCTGACCCAGAAAGATGAGTGGAGGGGGGAATGCAAACAAAGGCCCTCGTTGCTAATGTTATCATGGAGAATGGGGGGGGAGCACAGGCACACTGATGCTTACTTGCCCCCCTGGCTCCAATCTTCCCAGAGGTCATTATGGATTGTCCTGGGGTCGCTGGAGGCTCGATCTTCTGCTCTGTTGCGGTGGAAGGTGCCCAGTGTTTGCAGATTTGAGGAGTCTTCTGGTCGGGTGCAACTCCAAGCCCAGTCGATGAAGAAATGCAGACGTTCGCAATGCAGACGTCTTCAGGACCCTTCACAGGGTGGAGGAAGGTGAGTTCCAACGACGATCGCTGCTTGCAGACGGCAGGCGTCCTTCCAGTTCTAGTCTTGGAAGCTGCGCCAGGACAGGTTCCATTGAAGATGGGAAGCTGCAATTGGGGGAGAAGGTGACCTCTGGCACAAGCTGGAAACAAGTAAAGTTCTGTACTTGACAGCAAAGGGCAACTGTCCTGGAGAGGTAGCCTGCAAGAGAGCTGGGCAGTCCAGGGACCCTTCCAAAGGCTTTGAAAGACTAGATCCTCAAGAAGGCGTTGGGACTAGTTCCCACTAGTCCAAGAGTTGCAGGGCTTCATCAGGCCAGACACTGCCGTGGGTGCTGGACCCTGAAGAATCTTCTTCGGGTCAACGTCCTGTTCTTCGACGTAGATCTGCAGAATAGCGGCAGAGGTCGTCCTCTGATCCAAGATTTGAGCTGACAGCAAATCCAGCAATGGTAAGGTTCTGCACCATTCAAACAGCCAGTATTTGGCCAATCAGATACAACTACTGTTCTGGCACCAGTAATGTGGACTGGAACTTGACAGCTCCCACCCATTTTCTGGGCCACACGCAGGCTCACTAGCATGTGAACGCAGGAGCTTTCCCGGGCAAGTGCGTGACCTTATGAGGAGTTTCCTGACCTGGGAAGGCAGGAACAAAACCAAACCACGATATGGCAAAAGAACAAGCGAAAATCTCGTGTCGCAGCCATTTTCGGTTAGCCACGTTTAGTAGCCATACACTGTAAACACAAATGTACGCACCAAAAATAATGGTAAAAACCACAAAAAATGTTATTGCTGCCACCAGCTTGTCTTTAGGCTCACATAAAAGTAACCAAAAATCCTAAGTGTAAAAGGCTAGGGTAATACAAATGTATCCCGATTGCACTGCATTGTAAGAGGCTGTGTGCAAGGTTAAAGTTACCAAAAGGCAAACTTGGTTTCCCAGCACTGATGGTTTGAAGGACAAGTCAGTTTCCCCATCACAATAAGCAATAGTCAGGGCACGGCTTCACTTCCCAGTAAAAAGTCAGATCAAAAGCAAAGCCGAAACAATGGGGTTCCACAAACTTTGCAGGAAAGTTCCAGAAAGAAAATCTTACCGAACACTAAGGAGGGAACTAGCCAATCAGATGGAAGCAACCAGTATATGACAATCCTGCTAATCCCCCTTCACGCCATTCCCGCTCCCTCAAATACTTGAACTACTTTATCTCACTTTCCCGCCCTGTAACGGTGTGTGTTCCCAGGGGCATGTGAACCGCTTGTATTTCGTGACGGGGGTTCATGCAATCCGCTTACAGGTCATGATCGACTGCCCCGACACCATCACTACGAACACATTCATTGGGGGACGTCATTTCTTTAGTCTGCCCCAGGGTTCTTGAGTCTCATTAGTGTCTTTCCAATCACCTGTTCACTAAATGCACGCACATATGCAGGCAAGGACCACGGCGAAGAGGGTCGGGCCGAGGGTGGCAGTTACCATGGAGATGAGGGTGGGACCAGATCAATTGGTCTCTGATTTAGAGGTAAACTGGGAGGTTGTGGAACTTGGCCAAATTTGGTTTCTAGTGAAGTGTGTGTGTGTGTGTGTGTGGGGGAGGAAGGGGGGGTCGGCAATATAGGCCGATTCATCTTGGCGATGTAGAAATAATAGTGATTTGGGAACTGTGTTCTAGGGTTTTCCATGTTCTGGCTGCATTTTCCACTTGTGCTGGTGAACTTATTCCACTTCTATGGATCATAATTCCTGGTTCTTTCCAGCTCTGACTGGCCTAACGTTTGTGGTTCCCCAATGTTATGGCACTTGACGTGGCGACCGCTGAAGGAGGCTGGGCTGTTTGACTGCCAGCGTTCGAGCCTGCGATTGCATGTTGCGCGATTGCATGTTGCGCAATTGCATGTTTGTGCACTTGCAGCTGTGATTGCATGTGCAGTTCACATTTTCTTCCTATTTTTAATGCAAAAATCCAAACTGTGCAGACCTACCTTGAACGGCTACTACCTGTTTTAGCACAGCAGTGTTTTGAAAGTTGTAAGTTGCCATTAAAAAGCAACTCGTTGGCAAGTGATCCTGTGATGGTCATATTCGAACTTCCTCAGAGATGTTGCGCGCTCTGCGCTGCGTGGCATTACCACGATGTTACTTAAGAATTGCCAAAAGGGGGTGGATTTGCAAAAACGCCCGGACTGTCCCTTGGCAGGAATCCCTGGGGGGCATGTAGTGTGGATGGGAAACTATTGAAATCGCTTTTGTCTCTGGGAACAGTAACTGGCCAGCACTAGAGAAGAGTATGGCCGCTTCAGTCTCTGGGAACAGTAACTGGCCAGGACTAGAGAAGAGTATGGCCGCTTCAGTCTCTGGGAACAGTAACTGGCCAGGACTAGAGAAGAGTATGGCCGCTTCAGTCTCTGGGAACAGTAACTGGCCAGCACTAGAGAAGAGTATGGCCGCTTCAGTCTCTGGGAACAGTAACTGGCCAGCACTAGAGAAGAGTATGGCCGCTTCAGTCTCTGGGAACAAGTATGGCCGCTTCAGTCTCTGGGAACAAGTATGGCCGCTTCAGTCACTGGGAACAGTAACTGGCCAGGACTAGAGAAGAGTATGGCCGCTTCAGTCTCTGGGAACAGTAACTGGCCAGGACTAGAGAAGAGTATGGTCGAACTGCTTCAGTGTTTGATTAATTGTTTTGGTAAAATGTCTTTTTTGTCTTCTATATGAAGCATCTCCTACTTGAAAGGAGCATGTAAGTCCTTTTATAAATCACAAGTACAGAAAAAGATGGGGCTTTTCTCAACCTAATCGGGGGCATCTGCTAAGATGCCTGGGTCGGCCTTAATGTTGTGGCCTTTAATGAGAAATCCGTGTTTGACTCCATCTAGAGGTACATGAAGGGTGGGCCAGCCCTCCACGCTACGATGACGTGAGTCTGGCTCCAGGCTAGGCAGGTAGCTCTGCACCGGGGGGGGGGGGGGGGGGGCGCCTTGGCTGGTTGGGGTTACAGGCCGCCGGGTTCTGTAGGAGCAGGTGGTGCACGTACTTATCGCACCAGACGTCCCAGCCTTGTAGACCTGGAAGACCCCAGGTAGTGGCCACTCCTGCCCAATAGATGCCCTTTCACTCTTCAGCATTTAACCATCTTCAATGTCTGACGTCATGGGGTGGGGGGAGGGGGCTTTACTAAGAACAATCCATGTTCCTTTTCTTGTTTTTATGTAGTTTTGGAAACGTCTAAACAGACGCATGAGTGGTTTGTGCACTGAAGTGGCCTTCTACAAAATCCTTTACGAGTCTGAAAGAAGATACACCACGTGGGGACAGTGTAGCGCTGTGAAGCTCAGGCTATTCTGCAGTAGCGCAGTGAAGGCTGTTCCTAGCACCGATGTGTGTGTGCCCCGTTAATAGTGTTTCTGGAGCAGCTGCACTTTTCACTCTCTTTTGGGGGGGTCTTTAGCTTGGGTGTTTTTACGTTAGTCTCTTTTTTGTAGGTACCCAGTACTGTGATGCCAGCTTGCCGAGTCTGCCTTCTCCATCACTCACCTACTCCCCCCATCTTTGTTCCTCGCGCAGGGCCGCGGCTCTCTGGGCTCCATCTTTGTGTGGGCGTCTGGGAACGGAGGAAGGGAGCACGACAGCTGCAACTGTGACGGCTACACTAACAGCATCTACACGCTGTCAATCAGCAGCACCACGCAGTACGGCAACGTGCCGTGGTACAGCGAAGCCTGCTCCTCCACGCTGGCCACCACCTACAGCAGCGGCAACCAGAACGAGAAGCAGATTGTGAGTATTGCCCTTGCACGGGGCCCCCTTTCCCTTCAGTCTTGTGACCCTCACCAACCACAATTTATCTCCCATCATCCATGTGCATGTATCAAAAAGCCCAGGCGAGCGCACGGATGTTCCATTTCCTCCCAGTACTGTTCCCGTTTGTTTAAAGTGGCTCTTCCACCAATAGCCGCACTGCCAGCGGCCCGCCTTTCCTGGGAACTGGCCGGTAAGGCTGGTCTGATGCCAAGCAGCTCTGGCAGGACCTGGTCCGGGCACAGAGGAGTTCCTGGAAGCGTATCTTGCACCATTCATTTCTATCCGTTGAAGAAACGCTGCGGTCGCCTCTTCCGGAACACTCTGAACTCTAGCCAGGAGTGGCTGTAAAGTGTCCTGGAGGCCCAATATTAAGCTTCAAATCGATCCACTTGAATCGAACAGATCTAGCTTCTGGTTTGATGGTGACCTGTGGCGCTGAGGCAACTCTTGGTGTAGTCCTTGACACCGGAGCCTGGAAGCCATTCCCTGTTTTTCACGGGGTGAACCCTTTTCCTCCTGCCTTCCTCCACCCACCAGATAGTGTCTCTGTCCAGATTTGGCCTCCGATTTCCTTGCGAGACTCTAGTCCTCTAGCTTGCTGCCCCCAGAACCCCAGCTCTCCTCCCATCACCTGATCTTTCCATGACCGCCTGGCGAGAATGCCAACGTCTCTGGTTCTGATCTGTGCTTGAAAACCTTCCTTAGAAAGTTGGTTCTGCTACATACGGGATTGGCCATTATCCTAGCATTGATATCCTTCTGGTCACCCCACGTTTGATCGGCGTACCCAACTTGAAACCCACCCAAGCCCGCAGATATGACCTGTGGTGACTATAATTGAGGTTCCGCCAGAAGAAACCGCCTGTGAATCATCGCCGAAGGCGCTCTCAAGGGGTGTCCATATCGCTGAGATGGGCTTCTGTGATGAGGGTGCGTCGCGGAGCTGGGTCGTTTCTCATATTGCTTTTCCAGTGTCCCCGTGTCCCCATCTGGCTCGAGGCTGCGCGGTCTGCCTACCGCAGCAATCAATTTCCACTCTCCTCCTTCAAGTCTGTTAGATTTGTCTGTCGAGTGAAATATTCCTACAATAGCTGGACTCGAGCCTCCTCGAGACCCAGCTGCCCAAGTGGACGCCGGCTTTAGCCTCTTTGAAAATGCTCTATTGGAAAAAAACACTTTGATAATGCACACACAGTGTGATTACTTTCCAATTACACAAATGTTGAATTTAAGATAAAACATCTGAGGAACAGCGTCCCTCTCCCCTCACCAAATAGATGTAGGCTAAGACTTCTTAGTGGAAACAGGGTTTAATTTAATTGTTTTTTTAGAACGCGCCTAATACTGAGTTGGGTTTCTAAGCGCGGATCTGTTGCGCTGCTTGGTCTTGCTTCCAAGACCAGAGCGTTGCCCCTGTGCTGTCCTCCTTTCACTCTCATGCAATGTTGGTCCTTGCAGTGGTCACGTGCCCTGACCTTGTGGCAGCAGGGTTGCATCCATCGGTAGACAGGGGGGTTATTCTTGCATTGCATCGAGGTTCCCTCCGTAAACATCGTTTCGCCAACATGGCTTCTTCAGGAGATCTACTGCGATCCGCAGCTGGATCGACCGAATACAGCATGTAGTTTAAGCAGCAAGACAGCTCAGTGAGTGAAGTCTCCTCCCCCCAGGTTATGCCCAACCTGCATTCAGCGCTTTGACTCCCAGCAGGTTGAAAGGGTGCCACATTTAGTGGGGCAAGTAACTTGAGGCACTAGTGGCTGTTACCACGAGGCAGTGCATAACTGTTATTTGTGCAATTCTGGAGTAAGGCCATGGTGATTTTCCCAAGATGTTCGCATTTTGACCCTCATCCTGGAATACATGCTCCCATGAAGGTTCTGCAGGTTGCACAGAATTTTGTCCTTGACCCCTCTGGCACTGGGAGCAAGGGACTTTTTTTATTTTTGTTTTAAGAGCATGAAACCAACGAAGGCGCATTCGTTCTGCCCACACTTTCAGCCTTTGGAACTTCATAGTCCTTTCTGGCGATTCTTGTGTAGTCCAGGCAAGCCATGACTACCTGTTTTGACAATCCTCGCTGTATTTGTGTTGCAGAGTAGGTGCAGCAAAGCAAGAGGTGATGGCTGGAAGGTTTGGAATTAATCTCAACCTCTGGCATTGCTCTGGGCGACCCTCCAGACCCTCGTTCTTTGCCTGCCAAGCCATTACAGAAGGGAACGCATATTTATTTGCATTTTTAAAGCGCTCACACAGCACGCGGGCATCGAGGCACTGTTATAGGAATGTTTGCAGGTCATAGGCATAGAAGTAGGACTACTGTAAATACAAATGAAACTGTAGTCCTACTTCTATGTTGCTGGCCTTTTGCCGGGGCGGCGATGGTGTGCTCTCACAGGCACACTCCTCTCATTGGGTGAGAGCGCCGGGGAGGGGAGGAAATGGGGGCGTGAAAAGCATTACACGCCCTCATTCGCGCAGGAAGAGTTGCACCGGAACCCGATTTCGAAATCTGTTCCCGGCAAAAACCTGGACTGTAGCCACTCAGCTTGCAAGCCCCGGGACCCTGGGAAGAAGGGCGATTTCCCCAGACTGTCCCGGGAAAACCCTACCTCTCCCCGACCCTTCCGTCTTTTCATGGCATAACACCTTTTTCTCCCTTCCTCCTTCAGCCTTTTCTTTTTCTTCACAAATTACCCGTTTTTATTCGATCAAACATCTGTGTTTTCATTCTCGCCGAACAGTGTTTCTTGGCCTCCAGATCTTCAGAACACAAGTTTTACTCACTAACCCGTGCACTGCGGAGGGATTAAAGTTGCAGACGCTTGCTTACATGCTCGCTTACACGAAGGTTGCACGTGAACCAATGGCACGCACTGCCTGCTGTCACATGCACGCTTACACGAAGGTTGCACGTGAACCAATGGCAGGCAGTGTCTGCTGTCACATGCTCGCTTACACGAAGGTTGCACGTGAACCAATGGCACGCACTGCCTGCTGTCACATGCACGCTTACACGAAGGTTGCACGTGAACCAATGGCAGGCAGTGTCTGCTGTCACATGCTCGCTTACACGAAGGTTGCACGTGAACCAATGGCACGCACTGCCTGCTGTCACATGCACGCTTACACGAAGGTTGCACGTGAACCAATGGCACGCAGTGTCTGCTGTCACATGCTCGCTTACACGAAGGTTGCACGTGAACCAATGGCACGCAGTGCGTGAACCAATGGCACGCAGTGTTTGCTGGCACATGCTCGCTTACACGAAGGTTGCACGTGAACCAATGCACGCACTGCCTGCTGTCACATGCACGCTTACACGAAGGTTGCACGTGAACCAATGGCACGCAGTGTCTGCTGTCACATGCTCGCTTACACGAAGGTTGCACGTGAACCAATGGCACGCAGTGCGTGAACCAATGGCACGCAGTGTTTGCTGGCACATGCTCGCTTACACGAAGGTTGCACGTGAACCAATGCACGCACTGCCTGCTGTCACATGCACGCTTACACAAAGGTTGCACGTGAACCAATGGCACGCACTGCCTGCTGTCACATGCACGCTTACACAAAGGTTGCACGTGAACCAATGGCACGCAGTGTCTGCTGTCACATGCTCGCTTACACGAAGGTTGCACGTGAACCAATGGCACGCAGTGCGTGAACCAATGGCACGCAGTGTTTGCTGGCACATGCTCGCTTACACGAAGGTTGCACGTGAACCAATGGCACGCACTGCCTGCTGTCACATGCACGCTTACACGAAGGTTGCACGTGAACCAATGGCCCGCAGTGTCTGCTGGCACATGCTCGCTTACACGAAGGTTGCACGTGAACCAATGGCACGCACTGCCTGCTGTCACATGCACGCTTACACGAAGGTTGCACGTGAACCAATGGCACGCAGTGTCTGCTGTCACATGCTCGCTTACACGAAGGTTGCACGTGAACCAATGGCACGCAGTGCGTGAACCAATGGCACGCAGTGTTTGCTGGCACATGCTCGCTTACACGAAGGTTGCACGTGAACCAATGCACGCACTGCCTGCTGTCACATGCACGCTTACACAAAGGTTGCACGTGAACCAATGGCACGCACGGCCTGCTGTCACATGCACGCTTACACGAAGGTTGCACGTGAACCAATGGCACGCAGTGTCTGCTGTCACATGCTCGCTTACACGAAGGTTGCACGTGAACCAATGGCACGCAGTGCGTGAACCAATGGCACGCAGTGTTTGCTGGCACATGCTCGCTTACACGAAGGTTGCACGTGAACCAATGGCACGCACTGCCTGCTGTCACATGCACGCTTACACGAAGGTTGCACGTGAACCAATGGCCCGCAGTGTCTGCTGGCACATGCTCGCTTACACGAAGGTTGCACGTGAACCAATGGCACGCACTGCCTGCTGTCACATGCACGCTTACACGAAGGTTGCACGTGAACCAATGGCACGCACTGCCTGCTGTCACATGCTCGCTTACACAAAGGTTGCACGTGAACCAATGGCACGCACTGCCTGCTGTCACATGCACGCTTACACGAAGGTTGCACGTGAACCAATGGCACGCAGTGTCTGCTGTCACATGCTCGCTTACACGAAGGTTGCACGTGAACCAATGGCACGCAGTGCGTGAACCAATGGCACGCAGTGTTTGCTGGCACATGCTCGCTTACACGAAGGTTGCACGTGAACCAATGCACGCACTGCCTGCTGTCACATGCACGCTTACACAAAGGTTGCACGTGAACCAATGGCACGCACTGCCTGCTGTCACATGCACGCTTACACGAAGGTTGCACGTGAACCAATGGCACGCAGTGTCTGCTGTCACATGCTCGCTTACACGAAGGTTGCACGTGAACCAATGGCACGCAGTGCGTGAACCAATGGCACGCAGTGTTTGCTGGCACATGCTCGCTTACACGAAGGTTGCACGTGAACCAATGGCACGCACTGCCTGCTGTCACATGCACGCTTACACGAAGGTTGCACGTGAACCAATGGCCCGCAGTGTCTGCTGGCACATGCTCGCTTACACGAAGGTTGCACGTGAACCAATGGCACGCACTGCCTGCTGTCACATGCACGCTTACACGAAGGTTGCACGTGAACAAATGGCACGCACTGCCTGCTGTCACATGCTCGCTTACACGAAGGTTGCACGTGAACCAATGGCACGCACTGCCTGCTGTCACATGCACGCTTACACGAAGGTTGCACGTGAACCAATGGCACGCAGTGTCTGCTGGCACATGCTCGCTTACACGAAGGTTGCACGTGAACCAATGGCACGCAGTGCGTGAACCAATGGCACGCAGTGTCTGCTGGCACATGCTCGCTTATGCGAAGGTTGCACGTGAACCAATGGCACGCACTGCCTGCTGTCACATGCACGCTTACGCGAAGGTTGCACGTGAACCAATGGCACGCACTGCCTGCTGTCACATGCACGCTTACGCGAAGGTTGCACGTGAACCAATGGCACGCACTGCCTGCTGTCACATGCACGCTTACGCGAAGGTTGCACGTGAACCAATTGCACGCAGTGTCTGCTGGCACATGCTCGCTTACGCGAAGGTTGCACGTGAACCAATGGCACGCACTGCCTGCTGGCACATGCACGCTTACGCGAAGGTTGCACGTGAACCAATGGCACGCACTGCCTGCTGTCACATGCACGCTTACACGAAGGTTGCACGTGAACCAATGGCACGCAGTGTCTGCTGGCACATGCTCGCTTACACGAAGGTTGCACGTGAACCAATGGCACGCACTGCCTGCTGTCACATGCTCGCTTACACGAAGGTTGCACGTGAACCAATGGCACGCACTGCCTGCTGTCACATGCACGCTTACACGAAGGTTGCACGTGAACCAATGGCACGCACTGCCTGCTGTCACATGCTCGCTTACACGAAGGTTGCACGTGAACCAATGGCACGCAGTGTCTGCTGGCACATGCTCGCTTACACGAAGGTTGCACGTGAACCAATGGCACGCACTGCCTGCTGTCACATGCACGCTTACACGAAGGTTGCACGTGAACCAATGGCACGCACTGCCTGCTGTCACATGCTCGCTCACGAAGGTTGCACGTGAACCAATGGCACGCACTGCCTGCTGTCACATGCTCGCTTACACGAAGGTTGCACGTGAACCAATGGCACGCACTGCCTGCTGTCACATGCTCGCTCACGAAGGTTGCACGTGAACCAATGGCACACACTGCCTGCTGTCACATGCTCGCTCACGAAGGTTGCACGTGAACCAATGGCACGCACTGCCTGCTGTCACATGCTCGCTTACACGAAGGTTGCACGTGAACCAATGGCACGCAGTGCCTGCTGTCACATGCTCGCTTACACGAAGGTTGCACGTGAACCAATGGCACGCAGTGTCTGCTGTCACATGCTCGCTTACACGAAGGTTGCACGTGAACCAATGGCACGCACTGCCTGCTGTCACATGCTCGCTTACACGAAGGTTGCACGTGAACCAATGGCACGCAGTGTCTGCTGTACATGCTCGCTCATGAAGGTTGCACGTGAACCAATGGCACGCAGTGTCTGCTGTCACATGCTCGCTCATGAAGGTTGCACGTGAACCAATGGCACGCAGTGTCTGCTGTCATATGCTCGCTTACACGAAGGTTGCACGTGAACCAATGGCACGCACTGCCTGCTGTACATGCTCGCTTACGCGAAGGTTGCACGTGAACCAATGGCACGCAGTTTCTGCTGTCACATGCTCGCTTACACGAAGGTTGCACGTGAACCAATGGCTCGCTTACACGAAGGTTGCACGTGAGCCAGTGGCACGCACTGCCTGCTGTCACATGCTCGCTTACACGAAGGTTGCACGTGAACCAATGTCACGCAGTGTCTGCTGTCACATGCTCGCTTACACGAAGGTTGCACGTAAACCAATGGCACGCAGTGTCTGCTGTCACATGCTCGCTCACGAAGGTTGCACGTGAACCAATGGCACGCAGTGTCTGCTGTCACATGCTCGTTTACACGAAGGTTGCACGTGAACCAATGGCACGCACTGCCTGATGTCACATGCTCGCTCACGAAGGTTGCACGTGAACCAATGGCACGCAGTGTCTGCTGTCACATGCTTGCTTACACGAAGGTTGCACGTGAACCAATGGCACGCAATGGCACGCAGTGTCTGCTGTCACATGCTCGCTTACACGAAGGTCGCACGTGAACCAATGGCACGCACTGCCTGCTGTCACATGCTCGCTTACACGAAGGTCGCACGTAAACCAATGGCACGCACTGCCTGCTGTCACATGCTCGCTTACACGAAGGTTGCACGTGAACCAATGGCACGCAGTGTCTGCTGTCAAATGCTGGCTTACACGAAGGTTGCACGTGAACCAATGGCACGCAATGTCTGCTGTCACATGCTCGCTTACATGAAGGTTGCATATAAACCAATGGCACGCAGTGTCTGATGTCAAATGCTGGCTTACACGAAGGTTGCATGTGAACCAATGGCACGCTTACACGAAGGTTGCACGTGAACCAATGGCACGCAGTGTCTGCTGTCAAATGCTGGCTTACACGAAGGTTGCACGTGAACCAATGGCACGCAGTGTCTGCTGGCACATGCTCGCTTACACGAAGGTTGCACATGAACCAATGGCAGGCAGTGTCTGCTGGCACATGCTCGCTTACACGAAGGTTGCACGTGAACCAATGGCACGCAGTGTCTGCTGTCACATGCTCGCTTACACGAAGGTTGCACATAAACCAATGGCAGGCAGTGTCTGCTGTCACATGCTCGCTTACACGAAGGTTGCACTTGAACCAATGGCAGGCAGTGTCTGCTGTCACATGCTCGCTTACACGAAGGTTGCACGTGAACCAATGGCACGCAGTGCGTGAACCAATGGCACGCAGTGTCTGCTGGCACATGCTCGCTTACACGAAGGTTGCACGTGAACCAATGGCACGCACTGCCTGCTGTCACATGCACGCTTACACGAAGGTTGCACGTGAACCAATGGCACGCAGTGTCTGCTGTCAAATGCTGGCTTACACGAAGGTTGCACGTGAACCAATGGCACGCAATGTCTGCTGTCACATGCTCGCTTACACGAAGGTTGCATATAAACCAATGGCACGCAGTGTCTGATGTCAAATGCTGGCTTACACGAAGGTTGCATGTGAACCAATGGCACGCTTACACGAAGGTTGCACGTGAACCAATGGCACGCAGTGTCTGCTGTCAAATGCTGGCTTACAGGAAGGTTGCACGTGAACCAATGGCACGCAATGTCTGCTGTCACATGCTCGCTTACACGAAGGTTGCATATAAACCAATGGCACGCAGTGTCTGCTGTCAAATGCTGGCTTACACGAAGGTTGCATGTGAACCAATGGCATGCAGTGTCTGCTGTCACATGCTCGCTTACACGAAGGTTGCACATAACCCAATGGCACGCAGTGTCTGCTGGCACATGCTCGCTTACACGAAGGTTGCACATGAACCAATGGCAGGCAGTGTCTGCTGGCACATGCTCGCTTACACGAAGGTTGCACGTGAACCAATGGCACGCAGTGTCTGCTGTCACATGCTCGCTTACACGAAGGTTGCACATAAACCAATGGCAGGCAGTGTCTGCTGTCACATGCTCGCTTACAGGAAGGTTGCACTTGAACCAATGGCAGGCAGTGTCTGCTGTCACATGCTCGCTTACACGAAGGTTGCACGTGAACCAATGGCACGCAGTGCGTGAACCAATGGCACGCAGTGTCTGCTGGCACATGCACGCTTACACGAAGGTTGCACGTGAACCAATGGCACGCACTGCCTGCTGCCACATGCTCGCTTACGCGAAGTTTGCACACCATAACACGCAGCGTCTGCTGTCACATTGGTTGCCATCTGTGCCCAGCTATGAGCAGTTTCCCTGGTTTCTAGTTTACTGTGCTCTTATTTTTAATTTTGAAGTGAATCCCACAATCGCCTGTTTTATTCATTTGGTTCGGCCGATTGCATTGTGAGACTAAGCCACTGCTCTTTCTTTGCTTGCCAGGTAACGACAGACCTGAGGCAGAAGTGCACAGACTCGCACACGGGCACCTCTGCCTCGGCACCGCTGGCGGCTGGAATCATCGCTCTGGCTCTGGAGGCAAAGTAAGTACCCGAGGACGTGGGGCAAACCTACCGGTAATGCAAAGAAAACTCTGCTCAGGGGCCCTCTGTCAAGTGTAAGCTGGCAGCATTATTGGCACAGCATTTCAGGCACCTGCGCAAGTGGGTTCAGCGCGTGGTTCATGCACACACACACACTGCGTTCCCACACTCTCTCTAGGGGTGCAAAGTTGGAAAATAATCGGAAGTCATGGACACACCCTAAATCCTCTGTCAGCGCCAGAATAACGCTATTACCAAGAGCTGGGACATGCAGCTGCGCTACAGAGCGTGTGCCTTATTTACCCAGACTAAGACTATATCTAAATGCTGCCTCTAGATCGGCCTTGTGCAGCCGTCGGAGCTATTGGCACAGGTCAATGTTATTAAGAGCTTGAACCCTTGCACGTGCGCCTGCAGCAACCAAACTATCCATAGAGTTCACTCTGGGCAAGGACTGAACCTACGAAGCACGTGGGCGCCTTGTTGCGGAGCAGCCTTGGTGTATCTGTGGCAGGGTTCAAATGTCATCGGGGGTAAACCCACGTCACTTCCGTTTTCCGCTCTCTAATGGAAGGGATCCGGTCCATACATTGTCCAATAACCGCGCGTTCTGGCGTAAACTTGCTTCTGGTCCAGGCGGCTACAAATAGTGACATTTATGGGGTAAAAATAATCCTGCCCGTCCTTCCTTTGGTGCAGTGAATGTCTGGTAGAGGTGGGTAATGCTTCTTTCACCTCGAGGCATCTGCGGGCAGAAATGCAACTTCCGTGCAACTAGCGCAGAGGGGTTGCATTTGATGGCCCTCGGCCGCACACCTCCTTTACATGAGCTGGTGAAGCCAGAGCCCTCGCTTGGCTCATCGTAATTGCCACCCTTCCCCTCACAGCTCTGTGGGGGGTGGCGGGTGGCAGTCATTTAAGGGGACTGGTAGGCAGCATATCGAGGTTATCTGCACTAACTGAAGTCTGCCGCAGGACATCGAATTCATGTGGTTGGTGGCTCTGTTGCACCCTTGACTGTTGAAGGATTTGAGCTGATTTCGGCAGCATAATCACACTGGTGTCCCTTCATATTGTCAGTTGCAAGTGGGTGAACTTGCGTAATCCTCGTAAGTTGATGGGTCTGCTTCAAATGCCTTTTATGGAGTAGTTGTCTTTGTGCAGATGGTCCCTTTAATCACTTTAACCCAAACAGACCCACCACTTAAGAAGCGAGTGCACGGTTGTGCATAAAGCAAGTTTATTGTACAAAGCTCTGGGGAGCAGTTGAATGGTGTTGCAGGACCCAACTAACCCCAGTCTCAACAATACCACATCAGTTCACACCTTTTATACTATCGTCCAATGAAGACAGAAGACAAAAGCACCTGCAGGGTGGATAGCTCGGGAGGATAGCTCAGCGGCAAGGTGCTCGCCTTGGAAGCAAGATGACACGGAGTAACAGGTTCTATCCCCAGGTTTGCGCTTAACGTCTGGGTAGTAAGTGCGTTATAAATAACCTATTATAATCATATGAGTGGTGTATTGGACTGTGTAGTAGAATGGTCTGTTGGTTTGATAAATCCTGAGGTGTTGGTTGATCATTCAAGCATTTATCAATAGCAACCTATTGCACCCCAGCAACATCCAGAATATTTTCTCACCCCACTTAGTGTAGTGTGGGAAATGTATCCCCACCCAATTTAATGCAGCTGTACCCCCCTTGCCCCTGGACGCTGTGATAAACCTGATGCACTATTCTGCAGTGCGGGGCAGTTGGATCCTGCCGTCTCCTGTAGCAACGTGTCGCTATTGAGCCGACTTGTGATGGAACCAGCAATCTGGACCCACCTGTGATGGGGAGGTGTGTGGACACAGGGCGATGGGATGTGCCAATTCATTGTAAGTTTGTGATCCGTGTGTGTTCTTGACCTGTCTCATTTCTCCCCACAGTAAGAACCTCACCTGGAGAGACATGCAGCACCTGGTGGTACACACCTCTAAACCATCTCACCTGAACGCCAATGACTGGCTCACGAATGGAGTTGGCCGCAAAGGTAGGACTGCTCTTGGAAAATGTGAAGGTACCCCGCCCCCTCTTCTCCACCACCCCTCCCAAAAACCCTCTAGTTGCTGACAAAAGTTGCATCAAACGGTCAATCTTGCCCGGCTGCTGAGCTCGCTCTGGGTTTTTCGACACAGATGGGTGTCCATCCTTGTTCCTTTGTTGAAAATGTTCTTGTGTGCAGATAGTCCGTGAACAGCAGAAGCCTGTGGTGTTTACATATTATGTAACATCGGCTATAGCTGCAGAGCTTTGAGTCGCCTAATGCATAAAGGACTAGTGACCCAAGCCAAGTCACGGGCTGTGGGACCGCTGGTACGAGATGTGGTCAAAAGGAGACGTTCTCCATCCCCACTAAGTGCAACTTGGGTGGAGCCATCCTGTAGTTGGAAACCAGCTGTGTACAGATTGGTCTTGTGGCTTCGGCCTCCATAAGACCTGTTGGATGAGGACATGGGGGTCTGTACGGCATATCTTGCATTGAAATCAATCCTCTTAACTTGTCCACACAGAAGCCACTGTGCAATTATTGCAGCCATTTCCCAAGCGCCCCCAGACGGGACTAACCCTCACTGAATGAATGGGTCCGCCCCGCCATGTATGCAATGATTGGAGAGGCCAGCTGTGTAGAAGGCCAGCCTGTAAAGCGTACCTTGCCATGGTTCTGTGTCCTTGGAGGGCCCCCCGCCCCCAGTGTTTCTTGCCTCCCACTTCCATGTGCCTTTCTCTCTTTGCAGTGAGCCACTCGTACGGTTACGGCCTACTCGACGCTGGAGCCATGGTGTCGCTTGCCAAGAACTGGACGACGATGGGGCCACAGAGGAAGTGCGTGATTAACGTTCTCACGGAGCCAAAGTAAGCCGCTTGGGCACCGCCCCCTACCGTTAGTCATTTCTGGAATGAGATGTGGATTACATGTTTGCAGCCCGTCTGATGGGTCTGAAGATGGAGTAAGAAGCTTGTGGCGGGACAGGTTAAAGTTCCTGGCTGAGTTCTCGTTGGCATTCTGTGCAAGGCACCCTATGCATGAGGGGTGTCATTGGGTGATGAGGAGGCGGTCTTTCTGGTGGGGGGGGGGTACTAGGACAGGGATGTGTTGCAACTGGTGGTAACCCCATAGTGCTTCCCCTATGCTAAGCAGTCTTGGGACTTCCCAGGGAGGTTTGAGCTTTCTAATTGGCATAAGAGACTAACAGATGACGGGGAAGGGGGTGGGCAGGCTTGTACGGGGGGTTCGGACAGGGGGTAGAATGTGCATAGAACGAAGATGCCAAAAGACGCAAGTGGGGGGGCTTTGCTCTTCTAGAGCTGGGATTAGGGAGTCGACTTCCTGCTCTGTGAGGGGATTTGTGTGCAGAAGAGTCGGGGGGTGGGGTGGAGCCTCGGACATCGCTGAGTTAAGGAAATGGGGTTTCTTGGGATGTTTTGGGTGGTGGGGAGAGCCCCCCCGCACCTCCCCCCCCATCTGCAGGATGTGGAACGAAGCTTGGGGGGGAGGGGGGAGCTGGGGAATGCACAGCACTGTTGGTGCAGGGGGTGAAGCGATGGCACTAGTCTGCTCACCCTGGGCAATGACTGCTGTGGAGTAATACCCCCCCACCCTCGTCCCAGGAGGAGTACACTCTCTGCAGGCCCTGTACAGGCAGCACTGTGCGTGCCCGGGGGCACGTTCTTTCGGAGTCTGGAGACAGGCGCCCCTTTGACTTCGCCGCCGCCCGCCCGGCAGCTGGGATTCAATGGGGCATTTGTGGGACGGGGGCTGCAGCGTGTCCGCCACGTGCGGTCATGCGATGCGGATGGGCCCCGGGCTTTGCGCTCTTTCCTGGAAAGTACTGGGCTTCACCCCAATGCCCCCTGCATCATGTTGGCGCTAGAGCGCCAGGCTGCGCTGTAGGTTTGTGTGGCCGAGTCGCCCCTTTGTGGCTGAAGGCTACTGCTCCTCCCGGACCTGCTTCCCGGAACTTGGCAACTTAAGGAACGTTTTTGTCTGAAGCTTGTCATGCGTGTGGGCAAGGGCACATGCTGTGATGGGATTTCCGCTCCCAATGTTCTGCTTCCGGTGCAGAAAGCAGCTTCTCTGGAGAGCCTCCTAATCCATCACACTCTGCAGTTGCCCCGATTGTTTGCCCCTGTTCCTCTTATCACCTACACACTAGCTCTCTGGGGGAACCCCCCAGCCCCCCCCCTTACACTAAAGCAGCCCCCCGTATGACATTCCACTGGCACAATGCCCCACTTGCCACCCCGCAGACATGCCCTGAATAAGCCTACCCACAACTCTTCCCATTAGACTCTGCCCACTATGCCCTGCTCTTGCCATTGCCTGCAGACACATCTAATGAATGCAGTTTGCTCGTTCGTCGTGTCTTTGTGACTCTTTTGGTCCCGTAAACTTGCACGTGTTCCCTCTTGCACTCCCACCCCAGCTGCTCTTGCAGCATGTCACGGCACCTCTCATCCCAACACCCAAGGCCCTCTTACGGTGTCCTCCTCCGGTGCCTTTCCTGAAGGCAGAACATAGTAGGGTCCATTCTTCTGATGGTGCGTGCCCCACCACCACACCACACCATTCCTCCTGCTCTCCTGCCACACAAGCCTTCATGGGTGCTTGCTGCTTTTCTCTGGTGCTGGTGCCACGGCTGTAATTTGTCCAGTTTGGCTGCACCCTTGTACAACTTGCACAGTAACTTGTGCCTGATCCAGAAAAGCCCGGATTATAGACCAAAGGCCGGTGCATCTTCTTGTAGCAACCAATGTGCGCGCGGGCTACTTCCACAACTGTGTTCAAGGATTGTTACTCCTAAATGAACCGGCTTCCGCTGGCGTGAGACCGTGGGTCTCTAGGAAGCTCACGGCGTGCTGCCCAGGAGAAGCCCGCCGTCTCTTGTGGTCCCTCTTGGTGATGTCTGAGGGTTGATGGGAATTGAGGTCGATGTGTTCCTAGAATTGATTTTAGGCGGTGGCGGGGGATGGGAGGGGACATGAATGATGCTCGCTGAAATATCCTCCCTGTGCCAAGGCCTACGAGCGCAGGCCTCTGCCTCGCGGGGCACCAGTGCTGGGTGACTGGCGAGGCTGATTGGTTTCTTTTGCTCTCTCTGCTTAGGGACATCAGCAGTCGCTTGGAAGTGAGGCGGAAGGTGGACGCCTGCTTCGGCACGTCCAATTACATCGGCCGGCTGGAACATGTGCAGGCCCGACTTACCCTCTCCTACAACCGCCGCGGAGATCTGGCTATATACCTTACCAGCCCGATGGGAACGCGCTCCACCCTTCTGGCTTCCAGGTACGGACCACGGCAAAATCCCTTCTTCTGCGTCTGGGGCCATTGCAATTGGGGCAAGATTGTTGTGGGGGTGTGGGGCAATTTTTAGGCAAATAACCCACATTCACCGTTTAGCAGGTGCCAGAGAAGGGCTTGGTGCAGCTGGCATGGCCTTGAGAGCCGTGAACCGACCCTTCCTTCGCGAAGCAGGACCGGTGTCAGCCTCTGCTTATTGGTTGTAATTGACCGCTTTGTATCCCCTCCCAGGTTCCGCCTCCTTCCCAGCCCCCAATAGAAATCGTATTAGTGGCTTGCGATGTAACTCCGGTTGTCCTAGTTGATGGCTGGTCGTGTTATCATATTCTGCAGTATGTTAGCCAGGCTTCCATATGCTGTACTGTATCGCCATACTTATCTGCAACATGCTACCTTCTTTGATCATGCCTGTCCTCACATCATGCTTGCTTGCCTGTGCATTGTGGTTGTTGGCAGTGGAGTAACTTTGCTGAAAATGTTGAGGGGGACATGACATCTAAGTGAAGGGGGCCCCTGCCAAATGAGTGGGACAAAATGGTGTGGCACACGGGACAAACACCCTTGTCTTCCCCCCCCCCCTAAAATTATGCCCATGGCTGTTGGTGTCTGCTTGTGGAAGAGTGAGTGTGGGGTGCTTGCTCTGTCCGCCGAGGCATTGCCCTAAGCTGGCAGGAGCAGGAAGAATGCAACTGAGGGTAACCGTGCCAGAGCCAGCCACCTGGGTCCTCCAAATGGCACCCCTAGTCGCTGCAGAGGACCTGGAGGTGCCTCCCTCCTCTAGACTGGTTGGCCAACCTAATCTTGTGCCCAGCGGTCCGTGGACTCAGGAAGTGGTCCTGGACCATCCTGGTAACTGACTATCCACTGACCAAGCCCCAGAGGACACTGGCGAGGCCCCAGAGGACACTGGCGAGGCCCCTGCACTGCTGGAACCTAAAACTTGTCCGATCCTTAACTCGTGACCCATATGCACCACGTCACCCGCTCGCTACCCTGAAGAGGGGCCTGTCTGGAACTGCCAAGGGACGAGCCTGCTGACCTTTAACCTGCGGTTTTCACGGGATCTCTATGCCTGCAGTGTCCTGGGGCGTGTGGGAGCGGGTTGCTTGGTCATGAGTCAGTGTTTGTAATCCAAGGTTCTCTGTCCTGTCCAGCAGAGGCGCCTCTGGAACCGCAGCTGCTTCGTAGACCAAAACTACCGGCAGCCCGACCCAAACTGGACACCTATTTCAGCCACTGCACCTGCACCCCCAGAAACGCCTGCAACAAGTCCCAACGGCGCAAGTGTCCGACCCGGGCAGTTCTTACTTACTTCCCAGGGGTCTTCATGCTCACAATCTCAGCTGCTGGGTGTGTATGCCCCCACATTGCGTAAGGATGGAATCGGGGTACACTCCACTCACTAAAACAGAACTTGCTGTAGGCGGCGCACTTCTGGCCTCAGATTCCTCCATGGGGACCCCTCACGTTGTAGGTGTTGGGAATGATCCCCCCCTTTCTTTCCTGAAACCTATTTTTCCCAAATTCAAATTACGTATCTGTTGTCTTTGGCCAAGTCTTGTTCAGGGGGCTTTCCCAGACTCCCCAAGCCCCCTTCCAGGTACTTACCTATGGACTGACATTGAAGAACACTGGACCTTGGCATGCCCCCGCCCCCTCTTATCCTGGGCTGGGGGCTGCCCCAGTCCACCAGTTGGAAGAATCGTTAACATTGAATCAGATGGTGGCTGTCTGCGGCCCCACAGGCAACACCCCCACTAACCCCCCACCAGCAGTCCCAGCCACACCCCGCGCTGGCCAGGGTAGGATCCTGCCATTCTTTGAGAGGTTTGGGCTGGAGCGTGCTGGAAGATGGGCAAAAATCAAGATGGCCGAAGGCCTGCTCTAAAGCAAACGCAGTAAAGTGGCCAGCAAGAGTTAGTGGTGAAGGATCATGGGAGTTGTAGTCCAGTATCTGGAGGAGTGCAACATTGGTGTGTGTGATTTGTACACCTCCAAACGCGTCTGGAAACTCGGCATGATGCATTCTTTTGATGTGTGAGGCAGTGGAATGTGTTCTTGTAGTGCCATGTCTGATCACTCTGCTTGCATCTCATGTCTGCTTCTTCTGGCAGGCCTCACGACTACTCATCCGATGGCTTCAACGACTGGGCCTTCATGACCACCCATTCCTGGGACGAAGACCCCTCTGGAGTCTGGACCCTGGAGATCGAAAACACCAGCAGTGCAAATAACTTTGGTAAGTAGCCGGAGTTCCAGCAGCTGTGCCAGCCGGGTGGGTATGTGTGGGGGCGGGGGCAGAAGAGGACGGAGTTTGCATGCCAGTGCTCGAGTCCAGAGCCGCGTGCCGAGTTTGGGGCTCGTGCACGTGGCAGTGTGGTTATCACTGCAAAGCAAGGCTATTCAAACTGTCGTGTAGTTACCAAACACAATTGGAAAAAGGTCATTCTTTACCTGGAAGTGCCTGCGCTGAGCCAGCGCCTTCATGGCAATCCTCTGCCAGAGAGCACTTGGCAGGGAGAGGGTTTATCAAGCAGCAGCTGCAGTGTAATATACTCTGCATAGGCGCAGCAGCAGTAGTGCAATGTACTCTGCATAGGCGCAGCAGCAGTAGTGCAATGTACTCTGCATAGGCGCAGCAGCAGTGTAATGTACTCTGCATAGGCGCAGCAGCAGTGTAATGTACTCTGCATAGGCGCAGCAGCAGTGTAATATACTCTGCATAGGCGCAGCAGCAGTGCAATGTACTCTGCATAGGCGCAGCAGCAGTGTAATGTACTCTGCATAGGCGCAGCAGCAGTGTAATGTACTCTGCATAGGCGCAGCAGCAGTGTAATGTACTCTGCATAGGCGCAGCAGCAGCAGTGTAATGTACTCTGCATAGGCGCAGCAGCAGTGTAATGTACTCTGCATAGGCGCAGCAGCAGTGTAATGTACTCTGCATAGGCGCAGCAGCAGTGTAATGTACTCTGCATAGGCGCAGCAGCAGTAGTGCAATGTACTCTGCATAGGCGCAGCAGCAGTAGTGCAATGTACTCTGCATAGGCGCAGCAGTAGTGCAATGTACTCTGCATAGGCGCAGCAGCAGTGCAATGTACTCTGCATAGGCGCAGCAGCAGTAGTGCAATGTACTCTGCATAGGCGCAGCAGCAGCAGTGCAATGTACTCTGCATAGGCGCAGCAGCAGTGCAATGTACTCTGCATAGGCGCAGCAGCAGTGTAATGTACTCTGCATAGGCGCAGCAGCAGTGTAATGTACTCTGCATAGGCGCAGCAGCAGTAGTGCAATGTACTCTGCATAGGCGCAGCAGCAGTAGTGCAATGTACTCTGCATAGGCGCAGCAGCAGTGTAATGTACTCTGCATAGGTGCAGCAGCAGTGTAATGTACTCTGCATAGGCGCAGCAGCAGTAGTGCAATGTACTCTGCATAGGCACAGCAGCAGTGTAATGTACTCTGCATAGGCGCAGCAGCAGTGTAATGTACTCTGCATAGGCGCAGCAGCAGTGTAATGTACTCTGCATAGGCGCAGCAGCAGTAGTGTAATGTACTCTGCATAGGCGCAGCAGCAGTGCAATGTACTCTGCATAGGCGCAGCAGCAGTGTAATGTACTCTGCATAGGCGCAGCAGCAGTAGTGCAATGTACTCTGCATAGGCGCAGCAGCAGTAGTGCAATGTACTCTGCATAGGCGCAGCAGCAGTAGTGCAATGTACTCTGCATAGGCGCAGCAGCAGTGTAATGTACTCTGCATAGGCGCAGCAGCAGTGTAATGTACTCTGCATAGGCGCAGCAGCAGTGTAATGTACTCTGCATAGGCGCAGCAGCAGCAGCAGTGTAATGTACTCTGCATAGGCGCAGCAGCAGTAGTGCAATGTACTCTGCATAGGCGCAGCAGCAGTGTAATGTACTCTGCATAGGTGCAGCAGCAGTGTAATGTACTCTGCATAGGCGCAGCAGTAGTGCAATGTACTCTGCATAGGCGCAGCAGCAGTGTAATGTACTCTGCATAGGCGCAGCAGCAGTGTAATGTACTCTGCATAGGTGCAGCAGCAGTAGTGCAATGTACTCTGCATAGGTGCAGCAGCAGTAGTGCAATGTACTCTGCATAGGCGCAGCAGCAGTGTAATGTACTCTGCATAGGCGCAGCAGTAGTGCAATGTACTCTGCATAGGCGCAGCAGCAGTAGTGCAATGTACTCTGCATAGGCGCAGCAGCAGTAGTGCAATGTACTCTGCATAGGCGCAGCAGCAGTAGTGCAATGTACTCTGCATAGGCGCAGCAGCAGTGCAATGTACTCTGCATAGGCGCAGCAGCAGTGTAATGTACTCTGCATAGGCGCAGCAGCAGTAGTGCAATGTACTCTGCATAGGCGCAGCAGCAGTAGTGCAATGTACTCTGCATAGGCGCAGCAGCAGTAGTGCAATGTACTCTGCATAGGCGCAGCAGCAGTAGTGCAATGTACTCTGCATAGGCGCAGCAGCAGTAGTGCAATGTACTCTGCATAGGCGCAGCGGCAGTGCAATGTACTCTGCATAGGCGCAGCAGCAGTAGTGCAATGTACTCTGCATAGGCGCAGCAGCAGTGTAATGTACTCTGCATAGGCGCAGCTGCAGTGTAATGTACTCTGCATAGGCGCAGCAGCAGTAGTGCAATGTACTCTGCATAGGCGCAGCAGCAGTGCAATGTACTCTGCATAGGCGCAGCAGCAGTGTAATGTACTCTGCATAGGCGGAGCAGCAGTAGTGCAATGTACTCTGCATAGGCGCAGCAGCAGTGCAATGTACTCTGCATAGGCGCAGCAGCAGTGCAATGTACTCTGCATAGGCGCAGCAGCAGTGTAATGTACTCTGCATAGGCGCAGCAGCAGTGTAATGTACTCTGCATAGGCGCAGCAGCAGTGTAATGTACTCTGCATAGGCGCAGCAGCAGTGTAATGTACTCTGCATAGGCGCAGCAGCAGTGTAATGTACTCTGCATAGGCGCAGCAGCAGTGGTGCAATGTACTCTGCATAGGCGCAGCAGCAGTGGTGCAATGTACTCTGCATAGGCGCAGCAGCAGTGGTGCAATGTACTCTGCATAGGCGCAGCAGCAGTGTAATGTACTCTGCATAGGCGCAGCAGCAGTAGTGCAATGTACTCTGCATAGGCGCAGCAGCAGTAGTGCAATGTACTCTGCATAGGCGCAGCAGCAGTGTAATGTACTCTGCATAGGCGCAGCAGCAGTGTAATGTACTCTGCATAGGTGCAGCAGCAGTGTAATGTACTCTGCATAAGCGCAGCAGCAGTACTGTAATGTACTCTGCATAGGCGCAGCAGCAGTAGTGTATTCTGCATAGGAGCAGTAGTGCAGTGTACTCTGCATAGGCGCAGCAGCAGTGTAATGTACTCTGCATAGGCGCAGCAGCAGTGTAATGTACTCTGCATAGGTGCAGCAGCAGTGTAATGTACTCTGCATAGGCGCAGCAGCAGTAGTGCAATGTACTCTGCATAGGCGCAGCAGCAGTAGTGCAATGTACTCTGCATAGGCGCAGCAGCAGTGTAATGTACTCTGCATAGGCGCAGCAGCAGTGTAATGTACTCTGCATAGGCGCAGCAGCAGTGTAATGTACTCTGCATAGGCGCAGCAGCAGTGTAATGTACTCTGCATAGGCGCAGCAGTGTAATGGACTCTGCATAGGTGCAGCAGCAGCAGTGTAATGTACTCTGCATAGGCGCAGCAGCAGCAGTGCAATGTACTCTGCATAGGCGCAGCAGCAGTAGTGCAATGTACTCTGCATAGGCGCAGCAGCAGTAGTGCAATGGACTCTGCATAGGCGCAGCAGTAGTGCAATGGACTCTGCATAGGCGCAGCAGCAGTGTAATGTACTCTGCATAGGCGCAGCAGCAGTGTAATGTACTCTGCATAGGCGCAGCAGCAGTGTAATGTACTCTGCATAGGCGCAGCAGCAGTGTAATGTACTCTGCATAGGCGCAGCAGCAGTAGTGCAATGTACTCTGCATAGGCGCAGCAGCAGTGTAATGTACTCTGCATAGGCGCAGCAGCAGTGTAATGTACTCTGCATAGGCGCAGCAGCAGTGTAATGTACTCTGCATAGGCGCAGCAGCAGTAGTGCAATGTACTCTGCATAGGCGCAGCAGCAGTAGTGCAATGTACTCTGCATAGGCGCAGCAGTAGTGCAATGTACTCTGCATAGGCGCAGCAGCAGTGCAATGTACTCTGCATAGGCGCAGCAGCAGTAGTGCAATGTACTCTGCATAGGCGCAGCAGCAGTAGTGCAATGTACTCTGCATAGGCGCAGCAGCAGTGCAATGTACTCTGCATAGGCGCAGCAGCAGTGCAATGTACTCTGCATAGGCGCAGCAGCAGTGCAATGTACTCTGCATAGGCGCAGCAGCAGTGTAATGTACTCTGCATAGGCGCAGCAGCAGTAGTGCAATGTACTCTGCATAGGCGCAGCAGCAGTGTAATGTACTCTGCATAGGCGCAGCAGCAGTGTAATGTACTCTGCATAGGCGCAGCAGCAGTGTAATGTACTCTGCATAGGCGCAGCAGCAGTAGTGCAATGTACTCTGCATAGGCGCAGCAGCAGTGTAATGTACTCTGCATAGGCGCAGCAGCAGTGTAATGTACTCTGCATAGGCACAGCAGCAGTGTAATGTACTCTGCATAGGCGCAGCAGCAGTGTAATGTACTCTGCATAGGTGCAGCAGCAGTAGTGCAATGTACTCTGCATAGGCACAGCAGCAGTGTAATGTACTCTGCATAGGCGCAGCAGCAGTGTAATGTACTCTGCATAGGTGCAGCAGCAGTAGTGCAATGTACTCTGCATAGGCGCAGCAGCAGTAGTGCAATGTACTCTGCATAGGCGCAGCAGCAGTAGTGCAATGTACTCTGCATAGGCGCAGCAGCAGTGTAATGTACTCTGCATAGGCGCAGCAGCAGTAGTGCAATGTACTCTGCATAGGCGCAGCAGCAGTAGTGTAATGTACTCTGCATAGGCGCAGCAGCAGTGTAATGTACTCTGCATAGGCGCAGCAGCAGTAGTGCAATGTACTCTGCATAGGCGCAGCAGCAGTGTAATGTACTCTGCATAGGCGCAGCTGCAGTGTAATGTACTCTGCATAGGCGCAGCAGCAGTAGTGCAATGTACTCTGCATAGGCGCAGCAGCAGTGCAATGTACTCTGCATAGGCGCAGCAGCAGTGTAATGTACTCTGCATAGGCGCAGCAGTAGTGCAATGTACTCTGCATAGGCGCAGCAGCAGTAGTGCAATGTACTCTGCATAGGCGCAGCAGCAGTGTAATGTACTCTGCATAGGCGCAGCAGCAGTGTAATGTACTCTGCATAGGCGCAGCAGCAGTGTAATGTACTCTGCATAGGCGCAGCAGCAGTGTAATGTACTCTGCATAGGCGCAGCAGCAGTGGTGCAATGTACTCTGCATAGGCGCAGCAGCAGTGTAATGTACTCTGCATAGGCGCAGCAGCAGTGTAATGTACTCTGCATAGGTGCAGCAGCAGTGTAATGTACTCTGCATAGGCGCAGCAGCAGTAGTGCAATGTACTCTGCATAGGCGCAGCAGCAGTGTAATGTACTCTGCATAGGCGCAGCAGCAGTGTAATGTACTCTGCATAGGCGCAGCAGCAGTGTAATGTACTCTGCATAGGTGCAGCAGCAGTGTAATGTACTCTGCATAAGCGCAGCAGCAGTACTGTAATGTACTCTGCATAGGCGCAGCAGTAGTGTACTCTGCATAGGAGCAGCAGTAGTGCAGTGTACTCTGCATAGGCGCAGCAGCAGTGTAATGTACTCTGCATAGGCGCAGCAGCAGTGTAATGTACTCTGCATAGGCGCAGCAGCAGTGTAATGTACTCTGCATAGGCGCAGCAGCAGTAGTGCAATGTACTCTGCATAGGCGCAGCAGCAGTAGTGCAATGTACTCTGCATAGGCGCAGCAGCAGTGCAATGTACTCTGCATAGGCGCAGCAGCAGTGTAATGTACTCTGCATAGGCGCAGCAGCAGTGTAATGTACTCTGCATAGGCGCAGCAGCAGTGTAATGTACTCTGCATAGGCGCAGCAGTGTAATGGACTCTGCATAGGTGCAGCAGCAGCAGTGTAATGTACTCTGCATAGGCGCAGCAGCAGCAGTGCAATGTACTCTGCATAGGCGCAGCAGCAGTGCAATGGACTCTGCATAGGCGCAGCAGTAGTGCAATGGACTCTGCATAGGCGCAGCAGCAGTGCAATGGACTCTGCATAGGCGCAGCAGCAGTGTAATGGACTCTGCATAGGCGCAGCAGCAGTGTAATGTACTCTGCATAGGCGCAGCAGCAGTAGTGCAATGTACTCTGCATAGGCGCAGCAGCAGTAGTGCAATGTACTCTGCATAGGCGCAGCAGTAGTGTAATGTACTCTGCATAAGCGCAGCAGTAGTGCAATGTACTCTGCATAGGTGCAGCAGCAGTGCAATGTACTCTGCATAGGTGCAGCAGCAGTAGTGTAATGTACTCTGCATAGGTGCAGCAGTAGTGCAATGTACTCTGCATAGGGGCAGCAGCAGTAGTGTAATGTACTCTGCATAGGCGCAGCAGCAGTAGTGTAATGTACTCTGCATTGGTGCAGCAGAAGTGTAATGTACTCTGCATAGGCGCAGCAGCAGTGTAATGTACTCTGCATAGGTGCAGCAGCAGTAGTGTAATGTACTGTGCATAGGCGCAGCAGCGTAAAATACTGTGCATAGGCGCAGCAGCAGTCTAATGTACTGTGCATAGGCGCAGCAGCAGTCTAATGTACTGTGCATAGGCGCAGCAGCATAATGTACTCTGCATAGGTGCAGCAGCAGCAGTGTAATGTTATGGACTCTGCATAGGTGCAGCAGTGTAATGTACTGTGCATTGGCGCTTTTCTGAGCACAGGGACTTTCTCTCGTCTGTGCTACCACATCACCTGTGTTGCACCCTTCTGTGCAGTCGCTGAGAGGAGAGCGGTCTCACCTGATACCTGGGTGGGCTCTGGGCTGGCTTGCCCTTCTGGTAACCCATTGCAATCTGTTTGTATTCTGCAAGTCTCGAGCTATCACATGACCATCCTCCCTCCCTGCCTGCTGTGTTCCAGAAGGACCTAGTGGTGCAGTTTACTGGAGTGCTTTCATCGGTGGTTTCGGACGCTGAAGGCCGGGGGTGGGAAGAGGCGGTCACATACCAATTTTCCACATTTGGTCAACATTATATGAATCGCTAAGTTCCAGGAAGGAGGCTGAGAAAGGGGGTGGGGGGGCGGGGGGCGGGGGAGCGGTTCTAGGGTTTTGCCTACCAGCTTCTTCTCCAACTGAGAACATTTGGGCAGTATCTTCTGAATCATCTAAGCTCTGAACTGGATTGTCCCGCCCCTTTGAGTAGCAATTACCCTCGAGATGGAGGGGGGATGCAGACCTTACCCATCCATACATCAAATAATGGAGCCGACTCAGGAATTTCGACAAAAGGAAGACTGTTTTAATATCAATTTTCTAAAACAGGAAGCATAACTAACATTAAAGCAAACACTCGATCTTCAAACTCAATGCATTTAAGAAAAAACTGAGATTTAATAAGCAATATTAGTCATCAATGACCTCTAAACCACGTGTGTACTAACGTCATCCTACGTGGCAAACTAGAAAAACCTAAGAGTAACGGGGATACGGTGTTCATGGATATTTAAGTCTACGATCCATACTAGTAAAAAAAAAGTGTACCTATGTGAGAAGCAGTGTCTGCCTCCGTGCGTAGGTGTGACCATCTCGTTCAGCCAACTTCATGCTTCCACGTGACTGGAGACCATAACAATCGAGTGTTGTGTATTTAATATTATTTTCCAATAGACCTCTGATGTCTTTCTTGTTATGTTCATGCCTTTCGAACAGAAGATTTGTTCTTTCACCCAATTTGTATCCAAAGTCAGTTTGATAAGACCATGGATTCTTGGCTAGCCCAACATTGCCTTTTGCTGAAACTTACTTGCCATTCAATTTCTGTACCTTAACTGCGACACAGTAGAATGAGGCCTTTTGCTACTGTCCAGCCTGCTATGACACGTAATGGAAACCATCCAAAGTTCGTTCCTTCTTATATGTATATGTTGGCGCTTGCCGCAATCTATTCGCTATAAGCTTAAGGCTAGCTTCACCATTACTTCGCTGCTTGCGTTTCTTTTGCATCTGTAGACGTGTAAAATAACTTCACGTCACTATAGGGATAGTGTTTCAGACACGCCTTGTCGACGTCCCCTTTTCGACTACGAAAAACAAAATGCAATACTCCGCAGTGACCACTGGATGTCGGACCTATGCACAGCATGTGAATCTAAGCAGATACAACCATCAGAAATGCTTTTACGGTAAGTAATGCATTCTCATCTTCATCTGTTCTGTGCCATAAGCTTCTTCACCTTGAGCCCAAGATGTCACTTCTCCTTGATACATATACTGGCAATGGTAAATGGCGTTACCATTCTTCCTTGCTGCTTATTGGTTCTGCTTCTTCAGGGATTTTGTTCAAATGGCCATCATATTTTCTTGTATGTAGATATGTTTTTTTTTTATGGTTAATGATAAATCGGTAAAAGACAATCTTTGCCATTTCTGTGGATTGCACATTGAAACCTCAAAACATCTGCTAATCGAGTGCAAACAGACAGTTAATCAACGCTCACTACACCTTGGAAAGTTTGCTTCTTTAGATGAAGACATGGACGGGTGGTGGGCCAGGAACATCTCCGGAAACCACATAAAACTTGTGTGTGCAATTGTGAATTACATGGACATGGTTTTGAAAGTAGATGTCTAAACTATATTTAAGTAGTTTTCTGTGTTTGATTTCTGGAGGGCCAGTGGAGGATTTTGTTTCTTTTCTTTTGAAACAAAAGTTTGAATTTTTTATGTTTAAACTGTAGATTCTTTCAATAAAAGAATAAAGATATGGTTTTCTCAATGAGTACCTTGGCTCCCAGATTTTCTTAGGTACTGGACTTTTAACTGGTACTGGACTGAGTCCGTACCCCCGTGTATGTCTCATACTTTGGCTTCCAACCTATAGGTAGAATGGGCGGGACGGTTGAGGTGGGGGTACTTGGCTCCTCCTCTACAGCTCCAAGGGGTTAGGTGGGGGGCACATACCAGCTTCTTCTCCAACTGACCACATTGGGCAAAATTTGCTGAACCACTTAAAATCCAGGGGCCTTCTTTCTCTACCAAAATTGAGAGCATTTTAAAATATTAAACTGCAGGATTTGAGCTTTATCTGAAGAGCCTTTTCTGTTCAGACTGTAAGCGTGTAACATGGAATAAGGTGTCCATGTATTTACTGTATTTGGTGGTTCCGTGGTGTTTTTTTTAAATGTATTGAGCCTTTGTATGGTGCCTATACAGCAGAACGTGTTTCCAGGCGCCACAAGACAAAATGGGGGGTCGGTCGGGTGACAAATAGAAAACGACAAGAACAGGCCTATTGGTGTGGGGGGGATAGCTCAGGCGCAACGTGTTTTGTCTTGGAATCAAGACAACTCAGCGCAACACAGGTTCAAATCCTCATTCCGTGATTAAAAACTAATCTCTGGTATTGAGCGTGTTTATAAAAAAACAATTCTAATTACTAGGTCGTGTGACATTCGGATCGTGCAAATGCAGTTTTGTGAAGTGCAGGGAAGGACTAGTGATGGAGGGTGAAGGCGGGAGAAGTGCCAAGGGGTGCCCAGGAAGGCCAGTGCCAGGGGGAGGGGTTCAATGGTTGGGGTGGAGGACATGCCTAGGAGGCTAGTCCGGAAAGGATGCCAGAGGGCAAGTGCTGGTGGGAAGGGATGAGAGGGTGTCAAGGTGAGCCCCCCCTGGGATTCCCGAATACCTGACCTCTGGCTGTGATGATGGTCCAGGATCGAGTTTGAAGTGGTGTCCGTCCGGTCCCGATGAAAGGCTGATGTGGAAATCCACCCCCTGACCCCAAACCGGAAGATAGGCACTAGTGAGGGACAGGAAGCAGTTTCCCAGCACCATGCATGAGACGACCCACACTTTGTGCTGCCAGCCGCCCAAGGCGCTGAACGTGGGAGGTCAAGTAGCAAAGAAATGAAAAGGAGATGCAGTAGAGGAAAGAAAATAAAGGAGTTACCAGCACCCAAATGATAAGTACAGGCAAGAGGTAAACGTGCAGGTACCGACTGGCCAGCTGGCAAGGCAGGAAGGAACAGAATTCCAGGAGATGCAGGAACCAATATAAGGCAGAAAAGAACTGAGCAGCTCTCGGCACATACTCCAAGGCAAGGTTGTGACTCGTCGTTTATATGTGGTGTGTCCTGCGGGTTGATTGCCATGTTTCACTGGGAATAGACCAAGCTGTGCCAACCGCGCATGCATGCAGAAACTGTCATGGCGGCCCCCAGGAGGGAGATCGGGCCCGCCACAGAAGAAGGCTATGGTGGGCCAGTCGGGTAAGTCCCGCAAAAGAGGAAGACTGGGCGAAGGAGGGCCTGACCCCAGCGTGCCACCAGACTATCATGGGAGCGGGTGAGGGAAGGAATAGGAGAAAAAGAAAGTCTTAAGAAGCTTCTGGAACTTAAGGAGATCGGGTTCAAGTCAGGGAGGAGCAGGGAGGCTGTTCTAGAGGGAAGCTCCTGCCAAAGGGAGAGATCTAACCCCCACTCTGCTTGGAGAAAAATCTGATCCGCAGAGAGTTGGAGCTAGAGGAGCGAAGGACTCTAGTTGGGAGATATTTCAGTTGAGGGAGTTGAATGTAGTGAAGTCCCAAGCTCCAGAAAGACTTGTGGATGATGCAGAGGGTCTTGAATGTTAATCTTTTCATCCGTCGGGAGACAGTGGAGAGATTTTAGGGCTGGAGATGCAGTCCCTGGGCTTGAGGCCAAGGATTAGTTGAAGAGAGCGAAGGGAGGAAAGAGGCAGATATTAAGGACGAGGCTATTGCAGTCGTCAAGCCTTGAGAGGAGCAGAACTCTGGAGACATTGAGTTTCTGGGGGAAGGTGAGGAAAGGGAGGATGCCTCGAAGGAGGTGAAGCTGATAGTGGGCCTTCTTGGCAAGGTCCGTGATCTGAGGACAGAAGGAGAGAGAGAAGACGACGATGACTCCCATCTCAGCCTTACTACTGTTACGACAGAGATCATTAGCAGCGCACCGTGCCTGGAAAAGCAGACAATCGGGGATGAGGGAGGAAGAAGAGGGAAGCTTAAAGGAGAGCTGTCATTAGTATAACACTGGAAATGAGGGGAGAAGGTGGAGATCAGAAGGGAAAGGTAGATGTTGAAAAGCCAGGAGGAGACGGCAGAGCACTGAGGGACATCGCAAGTTGAGTGAGGTAGGAGAGAAAGCGGCCCAGTGAGACTTGGGAAGGATGATTCGAGAGCAACAAGGTTAACACATCCAGTGCCCGGTCTGTGATGCCAAGTGTATCATGGAGCCGATTTATGAGGATGAAATGATTGAGTGTGTCAGTCGGGGGATAGGTCGAGGAGAATAAGGGCAGAAGGAGAGTTTGAGTCGATTTGAGAGCAGGTCATCATGGGTGTTCAGAGAGCAGTTTCCGTCCTTTAGCTGCTCTGAAGCCAGACTGGTGGCTGTTGGGACAGCCACAGATTCATTGTGATGGATTAGTTGGGAGATGACCAACTTCTCTGAGTTTGCCCAAGAGTTAGGGCAACAGCAAAATATGATGCATTTTTAACGCCCGACAACTTTGCGTTCCTATACGAAAGAATGCTTACAAAAGTATTGACTAACCAATAATGCCACCATATCTTGCATATGAACTGAAAGAACGACACTGAACAACCAAATACAGTAAATACATTTGCTGCAATGACTCCTCAATGCAACGCTTTCAAAATGGAGGATGGCGAAGGCCCTGAGGAATGCGATAAAGTAACTGTCTCAAAGCACAGGGCTATCTGGCATTTCTTATTGATGCCCTGGAAGTCGGAATAGGGACAGTCTCTTTTAGCTCATGGCTAAGGAATTTGAGAGTTAGAATGAAGGAGTGATTGAAGCTCCCTCCTTAACAGTTCATGGGTGCATTGTTTCTTTTGGGGTCAAACCAATGTGGCCGTATTTAGTTTCAGAGCCACATAAACTGTGATGCATAAAAGTAGCAACATGTGTAGATCGGTGGCACGTCACCGCATGCTAGGGGAGGATGGCTCAGGGGCAACATGCTCCTCTTGCAAGCAGGTTCGATCCCCGGGTCCGTACTTGGAAACCTCTGGGTATTAAGCACGTTATAAATAACCAATTATAATTCTACACCCATGAGGGATGGGTTAGTACCGTTCTATATGGAAACCGTGCTATATAGCGCCACTAATTGGAAGTGGTTGTTTCCGATATGTTAGTTATTGGCAACATTTGTGGTGACGGACCAAGGAATGAGGACCTGCCAAAATCAGTTGCATTCATTGGACAGTAGCCTTGATGTGCAATACATTCAAACTCCTAACCATACAGTGGGGTAGGTCTGTTCCAAGAGAGTTCACTTGTGTGGGGGGGTGAGAAGTCCTTCCTTTCTATGGTCGAGTCAAGATTGCTGCCATAAGCTCAAACATGGGCGATGTTCAACAGCGTGTGACTATTTGAAGGCTGTGTGATCCGTTTGTCAAGCGACCGTCCACTGCCTGTCCTATTCAGGGATCTCAGAGCTTGGGGCCTTTGAAAAGTAAATTAAGGAATACAGTTGGTAATGGTACGGCATGCCCAGCAGGAAGCCACCTTGGCGGTTCTGCTCCGACCGAGCAGCTGTGGATCTCTAATGGATATTCCAATCGGCTGCGGGCGAATGAGGGTTCCGCTCGCAGTGGCTCATAAACCTTGAATGGGACCGCTAGGCCGGCGGCGGCGCATGGCGCTGCTGAGCGAAGAGCCGACAAATAGCAACATATTCCAGCGATTGTGCTGTGTGCATGGAACTGTGCGTAGAAGGCTGTCCTATAAATCCTGTGTCACAAAGTATGAGTTTAAGAGCCACTCCATAAACCTATTTAAAAATGAAATCTGCAACGTGCCATATCTGCTAGTAATCGCTGAACGGGAAAAGCGCATGCGCCGTCTGATACTGACTGTCCATGTAGATGCTGGGTAATGTGGAGGCACTGATCTTGTAGGGCAAACAATATACTTGGTTGACCATTTTCTTTCTAGCTTGGGGAAGCCTTCCTCGTAATGACCATCATTGCTCCCCATTGGCCCGGAATCCTCCTCTCTGTACCTGTTGCAGTCCGCCAAGTCATGGCTGCCGTACGGGTGCAAAAGTATGACTCTGGCACAATGGTCGCATATGTTTGGGCAGAAACTTTCATTGATCAAGAAAGGGTTTAAAAAATGCCCGTCTATCCCTAAAACTTGGAGGGGTTGCCCTGTCTCAAAGAAAACTAGTGAAATTGGCAGGATGTTCAAAACTAAAACGTGTCTCAAAAGCCGACCTCTGACCCGAACATTAATAGCTTCAATCCACTTTGGGTACATATCATCCATTTCACAGTGAAGTGTTCACCATAGTTCCAACCAAACGAAAAGTTCCATGTCTCTCGGTATTCAAAGCTTATAAAATAAACCATGTTCACGAATGTAAGACTCCAAGGCTGGGGTCGTGCTCCTTTCCCCTAGAGTCCTTGTTCTACTTTCTTTCTTTCCTTTTTGGCTCCCGAGCACCGTATTTTCTTGGGCAAATGTCACTGGGAAACTGACAAGAGTATGCTTCTCAAATTCAATTCTTTATCCCACCAACTTGGCACGCTTACCTACCAAGCAAAGGCTTCTTTTTACTTAGTCCTTTTCAGTTCCAGGGTTCTTCACCCACATGTTCTCGTTTTGGGTGTAGGTCCCAGACTCTCAATATTCTGAATTGCTTGCTTTACTCACCTGCCAAGTAACTGTCCTCTCGTGGACCGTCATTCTCTGTGGCCCCAGCCCCATTATTATTCATTATTTTAGGGTTTTTTTTCTCTCAAATGAGTGCGGATCCCAGAACTCGAACACCTCTCGGGTAACCTGCATAGCCGTTTGTCTCTTCTGTGCAAGAGCCAGCATTAACCAAGCAGCCGCGTCGCTTCTCGAGGACCCGGTAGCATTCAACAGGGGGGTTCTGCAGCTGCCTGACTCTTCCCTGCTGCGTTTCCTCTCGGGCACTTAGCCGGTGCCTTTGGTGCCCAGAGGTTCGATTCGGCAGCAGCCAGAGTAGTCCTTCTGTCCTGGACCAGGTTTGGGTTCTCCTTCTCCTCCGTTCGGGACTTCTTTTGGCTCCAGTCTGCTCGTCTGGTGTATGGTTCCTGCAGTTCCTCCCCAGGGACTATGTTGGCCTGGCCACGGGCCGAAAGGCCGAGGGGCCAATCCGACCCTGCTTCCCCCACTCACTTCAAGAAACTGTTAAACACCTGGCTATTTAACAAATCCTAATCTGTCCACCTTTCGAATACATTCATAAGTGCCCTGCTCACCACTTTAGTGTAACTATGGTTAGCCCATTTTCTTCCTTCATAAATGTACTTGCGCTGCAATGTTTGTTGTTGTTCTCACCTGTCTTTACTTCCCATGTAACCAGTAAGCTTTACAGCAACCTTGTAACCTACGCTGTGATACCTAATGGGTTTGGGCGTATTTATCAAATGCAATAAATGACCAGTATATCCTGTTGTCTCGCCCAGATGGCTCTAAAAATATGCGACCCACAGGATAAACCTGTTTTTATTACATTGTCATTGGGGAGACTGGGAAAAGCCAGTGGAAGGGCTTCCCCGATGTTATTCCTCAACCTCTGTGGGCTCCCTCAACCATGGCCT
The DNA here is from genome assembly GCF_040938575.1 of Ambystoma mexicanum. Taxonomy (NCBI): domain Eukaryota; kingdom Metazoa; phylum Chordata; class Amphibia; order Caudata; family Ambystomatidae; genus Ambystoma; species Ambystoma mexicanum. The sequence goes on from NC_090934.1 coordinate 1,477,434,682, forward strand.
AGGTGTCCTACTTCCCCAGAACAGATTGCGTACCAGACTTGTGTCCAGTAACTCCTTTCTACGTTGAGCCTCATTCCAAGGGGAGGCTGAACGGTATTCCTAGGTGTTCTAACGCTTAATAGGTCCCCACAATGCTTTGTGATAGCTTCTCCGATCACTCACTCTCTCCTCCTCGCCTCCTATCCTTTTGCTTTTCTCCCAGTCCCCTGTTCCCTCTGCCTTTCCACCCTTCTCCTCACCTTTCTTCCACCTGTGATCTTCAGAATTCCAGTTCGTCTGCCCTCTCCTCACTGTGTCGTCTCTCTTGCTCTTTCCATGTCATTCTCTTCTCCACTGCATCCTTACTCCTTCAGTTCGCACACTCCTTCCTCTCTTCTGTCTCTTGCTCCTTGTTCTAGCTTCCTCCCTTCTACTCTCTAACCACTGCTACCGCCTCTACCCTACCACTGCTCTCCTTCACTCTCTGTACACTCACCTTCTACTATCTAAATGATCTACTCTTGCACTCCTCCCCTCCTCTCTCCCTTTGAACATATCACTCACACACCCTAATACTGTTACTCTCAACACATACCTTACCTGCACTCTTACCCAACACTACCACAGACTCTTCAGTGTCCCTTTCCACCGCCTGCTCTCTGCTGCCTGGCCTCCCCCTCCTGCTCCACCCAACTTCACCAACCTGCCTCCTTCACAGCTCTGGATGTGGGGATTTTGTACCCCTACTTTCTTTTTACCTCCTCCCCTTCTCATTGGTCCACGTCACGAGTCTCTTATGTCCTATCTTCCTCTTGTTTGCCACTGAAGGCTGGTTTTCCATAGCCAAAGTTTCAAAGTGCCATTTTGGCCCTTCCCTCGTGTCATTCATCTGCATTGCTACTGTGGCCACAATGCGAACCAGCGTTGCTGTCTGTTGGGCCCCTCCCTCCCAGCACGGTGTCCAATGGGTCTTTGTGGCCAGTCTGCCTTTTTCCAGTGAGTTGGGATTTGTACCGGTTGTCTGTTCGCCTCAGCTTTGAGGGAGCTGCTGGATCTTGGTCCCCAGTCAAACGTGCTTAACCTTCTATGCATCGCTCATGAATGCCTTTTAGGGATCCTCCAAATCCCCGTTGCACACCTGGTCACATCCTTCACATTGCTGGACCAGCTCTGTGTCAGGTTCCCAAGTGTGGATTTCTGGAATGCAAAGGAGAATCTTTCATAGCACCTTGCATGTGAACTCGTTGCTTTCTTCATCTGGGCTGTCATTGCGGGGCACAGCCCCTTCCCCCACGTGCTTCTCTAGAGCTCCCTTGCTCGCCTCAGCAGTGACATGGCATAGTCTTGGGGGGGGGGGGGGGGGGGGGAGGGGGGTGCGCATGGAAAGAGATGGAGATCGGTGCACACAGCTGGAGCAGCTTCCCCTCAACATCTGCACATGTAGTTGATTTCACAGCACCTGTACTTTAATGCTGCCCTGCCTATTGTCCAGAATGAAGTTGATGCCCTGATGAACTCCGATCTGGTTATGGGAGGGGTCGGGTGCATGTCTGTGCTAGGTCACCTGGGCATTGAATCCTCTTGTAATGAAACGCAAAACCAAAACTCATACTATATAATAAAAGGCCAGATGTATGTTTGTCTGAAGCCGTCCTGCCGCTTCGTCTGTTATCACTGCTAGAGGGAGTAGTCACCTTACGCATAGAATAAGTTCATCTTCCACGGGAACAAAATGTGGATTTCAACAGTGATAACATACAATTAGCTGCAGAAAAAGCTCAGGGATACCACTTTAACACCATTCTTCAAGTTGCATACACTAAGAAAATATATACATTTTTAAAACAACATATAAACAGAAATTAATTTGACTAAGCACTGTTTCTCACACAAAATAAATGGCTTTTTTCAATGTATTCATGTATTATGTAATTATTCATTGTAATATTTCTTAGTATGTATTTTATCAATGTTAGTCTTTATGTAAGTTTTTGACTTCCTATGTGTTTACACTCTGAAAATGTCTTCCTTTGAGCACCTTAGTTCTTAGTCCTACAGACTTTTCCACTAGTTCTGTAATATGTTAACTAGAGATTTCTTTCTTTTTTACTGCAGCTCTGTAGCATTGGCCTCCATAACAATAATCACCAAACATGTATTGTTCTCATATCCACAGGAACCTTGACACAGTTCACACTTGTCTTATATGGGACTGGGCTGGAGTCGCAGAAACCTTCCAACCAAATGTCTAGCAGTGGCTGCAAGACTTCGGCTTCCGGCCAGGCCTGCATTGGTACGTAAGACCTGCCCTAGCCTGGGGGGAAGGGGTTGGGGGGGTTCTTTACAGATATTCTGCAGAGGAGACCATGGTTTCAAGTGGGATGTGTACGTATGTGTGATTTCATACCCAGCTATTCTTCCTGGATAGGCATAGACTGACTTTATTTAAAAAAAAAAAAAAAAAAACAATGTATGCAGTCCAAAGTTAATTTCTTTTTCCTCACCCATGCTTCCCCCCCCCCCCTTTCATGATCGACCCGCGATTCAAATGTTGTTAAAGTGGGTTCCACGCTTGCTTGTGCTGCCCTTTCTACGGCTGTGCAGTTATCGTCCTAGCAACTGGAAGATGTGTGGGAGGGGGATAGGGGGGGATGGGGTTTGTTACCTCTTTTTGATTACATTTGAGAGGTTCCTGAGGAGGCCAGGAATCCTACTGGGCCATGAATGCAAGAACTGGCGAAGCCTTTGCTACCAGTTATAAAGAAATTTTATTTGCCTCCTGCATGGCCTTGCTATTGACGTTGTCATTCCCAGGTTTTTTAGTGGGTCTGTCCTTCAAACTGCTTATTCACAAAGATTGGACTTTATGTTGGCGGCTGTCGGCACCTACCACATCTTCCTGATGTACAACCTTAGCTTTTTAAGAGGAAAATAATGGGCGGAGGTGGTAAATTCCTCTTACGGGACCTCATCCTTCATTGCATCTGTGGTTTGCTTTTTCAGCCCTGGTCCTGTGATCTTCTGCCCAAGACCTACCTGTATTAGTGGCATTACGTCAGCTGGTAGGGTCTGCTATGCGTGGGGGTTTCACCACCTGGAGTAGTGAGGGCTTTGATAGGGTCGATGATGGGTGTTCCTTAACCCGAGGGCTATCATTTCTCACCATCTCAGTGATGGGCTGAGTCATCCCTCCCTGATGGAGCTGCGGTTCGCATGTCGTTCTCCCCGCGTGAGCGCGACTCGCTCTGCACCTATCAGGGATGGGGTAATTCACCCAATGTTCTATTTGCTGGTCCCCCAGATTTCACAGGGGTCCTCTTAGAGACCAGACAACCAGTAGACGACGTTTGGGGGAAGACTTCCATGAGCGGTTTGGTAGTGTTGGTAGATTTCCTGCTGTCTAAGCTAAACTTGTAACCAAGTGTAATTACAAGTAACAGCGCCGCGATGCCCAGGGGCTGCTTTGTGCGCTATAGAAATGTAAAAAAAATAGTCCATGGTTTCGGCTTCTCATGGGTTTACATGATGCCACCTCTTCCTTACTAGATTCTGCCAGAGTGCTTGGACTCGTTGCGCGGCCATGAGCTGCCGCGAGTGTTATCCCGCATGTGTCCTGCGTTTACTATTACACGAGCCAAGATTTCTTTGTAATGTGTTGGCTTGGAGCCGGGTGCGACCCTGCTTCCCAGGTTACATTCTGGTTGGTCATTTCTTGCCACTTCTTTTGGAAGGTGAAGCAGAGGTGCCCAGCGAGGAGGGATTTACCCTGGTCCCCCAGGACAATGACTACCCAGGATCTCTTGCTTATGACCAGCGGCTGCTCCCCATCCGCCTGCCCCCTGCTGCATCTCCCGGTGAGGAACAGGCGTGGCCTTGAGCGAGAGGTCCTCCAGGCGTGGCCTTGAGCGAGAGGTCCTCCAGGCGGGGCCTTGCCAGATGGGGCCTTGAGCGAGGGGTCCTCCAGGGCGGGGCCTTGAGCGAGGGGTCCTCCAGGCGGGGCCTTGAGCGAGGGGTCCTCCAGGCGGGGCCTTGAGCGAGGGGTCCTCCAGGCGGGGCCTTGAGCGAGGGGTCCTCCAGGCGGGGCCTTGAGCGAGGGGTCATGCATGTGAACATGCGATGCATCCACATTGGCAGAGAACTTGCAATCTGAAGGGTCACTTTAATGCTCATCAAAACCCTGTGCAGCTGTTCCCAGCTCATCGGTGGCCGCTTTTGAAGGTCAGGAATCAAAACCAGAGGGTGGGGTGGGAGGGCGCGGGGGGGGTCGTCTGAGGGGCTCTTATGGCTTTCTGATTTGGTTAAAAATTTCACTCAACATAAAACCAGGGACAGCAAAAGGATACCCCTGTCCACTACAGCTGTCCATGTTTGCCACCATCATGTGAGGGCTTCCATTAAGCGAAAGGCCAGATCCTGTCACCAAGGCGACCTATGAGGGGCACCACAGAAGAGGTGTCCCCACCCTAAAAGCAGGCAAATACAACCTAAAATGGGGAACAATGGACGGGTGGGACCTGCTCTCTGCTTTCCACCGCGCATGTCCGTGGACCTGTTCGAATGAGTGGTACGGGCAGTGCCATAGCGAAGCAGCTGTCCTGTTACTAGCTTAGCTGAAAAGGAGAATAAATGTAACTGCATCTTTTAATGTGTTTGAATTACGTGCTGCAATTAACTATATATTGCATAAAGTTCACTGTTTGAGTTAAAATATAGTTGCCCGAAAAATACCCCTAGTCCGAGTGGGAATTACTTATGTACTGACTAAAAATAAGTTTACTTCAAGAAAATGGAGTGTAAAGTACCCGGAGCCCAAACGCTGGCCAGCGAGACATGAAGTCGGGTGTGTGCCAGGCCACTCGGGAAGCTCAGCGCCTTCAAATCCTTTTAGTAAATAATTGTTTTACACCCTGACTGCTGTGTGGCTGTTTCTTGCAATGTGTTTTGGTTCCCTGCAGGCTTGCATCCTCGTGCATGCCCTATGAATAGCAAGATGGCGGTGGGCCTCTGTGTTCTCATTACGCGAGCGAACGCGCTGTGTAGAGTAGAGGACCTTACAGTGTCCTCTGTTCGTCTAGCGCGTCAATGTCGTCTTTGAACAGCACATTGATTGACTTGAACATTTATCTTTTGAAGTTTAGCCTTTGCCAAATCCCTTTCCTGAAATGGAATCATCTGCCTTCCCAGAAAGTCCCCCCTCCCCCCCAGGCCTTATGCACACGGTAGAAGCCTCTTTAAATTCCGGTCATATGGCTTTAGGGGAAACCTGCCTTTCATGGCTCACTCAAGGTCATGCAGGAACCTTGCGTGTGCAAACCTTTTTGTCAGATGATTGTGTCATGATGGAAAAGAAAAGCGACGTTTATTGTTCGTGTGTCCGGGCCACTGCGAGTGTTGAAGAATTGGTGATGGTTTTTAAGCTTTGCGTTGTTCGTCAGAGGTTTTCTGCAGCCGTGCCTCCTTCAAACCTCTCATCCGAGGTCTTGCAGTTCATTTCCAGCCTCGGGCCGGTTCATGGGTTTCGGGAACTTCCTGGTTCTTTCACCTTTTAAGGGCTGTAATGGTTGGGTTTGTGGTCACCCAGCGTCATGGTGGTGGATGCATGTTGCCCCCGAGCCAGTGTCCTGCAGACGGGGCACACACATACAGGGTGGGCGCTGCCGGCCTTTCGTGCTGGCGGAGGGGGGTTACTAGGGTTGGTCTCCTGCAGGGCTGGCGGCCCTCTGCTGCTCTGCTGCAGTCTGGTTTGGAGAGTCATCCCTGCAGGTTGAACATGGCCAGTCCCCCCCCCCATCCCGTAGTGCAGTCAGACGCTGGCACAGTGTTGGTGATTACAAATAAGGCCCTTTCATCTGAAGGGACTGCACACAACGGTGACCTTTGAAATGAGACTCTCGTGAGAAGGTGAAAAGCGAGACACTGAGCCAGGGCGGGGGCCGGGGGTTGCTGGTCTAAGGCAATGCTCCTGTTTGTCTGGTTTTTCCTGCCTAATTCGGGCAAGGTGAAGGCTTGTGCCCAGGGACATCTCTAAATCGTGCACGTCGTCTAAATGCACCAGAATGCCAGATCATCTGGTTTAGTCACGTGCAGGAGGCAGGCTCAGAGGAGCCATCGCTGTCTACACCCCCTTTCTTATTCGGCACAACACATGCGAGGTGAAATGCTGAGTCCCAGGTATCGGCCATACACTGCACCCTTCAGCCTTCATTTTGTGCAAACATGAAAAGCCCAAGTTCTTACAATAAAGATGGTCCGAGTGTCCAGTACTTGGCGAAGGGAGAGGCACCAGAGACCGTACACTGCCCTCGCACCCTTCCACACCATGTAGTGCCCACTGCAGCCGATCTGTGCGGGCTGATGCCGACCCGTGGTGTGGAGTCCAGCACTCCTCCGGCCTAAACTCAAGCGCTTGAATCCGAGTTTGCTGCGTAGAGAGATCGGGGCTACCAGTTACTACACGTGAAGGAAGCCACAGGTTAACACTGGACTCGATCGGGCAAAGAGGAAGCTTGGCAAGAAGGCAGTGACGAGGCAGATCAAATGCACAGTGCACTACCCTTGGCCCAAGTTTTAAAAGTGAAAACTGTCCTGGTGTGGACCGAGAAGGTCCGAAGCCCAGTGTCTTGGGCTTGACGACCCGACAAACTGCAAATTGAAATCTTGAACTTCTTTGTCGTCATGGTTGCACGCACGCGCCCTTCTGCTCCGTCTGAATAGTAATGGCCATGTCCTTGCTCCCATCACCCCCATCCAGAGGTTCACAGATCTATGCTTGGGTACCATGCACTTGACTGAGCCCACCTTCTGTTCACTCCCAAGGCTCTGCTTCCTCACGTAAAATGTCCGACCTCACCCAAACCAATCGCGTTTGTTCTTGCAGAGGGGCGCCTATGACTACATTTTGATTTTTTTCAAGGGCCTTAGGTTTAGTCACCCTAAGGTTCCCAGGGTCATCCAGACGTGGACCGCTTGCTCACTGTGCTCAGAGAAGCACCGCTCCACCTCACTGATGAGGCCCAACAAGGCTGAAACACGTGTATGGGGTTGCTGTTGGAACTCTTGTTCAGAAGGGAATTGCCTTAGCATTTTGTTGCTGGACTGCCCATGTGGGCGGGACAAAGACTGATATGCAAATAGATATTTCCCATCTGTGAAAGGTAGATGTGAGCAAAAAGCGTGTGCTGCAAACTCTCATCTCAGAACAGGTTATCATGCCATGGAACAGGCCATTTTTGCCGTGTTTGTTCTCAGAGGGGCACCCAGGACTAATTTTTTTATTTTTTCAAGGGTGTTAGGTCACCCTATGTGTCCTAGGGTCATCCAGACGTGGACCCCTTGCTCACTGTGCTCAGAGAAGCACCGCTCCACCTCCCTGATGCTTAACAAGGCCTAAACACGTGTATGGGGTTGCTGTTGGAACTCTTGTTCAGAAGGGAATTACCATAGCATTTCGGTGCTGGACTGCCCATGTGGGCGGGACAAAGACTGATGTGCAAATGGGTATTTCCCATCTGTGAAAGGTACAGTGAGCTAAAGTGTGGCTGTGGACTCTCGAACGGGTACCTTCCCAAAGAACAGGTCAATGGGCCGTGTTCGTTCTCGCAGAGGGGTGCTTAGGACTACATTTTACTTGTGAAAGGAACAGTCCACAATGCAGGGCAGCCCAGGAGCTGGAGATCTGAGAGATGCGGAGAGCGCTGTCCAGAAGACTAGTTCTGTCCATGGTCTGAGGAGTGAAGTGGACAGTGGAAATCCGTTACTCGTTGGTGGGGAGCTGCTCCCCAAGGCTGCAGGAGACTGGGAGAAGGTGGTGTAACCTCTGGGAGGTGCACCGCGGGGTCCGGTAACCGGACCGACACTGCCTGCCCAGGAGACGCGCAAAACACTTGTACAACTGGAAGAGAACCTGAACCGAATCACCGGAACGGCCCACAACACCCCAAGGTAACGGGTTTAACGGGGGAATCTGTGCGGGTGCGAAGGCTGCAAAAGAATTCAATCCACATGAAAAAGATACTGCGAGTCGGTTCCAAAATGAATTGCTCCAACACACAACCACAAAAATAACTGACCAAAATCCTGCATGTAAGAGCACTCTTAGAGAGGTGACACCCATTTTGTTAGACGTGCGACGGGGTAAACTCCTGAAATGTGCAGAATAAACGGGCAATGCGTGCTGCGCTTCCTCAACTGAGAGAGAGGACAGCAATCGGAGGGGGGACCACACTTGCACGGGCAGTCGAACCCGCCGTAGAATGCTCAACTGATCATCCACAACACGCTCCAAAGCTAGTAGACGTACAGACCTAACTCGCTCATTGGTTCGGAGCATTGCGTTAGCGACAGCCTGGTGGGGCTCCAGTGGTGATCAACACACCCCATAATGGACAGGCATTGGCTCCCCGGCTTCCCAATGCGACAGGACTTCATTCTGCTCAGACGCGGAAGGGAAGTGAAATGCGCCGTCTTCATTTCCAACAGATGGTCAAATTGATGTTCCAATTCACGGGCGTCATTACCTTTTCATGGTTGGGGAACATTAACAGCAGAGGGGGGACTGTCTGTCGCTCCACTCTGCACGAGGCTCTGTGCAGTTTGTGGTCAATGGTCCCCAGCGGGGCTCTACTCTTCACCCATGAGCCCTCGCTGCCTCCCATCAATTCCTCCATTTATGCAAATCTGCTTTTTACTATTTCAGAGATTGGTTTGGAGGAAGTCGGACATTTTAAATAAGGCACAGTCTTGGGAGCGACCAGAAGGTGGGCTCAGTCAAGTGCATGGTATCCAAGCATAGATCTGTGAACCTCTGGATGGGGGTGAGGGGAGCAAGGACATGGCCATTAATATTCAGATGGTACAGTGAGCAAAATGTGGCTGCGGACTCTCGAGTGGGTACCTTCCCAAAAAACAGGTCAATGGGCCATGTTCGTTCTCGCAGAGGGGGGGGCGGGGTGCCTATGGACTTTTTTTTTTTTTTTTTTTTAATTGTTTTAAGGTACTTGGGTTTAGTCACCCTAAGTTTCTTAGGGTCATCCAGATGTGGACCCCTTGCTCACTGTGCTCAGAGGCACAGCTCCACCTCATGGCCCAACAAGGCTGAAACACGTGTATGGAGTTGCTGTTGGTACTCTTGTTCAGAGAGGAATTGCCATAGCATTTCTATGCTGGACTGCTCATGTGGGCGGGACAAAGACTGATCTGCAAATGGCTATTTCCCATCTGTGAAAGGTACAGTGAGCTAAAGAATGGCTGCAGACTCTCGATTGGCTATCTTCCCAAAGAACAGGTCAATGGCTGAGTTCGTTCTCGCAGAGGCCAGTGGTCAAAGTGTACGAAAAGAAGTAGTTGAACAATGTTTCCTGCTGGCCTGCAGCCACTCCCCACAAACCCCATCACCACGTCCCCTCCCACACACAATACACCCCCCAAACACTTGCACCTGCTGTTTAAAGGAACGTTCAGTGCAGTGCACTGAAAGTGCAAGTTTCAACTTCTTCCTACACTTTTATTTTAAAAACGAAATCATTCCGGAACTTTTTTTTTTTTAAATAGAGGTATAGGAGCTGTAAAAGGTTATTTAAAGTATAGGAGCAGTGCTCCCGGACGCTCCCGCTCACTACGACCACTGGCAGAGGGGCGCCTATGGACTATTTTATTGATACTTTCATAAGTGGTTCGCCAGTTTTTAGTGTTATCCCACCCAACACTCCCCCACGGAGTACTAGAGCGGCCACTCCAGTTCTCCTGAGCACTCTTCATTTCTCTGCGGGTTCTCCTCTTCCAGTATATTTCATGAAAGTCTTTGTGGCTCTCTGCCTCTTCGCCGTGTCAGTAGTTCCAAAAAGCATGGAATTGTATGTATAACGTGCGGAGGTACTATGAAGGTGTTTTTGATGTGACAATGGTAAGAGGTTTGGTAGTGTTGGAGTTAGGGGTATTGTTGTTGGACCTACTGAGGTACCTGAGATAGGTGGTTATGTTATTGGGGTGTCTCACAGGTTTAGGTAGAGGAGAGTTACTTGGGAGAGGGGTCATACTGTGTTCTCCCCTAGATGGTCATCCTTGTCCCCAGAGGGGGTGTCTCACCTATGAGACTCCCCCTGCTGAGTACCACCCCCAGTGGGACTACCGGGTAGCGGCCTCAACGCCCTGGCCTTATGGAAAGGGGCGACAACTACGGATTTGTCACATTGCGTAATGCAGCTGACGGCTGCTTCAGCACACACCTGGGCCACTGGGACGGGGCGTTTCAAAGATGGGGAAGGCAGTGTTGCATAATGACAAGGTTCAGCTGTGCTTCGTCATCAACCTCCCCCCAGTGATGAGCTGCCTCCAAGCAGTGTTGCGCGCTGTTGTCTCTACACCACTGCAGTCTGAGGATCCCTGTTGGCCTTACATGCTAGAGTACATGGTTTGCAGCAATGCCTCTGCCGCAGACCAGGACCTAGCATTTACTGAACTTGCAACGTGAGTGCCAGGATGGTCATGGCATAGTTTGCTGGGGACGTCGCAGGCAGAATAGTAAACTATGGCATTACATGCAAGTCACAAACTGACAGCTTTGCTGGTATGTGACCAGGGGGAGGCACTTGGAAGCCTTTTTACTGTCATTTTATATTTCATTTATATATTGGTGGGGGGGTGTACAGTTTTGGTCCGCATCATAGAATTAATTATTTCAGGTGTAGCCTAAACCAAGCGGGCAGTCTCTAAAGCGAGTAGTCTCTCTTTTTTGGATGGAGTTTCCAGGGCATGTTCTGGTCTCTCTGAGCAAAGACGCCAGAGAAGATTCTACTGCAAACAACCGCCAGCTGTTGGGGAGATTTTTCATGTTTATGCTAAATCCCCTCTACCTCTGAAACCCCCCGTACTTTTGCTGTCTGGACATTTTCTGTGTTTTCCTGAATGAGGGGAGCACCCTCCCGCACCCCATTCATTCTTTCCTGCGCTGATCACGGGAACCCTATTCTTTGTGTTTTACTTTGTTTTGTAGTCGTTCTTTCCTCCAGACCTTTTAGGCATCTGCAATTGACCTTTGCAGCAAACGGCATCCAATGTTCAGTGTTGCTGGGAGCCCTGCGTGCTCTCCTTTTTCTATTCTTTTATTCTCTTGAACTACTGTTCTCAAGGTTGGGGGGGGGGATACCTTTTACCCTTCTTAGCTTCTCCTTTTGAGAGATCAGCACACACCATCCTATGGTAGCCCCGTTCTCTCTCCTCCTGTAACATTTCTGTTACAGTGACGAGCATAAATGTATGGCTGGTGGCAGTGGACATGTTCTACTGATTGAATTTTTACCCACAGGCTGTCTCCACAGCTGCGGATATGCACAGAAGGGTCATCATTGAACCAAAATGGTGGCTTATTTTTTTTTATCGCCATTTCTTGTGTGCTTGGCCTTACCATTCTGGGTGGGGGATGGTCCTGGTTTGAGTTTTGTTTTTGTTGGTAACCCTTTGTGTAGCCCGCCGAGGCTCCAGTGTGTCTGCGAGGACAGGGAGCAAGGGAGGATCCTGAAACTCTGCTGTCCTTTGTCTTCTGGTGTGCATGAGAGAATCCATTTCCCAATTTGGGGGAGGGGGCTCCTGATTGGACAGCCACCCACCCCTATCTGTAAACTACAGGTAGAGTTTGCAGAGTCTGAATTCCTGATCTAAGGGGATGGTCCAGGGGCAGAGGACAAGTCGACCGCTAGCAGAAGACGACCAGAGACTCCTGCACCCCCTTCCATCAACCACAACGAGACCACTGCTGTCCTGACCTAGTTTTCAAATTGACAGAGTAGCTCTTAAGAGGATTCCTCCTTCCCTTTGGCTGGTGAGACCAACTAGCCATAAGGCAACCCACACAACGAGCCCACCCACAAAGTCCTGTGACCTTCCTGGGCTGCAAACTGCCAATACCCTGAGACCTCTGACCATATTGCAGTGCGTTGTCGTCCCGTGAATGATTACTCCCAGAACATTGGTGGGCTCAGTGACAATATCCCCCTCCTCAAAGTCCCCTCACCAGAGTGCTGGACTGAAGAATCGAGGCAGATTGACTGGCTGGTAAACATTCTCCCTTGGAGGCACCAAAACTGCAGACCCGACATTGGAGCATGAAGAAACCTTTGCTGGGAGTCCTTTCTCTCACCTACTGCTGCTGCGACATACCTTCGAAAGTCCCTTCTTTCGTCTCCACAACCGTGGAACAGGAGACTGGGTCCACTGCTGCTGCACCGTAAGAGAATCCAGCTGCATCTTCTTCACAACTGCTCCGGTACTGTTGGACGCGTGGAAATACTTTGTCATTCTGTCGCTCCTCTGTTGCTGTTGTGCTCATTTTGGTCTTTAAGTGTTTGCCAATACCGTTTGCCCAGGCCTAATGCTTGTGCACTGAGGGGGAGCCTTCCCAAGGTCTCAGACCTTTTTTACCCACAAAAGCATCTTACTTGTAATTGAAGCATCCTCTGGAACTCTTTTCTGCATCTGTGCCTTACCCGCTTTACCTCCCATCTGACTTTTAAAAACTCGTACCAAGATAGGGCTGGACTGCTAAAGCCTTGAGGCCTATTAAAGGTAATACAAGTCTCTCAAAGTACCGACCTGCTATTGATGATGTGGTTTCACCTGTTTATTTCTACAACAGAACATTTGCCGAGTTGCGATAACAAGTGATTTTACTTAATTTGAAATGTATTTATTAAAATGGTACTTACCTGAAAAACTTTACCTTATCTATATAAAATAAATAACGATTTCACTATAGCTTCAAGTGTCTAGGAGTTTCTTTGGGCCTATGTATTTGCTGAGTTCTTTGTGCTGACCTACAGCTCACATCTCCCTCCTAAGATGAGCCTGGCTGCTCTACCACACTATCCATACCTTGAGTAGTACAGACCTCTACTGGAAGTTGGGGCCTGTATAGCAAGGGATAGTTTTATAAAGTCTTCCCCCAAGAAGATTTTAGGAAAATGCCTTGAACACAGGGTCTGTGGCTGAATGGACTAATGCGCCACTAGAGGGTCCTCATAGTCCCAGGTTCGAATCCCGGCAGGTTCACTCAGCACTTCATCCTTCTGAGGTTTATAAAATGCCTACCATTGACTTGGATAATTATAAACCATCGATTAAGGGTGCCAAGGTACCCCTTTTGGGGTGAACGCGTTGTGACACTTGTTGGTGTCGTAGAATTAATAATTTGATTAGAAGTGCTGTACGCTGTGCCCCATACTATGCAAGCATCGCTAGTTACATTGCTGTATTTCATGCAAATGTATTTCTGGGAGTTGAGGACTTTGAATTCCTGAGTTATCTGCCAGACCTAGTGATGTCCTTCCAGGATCAAAGGAACGCATGGTTTCTGCAACTACTAGGGTCAGTAGCTGGCTTGTCCAAGACCGTTGAACTCTGCACCTTGTGCAAGCCCATGTTTCTAGCAGCAGGGCGTCCCAATTTTCAGCCTTTCTTGGTAGTGTAGTTTCAGACTCTGGCTGCTCCAATAATTAAGTCTGAAATATATTTTTTTTTTCATGAGGAATGGAGGTGTCGCGCTCAACGAATTGCAACCCGGTTCATAGATGTTGCATCTTCAAAACGAGGTGTGTACCCCGCTTCAGGGGAAATGTTAATCATTTTCATGACCCGAATCGCAATGGGCTGCAGCCGCCTCCTATACAGGACTACCTTAGTGGACTTGGACAGGTGGGGCCATGAGACTCTAGGATTGGCAGTCTGGAATATGGCCTGGGGGTCCATAATACACGTGTCCCCTCTTCGACTGTGGTTTGGTGGTCTGTGCTGATCATCCTGATCAAACTGGGAGGAGGAAACTGAAGCGGTGTTGCGTGGCGGCTGCATGGACGGGCTTTCTGGTCCTATCCTTCTGCCAGCATGTCTTCCTTCAAAACGCCCCTGCCCTCTTCCCCCCCCCCCCCCCAGCTAAGCAGTCTTCATAGCACAGTTGTGAGCTCTGCAAGGTGTGGTGAACCTTATTCTAGCAAACACAGGTCATTTTGAAGGAGTTTCTTTAAAATGAAACAACCAAAATGCCTGACTAGCCCCTATCGCGATGTGGGACGTGCCCTACCTGACAAAACAAAAGCTACAGGTGTGCTTTAAAGTCCAAAATAAAATTCTTCGGTGCCAATCCCATCCAGCTAACTGGCACTATAACTGTAGAAAAAACATTTAACTAACAGGTAAATGGGAGGCTTTGCCCAATAGCCTCACCAGGGCATCTGCTTGGCTCAATTTGTATCTGGTTTGTTCTTGGGTTTCAAAGTTTCGTTTTCCACCACAGGATATTCATCCCAGTCTTTGTATCAAGGTATGTGTCTAACTGTCTTCTGTTAATAAAGAAAACTGTCTATTGTGAACACTTCCATTCCTCTAGGATTTCTTGTAAACAAAAAAGAAGACTTTGTCCTTCGTGGCGTTGTTTTTTTTTCAAGGCACGGTGCTACTTTCACGGGTTTATTTTCTTTTACCCACGTTGTTTCACATAAGGCGGCTGTTCACCCTGTCTCATTAGACTTCTGTACCTTCTGTTGCTTTCCCAGTCTTGATTCAAAGGGTTCATATCACTTTTGAATCCTCCTTTCATGGGGTAGTTACACACTCTGCTTTCTCAGGCTCCTGCAGCCTTGGTATCCTTCACAGCCGTTAATCACAATGTTCGTACCTTGTAACAGTAGGCTTTCCATCAGGTTTCTCAGGCTCCCACAACCTTGGTATCCTTCACAGCCGTTAATCACAATGTTCGTGCCTTGTAACAGTAGGCTTTCCATCAGGTTTCTCAGGCTCCCACAACCTTGGTATCCTTCACAGCCGTTAATCACAATGTTCGTACCTTGTTACGATAGGCTTTCCATCAGGTTTCTCAGGCTCCCACAACCTTGGTATCCTTCACAGCCGTTAATCACAATGTTCGTGCCTTGTAACAGTAGGCTTTCCATCAGGTTTCTCAGGCTCCCACAACCTTGGTATCCTTCACAGCCGTTAATCACAATGTTCGTACCTTGTTACGATAGGCTTTCCATCAGGTTTCTCAGGCTAACCTTGTTGGCTTCCCCCATGGCTACTTGTCTCCATAGCAATGGTCTGACCTGTGCGGAGCTCAGGGACTCTGGATACCTCATTAGATCTGGTTTGACCGTCCGTTACCCCCCCCCAACTACAGCTCGTTCCTGGTTGCGCCACCAGATGAAATGCTGGTCTCCTCATCTCTGCTCCCTCTCCAACCTCGGCTCTTCAGTTGGGTAGAACGGCAACCCTCGGGCATTAAGCTTGCAGCTTGCTCCTCACTAGTGAGGATGTACTAACAATGCACACCTTAATTAGTGGTCTTAGAGTTCTTAATAATAATTAGTGCTGTGTGGTTGCAAGGGGGGTCGGGGGAGTATTACCTATCCTGACACGTAGACCGGGAACAATATTTTGTTAGGTCTCAAACTCAATGGAGACTCCTGCCCTTTGCACACCTTTTTCCTGTATTAAACAGGCAATACTTTATATTTAAACTAGTCACTATTTCTCAATTCACATATGTAGCACATTTTATAAAAATGCTCATATTCTATAATTTATCATGATGGTGGTTTTCATTTCATTTTCATTTTCCAAAAGCAAAGGCCCAACACGTTTCGGGAGTTGAACCCCCTTCTTCAGGGGTAATATATTATCCAAATAAGGTCAATTCAATCTTTGCTTATAGTAAGGACAATTCACAAGAGATCTCCACTCATTCTTTGCATCAATAAGACAGTTGAAAATTAAACTCCAAATCAGTTATTTTTTTAATGTAAAAATTGTACTTATTTTTAGATACTGCTATGTATCTGACACTCGACAAAATAATGAAAAGAAATATTGAGATTGAATCAGACCCAGTACCAAAAGAAAGGTTTTACGAAAAACCCCATCAGTGTACCTAACTGAATATAAAGAATTAGAAGGTAAAATAGTTCCAAATTAAAAGTGATGACATTCTAAGGACACCCACTAAAAAAACCACACCACCTGTGCTTAACAACTGTAAGAATATCTGTAGCATACAAGCTTTTGTTGTTAAATTCCACAGCAATTCAAAACAGCCTAAAAAGATTGACTGGAATATAGATGGATGGATGGATGAATGACTGCCAATGGCATATATTCCATCCCCATGCAGTGCCCAGCTAGTCTTATTAATTACCTATTTACACATTCAAAGCGAATCTCTGATCCATGGAAAGAGCACGCTGTGATAACAAAACAGTTCACTTGACTATTCAATAATGAATGTGTTCAAATTCTGACTAAAACAGGGTTAGAAATCTTATTCGCCAAGTAGAAAGCAGTTTTCTCTTACGGCACGCTAGCAATCTACAATGAGGAAAAGACGTGTAACCAAGTGAAGCAATTTCCGTGAGTAAATAAAGTTTTAAAAAATAAATTCATGAAATGGATGTGTGTTTAACATCACCCGATCCAAACTAGAGCCACCCATTAGGTAGAAATGAAAGTGCATAACTCTGCTTTTCATATATATATATCTCTCCTCACTGGCTCCATGGCCCAGTGTGGCTCCGCCCCTCCAGGACGTCAACAATGTGGAGGCTCGCCTCTGCGTAGCAGGTCCCCCTTTTGCCATAGTAGTTTCCTCTTATACATGTCACATGAGTAAACAGAACAGTGTCCTCCTTGGCTGACTATGGCGTTCAGGCAGTGATGAGCATTACCTGTAGCCAATACCAGAAAAGGAGGCTCTTTGTTAGAATATAGTCGTTGCAGGACATATTTTCTGTATCCATATATGTAGACCAGTTGGTGAGCACTAGGAGGTCCGATCTGGAATGGGAGACCGTGTCTGAAGACGTAGATGAATAAGTCATTACCAATTTCTGCCCCATTACCGCAAGGGTGAGAGATGTTAACTGACCATTGATGTCCAAGTGCACGAGATCAGTAAGCCAAAACTTGAAAGTAACTGACTAGCATCCCTGGTGGCCATAAAGAACAGAACATGCATGTCAGAATGAGCTAAAACCCTAATAAACGGGAGGAAGTCCACTCAAACACTGTACTCTAACACGTGACCCAGACATGAAAACACTGGCTATTCATCACGAGCCAAACACAGATAAGACACCTGCAGAACTCCCTCAGTGTACACACGCACACAAACACCAGATAGCACGCACTGCCAAGTACAAGGGAAAGGAAAGGGCATACCCCATTACCTCGGGATGGCCAGGAGTGTTCTTAAATTGGAAGTATCGCAGACTACGGAATTCTCTTCCCTTACTTATGTCTCACGCATATCTTGATGTCTCATCAAAGTGTCCAAGGTTGTTAAGCTAGGCGCCAACCAATGGGAAGTCCCCTTGCCACACAGCCTTTGGTGGATATTGCCAACCTTTTGGCTGTCCTTTTGATGGATTAGAAATGGTATCTATTATGAGATGGGTCCAGACGGAGCCATCAGATAGGCATAGACCAATGAAGTTTGTTTGTTTGTTTTATTATTTATAATGCGCACATAACCACAAGGATAACAAGGTGCGAACATAGTAAGAGGGTTGGATAGCTTAGTTACATACAGCATATTAAATAACGTCCCGTGGAGTTACAATAGGGATAAAGTAGTAACATGGGTAAACAGATATCAAAGACATTTTATCTAGTGCAGTTTATATAGTAGCGGGGGTACACTGAACAATAATACAATTGGTGATGGCACTGATAATGGCATGAGGAGCCACCAGGGAGTATTATTTGTCATGGTCCTTCATCCATTGTATAATGTATGTCCTGAACTGAAAGTAAGGGATGTCTTTCCTTAGAGGTGGCGGTAGTGAGTTCCAGTGAGTAGCTGCTTTAACAGGGAAGCTGTTCCCTCCAGTCAGGGACCGTTTGAATCTTGGGACTAGTAGTAGATTGGCGTTGGCACTTCTGGAGGGGCGGTATGAAACCTGTCTAGAGAATCTTGTTATCAGATATTTCGGGGCCATGTCATGAAGGCATTTGTGTGTCAGTGAGACAGACTTAAGGAAAATGTTGTCTTTCGTGGAAAGCCAGTTAACAGATCTTCTGGTATCTGAGATGTGGGCTTTCTGGGGATACTTAGAGCTGCTCTTAGAGCATTATTTTGAAGGATTTGGATCTTGTTTATGATATGTTTGTTACTGCCTACGTAAAGGGCATTACAGTAATCCAGCTTAGATAGGATCAATGCTCTGGCCAAGGTAGTGCAGTTATTAGGTGTTAGGAGTGGTTTGGCAGCTCGGATGAGTTTACAAGTGTAAGCAGTGGCGGAGGCCATTGCGTTTACCTGTTTGTTAAATGATAGTGAGGAGTCTAGGTAAAAACCCAAAGTTTTTACCTCCTTGGCCACAGTGATGGTGTTGTTATCAATTACGAATGATGAGTAAATTTGGCCGAGTTTGTTGATATTGGCTGAGGTACCAAGAATGAGGCGTTCTGTTTTGTCATCATTCAGGCATAGTCCGTGTGAGGCCATCCATGCCTGAATGATGAGGTACACTCTGTTTACAAAGGCCAAATCCTTGTCATAATCCCCCGACAACGGGATGAGGATCTGAGTATCATCTGCATAGTTTGTGTAGGTGATACCCAGACCATCGAGATCATCGAAAAGGGGCTTTGTAAAGATGTTGTACAATGTAGGAGAGACGCAGGAGCCCTGAGGCACGCCACAGGCGATGGGCGTGGGGTCAGCAGCCGCTAATGGTGAGAAGACGCGCATTGTTCTATCACTGAGGAAGGACTGAATCCAGCCTATAGCCTCATGGGAGAAGTGTGCGGCCGACTCGAGATGTTTGCACAGAATCCCGTGGTCAACTAAATCGAAAGCTGCTGAGAGGTCAAGGAGCAGCAGCAGTGCAGTTTTGCCCTGGTCTCTCAACTCGTCAATTTGTATCTTAAGGTCAACCAAAGCGGTTTCGGTTCCGTGTTGGGGTCTGAAACCAGATTGTCGTATTCCTAGAAGGTGGTTATATTCTAGGTATTGTTGGATTTGTAAATATGCCAATTTGTCGATGATTTTAAGCATGAATGGTACTGTGGTGATAGGACGATAGTTCGTAGGTATGGCGGGGTCTAGGTTTTGTTTTTTAAGGAGTGGGAGGACCCATGATTGTTTCAGGTTATTGGGTATTATGCCTGAGTTGAAGGATGCATTTATTCGTTTAGTGATGAAGGGTGATAATTCACGAGCTGCATCTTTTATAAGTTGTGCTGGGCATAAGTCCTCGTGGCAGTTCGATGGTTTAAGAGTGAGGATGACATTCTCAACCTCTTTGATAGATACTTTGCGGAAGTTGAAGTGGGGGGTGGTATCAAGTGAGGGGGTCAGGATGGAAGGTGTCACTGTCACATCGTTAATATTGGATTTCGTAATGGCGAGAAGGGTAGCCTTTTTATGGTGGATCTTCGTTTGCAAGGTGGTGATTTTATTAGACAGGGCATTTTGAATGTTTGTACACCAGTTTTTATCCTTAGTGCAGGAGTCTGGGGTTTGGATAGGAGATTCTAACTCCTTCAGAATTGTAAAGAGCTCTTTAGTATTGGACTTAGCTTGGGTGATTCGGAGGTTGTAGGAAGTTTGTTTGGTGGAAATTATTTCTTTTTTGTAGAGGGCTGATTGCTTACTTAGGTTGTGCTTATTGGTCTCTGAAGGATCAAGTCTCCATATTTTCTCACGACGACGTTTCTCACGTCTGAGTTTTTTTAGTTGTGGGGAGAACCAGGAGTTCACATGTTTACGTTGTTTGCTTTTTCTAATCTTTAAGGGAGCTATGGCATCAAGGGATGATAGCATCACTTTATTGTACACGTCTACCATGGTAAATGGGTCAGTGTTGTCTGGTATAGAATTGAGGGTGGGTATGATCAGCGGGATGAGGTTTTCTGGCGTGATGTTTCTTTTATTTCTATTGGGGACTGCTGGGGCTACATTATCAATGAGTAGCGCAGGTGGGGCCTCTAAGGCGAATGTGATCAGATAGTGGTCTGACCAAAGCTGAGGTAGTGTGGATAGTACCGAGATGGGGCAATTGTGCACAGCAATCCAATCAAGGGTTCTACCTTTAGTATGAGTAGGTCATGTAATCTTTTGGGTGAAACCTAGTTCCTCTAGGGAGTTATTGATTAGTGTGGCATTCGAGTCTCGGGGGTCATGGAGTCCTAGGTTGAAATCTCCTAGTACGAGTTTCTGGGAGGAACTTTTCAGATTATTAGATAGGATATTATTGAGATCTTCTTCGAAGAGTCCTATAGGGCCTGGTGGGCGGTAGATAAGGTGGATAGTTACAAAATGTGAGTTAGTTATGGATAGCTTGGCTGTGAGGACTTCACAAGAGTTTGTACTAAGAGGTGGATCGAGTTTCAGTGTGAGATTCATTTTATGTATGATGGCAAGACCTCCACCTCGCGACGTGGTACGGTCTAGTCTGAGGAGGGTGTAGTCATCTGGGATGGCTAACATAATTGCTGGGCCGGCTGCGGGGTGGAGCCAGGATTCTGTGATGGCTAGGAAATCTAAGTTTCCATTATGTAGTATGTCTGCAATCTCCATTGCGTGGGCGACCATAGAGCGTGCATTTATGTACGCCCCTTTTATCGTTGGTTGAGCTGGTGGGGGCAGTGCCTTGGGATCGCTTGGGGGGTGTAACAGTCTCTCTGTAGAGTCTGCTGTTGAGTTGCAGGTGATGTCGATTGGATTTACTAGGGCCAGTAGTGGTGTTAGATACTGTTTTAGGTAAGTAGTCATGCAATCTTGGGAGTCTTGCACGTAGTTTAAGATTCCCTTGTATTAGAGTGCATGGTCTGGTGAGCTGCTTGGCCGAGTAATGTACAGGAGCCAATGGTAGGGTATGTTGAGGCATGGTGAGGTCTTGTAGCGTGATTATGTAAAGGAGGGCTCTTAGGAGTGTTGTTTAGAGTGGTGGTAGGTACATGTTGTACGATTACGAGTATGTGCAATGGACCTGGAAGCACAGTTTCAGTATTCAGGACTGGGGTGGCGAGCACAAAGTAAGCTAGGTGAGAGGAGCAAAGCTTCAGTCTATCGGGTGGCTTAGTGAGGTGCAGTAGGGCTGGAAGCTAGGCGATTACAAGGCAGAGGTGATAAGGGCAGTAATCAGTGGCAACAAGCTGTAGAGCACATACGTAATAGCTTCAGTCTAGTAAGACACAGTAATTAGATAGAGTTGATTGCCGAGCTATAGAGACTGGTGACTGAGTGTTCATATACATTACGTTTAACAAGGTCATAAACTGTGGCAGCATTATCTATCAGATGCATACATTATTAGTTCACATGCTTCGTACACTTTGCCTACTGTCCACATACTGTGGTTGGTGGCCACCATAAGGCACAACACAGTAGTCAATGTGGTCAATAGGCGACCATAAGGCACAACACAATGGTCAGTGTGGTTGGTGGGCGACCATAAGGCACAACACAATAGTCAATGTGGTCAATAGGCGACCATAAGGCACAACACAATAGTCAATGTGGTCAATAGGCGACCATAAGGCACAACACAATAGTCAGTGTGGTTGGTAGGCGACCATAAGGCACAACACAGTAGTCAATGTGGTCAATAGGCGACCATAAGGCACAACACAATAGTCAATGTGGTCAATAGGCGACCATAAGGCACAACACAATAGTCGGTGTGGTTGGTAGGCGACCATAAGGCACAACAAAATAGTCAGTGTGGTTGGTAGGCCACCATAAGGCACAGTATAATCATTAGTGTGCCTCTACATAAAGAGACCATGCAAAAGTTGAAGTACAAAGGCACAACGTGCAAAGTTTGCAAGGGCACGAAAGCTAAAGAGAATAAATTATGCCCTAGTACCACGGGCAATGTTCAAAGAGGCAGAGTGTGCAGCCCTGACAATGGTTTAGGAAGCGTAGGTGCAGAGGATGGCATTAGCAGTGTCGCGCGATGATACGGATTTAGTTGATAAGTCTCGGCAGTGCAGCCAACTAGATGGCCAGGTAAGTGTGCACGCAGAAGCCCCGGTCTTACCGTGTTAATAGGAGGTCAATGGTGCCGCGCTAACGATACTGCCACCTTGAAGCAGATGGATAATGGAAAGGGCCATATAGCGCCTCACGTGCGCCAAACAGGCGCTCAACAGGCCTTTGTATGGCCTTCGTATGGCCTTCGTAGGAGCCGCCGGCACATCCGCCTGCCGGCGGATGTAAGATGCTGGATATGCGAGGCTTAGCCTCGTTGTGGCGCCGCGATGCGCCCGGCATGCGGGGGACAGGCAGGAAGTAGGACACGGCCAGGCAGGCCTTCGTTGCAGCTTACCAGCTGTTTCAGGGTTCCAGCGATGGGGAAGGGCTCCTGCCCTCTTCCCTTGGATGGGACGACGAAGTGGGGGCCAAACAGGCGCTCAACAGGCCTTTGTATGGCCTTCGTAGGAGCCGCCGGCACATCCGTCTGCCGGCGGATGTAAGATGCTGGATATGCGAGGCTTAGCCTCGTTGTGGCGCCGCGATGCGCCCGGCATGCGGGGGACAGGCAGGAAGTAGGACAAGGCCAGGCAGGCCTTCGTTGCAGCTTACCAGCTGTTTCAGGGTTCCAGCGATGGGGAAGGGCTCCTGCCCTCTTCCCTTGGATGGGATGACGAAGTGACTAACCGCTAAGGATCCTGTAAGGAACCGCTAAGGATCCTGTATGTAGTTTGAGCTATTAACCAACCCAACTTCCCCGTACGTTTTGTAGACTGATGGTGTAATGCAACGTCATCACTGACTTAGTTTTGGTGCAAAATGTGCTTGCAATTGTTGAAAATGTTGCGAGCTATGAGAACGGGATGCTTGTATGCTGTCCCAGCTAGGATTCATTGTTTGAATAAACCTGGGTTTTGACGTGCACCCAGGTCCTCCATCATGGATTATTATTCAGACTATTTGTTTGTTCTTGGGCGCACCTTTACACTTGTCCCCAGAAAGGGAGTCACTCCCAGTGAGGCCCCACTTGCCCAGACCACTATGGAGAGTCCTGCCTAGTGGGCTCATCTCCCTAGCCTTGAAGGGGTTGGCTCCCCTCTGGGGAGAAGAACACATTATCTGGATGTGTCACAAAGGTTGTATGCATCAGAAAGGAGATCTTTTGGGTTGTTAAGTACAGAAACACACCTAAATAGGAAATAGGAGCCCCGGAAGCAGAGAAACTGGGGAAGCCAGGGTATATTCACAGCTAGACCCCAGGTCACACTCCATAACCTGTGTAGGAGAGAATGCTGCAGGTGGCCATATACACTTTGCCATTGAGCTGGAGAGAAGTGTGTGTTTCCCTAGACTTCCAGTTCGAGGCCGCATGCTGGCATTTTCCATGTTGTCAATGTTCTTTTTTGCACTGGGAATTTTATTTTTTGCAGTGGGATAACGCGATGGAGGCAGTGGTTGAAGTGAGCGGCAGCGGTGCTCCTATACTTTTTTTAAATTACCTTGTACAGCTCCTATACTTTTATTTTAAAAAGAAACCGTTCCGGAATGGTTTTGTTTTAAAATAAAAGTGTAGGAAGAAGTTGAGACCTTTACTTTCAGTGCACTGCACTGAACGTTGCCTTAAACAGCAGGTATAAATGACAGATCATTTATACGAGAGCATTTCCTTCTATGAATGGTAAGCGTAACAGTGAAATTCGCCTCTTTGTTTCCATCTTTCACTCGTGTAACTAGAGGTCTCAATGCACGGGATGTTTTTTTCGTAAACCTCAGCTTTCAATATTCTCGGCAATGATTACAAGATACACGATTAGCAACAGAAAGCTACATGTCTGGCTTTATTATGAATCCGTGCCTAAGACGTTTAAATATGGCCGCTCTGTTCTCTTCACTCTTGTTAATCATGTCAGGATAACCGTGCGCATGCTCGCGAGGTTACCATGGGAACTATTATAAACCTAGACCGCAGCAATGCACGCTAGCTAGAGACACTGCAGCATATCGTGGACACTGCACTATAGGCTTGTCCAATATCTACGCACCGACCTGACACCCATGAGGTACGTTAATGCCACACCGTGTTCTGTAGAAGATATAATCTCTCGATACTAGATAAGAGTGATGTTAGCGACGTTAATAGTTATGGGTGCTTCCTTTTTGTTTTTTGTTTTCAATTTAAACATAGACACCAAGCCAGGTTTATGATCGATACCCGGCAAGTTGCAAGTTTCTACTACTCAAGTAACACACGAGTCGATTTTGCCTATATATATAAAGCGGTAAGCGTTCCCTTACACCATTTTTACGCTCCATACGGGCGCTTACCCTACGGTCATTCTCTCTGCATACAGTGGTATGTGGGCTTCTGTATCTCTTTACACGGATGTCGGTTCTGGCCCTTGTGGCCCCACACGGTCTAGGTATCTCACCTATGAACCTTAACTTTCCTGTGGTGCCATCCACCTGGCCACACCCTCAAGACTCGTGTACTGAGATGTATACCTCCACCAGCGGGCAGCATGCTATTTAATTCTAGCTCCGCCTTTTGGCATAGACGCTTTTCACATTGTCATACTTGCCCCTCACAACTAAATGAGGCCATTAGTCCTATCCCTTCATAGATGACATCTAAGAGCCGCCCTATGTATGTGGTTCTTTTTGTAGAGTTCCCTGGCCTCTGACCGACTCCACATTTCTAAGGACTGATTAAGAGGGGCCATATTATGACCCTCTGAAGTGGAGCAAGTTGAGGAGCCCCTACTCTCTCCGTTTGCCACGACTACACGTAGAAATCCACGCAGGTTTTTCATGTATTTTACAGTTCTTCAGCAATTGTCTAGATGATTAAAACCTGATTGATTTATGTTGTGAGCACCACGAAAGGTAATTATAACCCATCGTTAGGTTCTCTTATTTCCCCTGTTGGGGTTATAGACAGATCTACCTTAGCTATTATTTAGCTCCTGATCTGTCCATTTTCTCTTTGTATCTACAGGTTGAACGTGCACATCATACTGTTCTACTCACATAACAGTTGTTGTTTTTAAGTGGGATTGCCGTAATTTTGATACTCTTCTGATGAAAGTTCCAAGAACAGAAACATGTCAAGACAATGTCCTGGATATGTACAGGATTAGAATAATTGATGTTATCAAATACTAATCAGAAACTGAAGTACATTGTCATTTGTTTGTTGAATGTACTGTATATTTACATGTCAGCTGACCATTTGATGGAAATTGAAGAAATCCTTCCTTTTTAATTGTATTTCTCAAATAGATAGTTAATGTAGGAATTTTTGTTTGTTACTAGTTGAGTGATTTAGAACCTCTTTTATGTGTACTTAATTAAAGATTAATACGTTTTTTACTTCCTGAGTTTGATGTACAACCTGTTTTCGAACTCTGTCTCTTAAATATATTTGTTTTCCCCTCCCGGGTATAGACAGAGCAGTTTGTTGGGTTCCACGCCTACTGTGGACCACTAACTACCGGGATTCCTTTTAAATTTAGTTTTTCTCAACATGCCTGTTCCTCAGCTCACTGATGCTGCAGTCGAACATCATTCAAGACTGAGGTCTTTATTTTATGGACAGTGTTTGCTGTACTGTGCTCCACGGCTATTGCCTAGCTGCCTTCTGAAGGTCTTGTTTGAGCAGACTGCTCTCATGCAACATTTAAGCATTGACATTTTGAATGTTGGGAGTTTGATATTGGGGTGTGGGTAGGGGGGGAGGTGCTGGCGTATGATACAGGTTTTGTGGGAGGGTGGAATTTGCCTAGGACTCTAGGACCTGCCTTATTAAGAGTTCAAAATCAATTACTTGTCTCATAAATGAATGATGTTTGCTGCTGATGACCTAAATATGGTCTTAGACTGCGGGCTTTGTAATTTTAAGAAGGCTTTTCATTACATCGAGTTGCAGTTCTGCGTCTGATAGCTGAGCCGTCCTTTAGTCCGAAGCATTTAAATCCTCTTTCCTTTGACTCTTTCCCCTATGTTAAATCATTCTCTCTGCAGGATTTGTAACACCTTTGTCTATTTTTTTCCTCTGCAGTGTGTGAGGAGGGGTACTATCTGTACCAAAAGACCTGCATGAAGAGCTGTCCAACGGGGTTCACGTTTAGCACGCAACACATGGATTACGCTCTGGAGAACAGCGTGGAGCCCATCATCGCCAATGTGTGCGTTAGCTGCCATTCCTCTTGTGCCTCTTGCAAAGGTCTAACAGCCAATGACTGCACTGCTTGCCCGGCCCACTCTCACTACAACGAAGTTGACTTCAGCTGCTCGCGACAAACTCAGATCAGTCGCGAGTCGCCGCCTTTGAAGGACTGGGTGTCGCAGACGGTCGATGCACCCTCTCACCTGCCCTTTCTTATGGCCAGCATGAGCTGCGCCTTGATTGTCTTGGTTTTCATCATCGTGTTCCTCGTCCTTCAGGTGCGGGCTGGGTTCAGCCTCCAAGGAATCAAGGTCTACTCCTTGGACAACGGGATCATCTCCTACAAGGGGATCCCGTCGGACGTGTGGCAGGAGGACGGTCTCTCGGAGTCGGACATCGAGGAATATGAGGCTCGCAGCGAAAGAACTGCCTTCATAAAAGAACAAAGTACTCTTTGATGATCGCTGCTGATTGGACGCCCTTTTCACTTCCTGCTACGATGCTCCTGGCCTGTACTCACCCCCTTTGCTTTTTCACTCACCTGAAAATGTTCTGGGCATTCTGAACTCATTGATAGAAACCATGGACAAGCCTCTAGGGCAGTCCGAATCTGTCGATTGAAGGCGACCTTGATGCTCCTTAATGATTTGCTGAGACGAGGTAGGTCTTTTTGTACCTCAGCTCGTTAAAGTGCTGGAGGTATAGCTTTTATTTTCCCCATTCCCCCACCTCAAAGAAATTGGTGGTAGGGGAAGAGTAATAATCCTTGCCCCTCTTGGCACTGAGGGTATGCTCCTTTTTATAGAGCCCTAACTGACATTGTGATCATAATTGGTAAGGCTGGGTTTTCACACTTATATGTACACGTTGAAATGTTGGAACAGGACCCAGAAGGTTGTAATTTAGATTAACTCCCGTTCAATGCTTTTGAAGGACTACTGTCGAAGATCACATAAGGAAATCATGCCACCTTGGTGAGTGGGGACACAAGATTGTTGCTTCTCTGCCTCCCACCCAGGTACATGCAGAAGTAGTGAGCCTCCTGCATACATTGGTATGGCAATCTTCGGAGCCTGTGCGGTGTCCTCATGTTTTGCATACAGCGGCCAATGCATACTGAGGAGTGTCAGGAGTTGGGGTTCTGCTGTGTGCTGGTGGGTTTTGGGGGGGCGAGGGGCAGGGATTTTCTTTTGTCTGAATGGGCGAGGGGGGCGAAGGGATGAGCGCTCAAATCTGATGCATCAAAAATGAAGTTGCTCTCGTTTGAAACACTGCAAATTCAAGGAACTGCTGTTTAACAATACAAAGTGTTCTTCTCTTTGCAAAATACTATATTAAAATGGGGATTCCGTTTCTTGCACGTGCACTGTTATATGCACGTGCGCACCCCTAAACTGCATGACCTAGTGCTGAGACAATCTGATGGGTGCATTAGCCTTCAGTACTGTGGGGATATGTTCAGGTGTGCACTCCTGAAAGTGCACAGACTTCGAATGGGCTTTTATTCACACACGTTAGGATTTGGATGCATGGGTACACGCTCATGTAGGCGGGATATTTTGCAATAACGTACACGTGTTAACATTGGCACGTGCATGCATATGAACTTGCTCATAGAATCCATGATTCTTGCATGAATTCACGGGTACAGGAACATGGAAAGTCTTTCCCAACACGTCGTTCGTAGTCCAGTTCCAGGTTTCCTTAGAGGGGCGGGCCGGTAGTCCTCTCCGACCTTTCTCTCGCACCTCACCCTGAAAGCTAGAGCCCAAATAAATGGAACACTGGTCCCCCGAATTGATCACGATTTATCCCACCAATCGGAAAACCTGAAACGCTTTCCTTTCTGAAGGGAAATTCGCAGCTTCTGGAAGTTGGCACATTTGATGGTAATTGATCAACAGGAGGATCTTCACCCAAGAGTCAGTGCTACAGTCCTAAGGCAGGCGGGCCAGGGCAGCAATTGGCTTATTCCTTGGCAGGGTCGTGCATCCCAAGGGCCTGGCGGGCTGGGGAAGGAATCGGGTGAGTACCGTAGGTCTCCCTGTCTTGAATGCAAGTGAAAAAGATTCCATCTGGACCCATCTTCCGAATTCCTTACGCATCCTCTGAGGTCATATGCAAGCAGGCCTGGAGCCAACCAGGAGCCTGCGCCATGTGGTGGGTGTAGGGAGGCTGCTGAAAGAGATCTGTCCAGGTGCATCAAGGCACGCAGCTGCCATGTGACTGATTTTATATTTTTCTTCCACGTAGTGTAAACTTTTCTTGCACTGTTGGACCTCGGCCAAAATGGCTTCTTCCGGATGGGAAGCACCTGGCACCATCGTCCACATTGCATTGCAGACTCCTTGCGTAGCTTCTAGAATGTAGTGTTATTCAGGGCTTCAATCTGGTTGGACGCTTTGTGTTGCAGCATGCAACTGCAGTCACAATTTGGTGGAAGAACTAATAAAGCTTTGTTTCTATGGGGGGTTATTAATGTTAGAAATGCTTTACAATACAGGAAAGCACTGTTGCAAGCACCTCGTACACATGTACCGCTTTATCTGTTGCCTCCAAACACATTTTACAAAATGGATATGTGAGGAAAACAAACCAACAGTCTCCCTAATTCCTTGTCCAGTCTTGTGTTCTCCAGATCATGAGAAAATCTTCAAATGTTTTTAGGCCAAATCCTCATTCACATGGCCACTTTGCAACAAGTACCTAGCCTCTACTTCTGCAGCTGTTCCCCCTTGAGTTCTTGTGCTGGGAAAGTCTTCGGCTTCCTGGTTCAGGAGAATGGGAATGGCGAATGGGTTTCACCACCTGAAGGTGTTTGTTCATAGTCCTGCAGAGACTTGCATATTAATGCTGTCGGGATAGCAGCAATGCTTCTGGATTTCGATGTGGTTTCAGATTCTGATTAGCCTTTGCTGTTCTGCTCACTTTCCTCTTGATTCTTGCCACAAGCCTACGAGGGCAAGAAACCCCATCTCTCCGTGCGTGGACATCTTAAGATGTATTCTTGGTCCTAAACGTGGCGCATCTAAATCCCTGAGGTATTCATCGAATGTTCGGAAATATCTCTCTCCTTTTGCGGAAGAGCCTGCTTTTCATAGATGCTCAAAGCCAAATGATCCTACAATCACAAATAATTTTGATTTGGATTCCAAATATCCACATGAAATCAAAATCTGTAATAGTTTGCTCCGGGCACCTACATTCCATACTTTACAATGGTCCAGCCACTACCTGTAAACGTTTGTGGTGATCTCAAAGTCCTTATTACTGTGACTGCTATCCTCTTGGTCCCTGAATTGGGGCGCTCCAATGGTATCCCCCGTCCCCACAGGATAACATGACCCTCCTTCTCTTGATTTCTTCAGACCCCCCCCCCACCCACCTTGGCGGCGTTGCATTAGTGTGACAGTTTGCTTCAAAAGCTTCTGCTCGTAGTACTGGCAGTGGATGCAGGCAGCTCTGGGGGGTGGGTACATGGGAGAGGGGTGGCTAGTACTAACATAGAATGGGCAGTATGGCAAGAATTGATAGTACAAGGTCCTCCCCAATAGCTCAGTCATCCTGGAGCTCACCCATGTGCAGCTTCCTTCGCACCCCAAGTCTTCTGTTGACGAGCCATTGTAGGGCTACTGAGATTGCCTCACCAGCCTCACGGCACCCTTTATGTGGCATTGATACTGCTAGCTAGATCTAGGCCCGGCTAAAGTAAACCATGTGCCCCTTTCGGCTGAAAAAAGCTCTAAGCAAATGGTGAGCCAGAAGGAGAGGGTGCTTGAGTGAATGCCAATGAGCAAAGTCACACTCATTGTGAGGTGCGACAAGAACTCTGTTTGGAGGTCATGTCCCCAATCACAGAGGTATACTTCATCACATGTCCTTGTAAAGGAATTTAGAGCCTATCGTAGTGAATTTTAGGTGTCCAGTCTATAGTAAATTTAAAGTGCCATGGGTTCAGTGCATTCTAAGACTGTTCCAGTTGCGATGGGTAGCATGTGCTGTGCCGGTGGTTACTTGCTAGGACGGCCAGGGCCACTCTAGTTCTGCTGAGATCCTAGAGCATGAACAGAAATGTCACAATTTCTCTCTTCGCCAAGGACCTCTTGACTCAAGACTTTCTCTTGCTTTTTCCTCAGACATTTATGTGCTTCAACTAAACCTTTTGTATATAGAAATAGAGCAAGGCCTACACAAGAGTCCGTTATGTGGAAGTGTGCATGCGCTCTCTCACTCTCACTCTCACACTCACTCACTCACTCACTCACTCACTCAGTCACTCCTCAAACGAAGACTTGTTGTGATGTACAAACTAGGAATGTTGCACAACTTTAGCCTTTTGGAAGAAGATTGGTGGGCTTTCCAGTATGCCAAAGACTGTCAAGGATTGGGAAGCGGAAGCCCCTAATTTCCATATCTGTAGGCCTTTGCTTATTTGATCACTGCCACTGATGCTTGCCATGTTTTGTGGGTCATACAGTCGTCCAATCATTCTGTCCTTGACCCTTTTCTACACAGAGCCTGACAACAAAATATATGTGTATTGGAGGGTGTAATAAATGTCCTTTAATGTTTTCTTTTGGGTACACAGTTGATTGCTAGTGGCATAGAAAATGGATGGGTATTGAAATGCAAAAGGCTGTAATCCTTGCTCTGTTCCTGGACTTGTTTAGGGAGGGGGTTCCCTAAAGTTCACCCAATGTTTTCGTCTACCTTATACTCTGACACTGGTACGCCTGTGAACCTTAATCTGGTGATCATTTGGCATAAGAGACATTACGCAATCTTTGATCTGGTGATGATTTGGCATAAGAGACATTATGCAATCTTTGAAGTCCTGTTCATGGAATGGAGATCTGTCGGCTGAAGGATGAGCTTGCTTCTGTGCCTTCTCCCTGCTCATGGATCCTTCTAGAGGAAACCTTGCGGCTCTCGTTCCCTGGCCCTGCTTCCTCTGAGTAGGTTCATGACTGTGCCTCCTCCAATTAGCAATAGAACAGCGGCCGTCTACTTTTGCTGTACTCCTAGTAGGGCAATGGGGCACCCACTAGTGAAGACTACTTGCATCACCCATCATGGGGTCTGCTCCTTGCAACGGAATGGCAATACGTGCACATAGCACATGGAGACTTCATTTTGTAAGAGTCCTCAACAAGCTTTAGCCTGTGTTAAACTTTTTCTAATTACTGAGAAACAAAGCATATTTCTTTGACTAAAGAAATCGAAATACTTCTGCGTGAGGCGCCTCTCTATAGAGCAGTCGCCCAATGCAAGGAGTGTTCAATGGGGTGGGGCGGTGGAGAGGAAAGCAGGGTATTGCGATGGTGCCCCTCTGAGATGGGGCGCCGGTAGCTCTGCTGTGAGTGTACACGCTGAATCACGTGTGCTTGAACATTAATGTATCTGGGGTAGGTTTTTGGGGCCGGCCTAAAGAATTCCGATGAGGCTTATTTTTGTATCATACCATTTTTTGTGCACAGTAATTGTTTTGTAATTTAAAATGAGGTTTAAAAAATTGCTTCTGACAATTTTTTTTATTTAATGGATGTGGATATACTGTTGAATAGAAGGATTTAAAGTTATTAAATAATAAACTATGCAAAGGAACCTGTGTGTCTTTACTTTTTTTCTCCAATCTCAAGCTGGTCCTACTGCCTGTCCTGCAGATGTTGCATTGATTTCATGCTGTTTTAAGGTCTGCAGACGCTCACATGGTTTTGAAACTGAAAGAGAGGTGGGTTGGCTAGGGGAGACCTCAACTAAATACCCCCGCCGCAGTTGCCCTTTATAGAATTGTCGCACAGTTCTCTGCACACTGAGCTATCCCAATATGCATAATGAGTTATCAAATACAGAACAATCTCAGGGTCTGAGCACAGATAGTTGTATGCGCATTAAGTGGAAAGCCACCCAAACCAGATGTGAGAAGCCTAGAAGAGAGGCACTGCATCAAAACAGCTGGGGCATAACCAGTGAAGAAAGACTCTCACAGTCTGAGAACAGATGATCATAGAAGTGTAGAAAGGGGCAGATGAAACCCCCTGCCGAGTACTCCTAAGGAGAAGGCCTGGAAAGAGGTTACAAACTACTGCGTAGCAAGAGAGGTTATTGTAAAAGACTTTTGGAAAAGGGGGCCACAGAAAGCAGGAGAAAGAAATGTGCTCTGAAGACGCTTCAAGAGCCTACGTGTTCCACCGAGAGGTGGTATGATTCAAGACTATTGAATCCCCCGGAGGGGGGCCAGGAGAAGACAAACCATTAGTGGCAGGGCCAGATGGGTAGTTTGGACGGAGGACATATTTCCTTTTTACTTTCACAGTGGACGAGCATGGTAGCTTTTTTCTTTTTTGATGGGTGGGATATTCCCTTTAGTTGTAGGGAAAGTTAGGCCTTCTACTTAATAATTTCATTAAAAAACGGGCTCATGCGTTCCAAGTGTCCGACTCCTTCTGACCCATCACACATGGTGTTAGAAGGCGGGATGTTGACCAACTGATAGACGATGGGGACCCATATTGTTTACTAAAGTAAGTCAAAAAGCCAGAGCCCCTACTGTGGCTGCTGAAGAGTCAATATATTTTGATGTCCTTATTACTGAGGAAATCCTGATCCTCCCAGTGAGAGATGATCGATACCCACAGGGCTTGTTCTAGCAACCCCTAAAGGTACATATATTCGGCTAGCCTGGTGACATGGCTTAGGCATCATGGCTGAAGTCATAGACCCTGACTTTAGGGGGGGGACATTAACGACTGACTAAACAAGCATGGTAGTTATCACTATACCGTTAAAGAAGGGGAGAAAATCACCTAAGGGATACTTGAGAAATCTTTATTCCCCATACCACAAGAAAGAAGAGTTAGAAGAAACCGAGAGGGGTTCAGAAAAACTGATGTTTCCCAACAGAAAGGGAATGTAAGAAATCGCCCCTTCCAGACGTAGCTTTCACACAAAGCTGAGGCCTTGGGGAGGGTGACTCCTTAGGACCCATAGAAGGCTGGTGTTTGAAATGGCCCATGCCTACTTAATGGCTGCCCATCCGAGTAAGGAAAACGGTCAAGTCGTAGACCGGTTCTGTTGGACGGATGGTTTTGCTGATGTTAAAAACTATGTAATGGCATGTGACATCAGTCCGAAGACCGCAACCTCTCTGGTTCGGACAGCACCCCTACAGCCCCTACCAGTTATCAAGGTCCCATTCTCTAGGATAGTGATGAACATAGTAGGCCCACAAAACAATTCTGAGTTGGGAAATCGCTATAGTCTAGTAATTGTAAGACTACACCACCAGGTATCACAAGGTGTTTCCCCTCTGCAACACCACCCCCCCCCCAACACGTTCCGAAACACCTACTACCCTTTCTATCCAGGGGGGGCATTAACAAAGGGAATTCATACCAGCCAGGGTACCACCTTTATGTCATGACTAATGAAAGAAGTTATTGACCATAAAAACTCTCTGAACATCATGTTACCATCTACAGACCGATGTCTTATAGAGCGGTTTAACCAGACCCTAAAGAAAATGTTATAAAAGTTGGTAGAAACGGATGGGGAACATTGGGATGTAATGGTACATTTGGCCCTGTTCGCAGTCAGGAAGACCCCTAAAGAGTTCCCTCCTAGGTTAGTCCCCTTTTGAAATGCTATACAGAATGGAATCCCAGGATGGTTTGGACATCTTGCAGGAAACCTGGGAGGAGAGAGAGTAGGCTATATTACCTTTCTCCCAAATGGGCCGGAAATTAAAAGGCCATATGACTGCAGTAGGTGAAATTGTCGAGCAACACTTGGGTTAAGCGCAAGAACAGCAAAAGAACACATATAATAAACATTCTGTAACCCAATCCTTTTCTATCAGACAATCCATGTTAGTCCTCCTGCCAACTTGGGACAACAAAATCATCTCTTTGTGGCATTGACCCTACAAGGGTCTAGAGAAAAAAGGTCCCATGAACTAGTTTCACAATCTGATAGGCACCAAAAAACCCAGGTTTGTTATGTAAATTCCTTGAAGGATTGGCAAGTAGACCCTAGTGAAACTACTACAGTCACTATGGCCGCCCTCCTCGCTGACTCGGAAGTGGAGAGCAAGCTAATTCCAGCCAAGTTGTCACCATCCCATCAGAAAGACCCAGGCAACTTAATACTTCAATTTTTGAAGGTGTTTTCAGACCAACCTGGGCGGGTTAATCATTTTTTTTCATTACATCTCGACTCCGAATGGAAAAACTATTAACCTCAAACCCTATAGGATCCCTGAGGCTAGAAGGAAAACTATTGGCCAGGATAAAGAGATGCTCAAGGCTGATATCATCTAGCCCTCAGTCCTCCCCTATTCTCTTTGTGGAAAAGCGTGATAACCTGTGTGATTCTCTATAGATTCAGCATTCATTTTTAACAACTACCCAATGTCCCGCATTGACTTAATCGAGAAGCTATGGACGGCCAAGTATATTTCCACTCTCGATTTGACTAAGGGATATTGGAAGGTTCCCCTAAATCGGGCACACAGGGAAGACTGCCTTTTCAACACCTCAAGGTCTTTTTCCAGTTCTGACTCCATGGAGCACCTGCCACCTTTTAGTGATTTATTAAAGTTTTGAACCTTACTTGGCTTTCTGTGAGGCCTACATCGAGAATATTGTCTTACATAGCAACAGCTGGCCAGAACCCTTGCACAATCTATACTCTATTACCCATGCTCTGGGGAAAGCAGGTCTCCACGCCAACCCTCAAGTGTCATCTAGCCCAATCTGCAGTGAAATATCTAGGATACTTTGCGGGAAATTACCTAATCCAACCTCAAATGAAGATGGTGAAAGGAGTAAGACAAACCCCAACCCTAAAAGCCAAATGAGATCTCAAGTCTTTTTGGGGTCTAATGAGCTATTACAGATGGCTTAACCCCAAGTACTCCACCTTGGTGACAAACTTAACGGATACTGAACTCCCAACCCCAAAAGTTGGTTTGGGCTCAACAAGCTCAAGCTAGCTTTGAGGACCTGAAGCTCATTTTATGTCAAGAACCTGTCCTCAAGATGCCTGACTTTAATAAAGGTTGTATTGAATAACACCTCTCTCTACATATGGTGTTCCCCAGGGTTCTAACCTCTCACCCTGACTCTTTATCCATTACTTGCCACCTCTAGCCAACCTCATCTCTACCTTCTCTTCTAACTTTCAGTGTTATGTTGATAGCACTCTGCTCTCCTTCAGACTCGCTTCAGCCTCCTCTTCTCGCTTTAATTCTCAACTGTCTATCTGCGATTCAGGAATGGTGTGCCTGCAACGATCTCTGCCTTAATGCTAGCAAGACTGAGATCCTTCTCATTGGGACCCCTGCTCCCGCTCTCCCTCTTTCACTCTGGCCATCCTCCATGGGCCCTCTACCCACACCTTCTTGTGCGGCAAAGAAAAAGTTGGTGTCATCTTTCAACTCCACTCTCCCCTTCTCTCCTCACATCACAGACCTTGCCAAGAAGGCCCACCATCAGCTGCACCTCGTCAAAGCTATTCTTCTTTTTTCACTTTCCCCCAGAAGCTCACTGTCTCCAGAGTCCTGGTTCTCTCTAGGCTGGACTACAGCAACAGGCTCTTTAAATCTGCTTGCCTCTTCTTTCCGCCCTTTGCAACTAATTGGTCTCAAGCCCAGGCACCATATCTCTCCACTGGCTCCTGGTGCTTGCAAGGATCAAGTTCAAGACCCCCTGCATTGTCCACAAGGCTTTCTGGGGCCTGTGTAAACAAGGACCAAGTAACCTCTGACGGGCCCATAGAATCAGAGCTCGCCCTCGAATACCTTAAGACAAAGTAGCTGCACCTTGAGGAGGTTGGGGTGCAGGATTCAAATACTTCAACACCATTCAATAGGACCACTCAATGGATCAGCACAAAGACTGTTAAGTTCATAAGGGTTTATTTCATCATAGCTGTCATAGCACAGCCCTATCTGCTGTGGTCAAGTTCCCTGCCTCAAAAGAACCCCCCCCCCAGTATTACCCAGAGCTAATTTTTATAGCCAAATATGAGGAGGCAATCTGCCCCCACCGCTCCTGCTCAGTCCTAGACAACCTCATCATTAGCATTAGCTCATTGGGCAATTAATTTTAATTGGACTAAAACCTTCAAAATGAAATACGCTCTAGCATGCATTCCTGACTTCTTCCTTCGGTGCACTGTTCAGTTATAATTTGTACAGCTGGATTCTTTCAGATAAGGGTTTCGACCAGGCCCGATTTAGTCTGGTTTCTGTCCATTAGTCAAGTTTCTGAAAGCATGGTGTCCTTGAACGTCTCAACTTAAAATGATCTCATTATTACACATTTTGAGCACTACTCAGTTTCTTCTTATTTTAGTTACAATTTAAGTACATGCATTTTTGTTAAAGGCATTTAGCCCAGGGGATTTTCTGTCTGCGTATAGAATATCTCATTGTCCATTATGTGCCTTGCCACCTTATTCCATCATGATAATGCCATTTTCGACATTATAAATGCAATGCCTTTGAATACTAGTATGTTGTAACGTTATAAAAAACCATTTTCGCATAATTGCAACACCACATAAGTCCCTTTGAATTTCTCTGGTTAGGTTTAAGCGGGGGGAGCTCCACTTAATTCAGCTGTTGTGTGTGTGTGTGTGTGTGTATATATATATATATATATATATATATATATATATATATATATATATATATATATATATATATATATATATATATATATATATTGGGACCTTCATTACACTCCCCCGTCTTGAAAGTTCAGTTGTTTGTAAAACAACAACTTTAAACCATATTCTATTTCCATTCACCTTCACATTTATCTAAACATTTCTTAACATGATCTTATAATTTGGCATATACTAATGTATTGTCATACTAAAAACAAACATGTGTGTGTCATCTCCTTCCATGTAAGCCCTACTTCCTGTAATTGTGTGCCTTTAATCTAACTGTATGCCTTGGCCAATTCACAGCCATTGTGAGACTCCAGAGGTTTGGTCAAGCTTTGAGGTAACCCATTTAGCCCATTGTCTTTTCGTACGTTACACCTTGTCTGCAACTCCCACCCCAACAAAGTCCAATCTCTCTTTGAGCATTTTCTCCTGCCCATGAATATCATTTCACTTTGTCCTTCCCTCTTGTCCGCACTCTTTCCTTTTCTGTTTCTTCCGTTGTAGTTCTCATGAGTTTGGCGTTAGTGGACCGTCTGTGTCCTGTCACCTTTTCCTTTCCATTGTGCTGTTTTCACAGTCAGTCTCCCAGGTTCCTTTGATGCTTAGACCAGAAGTACATTGTATTTTCCTTTTCACATGAAGTTCACCTTTTTTTTCGGAGTGTTTCTCTTTGAAAGGGTTCATTGTTCAATAGGTCCATAAGAGGGGACAGTTCAGCGTGGGGATGCAGGGTTGGGGGGAGTCTTTTGCGGACATAAATCAACATCGGGCTCTCACTGGGTTTCTCTGACCTCACACACTCCTCACGCGGTTCAACTTCAATTTTCCATGGCATACAGGTCCCTCGACTTATACCTGTAATATAAAACGGAATGAGTTTCTTTTGTAAAATAAACAGATCTCTGCTGTTTAACACATTTCATACCAACCCATTTCCTTAAAACCTCTTTTTGCATTGGCTATTATACCTCATTCCCTAGAATTGAGACATTCCCTCTTATTTGACACCCCTGCCTCCTAGACAAGCTACACAACATTTCCTTTTAAACATTTCCCTTTTGTGGGTTATTTTTTTACACCATAACTAAAATACCCCCCATTCCTAGCACTGTGTCAGCTGGCTTAGACAATGATTTTTGTTTTCAATAACACACAATACATCACGTCCTTCATGGGACACATTTTCCCCTTCCGGGTGCCACATGCCACCCTAAGGAGACAAAACAATTAAAGAAAGATGTCTTCTTCTTCCCTGGTCTTCTAGGCACGTCCGTAGTAGATGACAAACGTCCTTGGGGATCCCCATTGTCTGCAGAAAGTCAAGATAAAGGCAAAAGTCATTCGGGTATTTGCAAGGGGTCAGGTTTTCTTCCCGACTTTAGCCCCCTTCCTGCTATCAAAAAATACTCTCTGGATCATTCTCCCCTATTCGTTGGTGCACATAAACAAAATTCCCAACCACCCCGCGGGATACTTAGTTTTGGCTGGGTTCTTTGCTCAGCTTAGCTGTATTCTTCCAGGTAAGCAGTAAATACTTGCTGGTTAGCTGCACATACTTCCTCAGCTCAGCAGCCATTCTTCCTATTCTTTTCCCCGTTCGTTGGACCATGGTCTATGCTTGTGCCTTGTGTTCATCCTAGAGAGATAAAACAGAGGCGTTTCGCTGCACACCGTCCCTGTCTAACTTGATCTAGCCTACCCCTGTCTTCTAAGACTATGGCACCAATTCTTACTACGTGCCTCCACCTTTATTGTTTCCATTAATGTTTTGCCTATTCTAATGCTTGCATACCTCTATCATGACAATCCTTTTGACATTATGAACACGAAAATAATTACTCACCTTTAATTTTACTTCTGTTTTCTGTGGTTGTCTAGAATAGCCATGCTGTTTATGTATTTCTCTACTCTTTCCGCACCTGATTATACCCATCTTGGGGAAAAACAGCTAACTTGTGAAGACCTTGTGTCTCTTGCTACCTTTTCCTGTTACTCACCTGGATCCTCTTACCTTTAGTGTTGATCAATTGTGTGTTCACGCCCTTTTGGCGTGAATTAGTACTCACCTTTTTCTCTCTTCTCCCTAATATAAGGCCATGCAGACAATTTCTGGTGCTTTCACGGAAGAGGTCCATGGCTTGTCTGTAAAATAAATCAAAATTGCTACTGGCATTCACAAGTTGTTTTGCTTACTTCACCATATTTACTTTAAAATGGTTTGTGCGAGTTTTCCTTCATTTAATTGACCCAATTTTATCCGCCCTACTCCTTTTCTTGGTCTTCATGGTCTCCTGATGTTTTTTATTGCCCAATGCTCCTTTTTTTCTGTTCGCCAGGAAACCTCATAAGTGCTATTTGTTTTCCACTTTTTGCTCTTTTTTCTTTGTTTTTAAGTGTATCCCTTATCCTTTTATTCATGTTTTATTCAAGATAACTACTCACTTTCAGTATTTCCTGATTTATTTATTTGTTTATTTCTGTGACCAATCCTTTTGTGTTTCCTCGCCTCTTCTCTGACCCTTATCTTCTCCCTTTTTCTTATCTCTATATTCATTTTTCCTTTGAATTTCCTCATCCCTTCTTTCATGTACGTTTTGGTTTTCTTTTAACCTTTGCTGTTTCTGTCTGTCACGTTCATAGGCTGCTCTCTGGTTTGCGATCGAGCTGCTTTTCTTGCTCTTCGTGATAAAGCTGTTCTCGCCTTAGCTTAACTTTCCTTCTTATCCTTCTGGCCCTTAACTTCTCTTTAGGCCTCCTATCATCACTTCCTTTCCCATCGAGTTTCAATGAGATTTGTCCTCCCATCCATTCGTCTTTTGTATATCCTACCTCATCAGTTCTTTCTTCACTTTCTTTCCTCTTCCTGCCTCTCTCCCTTGTTGAGTGATGCCCTTGTCTGTGCTTGATCCCTCCCTTCATTAACGCATCCTTGTGTCTCCACTTGTCCCTTGGCTAGGGATGTGAGATTCTTGTCCTTAACCTTCTCTTGCTTTTTGCTACTACTGTATGAAGGTGACTCATAAGCGGGGTTGCTATAACCTGTGGTTCCTTTTAGCTCTCTTTAATGGGCAAAGTCCCTTAGGCTTACTTCCCTCGGTTCCTGTTTCAGGCGGGGCAGGCGTTGCTGCAGGTGTCTCACCCCCCCCCCTCAGTGCATATTTATTAGCATCGAGGCTGCTGGAGTCTCTTCCTCCTGTCCTTTTTCTTATATTTTTCACACTTTGAGAACAGCATAGCGTTTTTCTAACTTTTTGCTTGTATATGCAGCATGCAAGCAAGTTGTTATGCGTTGTAAAATGGCTTTAGATGGAGACTTAATTTGTGGCCTTGGCATAAAACTCTTGTGGGCGGTACCTTTAACCCACTCCTCTAACTGGAGCAATGTTTTCCGGGCTTAACTCGGTTTCTATTGATATCCTTATGTGAGTCAAAAACTCCCATTACAATGAGCGAGCATCAACTGCAGCAAGCTCCAATCCAGTCCCTTCCCGCCAAATTATTTATACCGCCAATTTACTCAAGAACATCAATCTGTTTGCGATTCCTTCTCAACTGTAGAATCGCATTAAACTTTTACTTGATTTCAACCAACACGGAGATGCAATTCCTTACATTTGACCTACAACAGGACATGTATAACAGACACTTGACAGACTAGACAAACACCAGCTGGTCATACACATACCTGCCTTCCAATTAATACTCCGTCATGGGATGTGAACGAACCCCCTTAATGACGTCTTTAAACGTTATCGTAGCCTAATTGTCCCCCCACTGTGGGCTCTGGGTTCACGTTCCTTCTGACCAATCTTTAAAGCGTAGGAACTAGGCAAATCTTTACGTTTTTACTCAGGTGCCCTCCCTGCTATTCCTTACGTTTTCTCTCGGGTGCCCCCTCCCGCCCCCTGGAATTCTTGCGTTTTCTCTCAGGTGCCCCCCCCCCCGGAATTCTTACTTGAACCACTACTGTCCTTCATGATTCTTGTTTAATTCTGCTCGCTCTTTTATCAACTGCCATATTTCCCTATTGTATGGCTGCCTTCATTTTCCTGGAGGCCATCTGTTTCTACCTCATGTCTCCAAATGTTCATAATTCGCAGCCTGCGCCTGAATTTCTAAAAATGTCATTATTTCTCTGCCAGGTCATACCGCTGGCTATATTCATTATACTGCAAAATAAAATACTGGAATCTTTTACTTCTCACTCACCCAATCTCATTGTCCTTCTGCCGCGTTCATGCCTCCAAAATGGCTTGTGTTTAACTAAGGCGTGCCCTAAATAACCAGGCTTTCCTTGGTAACCTCGACACTGTCATCATGCTTTCACGCTTTGTCATTCAAGTCTTTCTTCATTCATCTAACTCCTACGATACCAGAATCTCAACCGCCCAAAACAAAACAAAAAGGTTTTTTTCTCCATTTAATAAAAATGTTCTCCACTCCGGCTGACAAGGCCTCAAAAACTGTAAACTACCCCCTGGTATGACTCCATGCAGACTGTCCTACCAGTCACAGTGGAGCTCCTAGAAAAAGCCTTTCGGAGCACCTCAAAAAACCTCTTCACTACATGTGTGCTATCCCCAAAATTCCCCAAAAGCAGGTCACAGATGGTCCAGTAACAACCTTTAATTTCAGGGGGCATTCTAAGTCAAACGTGACAGAATGCACTAATGGCAATGGACCATTCAGCTACAGGGCAGTGCCTGCCCCTGTCTGCACGTTGATTTAAAACCCCATGTAAAATCACTTGCTCCTCATCTCAGGAAGTTTATCACTACCTTTTTTAATTTTAACACCACTTTTGTAGATGTAAAATAACCCTTACTCATGCCATGCCAGGTTACATGCTACACTCTGTTTGTTGCATTTTATCGTTAGAGTCCCATTGCAGGGATGTCATTTGGGGGTCGCCAGGGGTTGTGGCTGCACCCCCGGAGGCATCCCGTGTTGCCCCGCGGTCCCCTTTGCTACCCTAGAAATTGAAAAAATGTTTAAACCTTTTCCTATAGTGCTCTCATGAGAGGTCAAGGGTCATGAGATGTCACTTCCGCTACCTCTCTCATTTTGGTGGAGTGACGTCCCTGTGTCATTACTTCCCTTTCACTATCTCATTTGCTAATGCCTCCAGCCCTTTCCTTTCCACGCCATACTTACACCACCTGCTCATTCATTTCTCGTCATTATCAGTGTTAAATTGTATTACTCCACTGCCATCCTTGCGGGTATCTCACAAAATCCTCACATGCTCTAAAAGTGCAGAGTGCCACAGTATGCAACTCTCGGCGTTCTTTGAAAGAATAAACATGACTTTGTGCCAGATGAGCTGCTCACTGGCCAGCCATGGAGGAAAGGCTACTCTTTTAAAGTCACAAATGTGAGTCTTATACAGCGCTGGTACATTTAACTGATGCTGCTGCTAGTGTCAGTTCAGTCCAGTGGCGGCTGGTGAGCTTGTAAATTGGTGAGGCGTACACATCTTGTGGGAATTTGGGAGCAAGCTAGGCCACCTCACACCAACCAGTGTGTCGGTGGCTTCTCCCTCTGCAAGGCATTTTGGAAACATGGCTTCCAAGAGGTGCAATTTACTGTCCAAGCCACAGAAATACGACATCACAAATCCTGGCCTAATTTTGAGTCTAAACAGCCTGGAATCCACTGAAATGTCGGCAATGGATTTTTCCCAGCTCACGGACGTCTGGACTGGACTAATGTGAAGGCATTAACAAATAATGCATACAAATACAATTTTCTAAAATAAAGCACCAATCAACACCCCCAAAGGCAGTTCACAAAAACTGGGAACACTGGTCTCTGCCATACAACGCACACACACAATAAACTTAACTAAAAGGCCACATATCAGAAATACAAAGCAACATTCATACACTGGCTGCCATATTCCATTTGCCTAAGTTACTGGCATTCCTGCATGTATGTGCCACTGGGACTGCTGGTGCAATGACCCAGCCAATATTTTCTGTGATGCTTGGCCAGGTTGCCTACCTGCCACAGGCTGTTTGCCACCCCACAATATAAAGGAATAGAAATGGAGCTAAGACCTGTTTCATTGTCATCACTGGTTCCCCCATTGGGTGCTCAGGATGATCATACACAGCCTTGAATTCCCCTCCCCATGGAAGGATTAAAATCCCCATTTAACAATTCAGTTATGCGCGCTCACCCTGCAACCTTAGTGTTAAAAAAAATCACCACTACTGCTAGTATTCTGTTTCTATACAGCACTTAACAATACATAAAACATACACACGCGTTGCTGCAGTGCCTACTTAGGTGAGAAGCTTTTCCGACATGTAATGCGAGAAGCAAGCATTTCTTAAATCCTGCGCTACTCCCCAGTGCTCTTGCTCATGGACTCCTTGTTACCCACTGCTGTCCCCATTCACCAAAAGGGGCTAATGCCACAGGGCTAAGCTCCCCCGTCTTGTCCCCAAATCATGGGCTGCTTTTCTAGTGAACTTGGTGCAGGACCATCCCTTCTTATTTCTCGCAAAATTCTCAACCCTGCTTTGGTTACCTACCTCTATCAGTTCGCCCAGCAGTGTCTGTACTTATTCCCCTTTTGCTAAATTAACCACTATGCTGTGTTTTACTTAATATACTATATCCAGTGTGAGCTTAACATGCAGCTCATTCATAGTAGCTACAATATATATCTATTTGACTTATCACCACAGGCGATGCTTCATCAGGCAGCCCCTAGTGTATGCCTTTTACTATAATCTGCAAGCCCCTTTTTAATAGCACCACAATGCCTACGGGCTTCTGCATGCTCCATGCTACTAGGAATCGCTCATTCCTTGCCACACAACAGTGGACCCCAGAGACGTTTTTATTTGAGGGCTCATGGGGTGGCTGCCCAGTGCCCCCACGATGCTGCCTGGTCTAAAGCAAGATTCCAGTTTACATTTGGCTAGAATAGCACATGCCAGGAAAAATTTGACTGCATGCTGCTGAGGCTTCAAACCCATTGCCTGTCGGTTTTGACCAGTACATTCTGCCTTGATCAATTAAAACGTGCGCTGCCTTTCGTTTTCATTGTGGAATACATAGTTTGGGTAACACGATCTTTGTAGTGTTACTTTCCCCCTGTGCGAATGTTGCTGATCGTGTGCACTAGCCAAAGTTGAAATCCATATTCATCCATGGGGTTTCAGAAGTTGTCTCAGTGTGTTAAGCACTTATTGTAGGGATATGGGTTCATGTGAAGGGTCAGAAGGGCACATCCCAGTAACGCTGGCTGAACCGTTTTTAAATCTGAAGTTCACAAATATACCTGCACAATTACTTGGGTTTGCAGCACAAGCGGCGCGATTAGCAGCACTGTTCCTGCATCAGATAGGGGTTAAAATCAGTTTGCTGAGCTGAGCATTCTTAAAACCTAAGCAATCCCTTAAAAGATATGCATAGAATATCTGTCCAAGCGGCAAACAAGTATGCAAATTCGAGACTATGCAGCAAAAGTGTTCATGCTTGTATCCTGGCTATGCCAGCAGACGGCACTGTGATCCTGGTCAAACATATAGAATCCCTTGTATTGCTGTGCTGTGTTCTGCGAGGTGCATTGCTGGAACTCCCCTTGATAATCGAGAACTGACGCTAAAATAATTCCCATGTTATGTAGCTCCAGTCTGTAATATTTTGGGTTTTAGAATTGTCAGGTTTGGAAATACGGGTTGCGTACTCTTGCAAGTCAGTTTTATAACATTAGATTGTTTTAGTTCATGTTGAGAGCTGGAAGAGAAAGTGCTCAACTGCTAGAATTGCAACATTGGCACAAATCCCAGCTTCACCCCTTAAACGCTGTGTGATCCTGGGCATCTCATTTACTCTTTTATAAATTTTAAATGCTTGTCTTAAGTGCTGCACGGCCGCATACTCACAGGCTATCAGAAAACGTATGCATTTCTTTGCCAAAACTCATTGGCACTACGCAAAAGATTTTGTCCAAGCTAATTCATCCTTATTGGAATGAATCACTCTTGTTA
Source organism: Ambystoma mexicanum (assembly GCF_040938575.1). Classification (NCBI taxonomy): domain Eukaryota; kingdom Metazoa; phylum Chordata; class Amphibia; order Caudata; family Ambystomatidae; genus Ambystoma; species Ambystoma mexicanum. The sequence continues at coordinate 1,477,479,464 of NC_090934.1, forward strand.
GTTCCCCAGACCCTCCAGGTCACCCCAATAATGCATGCGGATTCTTGAAACTCCACAATGGGGCCTATTTTTTAGTCATCCGGCTTCTAAGAGCTGGGATGTCCGCTCACCAGTACTAAAATGAAAGAGTCTTGCAGTGCTTTCCACAACAGGCCGGACGCATTAATATGCAATCAAGCCCTTTTCCTACAATTGCTGGGGCTACTGTGCCGTGAAACACATTAATTCTGCATGTAATGCACTCTGTCTTAGAAATGAAATACAATATCTAACACACATGCACTCAAACATTCTATAGATCACTGAAATAACCTCACAATTACACCAGCTGTTAGTGTGCCCACCACGAGTCAAGAATAACAACAATGTGATGACCCAGCCAGATCTGATCCCTGCGTTCCCCAGCCATCCCACAGAAATATTTAGCTGTTGTTTTCATTAATAAATATCCCCTTAGCGCTTGGTTAATACATGTAACTGCACCAGTGTATTTCTCATATCTTTAAATGTGGGCCTTTTTATTCCATAATTCACAGCAATGCTCAGAATGATTCTTTGCATTTTGCAATCTACATTTCATACCTTGTTTCCACGAGACCTACAGCCTGTCTTTTTATAACATTCTGTGTGATTTAGGCAATCTTACAAGGCGCGCCTGGAGAGCATTCTCCGTACTTATCTCAAGGGCTCCTTATTTGTACATTCCTTTCTTTGTTTGATCACCGTGCTCTTTTGGACTCTTAGTGAGGGGCCTGTTTTATTTCTCTTGTCAACCCCCCTTTACACATTCGTTCTCAACTGTGTTTTTCCAAACTGCTGCTCTGATGTTAAAACAACCAAAAAAAATACTATCTTTAATCACTACTTGCAACCTCAAACAGACATTCTAACAAAACCAGAGCTCTGTTTTTGCTTTAAGAATTTTTCAATCATTTCTTATATTTGTACACACTCCAGGCTCGCAGTTCCTGGTTCTTAGCCGGACCTCCCCTGCACCTCACAGTTAAAACATTGCCACATGTTGCATTCCTTTTGGCGCAGTGCGCTTAATGCACGAGAACAGTACTTCCATAAATCAAATATAACTCAGCCATTTTAATGAGAAAATGTATCGTTCTTAGCACGATCTATCAGTTATCTTGCCTGCTACAAGGAAATACAACTTTAACTCCATAGCTGCTGGTTTGAAATACAATGTGTTCGCTTAAAGCAGTGGTCCTCAAACTACGGCCCGCGGCCCACGGAGTGCATTTACCCGGCCCGCCGGGTGTTTTAGCCTCAGGACATCCTTGTGTTTCCGAAAGATGCTTTCGGAACACAAGGATGCCTCTGAGAAGTCCCTGCGGCCCGCGTTTACTTTAAAAACTCGGGGACCGCAGGGAGTAGGCGCACGCAGCGACGTCACTGACGTCCCATGTGTGCGCACGCCCATGGAAACCGAGGCGGAGAAGCGGAGAAGAAAGGACGCGCGCTGGAGGTAAGTGTTTACCAGCGGCGCGTCCCTTCTGTGTTCTGACCACCGGTCCTGCTATGGCCGGAGCGGTGGTCAGAAGGGATGTCCCGATACCAGTATCGGGACTGATACCAGGCATTTTTATGGTATCGGGGACTCGTTTACCCGATACCATGCCCGGTACATAAGCCCCGCAATGTGGGGGGAACTATACTGTCAACGTAATGTGGGGGAACATACTGCCAGCCTAATGTGGGGGACTATACTGCCAGCCTAATGTGGGGGAACTATACTGCCAGCCTAATGTGGGGGACTATATTGCACCTAATGTGGGGGAATGTTGCTGGTATATTGCTTTTATTGGTATTTTACTAATAGCAATTTGGAATCCCTAGGAAACAATGATGTCAAGAAAGAGAAAATTTGACTCGGAGTGTAGGATATTCAAAGAGCAGTGGACTTATGATTACTTTTCCATACAGTACAAGGAAAGAGCTGTGTGTCTGATATGCCAGAATATAGTGTCTGTGTTCAAAGAATACAATTTGCGTCGACACTGTGAAACTCAACATAAAGATAAATATGATTGTTTGGTCGGAGAAGTGAGAAAAGATAAAATATTAAAACTGAAAAATACATTGACAGCTCAGCAAAATACTTTTGTGAAGCAGCTAAATATTTCATCACTGAGAGCAAGTTTTCAAGTTGCCAAGCTAATAGCGCGCACTGGCAGACCATTCGTGGAGGGAGAATTTGTTAAAGAATACCTTCTTTCTGTTGCCAAAGAGATGTGTCCAGAGAAGGCCGATTTATTTAGTACAGTGAGTCTTTCAGGACCTACACTTACACGGAGGATTGAAGAAATGGGAGACAATCTGTATCAGCATTTGCAAAACCTGACAAAAAAACTTTCCTATTTTTCCTTGGCACTTGACGAAAGCAATGATGTTCGTGATTCTGCACAACTTTTAATTTTTATTCGTGGGACGAATGACAATTTCGAAGTCACAGAAGAGCTTGCTGCACTGCAAAGCATCAAAGGAACAACTACAGGAGAGGATATCTATGAAAAGGTTTGCCAAACTTTGAATGGTTTGGAGCTGGACTGGGCTAAACTAGCCAGTGTGACAACTGATGGTGCTCCTAGCATGGTGGGGTCTAAGAAAGGAGTAATTGCTCGCATTAACCAAGAGATGGACAAACATAATTATTCTCATCCAATAGCCATACACTGCCTCATCCACCAAGAACGCTGTGTAGTAAATCACTGAAGTTTGACTCTGTTATGACAATTGTGGTATCTTGTGTTAACTTCATTAGAGCTCATGCACTAAAGCACAGACAATTTCAGGAATTTGTGTCTGAGCTAAATGCTGACTATGGAGATGTTCTGTACCACACAGAAGTCCGTTGGCTGAGTCGAGGGAGTTTTGAAACGTTTCTATGACTTACTTCCACAGATTACAGCTTTTCTTCTTTCAAAAAACAAAGAAGTACCAGAGCTCAATGATGCAGAATGGAAATGGCACCTTGCCTTTCTAACAGATGTAACAGAGCTACTCAACAGTTTCAATGTGCAACTTCAAGGAAAAGGGAAGCTCATCTGTGATATGCAATCACATGTCAAAGCATTTGAAGTAAAATTAGGCCTCCTCATCAAACAAGTGAAGGAGGAAAACTTCTGCCATCTACCCACAACTCTGTTAGCGGAAAAACCATTGGTTGCATTCCCAAACAAAACATGTGTGGATTCACTAGAAAAATTGCAAAAGGAGTTCCAATTTAGATTTAAGGAGCTTCATCTCCATGAACAGGACATACAGCTTTTCCGTAACCCATTTTCTATTGACATTGAAAATGTGGATACAATTTACCAAATGGAACTGGCTGAACTGCAGAATTGTGACTCTCTGAAAGACGCATTCAAGTCAAGCAGCCTTCATAGTTTCTATGCATCTCTCCCTTCCGAGACATATCCTCATCTCCGGAACCATGCACTCAAAATGGCAACCATCTTTGGCAGCACTTATGTCTGTGAACAGACTTTTTCCAGAATGAAACATCTGAAATCTCCAAGCAGATCTAGACTAACGGATGAACACTTGCATCACTTGTTACAACTAGCAGTGACAAATATGGAACCGGACATTGACCATCTCGTTAGCCAAAAGCAGGCCCATAGTTCCCATTGAAATACTGGTAAGTTTGTTGATTTAACTTTACTTGTTCTTCATTTTAAATATTGTATTTATTGTATTTATTCCCGTTGTGTTTCTTCACTTCAAAATAAGATATATGCAGTGTGCATAGGTATTTGTTCATAGTTTTTTTTTTTTTTTAACTATAGTCCGGCCCTCCAACGGTCTGAGGGACCGTTAACATGGCCCCCTGTTTAAAAAGTTTGAGGACCACTGGCTTAAAGTGTACCAGCATTATTGCACTTTTGACAAGTTGTCTAACTCTTTTTGGGCTGCAATCACCACGAATTTGTGTGCTTTAAACTATAATATCTGACCACTTATTTTGATGCAATTTTTTGCAATTTCAAAACCTTGGCTTGACGCCAGTTTTTTTATTCAGCTTAAAGTATCATTTTTTATACTAGTTCCAATGTTTTAACTGCACACGCAGATAGCTATGCCACGAAGCGAGCCACATGAACAGCCACAACATACAAATTTAGACACATGCATAGCGTGACATGTAACAAAGTCAAACACAAACCCCGACCACCTGCATGCATGTCCCTCATTAATATTTTACTCTTGTTATTGATTTTTAAGTGCAGGTAATGTTTTGGTTTGTTCCCAAATCTTAACTGCCATTATTCTTTTCCCACGTGTCCAAGTCTCTCTCTATCGGCTACGGCAGCTTTCTCTCACCTTCTGTTCTCCACCGTCCCTTTGCGATTACTGCCTTCTTCTGGTTTTTAGTCTGGTCCATTGGGAGGTGCCAGGTCCCTTCAGGCCCCACCTGCAGTCATTGTCTATGGGGAGCTTCACAGTCTACTCAGCCCGAAATGGCGACGGACTCGTGATATTGCTGAAGACCTAGAGTTACTTTGTGTCAGCGGCCATTAGGTGTCTTATTTTAATTACTAGTTGATGGTCAAGAACCATCCTCCTCGCTACCAAGTGTAAACGAGGACCGAGTAACCTCTGACGGGCCCATAGAATCAGAGCTCGCCCTCGAATACCTTAAGACAAAGTAGCTGCACCTTGAGGAGGTTGGGGTGCAGGATTCAAATACTTCAACACCATTCAATAGGACCACTCAATGGATCAGCACAAAGACTTTTAAGTTCATAAGGGTTTATTTCATTATAGCTGTCATAGCACAGCCATATCTGCTGTGGTCAAGTTCCCCACATCAAAAGAACCCCCCCCCCCCACCATCACCAAGAGCTCATTTTTATAGCCGAGTATGAGGAGGCAATCTGCCCCCACCGCTCCTGCTCAGTCCTAGACAACCTCATTGTTCGCATTAGCTCATTGGGCAATTACTTTTAATTGGACTAAACCTTCAAAATGAAATACGCTCTAGCATGCATTCCTGACTTCTTCCTTCGGTGCACTGTTCAATTATAATTTGTACAGCTGGATTCTTTCAGATAAGAGTTTCGACCAGGCCCGATTTAGTCTGGTTTCTGTCCATTAGTCAAGTTTCTGAAAGCATGGTGTCCTTGAACGTCTCAACTTTAAAATGATCTCATCATTACACATTTTGAGCACTACTCAGTTTCGTCTTATTTTAGTTACAATTTAAGTACATGCTTTTTTGTTAAAGGCATTTAGCCCAGGCGATTTGCTATCTGTGTATAGAATATCCCATTGTCCATTATGTGCCTTGCCACCTTATTCCATCATGGTAATGCCAGTTTTGACATTATAAATGCAATGCCTTTCAATACTAGTATGTTCTAACAATAATAAAAAAACGTTTTTGCATAAGTGCAACACCACATAAGTCCCTTTTCAATTTCTTTGGTTAGGTTTAAGGGGGGGGGGGCCTCCACTTCATTCAGCTGTTGACTCAAAATATATATATATATATATATATATATATATATAAATAATCGGGACCTTCATTACACCTGCACTACATCCATCTTGTTCCCTTCACTCAACTACTTCCAACTCTCTGAGGGTCAGACGCTTCGCTAGGCAGAGTGAAGGGGACAGAGATTGTTTGAGGTGCACCAATCCTGAATCGCAGATAGACAGCCAGGAATGAGCGAGAGAGAAGAGGGGGCTAAAGGGAGCTTGGAAGAGTGCTGGGTGTCATCTGTGTAACACTGAAAGTTAGAGGAGAAAGTAGAGATCAGATGGGCCACGTAGACATTAAAGAGCCAGAGAGAGGTGTTAGAGCCCTGGGGAACACCACACGTGGAAGTGAGGTGGTATAAAGAAAGTACTTTAAGTTGGACCTGGGAGGGCAGAGGTCAACCACCCCAAGGCCTGATGCGGGATTCCCAGGTTCTTATGGAATCGATTGATTAGGATGGTGTGATTGACCATGTCAAGGGCAGAGGAAAGGTCAAGGACAGTGATCACAGAACGAAGACTGGAGTCCAGTTTAGAGAGCAGATCTTCTTGGGTATTCAGGAGAGCAGTTTCTGTGCCTCTGGCTGCTCTGAAGCCAGACTGATGGTCATGGACACAACCAGCAGATACAGTATGGGGCGTAAGCGGGGAGATTTTCCAAGGTAGTGCTTGAGGACAGAGGGGAAAATCCAATGATGAGAGTGATTGCAGAAATAGGCTAAGGCTGGAGCGAGGTTGTCAATGTGGTCCTTGATGGTTCTAAAGGAGCAGGGGAGCACCTGTTTGAATGACACTTTCCTAGATCAGCCTTTTGTAGAAGCCTTGTCAGCTGTAGTCCGGGAGAAAGAGAAGGAGAGTCAGCTAGAAGGGGTCCAAGCGGTAGGAGGGGAAGGGGAGAGAGAGGACAGGATGTCCTGAGTTTTAATGGTGAAGTGAGCAGCCAGAGCTGTACAGAGAGCCTGGGAGGGAACAGTAGAGTTGGAGACTGCAGCAGGATTGGCCAGCTCCTTGCAGATTTTAAAGAGTTTGGCCATGTTAGAGGCTGCAGAGACGTGGGTTTGGATGTTGACTCTCTTCTTAGAAAGGACAGTCGGTATTGCCTTTGGAGCAGGCGGCAGGCTAGTTTGTCAGAGCATGAGCTTGATGCCCTCCACTTCCTCTGTCACCCTACACTTGCGCTTAAGGGTGACGAGGTCGGAATCCTACCAAGAGTTGCACTTGGATGCAGGCTTCAGCCATATTCTCATGACAGAGGCAAGGGAGTTGGGCTTTCTACTTATAATTTCATTAAAACCTGAATCAGGTATTCCAGGTGTCTGACTCCTGACCCACCACAGGGTGTATATTTTTAACATTCGGCTAAGGTTAATTAGTTTCCGACAGGAACATAGGCCAGGAACATTGCATGCAAAATGTGAAGGTGTAAATAAGTTTCATGTTTGTATGTTTACGTGAAGCTATACAGCCGTTTTATAATAGGGGTATATATTGAGTGCGGACCTAGCTTTGTTTAGCAATGGAGCTCTTTACAGAGATCTACAACAGGACAGATGAAAGAAGGTTCCAAATGAAGTTGCTTTATTACGCCAATGAGTGGGTTACCCCAGTATTATGTTGCATAGCTTTTCTGCTGCACCAAATTACCACTGTGGTGTTCTTGCAGTGCCGGGGCTTATCTGGAAATGCACATATTGTGCCCCCTACTTTGAGAAATCTGAGCAAGGATAGGAATAAGAGGAGGGGGAAAGAATGTGAATGTAGGACAAAAACAGGAGGACAAATGTGGTAGATGCAGTTTCTGCGTGCGTTCAGTCAGGATTGCAGAAAAAGTGTCATAGCATGGAATATGTAGGTAATTGCCCTCCTTAAGTGAGGCCGTTTTAAAAGGATTGTGGGTAATTAAAAGGCCTTTGAAGTGTGATGGCCTTTTGCTTGGGGTCATATTAAATTTCCTACAGCACAGCGCAAACTGCAGAACAAAAATGTTGGGCCGGCTAAGCCTGGAGGCAGAGAGTGCCCTTGTTAAGACTAGGCTGTGTGGAAGAGGACGGTTGGTGGATGAGAAAAGTGAAGAGGGCCTGTGTGAGGAATTTGACCATCCGCACGGTGGGTGGTTGGTCGCCTGGGTTTTTTTTTGAAATTGTAAATTAAATTGAATGACTGTAGATCAACCTCCGGAAAATGTGAGCGAATCCACACACATTTTCCTATGCTTACCGCACGACATACACATAGACCTGTGTACTCTGGGTGGACACAGCTTACAGGCGCCATCCCTCATGTAATATTTAGTTGGCATATGACAGCCGCGAGTACATCAAGGCATCCCAGAAGGGGAAGGCAAAACCTTCCTCCTGCCATGGCCAGCCTAATTAACTAACAAAGGCTCCATGGATCTACCCTTTCCTTTGTTGGCTGCTGGTAGCATGTTCACATACTAATCAGAGTTAATTCAAATGGGCCATGGGGAGGCCTGGTCGCAGGACTAACAAAGGACAGGAAAACACCAATGTTTGATATGCACTGTCAACCTGAAGCCAGCTCCCACCTCTCAGAATCAAGGGGGACGCCATTTAGATGGTACGTGTATGACGTTTGGCAGAGATCAAATGTCTGGTCCCGCTGCTGCTTCAAGAGGCACATGCCACTTGAATCCGGAACCACTGAGCTCAATTTACCAGAGAGACCCTTTGATCCACAACAGGCAAGAGGATGGGTGGGTCTTACTTGTACATGTTTTCACCCCTTTACCTTTCCTGTTGCAAAGTGCTCTGGTTATAACCTCACGAATACAGGGGATTGTTGGTTGGGACCTAGGATTGGTTCAATAAGGCAGGTTTAGCCTACTCCAATCACTGTGGTTCATTTGGCTTTAAAAGAGGGTTGAGCCCCTCTTTTGGGCAGATCTGAAGACTTTGCAAGGAGTAACAAGAACTCGTTTGGACCCTGGCTGAAGGTACAGTTTGCCTTAAAGCTTCCACCAGTGGAGGAAGGGCAGAGTTTCCAGCGAGGGAAGCAAGATCCCTCCACTAAACATCTCCCAGGGTACATAGGGAGATAATGGATTCAGATGACCTGTCCAGCAGTTCAGAACCGGTACCCAGACAGCACACAGCGTGCCCTGCAAGGCTCTGCAAGCAAACTTCCTAGGTAGGATGTGCCAAAGAGACTTTGAACCAAGCCAAGGTCTGTTAGGTCAAATTACCTTTTTTTTTTTCTTTTTTCCAAAAGAAAAAAGATAGAATCAGAAGGACGGCTCTGTGCAGTCACAAAGCATTCTTTCTAAACTGAACGGTCAGCCCCTGCACCGCACACAAGTATGCATAAGGGCTGACAGGCACAGCGATACTTGGAGGACGAGCTGCGGGAGTCAGAGGTAACTGTGTGTAATGTGTCTCTCTGCGCGTGAGTGTGCCAAAAGGGGTGTATGCACGAAGGGAGCTGGGGGGTGGCAGGGAGCAGAGGTGTGAGATAGGGAGGGGCTGGGGGTGAAAACCCCCGAATAAGAGTGATGTCCCTTTCATGGTTTCTGCGGGTCTCATGAAATCAACTGAAAATAATCATTCTTTTTGATGAGATCTCCAGAAAACGGGAAAATGGCATAATAATAATAATTTAGCATTTATATAGCGCTACAAACCCTCGGGTATCTGAGCGCTGCTTATTATTACCCACGGTGTGTGGTGCTCATTTATCGACCTCGGAATCATGAAAGGCAGACTATGGTGCTGCTGGGATTTGAACCTGCGTCAGCAGGCTCTACACAGATGTCAAAGCGAGCTCTCTACTCGCTGTGTTATCGGACTGGCATAGAACCAACCAAGGATAATGCTGTTGCCAGCAACACACTCCTCAGCTTTGGACCCCCTTAAAGGACGTTTTGAAGCCAGTCAAGCCCGTCGTGTTGCAAATGACTCCACTGCTGACTGTTATGCAGCAGTCACTCGCGCCGTCCAAGACGCCTCAACCAGTGCTTCAGTCTCGCCAACCAGCACTGAGAATGATTTCTGACCCTGAATCGCCATCTTATTTGTAACAGAAACCTGGCTAGACAACAATTATAAGATCACCCTCAACAACTGCCTGCCTGAATACTTCAAATGCGTCCAATCAAACAGAAAAACCTAAAGAGGGGGAGGGCTGGCATGCTGGCATTCATTCACGAGGAACACCTGGATATCAAACTGGAAGACCCACTTATCGATAAATGTGAATTCCTAATCATACGTCTAGCAGTAATATCCAAAACAAACTTGAAATTCGTACTAATATATAGACCACCTACATACGATGCAACCTTCGTAGACTCCTTCACAGAAGCAATCACTGTCCTAGCCATCAAACACAATCACCTGATAGTCATAGGAGACTTCAACATCTGGTTTGAAGGAGAAAGCACAACCATACAAAAATCGCTAACCAGCCAACTAGCAGCAATGTACCTACAGCAACTAGTCAAAGGAGCAATCCAGTCGGCAGGGCATACACTTGACGCAATATTCGCCAACAAATTACTCCTCACCACGGCACCCCCAATCCAAATACCCTGGAGCGACCATCTCATCATCCCCTTCGTAATCAAAATGACCAGGCTAACAATCAATCAACTGAACAAAACAACGAAAACCATGAGAAGAAACTGGAGAACCATAAAAAACTCCAACCTGCATGAACTCCTGGAGCTAAACAAACTAGACCCAACATTCATGGAAGACGATGACCTGGACAAAAATGTAACCCTGCTGCATTCCTGGAGTATAACTACTATAGACAACATTGCCAAAGAAAAACCCTTTGCTTCTTCTAATAAACGGTCAATGGCAAAATGGTTCACATCACTACTTAGCACCATGAAAAGGAAAAAAACCAAGACTAGAACTTGATTGGAGAAAACAAAACGACGCTGCGAACAAACTGAAATTCCTACAACACAACCGGGCTTACAAAAAGGAAATATAAAAAGCAAAGAGGAAACACTACGACAACCGAATCTTCGAAGCACCAGACACCCAAAAAGAGCTCTTCAAAATCATAAACGAAATCAAAAACCCTCTGGGATGTAACACATCAACTCCGTCCGCAAAACTCTGCAATGACCTTGCCGACCACTTCAAAAACAAAATCACCAACATCCAACAAACCATTCAAAGCAGACCGTCTGATCTGACCACAACCCCAACCTACACCCGGGAAGAGCGCCCAAACAAACTACAAAGCTTTCCAGAAATATCAGTGGAGACATTCATCAAACTGGTGAATGAAAGCAGTAACTCGGGGTCCCCCGAAGACCCATGCCCACCGGACATATACAAATCGATTCTGAAACAAGGAACGCCCATGGAATATCACAGGAACGTCCTCAGCCATTCCATCGCAACTGGGAAAGTGCCACAAGCCTTCGAAACTGCATACATCAGGCCACTACTCAAAGATACAGTGGGAAATGTAGAGGACCTCTCCAACTAGAGACCCATCTCCAACATCCTGTATACAGCCAAGCTGCTCGAAACGTACATATATAAAAAGACCCAAGAGTTTATAGAAGAGCACGGCCTACTAGACCAAGCACAAGTTGGCTTCAGACCACTGAGAGGAACGTAATCAGCTCTACTCTCAATATGGGACGATCTAAAAATCAACGCAGATACTCCTAGACCTATCGGCAGCATTTGACACAGTCGACCATGACACCCTCATAACAAGATTAGAAGGACTTGGAATAACAGACACCGCCCTACTATGGATCAAATCTTTCCTAACAAACAGAACAAAAACTGTATGGATGAAACCCTTCAAATCCAGCCCGAGAGATTCCACCTGTGGAGCACCACAAGGATCATCCTTCTCCCCGCTACTATTCAACATCTACCTGTATCTACTGATTAGAATCATCAAAAGCCACGGCCTCACATGCTACAACTATACTGATGATACACAAATAATCTTCAAAATACAAGACAACCCGGAAAGAAACTCAACGCTAGAAAACTGCCTCCGCAATGTATTCTTCTGGATGGACTCCAATTCCCTCAAAATCAACCCAGGCAAAACTGAAATAATGATCGTCACAAAAAATGGAGGAGAATACCAATTCATCCCTTGGCCAAGGGAACTTGGGACAAACCCAGCACCCACGGCGATTGTAAAAAATCTGGGGGTTCTGATGGACAATCTCACGCTAGAGCAACAAGTAAACGCTCTCCTCAAGAAATGCTTCTTCCTCCTGCGAGCGGCAAAGAGGATCTTACCGTTCCAATCGTTCACCAACAAAACCACCATCCTCGCCTTCGTCATGTCAAAAGTAGACTATGCCAATAGTCTATACCTAGGCATGCCTGAATGACTCCTAAAAAAAACTAAAACGCATTCAAAACGCGGCAGCCAGACTACTTCTGAAGCTACCCCGAAGAAAACACACCGCACCAGCGCTGAAAACACTACATTGGCTACCAATAAAACAACAAATAAAATTCAAAACCATGTGCATTACACACAGAGCAGTACACAATGAAGGCGCAGAGTTCCTGAGAGACAAACTGCGCCTACATCAACCAACAAGAATGCTCAGATCAAGCATGGACATACAACTGGAACCGAAGCCCTACAACCTAAAAAAACTTGGAGGATCCTCCTTCTGTCACCAAGCTCCGAAAACCTGGAGCGACCTCCCAAAGTACATACGCAACACAAGAAACCACCTATAATTCAGGAAACTACTCAAAACCAGGCTCTTCACATCATAATTAAAAAGACTAGCCACAGGGGCACCAACATAACTAAAAACATCAATGAACGTAGAGCGACCGCGATACACACCGATCAATCAGTGGGAAAAACTGAGGTAAATATCCCAAGACATACTAAATGGGATACAGTCACAACACGACGAAAGACAGTAAACATCGCAAACTAAGACAGAAAGACTAGAACGAATCATCAAGAGGACCATGACCTTAACTATGACCTTACCTAACAGTCATAAGAACAAAACTGAGAGAGAGAAAGGAAGCACTGCATCACGGGCCCCATTACAATGGGTGAGAAACAGAATGTTTCATCACTACACACTGCCCACCAATACAAAGCAGGAAGCACAATGCCCCACCACACAACTACAACTAAACAATAGTCCCAAGGATGTTCACCCCACGAATATCAAAGAACTGGTCAGAACAGAAGGACAACACTGCAACACGACCCCGACCCATTCAAAGCCTTAACTGACCAGGGTCACACTAGATCACCTGAGAATAAATATCACCCACCCAGTCCCACACCTGAAGATTAGGTTCAGACGCACCCACCAATCCAAACTATACTCAATAGAATACAGTTGGATCAGCGCATCACCACCAAAACAAGTCGGCCCTTGAGGAACCAGCAACATCTGAACCCGCAGGTTTACAACTCTAACAGAATCATAAGTACCTGAACCAGGATACAGACCCCACTAACCCAACCCTCAATCTTCTGCATACTTAAACCCACACAAAACCACACCACCATCTCTCTCACGGCAATCTGCACGCACTTTACCACACCCTATCAACAACACATAAACTTCACCCACAGCACTCAAGGCCTTCATCCGATCCGATACTAGCACCAAAGCCCAGCACTCGGTGTATACCGAGCTGAAGCTGCCAACAGCACACCACTTCTCCCACTCTCCTTCTCCCCTCCTCCCGACTAACCCTACCCACCCTTCCTGTTTACAGATCCGCCAGAGCGCCTGGGGACCAATTCTGTTGGTGACGGTGCGCTATACAAGTACCGCTAACATAACATGTAGGCAAGCCTGCAGCTGTCCGTCCAGCCCCGGTCTCAGATCTGCCTGCCGCCTGATACTCGCAGCTGTCTCTCATCTTGAACTCTGTCACAGAAGCTGCAAAGTGCCCTGAAACCAACTCTACACTTTCAAGCACCAAGAACTTCTACATGCAGAAGGTACAGTATGTTTCTGTCCCACTGGTCCTTCCCCGAAGGCCCCTGGTGACATTTTACAACCCGTTGCTCCCTTTGTGCTGAAACCAAGTCTCCTTGAACTATTGTGATTAATTACTTTACCAACTACCCCCCTGTCATCATCCAGAGTGCATCCCTTTTCCTTCTTGAAATGGTCTGTCCTATGCATTCCTTAACGGAGTGAGTTGTATTTCGTAGTGTTCTAGAACGGTCTTTTGTGATAAAGTCAATATTTGTGTGCAACCTTGACTGAACAGTCCCTTTTATCTTTGGGTAATAATTGTATTTTCGCTGTGTTGCAACTAACCAACGATCCACGACCTTGCAGAGATGAACCTGCCGTTCCATTAATGTTACCAAAATTGGACAAGGTTTATAATTGGCTTGTTTCCAATCTGTTCAGATCCCTTCTGGTGTACTAGATGTGTGGGGCTAATTAATGGTTTAGAAACTGATATTCATCCCCTGGACCACTGGTGCCCTGGAAGTTGATCTGTCGCAACCTGTCAGTGTTTGTTTATGTATTGATTGCTTGGTACATTCTGTATTAAAGTGCCCACAAGGCAGCAGGGCGGGGACATAGGAATGAGACACATTAAAATACATAAAACCATTAAATACAGAGGAGAGGAGGAAGAGTTGGAAGTGCGACTTCTCGGACATTTATTTTATTTGTATGCGCTCGTACACAAGAGCGTGACAAGACAAGGGAGGGGAACAGGGAGAACAAAAACAATGATCTCACTTGGCCCAGTGACATTGAGAACGCGCAAGTGCATGGGAGAGGGAAAGGGGGAAAGTGCATGGATGGGGCAGAAGTGGAGAGTGCTGAGCAAAGAAAAACAGATATATAAATAAATATTAAAAACAGTGGTCGTGCAGTCAGCAAGTGGCTAATGCTGGGATTAAGGCAACAGACCGGCTGTGTCTGGTAAGTTCGGGGGGAGGAGGGGCAGTGTGGGTAGGTAGCAGAGTGAGCGGGTACCCGGGCCCGGAAGTCAGAGGGTGGGACAGGTGCACAGTGCTGAGAGAGAGCAGATCAGCAGGGGAGAGGAGGGTCGAAGGCAGAAGCAAAGAGGAAGGTCTTGAGGTGCTTCCGGAACCAGAGATGGTTCTCCTCTAGTTTCAGAGTGGAAGCGAGGCTGTTCCAGAGGGAGGCCCCAGCCGAAGACTGAGATCTACCCCCAGCTCGTTTCTTTTAAATACGACGGACTCTGAGGGAGTTGGAGGTAGAGAAGCAAAGAGCTTGAGAGGGGAGGTATTTACAGAGGACCAGCTGAAGGTATTTTGGACCCAGGCCCCAGAAAGCCTTGTGGACAATGTAAAGGGTTTTGAATGTTATCCTTGCATCCACTGGGAGCGAATGGAGAGATATGATCCCTGGGCTTGAGGCCAAGGACAAGTCTCGCACTCCTATTCTGGATGAGTTGCAAAGGGCGGAGAGTAGAGGCAGGTAGGTTTGGAAAGAGGCTGTTGCAATAGTCCAACCTAGAGAAAACCAAGGCTCGGGAGACTGTGTGCTTCTGGGGGGAAGGAGAGGAAAGGCAAAGTACCTCTGAGGAGGTACAGTAGGAAGTTTCACTTTTTAAGAGACATCAGATGTGGGCAGAGAAGGAAACTGTGGCATCAAAGATGACCCTGAAGTTCTTAGCCTCGCATGTTGGTGTAGGAGGAAGACCAAAGGAGGCCGGCCAGAGAGTGAGGGGAAAGGAGGGTGAAGGTGTGCCGATGAGGAGTATATCCATATTGCTGATATTCAAGCAGAGCTCGTTGGCGGCACACCAATCCTGAATGGCAGATAGGCAATCTGAGATGAGAGAAGGAGAGGAGGTGGCCGAGCGAAGCCTGAAAATGAGTTTGTCATCAGCATAAGGAGGTACTAGTTGAAGAGCCAGTGTGAGAGGTAAGACCCCTGGGCAACACCGCAGGTAAAAAGGGCTATAGATGAAAGGAAGGACCTAAGTTGGACATGGGAGGGTTGATCAGAGAGGAAAGAGGTCAGCCAGGGCAGGGCCTGATCGGTGATACCCAGGTTGTCACGGAGATGGTTGAGCAGGATGGTATGGTTGACCGTGTTGAAGGCAGAAGAGATCAGGTAGGATGAGGACAGAGGAAATGTTGGAGTGAAGGTTCGAGAGCATATCTTCACGGATGTTCAAGAGCGCAGTTTGTGCTTCTGGCAGCTCTAAAGCCAGACTGATGGTCATGGAGACAACCAACAGAGTCAGAGTGATGGTTAAGCAGTGAGATGGCCAGCTTTTCCAGGAGTTTGCCCAGAAAGGGAGTGATGGAGATTGGGCGATAGTTAGCCAGGCAAGAAGGGTCGTCTGTGGATTTTTTTGAGAAGAGGGTCCACAAGAGAGTGCTTCAGAGGAGAGGGGAAGACTCCTAAGGCAAAGGAGAGGTTGCAGAAATTGACCAGGGCAGGAGCAAGGGTGTCAATGTGCCGCTTGATGGTTTTGGAGGAACATGGAAGAACATGTTTTGACAAGACTTTCATAGATCGGACTTGTCTAGATCCCTCCTCAGGGGAGAAACGAGGATAGGTCGAGAAAGAAAGTTGGGAGGTGGCCATAGGAGGAGCAGAGTTTGCAGGAGGAGGGGGGAGGAGACGGGAGGGGATGAGAGGGTGGACAGGGTATCCTGGGTTTAAGAGATGAAGTGAGAGGCAAGGGCTATGCTATGGGCCTTGGAGGCGACAGGAGAGGTAGAGACTGCAGCAGGGTTGGCCAGCTTCTTGCAGATTTTAGAGTTCAGCCGAGTTGTTAGATGCCGCAGAGAGACAGGCTTGGATGTGGGGTCTCTTCTTAGTGAGGACCGAGAGTCTCTATTGCCTTTGGAGCAGGCGACAGGCCAGTTTGTCCAAGGATGAACAAGAAGCCCTCTATTTCCTCTCGGCCACCCAACACTTATTTTTAAGTGTAGCAAGGTCCAAGACATACCAAGAATGACACTTGGCTTTTGGCTTCAAGTGGATACTCATGACCAGGGCAAGAGCATCAAGAGTATTGGAAATAGAAGAGTAGATCAGAAACAGGGCTGTGTCAGGGTGTGAGTCAGCCAGAGGTGGAGTGGGGGGGGGAGAGCGAAGGTGGTGGCGAAAGCCTCAACTGACGCACGTTTCATGGGCCGGATATCCGAGAAGGTAGGCGGCAGTGTTTGGGGAGGCTTGGCCTGAGGGGAAGAGAGGGAGGGAGGGAGAGGAGAGGAGAGGGCAGGAGAGGAGAGGAGAGCTCCAGGAGAAGAAGAGTGGTGAGAGAGATTGAGACATGAAGTGTGTGCCCTGCAGAGTGAGTTGGGTCAGAGGGGGAGGGGAAGGTTAGACAGTGAGAGGGAGCTGCAGAGGTCACAGAGGAGGAACAAGGAGTGTCAAGATGGATGTTGAGGTCACCAAGGAGGTGAGTGGTTGAAGCCAGGAGGGAGAAGGAGAGGTCAGCACACTTGTAGAGAAATGAGGTGATCTGACCGGGGGGGGAAATATACACACACCACACACACACACACACACACACACACACACACACACACACACACACCCCACCCCCCAAACTGGGAGGATCTGTGTGCGGAGAGGATCCTGTAGGCATCAGGGAAGAGAATGTCAGAGCTGGCTGTGAACCATCTCTCGATGAGATTGAGGACATCAAGTTCTTCCAGGAGGTGGCAGATGTCAGAGGAGTGTTTTGACAGCAGAGCGAGAGTGGCAAGATGGAGAAGGTTGCCAGCCTTAAAGGCCTTCTGTGGAGGGATACAAATCAGAGGTACGCCATGCAGAGGTGAAGGAGCCCGAGGTGGGGCAGAAAAGGAGAGAAGAGAAGCAAGGTAGCCAAGGGTGGGGGGGAGGAAATGAATGAGGCGAGGGAAGCACCTATCAAATAGGAGGAGATTGGCTTGAGGGCCTTGGACCATGATGATGCCATTGAGGTAGACATTAAGGGTGTCTTTAGAAGAGTTGAAGGGAGCCATGAGAGCTTCCCATTGGGTTCCACCATTAATGGGAAAGTAGGAGATAGGACAGAGCACGGAGATCATATGGGGGGTCTATAGATCTGGTGAAGGAATGACAGAGGATGTCGATGAGGGTCTGTCTGGAGGAAGCATTGGAATAGGTGTCAGTGATGGGGAGGCCTGGGTTGGAGGCTAAGACATCCATTTTGAACTTCTTCTTATCAGACTTGGTGAGAAGGGAAGGATAGTCAATGGAGAAGCAGTTAGAGAAGATGGGAGAAACGGAAAACGCCATGGGGATGAAAGCAAGAAAAGGAGGGAGAGGCAGTGGAGGTGGGGTGGTGGGGAAAGCAGGTAAGAGTGGAGCAAGGAATGGTGAAGTCACTGGGACAGCAAGTTACAGAGGGAACAACAATGCAAGCAAAGTGCAGAGCAAGTTAGCAAACACAGGAAGATGTGACTTTTAACCAGTAGCAAAGGCCAGCAAGATGTGACTTTTAGCCAATAGCAAATAACAGTAAGATGACTTTTATCCAATAGCAAAAACAGCACGATGTGACTTTTAACAATAGCAAAAAACAGCAAGATGTGACCAATAGCAAAAAAACAGCAAGATGTGGTTGTTAATAGCAAAAAACAGCAAGATGTGACTTTACGCCAATAGCAAAGAACAAGATGTGACATTTAGCCAATAGCAAAAAACAGCATGATGTGACTTTAACCACTAGCAAAGAACAGTAAGATATTACTTTTAAACAATAGCAAAAAACAGCAAGATGTGACTTTTAGCCAAAAGCAAAAAACAGCAATATGTGACTTTTAGCCAAAAGCAAAAAACAGCAGGTTGTGACTTTTAGCCAATAGCAAAAAACCGCAAGATGTGACTTTTAACTAATAGCAAAGAACAGCAAGATGTGACTTAGCCAACAGCAAAAAAGTCACTTTTAGCCAATAGTAAAAAACAGCAAGATGTGACTTTACGCCAATAGCAAAAAACAGCTGATGTGACTTTGAACATTAGCAAAAAACAGCAAGATTTCACTTTAACCACTAGCAAAGAACAGTAAGATATGACTTTTAGCCAATAGCAAAAAACAGCATGATGTGACTTTTCATAATAGCAAAAAACAGCAAGATGTGAGCAATAGCAAAAAACAGCAAGATGTGACTTTTAGCCAAACGCAAGTTGTGACTTTTAGCCAAAAGCAAAAAACAGCAATATGTGACTTTAAGCCAAAAGCAAAAAACAGCAAGCTGTGACTTAGCCAATAGCAAAAAAACGAAAGATGTGACTTTTAACCAATAGCAAAGAACAGTAAGATGTGACTTTTAGCCAATAGCAAAGAACAGCAAGATATGACTTTTAGCCAACAGCAAAAAAGTCACTTTTAGCCAATAGTAAAAAAAAAAGCAAGATGTGACTTTACGCCAATAGCAAAGAACAAGATGTGACTTCTAGCCAGTACCAAAAAACAGCATGATGTGACTATTAACCACTAGCAAAGAACAGTAAAATATGACTTTTAGCCAATAGCAAAAACAGCATGATGTGACTTTTAACAATAGCAAAAAACAGCATGATGTGACCAATAGCAAAAAACAGCAAAATTTGACTTTTAGCCAAACGCAAGTTGTGACTTTTAGCCAAAAGCAAAAAACAGCAAGATGTGACTTTTAGCCAAAAGCAAAAAACAGCAAGATGTGACTTTTAGCCAAAAGCACAAAACAGCAAATGTGACTTAGCCAATAGCAAAAAAACGAAAGATGTGACTTTTAACCAATAGCAAAGAACAGTAAGATGTGACTTTTAGCCAATAGCAAAAAACAGCAAGATATGACTTTTAGCCAACAGCAAAAAAGTCACTTTTAGCCAATAGTAAAAAAAAAGCAAGATGTGACTTTACGCCAATAGCAAAGAACAAGATGTGACTTCTAGCCAGTACCAAAAAACAGCATGATGTGACTATTAACCACTAGCAAAGAACAGCAAAATATGACTTTTAGCCAATAGCAAAAAACAGCATGATGTGACCAATAGCAAAAAACAGCAAAATTTGACTTTTAGCCAAACGCAAGTTGTGACTTTTAGCCAAAAGCAAAAAACAGCAAGATGTGACTTTTAGCCAAAAGCACAAAACAGCAAGATGTGACTTTTAGCCAATAGCAAAAACCCGCAAAATGTGACTTTTAGCCAATAGCAAAAAAGTCACTTTTAGCCAATAGTAAAAAAACAGCAAGATGTGACTTTTAGCCAATAGCGAAAAACTGCATGATGTGACTTTTAACTCATAGCACCAAAAAAAAGTAATGCGTGTGAGGGAGGAAGGGGAGAGAGGAGTCGAAGATGCCTCCAAGGTTTCTGGCTTCGGAAGACTGAGCAGGGGGAGAGCCCATGGAGGAAGGCCCGAGTGAAGGGAAGAAGGCGGGAGCAGGGGTCCCAATGGGAAGGATCTCGATTTTGTTGGCATTGAGGCATAAATCATTGAAGGTGCAACAGGCCTGGATGGCAGAAAGGCAGTCTGGGATTATGGAAGGTGCAAGAGGGTCAGCAGGGAGTTTGAAAAAGAGTTGTCTGCATAATACTGGAGGTTGGTTGAAGCTCCAAAATAGGATGGAATCCTTTTAATCTCAGTCGTTCTAGGGATTGGCTTGATCCAAGAATCAATTCAATAAGTTAACAGGATTTAGTAGTGCCATGGACTCAGTGGCAATGTGTCCATGCTAAGAACCGTAATCTCTATGGAAGTGACCTGTTTCTGATTGTAATGTCGCTAATCACAGGTGGTCTGCTGAGTTGGTTAGTGCTACACAGTGCCTATGATCCAAAGATGAAGGCCAGTGTGTGAGTGTAATAGATACCACAGGACGGGCGGTCTTCACTTCAACAATACCACAAGTTAGCAGAGGGTCTGGGGCGAATTTACACCCTCCCCACCCCCCCGGCAATAACAGAGAACTCAGCCATGGGGCAAATAAACCGTCTTTATTCTCCAAAAGACAGGAATCCTACATTGCGAGCTTCGGCGCGTTACAAATAAATAAATAAAATAAATAAATAAATGAAACAGCTAAAATCTCTGCGATCTCAGAGTCTGAGCCCGTCACCTGGTTTTATTCCTTGGTGATGTTACAAACACCAATCAATCCCCAAAAACCTAAGAGACGTGCCCATTGGGTGGCTTGGGTGGTAATACCTATAGAAATCACCTATGTTAATCATGCCATTGGTAACCATGTCGGGTGGCCTCGCCTGAGACTTTACCAAAAAACGATCTATTACTTTGTTGCAGGGTCACACGATGACCATTAGCCAGTGCAACATTCTACAAGGGGCCAGGAGGGGGAGTGGCGTTGATCTTCCCAGAATGGATTCCTGTATCCATCATCCCCACTCAGGCCTACTCCTCCAAGTGCCTAGTCTGCAGGCTCTCACTCTCTCCTAAATCTTCTCTCCTTACGGGCACAATCTATCGACCACCAGGACTGTCCACACTCTTCCTCTCGGAATGGGCTGACCTGGCCTCCTCTCTACAGTCTTTCTTCTGCTGGGAGACATCAAGATCCACCTGGACTCCCCTGACTCCTCAGGACCTTTTCCGCAACCTATGCAATTCTCTCTCCCTCTCTATCTTACCTTTTGCCTCCACGCACACAGCGGGCCACACTTTGGATGCTCTCATCTCTACTGACATCCCTCTCTCTATCCCTCTCACTACCTCTCTCTTGGACAGACCACTCTCTTCTCTCTTCACACTTGAAACTCTCCTCTCCTCTTGCATCGGCACATCTGGCACGGCCACAGGGTCTCAAAGTCACCAGACCCATGAAAAGAGTGACAGCGGCTGCCTTTGCCTCCACCTACTCTCCGCCTCCTACTCCTGTGGCCAACTCCCACCATGACACAGCCCTTGCTAACTTCAATCACTCTATCTGTAACACCCTTGAGACTTTGCCCCTGTCATGAGGGTCTGACTGAAGCCTTCCAAAAAGTGCAACTCTTGGTAAGACACTGATCTGGCTGCCCTTAAATGCAAGTGTAGGGCAGGTGAGCGGAAATGGAATTAGTCATGCGGACCTTCTGACAAACTGGCTTGTCGCCTCCTTCAAAGGCAATATTGACTCTGCATCCACAGCAAGAAAAGAGTCTTTATACAAGCCGGCATCTCCATGGCATCAAACAACACAGCCAAACTTTTCAAAGTCTGTAAGGAACTGGCCAATCCTACAGCAGCCTTGTCTTCTGTCACACACACCCAGGACCTTTGCTCGGCCCTGGCTGCACACTTTACAGCAAAAACCCAAGACACCCTTTCCTCTCTCACTTCCACACCACACCATACACCAACACCTCTGGAGCCTCCCTTGGTCCCTCCACCACTTCCCTCTTCTCTCACTCCCATCACACCTGATGATGTCGCCAGACAAGTCCGGTCTATGAAGGCCTCATCCTAACAGGTGGGACTACTGCCCCTCCAAAGGACAACATTGGCTCTCTTGCTCCAGCCTTGGCTGACCTCTGCAATCTCTCTTTTGCCACTGGAGTTTTCCCAACTTCTGTTAATCGCTCCCTTGTGCACCCTCTGCCGACCCCGCCATTCCGGTAAACTCCTGTCCCATCTCTATCACCTCTTTCCTGGGCAAATTCCTGGAGAAGCTGGCTATCTCTCAGCTCACCCTCCATACTGAATCTGATGGCTGCTTCCACGACATTCAGTCTGGCTTTAGAGCATCCAGAGGAACAGAAAACCGCTCTTGTGAACACCCGTGAAGACCTGCTCTCATATCTTGACACTAACGCTGCCAATCCTCTGCCTTTGACACAGTAAACCACAACATCCTGATAGCGACACCATGGGAATCACAGGTCAGGCTCTAGCATGGTTAACCACCTTCCTTTCTGACTGCCCATCCCAGGTGGAACTTCAGTCCTTTCTCTCTACTATCACTCTTTCAACCTGTGGCGATCCCCAGGGTTCTAACCTATCCCCCCGGTTCTTCAATGTCTACATGGCAGCCATTGCACATGTGATGGCCACTTTCATCTATAACTTCGAGTGTTATGTGGATGACGCACAACTCTCCTTCAGGCTCCCTCAAACCACCTTGTCTACCTAGCTCATATCGGACTGTTTGCAGCACACCATGACTAAATTGTGAACAACCTCTGCCTCAATGCCAGTAAGACTGAGATTGTTCGCATTGGGACTCCTGCTCCCGCTTTCTCAGTCTGGCCAGCCTCCCCCACCTGTGAGTCAAATAACCTTGGGGTTATCTTCGATTCCACTCTCTCCTTCTCCACTCACATTTAGGGCATTTCTAAAAAGTCCAACTACCAGCTGCACCTCCTCAGAGGTACTTTTCTTCTCACCTTCCCCCCAGATGATCACTGTCTCCAGAGCCCTGGTTCTCTCAAGGCTAGACGATTGCAACAGCCTCTTTCTCAACCTCCCTGCCTCGGCATTGAGCCCTCTGCAACTCATCCAGAACAGAACCGCAATAATTATCCTTGGTCTCAAGCCCAGGGGCTGCATCTCTCTGTCACTGAAATCCCTCCACTGGCTCCCTGTGGCTGCAAGGTTCAAGTTCAAGACCCGCTGCATAGTCCACAAGGCTTTCTGGGGCCTGGGACCTACCTTTCTTCAACAATGCCTACCTAAATAGTGTCCTTCCCGACCCCCCCGCTCATCTTTCTCCAACCTTCTGCGAGTGAGCTGGTTCTCCAAGCAGAGATTTGGAGGGAGATCTTCATCCTCAGCAGGCACCTTCCTCTGGAATAACCTCCCAGCTGCCCTCTGTCTCGAGCCTATTCTCCTTAAGTACCGGAAACTTCTTAAGACATTCCTCTTCTCTTCCTTCTCTTCCCCCTCTACTCTGCTAACTTTTCTCTGCTCTATCCCTCTCTGCCTGCTTTTCTACACCGCTTGCTAACTGGCCGCCGGGTGTACCTCAGTGTCTCACAGGTCCATGGCACCCTTGCCAGGCCTCTCGCACTTGCCTCTGAGCCTGCACTTGCCTCATCCTTACTGCACTTGGTCAAATGACCCATAAGAGTGGCATATCTCAGCACTTACCCCAGTTTGACTGGGCACACTTGTATTCGCCTCCCCTCCTCACCTGTACCGTCTGTGCACACTTGCATGAACTGAATTTATCATGCCTTGAAGATTGTCAATCTTCCCGGTCTCCATCTCCTTGCATGGCTGCACCTCAGTGCACTTGAAAAAACTGCAGAATCGTTGTCAGACCAGTTTGCTGTTATTTACACTGTTCATTGTATTATATGCACTTATTCTGCCGGTGCAGATTTCTATCGTTCAGAAATTCAATAGCTCTGAATGACTGTTTTTCCCCCTTGTTCCCTCCCTCCTTGAGCGCTTCAAAACACTTGCCTTGTGTATAGGCGCTTTACAAATACACATTACCATACACCACCTCATGATCTGAGTGTCTGGATTGCATGGAGAGTGTCCCCCAGGCCTGGGACCCTGTTCTGTTCACAGCGCGCAGTGTACCTTTTCAAGGTGAGCAGAAACGGTGTCCCCCCTGTTGCCACTGGTCTGATCACCTAGCCTGGGAGAGAGTGCCTGCAGGTTGCAATTTTCGGTGGACAATGCATGTATCTATCTTTTCTGCTTTGCTGGGAACTGGTCCTCTTCTCAGCATGAATAAATTGTAATTGTTTGGCTCGGCCGGGTCGCATGTGCAAAGACCACAAAACTGAGCCCTTGTCTGCAATTGGGGATTTTATTCTGCATCTTGCAGGTGGCTCACTGCCTCAGGAATCGGACATTTTCCACCTGCCCTTCTCCTCGGCTGTGAACACTGTCTCTGTGCTTCGTGCTGAAAAGTCTGCATCTCTTCTTCCATATTTTGAGGCCTATGGCTTCATGCAGATTCACTGCAGTCATTCTATGGTTTCCCTATAGTTTCTAATATCTTCTTTAGGGATTAGTAGTGGTAGAGCCCTGTTGGCTCCTTGTACGTCCCTGTTGCTCCTTATGGTTAGTTGAGAGAAAGCAGTTGCAAGCGAAAGGTCTTTGGCAGTATGTACGTGAACCAGTCCTCTATCTATAGAAGGGTGTAAGCATGTTTGTGTACATGTATGTGTCTGCATATCTTTGTTTAGGGATGAGAATTTGCTTCATGGCTAACGCTGCTATGTCGTGTTGTCACTAGTGACATCATCAGTTGGACTTTATCAGTCAACCTGATCCAGTGATGACACCTGTCTCTTTGAAGCCATCAACCGGATATGGTTTAAATGGTCATCTAAGAATATCTTTTTCCATATGTGGGATACACTGGCGCGCCTGGTGGTTGGCCGAACAGTGAGTTGCACTGTTCATTTCTCATCCTTCGGGCTGACATTCGCATAGGGGACATGTGGGCCATTCCAGGGACCCCTCTAGTAGACCTGTTGACCACTTCTCCAAACCTGTTCACCTTCATTTTTGGGAGCCACATTTTCGTCACTCCCCCTGGCTGTCCATAGAAACTTGCATGGTCATCCAAACTCCATGCCAAGTAACAGCAATCTCCTCCAGGGTCGCACCAAACCCGTTTTCCCCCCAGTAGTCTCTGCCATCATTAGGGTCGTCAAACACTACTCCAATCGGGAACAGAGGAAAACCGGTTATCTGTGCTCTCAGGGTATCTTGAGCTACTTTTATCGTCTTCGGCAGTCGTCTCTACTAGTACTTTCATGCCTACAGTCTTTTCGGTCGTCTTTCAGCATTGTGTCAGCAACACTAGAAATAATGCTGCCAGTAAGACCTTTAGTCAATTGGCCATACATGCTGGTATCCATGAGAAGACGTATGATGACCAGCCTTCATCTTTGCCTACATCTTTTGCTTCTGCTTCCATTTTGGCATGCATTTATGATAACCTGTTAACTGACTCAGCGAGTGTTATGTTCCGTTTTCCTCATTTGCTGGAATGTATGTACTGCAAGAAAACCCTATCTTGGCGCATACTCCTCCTTGCATGGCTGTGAGGAGGTCCAGAACATATCTATTCTGGGGGGCCATTAACCTTACAGCTCGGAGCTCTTCTTTTATAGCATTGAAGCCATTGACGGTTGAGTTTGTTTGCATCAGCTTCCACCTCGTGATCTGGAGCCATTTTGCATTTGCGTAGTCCTGTACTGCAGGAACAATGGATGCAAAGAATATTTATGGCCTGCTGAACAACCTATGCCCGGGTGGTATCTCATCTAGAGTCCTCCATTGCTGATAATAATATATAGTTTCCTCTTTTCACGCTTGTTGGCTCTAAAGATCTCTTCTTCCTTCTGTTAGAGTCCATTTTAGGAAACGCATCTATTTTGATGTCCTTCTGTAGCACTACTAATGCTGGTGTATTAATGTGTACTAGTGAGCACATCCCTCCCCAGTTGGGTGGTAGCTTCTTGTATGCCTTGGATCCGCAGGCCCAAAAATGATCCATTAATATTGCTGTTCTAACGCTCATGTCTGGAGCTTGTATTGTCTTCTTGCATTCTTTGTTTATTCTGACCTTTTTTGCACCGTTGTTCTGGAAACATAATGCTGTTCCTTTGATTGGTACTATGGGCATGGGTCCAGCCTCATTCTCTACCCATGTTAGTAGGTTTGCACTAGCTTCCCATTTTTATAGGCATTTTTCATTCTCTTCTTGTACTGTACAAACTGGAACCATTAGAAGCGTATGTGCCTTGCTCCCCACCACTCCTTCTTTCCATCCTTCAGCTGTGTTCGCCTTACCATACAGAAGCACCTGTGGTCTTTCCCGGCATCATGGTTCTCCCCCTATTTCTAATGGTCCCCCCCTGGGACAGGGCAATTCTTTCAATGTTGTGGTTCTCGTCTCTCCCGTCTGTGGGCTTTCGGTTGTGTATTCTATAGCCTGGTCCTTTTTCCAGTAATTGTCCATGTCTAGTGTTTTTATATAGCTGTCTTCATAGGGGAAAGTTGTCTTAGACATCAACCTTAAGGTTCCATCTTCCCTTGGATCCTTCCTCAACTGGTACATATTGAAAGGTACATAAGGAACTGTGCTTTTGCTGCTGGAACTTCAGTTGCCAAAAACATTCAGCCGTTCTCCCCATTGGTTTGTTTACCTACTTTAGTCAGCCCTGCGCCTACCTCTCCTTACTACTTTGGCAGTGCTTATCGCCTGACCTTACTTGGTAGCCGTACCTGCCAGAATTGGGGTTACGTCAGTAAGCATTACAGTTTGTTCTTCTACAACAAATGATATTCACAAAAAAACGAGGGAATAGATGGAGAGTGAGAAAATAATACAAGTCGTTATTATCACACTTTTAATAATCGCACCCATAACTTACTCCACTTCAGAATCTTGTGTTGCTTTAAAGACGATGAACCACCTGAAATGCGATGTGTTGTTAATACATATTAGTTAAAGATCTGTGGTCGTAATATTGTGGGAGTGCTATAAATGATCATTGTTCCCATAATGTGACGAATGAACTTCCTGGGCACCAGTGGTCCAGAGATGAATATCTGTTTCCAAACCATCAATCAGCCCCACACCTCTAGTGCACCAGAAGGGATCCAAACAGTTTGGAATACAAGTAAATTATAAACCTCCTTGTCCAATTTTTCATAACGTGGATGGGACAGGCTTAGCTATGCAAGGTCGTGGATCATTGGTTAGTTGCAACACATCGAAAATACAATTACCCAATGATAAAAGGGACTGTCCAGTCATGGTTGTATACAAAGATCTACTTTATTATCATTACAATAGAAAGTTCTAGCACACTACAAATACGACCCACCTGCTAAAGGAACACAGAGGACAGACAGTTTCACGAAGGAAACAGATGCACTTTGGATACTGACAGGAGGGTAGTCGGTAAAGCAATCGTTCTTAACTGTTCAAAGTTATTTTGTTTCAGCACCAAAGGCGCAAGGGGTCATAAATGTCACTAGGGGCCTTCGGAGAAGGACCACGGGGGCAGAACCACAATGTACATGGTGCTTGAGATGTTTTTGATGCTTGACAGCATCAAGTCAGTTCCAGGACGTTTTACAGCTCCTGCGACAGAGTTCAGGAAAGGAGACAGCATGTGGGGGTATCAGGCGGCAGGCAGTTCGGCAAGCAAGGCTGAATGGACGGCTTCAGGCTGGCCTACATGGTAACTCAGGGTCAAGAATCGTTGTCTTTGTGCTGGTTGGCAGATCTGGAACGCTGGTCAAATAATTGTGAACAGGACGACTGTGCATGCAGGCTGTATCCCCCAGAGTACACTGAAGTATGTGTTTGTTTTGCAGTGAGCATTAGACAATGTGTGTAGATTAGCCCACACATTTTTTGGAGGTTGATCACTCATTTCATTTCCTAAAAATCATCAAAAAAGCCCATGCGAGTGAACACTCACCGTGCGGATGGTCGAATCCCTCACTCATACAATGTCTATTCTAGAGTCTCATAGTGTCTCAATTACTGAGGGACTTCCTTGGCGAAGTCGTGGGCATGTTTGGGCTAAATAGCTTAGAAAAACACAGAAAATGAAACTTGGAGAGGGTCTCCTTACTCGTTGGAACCTTCTGACAAAATGGCCTTGAAAGGTTGTGGGGTGAGGGCCTTGGTGAAGTATGGAGCAATAGAGAAATCACAGTTGCTACTTTCATGATGAGTTTTTAAGTGTATGGAAAGGAAAAAAACAAAAGGACAGTGTGTCCTCACTTTGGATGTGTAGGAAATCCTTTCCCTGACTCTTTTGCTCTAGTGCATGTAATCATTTGTTGGCCCTTGCTGGGCTGAGATATAGGTTGCTGATCTTCTTGTTCTTCTTGTACGACGTTGGTCCCTACACGATCGTTGCTGCTGCTCAATAAGGCTTGACGTCCAATTCCAGCCCTTGCCTCTTATTTTGACGTTCTGATCAGTCACTTCTTCAATAGTATGTGGTCCTGTGAACCTGGAGTTAAACCAGGTACGGATAAAGTTCTGTAAGAGCACCGTCTCACCCGGGGACAGCTGTGGCATCTTGAGCAGATCTTCACTGATTTCTGTATCGCCGCCTTCCTCCTTCCCTTTGGGCCTCTCCCGTCGTGCCTACTGTTGGCGAGAAATAAAAGGAGCAATAGTCATCAAAGTAGCTGTGTAATCATACGCTTTCTTTCCCAACACATAGACATTGCTTCTGCATCTGTCAAAGCCCTAGTGGGAGGAGCCAGGGGAAGTTGCATGCGTCGCCCGGTTACCACCTTGTGTGGGGTTAAACGGTGGTCGGACCCTGGTTTATTGCCCGATGCGAACAGAGCTAAGGGAAAACAGTGGAGCCAAATTTTATTTAGGATTGCATTTATCTTGGCAATGGTCTCCTTGAGCAGCCCATTCAGGCACTTGCACATCCCGTTTGCCTGCAGGTGATACTGTAAGGAAAGCATGGGATCAAAGTAAGAGAGACACAAGTGATCACAGTTCAAGGGTGTTTATTGAACTTTATTTGGGTTGTGAAAAATGCCGATCTAAAATCGAAGATGAGAGCAAGCTATGACCATCAAATAATAATAATACAGTTCTAGTGGAGTCTAGTCAAATAAAAAGAGCCTATAAAAAAACAAATAATTGCCAATCCTTACCACTATGCCACAAATAGTGTGGGATAATGTTCACAAAAAGAAAGAAGTGTTCACAAAATGATAAGTCAGGATGTTTGGGCTGTTGGCCTCCCCTCCCCATGTTTTTACCACAAGGCGGGTCACTCGAGCACAGCACACTCTTGGGCTTCTTTGGCACGAGGTCACAGTTCCTTTTACCAACATCAGGGCCTTCTGTGCCTAAGTCTCTTTCGTTCAAAGTCTCTTGCTTCAGAGGGCCTGATGTATCAGAAACAACAAAGAAAAGTTATTTTCAAAATATTCAAGTCAGGCAGTTTACTCTTTGACCGGGATCCCCCTCCGCCGGGCTCAGATCCTTCGTTCATAATTAGCCTCCCTCATTTGGGTTGGAACCAACTTTAATTTGCAGGCATCCCTCAGTCTGCTTCACATTTGCCACCACAATACCTTCACAGGTGAGTTTTACTGTTCACCTGAATTCCCCTCTTTCAGGTCCAGATCCCCCATTTTCACTAATTAGTGCCCTCTTCCAGGCTCAGACCAATTTCAGTTTGTAGGCAATCGAAGACTTTCAAATGTGCACAGGATTCAATTTAACCCACTGCAGGGCCAATTCGATTTCGCTGTTCAATAATCTTTTACACACACTGGGGATACCAAACAGAGACCGTCGAGGGAGCACCCACGTTGCGCCAGACCACTCTATATCTGGTGCCTATTTTGGTTTAATAAAGTTCAATCGCACACAAGTTCTTTGGTCATACAATGTTGCCGCTTTCAACCTTGAGCCTACACACTCTGGTCTGTTATCAGTTTCTCACAACTCACTGGCTGTGCAGAACTCATTGGAGTTGCTTTGCTGTCAAGGTCAAGGACAGTTCCACAGTAGCAATCTCTTCACCCCGCCTTGGCTATCAATGCGGGAGGGCCCTGTGTACCTTTGACAGACACTACACCGCTAGTCAGCTATAATTCCTGGTCTTATGTTTCTTTCCCTTGAGGCTTCTTGAAAGTTCTGATCCTTTCTTGAACAGGGCATGGGTAACTCCCTCCTTGTCATCCTCTCTAGTTTTGCTGCCTTTCTCCTCAGTTCAAACTGCGATCCCGAAATAGTTGCTTCCTTGTGCGCTTGGCCTTGCTCAGAGTGTGCTTTCATGCTCTGCCTTTTATCCATGTGGGGAAGTGTGATGGAAGTCAGCTGTGTGTAGTTATCAGTAATTGCCTGACTCTTGTGTTGGGACATGTCAGGTATACGGTTCTGGTGTTAGTCCGTTGTCACTCACGGTGAACTGCCTGTGAGAAAGTGTTTGTGTCAGAAAAGGAGGGGGGGTGAGTTTCTAGATATCCTACCTGGTAGGATGTGGAGAAGGTGTCATAAGGAAGGGAACACTGATTTGCACCCTTCCATGTCTGACTTCCACTCCCTGAAGACCCACCCCATCCAGGTGATCCTCCCACACTGGTCCACCCCAGGAAATGGTTCCAATAGCGATGGACTACCTCTCCATTACAGAGACCTGGTTGCATGCCGCATCAGGCCCCCTTCTATCAGTGGCCATCCCCAATGACTACACCATCATAAGAGGTGACCGCACCCCTAACTGATCCAAAGGCGGCAGTGTAGCCTTCATCCATGAAAAATCTCTAAACATGAGAATGATACCTAATCAACAAATTCTATCAGCTGAATTCTTGTCAAACTCCCCATCTCACATAATGAAACCACCACTCTGCACCTCATCTACGGACCACCAGGGCCCATCACCACCTTTGCAGATGATCTCACCTCCCTAATATCTGACAAAACCAAGACTAACTCACAAATTATAGTACTAGGCAATTTCAACGTGGGCCTACGTGACCCTAATGACTCGAATGCCCCTGAAATTGCTAACTCCCTTACCAACCTGGGCTTCACTCATCGCATCCTTAAACCTACACATGAAAAGGGATGAACTCTTGATTGGTTAGCAAATATAAACTGCACCCTTACCTCTATAGTCAACTCACCGTGTCACTGGTCCGATCACCACACCATTACTTTCAACGTTGCAGCCAGTTATCAACGGCTTAGTCCTAACTTGGCACCCCCTACCTGTACCAGAAACAAAAGAGACATAACTAGAGAAAGCCTTCTCCCACACATCCTACCAGCTCTCAACAATGCATTACTATCCTGCTCTGACCCAACTGCCCCAGTTGACACTTATAACAATACCATCCTCAAAGCCTTGGACTCTATAGCCCCTAACAAAACTAGGAAGGCCAAACCACGTGTGCACCTCAACTCGTGGTTCACCCCAAACCTGCGGACCTTGCGCAAAGTAAAAAGAAATGCCGAAGCCTGATGGAAAAGCCACCCTTCCGAAGCGAACAAGGACAGCCTTGCTATAGCCTCACTTAATTACAAGGAGGCCATTCACTCAGCCAAGAAGGAGACTCACAACAAACGTATCCTACAACCCAAATCTAATACAAAAGAGCTCTTCAAGATTCTTGGAGAACTTGAAACTCCTGCTCCCCAATAACTGTAGCAAATAAAGCACTTGATGTTTAAACATACAGAATGCACTCCTAGACAGAATTTCAACACTCCAGTCCAAAATCAATACAAAAAAAGCAGCCTTCAGTCCTTCACCATGCTCAACTTACTCCTTAACAAAACTAACCTCACGTCCCCCACTGTCAAACCTTTCAGTTTCTCACTTTTAACAATCCCTTACGTAGAAAATATTATCAACAACCTTAAGCCTTCGAACTGTCAGGGCAACACCTATCCTGCTCCCATCATAAAGGAGGCCTCTCATGAACTGGCTCCTTTCATTACTACTCTTATCAACTCATACTTTAGCTCAACTACGGTGCCAGACAATCTGAAGGATGCTTGGGTTATCCCTATCCTTGAAAAACCATCCCTGGACCCTAGTATACCTACTAACTACAGGCCTATCACAACTGTACCATTTCTGCTAAAAAATCTTAGACCGTGCTGCATACTTACAGATCCAGGACTACCTAGAACGAAACAACCTTCTTGGCCTCAGGCAATCTGGCTTCCGACCCAAGCATGGTACAGAAACAGCCCTAATAGATTTAAAAATACAAATTGATGATCTGAAGGATAACGGCAAGATCGCACTCCTTCTGCTACTGGATCTCTCTGCTGCTTTCGACTTGGTCAACCACCAAATCCTATGTCGACATCTTGAAACGACAGCACACTTCTCTAACAAAGCTACTATGTGGATCCAATCCTTCCTGGCCAATCGTTCCATGAGGGTCTTCTCCCCATCTTCCTCTGCAGCTCCCTCGCCAGTACTGTGCGGTGTACCCTAAGGTTCTTGTGCATCACCTACACTTTACGTGTTCACAAAACCACTTTTCCATATCCTCGACTATCTAGGTGTCACCTACACTAATTATGCAGATGACACCCAGATACTCATCCCCATCACTGACAATCCCACTGCGGACACCAAAACGCTAAATGAGATCTACTTGGTAATCCAGGCTTGGATGGCCCAACTTGAACTCTGTCTTAACGATGACAAGACAGAGCTCCTCATCCTTGGGTCTACTAACAGACTCAACAAACTTGACAGTTCCTTCAAATCATTTGTCATCGATAGTAACACCATTAAGGTCGTGAATGACACCAAAACTCTAGGTATTTATTTGGACTCCGCACTCTCGCTCGTGAGACAAACGAATGCTGTCGTCTCAGCAGCTGCATATACTTGCAAACTCATCACTGCATGGTGCCTCTTCATCAACACAGCAAACTGCATTATCCTTGTGAGAGCCTTAATCTTGTCCAAACTAGATTACTGTAACACCCTCTATCTTGGGACCAGTTACCGTAATCTCAACAAACTCCAGGTTACCCAAAACAATGCTATCAGGGCGGCCTTAAACTTTCCTAGAAACCAGCATATAACGGACACCCGATGTAACCTGCGTTGGTTATCTGTTCCCCAAAGAATCGCCCTCAAATCCTTGGCTCTCGTTCACAAATGTATGATTGATAATGCACCTCCCTACCTAACCACTAGGTTCACAAGACTTGCTTCCAACCAGCCAGTACGAACGGCCCAAAGCCACTGCCTCTCCATCCCCAGATTCAAACTACAAAAATCGGGTGGGGCTAGCTTCCCTGTTTTGGCATTGAAACTTTGGAACTCGATGCCCACCTCTCACAGACTCAAACCTGCCTTTGGCATGTTTAAGAGCAAAGCCAAAGAGTAGCTCTTGGAGCAAGAATTAAAAAATCTAGCTCTCCTTCCTTACTAACCCTTCACACCACACCTTCGAAACTGTATATTTGCCTGTACATGTTTTAGAAAATTCTTAAATTTGTATCCTGAACTGTAATGGTAACACAGTCAATCCTAAACATATGCTTTTAACATGTTTGCACTGCACCTGTAATTGTGCTAGCAATCACATATGCCTTACAATTGAGTATATATGCCTGATTTATATTCCTAATTTGGACCTGCCTGTATATATCTTATGTCAACCATCTGTGCCTCACAACTGTTATGTCTGTATTAACATGTGCAAGTTAAGACATGTGCCCAGATGCCTTAGGGGTCAGGCTGTGTCCTGGCCACCTGGATGACCGGTCCCAAGTGACTACAGGTGAGACACTTTCAGGTATCTCACAATACGCACCAGAGAATTTGTGTTGCATTCCCAGCAAGGTTGCTATGTGTTGCAACGTCTCATTGGCAAAATGAGGGCCTTTGTCAGACCGCAGGACCCCACACACGCCCCATCTTGGGAAAACTTCTGTGACCAGGAATTTTGCTGCTCTAAGGGCATCCAGATGGGAACAGGGACCGGCTTTGATCCATCGAGAAAATGGGCACATAAGCACTATGATGTAGCAGTAACCCTGGCATACTTGGAGCATGTCAACATAGTCAGCCTAAAGGTGCCCAGTGGGTGATGTATCTCTCTTCTCACTACCCTTGATGTATGGCCTGCTGTGAAGCTCCTCCAGACAATGCAATTGGTCATAAACTCTGCCACGAGTTCCGCCAGGTTAGGACAGAACAAGTCTTCTCCAATGTGAACAGCAAGCACATCCTTCCCCATGTAGGTAGGATGGTGTAGTTGTGTCAGTGCTGTTTGTAACAATGAAAATGGCATCCCTACCTTACCTGTGCTGTCCAGTCACCATATGGTGTCTTAAGGTGAAATAGAACAACTCGTTTTCACCCATAACTCCTTTTCCTCTCTTGGTGCATTCCCTTATTTGTGCCACTGGTAATGCACTGTACCCTTGCTTCAGTACCATCGTTCGTACATAGTTACACGCTCGGGATGGGTTATCCACATCTGGGATATCCCTAAAATAAGCTGTGTGCTTTAAATCCGCTGCCTCGTTGCCCCTGGACACTGGATCCTCCCCCCTCATGTGGGCCTGCCACTTCAGGACCGCCATGCCTATTGGGAATTGGAGTGCCTTTATCAATCTACCCAATAAGGGCGTGTGCTGCACAGTGAACAGTCAGCATGTCGGAAAGCCCTCCTCGGCCAGCATGACACTTCAGAGTGAACTGTATACGTCACCTAGGCTGAATCCAAATACACTGTACTGTCCCTTCCTGATTCTTACTCTTTTCCAATGCCAGTATCCGAGCCACTATCTCTGCAGCTTGTGCTGAGAAATGTGATGTTAAGCGTGCGCCTGATACCACCTCGCTTGTCACATCCTCCTTTAGCCTTACTATTGCCGTCCCAGTATGTCTTTCCCCTGTGGTCTGATCTATTGTCCATGAACCAGCGATGTAAAGTACTTCTCCCCCCTCAAGTGGTGTCTCTCTTACTCTCGGGATGTCGTCACAGCTGTCTGTTTGTGGAACAGTCATGTACATAGTCTCCCTCGTCTTTGGGGTTGGTGACAAATGTCGCCAGGTTGACAAGTGTGCATCCCACTATCTTGAAAGCTGAGTTGGACAGTGTCACCTCATACCCTGAAGGAAGCCCTTTGTGTAGTCGGTGTACTTTTGGGTCGTTCTAGTATTGCGAAGAGAGCATGCTCCAGAAAAAGAGTGCTGCTGCATCCCATGGCAATATGTGCCGATTTCTCCACTTCAAAGGCGGCAGCAGCCAATGCCTGCACCAAAAAGTAATGTCCTCTCATCACTGGGTCTAGTTTCCCGCTGCAGGAAGCTAATGGTTTGTGACCCATGGTTGTTTCAGTACTGTGGTCATTACTACTCAGTTGGAGTCCGAGAAAAAATAAAACTCGTCCAGATAGTCTGAAAGCCTTAACACTGCAGCTGTGCATATTGCTGTCTTTAGCTCCTCAAATGCTCTGGTCATTTCTTTGGTCCACTGCAATGTGCCCTCCTCTCTTTGTGCTTCTTTCAATGTGCTCAACAAAGGCCTTGTGTATGTGCTGTAATCAAACACGCATGCTCTGCAATAGTTGCAGAGACCTAAAAACTGCTGCATTTGTCTCATTGTCATAGGTCTTGGCATCTTGCAAATCTCCCCTTCCCTTTCTGGTGTCACTTTTTGCCCCTCCTGAGATCAACTGTCCAATGAATAATATTTCTTTCTGGCAGTACTGCAATTTTGCCTTGTCTGCCGTGCACCCTTTTTCTGCGAGTACACGTGTGTACTGAGTCAATTCAGCACTGCATTTCTGTTTTGCTGCAGATCAAGATGTTGTCTACATACTGTATAACAGCACTATCCCATCGTGCATTACTTCAGGCCATCTGGAGGACCCTATTGAATATCCAAGGGTACTTACAGTACCCTTGGGGGAGACTAGTATGTTTCCACTTCTTAATTCTGTATAGAAATGAAGTCAAATCCTGTGAGTCTGGGTGAAGTGGTATAGAGAAGAAGGAATTCTTAAAATCTATAACTGTGAAGTGAGTAGTTTCTGGAATGCTACACAATTGTTGCGGGATCCGGAACTAAAGGGAGTTCTGCTTCGACAATTTGGTTCAAATGGTGTAAATCCTGTATAAAATACCACAATCCCCCTGTTGCTTTTTATTTTTACAGGGTACACCACTGTATTGCACAGTGATTCAGATGGCATCACAGTACCCTGTTTAACTAGGGCTGCAATGGTCTCGTAACTTCCCTTTTTCCCTTGACAGGGGATATTGCCTTGCTCTCTGTGAAATGTCTCCTGGTTTGAGCTTTATCGTTACTACCCCTATCCCTTTCAAGAGCCCCGTGTCATAGGGACTTGTGGTCCATAAGACACTGGGGACCTTTGCCAAGTCTTCCTCGAGAAATTATGACGGTGCTAGCAGCATAATCACCATTCTCTGTGGTTCTTCCCTCTAGTTTATCTTCACCCAGTATGTGATGCTAATGTCAAATACCATCTCGTGATCCGAGCGGTTGTCCCTGAACAATTCTTCATTGATCGTGGTATTCAACCTGTAACCTTCTCCCACTGCAATTACTGTCCGCCATGCTCATCCGGTGTCCTCTGCCCCATGCAATGTTATCCTGTCGTCTCCCACTATTACTTCTTCTAGCTTAATGGGACCACCATCCTTTCTGGACCATCTAATGGTAGTTCTGGTCTGAATAGGTACTCGTTGGGAAGTTGCCATAATTTTCCCTGAATCCTGGGAGCCATGCTATTATCACTTCCACATTAAAATAGCTCCTGATCTGCTGGAACCCCCTCTTCACAGTGCACCCGCAATAGGCCCAAATAATCTCTTACATTTAGGAGGTGAATCCAAGGTGTGGAGTTTACTCATGATTTCTCTTCCCATTATGTTCACTGGTGTCTATCGGGAATACAATAAGGGTAGAGCAAAGTAATTTTCCCTTATAGAAATTGCAAGATCATCTGTGAAAGGAACCAAGTCTGTCACCCCAGAAAATCCCTGCGCATTCATGGCCTTGCCTGACATTGGATACCTTTCCTCCCTAATGCAGTACATAGTCGCCCCTGAGTCTACAAGAAAGGAGAAGGTCTTGTCACCTATCATCACCCCTATACGTGGTTCCTCTGCCAGGTTGGGTGTAATCGATGGGGTGGAACACATCAGGTCCGTCTGTGGACTTTCCTATTGTGGCTATGAAGACATTCCGTTCATGTGAATGGGTTGCCCCCCACCAGAGTCACACCTCCCAACTTCCGAATGGGAGATTCTGGGTACTGCACCCTTGGAGCAAGCGACACAGCCACTCAGCAGTTGGTAAACAGGAACCATCGTGCAGCGTATTATGTGTGGTTGCTCCTGGGTAGCTGGCTCTTTTAAATACATGATCGGCAACCTCCCCAAGAATGGCCGAAAGTAATCTTTTCAAGTCACCCACTGCTAATGTCGTGCCTGCCGTTAATCGTTCTACCTCGTATCCATTTCCCAGTGCCCGCAGTCAACGAAGGTAACTTGCACCTCAAGTTATCCTTATCAATCTGTTGTCATGGTATATATTGAGGTCGCCCCCTCCCTAATAGTCAGCATTGCATCAGTCCAGTCTTCATACCATGTCTTCCTGTATCTTTGGTGGCAGTGAAAGCCCTTGCCAATTCTCACCTCCTTCGTGTTGGTAAGTCTCTGAGCCTTTGTGTGTATGATGTAGCGCTGTCTGCGCTGAGCAATATATCACTAGAGTGCTGTGATCTTTGACCCCTGTCCTCCCTTAGTCTGTCCATGCCCTTATTGTCTCCCAACACTGTCTTGGTCCAGGCTCTTCCCTTGAGGATGATGAAAAGATTGCTCTACTCCCTCATCCTCACTCCCTGCTAAGTCATCATTGCACCCTGTACTTCACCATCGCTGTCAAAGTTGTCTTGGAAGCGAAGCCACCTTAATACTGTGCCTTTCCGCTGCCCATCTTCTGTGTTATTTGTGCTTCTGCATTTCCCCCCTCACGGAAGACACAATATCATCTGTCTAGTAGCGGGGCCGCTCTGCTATGTCTCCTGCCTCGGTCTTGCTCTTGCCTCCCCTGCTCCACTC
This sequence comes from Ambystoma mexicanum, assembly GCF_040938575.1. NCBI lineage: Eukaryota > Metazoa > Chordata > Amphibia > Caudata > Ambystomatidae > Ambystoma > Ambystoma mexicanum. The sequence goes on from NC_090934.1 coordinate 1,477,517,409, forward strand.
CTTTGTCATTGCTTAAACGTGCTAATACCAACTTACCTCACACTTCCCTCACAGCACGCTTATCTTCTTCCCTGCGCTGTCGCTCTCCAAGGAGCTGCTCCACTTCGTCTTGTCCTTTATTTTCACTTGTCTTTACCTTTCTGCTTCTGCCCTCCTTCTCACTATATCCTCGAGCTCCCTCTGTCTCTGCATCTCTTGCACGCTTCTGCCTCTCTCTTCGTGCCCTTTTGCACTCCTCCTTTTCCTCCTTCCCTCGTCTCTCTACTTCTTCCACTATCACTGCCCATTCTTTTGCTTCACCTGTTACCTTACAACCCACTGCTTCTTGGCGAGGACCTCCCATCTCTCCCGCTACCTTCCTGTCTAGTTTAAACAATATTTGTTCCCCTACCCACTCGTTCGAAAACTGTGTTCTCCTGTCCCTCACCTCTATCCCCACCTCATTCTCTTTAATGCATGCCTGAACCTTGCTGTGCTCCCTGTTTTCACAACCTGCGGCTTGAACTCCCTTAGCCGTTTGTCTACTTGTCCTGCTCCTCCCTCTTGCTGGAGGTGCAACTATGGGATGGATATATCCTGCTGCTGCGCTTAATTCCCTCACTGGATATAATCACTGTACCCCTACGGTGTTGCCCTCGCTCTTGCGTTCAGGAGGAGGAAGGGCAGGGGCTGAGGGCATTTTGCCAGAGGCCTCCTGTTGGTTCAGCATCCAGTGGTGCCATGCCATGTCCCCCCCCACCCCCATCGTCCTGAAACATTCGCCATAGCTAAAATATAGCCATTTGCTTGCTCAATTTCTTCCCCTTGTAAGCCTCCTGTATATGTCCATGTAATGGGTGCTGCACGCGTTTGCAGAAGCTCCCTCCTTTTGGCCATGGCTTAGGCAGTTTATCCTCTGTGCTTCGTGTCCATTCCATGCTATGTTTACACATCTTGTCCTTATAGCGGGGAAGGGATTTCCAAATGTGCTGTAGGGGTGTATCCCCATGTTTTTGCCACAATACATTACTTTAATACTTACTTGACCCTCAGTCAGGGCTTTCGACAACTCAACTGTTATCAAACAAATTCACTTTATTCTACAATGACACCAAGCGTTCAAATAACAGAAAATGACTAGCCTCTCCGGCTTTTGACCAATACCTTGGGAGTGCTCCACGCACCACCCCTCTGCAACTCTCTGCCTCCAAAGACACACCCACCAATCTTTCGCATGCGCCTTATGTGTACCACCCTAAAACACAACAACTTTTTCAATTCTCAATTGTTGTTTGCATCCGCTAAAAAGTTCTGCACACCTCGAACGCTCCAAGTCCCATACATGAACCTTATTGGTTGACATCACTGCTACAGTTCAGAAGAGAAAGAGTGAAGAATCGCCGACACCCACCCCTTCACAAAATTTGCCAAAACATTTCCCAATCAGACCAACACCCCAACAAGGACAAACAACATATATCCACAGCCGTCTTCCTGCCTCCTACCAGGGGATAGCAAAACTTCACATGCTCAATTTGTAACAGTGTCGCCTTGTAGGTAAAACGCCTCTGCAAGACTTAACCAGAAGAACACTTTCCGCTATTCAAGCTAGCTTCACCTGCTAAGCCCTATACCTGGGAATACCATCATCCATGACCCGAGCTACTATGCCCAACCCACAGGAAATCCAATATTTACTTAACTTCTATCATCCATACCCTTGAGCCAATCATCTAGGACAACTGATGAAACTGGTCACCTCAAGATTGAACGTTCCCCAACTACAACAATTAACATCCACCTCTGCGTCCTACTGCCCCAAAATATTCAACACCCACCACCTGTCCGCCCCCTCCCCTATTTGCTGAATGGCTGAGTCTATACTTACACTCAAAGATCAGCTGATGTCACTTGGCCACTGGCTCTCCCTGCCACTCCGCCCTTTTGGTCTTCTGGGCGTCCCACAGACAGTGAGCAGTATTTTTTTCAAGGCAGCTCCTGGCGGCCTCTTTACGGTGTGCACCTCGCAACGTAACTTTCAGTCTCTGTGGGTCACCTCACAGGCCTCTAGGCATTGCAACGGGAAGAGAAGGCTTTGTACCAATCAAACGTAGTCAACCGTCCTGAGCCCATAACCCAGAGGTCGATGGATCAAAACCATCCTCTGCTATCACTTGAAATAGTATACCAGAGGGGGAGGGGTGTTCATTTCATCTGCGGCAATCTCTGCATCTGAGCCTGTGTCACCGATCTATCACTTTGTTGCAGGGTCGCATGATGACCATTGCCCTGTGTAACATTCTACACCAACCCACGACCTGAGCGTCTGGATTAGGTGGAGTGGGTCCCCCCAGGCCTGGGACCATTGTAGAGGAGGTCCCGAATAAAGCCTGCACTCCAGTTGCCCACTTTGAAGTACCAGGAATGTTCACACCAAGATATGTGACGTATGATGAGCAGATAAATCAGCAGAGAGCTGCAGTGGGGCTCTGCCCTGTACCTCTCAGAAAAGCAACACCTATTGAAGTACCGATACCCAGACAACCATGGACAGTAAGGTATCCATTAAGAAAACCTTACCAGCACATGAGACGGAATGAAGATTGCCTAAGTACAGTCCCGGAAGAAACCAAAAAGGTCTTAATGGAAGACGAATAGTAACGTCACGGGGACCCGGACAGGCGAAATAATGACCCGAGAATGACACAAAGAGATGAAACTCCATGAATAAGGATGTTGTGAACCTAAAGGGGAGAACAATGTTGAAATACCAAGAAGCTTAAGCTGTAAACTGGATGAAGATATTCAACCAGCTAACACCTGTACATATGCTTGGAACCGCAAGAAAGATAAGAAAACAGTGTGGCTTGCAATGCTAAGTAGAAGAATAGTGCGGCAAGCGCCATTATACACAAATCTACCTCAAAGCAAAGCTCAGTATTATAAGTGAGATTCCACTTTGCACGAAAAAGCAGAATCAACCCAGGTTACTAAAGGCAGAATGAGCAGAGATTCATATTCTAGGAAAACTAGAAGAAACGGCTGAATCGAAACTCGGCAGATGCAACTCATGCCAGGAGAGTCAAGGTCATACCAATAGAGGGAATGAACAGTAGCTACATATAATTGAAACTTAAGAACAGAATATTCTGTCTCTGAAAGGTCGAGATAAGGAGGCGTAGGCAGGAGGCGAGCCGAACAAGAATCAAATGCACAAATTAAGAGAAACTAGACAAATTCACGGTGTGGGAAGAACGTGACCAGCCGAGCAAGACAAGCACAGACTCACACCTACGCTTGGCATCCACCCAAGAAGAGATACCAGAACTTTTCCTGCCAGAAAATGCAGTTCCGTGGCCAACCACAGTAAAATAATTGACACATAGTTGCTGAAGTGATGATCGATTGTAACCTTAATTGGAGGAAGGCCAGGTATCTAGGGGGCACCCTGCACCTGGCTGACCATTCATCGTGCTGTTAAGCAAAGTGGACATTTATGCGTGGGGTCGGTGCCAACCCCATCACAATGGACCAAATAATCTAGGGTCCTATAGTTAATAGAACCAATGTGACGGCATACTTTTAGCGACGTCTACATTAGTCACTTTGAACAAAGGGCTTAGACACCCACCTGACAGTGTTTACCCAATTCCCTCACTCTGTTACCATATACAGATATAGTACCTATATTAAAGTTAACTTTTCCTAACCAATAGAATTGCATATTAACTTTTGAGTGTTATACATCAATTATGATGAGTTTTCAGTTTAATACTATGATTTTTATGAAGTTCATTGGAGTTGAAGCGAGAAGGACGATAGCATCACTGCTGATTTCCATGACTCCCCGTTTTTTGTACTTGTCATTAAACGGACTCCCTTTGCCAAACCATTGAGTTGTCCTTATTAATTGGTGTTGGAGTAATAAATCTGCACCCCCATCCATCTCAAGGGTTCTGCTATCTTGTCTTTAAGTACTTTGGAGCAAACCTTAGCTCTATGGGCCAGCCGGGGGTCTCCAGAGTACACTGTGTTCTGTTCAGAGCGCTCAGTGTAATGAGAGACAGCGTCCCCATTGTTGCCACTGATATGATCACCTCGCCTGAGAGAGTGCCTGCAGGTTGCAGTTTTTGGTGGACAAAGCATGTATCAATCTGGTCTGCATTGCTGGGAACCGCTCCTCTTGGCATCATGAGTAAATAGCCATTGTTCGGCATGAATCATGCAATGGTCGAGGTAATTCCGATCTAAAGGGGAGAGAGGCCTTAACCTTCAGGAGGAAAGCCCTTCAGCAGTACCAGAGCTCTGTAGGGGGCCCACAAACTGCCTTCACATGAGGCAGGTGAAGGCACACACAGACCCACTGAGGATCAACACAGACGGGCATTGTGAGAAAGATTTTGGCTCCGTGTGAGGAAATAAGAGCCTCTGGAATAAAGGCCCACCGCACAGCCGTATTCGGCTCTCTGGTGAAGAAATGGAGTGCACTGGCCTAGTGGAAGGACATTGAGTTTTTGGGATTTCAGCAGAATGCTAGCAGTACAGTCTTACTCCCCCGGACCCCATCATTCTAGAAGTTTAGTCAGGGGTAACCTAGACCATCTTTCAGGTAGCCATCCATTAAGGGCCGAGCCTTTGACATAATTCTCTCTCCATTGCATGGTTATAACGAAGAGGCACCTTGTCTAAGGCTTTGCCTAACTTTCCAATTCAAGAATCTTCTTTCAATCAGCCTCACTTCTCTTTACTCCCCCTTCCAAATGGCCCTCTTTCTCTCTCTGGGCTCATATTTTAACTCCTCTCCCCACCAGGGCATGTCCCCTGAGTTGAGCCATTCCACCCACCTTCTGGAACAGAACGGGCTGCTCCTGAGGGGGAAGGGGCAGGAAAGGAACTCCTGATCTGTTGTAAAATCGATGTGGACACATTAAGAGTTACTTGTCGGGACCAGGCCCTGAAAGCAACTTGAATGTAATTAAATCCATGTGGATCTCACTTGAGTCTTTACTAGCTGCCCAGGTAGGGGGGTTCCCTGGGCCTACTTTAATATTCCCCTCCAGTCTGAGTCGGTGGAGGAGGCCTGTAGACTGGGAGCGGTGCTACTCTTAAAAACCTGGTGGCCAATGCAAGCCCAGTGCTTCAAGACTGCCCGAAAGTGCTTCCCAGATTGAAGGAGGCCGTGGTATTTTGGGGGGATTATAAACACTTCCATATGTGTGTTTTTTGTCACCTGGTCCAGTAGGTGCTACTCTTTATTCATTTATTGCGTTTGTTATGCGCCCACAGCCGGGGGTATCACGGCGCAGGGTACAGAAAGGCCTAAATCTCTGCTTGCAGTCAGGAATACAGTTCCATTTCATGCATCATTGGTAGCATTTAGGACCATGGCCTATCTTTAAAAGAGCATAGGTCTCTGGTTACAATGAACTCACAGTTACACTTGGTGCCAAGTTATGAGGGTGCATAACCATTCACAAGTACAGTTACAGTCAAGTTGAGCCAAGATGGATGGTTAAGGTACTTCATCCATAGATGGGGTTGTGTAGGTGGGAGCTCAGGAAGATCTGCTAATGGGTTAGAATTTGTTAAAGAGCCATGTTTTCAACATCTTATTAAAGTGCTAGTGGAATGGCTCATTTCTAGTATGCGAGGGGAGGGAATTCCATAATTTTGGTGCCATTACTGAGAAGCTGCTCCCCCCTCATTTTTTTAAGCCAAGTGCTGCTCGCAGGGCTTTATTTTGCAACAGTTGGAGTTTGGCCAGGTTAATGTTCGAGGAGCTTAGCATCAGTATGTTGCAGTAGTCTAATTTAGACAAAGTGAGCAGACGGGCAAGAGTGGTACCGTTTTGTGGGGTCAGGAATTGACGGCTTAGGGCAATCGATTTAGAAGCTTAAGATGTGGCTGATGAACGAGCATTGACATTTTTAGTCCTTGTTAGTTTAGCATGTAAGTGGACACCCGGCGTGTTAACCTACTTGAGGACTGGGATGGAGTTCTATCAATGCTGATGGATGAGCAGTCAGCGTGGAGAGATTTAATTTTAGTCGTGGGGCGGGGGGGGACCCACAATGAGAATCTGTCTTTTTATCATTAAGTCACAGGCTGTTAATGGCCATCCAATTCTGAATTATGGCGTAAATCTTGTTAATGGTGATTGTGTCTTGCTCATGGTTTCCAGTGATGGGAATGATGATCTGGGTGTCATCGGAGAAATTCATGTAGATGACAACCATGGCATCAAGGATTGTAAATAGCAGCTTAGTGGATGTTTTATATAGGGTTGGGCGAGAGGCATGAGCCTAGTGGGACTGGTATGGGGTTCGCGGCTTCGTTTCCAATGGTTACTCTAGAGGTGCGTACAGCCCAGAAGGATTTTTCCCATAGGGTGGCTTCATGCGAGAATTGGACATTTTCTGTAAGGGTGGTGCATAGTTTGTCATGGTCCACGAAGTCAGAAGTGGCAGACAGGTCTAATAGGAGAAGCATACAAAGATTGGTGTTGTCTCTTACGGAGTCCATCTAAATTCTGAGGTCCAAAAGAGCCGTTTTGGTACTGTGTTTAGGCCGGAAGCATGATTTCGAGCTCCTAGAATGTGGTTCGGTTCAAAATGGTTTTCTATTTGTGAATAGGCTATTTTATCAATTATTTTCAACAGGAAGGGAACTGTGGTTATAGGACGGTAGTTGTTAGGTAGAGTCGGGGATCCAATGAAGGTTTTTTGAGGAGTGGGGTGGCCCACGCTTCTTTGATACTAGCACGGACAGTGTTTGTGCAGAAGGAGGCATTGACAAATTTGGTGATGATAGGAGTTAGTGTAGGAGCGAAACGGTTAACTAGATGGGCAAAGAAGCAGTCTCCTTTGCAGATAAAAGGTTTTAACTTGGAGATGGTGTCCAAAACCTGATCTTGGCTGACCAGCATACTTTTGAATTGTGTGCCTTAGTCATGTGTGCTACGTTCAGTAATGAATCCCACTGCCCCCCCCCCCAAACTCTCTACCGGCCACATTGAACTGTGGTTTCTACAGCTGCAGAAATAGAGGTCCAGGCACTGACCACCTGCGAACATCCTCTTGCAGACCTGTTAGTGCGAGGAGACCTCCTGAGCCTCTTGACTGACATACTGCGGTCCTGGAGTCTTTATCTCTTAATAAGGTCCTGCTTCCCACAACGCTCGCCTTATGATAACGAGTGGATTCTCCACGCTATCCCCTTCCCCACACCTGCCAGATTTCTGATAGTTCTTACATGCGGTGCACATTGCGGCCGAGTGAGAAAGCAAAATGGCGGTCATGTCCACCAGCTAGTGGTAGGGGCAGCACTCAAGTTGAGGGTACACGAGCTGTGATGCCCTCTTAGATATTACTCCTTGGCCTCACAGCTGGTCCTGGAGCGGGACCTGACCAGGACTCTGCCATCCTTACTCTGAACTCCCCTCTGGAACAATTATCACCCACTGTGGGAGTAAGCACTGCTGCATGTTCTCAATCTCTTGCCTTCCTCCCCGTGTCCCAACCCCCTCCCCCAATAAAGGATGCAATGCTGCACACTATCCACGGCCAGAGAGATCGGGCACCCCAGTGTGCCTCGGGCCATTTACTCACAAGTACCTTACTGGAAGGCCACCTCTACTGAAACGTTGCCAGGGCAACACTTATCGATGCTCCAAGCTGGCCACAAAAGACCTCCATGCACCAACCTTCTCAACCTCTAGGCTCAAACACACTACACGCATAACAAGCAAGCCACTTGCACACTGCAACTGAATAACCCTGAATGACCACCGTTGCAGCCAATGCATTCTGAAAACGACACTTAGAGCAACTAGAAGCCAAGTCTGATTGGGAGCCGATGAGACGGAAAGAGATCAGCTGGGGAAATTTGTGATGGAATAACCCAGGCCAATTACTGCACGGGCAGTCTACATGGAATGAAAGAGAAGCCCAGCTGGGTAGCCACGATAGAGGGGAGAGCGCAAGTTCCGAGGCCGTGCAGCCAAGATGGAGGAGAGGGCAGCAGTTCAGAGGCCGTGCAGCCAAGATGGAGGGAAGAGCGGCAGTTCAGAGGCCGTGCAGCCAAGATGGAGGGAAGAGCGGCAGTTCAGAGGCCGTGCAGCCGGCACTTAAGGAAGCAATTTAGTGGAAGGAAAGATTAAATTCTCATTATGTTGTGCAATCGGAAATAAAAGACGAGGGTGGCGCGTGCAATTGGTGGCTGTAGAGTTAAGGAAGAGCTCAAAGTAAAGGCAATATTGCAAGGAGACGAGGTGGAGAGGAAGGCGTGGGGGGAATATCGGATCATGGGAGGATGAGGGGTCAGCGAGTATGAAAAAGACTATTGAGATTGAAGCAGAGAAAGCTTAACTTCAGTAAACTTCTAGGGTGTCTGTGTTAAGAGCATGGAGGCCTTTGTGTCTGTGGGGGAGATCCGGGTGACAGTCCCCGCCATCCGCCGGAAACTAGCGTCCTGCAGGCGGGTCCCACTTCACTTTCTCTCTTTGCTGCAGTCAGACCCCGCCTCTCCCTCTCAAGTAGATGCATTGTGCACTGTGTATGACAATAATCTGTGAATTGGCACGTGTGGGAAGGGGGGGGGCGAGTCTGGAGACCCCCCCATGACTATAAGGCAGCAAGAAGACTTGGTTCAGAGAAACAGCTGCTTCACCCTGTGCTTGATTCATAAATCCCTTGATGATCCCACTACTGCCTTTCGAGACTGCACCTCCTGCACTACCACCCCCTTCCCCCATCCCCCTGCCCCCATCATCTTGGCACCATCGTTCGGGAATCCGGGGCCTTCTGAAGTTCCTCAGACCATCGAGTGCTGCAGGTCCAGGGTTCTAATCTCTGCACAGCCCACCCCCCCCCTATCAGACTTTCAGAGGTTCTCAAGTGGGGGCGGGGCGTCAGAATCTGTCGGATGCGGGTGGGTTTGTGGCCGTAGCCTGTGTATGGTGACTTCAGTAAATCACTGTCACAAAGCTGTGGCCGTAGCCTGTGTATGGTGACTTCAGTAAATCACGGTCACAAAGTTGTGGCCGTAGCCTGTGTATGGTGACTTCAGTAAATAACTGTCATGAAGCTGTGGCCGTAGCATTTGTATGGTGACTTCAGTAAATAACTGTCATGAAGCTGTGGCCGTAGCATTTGTATGGTGACTTCAGTAAATCACTGTCGCAAAGCTGTGGCCGTAGCCTGTGTATGGTGACTTCAGTAAATCACAGTCACGAAGTTGTGGCCGTAGCCTGTGTATGGTAACTTCAGTAAATCACTGTCACAAAGCTGTGGCCATAGCCTGTGTATGGTGACTTCAGTATATCACTGTCACGAAGCTGTGGCTATAGCCTGTGTATGGTGACTTCAGTAAATCACTGTTGCAAAGCTGTGGCCGTAGCCTGTGTATGGTGACTTCAGTAGCCTGTGTATGGTCACTTCAGTAAATCACTGTCACAAAGCTGTGGCAGTAGCCTATGTATGGTGACTTCAGTAGCCTGCGTTTGGTGACTTCAGTAAATCACTGTCATGAACTGTGGCCGTAGCCTGTGTATGGTGACTTCAGTAAATCACTGTCATGAAGCTGTGGCCGTAGCCTGTGTATGGTGACTTCAGAAAATCACTGTCATGAAGCTGTGCCCATAGCCTGTGTATGGTCACATCAGTAAATTACTGTCGCAAAACTATGGCAGTAGCTTGTGTATGGTGATTTCCGTAGCCTGTGTATGGTGACTTCAGTAAATCACAGTCACAAAGCTGTGGCCATAGCCTGTGTATGGTGACTTCAGTAAATCACAGTCACAAAGCTGTGGCCATAGCCTGTGTATGGTGATTTCGGTAAATCGCTGTCAAAAAGCTGTGGCCGTAGCCTGTGTATGGTGACTTCAGTAAATCAGTCACAAAGCTGTGGCCGTAGCCTGTGTATGGTGACTTCAGTAAATCACTGTCACAAAGCTGTGGCCGTAGCCTGTGTATGGTGACTTCAGTAAATCACTGTCACAAAGCTGTGCCCGTAGCCTGTGGATGGTGACTTCAGTAAATCACTGTCACGAAGCTGTGGCCGTAGCCTGTGTACGGTGACTTCAGTAAATCACTGTTGCGAAGCTGCAATGAAAGCATATTCACAGTAAATCATTTTAAGGAAGCTGCAGCACCACTTTTCTAGTAATGGTCACTGTAAATAACTTTGATCTCCTCCCTGCCTGCCGAGTCCAGCCAAACACATGCAGTGCTTAATTTGTGGGGGTGGTTGCCAGTGCCCGACACCGGCACTCTTTTTTGGGCACCGGAATTCATGCGAGGCCAGCGCACGTGCAATTGCTTTATTTGTTCTTCCACGTCGCTTTGCTTCGATTATAAATCATTGGGATTTGTCATTCTGATCTCGATCCCTCTCTTGCTTGCAGGTTGCAGGCCATGGCTGGCTGGACCTGGGAGGGGCCAGCAATAGCAATGAACAACAAACTGTTACAAACAACAGACAGTGAAAACTACCATTCTGTTGTTACTATGCAGTATTTGATACTTTCTGTATAGTAACACAGAATGTGCAGTTGTCATTGGCTGTTCTTCTGAGCCAGTGAAATTACATGGCAAATGTTGTTGTTGCCACAGGAGGCGGTCTTGACTTGTGAGAGAGAGACCCTGCCCTGCTGCACTGCGTGGTGTGGCCTAGTTGATTCCTGGGGCCCCCTCTGCTCGCTTTTTCATTTGTGCGGGTGCCAGTGTGTGCACCCGCCCCCCCAACTCTGAGGCCCCGACAGGAGACCAAGAACCAGCCGGCAAAGCAGGTAAGTCACTTGTTGCATGTGGTGCAGCCTGAGCCTGTCAGTCAAGTGATCAGGCAAGGAAGGCCCAGGTCGGGGCCCGGGCGGCGGCTTGGTCCCCTGAGGTGTCCTGACTGGGCTTCTGTCTGTGTGACCTGTGTGCAGTGTGCTGCTGACTGCAGTCAGTGCCAGGCCCAGGCCAATTTCTGTGACCAGGGGCTGCCGGCTGCCGCAGACTGAGTCGATGACTCTGCCGCAGTAGGCCGGGCCCGTGGATTGTGCCCTAACATTTTTACTTTTTTCTTTGAAAACCTGACCTTCCGTGGGACCAGTGGCCAAGGCCCCGCCCCACGGAAGGTAGGTTTTAAAAGAAATAACTTATTTTGAGTGGCGGCTGTGGCCCATCACTTCAAAAGTGATGGGCCTCAGCCGCCCAAATATATGTTTTTTTTAAAAAAAATCTTACCTTCTGTGGGGCCGCTGCGCCGCACACCTATTTTTGTCATCAGGCTCAGCATGGCCGTGGCGGTGGTGGCCCCACGGAAGGTAGCCTAAGTGATTGAGGCAAGGCAGGGCAAAGGCCAGGACTGGGGAGCACGGGCGGCAGTGTGGTCCCACAAGTGTCTGTCACAAAAGGAATGAATTGTCGTTTGCAACTTTGACCACTTTTTCATTGGTGCCGAGCCCGACTCGAGACAATTGTATGCCCCAGTCCGACCCTAGGTAGCATTCATCTAAGCGAAACATGAACTGTGAATTTTTCCTGGGTGTTTCCGTTCTTCCTTTTAATGTTATCAGCCTCATTAGTTCACAAGCGAGCTTCAGCGAGGGGACCCGGAACGGTGCACGTATTGGGCCGAAACCGAACCGGCTGCACTTCGCGAGAAAAGCCCATGCAAAGACGAACTTCTGAAATGCCATTTCAGGCTTAAAGATACACACATGGAAACTAGACGGGGATAAACATGGTGCACCTGCCCACTAATCAGTCGTCATAAATGAAAGCACTAATTGAATATTAGTGTATAATTCTCAGCCGTCTTTTGCTGTTATTTTTTTACATAATTCCAGCGCATGCTTTCTATCCGGATGTGTGGTTTATACACCAGATGTGGCCCCTTAACCTGGGTACAGTACGCTCCGAGCATGTGCTCCGAATGAGAGCACATGCAATCCTCAGATAGGAATCCTCAGATAGGAATCCTCAGATAGGGAGGTGGGTGTCTGTTACACCCGCAGTTTAGTGAAGTATGTCAAGAACATGTCAGTGGGAAGGAGGTATCCGAATATGCATTCCCCTCTGGTTCCTGAATATTGGGTGACAAAACATATTTAGTTTTTTAATATGTCTTAAGGTGGAAAGAGGCCCTAAAGCAGAAGTAGCACAGGCCGTTGATTTCACAACAATGTCTTGCAGAAATGACTTTTTCCAAGTTATACAACACCATGCTCATGCTTGAAGGAAGGGTGAAGGGGGATGCATTTAGGAGATGTGATAACTGATAAGGGCTTGAGAGTAAATTGATTACACAAAACACCTGGATGAGGTAACTGAAGAACGGGCTGAGGGGAGGGTGCTCTTCCTGGAGGTAACCGATTAACAATACTTGGTGTATTTAACTGACTGCCAGATGGGGCAGAAGGGGTAGAGACAAATACAATGCAACAGTGACTGAAAAATAATGCTTTTTTATTTATTTGCATTTTTAAAGTGCTCACACAGCCCGGGGGCATCGAAGGCGCAGTTACAGGAGGAGCATGCCTTAGTTGCGTATTTACTACTAGCCTGTGCCAGCAGTTGCTGCAGCACCAAACATGTGACATGGAGCAGCAGCAGTGTGATGGGCTGGTGGTGGGCCGATCTAGGTAGGTCTAGCACTGAACTGGGGCAGCAGGTGCGCCCGCGCTGAGGGCCGCGCCTGCGCTGAGGGCGGCGCCGTGCCCACGCTGAGGGTGGCGCCGCGCCCGCGCTGAGGGCAGCACTGCGCCCACACTGGGCGCCGCACCCAGCATTATGGGGCCAATATTTATTTGGGCACTGGCACTTATTTTTTTACAAATTAAGCACTGAGCACATGCAAGCATCGCATCCCCTCCCTCTTGCATGCACGTGCACAGTTAGTCAAAAACACTCTACCAAGCATACACACAAGCTTCACAAATCTTGTACTGCCCCTCACGTGCAAACTCATTACACATCTTGTATACCGTACACACAGTGCAGTACAATACCGTCAAAGTTAGCTTAGCTCTCACACTGCTGCATCCGTGATCTTGAGGTCCAGGTGGGGCAGTGACCGCGGTGGGGTATGCTTCGGCTGGCCGGCTCCTCTGCACTAGTCGGGCTGGCCATATGGGGGAGCTTTCGGTTGCTAAACAACAATTGGAAGTATGCATTGCCAGGGCCCGCATGGAGCCTGTACTGTGGGGCTTCCACCTGGACATGGGGCTCTGCCCAGCGGGGACCCCCTGATACGCCAGGGTTCAGGGGGCCATTGCCTGCAGGCTGTAATCGCCATGTGTATAACGATCTGCATGTGTCCATTGGAGAAGATCTAAAGACCTGAGTCGTACAGACCCACCATTCCACATCCAGGGCTTGAATGATAAATGCCTTGTGTTTTAATACAACTTAATATTCAACGTGGTACAAAAATGAATTCTCTGTGGCTCCAAATAGATGCAGAATTCTTGAGTCAGGGTTCAGTTATTAACAGAAATCCACACAGATATTTTACTTGGATGCAAAGAGCGACTGTGGGAACAAAATAAATATTTGTCTGTACTTGGGTTTTCTGCCCAACCTAAAAAGGTCTAATTTGCAGGTACTAAAACTGAGCTTTTGCTGCCCTCTTGTGGATAATGTTGGAACTTCTTTTGGGAGGTACGGTTTTTCAGCTGACGCTGGTGTTGGGCTTCTCCTGCAGCAACAACTCCTCAAATAACACCCATTCTGATCTGATGATGTCATGGGCTTCGATACATTCATTAGTGCTTTACTGAGAACATGGAGCCCCTTTTAACAATGTAGGTGACCATGTGTGTGGGCTCCTACCTGAGAGCACGAAGGGGGTGGAGCTATCCGATTGGATGGATGAGGTGGTCCTTACCTGCACTGAACTTCACATCCAGGGCCTAATGCAATCATGGGGGGCAGCAGGGGGGTGCACTGAGGGAAGCAGAGAAACATGGCAGTGGGGTGCTTACAACATGAGAGCAGGGCGCTTACAACATGGGAGCGGGGCGCTTGAAACATGGCAGTGGTGCACTTGTAACATGGGAGTGGGGTGCTTACAACAATGAAGTGGGGCGCTTCTAACATGGCAGTGGGGCGCTTCTTACATGGGAGTGGGGCACTTACAAAAAAGGATTGGGGCGCTTATAACATGGCAGTGGGGCGCTTGTAACAAGGGAGTGGGGCATTTATAACATGGCAGTGGGAGGGTGGGCAATTTGGAAGTAAGGGATATACAGGCAACCAGGGGAGGAAACAGTTGCAGTCTCAGGTAGGGTGGGGAGCGGCAGGTGTGTGGACCTAGGTGTAAGGGATGAGCCATTCATTGAAGAGGAGTGCCTTGAGCTCCTTATTGAAATGTAGAGACAGAGGGGCTAGTATGATGTTCACAAAGAGGTTCCAGAGTCTTGGAGTGTAGACAGAGAAGGCCTGCCTTCTGGTTCTTTCCGTCCTGCACTGGCAGAGTTCAAGTCTGTGCATGTCCTTACTTCTGATGGAGCGTAGGCCTCCAGAGATGCTGAGTATTCCAGAAGAGTTCTTCAGCCCAGAAAACCTCAGATCTTCTGTCAAAGCCTTGGTCCTCTCCCACCTGGATGGTGGCAATGTCCTTTTGGAAGGTCTTCCGGTGTCTACCCTGGCACCTCTGAGATGTGCCCTGCCTGCTGCAGCACAACTCCTCAAAGTACTCTGTAAATGTAATCACATCACCCTGACCCTCATCGAACTGCACTGGCTCCTGCGGCAAGCCTGTATCACCTTCAAATCCTACTGCATTATCTAAATGTATTTTTTTACCTATGTTTTTTTTATTCTCCACAAGCCCCCCACCATTTTTTGTAACCATAAAATGCAGGGGGGGCAAGAGCACCCCACTCTGCACAGGACAACTGGGACTCTCTGCAAGAGTAGCTCATCTTACACCCCCCCCCCCCCCGCTGCACAGGCGCAATCCCTTCTTTTGTGAATGGTAATAATTGCCCCCTGCACAAGACACAGTCCGACGCTGGTAACCCTAGAAAGCACACATGTCTCCCAATTGCTGCACATGACATAGGCACGCGTACTGCCTCTGCACAGGCCAAATCCATCCTCTGCCTAGTACAGGTGTTCCACCCTTATGCAGCGGGCTGTACGTCCCACATCTCCAACTCTGCCCCTCTGTACAGGATAAACTCCTAAATCTGACCTCTGCAGAGGCTGAATGTGGTGTCACCCAATATACTGAAAGGGGCAAACCCCCAAGTCCAACCTCCCCCCGTAAAGTGAAATCTCCCTCCATCCCCCACTCTCTGCACAGGACAAATACCCAGGACGGAACCCGCTTAAAGAACACATCTCCCTCCTCAGCTGTGCAACAAATGGCTCATATGCACAGGGCCCAAGTATGCCATGAGTGTGCACAGGATCACAAGTCCTGAGCCTTCCTTTCTGCCCAGAATAGAAGCTGAGATCTGCTACCTCAATCACACTACCCCCCCACCCCACCCCTAGTGCTGCAAAGGACCCTTCCGCAAACCCTCCCCAGTGCTCTCAAGTTCACTGTGGCCATGTGTGAAAAAGCCATGACTCTTGGTTTTGCTTAGAATTCTGGGACTTGTAGTTCCTTTATTATTCAAATGGAAGTAGAAAAACTACAAACCCCCGATTGCACAGAGAGGGAATCGGACTGGTGGGTGTTCGCATGTATGGCAACATGCCAACAAAATGGAGAGCTCTGACTTCCTAGGGCAAACCTTCCCTATACACACGAAAAAAGCGACCACCCCCCTTCCCCTTACACAGTGCCAAAAGTGCCAACATGTAAAGTGGCTCCTGGAAGTGGGCGTTCTCCGCCCCAGTGCTCGTGCAGGGACCACGTGGTGCTGCGGGGTGTGGAGCACAGCCCTTGGGCGTGGCGTTGCTGGGCTCTAGTACTCGGATGGTAAGTGGACGCCACTGCCTCCGGTCTGGGGGCAACCTGCACGTCACCACGTCCAGGTGCGTGACTTCACGTGCGCCCCACACGCTGTGGGGGCATGGTGCTAGCATAGACTCCCCTGGAAAATGTGCGACATTTAGAAGAGCCGGCACGTCCTGAGGAATCCTGCCTGGGGTAAAGTCGCAATACCACACACCTGAAGACATTGCAGTGTGTAACGCTTTTGCCCCATTAGGTTCTAGCTGAAGGCCATGCTTATCAGAGCAAGATGTGGGTGAAGCGGGCATTGGATCTTGAGGTAGCCGGATCTGGACGGTGGGGCATGTCTGTGTCCAGTGCTGTGTCTGACCGGGGAAGAGTGATAGTTTTACGCCTGCACAGATAAGCAGAGAGCGAGGGGAGGAGGGGGTAGATCTCTCTCCTCTGCAGGTGCCTTCCTCTGTAATGGCTTCTGTGCTCCTCTCAGGCTTGAGCCGGATCTCCTTAAGTTCCAGAAGCTTCTCAAGACTCTCCTTTTCTCTTCCTCCTTCCCTCTCCCCTGCTAATGTCCCCCTCTGCCTCTTGACTGGCTGACTGGTTCCTTCTGAGCAATACAGGGCACCAGGCCCTCCTCGACCAGTCTACCCCTGCACTTGGTCTCCCCTGACCCCTGTCCCCATTACCTGCACTAGCCTGGCTGGGCCTGCACCCCTTGAGCCTTTCCAGCCCTGTTCCTCGCAATTAGCACGTGGACCTCCTTTCCCTGCACTTCTGCATTCCTCTGGCTCTGTCCACCAGGCCTCCCCTGGCACTTGCTCAACCCACGGGCCCTTGCGCCCTGACTGGCACTTCCACACCTCCCCACGCCCCGCACTTCTTGTTACTGCACTTGCACTACCCGAATGTCACAAGGCCTAGTAGGAACGTTTTTGTTTTTTTCCATCCCTGTCCCCCACATCCCTTTTTGTCAAGTTGCGCCTTGAAGCCCTTTGTGTATAGGCGCATTATAAATACCCAGTGAATATATCAAATAAATAAAAGTTGCTCTTCCTTAGAGGGTGGGATCTGGGACTGGAGGAGAGAAGAAAAGGGACCAGCAGAGAAAAGATTGGATCAGGAGCTGCGCAGGAGCCTCGCAGGAGCCGTGCAGGAGCTGCGCAGGAGTCATTTGCATAAAATAAGCGATTGAGCTCCTCGAGAAGATGACTCTGTGGTTCACTGCGGAATAATTGGAAATTGTTGGAACAGAGCTGAAGAGATTAAAAGATGCACACCTGAAGGGGTGAGAGGTGTGGGGAAGGGGGAAATGCCTTCATATTGAAAAAGTGGTGATAACATCATGACCAGTGAACACTGGAAAAACCACGAGATGCCAAATTCTAGCTCTAATTGGGAGTCGGTGGCAGTCACCTGAAGATAAAAGTAGAACATTAAAGATGGTAAGTTTAGCACTTGGCAAGCTCCTAGCTGACCGCTCCCACTCCTAGCTGACCGCACCCCCACTTAGGCAGAACACGCTAAGCATCTCCTAGCTGACCGCTCCCACTCCTAGCTGACCGCACCCCCACTTAGGCAGAACACGCTAAGCCTTTCCTAGCTGACCGCTCCCCCACTTAGGCAGAACACGCTAAGCATCTCCTAGATGTCCACTCCCCCACTTAGGCAGACCACCCTAAACAGCTCCTAGCTGACCACCCCCCCTCCTAGCTGACCGCTCCCACACTTAGGCAGAACACACTAAGCAGCTCCTAGCTGACCACTCCCACTCCTAGTTGACCACTCCCCCACTTAGGCTGACCACACTAAGCAGCTCCTAGCTGATCACTCCCACTCCTAGTTGACCACTCCCCCACTTAAGCCGACCACACTAAGCAGCTCCTAGCTGACCACTCCCACTCCTAGTTGACCACTCCCCCACTTAGGCCGACCACACTAAGCAGCTCCTAGCTGACCACTCCCACTCCTAGTTGACCACTCCCCCACTTAGGCCGACCACACTGAGCAGCTCCTAGCTGACCACTCGCACTCCTAGTTGACCACTCCCCCACTTAGGCCGACCACACTGAGCAGCTCCTAGCTGACCACTCCCACTCGACCACTCCCCCACTTAGGCCGACCACACTAAGCAGCTCCTAGCTGACCACTCCCACTCCTAGTTGACCACTCCCCCACTTAGGCCGACCACACTGAGCAGCTCCTAGCTGACCACTCGCACTCCTAGTTGACCACTCCCCCACTTAGGCCGACCACACTGAGCAGCTCCTAGCTGACCACTCACACTCCTAGTTGACCACTCCCCCACTTAGGCCGACCACACTGAGCAGCTCCTAGCTGACCACTCCCACTCCTAGTTGACCACTCCCCCACTTAGGCCGACCACACTGAGCAGCTCCTAGCTGACCACTCGACCACTCCCCCACTTAGGCCGACCACACTAAGCAGCTCCTAGCTGAACACTCCCACTCCTAGTTGACCACTCCCCCACTTAGGCCGACCACACTGAGCAGCTCCTAGCTGACCACTCGCACTCCTAGTTGACCACTCCCCCACTTAGGCCGACCACACTGAGCAGCTCCTAGCTGACCACTCCCACTCCAAGTTGACCACTCCCCCACTTAGGCCGACCACACTGAGCAGCTCCTAGCTGACCACTCCCACTCCTAGTTGACCACTCCCACACTTAGGCCGACCACACTGAGCAGCTCCTAGCTGACCACTCGCACTCCTAGTTGACCACTCCCCCACTTAGGCCTTCAGTAAGTGTGCATGCAGCACAGAGGCGTAGGCAGGGTAGGGCCTGAGCTGGCAAGGCCCACCCACAATCTATACATGCCCACTCAGCAGCACTGTCTGGGCAGTCTGGGCGTTTAAACATTTTAATGTCACTGCAGTGGCCCCAACTACATAAGCTTAAGGCCCCCCTTGTTCGACAATCCCGGCCACGCCTCTGATGCAGCACAAAGGGAACCTGCCTGGGAAACAGAAGGAAGGGGGAATGCAAAAAGGATGATTGATCGATATGACACATTCATCAAAACTGTGAAAGTGAAGTAGAGAAAAAGGTGGTGCCTTTCTAAATAAATGTATCCACTTGTTGCGACGCGTTAAAGGGGTGCTGTTCAGTTATCTAGGGGACTCCCTTTAATTATAAAATGTTTCCACCTAACTGGTCCACAGTTCAACTCGGAGCTTCTCTCACGTCATTGGGCGACGCCAATACACGTGGCATTAGAAAGTGTCTGTCAAACGCAGACTGGCTCTGGAGGAAAATCAGGAAGGGTGGTTTTCCTGGGAAATGTCCCCCCGTGAAGGCAATAGTGGTCACCACAGCAAGAGGAAAGACCTACTATGCCCAGGCGCCGGCGTCGGAAGCCTGTGGACACATGTCTGCTCTGGTGAAGTCAGCGCAGGGATTGCGGGGTGTCTCTTGGTAAATCGGCTGAGAAGATTTCTCCCTTTGAGCATCACTGGCCCTTTGGAAAAGGTAACTCATGAGAACTGGATCAGACTGATTAGAAACGATGCCATAGTCGCATCCTCCATTTCGTAGCAGCTACTGAGGGCCTGGTTCACTGGGTGAGGGCATGGCTAAATCGAATGATTAGGAATGTGGTGCAGGGCTTGACAATATTTGGGGACCCCTTACCCCCACCCGCACCTCCATGGAAATCCCAACAAGAACCAACATTCTGTTGGCGGATGCTTAAAATGGGTCAAGTGGGAGTCAGTATCCAGGACAGAAGAATTGCTAGAAGAGTGGGATTGCCTATCATGCCTGAAGATTGGGATGGTCTATCATGCTTGAAGATTGGGTTGGTCTATCATGCTAGAAGAGTGGGATGGTCTATCATGCTTGAAGATTGGGATGGTCTATCATGCTTGAAGATTGGGATGGTCTGTCATGCTTGAAGATTGGGATGGTCTATCATGCTTGAAGATTGGATGGTCTATCATGCTAGAAGAGTGGGATGGTCTATCATGCTTGAAGGTTGGGATGGTCTATCATGCTTAAAGATTGGGATGGTCTATCATGCTAGAAGAGTGGGATGGTCTATCATGCTTGAAGATTGGGTTGGTATATCATGCTAGAAGATTGGAATTGTCTATCATGCTAGTAGAGTGGGATGGTTGATCATGCTTGAAGACTGGGATGGTCTATCATGCTTGAATATTGGGTTGGTCTATCATGCTAGAAGATTGGGATGGTCCATCATGCTTGAAGAGTGGGGTGGTCTATCATGCTTGAATATTGGGGTGGTCTATCATGCCAGCAGACTGGGATGGGCTGCAACCACCTCCTCACAACTGCCAACTTCTCCCCTGCAGCTGCAGACTGGATCAAATTCTTCCTGGCAGGCAGGTTCTCCTGGAGCTTCATGGATGATCATGTTTGCCCACCCATGCCAGTAACATGCGGTGTCCCACAAGGATCATGCATCTCCCTGACTTTGTATAACATGTACACAAAACCCCTCTTCAATCACGTGGATGTCCTCGGCATATCCTACACAAATTATGCTGATGACACCCAAATCCCCCTCCCTCTCTCAGGCACCTACCACCAAGATGTCACGGTCATCACTTCTGTCTACGACATCATCCAGAATTGGATGGCGACCAAACAACTATGTCTAAGTAATGACAAAACTGAGATCCTCATTGTAGGCTCGCACACCCCGCCCCACAACATAGATCCAGCTTACAAAGCCTTCAATATAAACAGAAACTTGAGCCAAACCTCACTTACAGCCAAACCCTGGGTATCTACCTAGACGCTACACTTGACCTCTCACGTGAAGTAAACAACATCCCCTCTTCTGCTGTCTACACCGTCCAAACTACTAAATGCCAGCAAGACATTCCTCACCACAACCAACCAGCTCACCATAGCCATCACCAGAGCCAAACTGGACTGCTGCCACACCCTCTTTGCAGGCACTTCTGAGCATAACTTGTGCAAGCTACAAATGATTAAAAACAATGTCCTCTGCGCTGCCCCAGGCTTCTTCAGGCATAACTGCGTCTCAGAAGCTAGAAAAGATGCCCACTGGCGTCCGATCCGTGAGCAGATCTGTCCATCACACACAGATGCCTCACCAACGCTACCCCAGCCTACCTCTTACAT
Source organism: Ambystoma mexicanum (assembly GCF_040938575.1). Lineage (NCBI taxonomy): Eukaryota > Metazoa > Chordata > Amphibia > Caudata > Ambystomatidae > Ambystoma > Ambystoma mexicanum. The sequence goes on from NC_090934.1 coordinate 1,477,538,407, forward strand.
CAAGTGGAAAAATACACCCCACATCGCCGATTAAGATCCACGAACAGCCACTTGCTCAGAGTTCCTAAATTCACTCGAAAGACTGCAGGAGGATCGAGCTTTCCTGTCATGGTTGCAAAGCTCTGGAACAATCTCCGCATCAGCCTGAGAAAAGGACCTTCTTACTGGACTTTAAAGAAAAACAGGAAAACCTTGCTTTTCAACTAAAGCGCCCTGCTCTAAGGCATTTGGTTGCTGCATCTCTCCCAATGGTCTATCCGGCCCCTATAGCTGTATTCTTGACTGTCGGTACCATTTGATACCGGAGTCCCCTTGTTTCCCACCCCAATGTACTTTACATGTATCCTCACCCAATGTAACTAGCGCCTAGATACCTAAGGGTTCAGTGTGCTGCAACAAATGCCAAAAAAAATAAATAAATGCAACCAAGTTAGATAAGGGTTTGCAGAGCTTATCATAAATCCCGACTGAGATACCTTCGGTGGGGGGTGGCATGTACACCCCCTTGTCGACTTTGCAGGTGTCCCTGCATTCCTGTCAGGGGTGGGCAATAGTTTGCCCATGAGATGATATAAGTCTGTGAGGATGCGGAATGGAAGAGCCAGGTTTGTAGAGCCTTCCTGAGGGCGAGGTGATACTCAAGGTGTGGGTCACTCTGGAGGGACTGCAAGTGAGGAAAAGCCATACTGCAGAAAATTCAATTGTGATGCCCACGCCACGGGATCTAAGAGAAGACGATTCAAGTATAGCAGTGCAAACAACAACACAATTCAATTGAGACCCACACCCTGGACTCTAGGAGGGGAAAAGGCAATTTTGGCACCACAGAAATACACAAATTCAAATGTGAGACATACACGGTGGGGCGATTCAGAGGAGCGATCTAGCTGTGGAAGCCAGCCTGGCAATACGTGTGCATCAAGCACAAACATTGTCTTTTGGGGTTGGCATCCTTGGAGATCGTTTTAAAGGAAGCCAGGTATTGGGCTTGTGTGCTGGGTGGTGGTGAGGCAGTACGAGAGCCAAGGGATTTCCTTGGTGGTGTTGGGTCGTTTGAGTTCGTACTTTGGGGGCTTTACCCTACACATTGTAACTCTAGCAACCATATAATGCAAATATTGTTGTATTTAAGTCTAGACTTGGCATGTTATTGCAGGCTATGCAATACATACAGTGAAAGACACAATACGTCAGACATATAGAGAGAAGACATAGGGTGAGTGTGCCAGGTTTAGGGGGAGACTGGTCTATTGAGTAGCAGAGTTTGTATAAAATGTGGATAGATCAATCGCCAGAAGTGGATAGAGCTATAGACAGAGGCCTAAAGAGTGATGGATAGATGCAGATGTAGACATAGATACGTATTGACATAGACATCAAAAAATCAAAAGGATAGAGGGATATAGAATGATGCATACAGGGCGATGAATAAGTGTGATCGATAGAGAGCGATAATTGACATATATGAAAAGAGATACATGCAGTTATATTTGCAGGGAGAGATAGATATAGTGCCATAGAGACATGCATATGTATAACGGTACATGGATAGACAAGATGGATGTATAGATTCATATAAAGAGATGCATACAATAGCATGTATAGAGTGATATGGATAGCCAGAGATAAATGCGTTGATGGGTCGGAATATAGATAAATACATCGAAAAATGGGTAGAAATGAGACCTGCATTGAACGCGCGGCATAGAGACATGTATAGGCAAGCAGCAAAATAATGAGATATATACAAACACTGAGAAGCAAAAAAATAGAAGAATATAAATGTGTCGACATAGAAATGAACGTCGATAGAAAGAATGATAGAGGGTGAAGGAATGATACATGGAGATGCAGAGCTAGAGGTGGATATAGGTAGATGGAGATTCGTATCATATGTAAAGATTATTGGAGATGTACACAGAGTCAATGATGGAGCACGATGGAGACATGCAAACACAGGTTGACACGGACAGACATAGAGAGATTCATACAGTGAGATATAGAGTGCAAAGATGGAGATGGCGAAATAAGAGGTGGGTGGATACATAGAGATTGAAACATATAGACGTAGATTTTTATATATAGACAAGAGGAAGCATTTGTTGTCATTGAGGTGTTGAAAAGAGTGCAGGAAGATTCCATTCATGCTCTGCTGCAATGCTGATGAGAAGATGCATTCATAGACTGCTCTCAATGTCAGCATTGCTTATCTGGTAACTTGCTGCTCCAGACACATGGGCATGCACATTTGCACAAAAAGGAGGGCGAGGAGGATAAGCCCCAGGCTTGTGGTTATTGCACCCATTCTCAAACCTAGTTGGTAGTAATTTCAGCAGTGTATCACCCTTGCTATTGGTCTCTTTCAGTCCTCACCAGTTTCTAAGTACACCCACGTGTCATTGACGTCACACTCCATACATCTTTTGGTTGATTCTGTTTTTCGTTATTTATGATAGCTTTTGTCAATGCTTTGTTTTTAAACGTTATTGCTCAATAGTCACTTCATTCCACAGAAAATGTCATATAATGTTCCATATGACCCCAATATATGTTACTTTGATTATTATAGGAAATAGTTTTTAAATATATTTATGTTGCACACACACCCACCTGGATTGAAAATACCAATAAGTATCATATGTCGATCTTGGAATACTCTCCTGCCAGGACCTCCTTTAAGTAGTTCACTTTATTCACACTTAGCTTTGCCTGGTATACTCTGCTGCCAGGACCTCCTTTAAGTAGTTCACTTTATTCACACTTAGCTTTGCCTGGTATACTCTGCTGCCAGGTTTTTTAACATTTATTTCAGCTCCGTCTTTTCTGCCACACTGTTTTCCCCATGTGTACTTTCGAATGTGGCTACGGGTCTTGGGCCCTTTCTCATGTACTTCTTATCTTGTAATGAAATGTCTTATCTTGTGATCCAATGTCACAGGGGCCCTAATATTCTGTCTGCTCAGGCTTCACATTGTGTTTCCTTTGGTACGTGGTAAACCCTTCAAAGCACCCCAGTGGCTCCGTCCATCTGGGCGGGCTCAGCGGTTCTCAGTAGTGGCTTCAAGGTCCCTCGATCTCCCGAGTTGGTCTGCAGCTTGTCATCAGGTTTGCAGAGCACTTCATTCACTCGTCCGCCTCCACCACGCCTCCGGCGATCCTTGGCAGCTTCTTCTTCTCTATGCGTCTCGGTGGCAGTGCTTCGACCCATGAGCTTCTCTGAATGATGTTCGTCCAGATGTTCAGACCCGCATCGGAGGCAGTGAATCTCCTGCGCCGCCAGCCGCTGAACTCCCGGTCTCTCTCCTCAGCTGTCCTCACCACAGCCAGACAAGAAGACAAAGAACTCCATACTTCTTTTTCCGGCATGGTTTTAAACGGTTTCGGCCAATCGAATTCTTCCAGCTACTAGACTCATTAGGAGTAATCATCATTGCTCCTAGCCTCTTCCTCATCTCAGTTTTTGTTGTTAGCTGATATTGAGAGGTACTGTCAGGAAAATGGTCAGTGTTGAAGGGGATGATGGCAGTATGCCATTAGGGCATGAGGAATGAGGGAATATCCCTACAAGGAAAAGGGGGATATCATGTCTCACTTGAGGATGTCATGTCATTACCCTGAGGGTTGCATCCCCCATGTGGTCCTCCCTCAAATAGTTGGCCCCAGGATCAGGTAGCAGCTGCCATGGCCACACAAGGACAGGCTATTTCCGGGGGAGGGGTGATGACATCATCAGATTTATCGCAGTGGTAAGTGCAGTACTTGGCTGAAAAACCAGGACTGTCGGATGTCCGTCACCAGCAAGTCTGACCCTTTTGCATGCAAGAGCACTGTCTATGGATAGTTGTTTGAGATTCCAGGCCTGGCTAATAGCCAAGAACAAGAACTGTCTCTGATAATTGTAGTGTGCAGTTTTAACAAGGAACCCAAGTCCTACAAATGTATAAAGACTTGATATCTTACTGAATGTTGAACCACTAAACAACAGAGCAGAAGATCAAAGTAAATTCCCACATAGGAATGATAACAAGATCACAGCAAGGGGGGAACACAAGATAGACCTTATTCTCAACCTTTCGGATTTAGAAATTAACCAAAATCTTAGATCTGCACTTAATAAAGGTATTTCCTTTAGTTCCTCATGTCAAGCTGACTACTTTCAAACACAACTGGACATGTACAAATTCTGCAGACATTTAAAACTTAAAAAATTCTTTGAAGAAACACCTAGAAGAAACCCAGTAAGAACGGAACAAGTGACTCCATCTACTCTTTCAGTAGAGCTAGTAGAAAGTACTATTGGCCTTCTTAACTTGACAGGCGAGGAAGAGTACACTGCTACCAGATTTTTTGAAGAACAACAAATTGACACATTTCTATGTGAAGAAACATCACTTAAACCTAAATCAAAATGTATTCCAATGCTCAGCTCGGACAATGTGATTGATTTGTTCCACAAAGAAATCTGCAATGAATTGCGTTCAACCTATCTATCAAACAAAAAAGGCAAAATGCTTTACAATCTCACACATAGCAAAAAACGAGCAATCCAAGATCTAGCAAAAAATGAACTAATCATAACTAAAATGGCTAACAAAGGGGGAAAGTGGTATTGATGAACAGAGTCGACATATTCATGAAGGCAAAAAGCATCTAAATAATCAAGAGTGCTATCAAAAACTTCAAGATAACCCATTAAAAGAATTGGCTAAAGATTGCTATGAAATATGCAAAAACTGGCAAGATCAAGGATTATTGTTGGAAGAGGAATTCAACTACATGAACATCCAAGACCCAGTAATGGCTACAGTATATTTACACCCTAAAATCCATAAACAATACACAGAATTCCCTCCGTGTAACCATATAATCAATGGAAAAGGTTTGCTCTCCGAAAAGATATCACAATCCCGGGAGGATAGCTCAGCGGAAACGTACTCGCCTTCGAAGCAAGACAACACGAAGAAACACAGGTTCGATCAACGGGTCCGCACTTAGAAACCTCTGGGTATTTAAGCACATTATAAATATGCAACTAAGACAAAAAACAATTACGCAACTAAAAAAAACAAAAAAAAAATTCCTGTTTCAGCGCCTCGACACCCGTGGACTTTGTGAGCGCTTTAAAAATACAAACATTTTAAAAAACAATACATTGACTTTCATCTTCAACAATTGGCATCAAATTTGGCATCCGTGACACTAACCATGTCATCCAGCAATTGGACTCCTTTCCATGGCAAGACAATTACAGATTTGTCACACGGGATGTAGTCTCACTTTATACTAGTATCCAGCCTGAATTAGGAATTAAGAGCATGGAATTCTTCCTCAAAACCCAGTCTTATCTCAGAACAAAACAAAATGCTAATTCTTATGCTCAAATTTGCAATATGCAACAATATCTTCTGTTTTGAAAAACAAATCTATAGGCAAATTCAGGGTACCGCAATGGGCTCAAAATTTGTGCCACCCTATGCAAATCTATTTATGAGTTTCTTCGAGGTCAACCCTGCCTGGAAACACCCAGAATTGAACGACTCCAGAAACATTGCCTACTGGGGTTGTTATATTGATGATATCGTTATGATCTGAGAAGGAAACACACTAGAGCTTGCCAACTATGTTAATCACTTAAACAACAATCATTAAAACCTCAAGTTTACCATGAATGAAAGCGCTAACAAAATACAACTTCTGGATCTGGAACTCTATACTGAAAGTGATAAAATTTACACCAGCCTGTACTCTAAACCCACTGCTGGTAACAGTATCTTGCATGCAACCAGCAATCACCCCAGACACGTGATTGACAACATCCCCTATTGAGAAATTCTAAGGCTTAAAAGAAATTGCAGCACTCAAGCAAAATATAAAGCCAACACCGAAAAAACCATCAACAAATCCAGTCAATGAGGATGCACCCATCAAAAACTAAGAAAAGCTGTAGTAAAAGCAGATAATATCACAAAGGAATTTTTGCTAAAAGATAAACCCAAAATCAATACATTGGTAAAAACCACAAAATTCATCACAACCATCAGCTCATCAGCTCATAATATAAGGAACATTCTAAATACATGTTGGCACATCCTCAAAATTGATGATAATGTACGCAAACACCTGGACAAAACTCCATGTATATGTTATCGTAAGGCCCCAACTACCAAAAATATGATTAGCCCTAGCCTTCTAAAGCCACTGAAAACAAAAGACGTAAGCAGCATGCTTAACCTGGACCCAATCCTAGGGACATACAGGTGCAGGAACTGCAAACTTTGTCCACAAATAGCAAATTGAACAAAACATGTGAGTCTACCAAATGGAAAAGATAAACAAATTCTGCAGTTTCTAAATTGTAACAGCATGTTTGTGGTGTGTGGAAGTAAATGCATCTATAATAACGTCTATATAGGAAGTACAATCCTTGAACATCGATGAGCAAGAAGGAACCATGACTTGAGATACCCCACGGCAACGCATTTTTGCATGGAACATTCCGAATCTTCAGTAGAACAAGTGAAAGTCTATGGACTGGAACATATTAAGGAACCACCTAGGGGTGGTAACAAAGAACTTTTACTGAGACAGAAAGAAGCGAAGTGGATCTGCCTGATGGACACTTGTGATACTGGTCTGAATTGAGATAACGAGATGCACAATTGGCTTAAACCTAACTAAAAGCCTCAAAAAATGGATTGATCACCTGTAAAACACACCATGTTGGTGTAAATGGTTCAGAGCTTAAGAGCTTTAGTAAGACTTTTTTACTGTAAGTAAACCATATAAATGTTTATATCACAAAAACAGGAAGATCAAGTGTGTATCTTAAGATGTATCCTTAACACGTCATAATCCAGTAGAGAGTGGCACTTAATATAAGCAACCAGAATTATACACATCATTTTTCTTTGATTGATCCATATAAGAAGACCTATCAACACATCTAAGAAAGGTATCATTGGTAAACAGTGTCCCCTAACAAAGAAAAAGTTATTACACTAACCATGTTTTCAAACAAAAACTTGGCTCTTGAATTAGAAAACAAGGTGAGATTATGTTTTCATAATAACAAATGTTTCTGAGCCTTAGAAATGGTTACGCTTTCAAATGCAGGGCATGCACTTGATAACTATTCACAATAATTATAGCAAGAAGTTCAAGAGTACACTTGAAAGCTGTAAAAAATGAAATCATGGCTTCAAAATGGCCGCCGTGTGGTGGCGTGATGATGCCATAATGCTAACGCCTGTGGGTGTGATGACATCATCACTGCGGCGCTGGGCACCATAAAAACTCACCCAAACTCAGTTTTGATTCGTGCAACGGATCGGCTGAATAGCAATGAGGGCAATTGAATCCCCAGATTACTAGCTACGTAAAACACATACTGAAACCCTGCATCCCTTACAGTGTTCATTTTGTTCCACAAATGAACTAGTCATTTAAGGGGTAAGAGGAATTTCAATCCCTTTCTTTTTGCCCTTTCGAGCCATTTAAAAAATCCTAAACTGCAAGCTAAAAAATCCCATCAATTGGATAAAGCTTGCAACTCAAACGAAAATAAGGCAGATGTAACTGACAAATAAAAAAGCTTTTGTTTTTGAAGTGCACCTTAAAAGTATCCCAAGGTGAGTGGTTAAATTAGCCCTATGAATAATGGACTGACTTTCCAAAAACTTCAAAATGTTATTTCTATGTATTGTCTATTGATGATGTTCTGTTTATTTATAAGGAATGTAAACACATTACACCATCATTTATTCTATTATTCACACAGATACTCTCCTGATGAGCCTTCTCAAAGTAAGAAGGTGAAACACGTGTAGAGAGTTATGAGAATTATTGTGAGCTATTAATGGAAACTGTGAGAGTCACAAATGGAAATTATGGAATAAATTACACTTGCAAAATATTGACTGTGTAAACTGATCATTTTGGATTTTGCTTTGGAGAAATGAACCTAAAAATTGATACTATAAAAAAAGAAGGAAAATATAAATATTGGTAAAAACATCTTTTGAATCAGTTGGCGCAGTAAGGATAACACCAATTGTAAGAAAGATTTCACTTCTATTCCTGCAGTCACAATAGAGGTCCAGACAACTGACACCAAAAACATAAGGAGTTGAATTAGCCAACATAGAGGTTCTTTGACTGTACCAATTGCAAAAAAATGACATTCCCAGCTGCTACTTTTCCAAGAATGGGTTGTGCGGACCACGAAAAAAGTGTAATGGTCATACACACAACTACCCTTGATGGGTTGACTACTCGAGTAAACTTCACTAACGGCTGTCCACACATCTTCTTATGTGTCCTTTAGTCACATGTAATCATTTGTATAATCTGTAGCAGGCAGCTGTCAAATACAAGGTATTTTGGTTCACTCAATAGCCAATCGTTCCACAATATAGTGATCTGAGATTCGATGGTGATGGAAAAAATCCTCTGCACTACCCCATGTGAAGTCAAGGTCATGCACATATTCACCAATTAATTCCGAAGATGCTTCTGTGATTTCAATCTGTGACATTTCTGGATTGTCAGAATGTATTGGGGAAACAGGGAACATTATGTTATTCCTTGACAGAAATAGTTTCAAAGGCGTGGATTGTGTCAGAGGATCAGAAAGTAATGATGAAACATCTTCTGTGTTGTTGCTCAGTACTGGTGGACGTTGTGTGCTTTAACAATGATCCATTGTTACTTCCCATAGCTCAGTGGTGATATTCAGTTCAAATTTTGGCACACTGCACATCAGCATCCCGATTCTGAACCTTTTTGCGAGCATTCGCAACCTCAAACAGGAGTTGCACCTAAGGGGCATCATTTTGGCAAGTGACATCCTTTGTTGGTGCTGGGGTTTGAGTCTTCCTGCTCATCTTCTTCCTAGGCCTCTCGTACATTAAAAAAACATTATTTGTTTCATACTTACAGAACATATCTGATACCAATAAAAGAAATTACAAATCACCACTTTGCAAAAAAAGTAAAAGCCTGGACCATATTTACCCTGGTTTTCAGAGTGTGTTTTGATACTGTCAATCTTGATATGCCTAGTTCACCCCCAACTGTAACAAAAAGTTGTAAACAACCATACATCTTTTCTATGGCAAGACACATAAATGAAATTACAAGTAGACTGCTTCACTTTGAAAAATACTTTACACACAATAAACAGAAAATTAAAAGTCAAATGGATGATAAATGATGACTATTAGTATTATTTGTATACCTGTGGTCCATTTGTCTCTTCCATCTCGACCTCTTCAGTTGTAGACTCCTTGTACATAACACATGTAATAAAGATGGGATACTAATTAAATAATGTAATGTTAACTTTTTTGGTAACAAAGATTACATCTTGATAAGTTACCTTGTATGATTCTCGAATTTCAACAAGTTATCCAAATGCCAAAGAAAAGGGAAATATATTGACAAAGAAACACCTTTTTTTAATAGAACAAAACATGCATTTTTTTTAAAGAGAAAGTCAGACATTATAAGTAACAAAACATTTTAACAATAACTGATTTTGAAATGTATCATAGAACTGCCCTTGTGTCACAAGGATGGGAATTAGTGTTAGTTGGCACTATACTGTCATCCATCAAAATGAAAGAGAAATAATTATTGACAGCAAAAATATGTTGTATATAATGATGGTTTTCAATTTTTGCACTTTAGTTGGCCAGCGATAGTATATTAATGCATACATTTAGAGAATAAAAGATTCCATGTAATTAATCGACAATCATAGTTTTTGGAATGGATTACATTCAATGTTGAATGTAAGAAGTTGAATGACACTTCCACATTGATGACTGCATGCACTCAGATGTTTCCACGTAGTAAAAACATTTTCAGGTATGTTATTACTTGGAAACAACATATAATTAATCAACAATCATTAATATAATTCAATAAAGTATCACGGGCCATACCTCATCCTCCTGACCGGTTGAAATAGAAGAAGAGGATGTTGCCTCAGTACCGTCATCCACCTGAATATATATTTTTTTATTTTTTACAATTATATTGTTCTAGGAGGAGTTTAGCTATATACATTAAAAAGACTAAATACTGTGGTAAGATTCAACATTCTAATAATTATCAATGACAATTATAATTTGAGCTTGGCCTTCTAAATTTATAGTTGCAGATAAATGTAGAATTGAAAAAAAGTATTACTTGAAAAGGAAGTGAGCTTGATGTTGATTCCAGAAAGCTTGTCGATCATGAAGCTTGCTCCTTTATTCAATTTATATATTAATAACAACGGTCAATAGAAAAGATATATTAGTCATAATGAATAGTGAATTTAATACACTATAAATCAGTAGACGAGCATGTCAGTAGGGCTCAACGTTTGGATATTTGAGGTGTATGTCATCATAATAGAAAAGTTGACAATAACATTTCTATACCAATATTATACAAAAACTCCAATCCATTCATCCCATTACCCATTGCACACAAGTTCATTAAATGGTGTGATAATTCTTTGTACATATAAATATACACACAAATGTGTTTATATAAACATGTATTAATAATTTATGTTCACTACTGTCCAGACTCAGTGTGTGTTGAAATACAGTTGGGACAGCATTGGGAAGTAATTTACAAGTGAGTCTGGGACGATGCTTTTTAGTGTACTTTGATAGTTCTTACGTCTCTATTGAGAAGTGCATGCTGCAGATGCAGAATCAATTACTCCTCACTTCATCCTTGGTTCTGCTGTCACTCTCGGATACTGAAAATCCACAATTGACCAACCATGACATATGCTTGGGGAAAATATGTATAACTGTACCAGGAGTTTTATTGTGGCTGAAATTAGGGTACCCAAAAACAATACATGAAGACATTGTGTTATGCTCAGGAAGATCTAATTAAAATATATAACGTATGACAGTGATTAATTTACCAATAAAAATCTTGCAAAGACAAAGAGCTTTAAAATTTGGTAATTGTCTAGTAAGCTAGTCTGACCTGCAAGGCTAACCACCAACTTACACATACAGAAAACACACAGACACAAAGGAAGAAGAAACTCGAATGTTGTCTGATCAGAAAGAGCTTATTCATGCTTATCGCGGAAAGAGGCGTCTCGACATTGCCATGGAGACATGTCAATAGATTGCGCATAGAGGACGGGTGTAAGCACCTAATGATGTCCACATGAGGGGCAGTTGATCTGATCTACTGCCGCGGGGCACCTGAATTTAGGTCAATGGATCAACGGATGCGATTATCACAAAGATGGTGGCTGCCGACCCATGAGTTTCGCACATCGTAGTTTCGACTATCTTGCGTGATCTGAATGACACAGGGCCCAGTAAGATTGTTGTTGTCATCCCTATGTTTCACCTTGCTTGTCTTGTCATGCCCAGAAACACTTGTTTACAGGCGTGTTGCAATTAACACGGAGGGGACTACATTTAGAGCCCAAGAGGAAGCAGAACGTTCACAAAAGCAAATAAAAGTCACTTTGGCATGCAACAGTAAAGAAAGAAAACAGAGGGGAGATAAACAAGATCTTCAGATTAAAAGTGATGATAATGATAAAATGGGGAAGGATTGCAGGTGCGTTGAATCGGAATCATAGCAGCTAATGTCAACTAAATCCCCAAGAACCATCAGTGATGATGGGTTCCTGGAATAACAGAGGCTTCACCCATCTGTTCCATAATACAGCACAATCAGTAAAGTCCCTGGATATACTCTGTTTACAGGAGACATGGCTATGCTCTCTGCCATGTGTTGAAGAGTATGAAATTACATTCAATTCCGCAAGGGTCGCTTATGGCTGGCTTGATTACCTTAATCAAAATCAAAAGTGGTTGCCGAATACTTAATACTCAGAATCCTTCTCCGTACATCCAAGTTAACTCAATTGAAGCTCTGGCCGGGATAAGAACTAGCAGTGAAAAATGTCACATTGTGAATGGATATTGGCAATATGGGGCAGTTGGAGGGCTGGCTTTTGTTAATGAAATATGTGAAATAATGGACAACATAAAGTCCACAGAGTCGAATCCAAACACCATTTTATGTGGAGATTTAAATATGGAGTGTATTGAGCTAGAGCCTGCCAACACAAACAAAGGAAAACAAATCTTAAATAAAACTAAAGCCTTCTGGACGCAAGAAATGGAAACTTGTACTAAATGGGAAAACGCCTGACGTATTCTGCCACGGGCAACGTGGAGACGAGGTGTCTACAAATCCGTACTTGACTATTTCCTTGTCTCAGAAAAAAATGGCCCAAAAAAGTGAGCAGGCTCAGTGTTTTCAATATGCCCCCAAAGTGACCATAACCTGGTGGAGATCACCTTCACGGGAATAGCATCTACATCCTTGGAAAATTGGAACCATGCTGTCAGCATACAGCCAGGCAGAAATAGATTGAGACTAGATTCAACCAAGATTAATATCATCACGAGATCCCCGGAGAGTGTCTCAAACTCAAATGTTTGTGACAAAATTGAGTATTGCACCTTGCTTGAACAATACACAGAAACCTCCCGGGGAATGACCAAGACGAAATTTTAAAAAAGCATGTTTATGATATGGAGATTGTGAAAAAGAAACAAGAACTCAGAAAAACCATCAGAGCTCTTGTGCAGTCAAATAACACAAATCGCTTTGCTGAGAAAAAGAAAGCCAAAATGAAGTATAAAAATTGGATAACCTCGCACAAATCAATAATGGAACAGCGAGATGCAGAATTGATTATGGATACCATGTACCAGAAAAATTCACTGGAATTTTGGTCAATCATGAACAATTTAGATGCCTCACAGCAAGCCATAGCATGCAATATGGTAGCAGAAGCTCAATGGGTTACTCACTATACCAACATATTCATACAGAAAGGGTCCATTAAAGGTTCCATTAAAGAACCAGACTTGCCCCAGTTACAACAGTGGAGCAATGACATTAGCGAAGAGGACATTCTGAACAGCATCATGCAAATTAGAGCCAGACGTGGTCACTAATATAATGTTAAAACAGCACCCTAATGAATGGGCAAAGTTCTGTTACATACTGTTCAGGAGCATATCGAAAGATCAAGTGATACCAACATCGTGGAAGAGCACCATTGTTGTACCTATTTTTAAAAAGGGTATAAGATCGGAGCCCAAAAAACTATAGGCCAATCGCTCTCCTAGACGTGGTAGAAAAAATCTTCGCCACACAACTACGACGACAACTGGCAGACTGGATAAAAACATATCGTAATTTTTGACCTGCAACAAACAGGTTTTGTCAAGGGGGTGGGCTGGGGGTGACGACTTAGTTCTTCTGGACGTAAACCAAATTAGCCTTTGGCGAAAACTGTCTGCCCTAGAGAAATATGTGGAGGGCAATGGATTAAGGGTTAATCTGGACAAATCAGAAATTCTAGTGCTACAGAATTTGAAGGGAAAAGGTTCAGTGAATAAAAAACAATATCACTGGAAGCTCAACAACGAGTCTATATAATGTGTTAATAAGATACAATATTTAGGCATGACAATTAATTCTAACATCAATGATGATCCCTTTGTACAGACAACCAGGGCAAAATGTAAACAGAAAATTTGGCAAGTTTGCACTGAAACCTGTGGTTGAATTTTACAATGCAAAGGTTGTCCCATCCTTGATTCATGGAGCCGAAACCACCTTGGGGTGCTCGCATTGAACATGGGCTGCGTGTCAAAACGTCTTCTGGCAAAAGATTTTACAGTTGCAAACAGGACGCCATCCGCGTGTAATACGTATGAACTTGGTCTTATATCCATGATCGCAAGAATAACTTGGAACACGCTTAATCTGTATTGGAAATTGATCTGCACAGACACTCCGCTACAATTCAATACACTAAAGGTAGTGGGTGGCGGCAAGAAAGAAACACAGTTGTGTAATTCGGTGGAACGCGTTGGAGATAATAAAACAATTTAATGTGAATAACATCACTCTTAAAGGCAATCCAAATTTTGTCCAAAGATAACGGTGGCAGCAAGATTGGGTAGAAACCTTGGAGAAGAGAACCCACCATAAATGTATGCAACTTGCTGTGCCGGAATCCAAGGCTTATAACAATCTACAAAACTATTTGAAAAAGTTTCCCGATAAAAATCATAGATTACTCTTCATGAAGTTCCGCTTAAAACTGTTTGAAACAAAAGAAAGACACAATTTCAGATCAAAGACTATGGGCCTCATTATAATGTTGGCAGTTATGGTATGAACGGTACCAGTAAGGCACTGGCACTGTTCATACCGTTTAGGGCACGACACAACTGCAATGTGATTTGGTTACAGCCTAAAATGTCTGATTTCCAAAAGCACAGGAGAAAACCATAATCTGTTTTTGGTTAAAACCACTGTGGTTCAGGGCAGGAATATGTTTTAAAAGAAAGGAGAGATACTGTTGAATACTGTCGTGCCCTAATTTCTCGTGTTGCAAAGTATATAGAGTAAGGGCATCTCCCTGCCAACTCTCACCCTGCCCACCCCAGTTTGGTGAACACCGTTCATACCGTACCGCCGAATTACGAGTTCTGCTCGTGGGTGCCTGAGACCTGGTGGCTGTGCTGCACCCGCGAGCAGAACTCGTGATTGCACCTGAACCGGCAACCATACCCCCCACCCCCATTCTGCCCTACGGGAGCCCAGCAATACCGCCACCCGCGAATGGCCCGGTTATTGCCCCATCGTGGGTGGCAGTACCTGTAGCGAGTTTGGCGGTAGCCGTGCCTGTAAAACTCGTAATGAGGCCCAATGTCTTGTGACCAAAAATGTAGATTTTGTTCTAACACCAATGAAACATCAAAGCACTTGATTTTATTTTGTGTAGGGCTGAAGACCTTAAGAACAAAACATCTTGCCCACAAATCACAAAAAGAGCGCTCCTGTGTGGAGAGGAATGGTGGACTCTAATGGCAGAAGGAAGTAATAAAACATTGACATTTGCACTTTCCTTCTATCTGGAAGCAGTAAATAAGCTATTGCAAGAGAGGTCAAGCAACTCATTGAGGACGAGACACAGTGATGATAAAAACTCTGCAATGGCTTAATGGGAAAAAATGTTGTTGGATGGTCATATGTAGCTTTTTGCTTCTCTTTTTAAAAAGTGTGTAATAAACTGTATTAAATAAAAAATAAAAAATAAAAAATAAAAAAATCGAAGATAAAATGCATTAGGAAAAATATTGAATGATCGATATATATTCTAAAAACACATGCTCTGTCCATTGGGGCAATAGAAATCCTGAGAGAACTTCTGCTTTAATTGTGGGTTTTCAGCCTCAGCGTGATGGAGTCTGAGCAGAGAGAAACCACCTTTTTTCCAGTATATTAAGGCATTAGCTCCGGCTGTGTCCTTGCACCTCATCGTTCTGTTTCTCAGCGACTTGGCAGAGCAGATCTCAGACCTGACGGCCAATGCACGGCGCCTCAGTGGTGATAGGACAGGCGTGCTGCTTCATGCAGACGATGCAGCCCTCATCTCAAGAACCTCGCACACCTTGAACAACAGTGATCTTTCTTCTGTGAGCTGTCTATGCAAAACACTACCAAAAACTAAATATGAGGTCTGAGGCCCTAAGAAGAATGCCTGCCTGAATGGCGAGGAGATTGAGGAACTCGATTTCTTAGGCCTGCGATTTCATTGGGACGTCAGCAGCCGGAAGTACCACATTGTAAGAAGTAAAGAATTAGCCTGATTTTGACCCGCAGCAGCTTTTGCACATAAATATTTTCAACTCCTTTGGAAATAAAGTAGTTAAAACATCAATTGTAGTGTAAAAGAAGCAAGACATTACTGCCATGTCACATGTAGCAGAATTATGGAGTCAATGTGATGCTGTCAAATTATATCTAATGGAAAACATAAATATTTCAAAAAGATACTAGGTCTAGTGTCCTAAATGGCTTAATTCACTTTCCTCGATTCTTATTGAGTCCAAGTCATTGTGCTTCTCTTAAATCCGTAGAGTCTTGGATACACCGCTGGCTAAACCCAAATCTGAGTAGGTGGAATGATGGGTTAGTGGGTGTTTTGAAACTCGCAGGAAGTACTTCCCTACCTTGGATCAGACTTTGTATTGTATTGATATTTTATTTGTATCACACTCGTACACGAGTGTTTCATGTGAGGGATTTGGCAAAATCACTAAACAGAGGCATTTGGGAAACACCATTGAATAGGAGCCACCGCACTGGGTGTCTGTGCAGGGACGCAGGTGCTTCTTGAGTTCTGCTCGTGTTGTGTCAGCGCTGTTGCGCAGTGTAGATGTCATCACTGAGTA
The DNA here is from genome assembly GCF_040938575.1 of Ambystoma mexicanum. Taxonomy (NCBI): domain Eukaryota; kingdom Metazoa; phylum Chordata; class Amphibia; order Caudata; family Ambystomatidae; genus Ambystoma; species Ambystoma mexicanum. Next base: position 1,477,554,708 of record NC_090934.1, read on the forward strand.
TGTAGGGCAGGCAAGTAATTATGGTGATGTGACATACTGTGCCTTCAGGTAGTAATACCATCTCAGAACAGTCCATCAGGTTACCATAATAATGTATAGGGGTCCTAGGTACCTAATAAGCATCGTAACGGTTCAATGAAATGAGCAAGCTACTGTTTGAAAACAAAGAAAAACATCCACCAGACATAGAAGAAAGACTTCAGTCCAGCTCAGTGGACAGAAGTATTTTTACTATGTCTGCAAACAATGGTATGCATGCAAAACACATTGTGGACAAACAAGAAAAAGAACAGTCATGCAGCACAAAAGTGTCTCACACAACAATGCACCAAGCAGCATGAAAACAAAACGCATTCTTCAAAGCAACATCCAGCATCTCTCCCCCCAACCGAAACAGTTCCACTGGCTCCTCAAAATGGCTGCTGCTCTAACAAAGCTTTCATCCGGATCCACTCATTCAGCATTAAGGATCATCTGACTGTCACCATTGCATTTTTGTCAGAGAACTAAAACTCTCAATAAGTAGACCTAAATCAGTATGCCGCCCCTTCTTTGTGGTATGTCTTTAAAACTCCCACTTTGGCGACACATGTATTGCACTGCATCCTAGTTTTACGTGGTTATGACGTTGTGGAAGGCATGGGATTAGGTTGTGATGGGATTGTGTATGGTTGTCACGTGGTTCTGATACGGATGTGATGTAATTGGTCTTTCTTAGTAGTCCGGAATGTGGATGGGATAAGGGTGCGGTTGGGAGGCTGCCTTGAGGGGGATAATGTTGTGATATGGCGGTGGTGGAATTGTGCTTGAGGTGTGCTTGTGGAAGGATCCCTGTATCTATTTCTGATGCACATTGGGATGTGGCTGTTATGTGAATGAAGGAATAGTGGGATTATTGAACTGATATGATGTGGTTGTGATGAAGATGCAAATGTGGTAGTTATGAGTTGGGATTTGGATGTAGTGGAGATGAGTTTCGGATGTCGTTGCGATGCGGTTGGCTTGAGGATGTGGTTGTGATGTGGAAGAGATGAGGTTGTGATGTGAATCAGGTTGTTGCAGAGATGTGGATTTCAAGTGGCTGTTCTGATTTAAGGTATGATGATTGTGGTTATCGGTGCTTGTGACGTTTTAATGTGGGTATTTTTGAGTGTGGTGGTACATGTGGCTGTGATGTGATTAATGGGGCTATTGTGAGAATGAGATGTGGACGTGATCCAGAAGAGGTTGTGATGTAGATGTGAAGAGGATGTGAAATGGGCACTAAGCCACTCAGGAGAGGATAAAAGGTTGAACTTGTTTTTTTTTCAAAATTAAAATAAGAAGCAAATCACAACACACATCGGAACTGTCCAACAATGTTGCTTTGTGTAGGCATACGCTAGACATTTTCCAGGCACTGCCATAATGTTACTATCGGGCTATAAAATGGAAACCATTGCTAACTAAGTATATGAGCATTTAATGGCAGTGTCTGGCAAATTCCTATACAAGAGCCAAAGTGCTTGGCTTTACCATGGTTTGTTTTTAACAGGAATTTAGTGTACGAAATAGATCGATGCAAGAACGACTTGGTTAAAATGGACGAAACAGCGGTCGGACTGCAAAGTTCATTGAGGGCCCTGGATGAGTATGTGACAGCTAATTATTTATCAATAAACATCGATAAAACAAATGTCTTTATATTAAAGCCTAAAAATGCGAGGAGATGTCCGTTGAAATGGAAGGTCTTTGGGAAACATTTGGAGGTGGTACACGAATATCGCTATTTGGGAATGAGTACTAGCATTAGTACCAAAGAGATCCCTTTTTTGGAGGACATTAGAAGAAAGATGAGTCGCATCGGCACAGGCTTTCATAATACATACAAAATTTGGTCAATTCTCTTGTGAGGCCTTAATCATCTTTTACAAGCAAAAGGCAACCCCGACAATTATATACGGGACAGAAACAAAAATGACTACCTGTATACCTGATTGGAAGAAATTGGTGGGACTATTTTGGAGGAAGGTGTTGTCCCTACCCAACTGTGTCCCGGTGCAGATAGTACGCTTTGAGCTGGGTTTGCTGTCTCTCGATATTATGTATAAATGGTGGCTTAGCCTATACAGGAAATGCTTGATGTGTAATTCAGAGCAGAATTCAATGCTACCAAGGATTGCTCCTATAATCACTTCTCAGGATGATCGCTCGCTCAGGATCTGGAAGCGATCCTGTATTGAAAACATGAGATTAGCAACTATTGAACTTAAGCTTTTAATTGAAAACCCGGACAGAGCGAAACTTAAGTTGTGGTAGTACGACTGGAGGCTGACCTGGGAAGAGTGCAATAAGTATGACATTTTTAAGAGGGAGCATTTTTTTTTAGAGTCAATGAATAAACCACAGATATATTTGACAAAGTTCCCAGACCCAAAGATAAGGGTTGTGTTTTTAAGGCAGCGTATTAATCTGTGGCCGATCAGAGAAGTCCCAGGTATTAGGTCGAAATGTACCATGGAACAGAAGCATTGTAGATTTTGTAAGAATGTGGATGTACTAGAGTCCCTGAAGCATTTACTATTAATGTGTCCTCAGCTGCTCCCGCAATGCAAATTGTTTTTGCAAAATGTTTTTAAGGAGCGTCTATGGGAAATTATTTTTACTGGTGAAAGGCAGGAAGTGATTTTAGCAGTAATTCAATATTTGTTATTTTTAGATATTTTAGACGAGAAGAATTCTGATTGAAATCGGATAATGTAATTTTTGGTGTTGGATTTGAACATCTGGGAGTGTGACATTACTGGTTAAAATGTAAAGAAACCTGCGTGCATAGGCTCTTTTTTTCTATTTCGTTCTCGTTTTAGCTTATTGTGGTATTCGTATGGAGTGTTTTGTTTATCCATGCTCTGCTGTGTAATGTAGTGGGGCAATTATTGACTAGAGAGCATGTTCAGGCTCTGCCCCCCTGCCTTCCTCAGAAGAAACATTTTAAGATAAGAAAGGACACATTTGAGACTGCACTTTAAATTTTCCTGGAAATACAACTGGCCCAAACAATAGTTATTTTGTGCAATACAAGTAGGGAACAGACAGTGCATTCGCTTGCACAATTAGTTTGTTTTAAAATAGAATGGATTAGGTGACAAGAAGACGTGTACACAAGATAGGGACTCACTACACAAGTTGGGCAGACAATTGTAGGCAGAAAAAGGTTGCTGCTACCCTTAGGAAGGGAAATCATGTGACAGGCATGCACCAGGAAATCGGTAGACAGCAAAGTAAATGTGTTCTGCAGAGGAAAAATGTGCCATTTTAAATTGCACCAGCACAGCAGAGAATGAAGCTCTGTAGCTTTAAAGAGAGGCCTCGCAGCTAAGCATGCTATTTGAGACAAATACATTTAATTCAGGACATGCTGCAGTGGCTGGATGGTAGCTGCGTCAAAGGAATGTCAAGGCCCATGACTCCATAGCGGAGGGTTACATAACGGAACAAGATACCATTGGGAGCATTCAACTGTTAAGGTAAATCAAGTTACGACAACACAGCAGACTATTTGAAGTCCATGGGATGAACTGAACATCTTAGGAAATTTCCTAAGTGGCAAACAGATTAATGTCTCAGTGAGCAGCTAGGCATGACAGAGAAACGTGGATGCGGCTAAAAGGACAAATAATTACCGCGCACATGGTGAAAGCAGCACGACTCATAATAACAGTATTCATAAATGTGTCAAGAACAGAATGGCGCGGTTACTGCTGCAAGAATAGGGAGGGCCGGAATTACTGGAAGTTGGTCCTTGAAACTCAGAGGCATCGTGGCAGAGATAACATGGGCTGTTTTATTTAATTAAGAACAAAGGCGATCTGCTTGTCCTCTCCTCTCATCTACATACACATGTCATCATGCTGCCAGTTCACCAAGAGTGTGACCGCATGTTAACTGATAAGCATATGTCCTTTTCACAGCAGAAGTCATTTTCAGCCTACCAATAATATTCAAGCGTGATGATGTGGCACATTTTATGAGCTGCTTAATGGGTGGGATCTTAGATAAAGAGTTATCCAATCATTATTGTAGACATATAGAATTATATATGTAGCTTATTAGAGGGAACCAATGACCAGGGGTGATAGGTTTTCATAACTTAGTGCTCATGATGACATCAGAATGACTATATAAACTGCTGTTTCCTGTTGAAATGTTGTAGAAAATCTTGAGTGAGAGCCTGGCTGTTGATTTTGTTATTCCCCCAGCTTTACATTGCTAATAAAGCTGGGTTACCTTGCATACCACAATCCACTCTGTGTTCTCTTTATTGGCAAATACCAGTTAGAGGGCTATATTGGTTTTTGGGACCTCTGATTTTCATCTGGTAGCAGAGTACGGTTGGAGTTTTGTGGACTTTGGGGTGCCCCCGCCACCCTCCTTTATGGACATGGAATCGGTCAGGAGAACCGATTTTGTTTTGTTGTGCACAACTTAACAGGAGGACAGCAGGAGACTGCTTTGGAGTGGAATCCTGCCTGGTCTTCCACCGCCCTCTGGAAGCAACGGGAGAAGCTGGCAAAATGAGGTTACCCCAGTGCCCATAATCCTCAAAGGTCCACGGAAAGTGAGAATGCTATGTGCATGGTAAAGTTTGGGGGTTGGGAGATATATTGTATGGTATTTAAGAAACAGTGAAATTGATAAAGGCTATCCCTAGACAAGGTCTTGAAAGGCTGTGCCGTAGGGCCTCTGAGGGCCCAACCTTCTTTTGAGGGTAGAGTTAAAGAGATAAGGAGATAAGGATACCCCAGGGCAAAAGAAAGAAACCGGAAGACAGTTGTATTTTATTGTGTTGGATTGTGTTTTAATTGATTAAATTGTTGCTTGCCGGCATTGTGTTGTAAGGCAGGTCCTGGAATTGTGTTTTTCTTTGTGTTTTGAGCGTAACAGATACTATTGTCTGGTAGAGGTGGAGGGGGTTGAACATTTAGATTGTTAGCAGATTTTGTTGTTGTGACCCAGAGGTAGGATTTGGATATTTGGGCGTGGCCCCGGACAATGAAAACTGATTTAATAGGTGGTGTATATTTGAATTGTGGAGGAGGTGCGAGAGAATTGTGAATAATATTTCTGTTCTGATTATTGGTAAGCTGACCACTATTTGTATTGTTTATTCTGTGTAAGTGCCAAGCTGCGCGCTGCTTAAAAGTTGTCACCATGTCAGATACCCCAATAACTCACATATGCAAAGCACCCCCTAGATATAGTACTAAAATCAATAAGTAGCATGCTGAGTGGGTGAAAGAAACTGCTGGAAAGATGTACATGTCATGGCCACAAGAAGGCACTCACTCGAAAGATGTACTTCAACACATGTGCACATACTTACACGCCATACACAAGGGCAGGAAGTTTAAGAACAGTCTAGGTATATTAGAGCTCGGGAAGGCCTTCGAGGAAGAGACAGAGGGGCCTAAGAAGGAATGGATGCTTAATATGCGTGAGGGGGAGCGCGAGCAGCCCACAGCACTGCCTCCTCCTCCCTCTGAGGAGAGCGCTCGCACACCACCAACAGCCCTGCCATCACCAGCTGAGGCAGGCGTCCACACACAACTCACAGTACCGCCTCCGCATGAGGAGAGCACACCAGCCCCGACCATCCCAGGATACACCCGCTACAAGCAGCAGCTGTAGGATATAGTAATCCCAGGTATGAATCCCCTGATGAGGAAAGTGGTGATAGTAAGAGGAGGGCGTGATTGGTTAAAGGAATGCGCCATGAGTGCCATTGGAGAATGAAGCACGGCACAGCTCAGAGACACAGTTAAGGGATGAGGAAGAGTATAGAGGGCTACACAGCTTAGAAAAGCATCTAAGAGCAGCTAAGGAAGAGCTCCATAGAGTGAGAGGCATGGCGAAAGATGGTCACAGGGCGAAAAGCGTTCCCCTATGTAATGGAGATAGTGCCGAGACTATGATGTAACCAGAGAAATGGATAGGAGGAAAGATATTGTTGAAACTCGATGGGAAAGGCACAGAAAATATTTATGTAACGGTAGTAGAGTATTGAGAAATGAAGGAAAAAGCTAGGGAGGAAGAAGCAGGAAGAGATAGAGCTAAATGTGCAAAGGGAGAGAGAGAGGGAACAGAGAGAAGCAGCAGAGAAGATGCAGAGAGAGGAACAGGAAAGACAAAAAGGAAAATGAGGTAGGAGAAAGGGATGAATATGTAAAAGAGGCTAAATGAGAAGAGCAGGAGAATGGCAAGAAATTTAATGGAAGGAGATGACTAAAAATACAATGCCAGAGATGTGGGGAGAAGAGAGTGGGACAATAAACCCAGAGACTAGGGGCAGAGATGTGTTGCCAGAGACAATGAGTCGAACATATGTAAGGGAGCCTGTTAAGGGAGTGAGTTTTGATCTCATACTTGAGGATGACGAGAGTGGAGAAAGTGACAGAGAGACAGATCGAGTAGACATTGATGATGAAGAGTGGGGAGAGGAGGCGGCGTAAGCCCCACACATGGATACCACAGACCAGGTGTAGAAGAGAGAGCAGATTTGCTGGGGCCAAACTTAAGCCTATATCCACCACTCACATCAGTATTGCCCATAAATGGAGACCATAAATCACCATATGTCTGAAGAAAATTGCCAGAACGCCAGCGACACCGTGTAGCTGAGACAATGAAAATGAGAACTTGTGCAGCATCATCTTAGCGGAGGAAAGGGATAGCACAATTCCCACTGCTCCACAAAGGATTAGGGCAGCCCCACTATACTCCATGGAATCAGAAAGATAACTTGATGGATAAGCTGCCATCACTGACAGCAGGGGTGGGCAGATAGATCTACAAGCTAGAGAGAGACACCTGGGATAGCATTAGCTATAGGTGACATGAAAAGCCTATTTGCATCCATATTGGGTGACCAGGCAGAGGACGTGTGGAAGCGAGCAGGCTATTTTGCAGTGACAGAACATAACACAGCTAAATATGACAGATCATCATTCAATAATTGTAGAGCTAATATATGGAAGGCACTGAAGGTGCTATTTACAGATCAATCTGACATGAGCGCCATAATGACTAGGATGGGGCCTACTGAGGACCCTGCTGCCTATATTCAAGACATTAAAGAACGTTGCCGTTTGGAAACTAAAGACCATTGGGATAAAAATATGTCAGTATACAGAGGTACCAGAACAAATAACACTGGCTAAAAAAGTAACATCATTAATGGAAGAAGATTTGGCAAGGGTACCCGGCGCACTATGGACAACCAGTCCATTTGATATGGGGTTTTTAAAATGGATTGGAGTAAAAATAAAATTAAAGAAAGGGGCAATTTTACCTCGAGTGAAACAGTATCCAATGTACAAGGAAGCAGATAAGGATATTTATGAAACAATGCATGCGCTCATGAAGCAGGGAGTGATAGTGCCATCAGAGTCTCCTTGCAACACTGCTGTATACCCAGTGAAAGCATCTCAGGGAGGGTCCTGGAGATTCAGACAAGATGTGCGCCCCTTGAATAACATTGTTGAGCCTCAATATCAAGTGTTACCTAATCATGCCACAGTATTGTGTAATATACCTCCGATGGCCAAACATTTCAAAGTGATTGAGCTGAAAAATGCATTTTTTCAGTATACCCCATCATAAAGATTCACTGTATTTAACCACATTCACCTATAGAGGAGTTAGACAGGAACATTGTCATCAACCACAGGGGTACTGTGAATCCCCCAGTGTGTTTAACAGGGTGCTGCAGATGGATTTGGGAAACATGCAAACTCTCAGTGCCATCATACAATATGTAGATGACTTGCTTGTATGCAGCGACTGTGAGGAACAATGCAGAAATGACACACTGCAGCTACTGACATTGCTAGCTGAGAAAGAGTACAAAGTTGACAAACCGAAAATGCAATGTCAGGAAGAAGTACTGTATTTGGGTCGAAGACCTCCAAAGAAGGGAGAAGGGTGACACCTGAAAGAGCAGAGGCAATCAGTAATACAACTCATCAAAACACAGTGAAGGAGTTGCAACAGTTCTTGGGATTATGCAATTGTTGCAGAGTACAGGTATTTGACTACAGCTCATTCATCCGACCCCTGTTAGAAGGGTTAAAGGAATCAAACATCCCATACAATGGACAAGAGAAATGAGCAGCGCATTTGATTAACTAAAAAAGGTCATAAGTACAGCACCTGTGCTAGGATTCCCAGATTACAAAGCAGAATTCTTTATTTTCTCCTATTGCAATGGAGTAGTGATGACGGCTGTCCTCACACAAAAGACATCAATGGGACATAAACCTTGGCATATTACAGCAGGTTTTTAGACTGAGTAATAAAAGGGCATTATCCATGTGAACAAGCTTTGGCTGCAGCAGCATTCACAATTGAGAAATAGTCCACTGTGACGATGGGCTACTCGGTAATATTATATGTGGAACATGCGCTTTTTGCAATACTTGAGAAGCCTGAACATATTGGTTTTTGGGACGTTTGATTTTCAGTAATATAATGTGTTGAAAGGTTGAATTATTTTATATTCTGCCAATCAATAATAAAAAAAAGAAAGAACACACAAACTTCTTGTAAAACAAGTGGCTGAAGACAAACTTGGTTAATACATTTTTATGACACCACTATCTGGTGTATAGCAATGAAGCCTTTACCTTGCAGAAGCCTTCTCAGAAAGCACAGCATTTGCCCTATGAGATCGCACAGGGATGTGTCTTGGGGCAAGATGAGGCAGAGAGTGGGTAAAATGGTCCCTTGTCCATATGCTGTGTGCTCCTCGTAACCCGTCTCTCTCCTATCTTCACTTCCCATGACAATAGTTTTGGCTTAGAGAATAACCAAAAGTAAAAATGAGCAGTCTGAATAAGGTTGAATATCTAGGGATCACAATCAACTCTAGCATTAACGACACCCCAATGGTAAAAAAACTTCTGAATAGCTGTAAATTACTGATAGCTCAAGGTACCATTTTACAGCAAAGATACGGCAAATTTTCCATCGAGCCGATAAGGAGATTTTAACAAGGTAAAGTGACCCCAATTCTCGTCTACGGCGCCGAGAACATGTTCGGGTGTGATTATAAAGTATGGGCCCGATGTGAAAGTCTCTTTTGGAAAAAGATTCTCCAGATTCCCTTAAGTACACCTACAGCCTGTGTATTGTATGAAGTTGGAGTCTCTACCCTCAATTCAAGAATCACTTGGAATAAGCTGGCGTTATTCAGGAAGACATACGTGGAGGCAAACCTCCCATCTGTAAAATTCTTGTCGGAGGAAAAAGGACATGAAAAATCGGCTTTGCATATTTGGAAACATCAGTGCAGAGAGATGCTAGCACAATTGGGCACAGACGAAAAAACTTTGTGGTGGAATCCAGACCTGGTCAAGAGGAAACTGCTCGACTGGGACTGGATTGAAATCAATGACAAAAGGTCAGCACAAAAAGCTATGAAGAATACCCCTCCAGAAGCTAAAAGACGCAATACGCTTCCGTCCTATTTAATATTGTCACCCTGTAAACGCCTAAGAAGGCTATACCTGAAATTTCGTTTGAACATCTACGAAACCAAGGAAATCCTAATTCATCGCAGGAATATCCCTATGAACAATTCGAAATGCAGGTTTTGTGCAATTGAAACAGAAGATCTAAAACATCTGGTCTTGCAGTGCACCAAATTTAAAGTCCAACGCGAAAAATGCCTCGGAAAGGAAAGATGCAGAGTTCAAACTTATGATCTAGAGGAATGGTGGAAGCACCTTCACATTGGTGAGAGCCGATCACTGGTGACTGCAACGACGAGATTCCTTGACCAAATGCAAACATGACTAGAGGCGACAACACCGTATGGGCAGAATGAGTGACCCCAATAGATGCCACAAACAGTAAGCCAGAAAAGACACACTCAGGAAACAAATAATACTGCAACTAAAGAAAGTGTGCAAATGAACTTTCTCAACTGCCATAAGACAGGAACTAAATGAGATGAGTCAAGTGCAAGTTCACGACCAATCAGTCGCTTTTAAGTTATTTGAGCGTCTTTCTCTGTTCTTTTTCTGTCACTATGGAAATTAGGAATTAAGAATGGTAAAAGTAAAAGTTTTCAAAAAGTTTGTAAAAACTAAATGAAATAAAAACAAAAAAAATATATTATTGATTTTCAAGGTTTCACTCAAAAATAGCTCCCCTTAAAAAGTTGCAACTAGACTGACCTGTTTTATCCATTAATTAAACCCTCAATATATCATGTAAAAGGTGTGGCTGGCAAGTAACAGAACATGATGACAAGCTTTATAAAAAAATCCTCCAACTAAAGCCAAAAAATAAACTCTTGCAAAAAAAATATAAAACAGCTAAACCCAGAAAAAATTAAACTTAAAAATGAAAGAAAGGGCCGAACTAGGTAACGGTAAATGTCTGCTTGATTCCGAGTGTTGTGAACCCTCTGTTATTCGCCATTTTAGAATTCCATAGGACTCCGAGGGGATTGGTAATTACTACATGCAATAATGCTTTTGTATTTGAGCAGGGGTGTCAGAAATTACTTACAATAACACATGTACAGATGCCGGAAGGCATTCCCATGAATGGTACCTGTTGATTCACGCTGGGTGTGTATGCAGGTGCTAGGTAATGCATGAGAGATTGTTGGTGTGTCTGAGAGAATGTTTGGTTGTGAGTGCAGGAATGCCTGTCATTGAAGGTTCCAGGAGTTGTCAGTTGGAGAGGCCAAGCCTAGCTGATTGGACCCAGTGGTCCATGCTTATCATCTTAAGTGTAACTGGAATAAAGCTTATTTGTGGAACCTACCAAAGATGACTGAGGATCTTACCTTTCTACAGTACCCCTAAATCCTTGCGGTGTGTTAAGACCAATGTGGTAGTTTTCTCAATTATATTAAGACTTACAAAATGAAGTTGATTCTGGAAGACTTGTGGAGACCCAACTAAGAGAGATGCTGGGCTGCTCTTGACCTCCATGTGGGGTCCCGCCACCTTAGCCCAGGAGTCCAAATCTCCACAGGGTTCCCGAGACTCGTTAGCCAGTCCGATAGCACAGCGAGTAGAGCGCTCGCTTTGACATCCGTGCAGAGCCTGCTGACGCAGGTTCGAATCCCGGCAGGGCCAAACTCAGCCTTTCCTCCTTCCTTGGTCGATAAATGAGCACCACACACCGTGGGTAATAATAAGCAGCGCTCAGATACCTGAGGGTTCGTAGCGCTATATAAATGCACAAACAAACAAACAATACTAACCATAGGTTTCTACTACTGTCTAGACTTCTGCCTTTGCAATCTCTCACCCGCCAGAAACTAAGGGTCACAAATGGTAAATTCTGGGTATGTCTCACAGACAGTGGAAGAATTGGGCTGCACAAGCCAGAGCGGTGCTCCTGAAAAAAATTGTCTTAATGGACCACTGTTCCAGTGTATCCTGAAAAAACTGTTTTCCAGGAGCACTGTTCCGTGTAGACCCTAGGCACAACATTACCCCATGTTGAGGAAGCTCTCTGCCCTCTACTGTCACAAGCTGTGCGTTTGGAGTCTTTCTATGCATGCAGGATCCTTTGCTCTCCAGCACAGCCCAAACTCAAATAATGAAACAATCCAAAACTCTATATGTGTCTCATGCTTTGCACACATTTTACTGTCAGGGTGACTATTCTGACAGAGGAAATTAGCATCATACCCAGCGTGCGTTGCATGCTCAGCAGGAACGCACATTTGAATTCGTATCACAGACATGTTTGATGAATTGGTGGTCTTTCTTATGTTCCCAAAATACACTTTGTTTTCATGCAAAGCAGCCAGCATCCTATATTCAGGGCACCCACATTATTTGACACCTAGCTCTGCCCTTTAGTCTTGCCCCCCCCAACCTGCATGCAAAGGGGGTGCAAAAGTACCCCAGTAAAGGTCCATTTCCAGCACCGTCCACACCTAGGTCCACCTTCTTGCCCATACCCCCACCCCTCTCATGGGCCCCAGTGAGGTCCTTGTACACTCCCAACCCCCTCATCGTCCCCCGTGATGTCCTTGTGCACCCCCACACCCCTCATGGTCCCCTGTGATGTCCTTGTGCACCCCCACCCCCTCCCTGGTCCGTTGTGATGTCATTGTGCACCCCACACCCCTCATGGTCCCCCTTGATGTCCTTGTGCACTCCTCCCCCTCCCTGGTCCTCTGTGATGTCCTTGTGCACCCCACACCCTCCCTGGTCCCCTGTGAAGTCCTTGTGCACCCCCACCCCCTCCCTGGTCCCCTGTGATGTCATTGTGCACCCCACACCCCTCATGGTCCCCCGTGATGTCTTTGTGCACCCCTCCCCCTTCCTGGTCCCCCGTGATGTCCCTGTGCACCCCACACCCTCCCTGGTCCCCCGTGATATCCTTGTGCACCCCCACCCCCTCGTTGGTCCCCTGTGATGTCCTTGTGCACCCCACACCCTTCCTGGTCCCCTGTGATGTCATTGTGCACCCCACACCCCTCATGGTCCCCCGTGATGTCCTTGTGCACCCCTCCCCCTTCCTGGTCCCCCGTGATGTCCCTCTGCACCCCACACCCTCCCTGGTCCCCCGTGATATCCTTGTGCACCCCCACCCCCTTGTTGGTCCCCTGTGATGTCCTTGTGCCCCCCACCCCCTCATGGCCCCCTGTGATGTCCTTGTGTACCCCCACACTCCTCATGGACCCCCATGATGTCCGGGTGCACCCCCACCCCCTCCCTGGTCCCCTGTGATGTCCTTGCGCACACCCACCCCCTCATGGTCCCCTGTGATGTCCTTGTGCACCCCACCCCCTCCCTGGTTCCCTGTGATGTCCTTGTTCACCCCACCCCCTCCCTGGTTCCCTGTGATGTCCTTGTGCACTCCCACACCCTCATGATCCCCCGTGATCTCCTTGTGAACCCCTCCCAGCCCCTCTTGATGTCCTCCCCCCTGCTTTGCCAGCTCTCTTCTTCCAAACCTCCCCTTCCCCCTATCCCTTCGTCCACCCCACCCCCGACCTAATCCCTGCAGGAGCTGTTTTGATTCACTTTGGTTTTCACCATCACCCCCTTGTTGCCATCGCTTGCATGCGATTTTATGGACACATTGACTTTGTTGCTTCACCTCCTCAACGCTCACGCTGGACCTCCCCTGGATCTCGTACTCAGGGTGGCCCTGACCCACGCTGTGCCCATCTGCACTGTGAACTCTTGCCTGCATTTTCTGTCCCTGCAACATTTTGTGTTTCACTGACCTCTGCAACTGTACTTGCGCTCACCTCTGTTTCTCTGCTCCCTTTTCACTGTTTTTATTCTCTGTCCTCTTCTGCTCCCCCTTTTCCTCTCTCCTCTAGCCCTCCCTTACTTTTTTTAATGCACTTACTCAATCAGAATTGTCCTCGGACCTAGTATGATAGTTACAAATGTTTGCCTACTCCCCCTTTCCATACTTGTTCCCCCCCACCCCCAGGATTATCTGAAATGTCGTCGTCAGGTCTGGTATGATAGTCGCTTGTTTTGTTCCTCCCCTCCCTTTCTGCACCCCTCTCCCTCACCTTTTGTTTGCCTCCTGTTCTACCAGAAATGTCACCAGGCCTAGTACAGTAGTCGCCTGTCTGTTTCCATTTCCTTCCCACTCTCCCCCTCCCTTCCTTATCTATGTCTTAGCTCTTGCACTATCTGAAATGTCGTCCGGCCCGAGTACGATAGTTAATTTCACATCCTTACTGTTCATGGCCTGTAAGAATGTCATTGGCCCTCATTAGGACCTTGGCGGAGGACCATGGCGCTATTAGCACCATGGTCCATGGCGCTAAGTTGCCAACTCCGCCATGGTGGTTGGCGGACTTACCGCCCCATTCCGACCTTGGCGGGGCGGTAAGTCCCCAATCCCCATTTACCCTTCCCCATTCCCATTTTTGCCCCATAGGGCATAATGGCAGTGGGGAAGGCGTTAATTACGCCACCGTAAATTACGGTGGCGTAATTAACATCAAGGTCCCTTAGCGCCATGGATTTTAACACCTGCTAAAAGCAGGTGTTAAATCCGCCATGGCGCTAAGGGAACTCGTACTCAGGCGGTAAGGGTCGGCGATGTTTACGCCGGCGTAAACCCCTTACCGCCTGGGTCCTAATGAGGCCCATTGTATTTTCCCTTGTTCCCTCCCTTGCCTTGAAGCGCTTTGAAACAAATTAGGTGGCATATAAATAAACTATCATATCTTCCCTCCTCCCTATCACCCTGTGCAGCATCACAGGTTTCCCACAGTACACTTTCCAGCACTCCTCATACGGTGTCTCTGCTCTCCCCACTTCCTCCCTCCTTTATCGTGACGACCCTTCTATCTGCACTCTCCTCCCCCTTATCCCCAGGGCTCGTCACTGCACGCTCTTTGTTTCTACTTCCAGGTTTCGGCAGCAAACGCCTGATGAGGGAGAGCCAGGCCTGCCGAAACTTGGAAGCAGCGTGTCGGGTCAATGGCTACCCTGCAGGCTTTTAGTTGTTTCTGTGTGGCATGGCGGAACTGTGCCGGAAGTACACACACACGGAGCCAGCCTAGAGGTGTTTTTCCCGGATGATGGCGGCCAGCAGCGACCACAGGCCGTGCTCTTTCTCGGTGAGTTCCCTCCTCTTCAGATAAATGCACACAAAGGCAAGCAGCTGACGGGAGCCTGTGTTTGCTGGTTGCAGCCAGAAGTGTTTGGATACACGGAATGCCACAAAGGAGCCTTCTCTCCGCGTGATGACATGGGTGCTGCCTGGTGGCGCCTCGATTCTTCCCCCTCCAGGTGCCCGCGAGGGGTAAATAGTACTTTGCTCCGCGCGGCCAGAAATGTCAACACTAAGGGGAGTACAAACATGCACCCACTGTCTCCCTTCAAAGGCTCCAGTCAGAAGCTCGGAACAACGCCCACCCCGTGCACAGCCACGTAAGCGTTACCTGTCAACGGAAGCCGGCCTCAAAGATGCACAACAACCACAGACGCATTTTGGCCGCCTTCTTGGAGTTCTTCAGTTGTATGCACCTGCCATGCTCTCAGAATAAGGACGAGTGAAGGGAGCTCCTAGTTTAATGGATGACAACGAACGTTTAATGCAGAGCACTAAGTAGCGGTCCTTGTGTTAGAGCGCCCTGAGCAGCGCCGCCAGCTTGTCTGGGCGCAGGCCTGCTTGCACCCGCGCGCAGGTGGCGTGCCTGTGCACACCCTGGCCGCTTCTTGCTTCAGTTGCTCAATCTAAGAGCTGCACGTGCTGCAGAGTGTATGCACGTGGCGCTGTGAGTTGCAGCACTTTTCTGAGCTAATGTTTAAAGTTAAAAGGAACAGACATTGCCATGATCCATAGAGTTGGCCTTTGTATAGGTGTTTCCAGCTGCAACCCTAGCGCCTCTGCTATGCAGGGAACAGTCCGAGTTCTGGTTGCATAATTTTGCAGCCCACCTGGTTCTCCAAGAAGAACACTTCTAAAAAGACTTACCAACCCACTCACCGTCAGCACCACCGGCACTGCACTAACTCCATGGAGCCAGCTGGGGCACACCGCTTGGCCTGCACACCTCTCACACCAGCACACACTCCATCCACACTCCATCATTACTCCAGGCCACACCCATCCTTACTCCAGGCCTCACTCCTTCCTTACTCCAGGCCAACTTTCATCCTTACTCCAGGACACACTCCATCCTTACTCCAGGCCATGCTTCATCCTTACTCCAGGCCACACTCCATCCTGACTCCAGACCACACTCCATCCTTACTGCAGGCCTCACAACACCCGTATTCCAGGCCTCACTCCTTCCTTACTCCAGGCCAACTTTCATCCTTACTCCAGGACACACTCCATCCTTACTCCATGCCACACTCCATCCTTACTCCAGGCCACACTCCATCCTTACTCCAGACCACACTCCATCCTTACTCCAGGCCACACTCCATCCTTACTCCAGGCCAGCGATCCTTCTGGTCAGCAGCCACACTGCATCCTTACTCCATGCCACACTCCATCCTTACTCCAGGCCACACCCATCCTTACGCCAGGCCACCATTCATCCTTACTCCAGGCCACACTCCATCCTTACTCCAGGCCACATCCACCCTTACTCCAGGCCTCACTCCTTCCTTACTCCAGGCCAACTTTCATCCTTACTCCAGGACACACTCCATCCTTACTCCAGCCCACACTGCATCCTTACTCCAGGCCACACTCCATCCTGACTCCAGACCACACTCCATCCTTAGTCCAGGCCACACCCATCCTTACTCCAGACCACCCTTCATCCTTACTCCAGCCACACTCCATCCTTACTCCAGGCCACACTCTATCCTTAGTGCAGGCCACACTCCATCCTTACTGCAGGCCACACTCCATCCTTACTCCAGGCCACACTCCATCCTTAATCCAGGCCACACCCATCCTTACTCCAGGCCACCCTTCATCCTTACTCCAGGCCACACTCCACCCTTACTCCAGGCCACACTCCATCCTTACTGCAGGCCACACCCCATACTTACTCCAGGCCACACTCCATCCTTACTCCAGGCCACACTACATCCTTACTCTAGGCCACCCTTCATCCACACTCCATCCTTACTCCAGGCCACACTCCATCCTTACTCCAGGCCACACTGCATCCTTACTCCAGCACACACTCCATCCACACTCCATCCTTACTCCAGGCCACACCCATCCTTACTCTAGGCATCACAACACCCTTACTCCAGGCCACACCCATACTTACTCCAGGCCATCCTTCATCCTTACTCCAGGCCACACTCCATCCTTACTCCAGGCCACACTCCATCCTTACTCCAGGCCACTCTTCATCCTTACTCCAGGCCACACTCCATCCTTACTCCAGGACACACGCCATCCTTACTCCAGCCCACACTCCATCCTTACTCCAGGCCAGCGGTCCTTCTGGTCAGCAGCCACACTGCATCCTTACTCCAGGCCACACTCCATCCTGACTCCAGACCACACTCCATCCTTACTCGAAGCCTAACTCCATCCTTGCCACACTCCATCCTTTCTCCAAGCCACACCCATCCTTACTCCAGGGCTCACTCCATTCTGACTCCAGGCCTCACTCCATCTTCACTCCAGGCCACACTCCATCCTTACTCCAGGCCTCACAACACCCTTACTCCAGGCCTCACTCAATCCTTACTCCAGGCCACACTCCATCCACACTCCATCCTTACTCCAGGCCACACTCCATCCTTACTCCAGGCCACACTCCATCCTTACTCCAGGCCATCCTCCATCCTTATTCCAGCTCACCCCCCATCCTTACTGCAGGCCAGCGGTTCTTCCAATCACTAGGCCACACTCCATCCTGACTCCAGGCCACTCCCCATCCTTACTGCAGGTCACCCTCCATTCTTACTGCAGGCCAGCAGTTCTTCCGGTCACCAGGCCACAATCCATCCTTACTGCAGGCCACACTGCATCCTTACTCCAGGCCACACTCCATCCTTACTGCAGGCCACACTCCATCCTTACTCCAGGCCCCCCTCCATCCTTACTCCAGGCCCCCTCCATCCTTACTCTAGGCCACACTCCATCCTGACTCCCGGCCACACTCCATCCTTACTCCAGGTCACCCTCCATCCTTACTGCAGGCCAGCGGTTCTACCGGTCACCAGGCCACACTCCATCCTTACTCCACGCCACACTCCATCCTTACTCCAGGCCTCACTCCATCCTTACTCCAGGCCACCTTCCATCCTTACTCCAGGCCACAATGCATCCTTAATCCAGGCCACACTCCATCCTTACTCCAGGCCACATTCTATCCTTACTCCAGGCCACCCTCCATCCTTACTCCAGGCCACACTCCATCCTTACTCTGGGCCACACTCCACCCTCACTGCAGGCCAGCGGTTCTTCCGGTCACCAGGCCACACTCCACCCTTATTCCAGGCCACACTCCATCCTTACTCCAGGCCATCCTCCATCCTTATTCCAGCTCATACTCCATCCTTCCTCCAGGCCACCCTCCATCCTTACTCCAGGCCACTCCATCCTTAATCCAGGCCACACTCCATCCTCACTGCAGGCCAGCGGTTCTTTCGGTCACCAGACCACACTCCACCCTTATTCCAGGCCACACTCCATCCTTACTCCAGGCCACACTGCATCCTTACTCCAGACCACACTCCATCCTTACTCCAGGCCACATTCTATCCTTACTCCAGGCCACACTCCATCCTTACTCCAGGCCACATTCTATCCTTACTCCAGGCCACACTCCATCCTTACTCCAGGCCACACTCCATCCTTACTCCAGTCCATCCTCCATCCTTATTCCAGCTCACACTCCATCCTTACTCCAGGCCACACACCATCCTTACTCCAGGTCACCCTCCATCCTGACTCCAGGCCACACTCCATCCTTACTGCAGGTCACCCTCCATCCTTACTGCAGGCCAGCGGTTCTTCCGGTCACCAGGCCACACTCCATCCTTACTGCAGGCCATACTGCATCCTTACTCCAAGCCAAACTCCATCCTTACTCCAGGCCACACTCCATCCTTACTCCAGGCCACACTCCATCCTTACTCCAGTCATCCTCCATCCTTATTCCAGCTCACACTCCATCCTTCTCCAGGCCACACACCATCCTTACTTCAGGTCACCCTCCATCCTTACTCCAGGCCACCCTCCATCCTTACTGTAGGCCACACTCCATCCAGACTCCAGGCCACACTCCATCCTTACTGCAGGCCAGCGGTTCTACCGGTCACCAGGCCACACTCCATCCTTACTCCAGGCCACACTCCATCCTTACTCCAGGCCTCACTCCATCCTTACTCCAACCCACACTCCATCCTTACTCCAGGCCACACTGCATCCTTACTCCAGGCCACACTCCATCCTTACTCCAGGCCACATTCTATCCTTACTCCAGGCCACACTCCATTGTTACTCCAGGCCACATTCTATCCTTACTCCAGGCCACACTGCATCCTTACTCCAGGCCACACTGCATCCATACCCCAGGCCGCACTCCATCCTTACTCCAGGCCACACTCCATCCTTACTCCAGGCCTCACTCCATCCTTACTCCAACCCACACTCCATCCTTACTCCAGGCCACACTGCATCCTTACTCCAGGCCACACTCCATCCTTACTCCAGGCCATCCTCCATCCTTATTCCAGCTCACACTCCATCCTTCCTCCAGGCCACCCTCCATCCTTACTCCAGGCCACTCCATCTTTAATCCAGGCCACACTCCATCCTCACTGCAGGCCAGCGGTTCTTTTGGTCACCAGACCCCACTCCACCCTTACTCCAGGCCATCCTCCATCCTTATTCCAGCTCACACTCCATCCTTCCTCCAGGCCACCCTCCATCCTTACTCCAGGCCACTCCATCCTTAATCCAGGCCACACTCCATCCTCACTGCAGGCCAGCGGTTCTTTCGGTCACCAGACCACACTCCACCCTTACTCCAGGCCATCCTCCATCCTTATTCCAGCTCACACTCCATCCTTACTCCAGACCACACTGCATCCTTACTCCAGACCACACTGCATCCTTACTCCAGGCCACACTACATCCTTACTCCAGGCCACATTCTATCCTTACTCCATGCCACACTCCATCCTTACTCCAGGCCACACTCCATCCTTACTCCAGGCCATCCTCCATCCTTATTCCAGCTCACCCTCCATCCTTACTGCAGCCCAGCGGTTCTTCCAATCACTAGGCCACACTCCATCCTGACTCCAGGCCACACTCCATCCTTACTGCAGGTCACCCTCCATACTTACTGCAGGCCATCCTCCATCCTTATTCCAGCTCACACTCCATCCTTACTCCAGGCCACACTCCATCCTTACTCCAGGCCATCCTCCATCCTTATTCCAGCTCACACTCCATCCTTACTCCAGGCCACAAACCATCCTTACTCCAGGTCACCCTCCATCCGTCCTGCAGCCCACACTCCATCCTTACTCCAGGCCATCCTCCATCCTTACTCCAGGGCACCCTCCATCCTTCCTCTAGGCCACACTCCATACGGACTCCAGGCCACACTCCATCCTTACTGCAGGCCAGATGTTCTACCGGTCACCAGGCCACACTCCATCCTTACTCCAGGCCACACTCCATCCTTACTCCAGGCCACACTCCATCCTTACTCTAGGCCACACTCCATCCTTACTCCAGGCCTCACTCCATCCTTACTCCAACCCACACTGCATCCTTACTCCAGGCCACACTGCATCCTTACTCCAGGCCACACTCCATCCTTACTCCAGGCCATCCTCCATCCTTACTCCAGGGCACCCTCCATCCTTCCTCTAGGCCACACTCCATACTGACTCCAGGCCACACTCCATCCTTACTGCAGGCCAGAGGTTCTACCGGTCACCAGGCCACACTCCATCCTTACTCCAGGCCACACTCCATCCTTACTCCAGGCCACACTCCATCCTTACTCTAGGCCACACTCCATCCTTACTCCAGGCCTCACTCCATCCTTACTGCAACCCACACTGCATCCTTACTCCAGGCCACACTGCATCCTTACTCCAGGACACACTCCATCCTTACTCCAGGCCACACACCATCCTTATTCCAGGTCACCCTCCATCCTTACTCCAGGCCACACTCCATCCTTACTCCAGGCCACACTCCATCCTTACTGCAGGCCAGTGGTTCTTCCGGTCACCAGGCCACACTCCATCCTTACTCCAGGCCACATTCTATCCTTACTCCAGGCCACCCTCCATCCTTACTCCAGGCCACACGCCATCCTTACTCCAGGCCACACTCCATCCTTACTGCATGCCAGTGGTTCTTCCGGTCACCATGCCACACTCCATCCTTACCCCAGGCCACACTCCATCCTTACTCCAGGCCACACTCCATCCTTACTCCAGGCCACACACCATCCTTACTCCAGGTCACCCTTCATCCTTACTGCAGGCCAGCGGTTCTTCCAGTCACTAGGCCACACTCCATCCTTACTCGAGGCTGCCCTCCATCCTTGCTCCAGGCCACACTGCATCCTTACTCCAGGCCACCCTCCATCCTTACTCCAGGCCACACTACATCCTTACTCCAGGCCAGTGGTTCTTCCGGTTACCAGGCTCTCAGAAACAGATACTGGGTCCTGCTCTCCGGATGAAACATACACTCAAAGAGACATGTGAAATTGCACTGGCACACAGGACTCTGGTACTCACCCCAACACGCCAGGTTTTAAAGCACCCAGTAGCCCCGCCCCCTCCACCGTTTATTGCACAAAGTGCAAGAGGCCTTCCAAATGAGAGAAGTGTACTAGGAACACTTTACATAACATTCAACAACTGCTTTTTGTATTTTGAATAATATATGTGTCACTTGATAATTTGAAGACTTTTGGTTTTACTGGAAATGAATTCCATCCTCCTGTCTCCCTGAGCTCTAAACCCCCCAATCCCATATCAGCTGTTGCGTTATTTTATTCCAAATGGGAATGCATTCTGCGAAAGGTGCCTTGAAGACAGTTGTGGTCTTCATACATTTTCTGGCTTAACCTAGAAGGTGTTGGACTAACCTCCTTCTTAAATGCTTTGTGGGTGTTATGGCATTGGAGCTAGGAAGTTGGTCTTGCAAGTGGATGAATGGTTTACTAGCACGTGCGACACCTAACCTGCTAGCTTCTCATAGCCCCTTTATTCTGATGAATGTATGCATCGCTGATGTAATGTAATATGGAATGTGGATAGTGCCTATTCCCATTGGTATGGCCTCAAAGCGCTGTGGGGAACATCCTTGGGGGACCAAAGTCCAAAGAATGGGAGATATAGAATGCGTGTGTATTTTAGCCAATACAAAGGTAGGTAGGGGTGCCCAAGCCCCTGCTAGTCACCCATGTCGAGCTGGCATGTGGGTGGGTGCCGACAGGATTATCTGGCGAGTGCAGGAGACTGATTATGTGTCCAGCTAGACCTAAGTTTGTCGTGGGCCTTGACTGCATTCTAATAGCAGAGGTGATGCACGATGTGTCTTCGGGTAGCGTGTGATTCCGGGTAGGTGGTCGTGCCGGAGGTATCTTCCTTTGACATCGACTGTGATACCTACCCGAGTGTCCTGTCAGGTTTCTTGCTTAGTTTCGTCCTGTCGTGCGGTCTGCTGGTGCCCTTTGTCTTTGTTGCTCAATACTTTATGTGAGGGTCTCGTTGCTGCCTCAGACTAATTGAAAGGGGGTTAAATTAGCACGGGAGGCAGAATGGATTTGTGAAGACGTTGCGGGGGAAGCGCCAGGTCTTGAGGGCCTACCAGAAGGCAAGGTGATGCTCTAAGCGGCAGATGCTGACAGGAATCGGGTTCCATATTTTGGAAGCCTAGATGCAAAAGGAGGGGCCTTATTCTGGTCAGTTTGATGGGGGGCTGTTAAGGAGGAGTGCGGTGCCTGATCTCCAGGATTCTGGTGGTATGTACGTTGTGAGCTTGTGTTGTAGGTATTTTGGGCCTGTCATGCGCACGGTGGGTGATGCACATTGCTTTGAAAGTGGCCGTCGCCTGACAGGGAGCCAGTGAAGGACACAGAGGGCAGGCATGATGTGCACTCTGGGGCCGAGGACGAGTAGAATCCAAGCTGCAGTGTTTTCTGAGTTGAGATGCAGGGGCGCCCAGGTAAAGGGAGTTAGCGTAGTCTAGGTGGGAGAGGACGATGGTCGTGATTGCTGTGACTCTGTGAGGGTCGGAGAGGTACGGGAAAATGCATCGTAGAATGTGAAGGTGCAGATAGCAAGATTTAGACACAGTGTTCATGTGGTGTGAAAGTGTCAAATCCCGTCCATGGTGCATCTCAGGTTCTTTACTGAGTGGATGCAGCGGGAGTAGGGAGGGCCTAGGGAAGACGGCCACGGAGTGGGTTGCGGGTACAAGGCAGTTTTTCTACAAATTACAATTTGAGATTTTCCGGGGTGGAGGAGGAGGTGCTGCGCCATCTATGGAAGACTTTGGATTTCTTATGTATGGAACGAGCAGAACTCCCCCTAAAGCCTCCACGCCCCTTTCAAGCATAATAATGCCGACTGAAGGCCACACTGCTCCTCAGGAAAGCGCCGCATGAATCTTGCATAATAGAAAAGGAGATATGAGAAGATAGAGGATTAGGTGTCGCGCGCCCAGGAAACACATACAACCACCAGCAAGTCTCATTTGCTTGCTTGCGTGAAATCTCTTAGTGAAACCTCGTCTGCTTAGCGAAAGAAAAGAACTGAAGCGACCATTCTGTTCTGGGCATGTTTGCAACTCAAACTCCTCGAGTGTAACATGAAGCAGCTCCTGAGGTGGGATTGTGTCTCCTTGGAACTAATAAGATGAGTCTGGCTCAGTCCAGATGTGAGCCTGGAGAACACTTCAAGTAAAACCAAACATCTTAGAATTTTGCAATGACTCATACATGATTAAAAATAGAAAAGGCTCCTGTTTAATGTGAAGTGGTCTTGCATAACATGGATCCGCTATTTTGGAGGGCTCCTAGAGAGAAAGACATTGGCTCATAATGGAGGGGGTGTGTCGAGTTTTTAAGGTTTAGAATGGTCCATAGTGTGTTTTCCGATGGAGAATACAGTGTGGTTTTTTGCTGCTGGAATGTGGGAATGAAGGAGGCTACAGATGAGAACCGCCTCTTCCTCCCTCTGCCACTAGCAGCGCACGCGCTCTGCAGATAGATGCTCGGGTAAAAAGCAAATAGCCACTTAAAAAGGGGTTTTCAAACCAGGTCATGGAAATGAGCGAAAAGTTTGAAAATTGTGTTTACTCTTCACCAATAGCAAGATCAACATTAACCACTTCAATGACCTGTCCTAAATAGAGGGTGGGGGGTGAGATTAGATATGGCTGTGTGTTAGATGGCGGCTGTGTAGAAAACGTCAGAGCAGAGAAAACGTCAGCCAGACTTATGCAAATCTGCATCTAATTAAATGTCTAAGAAGATGCTCCTTGGAGAAGACTCGAGACTGAAGACCAGGGACGTCATTTAGGGGTCACCAGAGGTCTCAACTGTGACCTCTGTGGTGTCCCTTATGAAAGTTTAAGTGCTAAATAATAACCCATCTTTATCATTTGGTCATGGACGTCTGCTGCATTCACAGTGATTTGGTAATATGGGCCTATACACACTGATCTTAACGATACATATGGCGATCCATTCTTGTATGAAATGTACATCACATTATAGTGATATCGTAACCATATTTTTTGTAGTGTACAATGCTATGTGATAGCACTTCCTGTTTTGTCAACGGATGAAAGGTTGCGATATCACTTCGGGGTGGGGTCAAATGACATCACTTCCTGTGGTGTCACCGGGGGTCAAGGGTCGTGTGATGTCACTTCCGCTACCCCTGGCATTTTGGTGAAATGACGTCCCTGCTGAAGACCAATAAAGGTGAGAAATGAAAAAAGGTCCGCGGAAAAACAGTGTAATGTTTCATGGGCGACATTGTGAAAGCAAGGTTTACAGGAAATATAACCCAGCAAAAATTGAAAATACTGACAATAAAGATGTACAAATACATTTTACTGAACATTACTAAGATAAAGACCAAAAAAAGCAAAAGGGAAGCTCAAGATGTTTTAAATAATGTTTAACATTGATATGCTACTGCATGATGGTGACGCAGACAGCAAAGCATCTGGAACCTTCTGGGCTCTGATGTTCTCTGTGCAACACTTAAGCAAGACCAGTTCCTCTTAGGTCACATTTTGCTCATTTATTTAGAACTGACAGTTACATCTTTTTTTTAAAACTGTCCTATTTGGCAATCTGCTCAAATACAGTTTCACTTTGTTTGAGCTGATTTAAAACTGAACTTCAAAGCATTCTAAAAAACAGAACTGAGTACTGAGGAAGCAACTGAACCCGCAACAGGCCGGTCTACAATGCAGGAAGAGGCGGTCTGCAGCGCAGGGACAGGCTTCCAATCGTTGACATGGGCGTAGATGTGTGTGTTATGTTATTTGCTCAATGTAACCTAAATCTAAACTTGACTTTGAAAATAAAAGTACAATGTGAGCTAAATCCAAACTTTGAGTTCTTGCTCGCCATTCTGCTCATCAAGCTAGCAATATATCTAGGCTCAAAATCCAAACATGTGAATTGTTATGTTATGTTATTTTTCTTATACCGTGCCAAAGCCCATGGGCATCCAGGCGCCGAGAGACAGAAGACAGCGGCTACCAGTGAAGAGAAATGTACTAATAGAAGAGGTAAGTCTTCAAATGTTTCTGAATTAAACGTGGTCAGTAGAACTACAACATGAAGCTTGTATAATGTATATTAGAACCCCCCAAAATGCAACACCACAGAAAGTGAGCGCATTCCCTACCCGCTCAACTTCCTTAAGCGTCCCTTTGTCAAATGTAGCCTACGTGTATCACCACGGACCGTGGCAGAGGGATACGAGCACCGCGCAAAATGAAAAGAACTGAGAGAAAGGTTGATTTCCAAAACTCAACAATAAAAAATACTTTATCTGAAATTGTCAGGATCAGCAAACATGCAATAGAACAGAGGTCTGCAACCATTGGTTCTCCAGATGTTCTCGCATCAACACTATCCAGCATAGTCAATGGCGAGGTATCATGGGAGCTGTAGTCCAAAATATTTGGAGAGTTTGCCAAAAGCTGCAATATAACATGAGGGCAAACACCATGTCATATTGTTCTGATTAACACATTTCAGCTACTCAATTATTTTGTATACTCTCTGCTTCAGACAAGATTTTGAGGCAAGTGTATTGTTCTCAATACTTTTGAAAGTTGGAAGTCAGTGGATTTGTTTAAACTGTAAAACAGCGGCTGAAATCCATGCAAGGAAAACATAGTTATATTTTCAAAACAGTTATTTTCTATAGTTTCGATGTCGCTATAAAGTCATGAAGGTTAAAGCAGGTGCTTTTATCGTAATGTCTCAACTTTAGAGGATCTGGGTGCAGGCATCCTGTGCTGGAGTATGAATTGCTTAGGAAGCAGACATCCACATTCTAGTTTGACCCCCCCATAATTAGCAGGTCCACACTAGAAGAGTTTTCACTTCTTTTTTTGTGTGTTTTTTAAAATGTTCAATCTTAAGCTTACATACTGCTGTTACATTCCAATTTTCAATAAACAATTCGAAAAGATAACAGAGACGTCCACAGATATATGGTCAAATCCTATGGTTCCCCCTCTTTTCCCCGTGTACATTTATAATGAAACATGACCAAATCTCATCAAACAGGTTTCATTTTGTTCTCTTTTTTGACAGTACCCTCTCCGCCAAGATATCCTGTGCATTTCCTGCATCCAATCCGATATGAAGGGAGGTCTCGCATAGCTCCCGTTATCTTTACTTTGTTCGAAGCACGTCACTGGTTCGTCCTGAGATGTCAGGCTTCAGCGTTCGCAGCCAATGCTTGGATGACTTCTCTCTTCTCTCTCTGTGATCCCACTGTATCTGTGGGGGCGTTCCAGGCAGGTGTATCGGCATAGTTGTGGGACCACTCAATCCACCTCCCCGAGGTAACACCACCGTCTCCTGTGTTCCAGCTCGACTTGCTCTCGTTTGGCCACAGAAGAACTTGTCTGGTCAGTGTCCGGCGCCCTCCCAGCATCTGGGTTTCTCCTGCAATGTCTCATCTTCTCTCCCAGTTTGAATATCCCTGGCTGGCCAGGCTTTGCACCTGTTGCTCTCTTTAGTAAGTCCTTCTTTGCTTTATCTTGTTTGGCTGGGACCTCCCCACCAGAAAGCTGTAGTCCATTGGTGGGCATAATTGAGTAGTCTCCTACTGCCTCCTTGGGGCCACCTCATCCCAGTATCTCTCACATGAGTGTTCTGCACGACTCTGTGAATGTTCTTCTTCGTCGCAGTGCCCTCATAGTGCAAATCTTGTTTAGACTGAGTATTCATACTGAAGGTATCTGATCTTACTGGAAGAAGAGAATGAGTATCACAATAGTACACCGTAGTACTGTCAGCCTGACCCTCGACAGATCCTGGGGGTTTCATAATCTTTAGGGAAAGTGGATTAGGGATTTCCATCATGGAACAGGACTCCTTGACCCCATAGGGGGAGTCTCTCCCTGTGAGGTATTCATGCTTTTTTCCACCCCTAAGGGGACTATCAGGTAACCTCGCGAGCCTCACAGGAAAGGGCTCCCCCTTGGGGAGAGTGACGTGATCCCATGACTCACAGTACATGACTGCACTCACAGAGTGTATGTTCAGACGTGGCCCTTCTGTGTCTACAACCCCAACCAACATCTGAGCAGCACATTCTTTCTCAGCCATATGAGCAGGTGTCCAAAACACCCAGTTAAGGAACTTGTTCGGTCCCGCTCCGCCTCCCCAGTCTGGTGACGATAGTGTTACATTCTCACAGTACTCCCTGCACTCCGCGTCAGGGATCTCTCTTCCTAGAACTTCTGAACATTTGGACAGCAAATGTGTCTTTCCTTCTCGTGAGCTCTGAAGGAGAGAATATTCTGCGGAGACCACATGTCCTTGTTTTTCCAAATGGATCAACTTATAACGTCTAAAGCATTCGTTTCACATGTGCTCTCTTCTCAGCCTTTTTAATTATGCTTTTTTATGTCTTATAATCTTGGTATTTCCAATTCTCCAACTTCCTTTCCTTTCGCAAAGACTCGAAAGGAATCCCAATTCCAGTTGGCTAACAGGTCGTCAATCCATTGTATCCCTGATAGACGCCAGGCAGGCCAGTACGCTTCCATTGTATCCCTGATAGATGTCAGCCAGGCCAGTACGCTTCCATTGTATCCATGATAGATGCCAGGCAGGCCAGTACGCTTCCATTGTATCCCTGATAGATGACAGCCAGGCCAGTACGCTTCCATTGTATCCCTGATAGATGACAGCCAGGCCAGTACGCTTCCATTGTATCCATGATAGATGCCAGGCAGGCCAGTACCCTTCCATTGTATCCATGATAGATGCCAGGCAGGCCAGTATGCCCTTCCATTGTGTCCCTGATAGATGACAGCCAGGCCAGTACGCTTCCATTGTATCCCTGATAGACGCCAGGCAGGCCAGTACGCTTCCATTGTATCCCTGATAGATGTCAGCCAGGCCAGTACGCTTCCATTGTATCCATGATAGATGCCAGGCAGGCCAGTACGCTTCCATTGTATCCCTGATAGATGACAGCCAGGCCAGTACGCTTCCATTGTATCCCTGATAGATGACAGCCAGGCCAGTACGCTTCCATTGTATCCATGATAGATGCCAGGCAGGCCAGTACCCTTCCATTGTATCCATGATAGATGCCAGGCAGGCCAGTATGCCCTTCCATTGTGTCCCTGATAGATGACAGCCAGGCCAGTACGCTTCCATTGTATCCCTGATAGACGCCAGGCAGGCCAGTACGCTTCCATTGTATCCCTGATAGATGCCAGCCAGGCCAGTACGCTTCCATTGTATCCCTGATAGATGCCAGCCAGGCCAGTACGCTTCCATTGTATCCCTGATAGATGACAGCCAGGCCAGTACGCTTCCATTGTATCCCTGATAGATGACAGCCAGGCCAGTACGCTTCCATTGTATCCATGATAGATGCCAGGCAGGCCAGTACCCTTCCATTGTATCCATGATAGATGCCAGGCAGGCCAGTATGCCCTTCCATTGTGTCCCTGATAGATGACAGCCAGGCCAGTACGCTTCCATTGTATCCCTGATAGATGCCAGGCAGGCCAGTACCCTTCCATTGTATCCATGATAGATGCCAGGCAGGCCAGTATGCCCTTCCATTGTGTCCCTGATAGATGACAGGCAGGCCAGTACCCTTCCATCGTATCCCTGATAGACGCCAGGCAGGCCAGTATGCATTAATTGGATCCCTGATATATGTCAGCCAGGCCAGTACACTTCCATTGTATTCCCTATAGATACCAGGCAGGCCTGTACACTTCCATTGTATCCCTGATAGATACCAGGCAGGCCAGTATGCGCTTCTATTGTAACCCTGATAGATGCCAGCCAGTCCAGTATGCGCTTAGATGGCATCACTGATAGATGCCAGGCAGTCCAGTATGCGCTTCCATTTTATCCCTGAGAGATGCCAGCCAAGCCAGTATGCTTCCATTGTATCCCTGATAGATGCCAGCCAGGCCAGTACGCTTCCATTGAATCCGTGATAGATGACAGCCAGGCCAGTACGCTTTCATTGTATCCCTGATAGATGACAGCCAGGCCAGTACGCTTCCATTGTATCCATGATAGATGCCAGGCAGGCCAGTACCCTTCCATCGTATCCATGATAGATGCCAGGCAGGCCAGTATGCCCTTCCATTGTGTCCCTGATAGATGACAGCCAGGCCAGTACGCTTCCATTGTATCCATGATAGATGCCAGGCAGGCCAGTACCCTTCCATTGTATCCATGATAGATGCCAGGCAGGCCTGTACACTTCCATTGTATTCCCTATAGATACCAGGCAGGCCTGTACACTTCCATTGTATCCCTGATAGATACCAGGCAGGCCAGTATGCGCTTCTATTGTAACCCTGATAGATGCCAGCCAGTCCAGTATGCACTTAGATGGCATCACTGATAGATCCCAGGCAGTCCAGTATGCGCTTCTATTGTAACCCTGATAGATGCCAGCCAGGCCAGTATGCATTCATAGCATCACTGATAGATGCCAGGCAGTCCAGTATGCACTTCCATTTTATCCCTGAGAGATGCCAGCCAGGCCAGTATGCTTCCATTGTATCCCTGATAGATGCCAGCCAGGCCAGTACGCTTCCATTGTATCCCTGATAGATGACAGCCAGGCCAGTACGCTTCCATTGTATCCATGATAGATGCCAGGCAGGCCAGTACCCTTCCATCGTATCAATGATAGATGCCAGGCAGGCCAGTATGCCCTTCCATTGTGTCCCTGATAGATGACAGCCAGGCCAGTACACTTCCATTGTATCCATGATAGATGCCAGGCAGGCCAGTACCCTTCCATCGTATCCATGATAGATGCCAGGCAGGCCAGTATGCCCTTCCATTGTGTCCCTGATAGATGACAGCCAGGCCTGTACACTTCCTTTGTATCCCTGATAGATACCAGGCAGGCCAGTACGCGCTCCTATTGCATCCCTGATAGATACCAGGCAGGCCAGTACGACACTTTTTCTTACAATGAAATCTTGAATTAAACCAAAGTAAAGCTTTGCTCATTACATATGTGTTCACTCCCAATTAATCGACCTCTCCTTCAAACACCCCTTAGAAAATCCATAGGCTCCCCGAAGTTATCCTCCTCTTTGTGACTGTGGAAAACAATACACGTGGTGCCAAAGGGCCCCGCTTATTGGCCTCAGCCGTGATCCAGGGCTCTGGCTCTTCCTCCAGGAAAGGTAAAGGGTCGGGTAATGAAAAGGCCGGATGGTAGGTTCTGAAGTTAGGCCCATTCATCCCTCCCCTCCTGTGTCAGCAGTTGGAGTTTCCACAGCACCAATCTCAGTGGCTTCCCTTCCCTCAGGAATTGTTGAATAATTCCACCTACTTCCCTTCCCTCAGGAATTGTTGAATCATGCATCTACTTCTTTGCCACCTCAGGAGCTTCCCTTCCCTCAGGAATTGTCTCAGGAGCTTCCCTTCCCTCAGGAATTGTTGAATCATGCATCTACTTCTTTGCCACCTCAGGAGCTTCCCTTTCCCTCAAGGAATTGTTGAATCATGCATCTACTTCTTTGCCACCTCAGGAGCCTCCATTTCCCTCAGGAATTGTTGAATCATGCATCTACTTCTTTGCCACCTCAGGAGCTTCCCTTCCCTCAGGAATTGTTGAATCATGCATCTACTTCTTTGCCACCTCAGGAGCTTCCCTTCCCTCAGGAATTGTTGAATCATGCATCTACTTCTTTGCCACCTCAGGAGCTTCCCTTCCCTCAGGAATTGTTGAATCATGCATCTACTTCTTTGCCACCTCAGGAGCCTCCCTTCCCTCAGGAATTGTTGAATCATGCATCTACTTCTTTGCCACCTCAGGAGCCTCCATTTCCCTCAGGAATTGTTGAATCGTGCATCTACTTCTTTGCCACCTCAGGAGCTTCCCTTCCCTCAGGAATTGTTGAATCGTGCATCTACTTCTTTGCCACCTCAGGAGCTTCCCTTCCCTCAGGAATTGTTGAATCGTGCATCTACTTCTTTGCCACCTCAGGAGCTTCCCTTCCCTCAGGAATTGTTGAATCATGCATCTACTTCTTTGCCACCTCAGGAGCTTCCCTTCCCTCAGGAATTGTTGAATCATGCATCTACTTCTTTGCCACCTCAGGAGCCTCCATTTCCCTCAGGAATTGTTGAATCATGCATCTACTTCTTTGCCACCTCAGGAGCCTCCATTTCCCTCAGGAATTGTTGAATCATGCATCTACTTCTTTGCCACCTCAGGAGCCTCCATTTCCCTCAGGAATTGTTGAATCATGCATCTACTTCTTTGCCACCTCAGGAGCCTCCATTTCCCTCAGGAATTGTTGAATCATGCATCTACTTCTTTGCCACCTCAGGAGCTTCCCTTCCCTCAGGAATTGTTGAATCATGCATCTACTTCTTTGCCACCTCAGGAGCCTCCATTTCCCTCAGGAATTGTTAAATCATGCATCTACTTCATTGCCACCTCAGGAGCCTCCATTTCCCTCAGGAATTGTTGAATCATGCATCTACTTCTTTGCCACCTCAGGAGCCTCCATTTCCCTCAGGAATTGTTGAATCATGCATCTACTTCTTTTCCACCCCAGGAGCCTCCATTTCCCTCAGGAATTGTTGAATCATGCATCTACTTCTTTGCCACCTCAGGAGCCTCCATTTCCCTCAGGAATTGTTGAATCATGCATCTACTTCTTTGCCACCCCAGGAGCCTCCATTTCCCTCAGGAATTGTTGAATCATGCATCTACTTCTTTGCCACCTCAGGAGCTTCCCTTCCCTCAGGAATTGTTGAATCATGCATCTACTTCTTTGCCACCTCAGGAGCCTCCATTTCCCTCAGGAATTGTTGAATCATGCATCTACTTCTTTACCACCTCAGGAGCCTCCATTTCCCTCAGGAATTGTTGAATCATGCATCTACTTCTTTGCCACCTCAGGAGCCTCCATTTCCCTCAGGAATTGTTGAATCATGCATCTACTTCTTTGCCACCTCAGGAGCTTCCCTTCCCTCAGGAATTGTTGAATCATGCATCTACTTCTTTGCCACCTCAGGAGCCTCCATTTCCCTCAGGAATTGTTGAATCATGCATCTACTTCTTTACCACCTCAGGAGCCTCCATTTCCCTCAGGAATTGTTGAATCATGCATCTACTTCTTTGCCACCTCAGGAGCCTCCATTTCCCTCAGGAATTGTTGAATCATGCATCTACTTCTTTGCCACCTCAGGAGCTTCCCTTCCCTCAGGAATTGTTGAATCTTGCATCTACTTCTTTGCCACCCCAGGAGCCTCCATTTCCCTCAGGAATTGCTGAATCATGCATCTACTTCTTTGCCACCTCAGGAGCTTCCCTTCCCTCAGGAATTGTTGAATCATGCATCTACTTCTTTACCACCTCAGGAGCCTCCATTTCCCTCAGGAATTGTTGAATCCTGCATCTACTTCTTTGCCACCTCAGGAGCCTCCATTTCCCTCAGGAATTGTTGAATCATGCATCTACTTCTTTGCCACCTCAGGAGCTTCCCTTCCCTCAGGAATTGTTGAATCATGCATCTACTTCTTTGCCACCTCAGGAGCCTCCATTTCCCTCAGGAATTGTTGAATCATGCATCTACTTCTTTGCCACCTCAGGAGCCTCCATTTCCCTCAGGAATTGTTGAATCATGCATCTACTTCTTTGCCACCTCAGGAGCCTCCATTTCCCTCAGGAATTGTTGAATCATGCATCTACTTCTTTGCCACCTCAGGAGCCTCCATTTCCCTCAGGAATTGCTGAATCATGCATCTACTTCTTTGTCACCTCAGGAGCCTCCATTTCCCTCAGGAATTGTTGAATCATGCATCTACTTCTTTGTCAGTTGCTCTTGTAGGAAAGAGTTGGATAATTGAAACAATGTAATTCATTTTGGGAGCAGTCGTCCTCTTAACAGCATTCACCTTACCCCGAAGAGAGAATTTCAGAGCCAATAGTCTCTCTGGGTCTGGTTTCAACCTAGAGGAAGCCGCAGCCACATTGACCTTCATCATCTCACGTGGATCGCTTGAGCGCCAAAGGCCAAGATGTGTGATCCTAGCATTGCACCAGCAGAAGCCAAAGCCGACCCCATCCCCCATTGGCAAACGTTTGCATGAAGCAGAGACTCTGACTTAAACCAGTTCACTTTATATCCCAAGATATCTCCAAAACCATTGGTTTTCACCCCCAGAACTGGTAGGCAGGCCTTTGTGAGATCGGGCAACACAAGGGTTCCGCTTTGTGCAGAGTGCCTCCGGTGCCACCAGCCTCAACCCGTCACCTGAGCAGCGCAGGTGGCATCTAGTCCTCATTTTATTTACTGGGAGAATTGGCCAGATTTTATGATGGAAAACTGACAGCAAAGCCACTTAACTGGAGTCGTGTCGACACACATGATGGTTTCTGACCTCAGACTCAGTTCACTTAAATCTTTCAATCATGCAATAAAAACCTTATTCAAACTCCATATTCAGAGAAGCACCGCAGATAAGGCATCAATATCTGAAACCAAACGAGTCAATTAAAATCTTTGCCTAAAAAAGGATCATGTGTGTAAATATTCAATGTCTGCATCTTCCCTTACATGTAGATCCAACAGTGCACTAATGTTCTAACTCCACCCAGATCCTATTTGCCAGGAGTTTGGTTCTTTTGCAGGATCCCTCTTATGATTTAT
Source organism: Ambystoma mexicanum (assembly GCF_040938575.1). Classification (NCBI taxonomy): domain Eukaryota; kingdom Metazoa; phylum Chordata; class Amphibia; order Caudata; family Ambystomatidae; genus Ambystoma; species Ambystoma mexicanum. Next base: position 1,477,588,536 of record NC_090934.1, read on the forward strand.
TTTCCTAAAAGCCTCTCTAAGAAATGCGCCGGACACTTTTGTCTGCAATCTCTCCTGCGCTAGAAGCCAATATGAAAAGGTGAGCTGCCAAAGTCTAAAGACAAATCTCCTCGGCTGAGTTGTTAAAAACATGTTTTTATTTTTGGGGGTGTTTTCATTAAACCTGTTTTGCAACATAACCTTTGGTAGTTCTATAAAGACAGCGTTCTCTTGTTACCTCTGCTAGTGTAAAATGGCTGTAGCCCACCTTTAATATATTGTATCCAGGGGTGGCAGCCACTTTCTAAGGTCACCAAATCATCAACTATGCAGTGTGGTAACTTGCCAATGTCCCATGTGGCCACGCAGAGCCTCAATGGCGCACAAGTCCTCCTTACACAATTCTAAATACCGTAGCTCTTAGACCACATCCCTGGGAGCCGTAAGCAGGCTGTGATGAAAAAACATTCTACCAGAATTTCCCCTGGGACGTTTTCTGTGCCTCAAACAATCTATAATACATAATAATGCACCAGAACTTGGATTTGTGCACGTCATTAAAAGCCAAGACCAAAGCCGGAGGTAATTGTCTACGGAGGGTAAGAACGTCTACAGTTAATGATGTCAGATGACACAGAGCATGAGTGGCAGGGTGTAGCCATTTCATATGATTTCAGTATCCTGGGCTCACGTAAGTGAATTCAGACACCGCAGAAAGCCTTTTCTGTATATGGCTGTTAGTTTTGGGGGGTTATTCCAATGGCCTATCCGGAAACCCATCTCATTCCTCAATATTTTCTCTAATTTCCCATTCTGTTCTAAGCACAGGGAATGCAGTTACTCGTCTTTGTAAAGATAATGGGGCGTGACCAGTCAATTCTCTGTCATCCTCGTAAATTAGAAAGGAAATTTGCCTATTTCCTGTCTTGGGGTTTTCTCGAGCAAGAGCTGTTTTTCACCTCCATCAATGTAGATGTCAGAAGGGCACCCAAGAGACGCAACGCCAACTTTTCCCGGGAACTGAATGGATCCGCTTTCTTGTTTCTCCCCTTTTTGCATATCTTATTTTGCAGTGAGATAGGTTTACGCCACAGTCAGAATACTCCACATGCTTTCAGCCAACCCCAAATCTTTGGGAAGGCCTCATGTTAAAGACCTGTCCACCGAATCATAAGCTGTGTACGGATCCCTAAAGTCTAAACCTAACTTGCTTGCGGCCCTTCGGCGGTTTAATCTAGCATCAACGGGAAGTTAAGGCATTATAGTTCTGGACCTAACTATTTCCTAAGACTATATTGGGCTATTGAAAGGACAGCATTGGCCATACACTGTTCCTCTAAATGCTGGAGGGGGGAATGTCCGCACGATTCTAATAGAAGAATCTAGAAAGGATATTGCTCTATATCAGCCAACATGGTTATACTTTCCGGTTGAAAAAATTTGGAGTATAACTGTGTTCTACCATTTGTGGATTTTATGTTAATGAAAACACTCTAAACATTGTCTAATAGTGGGGTCCAAAGCATGATAGGGTTTCATCTAATGCAGCTCGACCGCAGCCCAATCTGGCCCGGCGTCCTTTCCTTCCTGTTGTTTTCTTATCAGGACCCCTAAACGACCCACCAAGAAGGTTTCTGCCAAACGTAGAAAACTGTTCCATCTATACTAAGGAAAAAACCTACCTACACACATTTTTCAAACGCTCTAATCATTCCTCTGAGGAAATGGTGGATATTAAAGCTTCTGGGCTTCTCTTTATGTTCTCAAGGCATTAGTGATCACAGACTAAAACACGCTGGAATCAGGTTTTATGTCAGCACTCGTCAGACCCCCCCTCCCAGATTTCATCAACCATACACCTCTTTTAGGATTAAGTCCCAAGGGTCTTATTTTTCCGCGCTTCGCTGAGTGCTCCAATATCACATGTTCTTCTGTTGGGTGTTTGGTGGGGCACAAACTCCTCTGGACATGTCAAACTGCGTATGTGGCTTTCAAGTGGGCAATCATAAGACAGTCTTCGATTCCTTTGGGCCAAAGGTAAAGCTGTCTCAAAATTAGTAGTTGCACTGTCACCCAGCTGCAGGTTCTAGGTGCTAGGAGAGGGTGAGTGTCATATGTGTTCTGGTGCGGTGGGGTGGCCGCTTGTAAATTATCCTGCCCAGAAATGCCCTCTCTAAGCACAGCAAGCTCTCCCTGCAGTCCCAGCCACTGCAGATTGGGAATTTATTAACTATTGTGAGGGAATTATTTTTATTTTAGGTTTGTAGAGCAGGCCCTTTTAAGATGTATAGTCTCTGATTTAGTATGTATTAGTGTGTGTTAGAATACTGAGTCTCATACCCGGTGCCTAAGGTTTCTTTTAAACCGTCTTGCGAAATAATACAAAAAAACAATAGCCTGAGAGTGAGCCAATGACTCACCTTGATCCTGCGCTTGCAGTGGTGGTCTCTGACTCAGCCGGGGTCACGTGTCTCCGTTGTCATGAGTACCAGTCCCCTTTCGTGGTTGTGTTCAATGTTATAGGCAGGGATCTCGGCTGCCCCTGCCGAGAAGATGAGTGCTGCACTGCTGTCTGAGTCCTTTGTACCTTCCTCTGTCATTTCTTTGGCAGTGCTTCTGAGTCCTCTGTACCTTCCTCTGTCATTTCTTTGGCAGTTCTTCTGAGTCCTCTGTACCTTCCTCTGTCATTTCTTTGGCAGTTCTTCTGAGTCCTCTGTACCTTCCTCTGTCATTTCTTTGGTAGTTCTTCATCTCCCCTGCGTCCTGTTTTGCTGTCTGAGTCCTCTGTACCTTCCTCTGTCATTTCTTTGGCAGTTCTTCTGAGTCCTCTGTACCTTCCTCTGTCATTTCTTTGGCATTGCTTCTGAGTCCTCTGTACCTTCCTCTGTCATTTCTTTGGCAGTTCTTCTGAGTCCTATGTACCTTCCTCTGTCATTTCTTTGGCAGTTCTTCTGAGTCCTCTGTACATTCCTCTGTCATTTCTTTGGCAGGTATTCATCTCACCCGCGTCCTGTTTGGCTGTCTGAGTCCTCTGTACCTTCCTCTGTCATTTCTTTGGCAGTTCTTCTGAGGCCTCTGTACCTTCCTCTGTCATTTCTTTGGCAGTTCTTCTGAGTCCTCTGTACCTTCCTCTGTCATTTCTTTGGCAGTTCTCCATCACACCTGCGTCCTGTTTTGCTGTCTGAGTCCTCTGTACCTTCCTCTGTCATTTCCTTGGCAGTTCTCCATCACACCTGCATCCTGTTTTGCTGTCTGAGTCCTCTGTGCCTTCCTCTGTCATTTCTTTGGCAGTTCTTCTGAGTCCTCTGTACCTTCCTCTGTCATTTCTTTGGCAGTTCTCCATCTCACCCGCGTCCTGTTTTGCTGCCTGAGTCCTCTGTACCTTCCTCTATCATTTCTTTGGCAGTTCTTCTGAGTCCTCTGTACCTTCCTCTGTCATTTCTTTGGCAGTTCTTCTGAGTCCTTTGTACCGTCCTCTGTCATTTCTTTGGCAGTTCTCCATCTCACCCGCGTCCTGTTTTGCTGCCTGAGTCCTCTGTACCTTCCTCTGTCATTTCTTTGGCAGTTCTTCTGAGTCCTCTGTACCTTCCTCTGTCATTTCTTTGGCAGTTCTTCTGAGTCCTTTGTACCGTCCTCTGTCATTTCTTTGGCAGTTCTTCAGAGTCCTCTGTACCTTCCTCTGTCATTTCTTTGGCAGTTCTCCATCTCACCAGCGTCCTGTTTTGCTGCCTGAGTCCTCTGTACCTTCCTCTGTCATTTCTTTGGCAGTTCTTCTGAGTCCTCTGTACCTTCCTCTGTCATTTCTTTGGCAGTTCTTCTGAGTCCTTTGTACCGTCCTCTGTCATTTCTTTGGCAGTTCTTCAGAGTCCTCTGTACCTTCCTCTGTCATTTCTTTGGCAGTTCTTCTGAGTCCTTTGTACCGTCCTCTGTCATTTCTTTGGCAGTTCTTCAGAGTCCTCTGTACCTTCCTCTGTCATTTCTTTGGCAGTTCTCCATCTCACCCGCGTCCTGTTTTGCTGCCTGAGTCCTCTGTACCTTCCTCTGTCATTTCTTTGGCAGTTCTTCTGAGTCCTCTGTACCTTCCTCTGTCATTTCTTTGGCAGTTCTTCTGAGTCCTTTGTACCGTCCTCTGTCATTTCTTTGGCAGTTCTTCAGAATCCTCTGTACCTTCCTCTGTCATTTCTTTGGCAGTTCTCCATCTCACCAGCGTCCTGTTTTGCTGCCTGAGTCCTCTGTACCTTCCTCTGTCATTTCTTTGGCAGTTCTTCTGAGTCCTCTGTACCTTCCTCTGTCATTTCTTTGGCAGTTCTTCTGAGTCCTTTGTACCGTCCTCTGTCATTTCTTTGGCAGTTCTTCAGAGTCCTCTGTACCTTCCTCTGTCATTTCTTTGGCAGTTCTTCATTTCACCTGCGTCCTGTTTTGCTGGGGTTGTTCCTAAAACCTGCTGTGTGTATTGGCGTCATGCCTGAGGAATTGCTGAGGGTTTGAAGCCCAATGGGCAGGGCCGTTCCTTCAAAGATACATGAAGCTGGCCAACCAGTGCCAAGGATCACCAACAGCACCATGTTGGGCTTTCTCTTTCAGGGCGTCCTGGTTGCAGAGCGAGGGTGATGTAACTCAGAAAGTGGCAAACACCCTTCTATTTGGTCAGAGCTGGTTCCGCTTGTGACCATACTGTACGTGTAATGTAAGGCTGAGTGGTCTTGTTTAGTACCTTCTGCCAATAATGGTGTCCCCGCTACGCATAGGGTCAGCATCAGGTAGTGGCTACCTTCCCAAGCCACAATGGGGGAGATATCAGGTTCGGGATGAGTGATGACTCTGCACGATTCATCACACGTCCCACAGTTGTAGTTGCTTGTTGTGAATTAGCCCAGTATTGCTGGACCTAAGTGTTCTGGGCAGAGTGTAGTGTTGATCCTACTTCTGAAGGAGTGAGGGCCACTTCCATGGTAATAACGATGGGCGATGCACAAGGTTTTGAAATGAACCCTTGTTTACGGGTAGCCGGTGGAGAGTACGTAATGCTGGCGTGATATGTTCAAATCGCTTCATGTTGATACGTAGTCATGCGGCTTCAAGTTGGGTCCACATTAGGTCTTCTGGGAGCCCGAGATGGAGGCTGTTGGCAAAGTCTAGTTTTGATAGTCTAGAGTGATGATGGCGGCAGCCCTGTCCCTGCAGACGAGGAGCACCTGAGGGGTGTAAAATCAGGTGGCAGTGCGATTCTGCCAGGCTAGAAGGTGAAGCCCGGCTCAGAGGCTGTGGCACGGTCCACTCCTTACCCTACAAGCTTGGGAGTTCTTGCTAGGTGTTAGCTCAGAAGTAGATGCACTATTTACTTCATCTCTGGTAATCCACGTGCATCCTTTCAGGGAAGAGACCCAGCTCTAGCATTCCCACGAGACGCCGCTGCTCGCCCCAGAGGCATGTGCGCCTCCTAGAGTTATTCTCTGAGGCCCTCTTGATGCCAGAGGACACTCAGGTGGGGGGGCAACTGTTGTGCCAACCCATCCCATGCCCTTCTCGATAAAGTAAGCATGGAGAACTGCCCCTCCTTTCAATCCTTTCCTTCTTTCTTTGAGTTTATATATATTATATCGCATTCCTCGCCTTTAGTGTCACCTACATCCAAAAACAGGAAATGGAACAGGCACCCTTTTTGCAATAATGTCAGCCTGATGTTTGGTAGCAGAAGAACAGGATATAGGGGGTCAGGGGGGCTTCCTCTGTCTAATCACCAGTGAGGCTTTCGATAAACAGACCTTTGCCTTATTACGCTCTCAGGTGTGGGTTCTGCACGATGTCATGCAGCACACGGCAGCACACGGCAGCACACGGAAGCACACAGCAGCACACGGAAGCACACAGCAGCACACAGCAGCATACGGAAGCACAAAGCAACACACGGAAGCACACAGCAGCACACAGCAGCACACGGCAGCACACGGCAGCACACGGAAGCACACAGCAGCACACAGCAGCACACGGAAGCACACAGCAGCACACAGCAGCACACAGCAGCATACGGAAGCACACAGCAGCACACGGAAGCACACAGCAGCACACAGCAGCACACGGCAGCACACGGCAGCACACGGAAGCACACAGCAGCACACAGCAGCACACAGCAGCACACAGCAGCATACGGAAGCACACAGCAGCACACAGCAGCACACGGCAGCACACAGCAGCACACGGCAGCACACAGCAGCACACAGCAGCACACGGAAGCACACAGCAGCACACAGCAGCACACAGCAGCACACGGAAGCACACAGCAGCACACAGCAGCACACGGAAGCACACAGCAGCACACAACAGCAGACAGCAGCACACAGCAGCACACAGAAGCATACAGCAGCACACGGCAGCACACGGCAGCACACAGCAGCACACGGCAGCACACGGAAGCACACAGCAGCACACAGCAGCATACGGAAGCACACAGCAGCACACAGCAGCATACGGAAGCACACAGCAGCACACACCAGCACACATCAGCCCACGGCAGCACACAGCAGCATACGGAAGCACACAGCAGCACACAGCAGCACACGGAAGCACACAGCAGCACACAGCAGCACACGGCAGCACATGGAAGCATACAGCAGCACACGGCAGCACACAGAAGCACACAGCAGCACACAGCAGCACACAGAAGCACACAGCAGCACACAGCAGCAGACAGCAGCACACGGCAGCACACGGAAGCATACAGCAGCACACGGCAGCACACAGAAGCACACAGCAGCACACAGCAGCACACGGAAGCATACAGCAGCACACAGCAGCAGACAGCAGCACACAGCAGCAGACAGCAGCACACGGCAGCACACGGAAGCATACAGCAGCACACGGCAGCACACAGAAGCACACAGCAGCACACAGCAGCACACGGAAGCATACAGCAGCACACAGCAGCAGACAGCAGCACACAGCAGCACACGGAAGCATACAGCAGCACACGGCAGCACACAGCAGCACACATCCGGAGAGAGCCTTGGTAGCGCTGCAACCGAAGCTCGGCAGCTCCTCTTTCACATCTGACATGCTACATGCCTGCTGCATTGAATCCCCAACATGCCTCTGTGCATTCATTGGGTAACACCCAGGTTCATAGCTTCTACACTTGACTGTGCTTTGAAGCTGGAATATCTCCATCCAGGCTCAATCTAGTAGGAAGAAAGCCACACTGCGCCTGGTCTTCCCCTGGTTTAGGGCACATTTCAGGGAAGGAAGCGGTTAAGCACAGCCTCTCGGCCTCTTCCCTGAAAGTCTTTGTGGCTCGTTTCTTGCTTCACATCCTTTCATAGGCCCCTCCCCAAAAAAGAAGAAGCACCCGCTTACTAATAATAAAAAGCTGATATTTCTGTATGAGTAAGAGATACGTGTTTATTAGCAGCATACGTGTTGTTTCTAACAATGGTTGCCCCAGTTGTATGGGCACCCGTCAAGGTCAAAACACCTGTTTGCTTTTGAATTATATTACATTCCTTTGATTTACAGAGAGTAGGACAACCCCCTAGTTGCACCTCTCCCACATCTGACATGCTACATGCCTGCTGCATGGAATCCCCAACATGCCTCTGTGCATTCATTGGGTAACACCCAGGCTCATAGCTTCTACACTTGACTGTGCTTTGAAGCTGGAATATCTCCAACCAGGCTCTATCTAGTAGGAAGAAAGCCACACTGCGTCTAGTCTTCCTCTGGTTTAGGGCACATTTTAGGGAAGGGAGCGGTTAAGCGCAGCCTCTCGGCCTCTTCCCTGAAAGTCTTTGTGGCTCGTTTCTTGCTTCACATCCTTTCATAGGCCCCTCCCTAAGCTCTGCCCACCACTGCCTTATCACGCTGTGGGCTCTCACAGAGTACCCCAAGAGGTTACAAAACACAAGGCCAGGGTATAGGGTGCTGTAGGCATTTTGCGGGTCAAACTAAAGCAAATTTTATGATTTAGATGAAATACTATAGAAGTGGGGCCTAATGGCTACTGTAGAGGGAATAACGAACAGAAGACATATCTGTTTAGCAAAGGGTGAAAGTTCGAGAGCCCTCACTCCTCTCCAAAGCAGGTATGATTGGAACTCAGGTGGCGAAGGGTACTGCCTCTCTATGCCCTCCGCTCGCTCTTCCATTTGCCCACTCCTCTTGCCCTGATCTGGCCTTGCAGGCCTTCGGTGCCACTCTCATTGCATCTGTCCCCTATTCCCCATCACTATTCCCCTCCCCCCATCACTCCCTCCCATCTCTCTCTACCCCCTCCGGAGCCCTCTTCTAATCCTTTGGGGCTTAGAGAAAGGAAAAACAGAATTCTCACTTTCTTGAGTGGGTTCTGTTTGGTCCGTCCTGATCGCCCTGGTCTTTGTCGTTCTGTTTGGCCCTGATCCACAGGCTATTAGATCGCCCTGGTCCTGATCCACAGGCTATTAGATCGCCCTTGTCCTGATCCACAGGCTATTAGATCGCCCTGGTCTTTGTCGTTCTGTTTGGTCCTGATCCACAGGCTATTAGATCGCCCTGGTCCTGATCCACAGGCTATTAGATCGCCCTGGTCCTGATCCACAGGCTATTAGATCGCCCTGGTCCTGATCCACAGGCTATTAGATCGCCCTTGTCCTGATCCACAGGCTATTAGATCGCCCTTGTCCTGATCCACAGGCTATTAGATCGCCCTGGTCTTTGTCTTTGGCTGCGGGGCAGACAGGGCTTCTTCCCATTCCATGTGGCACAAGGAATGACACAAGTTCAGCTGCATCTTCAGGACTGTTTCCATATCAGGGCTGGCTTAGGTCCCTTCCAGCAGGAGTGTCCCTAGTTAGGATTAGGTTGAGCAGGTGCGCCAGCCCACGCAGGGGGCGCTAGAGGTGCAGCTCACATAGTGGGCCGCACCACTGGTCACCCCCTCTGTAGGCTCGCCTCCTCGAGGTGGGCATAGTGCAGGTGCCCTCGGGGGTCTGGCCAGAAACGTCCGGCCCTTCGAGGGGCATAAATAGCCTGGGCGGAGAGAGCAAGGTCTCTTTTCCAGACCAGCCAGCAGCAACCACCCTCCAGGGTTTTGCCAGGAGGACAAGGCAGAGTTGGGAAGGTGTAAATATAGTACTTGTTTCGATCCATGGCTATCTTGTTTTAACCGATTTCCTTCACATAGGTGATGGTGGCAAAGTGTTCTAAAAATGATATCTCTCGCAGGCGGAGTTACAGGGTGGTCCCAGAGAAGGAGGCATGCTGCGGTCTGGTCTGTGAGCTACAACCCGTGGCTGCTTCAGTCATGATGCAGTGACACGGGCACTGATACTACTAGGGACGGTTGGGACTCCTCAACAACTGATGCAGTGGCCTTGGGTTCGCTCCATTGTCCAAATGGGAGTGACTGAACTGGCCATTGGATACCAGGGTGGGCAGTTCTCGCAAGCACAGAATCGGTGTGAGAAGGCTCACAGGTTTTTGGACACAGGACTTAGTAAAACGGGATTGGCGAAGCCACCCGGGAAAGGACTATGTGTTGGGCCAGGCATGCATAAGAACTGGGCAGGGCTGGGGCCGCCTGATAGGATGACTCGACTAGTGCGACCAATATGTTTCCTATAAAGTGTAATATGTTTCCAACTTTCAGAAGGTCTCTGTCTCTTATCATTGAGGAAAGCAGGATATGAAATGTTATGCATTTTCTGTTATTATGCAGGGGCCATAGTAGGGGCTAGCCCTGCTATGTCCCGAAGAGAATTGGTCCCCTTGACCACCTCCCTTCTTTAGGGTCGTGGTAGCTGGAACTTCTGGCAAGTCCCGACATAAGCTCCCCGACTCCTGGGAAGGTCCCACCGTCATGTACCCGCTGCCCTACCGGAACCTCCCTTTGCCGCCTTCCTGTTAGGATTACCTGATCTCCTCCCGCCCCCTGAGTCGCTGTTAACGTATCCCTCCATCTTGTTCTAGTCTCTCACACGAGCTCGATAGCTCATACAGTACTCGTGCCCAAGCTGGAGGACTTAAATGAGATGTATGCCAGCATGCCAGCAAAGTCTGTGTATAAAAATCAAAGCGCCGAGAACGTATAGAAAGGCTTATATTCCACAAGAAGTGTTGTGGTCACGCCAGCCATGAAGATCATCCAATTACATGGGCCTGAACATGTGCACTCTCTTTAAGTTCACTCTCTCGTGGTGGCGAGTAAGGAAGGTTGTCCTGTGTGCGTGGGTGGAGTTGAGCTTGCAATGCCTGGCTAGTCCTGTCCAGAGTAAGGGGGCTGTGCTTTGTGCGTGGGTAGAGTTGATCTTACAATGCCTGGATAGGGTAGAGGTGAGCTTGAAATGCTTGGCTAGTACCGTCCAGAGTAAGGGGTGTTGTGCTGTGTGCGTGGTTAGAGTTGGGCTTGCAATGCCTGGCTAGTCCCGTCCAGAGTAAGGGGTGTTGGGCTGTGTGCGTGGGTAGAGCTGGGCTTACAATGCCTGGCTAGTCCCGTCCAGAGTAAGGGGTGTTGTGCTGTGTGCGTGGGTAGAGCTGAGCTTGCAATGCCTGGCTAGGACCGTCCACAGTAAGGAAGGCTGTGCTGTGTGCATGGACAGAGGTGAGCTGGCAATGCCTGGCTAGGACCGTCCAGAGTAAGGGGTGTTGTGCTGTGTGCGTGGGTAGAGTTGAGCTTGCAATGCCTGGCTAGGACCGTCCATGTAAGGGGTTTTGTGCTCTGTGCGTGGGCAGGCTAGGAACTTCCAGAATAAGGAAGGCTGTGCTGTGTGTGTGGACAGAGGTGAGTTTGCAATGCCTGGCTAGGACCGTCCAGAGTAAGGAATGCTGTGCTCTGTGTGGACAGAAGTGAGCTTGCAATGCCTGGCTAGGACCCTCCAGAGTAAGGGCTGTTGTGCTGTTTGCGTGGGTAGATCTGAGCTTGCAATGTCTGGCTAGTACCGTCCAGAGTAAGGGGTGGTGTGCCGTGTGCGCGGGCAGAGTTGAGCTTGCAATGCTTGGCTAATACCGTCCTGAGTAAGGGCTGTTGTGCTGTTTGCGTGGGTAGATCTGAGCTTGCAATGTCTGGCTAGTACCGTCCAGAGTAAGGGGTGTTGTGCTGTGTGCGTGGGCAGAGGTGAGCTTGCAATGCCTGGCTAGGACCGTCCTGAGTAAGGAAGGCTGTGCTGTGTGTGTGAACAGAGGTGAGCTTGCAATGTCTGACTAGGACCCAGAAGAGTAAGGAAGGCTGTGCTGTGTGCGGGGCAGAGTTGAGCTTGCAATGCCTGGCTAGTACCATCCAGAGTAAGGAAGGCTGTGCTGTGTGTGTGGACAGAGGTTAGCTTGCAATACCTGGCTAGGACCATCCAGAGTAAGGGGTGTTGTGCTGTTTGCGTGGGTAGAGTTGAGCTTGCAATGCCTGGCTAGGAGCGTCCAGAGTAAGGGGTTTTGTGCTCTGTGCGTTGGTAGAGTTGAGCTTGCAATGCCTGGCTAGGACCATCCAGAGTAAGGAAGGCTGTGCTGTGTGCGTGGGCAGAGGTGAGCCTGCAATGCCTGGCTGGGACCGTCCAGAATAAGGGGTGTTGTGCTATGTGCGTGGGCAGAGGTGAGCTTACAATGCCTGGCTAGTCCCGTCCAGAGTAAGGGGTGTTGTGCTGTGTGCGTGGGTAGAGTTGAGCCTGCAATGCCTGGCTAGTCCAGTCCAGAGTAAGGGATGTTGTGCTGTGTGCGTGGACAGAGGTGAGCTTGCAATGCCTGGCTAGTCCCGTCCAGAGTAAGGGGTGTTGTGCTGTGTGTGTGGGTAGAGCTGTGCTTGCAATGTCTGGCTAGTCCCGTCCAGAGTAAGGGGTGTTGTGCTGTGTGCGTGGGAAGAGTTGAGCTTACAATACCTGGCTAGTCCCGTCCACAGTAAGGGGTGTTGTGCTGTGTGTGTGGGTAGAGCTGAGCTTGCAATGCCTGGCTAGTCCTGTCCAGAGTAAGGGGGCTGTGCTATGTGCGTGGGTAGAGTTGAGCTTACAATGCCTGGCTAGGGTAGAGGTGAGCTTGAAATGCTTGGCTAGTACTGTCCAGAGTAAGGGGTGTTGTGCTGTGTGCGTGGTTAGAGTTGGGCTTGCAATGCCTGGCTAGTACCATCCAGAATAAGGAATGGTGTGCCTGTGTATGCATGGGCAAAGTTGGGCTTGCAATGCCTGGCTAGTCCCGTCCAGAGTAAGGGGTGTTGGGCTGTGTGCGTGGGTAGAGCTGGGCTTACAATGCCTGGCTAGTCCCGTCCAGAGTAAGGGGTGTTGTGCTGTGTGCGTGGGTAGAGCTGAGCTTGCAATGCCTGGCTAGGACCGTCCAGAGTAAGGAAGGCTGTGCTGTGTGCATGGGCAGATGTGAGCTTGCAATGCCTGGCTAGGACCGTCCACAGTAAGGAAGGCTGTGCTGTGTGCATGGACAGAGGTGAGCTGGCAATGCCTGGCTAGGACCGTCCAGAGTAAGGGGTGTTGTGCTGTGTGCGTGGGTAGAGTTGAGCTTGCAATGCCTGGCTAGGACCGTCCATGTAAGGGGTTTTGTGCTCTGTGCGTGGGCAGGCTAGGAACTTCCAGAATAAGGAAGGCTGTGCTGTGTGTGTGGACAGAGGTGAGTTTGCAATGCCTGGCTAGGACCGTCCAGAGTAAGGAATGCTGTGCTCTGTGTGGACAGAAGTGAGCTTGCAATGCCTGGCTAGGACCCTCCAGAGTAAGGGCTGTTGTGCTGTTTGCGTGGGTAGATCTGAGCTTGCAATGTCTGGCTAGTACCGTCCAGAGTAAGGGGTGGTGTGCCGTGTGCGCGGGCAGAGTTGAGCTTGCAATGCTTGGCTAATACCGTCCTGAGTAAGGGCTGTTGTGCTGTTTGCGTGGGTAGATCTGAGCTTGCAATGTCTGGCTAGTACCGTCCAGAGTAAGGGGTGTTGTGCTGTGTGCGTGGGCAGAGGTGAGCTTGCAATGCCTGGCTAGGACCGTCCTGAGTAAGGAAGGCTGTGCTGTGTGTGTGAACAGAGGTGAGCTTGCAATGTCTGACTAGGACCCAGAAGAGTAAGGAAGGCTGTGCTGTGTGCGGGGCAGAGTTGAGCTTGCAATGCCTGGCTAGTACCATCCAGAGTAAGGAAGGCTGTGCTGTGTGTGTGGACAGAGGTTAGCTTGCAATACCTGGCTAGGACCATCCAGAGTAAGGGGTGTTGTGCTGTTTGCGTGGGTAGAGTTGAGCTTGCAATGCCTGGCTAGGAGCGTCCAGAGTAAGGGGTTTTGTGCTCTGTGCGTTGGTAGAGTTGAGCTTGCAATGCCTGGCTAGGACCATCCAGAGTAAGGAAGGCTGTGCTGTGTGTGTGGGCAGAGGTGAGCCTGCAATGCCTGGCTGGGACCGTCCAGAATAAGGGGTGTTGTGCTATGTGCGTGGGCAGAGGTGAGCTTACAATGCCTGGCTAGTCCCGTCCAGAGTAAGGGGTGTTGTGCTGTGTGCGTGGGTAGAGTTGAGCCTGCAATGCCTGGCTAGTCCAGTCCAGAGTAAGGGATGTTGTGCTGTGTGCGTGGACAGAGGTGAGCTTGCAATGCCTGGCTAGTCCCGTCCAGAGTAAGGGGTGTTGTGCTGTGTGTGTGGGTAGAGCTGAGCTTGCAATGTCTGGCTAGTCCCGTCCAGAGTAAGGGGTGTTGTGCTGTGTGCGTGGGAAGAGTTGAGCTTACAATACCTGGCTAGTCCCGTCCACAGTAAGGGGTGTTGTGCTGTGTGTGTGGGTAGAGCTGAGCTTGCAATGCCTGGCTAGTCCTGTCCAGAGTAAGGGGGCTGTGCTTTGTGCGTGGGTAGAGTTGAGCTTACAATGCCTGGCTAGGGTAGAGGTGAGCTTGAAATGCTTGGCTAGTACTGTCCAGAGTAAGGGGTGTTGTGCTGTGTGCGTGGTTAGAGTTGGGCTTGCAATGCCTGGCTAGTACCATCCAGAATAAGGAATGGTGTGCCTGTGTATGCATGGGCAAAGTTGGGCTTACAATGCCTGGCTAGTCCCGTCCAGAGTAAGGGGTGTTGTGCTGTGTGCGTGGGTAGAGCTGAGCTTGCAATGCCTGGCTAGGACCGTCCAGAGTAAGGAAGGCTGTGCTGTGTGCATGGGCAGATGTGAGCTTGCAATGCCTGGCTAGGACCGTCCACAGTAAGGAAGGCTGTGATGTGTGCATGGACAGAGGTGAGCTGGCAATGCCTGGCTAGTCCCGTCCAGAGTAAGGGGTGTAGTGCTGTGTGCGTGGGTAGAGTTGAGCTTGCAATGCCTGGCTAGTCCAGTCCAGAGTAAGGGATGTTGTGCTGTGTGCGTGGACAGAGGTGAGCTTGCAATGCCTGACTAGTCCCGTCCAGAGTAAGGGGTGTTGCGCTGTGTGCGTGGGGAGAGTTGAGGTTGCAAGGCCTGGCTAGTACAGTCCAGAGTAAGGGGTGTTGTGCTGTGTGCGTGGGCAGAGGTGAGCTTGCAATGCCTGGCTAGTACCGTCCAGAGTAAGGGGTGTTGTACTGTGTGCATGGGTATACTTGAACTTGCAATGCTTGGCTAGTACCGTCCAGAGTAAGGGATGTTGTGCTGTGTGTGTGGGTGCAGATGAGCTTGCAATGCCTGGCTAGGACCGTCCAGAGTAAGAGGTGTTGTGCTGTGTGCATAGGCAGAGTTGAGCTAGCCATGCCTGGCTAGTACCGTCCAGAGGTAGGGATGTTGTGCTGTGTGCATGGGTACAGCTGGTCTTGCAATGCCTGCCTAGTACCGTCCAGAGTAAGGGGTGTTGTGCTGTGTGGGTGGGTAGAGGTGAGCTAGCAATGCCTGGCTAGTCCCGTCCAGAGTAAGAGGTGTTGTGCTGTGTCCGTGGGTAGAGCTGACCTTGCAATGCCTGGCCAGTACGGTCCAGAGTAAGGGGTGTTGTGCTGTGTGCGTGGGTAGCATTGAGCGTGCAATGCCTGGCTAGTACCGTCCAGAGTAAGGGGTGTTGTGCCGTGTGTGCGGGCAGAGTTGAGCTTGCAATGCTTGGCTAGTACTGTCCAAAATAAGGGGTGTTGTGCTGTGCGCAGGGGTAGGGCTGAGCTTGCAATGCGTGGCTAGGACCGGCCAGAGTAAGGAAGGCTGTGCTGTGTGCGTGGGCAGAGGTTAGCTTGCAATGCCTGGCTAGGGCCATCCAGAGTAAGGAAGGCTGTGCTGTGTGTGTGGACAGAGGTGAGCCTGCAACGCCTGGCTAGGATCCTCCAGAGTAAGGGGTCTTGTGCTCTGTGCGTGGGTAGAATTGAGCTTGCAATGCCTGGCTAGGACCGTCCAGAGTAAGGGGGTTTGTGCTCTGTGCGTGGGTAGAGTTGAGCTTGCAATGCCTGGCTAGGACCATCCAGAGTAAGGAAGGCTGTGCTGTGTGCGTGGGCAGGGGTGAGCTTGCAATGCCTGGCTAGGACTGTCCAGAGTAAGGGGTGTTGTGCTGTGTGCGTGGGCAGAGGTGAGCTTGCAATGCCTGGCTAGTCCCGTCCAGAGTAAGGGATGTTGTGCTGTGTGCGTGGGCAGAGGTGAGCTTGCAATGCCTGGCTAGTCCCATCCAGAGTAAGGGATGTTGCGCTGTGTGTGTGGGTAGAGTTGAGCTTGCAATGCCTGGCTAGTACGGTCCAGAGTAAGGGGTGTTGTGCTGTGTGCGTGGGCAGAGGTGAGCTTGCAATGCCTGGCTAATAACGTCCAGAGAAAGTGGTGTTGTGCTGTGTGCATTGGTAGAGTTGAGCTTGCCATGCCCAGCTAGTACCGTCCAGAGTTAGGGATGTTGTGCTGTGTGCATGGGTACAGCTGGGCTTGCAATGGCTGCCTAGTCCCGGCCAGAGTAAGGGGTGTTGTGCTGTGTGAATGGGCAAATTTGAGCTCGCAATGTTTGGCTAGTCCCGTCCAGAGTAAGGGATGTTGTGCTGTGTGGGTGGGTAGAGTTGAGCTTGCAATGCCTCGCTAGGACCGTCCAGAGTAAGGAAGGCTGTGCTGTGTGCATGGGCAGAGGTGAGCCTGCAATGCCTGGCTAGGAACCTCCAGAATAAGGGGTGTTGTGCTGTGCACGTGGGTAGAGTTGAGCTTGCAATGCCTGGCTAGGACCGTCCAGAGTAAGGAAGGCTGTGCTGTGTGCGTAGCCACAGGTGAACTTGCAATGCCTGGCTAGGACCATCCAGAGTAAGGGATGTTGTGCTCTCTGCGTGGGCAGAGGTGAGCTTGCAATGCCTGGCTAGTCCCGTCCAGAGTAAGGAAGGCTGTGCTGTGTGTGTGGACAGAGGTGAGCCTGCAACGCCTGGCTAGGATCCTCCAGAGTAGGGGGTCTTGTGCTCTGTGCGTGGGTAGAATTGAGCTTGCAATGCCTGGCTAGGACCGTCCAGAGTAAGGGGGTTTGTGCTCTGTGCGTGGGTAGAGTTGAGCTTGCAATGCCTGGCTAGGACCATCCAGAGTAAGGAAGGCTGTGCTGTGTGCGTGGGCAGGGGTGAGCTTGCAATGCCTGGCTAGGACCGTCCAGAGTAAGGGATGTTGTGCTCTCTGCGTGGGCAGAGGTGAGCTTGCAATGCCTGGCTAGTCCCGTCCAGAGTAAGGTGTGTTGCACTTTGTGCATGGGTAGAGTTGAGCTTGCAACTCTACTCTGGCTTGTACTGTCCAGAGTAAGGGGTGTTATGCTGTGTGCGTGGGTAGAGTTGAGCTTGCAATGCCTGGTTAGTACGATCCAGAGTAAGGGATGTTGTGCTGTGTGCGTGGGTAGAATTGAGCTTGCAATGCTTGGCTAGTACCGTCCAGAGTAATGGGCGTTGTGCTGTGTGCGTGAATAGAATTGAGCGTGCAATGCCTGGCTAGTACCGTCCAGAGTAAGGGGTGTTGTGCCGTGTGTGCGGGCAGAGTTGAGCTTGCAATGCTTGGCTAGTACTGTCCAAAATAAGGGGTGTTGTGCTGTGCGCAGGGGTAGGGCTGAGCTTGCAATGCGTGGCTAGGACCGGCCAGAGTAAGGAAGGCTGTGCTGTGTGCGTGGACAGAGGTGAGCTTGCAATGCCTGACTAGTCCCGTCCAGAGTAAGGGGTGTTGCGCTGTGTGCGTGGGGAGAGTTGAGGTTGCAAGGCCTGGCTAGTACAGTCCAGAGTAAGGGGTGTTGTGCTGTGTGCGTGGGCAGAGGTGAGCTTGCAATGCCTGGCTAGTACCGTCCAGAGTAAGGGGTGTTGTACTGTGTGCATGGGTATACTTGAACTTGCAATGCTTGGCTAGTACCGTCCAGAGTAAGGGATGTTGTGCTGTGTGTGTGGGTGCAGATGAGCTTGCAATGCCTGGCTAGGACCGTCCAGAGTAAGAGGTGTTGTGCTGTGTGCATAGGCAGAGTTGAGCTAGCCATGCCTGGCTAGTACCGTCCAGAGGTAGGGATGTTGTGCTGTGTGCATGGGTACAGCTGGTCTTGCAATGCCTGCCTAGTACCGTCCAGAGTAAGGGGTGTTGTGCTGTGTGGGTGGGTAGAGGTGAGCTAGCAATGCCTGGCTAGTCCCGTCCAGAGTAAGGGGTGTTGTGCTGTGTCCGTGGGTAGAGCTGACCTTGCAATGCCTGGCCAGTACGGTCCAGAGTAAGGGGTGTTGTGCTGTGTGCGTGGGTAGCATTGAGCGTGCAATGCCTGGCTAGTACCGTCCAGAGTAAGGGGTGTTGTGCCGTGTGTGCGGGCAGAGTTGAGCTTGCAATGCTTGGCTAGTACTGTCCAAAATAAGGGGTGTTGTGCTGTGCGCAGGGGTAGGGCTGAGCTTGCAATGCGTGGCTAGGACCGGCCAGAGTAAGGAAGGCTGTGCTGTGTGCGTGGGCAGAGGTTAGCTTGCAATGCCTGGCTAGGGCCATCCAGAGTAAGGAAGGCTGTGCTGTGTGTGTGGACAGAGGTGAGCCTGCAACGCCTGGCTAGGATCCTCCAGAGTAAGGGGTCTTGTGCTCTGTGCGTGGGTAGAATTGAGCTTGCAATGCCTGGCTAGGACCGTCCAGAGTAAGGGGGTTTGTGCTCTGTGCGTGGGTAGAGTTGAGCTTGCAATGCCTGGCTAGGACCATCCAGAGTAAGGAAGGCTGTGCTGTGTGCGTGGGCAGGGGTGAGCTTGCAATGCCTGGCTAGGACCGTCCAGAGTAAGGGGTGTTGTGCTGTGTGCGTGGGCAGAGGTGAGCTTGCAATGCCTGGCTAATCCCGTCCAGAGTAAGGGATCTTGTGCTGTGTGCGTGGGCAGAGGTGAGCTTGCAATGCCTGGCTAGTCCCATCCAGAGTAAGGGATGTTGCGCTGTGTGTGTGGGTAGAGTTGAGCTTGCAATGCCTGGCTAGTACGGTCCAGAGTAAGGGGTGTTGTGCTGTGTGCGTGGGCAGAGGTGAGCTTGCAATGCCTGGCTAATAACGTCCAGAGAAAGTGGTGTTGTGCTGTGTGCATGGGTAGAGTTGAGCTTGCCATGCCCAGCTAGTACCGTCCAGAGTTAGGGATGTTGTGCTGTGTGCATGGGTACAGCTGGGCTTGCAATGGCTGCCTAGTCCCGGCCAGAGTAAGGGGTGTTGTGCTGTGTGAATGGGCAAATTTGAGCTCGCAATGTTTGGCTAGTCCCGTCCAGAGTAAGGGATGTTGTGCTGTGTGGGTGGGTAGAGTTGAGCTTGCAATGCCTCGCTAGGACCGTCCAGAGTAAGGAAGGCTGTGCTGTGTGCGTGGGCAGAGGTGAGCTTGCAATGCCTGGCTAGGACCCTCCAGAATAAGGGGTGTTGTGCTGTGCACGTGGGTAGAGTTGAGCTTGCAATGCCTGGCTAGGACCGTCCAGAGTAAGGAAGGCTGTGCTGTGTGCGTAGCCACAGGTGAACTTGCAATGCCTGGCTAGGACCATCCAGAGTAAGGGATGTTGTGCTCTCTGCGTGGGCAGAGGTGAGCTTGCAATGCCTGGCTAGTCCCGTCCAGAGTAAGGAAGGCTGTGCTGTGTGTGTGGACAGAGGTGAGCCTGCAACGCCTGGCTAGGATCCTCCAGAGTAAGGGGTCTTGTGCTCTGTGCGTGGGTAGAATTGAGCTTGCAATGCCTGGCTAGGACCGTCCAGAGTAAGGGGGTTTGTGCTCTGTGCGTGGGTAGAGTTGAGCTTGCAATGCCTGGCTAGGACCATCCAGAGTAAGGAAGGCTGTGCTGTGTGCGTGGGCAGGGGTGAGCTTGCAATGCCTGGCTAGGACCGTCCAGAGTAAGGGATGTTGTGCTCTCTGCGTGGGCAGAGGTGAGCTTGCAATGCCTGGCTAGTCCCGTCCAGAGTAAGGTGTGTTGCACTTTGTGCATGGGTAGAGTTGAGCTTGCAACTCTACTCTGGCTTGTACTGTCCAGAGTAAGGGGTGTTATGCTGTGTGCGTGGGTAGAGTTGAGCTTGCAATGCCTGGTTAGTACGATCCAGAGTAAGGGATGTTGTGCTGTGTGCGTGGGTAGAATTGAGCTTGCAATGCTTGGCTAGTACCGTCCAGAGTAATGGGCGTTGTGCTGTGTGCGTGAATAGAATTGAGCGTGCAATTCCTGGCTAGTACCGTCCAGAGTAAGGGGTGTTGTGCCGTGTGTGCGGGCAGAGTTGAGCTTGCAATGCTTGACTAGTACTGTCCAAAATAAGGGGTGTTGTGCTGTGCGCAGGGGTAGGGCTGAGCTTGCAATGCGTGGCTAGGACCGGCCAGAGTAAGGAAGGCTGTGCTGTGTGCGTGGGCAGAGGTTAGCTTGCAATGCCTGGCTAGGGCCATCCAGAGTAAGGAAGGCTGTGCTGTGTGTGTGGACAGAGGTGAGCCTGCAACGCCTGGCTAGGATCCTCCAGAGTAAGGGGTCTTGTGCTCTGTGCGTGGGTAGAATTGAGCTTGCAATGCCTGGCTAGGACCGTCCAGAGTAAGGGGGTTTGTGCTCTGTGCGTGGGTAGAGTTGAGCTTGCAATGCCTGGCTAGGACCATCCAGAGTAAGGAAGGCTGTGCTGTGTGCGTGGGCAGGGGTGAGCTTGCAATGCCTGGCTAGGACCGTCCAGAGTAAGGGGTGTTGTGCTGTGTGCGTGGGCAGAGGTGAGCTTGCAATGCCTGGCTAGTCCCGTCCAGAGTAAGGGATGTTGTGCTGTGTGCGTGGGCAGAGGTGAGCTTGCAATGCCTGGCTAGTCCCATCCAGAGTAAGGGATGTTGCGCTGTGTGTGTGGGTAGAGTTGAGCTTGCAATGCCTGGCTAGTACGGTCCAGAGTAAGGGGTGTTGTGCTGTGTGCGTGGGCAGAGGTGAGCTTGCAATGCCTGGCTAATAACGTCCAGAGAAAGTGGTGTTGTGCTGTGTGCATGGGTAGAGTTGAGCTTGCCATGCCCAGCTAGTACCGTCCAGAGTTAGGGATGTTGTGCTGTGTGCATGGGTACAGCTGGGCTTGCAATGGCTGCCTAGTCCCGGCCAGAGTAAGGGGTGTTGTGCTGTGTGAATGGGCAAATTTGAGCTCGCAATGTTTGGCTAGTCCCGTCCAGAGTAAGGGATGTTGTGCTGTGTGGGTGGGTAGAGTTGAGCTTGCAATGCCTCGCTAGGACCGTCCAGAGTAAGGAAGGCTGTGCTGTGTGCGTGGGCAGAGGTGAGCTTGCAATGCCTGGCTAGGACCCTCCAGAATAAGGGGTGTTGTGCTGTGCACGTGGGTAGAGTTGAGCTTGCAATGCCTGGCTAGGACCGTCCAGAGTAAGGAAGGCTGTGCTGTGTGCGTAGCCACAGGTGAACTTGCAATGCCTGGCTAGGACCATCCAGAGTAAGGGATGTTGTGCTCTCTGCGTGGGCAGAGGTGAGCTTGCAATGCCTGGCTAGTCCCGTCCAGAGTAAGGTGTGTTGCACTTTGTGCATGGGTAGAGTTGAGCTTGCAACTCTACTCTGGCTTGTACTGTCCAGAGTAAGGGGTGTTATGCTGTGTGCGTGGGTAGAGTTGAGCTTGCAATGCCTGGTTAGTACGATCCAGAGTAAGGGATGTTGTGCTGTGTGCGTGGGTAGAATTGAGCTTGCAATGCTTGGCTAGTACCGTCCAGAGTAATGGGCGTTGTGCTGTGTGCGTGAATAGAATTGAGCTTGCAATGACTGGCTAGTACCGTCCAGGGTAAGGGGTGTTGTGTTCTGTGCGTGGGTAGAGCTGAGCTTGCAATGCCTGGCTAGTCCCGTCCAGAGTAACGGGTGTTGTGCTGTGTGTATAGGCAGAGTTGAGCTTGCCATGCCTGGCTAGTACTGTCCAGAGTAAGGGGTGTTATGCTGTATGCGTGGGTATAGTTGAGCTTGCAATGCCTGGCAATTCCCGTCCAGAGTAAGGGGTATTGTGCTGTGTGCGTGGGTAGGTCGGAATCGAAATAATATTATACCTCCTATCGCATTGTTTGAATGTGTGTTGGCCTACGCCAAGTTGTCTAAAAACATTTTGTAAATAGATTCCGCGGTAAGGTTTTGACCTTAATGTATTGTGTAAATCGCCATCTTGGATTTAGCCGCCATTTTAGGTTCTCTTGTAGTGTGGAAGTCACCCTGAACATCAAAATGGAGGCCGAATGACATTTCGAGTGGTATTCTGGCCGTTGTGACCTCCGCACACATGAATAAGTAATATGCCTGCAGGCCACTTGTTGGGGTCGCGAACTGAGACCTTGTCCTATCCCTGACCTATGTGTAAATGAACAACTGTATCAGCGAAACTGATCGAAATGCATGCATTATGGGATCGACCTGGCAACAAACTCTAGGCCTGGTTCTAGGAATGGTTAACCCGCGAGGGGGTTGGCCAGAGCTAGATAAAAAGTATTAAAACACGAGTATCCCAATGTACGGTCTCTCACACTAACACGGCGAACAACCGTTGATAGTTCGTTCTGTTACTCTGAGGGCCGAATAGCTATCCGTTTGTCAATTGACTTTTTGGTAATTGTTGTAGCTTTTGAGTAAAGCACTTTCTTATGTTCTTTGTAACCTGTGTTGGTGTGTTTCCTTTGTGCTTCCCGGCCTCATATCAATTTCTCTGTTTCCACAGTTGGCGCCCAAATAGGGACCCTCAAGATTGATGCCGGATCATTGAAGGTTGACGCAGACTATCGAACCGGGATCGGACGGTGTGATTCTGCGGGCCCCGACCGATCGAGACGCGATACCTCGGCAGCGCTGCACGATCCGATCCTTGGACGATAGTCATGTGGTCTGACACGGCATCTTGACGAGGGTCCAATTTTGAGGCGGGCAGATTTGCCGAAACCACCAAACACAAGGTAAAATTTGTTAGGTAAGTTCTTTGGTAAACCGTATGTTCCTCCTTAGGTTTAGTCATATGCAGTCGTGACCCGGCTCTTAATTTAACCCTGACAATTTGAATTTGGCGTATTGTATCTGCAGACACAATTATTGAACCAGGTAACACCAATTTTTTGTGAAATGCCTGGGAAATTATCTAGCTGCTTTAGGGTTCTGTTCCGCAGCGATCGACAATCCTTGGAATTTAGCCGCCCGGCACCACAGGAGGGGTCGCCGGCGTGTACTATGTACTGTAAGTATGGCATTGGAAGTATAGTATTTAATGATATTTGGCACAGACAGACCAGAAATGCCTCCGAATTTCAGTGGCCAATCAACGGTAGTTTTGAGATCCCCCGTATTGAATACTTAGAATCGATCTTGTTAAAGAAAAAGGCCAGACCAGCAGCCTTTGATGTGTTACAGAATTGGAAGAAAGAAGCATTACAGCAGCTTAAAAGTAGGGATAAATATGTACGTTGTCATAAAACAATCGCCGAAAAAGCATTCTTATATGATAAAGAAAAGCGGTCAGAATCAGTTAAAAATATGGATAGAGCCTTTTCACTCGAAATCCAGAAAATGTACCCCTCTAAAGATTTCCATGTTTCTGAGGAATTTATTGAGAAGTTGTTAAATGAACGCAGGCCTGATGCTTCAGCGCCACCTCCGTATGCCCCTATTTTGGGCGCTCTGCCCGTTCCTGTTGTCGCTCCTGCTGTTATTCCTGTTCCCCCTGTACAGCCTATTGTTCCTAGTCCTTTGGTTGTTGTTCCTCCGCCTATCGCGCCGCCCCTTCCTTTTGTACCGATAGTTGCACCTCTATTAAATTTACCTATACCTCCGCTCCCGAGTGGCCCCGTATTGACTGAAGTCGATCCAGGTGCAGGATCAAAGATTGTGACTCGTAGTAATGTTTCTGCAGATAAGAAACAGTAATTGTTTACATGGGCGAAGCGTTGCATGGAGAAAGATGATCAAGTTAATGTTTTTTCCACATTATCTAATTTGAATAGTTTTCCCGAGAAAAATGTTTTTATTGAAGGTTTGGGGACTCATTTGTGTGTGATGTGGGGTAGATTACAAAATTCAGATCTTCCACAAGGGGTGAGAGATCTGAATGCTTTGGCACTTTCAAGGGACACAGAGCAGAAGGTATCTGGACACATTAAAAAATTGTTTGAGTTTAGGAAAGATTTTGAAAAGTCACGAGATGAAGACGATGAAGATGATAGAATATATGTACAGACACGGTTCCTTCCGTGCCGCAGATCGGCACCTGAGGAAGTACGAATTTGTACTAAAGATGCGGTTCGATGGATCTCGGATTCATCGATACTGCCAGACGAAGTGTATGACACGTATAGTCAGTATACAGTAGAAATGCAAAGAAAGGTAATTCAGGTGATGGTACAGCACCTGCAAGAGGAATGTGTAAGGAAGAGGGTTAGTTGCCCCATAGAATTATTGG
This sequence comes from Ambystoma mexicanum, assembly GCF_040938575.1. Taxonomy (NCBI): domain Eukaryota; kingdom Metazoa; phylum Chordata; class Amphibia; order Caudata; family Ambystomatidae; genus Ambystoma; species Ambystoma mexicanum. The sequence goes on from NC_090934.1 coordinate 1,477,612,169, forward strand.
GGATTTGTAAAAGGGCTTTTTCGCCCGACACTTCTACAGCTGCCTTAGCGCTCGACCTGGCTCTATTGCTTAGTAAGCGGCCGGAGGTACCTATATCTCAGTTGCCTATGAGAGAGGTTCCTCCGACCTTTGTCCCAAAAGTAGAGATCCCCGCCAACGCTGGGACTGGTGCCCCCGCTGTGGATATCCCTGCACATTATGTATCACAATTTGTTCACGTCCCGTTTCCACGACAGGAAGTGAACACAATTAGACAATCAGTTCCCGATATTAGGAAAAACCCGACGGGGTTTTACAAAGAAATAGAGTCCGTTTTACAGTCCTCTGTGTTCACCTTGAGTGACATTGACTTGTTATTCCCTGTACTCCTACCCGTAGATGTATGGAAACAGGTTCGGACAATAGACGATGTGCCGGGGTTGGGAGATACGTGGGCTAATATGATTAGAATTGATGGGGAAAGACCAGCTGGTGAGAAACCACCACAGGTAATACTTACTTTACCTGATGGAATTGTCACTAAACTAAAAACTATAATTCCAGAGAAAAGGATTATTTGGAACAAGCTTACGGCCTGTGTCCAAGGGAAAACTGAAGGTGCCACCAAATTTTTTAATAGATTCGAGCAGGTATTTTCTGACTTCAGTGGACAGGATTTAGGTACAGAGTCGGGGAAAAGGTTGTTCGTGGACAAATTTGTACGTGGATTGTTATCTGACATCCAGTCACAGATTATGTCCTCTGAGAGCGCTTGGCAGGCAAAATCTCGATCTGAGGTTTTGCACATGGCTCGGTATTATGAGAACCGTGTTAATAATGAGAAGGAGAAAATTGAAAAGAGAAAGGGAGATTTGAAAACCAAAGTATTATTGCAGCAAATTGTTAGAAACCCCAGGGGAGGTACGACACAGACTAGAGGTCAGTACGTTCCAAAAGGAAATGCTCCTTTGAGTCCTGTGAATATTAATCAATGTGCTTATTGCCGCCAGGAAGGTCATTGGCGAGCACAGTGCCCTGTCCTTCGCCAGAGGTCAAACAGTGCGTTTGGGGGTATGGGTAGACGACCTAGGGGCTGCCCTGGAGCAGGGGGCCCTGACAGAGGTCAGCTTTTACAAGATTCTCAGCAACCTTTTTCACGGGAAAATCAGACCTCGAGTATGGACTCGAGAAACATATTTGATCACCCTTCTGCTGCCTACCTTTCTGAAGAGCTTCCTTCTGATGAGGCTCTGTTCCATTAGGATTGCCCGAAGCTGGAGCACAGAAGTGCTCCATTGATCATTCTCGGGTTCCAAACATTCCACTGTCAGGGCAAACAAATTTTTCCGTAGGGTTTTCTGGTATACCAACTGTCTGTCCGGTTTCTGCACCGGTATCCGTTTCTTTGGGTCCCTTTACGGACCATTGCCCTTTTCTTCTCACTTCAAACTGTGAAGAGAATTTGCTGGGGTTGAATTTGTTAAAGAAATTGAACGCAGTAATTCATTGTTCTTCGGATGGAGTACGGCTAACAGTTTCACCACAGCAACTTCCTAATTCTCAGTTTCTGATTCGACCTTTACCTCCCGAGTTTAGCATTGTCCCGGAATGTTTGTGGGCAGTGGACGACAATGATGTCGGAGTGTTACAGATTGAGCCCGTTAAAATAGTTCTGAAACATGGAGTGAAACTGCCACGCATCCCGCAGTATAAAATATCAGTAGAAGGCGAACGTGCTTTGAAATGCATTGTCTCTGATTTTGTGCATCGTGGGGTGATCGAGGAGATTACAGGTAGTTTATGTAACAGTCCGATCTTGCCTGTATATAAGAAAGGCGACAATGCAATTCCATACCGGTTCATAATCGATCTCCGTGCTATTAACAGAGTGGTTGCCCCACAATTTCCTAGTGTGCCTGATGTGACGACGATATTGACAATGATCCCTGCTACGGCTGCGCACTTTAGCGTTGTGGATCTGAAAAACGCCTTCTTTAGTATTCCTATACATAAAGAAAGCAGATATCTGTTTGCGTTCACCTTGGGGGGACGCTCATTTACATTTACAAGGGCACCCCAAGGGTATACTGAAAGTCCCAGCATTTATAGTAGAGCCTTGAAAGAGCAGCTCGACACCCTTGAATTGCCACCTACTTGCACGCTGCTTCAATATGTTGACGATTTGCTTTTGGCTGCAAACTCTGAGAGTGCCTGTAAAGAAGGCACTGTTTTGTTGCTTGTTCATCTAGCTAAAAATGGTCACAAAGCTTCGCTTAAAAAATGTCAATATTGTTGTCAGGAGGTTGCTTATTTTGGCTACCTCCTGTCAAAGGAGGGGAGAAGATTGACACCTGAAAGAATAAAACACATTTCTGGCATGTCTGTTCCAAATACACAGAAAGAAGTCAGAGCCCTGATAGGTATGGCTTCTTACTGTAGGTTGTGGATCCCGAATTTCGCACTAGTGATAAAACCGATGTTGGCTTTGATGAAGAACGGCATTTCTCTGCCACTGCCATGGGAATCGGAACATCAACGATCATTTGAACTTCTCAAAACCGCGCTATGTTCGGCACCGGTTCTGGGTACTCCAAATTATGACAAGGCCTTTGTGTTGTTTGTGCATGAATGTGATGGATGTGCTTTGGCTGTGTTAACACAGGAACACGGAGGGAAGAATAGGCCGTGCGGCTACTACTCCTCGCCCTTGATCCTGTTGTATGCGCTTTGCCAAGATGTTTTCGCGCTGTCGCTGCTGCTGCCGCATCCGTAAAACAGAGTGAGGGAATGGTCCTAGGCCATGATTTGATTTTGATGGTACCTCACTCTGTTGATATTCTATTGAACAAAACCCAAACGCAACACCTCACCTCCGCGGTTAACAAGGTATGAACTAATTCTGTTTGCCCCGCATATTCAAATTAAGAGGTGTTGTGTTCTTAATCCGGCTGAACTCTTACCTTTGCCGCAAAATACTGTTTGCGGTGACAAAGAATTACATGACTGCCTGTATACCACTGAGCAAGAAACGAAGGGCAGGATAGATCTCATAGATACTCCTTTGGATAATGCAGAAGGGGAGCTGTTTTGTGATGGCTCCTGCTTCAAACTTTTGAATGGTACATCTACAGCTGCTTATGCAGTCACTACATTGAGCAAAGTTGTCGAAACTAAGAGAATTTCGCATAACTCCGCGCAGGCCGCAGAGATTATAGCGTTGACCCGAGCTTGTGAACTTTCCCAAGGGCATAGAGTAAATATATATACTGATAGTCAGTTCACATTTCGGGTGGCTCACAACTTTGGAAAGCTTTGGTCGGAAAGAGGGTTCCTGACCTCACATGGGACCAAGATCCAGCATGGCCCCTTGATAGTGCAATTACTCTCGGCGCTCTCACTCCCTAAACAGTTAGCGATTATAAAATGTGCAGCACATCGGAAAGTTATAGATGATGTGGGCAAAGGGAACGCTTTTGCGGATTTGATAGCCAGACAAACGGCCACAGACCTTAGCATGGACATGTATGCTTTGAGGGAAATGAGAGATGCTTGCATAATGGATGAAGGTACTGGGTCTGTGCGAGATATTCAAACTGATGCCACAATAGAAGAATCTAAAAGGTGGGCTGAAGGAATGGGGAAACTGGATGACGAAGGGTGTTGGGTGGATACATCCGAAGGGAAATGGTTGCTTCCTGATTCTTATGTATTGGCAATGGTTACGATGGCACACGGTCCTATACATGTGTGTGCCCAGCAGATTACGAAAATGTTAGAACAAGTTTGGGTAAATTACAAGATTCTGGACACTGCAAAGAGGCACGTCCAGAACTGTATGATCTGCCTGCAGCACAATGTGGGTAAGGGGACAGTGACTCCAAGGGGAAGTTTTGGGCCCCCTTCTGGCCCCTTTGAGGTTATTCACTTTGATTTAATTGAGATGGAGCGATGTAATAATCTAAAATATGTTCTTGTAATTATTTGTGCCTTCAGTAAATGGGTCGAGGCTTTCCCCGTCAAATATGCTACCGCCATGACTACTGCAAAGATTATGGTAAAAGAATTCTTTCCTCGATTTGGGCTCCTGAGGATAATCTGGTCGGATAATGGTCCTCACTTTATCGCAGCAGTAATTTTGCAAATATGTGCAGCCCTATGTATTGAGAAACGATTTCATTCAGCTAGACATCCTCAAAGCGCAGGGTTGGTGGAAAGACATAATGGTATTTTAAAGAATAAACTTGCAAAAAAATGTGCTGATATCAAACTAAAATGGCCAGATGCCTTACCTATTGTGTTATTAGCTATGCGTACCACACCTCAGACTAGAACTGGGCTTTCTCCATTTGAAGTAGTGATGGGGAGACCTGCTAACATTTGGGGTCTCCCGAAACCTAAAGCCCTGAGAGAGGTGGAAAATATATTGCTTGTAGGCTACTGTAACCAGCTAACTAAAAACCTGTATTTCATTTATTACCAGGTTTACTCAGCTTTACCTGTACGATTCACGGGCCCAGGACACGATATACAGCCCGGAAGTTGGGTCTTAGTGAAGGCCTACGAGAGGTCTTCCTGTCTCGTGCCTCACTGGCGGGGACCCCATCAGGTGTTATTGGTCACCAGGACAGCAGTGCGGGTGGCTGGAAAGAAGAACTGGATTCACACGACGCATGTCAAGAAACTTCCTCACCCGACGCCACACGTTACAGAAGAAGCAGAACCCCTCGCTGACGCTACAGTCTCTGATCTTGGAGTAGCAAGCAGCGCTGTGAGTGCGTCGGAGAAGTTCTCTGAGCCCGTGGAGCTTGGGGAACAGTCCATTTCATCTCCGCACTCTTTTGAAAAATCACTTCCGGAAAACACTGTTTCGAGCTCTGCGACTTCCGTCGCCTCCGACACATCGCTTCCCTCAGGAAGTGACGATACTTTGCTTCCGGACCAGACAATTTTGGGTACCATCAGGTACAACCTTCGACCAAGGAAATAGAACTACGGCACAAGTTTGGTGCATCTGGAAAAAAGGAAGTAATTGAAAATTGTCTTGTTATGAGAAAGTTTTGTTGAACAAAAGGGATTCTGCTGGCTAGGGTTGGGAAGGACTAAGAAATCACGCGACCGTAGCGTCGCCAGCAACGAACATTGGGGCCGTCGATTGAGAAACTACGATGCCTGCCACCTTCACCGCTGCTCCCCGCACTGGACTTGTAAATAAGGGGGTGACCAAATCGAACAATGAACAATGTGCCTGGGCCCCGAAAACGTACTGTTGTGTTTTGATAATGATTATTGTTATTTTTGCAACTGCTGCTGTAGGACTTTGGTATTTTGAAGAAATCTATCCTTTGAAACATTTATTACCGACTGAGATCGTACCAACTGTTTTGACTCCCTCTGTACACCTTCACACTCTGTCCCCTAGAGACTCCCAACATAGACAAAAGTATCATAATAACACTCTGATGATAGTAATGAATGCTACTCATGCCATTTTTAATAAGAGTAATTGTTGGATTTGTACTCATTTAGCGCAACATGGGAACAAGGGACTGGGATGGTATATACATCCTCTACCTTTAACGACTGCTTGCTATGCCTCTCTTAGAGCACTATTCTTTGGCCGATGGAATGATAGCATCTCAGGGAACTTTGATGGAACTAATCTGAATGATTTCGAGAAACGTGAATTGACTCCCCTGGGATGCTCGCTTTTCGCTAATAGAAGTAAACCTAACGTTGCTTCTATTAGGCCGTCTGACAAACTATCTCTTCCTTTTCAAACTCTGATTTCCTTTAAAATGGCTCCGATAGGCAATAAGGACGCTGTACCTCCTTCTTATTCTATAAATCATAGTCCTGACTCGGTTCCCTTCTGTGTACAGAGAAATGGCACTAGGCCAATGGGAGATTTTGAAGCGTGTAAAAACATTGTAAATTTGACTGGGGAAAACAGGCCTCTGTATGTAGGGGGGCCTGTTTATTTTGGTTGTGGTAGTTATGGACAATGATGTGGAATCTATGGATGATAGCACATGGAGATATTTTCAAAAGTATTAGGAATAATGTTTAGCACTTGGCATAGGCCAAAAGGAGGGTCTGTCGGAATCGAAATAATATTATACCTCCTATCGCATTGTTTGAATGTGTGTTGGCCTACGCCAAGTTGTCTAAAAACATTGTGTAAATAGATTCCGCGGCAAGGTCTTGACCTTAATGTATTGTGTAAATCGCCATCTTGGATTTAGCCACCATTTTAGGTTCTCTTGTAGTGTGGAAGTCACCCTGAACATCAAAATGGAGGCCAAATGACATTTCGAGCGGGATTCTGGCCATTGTGACCTCCGCACACATGAATAAGTAATATGCCTGCAGGCCACTTGTTGGGGTCGCGAACTGAGACCTTGTCCTATCCCTGACCTATGTGTAAATGAACAACTGTATCAGCGAAACTGATCGAAATGCATACATTATGGGATCGACCTGGCAACAAACTCTAGTCCTGGTTCTAGGAATGGTTAACCCGTGAGGGGGTTGGCCAGAGCTAGATAAAAAGTATAAAAACACGAGTATCCCAATGTACAGTCTCTCACACTAACAAGGCGAACTACGGTTGATAGTTTGTTCTGTTACTCTGAGGGCCGAATAGCTATCCGTTTGTCAATTGACTTTTTGGTAATTGTTGTAGCTTTTGAATAAAGCACTTTGTATGTTCTTTGTAACCTGTGTTGGTGTGTTTCCTTTGGGCTTCCCGGCCTCATATCAATTTTTCTGTTTCCACAGGTAGAGCTGAGCTTGCAATGCCTGTCTAGCAACGTCCACAGTAAGGGGTGTTGTGCTGTGTACGTTGGTAGGGATGAGCTTGCAATGCCTGGCTAGTCCCATCCAGAGTAAGGGGTGTTGTGCTGTGTGTGCGGGTAGAACTGAGCTTGCAATGCCTGGCTAGTACCGTCCAGACTAAGGGGTGTTGTGCTGTGTACGTGGGAAGAGTTGAGCTTACAATACCTGGCTAGTCTCGTGAAGAGTAAGGGGTGTTGTGCTGTGTGCATGGGTAGAGTTGAGCTTGCATTGCCTGACTAGTACCGTCCAGAGTAAGGGGTGTTGTGCCATGTGCATGGGCAGAGTTGAGCTTGCAATGCTTGGCTAGTACCGTCCAGAGTAATGGGCATTGTGCTGTGTACGTGAATAGAATTGAGCTTGCAATGCCTGGCTAGTACCGTCCAGGGTAAGGGGTGTTGTGCTGTGTGTGTGGGTAGAGTTGAGCTTGCAATGCCTGGCTAGTCCTGTCCAGAGTAAGGGATGCTGTGCTGTGTGCGCCGGGAGAGGTGAGCTTGCAATGCCTGGCTAGTCTTGTCCAGAGTAAGGGGTGTTGTGCTGTGTGCGTGGGCAGAGTTGAGTTCGCAATGCCTGGCTAGTACGGTCCAGAGAAGGGGATGTTGTGCTGTGTGTGTGGGCATAGGTGAGATTGCAATGCCTGGCTAGTCCCGTCCAGAGTAAGGGGTGTTGTACTGTGTGCATGGGTAGAGTTGAGCTCGCAATACCTGGCTAGCCCCTTTCAGAGTAAGGGGTGTTGTGCTGTGTGCGTGGGCAGAGTTGAGCTCACAATGTCTGGCTAGTCACGTCCAGAGTAAGGGGTGTTGTGCTGTGTGCGTGGGTAGAGTTGAGCTTGCAATGTCTTGGTAGACCCGTCCAGAGTAAGGGATGTTGTGCGTGGGTAGAGTTGGGCTTGCAATGCCTCGCTAGTCCAGTCCAGAGTAAGTGATCTTGTGGTATGTGCATGGGTAGAGTTGAGCGTACTGTCCAGAGTTAGGGGTGTTGTGCTGTGTGCGTGGGTAGCATTGAGCTTGCAATGCCTGGCTAGTACCGTCCAGAGTAAGGGGTGTTGTGCCATGTGCATGGGCAGAGTTGAGCTTGCAATGCTTGGCTAGAACCGTCCAGAGTAATGGGCATTGTGCTGTGTACGTGAATAGAATTGAGCTTGCAATGCCTGGCTAGTACCGTCCAGGGTAAGGGGCGTTGTGCTCTGTGCGTGGGTAGAGCTGAGCTTGCAATGCCTGGCTAGTCCCGTCCAGAGTAACGGGTGTTGTGCTGTGTGTGTAGGCAGAGTTGAGCTTGCCATGCCTGGCTAGTACTGTCCAGAGTAAGGGGTGTTATGCTGTATGCGTGGGTGGAGCTGAGCTTGCAATGCCTGGCTAGAACCGTCCAGGGTAAGGGGTGTTGTGCTGTGTGCGTGTGTAGAGTTGAGCTTGCCATGCCTGGCTAGTACTGTCCAGAGTAAGGGTGTTGTGCTTTGTGCATGGGTACAGCTGGGCAAGCAATGCCTGGCTAGTCCCGTCCAGAGTAAGGGGTGTTGTGCTGTGTGCGTGGGTAGAGTTGAGCTTGCAATGCCTGGCTAGTCCCATCCAGAGTAAGGGGTGTTGTGCTGTGTGTGTGGGTAGAGTTGAGCTTGCAATGCCTGGCTAGTCCCGTCCAGAGTAAGGGATGTTGTGCTGTGTACGTGGGCAGAGTTGAGCTTGCAATTCCTGTCTAGGACCGTCCAGAGGAAGGGATTTTATGCTGTGTGTGGGTAGATTTGAGCTTGCAATGCCTGGCTAGTACCGTCCAGAGCAAGGGGTATTGTGCTGTGTGCGTGGGTAGAGTTGAGCTTGCAATGCCTGGCTAGTACGGTCCAGAGTAAGGGGTAATGTGCTGTGTTGCATGGGCAGAGTTGAGCTTGCAATGCATGGCTAGTCCCGTCCAGAGTAAGGGGTAATGTGCTGTGTGCATGGGCAGAGTTGAGCTTGCAATGCCTGGCTAGTCCCGTCCAGAGTAAGGGATGTTGTGCTGTGTACGTGGGCAGAGTTGAATTTGCAATTCCTGGCTAGGACCGTCCAGAGGAAGAGATTTTATGCTGTGTGTGTGGGTAGATTTGAGCTTGCAATGCCTGGCTAGTACCGTCCACAGCAAGGGGTATTGTGCTGTGTGCGTGGGTAGAGCTGAGCTTGCAATGCCTGGCTAGTACCGTCCAGAGTAAGGGGTGTTGTGCTGTGTGCGTGGGTAGAGCTGAGCTTGCAATGCCTGGCTAGTACCGTCCAGAGTAAGTGGTGTTGTGCTGTGTGCGTGTGTAGAGTTGGGCTTGCAATGCCTGGCTAGTCCTGTCCAGAGTAAGGGGTGTTGTGCTGTGTGTGTGGGTGGAGCTGAGCTTGCAATGCCTGGCTAGCACCGTCCAGGGTAAGGGGTGTTGTGCTGTGTGCGTGGGTAGAGTTGAGCTTGCAATGCCTGGCAAGTCCCGTCCAGAGTAAGGGGTATTGTGCTGTGTGCGTGGGTAGAGCTGAGCTTGCAATGCCTGTCTAGTACCGTCCAGAGTAAGGGGTGTTGTGCTGTGTACGTGGGCAGAGTTGAGCTTGCAATTCCTGGCTAGGACCGTCCAGAGGAAGGGATTTTATGCTGTGTGTGTGGGTAGATTTGAGCTTGCAATGCCTGGCTAGTACCGTCCAGAGCAAGGGGTATTGTGCTGTGTGCGTGGGTAGAGTTGAGCTTGCAATGCCTGGCTAGTCCCGTCCAGAGTCAGGGATGGTGTGCTGTGTGCGTGGGTAGAGTTGAGCTTGCAATGCCTGGCTAGTCCCGTCCAGAGTAAGGAATGTTGTGCTGTGTACGTGGGCAGAGTTGAGCTTGCAATTCCTGGCTAGGACCGTCCAGAGGAAGGGATTTTATGCTGTGTGTGTGGGTAGATTTGAGCTTGCAATGCCTGGCTAGTACCGTCAAGAGCAAGGGGTATTGTGCTGTGTGCGTGGGTAGAGTTGAGCTTGCAATGTCTGGCTAGTACGGTCCAGAGTAAGGGGTAATGTGCTGTGTGCATGGGCAGAGTTGAGCTTGCAATGCATGGCTAGTCCCGTCCAGAGTAAGGGGTGTTGTGCTGTGTGCGTGGGTAGAGTTGGGCTTGCAATGCCTGGCTAGTCCCGTCCAGAGTAAGGGGTGTTGTGCTGTGTGTGTGGGTGGAGCTGAGCTTGCAATGCCTGGCTAGCACCATCCAGGGTAAGGGGTGTTGTTCTGTGTGTGTAGGTAGAGTTGAACTTGCAATGCCTGGCAAGTCCTGTCCAGAGTAAGGGGTATTGTCCTGTGTGCGTGGGTAGAGCTGAGCTTGCAATGCCTTTCTAGTACCGTCCAGAGTAAGGGGTGTTGTGCTTTGTACGTTGGTAGAGATGAGCTTGCAATGCCTGGCTAGTCCCATCCAGAGTAAGGGGTGTTGTGCTGTGTGTGTGGGTAGAGCTGAGCTTGCAATGCCTGGCTAGTACCGTCCAGAGTAAGGGGTGTTGTGCTGTGTGCGTGGGTAGAGTTGGGCTTGCAATGCCTGGCTAGTCCCGTCCAGAGTAAGGGGTGTTGTGCTGTGTGTGTGGGTGGAGCTGAGCTTGCAATGCCTGGCTAGCACCGTCCAGGGTAAGGGGTGTTGTGCTGTGTGCGTGGGTAGAGTTGAGCTTGCCATGCCTGGCTAGTACTGTCCAGAGTAAGGGTGTTGTGCTTTGTGCATGGGTACAGCTGGGCAAGCAATGCCTGGCTAGTCCCGTCCAGAGTCAGGGATGGTGTGCTGTGTGCGTGGGCAGAGCTGAGCTTGCAATGCCTGGCTAGTCCCACCCAGAGTAAGGGGTGTTGTGCTGTGTGCGTGGGTAGAGTTGAGCTTGCAATGCCTGGCTAGTCCCATCCAGAGTAAGGGGTGTTGTGCTGTGTGCGTGGGTAGAGTTGAGCTTGCAATGCCTGGCTAGTCCCGTCCAGAGTAAGGGATGTTGTGCTGTGTACGTGGGCAGAGTTGAGCTTGCAATTCCTGGCTAGGACCGTCCAGGGGAAGGGATTTTATGCTGTGTGTGTGGGTAGATTTGAGCTTGCAATGCCTGGCTAGGACCGTCCAGAGCAAGGGGTATTGTGCTGTGTGCGTGGGTAGAGTTGAGCTTGCAATGCCTGGCTAGTACGGTCCAGAGTAAGGGGTAATGTGCTGTGTGCATGGGCAGAGTTGAGCTTGCAATGCATGGCTAGTCCCGTCCAGAGTAAGGGGTGTTGTGCTGTGTGCATGGGCAGAGTTGAGCTCGCAAAGCCTGGCTAGTCCCGTCCAGAGTAAGGGGTGTTGTGCTGTGTGCATGGGCAGAGTTGAGCTCGCAAAGCCTGGCTAGTCCCGTCCAGAGTAAGGGGTGTTGTGCTGTGTGCATGGGCAGAGTTGAGCTGGCAATGCGTGGCAAGTCCAGTCCAGAGTAAGGGGTGTTGTGCTGTGTGCGTGGGTAGAGCTGAGCTTGCAATGCCTGGCTAGCACCGTCCCGAGTAAGGGGTGTTGTGCTGTGTGCGTGGGTAGAGTTGGGCTTGCAATGCCTGGCTAGTCCCGTCCAGAGTAAGGGGTGTTGTGCTGTGTGTGTGGGTGGAGCTGAGCTTGCAATGCCTGGCTAGCACCGTCCAGGGTAAGGGGTGTTGTGCTGTGTGCGTGGGTAGAGTTGAGCTTGCCATGCCTGGCTAGTACTGTCCAGAGTAAGGGTGTTGTGCTTTGTGCATGGGTACAGCTTGGCAAGCAATGCCTGGCTAGTCCCTTCCAGAGTCAGGGATGGTGTGCTGTGTGCGTGGGCAGAGCTGAGCTTTCAATGCCTGGCTAGTCCCACCCAGAGTAAGGGGTGTTGTGCCGTGTGCGTGGGTAGAGTTGAGCTTGCAATGCCTGGCTAGTCCCGTCCAGAGTAAGGGATGTTGTGCTGTGTACGTGGGCAGAGTTGAGCTTGCAATTCCTGGCTAGGACCGTCCAGAGGAAGGGATTTTATGCTGTGTGTGTGGGTAGATTTGAGCTTGCAATGCCTGTCTACTACCGTCCAGAGCAAGGGGTATTGTGCTGTGTGCGTGGGTAGAGTTGAGCGTGCAATGCCTTGCTAGTACGGTCCAGAGTAAGGGGTAATGTGCTGTGTGCATGGGCAGAGTTGAGCTTGCAATGCCTGGCTAGTTCCATCCAGAGTAAGGGGTGTTGTGCTGTGTGCGTGGGCAGAGCTGAGCTTGCCATGCCTGGCTAGTACTGTCCAGAGTTAGGGATGTGGTGCAGTGTGTTTGGGCAGAGTTGCGCTTGCAATGCCTGGCTAGTCCCATCCAGAGTAAGGGATGAGGTGCTGTGCTGTGTGCATGGCATGGGTAGAGCTGAGCTTGCAATGCCTGGCTCATCCCGTACAGCCTAAGGGGTGTTGTTCTGTGTGCATGGAAAGAGTTGAGCTTGCAATACCTGGCTAGTCCCGTCCAAAGTAAGGGGTGTTTTGCTGTGTACATGGGCAGAGTTGAGCTCGCAAAGCCTGGCTAGTCCATCCAGAGTAAGGGGTGTTGTGCTGTGTGCATGGGCAGAGTTGAGCTGGCAATGCGTGGCTAGTCCAGTCCAGAGTAAGGGGTGTTGTGCTGTGTGTGTGGGTAGAGCTGAGCTTGCAATGCCTGGCTATTACGGCCCAGAGTAAGGGGCGTTGTGTTCTGTGCATGGGTAGAGTTGAGCTTGCCATGCCTTGCTAGTCCCGTCCAGAGTAAGGGGTGTTGTGCTGTGTGCATGGGTAGAGTTGAGCTTGCCATGCCTGGCTAATACCGTCCAGAGTAATTGATGTTGTGCTGTGTGCGTCGGTAGCATTGAGCTTGCAAAGCCTAGCTAGTACCGTCCAGAATAAGGGGTGTTGTGCCGTGTGCACGGGCAGAGTTGAGCTTGCAATGCTTGGCTAGTCCCGTCCAGAGTAAGGGATGCTGTGCTGTGTGCGTGGGTAGAGCTGAGCTTGCAATGCCTGGCTCGTCCCGCCCAGCCTAAGGGGTGTTGTTCTGTGTGCATGGATAGTGTTGAGCTTGCAATGCCTGGCTAATACCGTCCAGAGTAAGGGGTGTGGTGCTGTGTGCGTGAGTAGAGCTGAGCTTGCAAGGCCTTGCTAGTCCCGTCCAGAGTAAGGGGTGTTGTGCTGTGTGCATGGGTAGAGTTGAGCTTGCCATGCCTGGCTAATACCGTCCAGAGTAAGGGGTGTGGTGCTGTGTGCGTGAGTAGAGCTGACCTTGCAAGGCCTTGCTAGTCCCGTCCAGAGTAAGGGATTTTGTGCGTGGGTAGAGTTGGGCTTGCAATGCCTGGCTAGTCCCATCCAGAGTAAGTGATGTTGTGCTGTGTGCGTGGGTAGCATTGAGCTTGCAATGCCTGGCTAGTACCGTCCAGAGTAATGGGTGTTGTGCCGTATACACGGGCAGAGTTGAGCTTGCAATGCTTGGCTAGTCCCATCCAGAGTAAGGGATGAGGTGCTGTGTGCGTGGGTAGAGCTGAGCTTGCAATGCCTGGCTCGTCCCGTCCAGCCTAAGGGGTGTTGTTCTGTGTGCATGAATAGAGTTGAGCTTGCAATGCCTGGCTAGTCCCGTCCAGATTAAGGGGTGTTGTCCTCTGTGCATGGGCAGATTTGAGCTCGCAATGCCTGGCTAGTCCCATCCAGAGTAAGGGGTGTTGTGCTGTGTGCATGGGCAGAGTTGAGCTGGCAATGCGTGGCTAGTCCCGTCCAGAGTAAGGGGTGTTGTGCTGTGTACGTGGGTAGAGCTGAGCTTGCAATGCCTGTCTAGTACAGTCCAGAGTAAGGGGTATTGTGCTGTTTGCGTGAATATAATTGAGCTTGCAATGCCTAGCTAGTACCGTCCAGGGTAAGGGGTGTTATGCTGTATGCGTGGGTAGAGTTGACCTTGCAATGCCTGGCAAGTCCTGTCCAGAGTAAGGGGTGTTGTGCTGTGTGCGTGGGTAGGGCTGAGCTTGCAATGCCTGTTTAGTACCGTCCAGAGTAAGGGATGTTGTGCTGTGTGCATGGGTAGAGTTGAGCTTTCCATGCCTGGCTAGTACCATCCAGAGTAAGTGATGTTGTGCTGTGTGCATGGGTAGCATTGAGCTTGCAATGCCTGGCTAGTACCATCCAGAGTAAGGGGTGTTGTGCTGTTTGCGTGAATATAATTGAGCTTGCAATGCCTGGCTAGTACCGTCCAGGGTAAGGGGTGTTATGCTGTATGCGTGGGTAGAGTTGACCTTGCAATGCCTGGCAAGTCCTGTCCAGAGTAAGGGGTGTTGTGCTGTGTGCGTGGGTAGAGCTGAGCTTGCAATGCCTGTTTAGTACCGTCCAGAGTAAGGGATGTTGTGCTGTGTGCATGGGTAGAGATGAGCTTGCAATGCCTGGCTAGTCCCATCCAGGGTAAGGGGTGTTGTGCTGTGTGCATGGGCAGAGTTGAGCTGGCAATGCGTGGCTAGTCCCGTCCAGAGTAAGGGGTGTTGTGCTGTGTGCGTGGGTAGAGCTGAGCTTGCAATGCCTGGCTAGTCCCGTTCAGAGTAAGGGATGTTGTGCTGTGTGTGTGGGCAGAGTTGAGCTTGCAATGCCTGGCAAGGACCGTCCAGACGAAGGGATGTTGTGCTGTGTGCGTGGGTAGAGTTGAGCTTGCAATGCCTGGCTAGTACCGTCCAGAGCAAGGGGTGTTGTGCTATGTGCATGGGTAGAGTTGAGCATGCAATGCCTGGCTAGTACCGTCCAGAGTAAGGGATGTTGTGCTGTGTGCGTGGCAGAGCTGAGCTTGCATGGCCTTGCTAGTCCCGTCCAGAGCAAGGGGTATTGTGCTGTGTGCGTGGGCAGAGCTGAGCCTGCCATGCCTGGCTAGTACTGTCCAGAGTAAGGGATGTCGTGCTGTGTGCGTGGGCAGAGTTGAGCTCGCAATGCCTGGCTAGTCCCGTCCAGAGTAAGGGCTGTTGTGCTTTGTGCGTGGGCAGAGTTGAGCCTGCAATGTCTGGCTAGTCCCGTCCAAAATAAGGAGTGTTGTGCTGTGCGCGTGGGCAGAAGTGAGCTTGCAATGCCTGGCAAGTCCCGTCCAGAGTAAGGGCTGTTGTGCTGTGTGCGTGGGTAGAGTTGAGCTTGCAATGCCTGGCAAGTCCCGTCCAGAGTAAGGAGTGTTGTGCTGTGTGCGTGGGTAGGGCTGAGCTTGCAATGCCTGTCTAGTACCGTCCAAAGTAAGGGGTGTTGTGCTGGGGGCGTGGGTAGAGATGAGCTTGCAATGCCTGTCTAGTCACATCCAGAGTAAGGGGTGTTCTGCTGTGGTTGTGGGCAGAGCTGAGCTGGCCATGCCTGGCTAGTACCGTCAAGAGTAAGGGGTGTTGTTCTGTGTGCATGGGTACAGCTGGGCATGCAATGCCTGGCTAGTCCCGTCCAGAGTCAGGGGTGTTGTGCTGTGTGCGTGGGTAGAGTTTAGTTTGCCATGCCTGGCTAGTACCGTCCAGAGTAAGGGGTGTTGTGCTGTGTGCGTGAGCATAGTTGAGCTTGCAATTCCTGGCTAGTCCCATCCAGATTAAGGGGTGTTGTGCTGTGTGCGTGGGTAGAGTTGAGTTTGCCATGCCTGGCTAGTACCGTCCAGAGTAAGGGGTGTCGTGCTGTGTGCGTGGGCAGAGGTGAGCTTGCAATGCCTGGCTAGTACCGTCCAGAGTAAGGGGTGTCGTGCTGTGTGCGTGAGCGGAGTTGAGCTTGCAATGCCTGGCTAGGACCGTTCAGAGTAAAGAAGGTTGTGCTGTGTGCATCGGCATAATTGAGCTTGCAATGCCTGGCTAGTACCGTACAGAGTAAGGGGTGTCGTGCTATGTGCGTGGGCAGAGGTGAGCTTGCAATGCCTGGCTAGTACCGTCCAGAGTAAGGGGTGTCGTGCTGTGTGCGTGAGCGGAGTTGAGCTTGCAATGCCTGGCTAGGACCGTTCAGAGTAAAGAAGGTTGTGCTGTGTGCATCGGCATAGTTGAGCTTGCAATGCCTGGCTAGTCCCGTACAGAGTAAGGGGTGTCGTGCTATGTGCGTGGGCAGAGGTGAGCTTGCAATACCTGGCTAGTACTGTCCAGAGTAAGGCGTGTCATGCTGTGTGCGTGGGTAGAGCTAGGCTTGCAATGCCTGGCTAGTACCGTCCAGAGTAAGGGGTGTCGTGCTGTGTGCGTGGGTAGATCTGGGCTTGCAATGCCTGGCTAGTACCGTCCAGAGTAAGGGGTGTCGTGCTGTGTGCATGGGTATAGCTGGGCTTGCAATGCCTGGCTAGTCCCGTACAGAGTAAGGGGTGTTGTGCTCTGTGCGTGGGTAGAGCTGAGCTTGCATGGCTAGTACCGTCCAGCCTGACAGCTCTACCCCTGATTTCCGTCATCCGGGTCCTGTCTTCTGCAGCCTCGGGCCCTTTACATAACATTTCTGAACCATTAAAACCAGGATTGACTTCCGCATTAAAAAAAAGGCTAACATTGCTCCAGAGTCTGGTTTAGGCTCCGACTTCACCACTGCAGAATCACTCCCACGTGTGACTGCACTTTCAGTCCAAAACCCTGGAGTATCACTGCAGCAACGCCCCATCACAACTGTGCATAAGGGACCCCTCCCCACCTGTCCCTTACGGCTTATGCAGGTTAAAGGCCACTGTGGTTATTCACTCGCCTGTGGTGAGCCCCGCTGCATTCACCCTCCAGTACACAACTGGCCTTCTTTCCTTCTCAGAAGCCACGCTTTGGGCGGTGTGGCGGGCATTCACAAAACCCAACATAAAATGAAAGAGATCTTCCTCAAAGCACTAGGAGCCATTCTTTTCACCATATAGGCCAAACAACTCTAAGTGACATGTTTGCTCTGTCTTCAGGGCACGAAGGGTGCTCAGACTGCAGCTGGGCCCTTGGTAATGCCCTGATTACTTTCCAGTAATCTTCATTACTCCAAGTCCTACTCTTCCTCGTCACCGTACTTACCTCACGAGGCCCCTGCCTCCGACACAGGACCTTCTTCTATTTCTTTAAATCCCTATAACTCCACCCCAACATCCACGTCACTCAGTTTCATATTACCAAGCCGCAGCATGGGACCTTCCCCGCAGGGAGGGTGAGGAGGGTTGTCAGTACTGTGACGAGGAAGAGTAGGACTAGGAGTAATGAAGATTAGCGGTAAGTAATCCGAGCATTAACTCCACGTCCACTCTTCCTCGTCCCAGTACTTACCTCATGAGGTATACCAAAGCAGCAACGGGGAAAAGGTCCCAATGAGACACAGAGCCAGAAACAGTGCAGCAAAACACACACCCACAATAACTCTTAATTCACATCCACATAGACAAAACTCCAACTCTGAAGGAACTAACCCCAGAGTGGGAGAAACTCAACCCATAGCAGTTGATGAAAATGCTTAGACTAGCCCAGGCGGCAGCAATACAAATCTCTTGCAGAGAAACCCTCCTTGCATCGGTCGAGGAAGCCGCCAAACCCCTGGTGGACTGCCCCTGATCGTGCGCAGGAACAGGCTGGCCAGAAGCCACATAGGCCATGGAGATCACAACACGGAACCACCGGAAAATGGAAAACCACAGATGCCTTACGCCCAGCCCCAGCCAGACCACAAGCAATCAGAAGACTATCAGATTGGTGGAAAAGAGCAAACCTAGCAAAATACTCCAACACTGCCCGCCGGACATCAATGTTATGCCAAGCCACCTCCTCTGGCGTTTGCGGATCTTGAAAGAAGGCAGGGAAAATCAGATCCTGAGAGGTGGGAAAACCGAGAAACAACTTTAGGGAGAAACTTCACACCTCAGCACCACCGAGTCCGGCATCACCCTCAGAAAAGGAGGGTGACATAACAGAGCCCCAATCTCCCCAAGGCCACGGGCAGAAGTGATGGCAATAAGAAAGGCAGTTTTCAGTGTAAGATGCCTGATATCAATCTCGGAAATGGGCTCAAAAGGAGGCCATTGAAGGAACCGTATGTCATGATCTCTGCTTCCAAAAGGTCAGGGTCTTCCCAACTCCCTTGGAAGCAGATCCATAACCCAGTTTCCGAGTGCCAACTAGTCCCAATTGGGACCTTTTGGACCCAGTCCTGGCGCCAGTGGCACCAGGCTCATAAATATGCCCAGTCCCAGCGCTGGAAGCGCCGGGCTCATAATGCTTGGGTGGATTTACCTGCAGCAGACCATGCTGCTTACTTGCCTGCCAGTTGAGCCTCTGATCCTCTTCTGTTTGGAACTACTTTTCCTGTTGGGTGGGGCAGGAGCCACTCCCTAGGTTCAGAACACTGGAACTCTTCTGGAAAGCAGGAACTCTTTTCTTACCTAGGCGTGGCTGTGGAAGGAGACACCTAAGCACTACAGGAGGCTATTTAAACCACACCCGATGGATGAATCTTGCTTTGCGTTATTCTGCATCCTCTGCAGCAGAACGCTCATCGTGTCTTCTGCATCTGATCCTGGGCCTAAGGAAAAAGGCTTACCATCCTGAATCCAGTCTTCAGCAACACCTATAAAGACAAGAAAGAACAGGTTAGCATTGCGGTCTTCAGTGACAGCGCTTCACTTACCTGGTCCATCGGCTGTCACCAACGCCACGCGCTGCATTCCAGCATCTGAAAGACAAAGGCTTACCTACTCTTCGTGCGCTCCGGAGATCTTCGCACTGCATTCCGGCATCTGAAAGGCAAAAGCTTACCAACTCTTCGCACGCTCCGGAGGCCTTCGGCGCTGCATCCCGCATCTGAAAGACAAAACAAGGTGCGTTTAAAGACATTGGGGAACTTTAATACTCACGTGCCATTACTCCTTTCCACATCTAACCCAGTGGGTATTCCGGCACCCTGCAGCCGCTCCGAACTTGTACCTGCAAAATACAAAGACAGTTAGAGCGCATCGTGAAGCAGGCAACAAGCGCTTACTTACGTGCTTCCAGGCGCTTCTATTCATCACACGGGCTCCATCTTCAACTCACTTCAGCCCGTCATCCGCCATCGCCGGAACCCTGCAAATCAAGAGACATCATTACTAAAGACTTTTAAAGACATTAGAATTACTCGAAACTTACCGTTCGTGCAGTAAACGACGGACAGCAGTCCTCTGAAGTCAAGAGGCCTGCTCCCCTTATCCAGTGAAGAAACTGGTTACAGCACCCTGCCCCGAGGCAGATGGAGAGCACGGCGTTCACTTACCTAAGGTGAGAGCGTTAACCTTTGGGGTTCTACAGGAGAAGAGAAAGGGAAGAAGAGAGAGACATTCAATAACCCAGTTCATTAATCCCATATTTTCTATCTGCAGACATCTTACCCTTCGAGTCAGACATACAGTGCACAGAGGTCCAGCCCAAAGAGCCAGCCGTGTGTTACACATCACCTTTGAAGATACGGTATACGCCCAGTCAAGACCGGCGCCTCTACGGGAATCAGGTGAGCGTTACAGAACGCAAAGCCTACCGCAAAACTCCCGTCCAGGCGCTATGGAAACCTCGGATACCGACCAGCTAGCCCAGTTACTTGGGGAACTAAGGGCAGAAGTGCATGCAGCCCGTCAGGAAACGAACGCTCTAAGAAGGGAACTGATTATTTCCAAGGAGCGAACAGATGATCTTGCTAGACAATTGCTACAGTCACGAGCCGGACAGACCCCGTTACCCGCATCTGGGGGAAATCTTCCTTCTACATCCTCTATGAATCCAGTGCAGATCAACCTACCTGGGAATGTACCTCTGGCTCCGCCCGAACGATTTTCTGGTGACCCAAAGAGGTTTGCAGTATTTATCAATCAGTGCCGGTTGCATTTCTCATGCCGGCCAGCAGCTTTTCCAACTGATCAAGCTAAAGTAGCTTTCGTGCTTTCGTACCTTAGTGGCAATGCGGCAGACTGGTCGATCCCTCTAGTAAATCAAGATGATCCGGTCCTCCATGATTTTCAAGCTTTTCAGCTCAGTATGGAAAAACTGTTCGCAAGACATTCACGGGGGCAGGCCTTGGACACTGAGCTTCTTTCGTTGCGACAAGGTAATCAAGACCTTTTGGCTTATATTGCGTCTTTCAACAGACTGATAGTGGAAACTCAATGGCCTGAGGACAAAAGGATTACGCTGTTTTATAGAGGTCTACGTGGAGAGCTCAAAGATGTGTTAGCCCAAGTAGTGAATCCCCCACAAGATTGTTCGGACTATATAGACTTAGTCGTTCAAATAGATCACAGACTGCAGAACAGGAAGGCCGATCGTTCCAAGTTTGATGCTCGAGTATTTTCCAAACCGCCAACTCCTTCCAAAGGAGTAGACTCCGGGGAACCCATGCAAATAGGGGGCCTGAAAGGTCCTCTAACACAAAAGGAGCGGGAAAGGAGAAAACAGTTGCAATTATGCCTCTATTGCGGAAACTCAGGGCACTTTCTTCGAGACTGTCCGGTGAAACCTGCCAAGAAGGCAGTAGGAGCTGCAGTTATCAAAGTTACAAACTCTGAGCAGGGAAACGACCTCGCCCGACAAGAATAGAGGTCCTCTTGCCGAGCGTGAAAACCAGTTCCGTGACCTCGCATTTCGTGATACCTATGGTCCTCATTAGCGCTGATAATCCGGATCGATTACATGCAATTGAAGCTTACGTCGACAGCGGTGCCATCGGCAATTATGTGGATCATGAAATGGTTTTGAGGATGAATCTAACTCTTTGTCCCAAGGCATTAAAGGACTTCATTACTACGGTGGATGGAACGGAGATAGCCTCCGGACCAGTAACGCATACCACTCAAGAAGTGACGCTAGTAAGTCAAGATGGACACCATGAGAAGATCGTGTTCGATGTGATCAAGGCTCCTCAGTTTCAGATTATTCTAGGAATACCTTGGTTAGAGAAACACAACCCTCTGATCGATTGGCGAGCAAGAACGGTCCAGTTTCCAGAATGTGTCTCTACTTGTCACCCTCCACCTGGTGTTGCACTGGCAGCAATTTCTTCAGAGACTCCCCAGCTACCTCCCGAATACCTAGAATACCAAGATGTTTTCCGGAAGGATCAGGCTAACTCTCTACCTCCTCATAGGTCTTATGACTGCCAGATAGACCTGATACCTGGATCTACTCCTCCTTGTAGTAGGATTTATGCCCTCACCGAGCCTGAGAACCTTCACCTTCGACAATACCTGGATCAATACCTGGCAAATGGGTTTATTCGTCCTTCCAAGTCCCCAGCTTCTTCAGCTTTGTTCTTCGTTCCAAAAAAGGAAGGAGACCTTAGAACTTGTATAGATTATCGCTCCCTGAACCAGATCACCGTCAAGAATAGATATCCGTTACCTTTGATCCCTGAACTCCTGGACCAAGTTAGAAAAGCATGCATATATACAAAGCTGGATCTTAGAGGAGCCTACCACTTGGTACGAGTAAAAGAGGGCGATGAATGGAAGACGGCCTTCCGCACCAAATATGGGCTATTTGAATATCAGGTTATGCCCTTCGGACTTTGCAATGCCCCGGCCGCCTTTCAATATTTTATGAACGATGTCCTCAGAGAGCTCATAGATGTGTGTGTTGTTGTTTACATTGACGACATCCTCGTTTATTCTTCATCGTAATCTGAACATCGGAAACACGTGAAAATGGTCCTCGAAAGATTGCGTCAACACAAACTTTTCGCTAAATTGGAAAAATGTGTTTTCAACGTGACTGAAGTTGAATTCTTGGGATTCATATTATCACCTAGCGGAGTGCGTATGGATTCAAAGAAGGTCGATGCAGTTCTCAAATGGCCATCACCATCCTCCGTAAAAGGTGTGCAAAGCATGTTAGGCTTCGCTAACTTTTACCGCAGGTTTATCCCCGAATTTTCTCGAATAGTCCAGCCCATTACTGCCTTGTTAAAGAAAAACAAACGTTTTGAATGGTCTACCGAGGCGGAACAAGCTTTCCAGGATTTGAAGACTAAATTTATCCCTGCACCAATCTTAAAACACCCTCGCCCCGAACTCTCCTACATCGTGGAAACTGATGCTTCAAGCCTTGCCATGGGGGCAGTTCTATCACAAAAAGACCCGGTAACCAATCAGTTGCATCCCGTGGCATTTTGGTCCCGCAAATTCTCGCCTCCTGAAATCAATTACACAATTACTGACAAGGAACTTCTGGCTATCAAGTCTGCCTTTAAGGCTTGGCAGCATTATCTGCTGGGGGCACGACACACCGTTACTGTGATTACGGATCACCGAAACCTGCAATATTTGAAAACCGCAAAAGCCCAATCCTCTAGACAACTCCGTTGGGCATTATTCTTTGCCGAGTTTGACTTCATAATTACCTATCGACCTGGTACAAAAAACGGAAAAGCTGATGCCCTTTCTCGGATGGGAGTGGAAGAACACTTGATCAACCCTAAACCTGTACCAATCATTCCCGAACAAAGAATTCTGGGTGTAATCACCACACAATCCATAGAGGAAGTTAAGGATAAAGCCAGGCAACTTGTAACTCCAGCAGACATACAGAATTGGCATCTGCAGGGAAAGGACTTTGCAGTAAAGGACAACTTATTGTATTTCCAAGAACGATTATACCTGCCCAGCACAGATTTACAGAAAAAAGTAATCTCTTGTTATCACGATTCTTTAATGGAAGGACATCCCGGTATGGCCAAGACCTCAGAAAAGATCAAGCGCTACTTCTGGTGGCCGTCTTGGTAAAAAGATATCAGAGACTTTATAATGTCCTGTGGAGTATGCGCCCAAAACAAGAGTCAAAAGGAAAGACCAGCAGGCCTCTTACGCCCTATTGACATCCCACCTCGCCCTTGGCATACGCTTTCTATGGACGTCATCACCGATCTACCTCCATGCTCCGGATACAATACGATTCTAGTAATCGTGGACTTATTCTCCAAGATGGCGCATTTCATTCCGCTCAAAGGCTTGCCAACAGCAGCAACTCTGGCCCGAGAATTTCTCGAAAACATCGTCCGACTGCACGGTTTTCCTTCAGTTCTAATTTCGGATCGAGGTAGTCAATTTATTTCTCATTTTTGGCGAAGTTGCTGTCGGTCGGCTCAAATTGATGTGAGACTATCGACCAGTCACCACCCTCAGACCGACGGACAAACCGAGAGGACCAATCAAACTCTGGAACAGTATTTACGCTGCATGCTGCAACAAACTGAAGAAACTTGGAAAGACATCCTTTGGATAGCCGAATATGCCTACAATAACTCTGTCCATTCGGGAACCGGGAAAACCCTGTTTTTTCTTTTATACAGCAGTCACCCTCGAACCTCGGAGTTGGATCCCCTCCAAGATCTTGAAACACCAGCAGTAGACTACCTGCATTCTACAATCACCCAAGCCTTTAAGGAAGCTGTTTCTCACCTTCAAAGGGCTAAAGAACAATACAAGAAAGGAGCAGATCAACATCGGAAGGAAGCCCCTCAATATCAAGTAGGGGATCAAGTCTGGTTATCCACCAAATATCTACCTCTAAAAGGGCCATGCACATTCAACCCAAGATACCTTGGTCCCTATTCCATCACTACCATTGTAAACCCAGTAGCGGTCAAGTTGGACTTGCCCCCGCACATGAAGATACATCCGGTCTTCCACGTCTCTCTATTAAAACCCGTGCAACCTCAAACCCGACTAACTAAATCTCCAAAACCCATCCTAGTTGATGGAGAACTCGAGTTTGAAGTCAAAAGCATTCTGGACTCCAAGATCTCCAAATCTAAACTATTTTACCTAATTGACTGGAAAGGCTACGGCCCCCAAGAGAGATCCTGGGAACCTGCTGAATATGTCCACGCTCCTCGCCTAATCAAAAGATTTCACCGAACATTTCCTGGCCGAACATTTCCTGACAAGCCAAAACCCCCGGAGAAGCCCGGTTTGGGAGGGGCCTTGAGGGGGGGTACTGTCATGATCTCTGCTTCCAAAAGGTCAGGGTCTTCCCAACTCCCTTGGAAGCAGATCCATAACCCAGTTTCCGAGTGCCAACTAGTCCCAATTGGGACCTTTTGGACCCAGTCCCGGCGCCAGTGGCACCAGGCTCATAAATATGCCCAGTCCCAGCGCTGGAAGCGCCGGGCTCATAATGCTTGGGTGGACTTACCTGCAGCAGACCATGCTGCTTACTTGCCTGCCAGTTGAGCCTCTGATCCTCTTCTGTTTGGAACTACTTTTCCTGTTGGGTGGGGCAGGAGCCACTCCCTAGGTTCAGAACACTGGAACTCTTCTGGAAAGCAGGAACTCTTTTCTTACCTAGGCGTGGCTGTGGAAGGAGACACCTAAGCACTACAGGAGGCTATTTAAACCACAACCGATGGATGAATCTTGCTTTGCGTTATTCTGCATCCTCTGCAGCAGAACGCTCATCGTGTCTTTTGCATCTGATCCTGGGCCTAAGGAAAAAGGCTTACCATCCTGAATCCAGTCTTCAGCAACACCTATAAAGACAAGAAAGAACAGGTTAGCATTACGGTCTTCAGTGACAGCGCTTCACTTACCTGGTCCATCGGTTGTCACCAACGCCTCGCGCTGCATTCCAGCATCTGAAAGACAAAGGCTTACCTACTCTTCGTGCGCTCCGGAGATCTTCGCACTGCATTCCGGCATCTGAAAGGCAAAAGCTTACCAACTCTTTGCACGCTCCGGAGGCCTTCGGCGCTGCATCCCGCATCTGAAAGACAAAACAAGGTGCGTTTAAAGACATTGGGGAACTTTAATACTCACGTGCCATTACTCCTTTCCACATCTAACCCAGTGGGTATTCCGGCACCCTGCAGCCGCTCCGAACTTGTACCTGCAAAATACAAAGACAGTTAGAGCGCATCGTGAAGCAGGCAAAAAGCGCTTACTTACGTGCTTCCAGGCGCTTCTATTCATCACACGGGCTCCATCTTCAACTCACTTCAGCCCGTCATCCGCTATCGCCGGAACCCTGCAAATCAAGAGACATCATTACTAAAGACTTTTAAAGACATTAGAATTACTCGAAACTTACCGTTCGTGCAGTAAACGACGGACAGCAGTCCTCTGAAGTCAAGAGGCCTGCTCCCCTTATCCAGTGAAGAAACTGGTTACAGCACCCTGCCCCGAGGCAGATGGAGAGCACCGCGTTCACTTACCTAAGGTGAGAGCGTTAACCTTTGGGGTTCTACAGGAGAAGAGAAAGGGAAGAAGAGAGAGACATTCAATAACCCAGTTCATTAATCCCATATTTTCTATCTGCAGACATCTTACCCTTCGAGTCAGACATACAGTGCACAGAGGTCCAGCCCAAAGAGCCAGCCGTGTGTTACACATCACCTTTGAAGATACGGTATACGCCCAGTCAAGACCGGCGCCTCTACGGGAATCAGGTGAGCGTTACACCGTAAGACAAGAGGGAGATCCCAAGGGGGAAGCCCTTTATAAGTACAAGGACGGGAAGAAGAAAAACCCTGGAGCAACTTCCCCACCAACATCTCCCCATCCAAGTGACCATGATAGTCCCCCAAAAGGAATTTCATGGAGGCCCACTGAGAGCGAAGTGTGGAAACTGCCAGGCCCTTGTCAAACTCCCTCCTGGAGGAATTGAAGGATAGCGGGAAGGCCAGAACGCAGGGGAGGGATCTTAGACCGCCCACACCAATCTCGGAAATTGCCCCAATGCCTGCCGTACGCCTACAGAGTGGAGGGTCTAAGAACATTCATTATGGACTCTACCACAGAACCCAAGAACCCCTGAGATATCAGCCTAGACCGTGCAATAGCCACTCTGCCCATTGCATCCGGCGGACTTCCAACCGCAGATCCCCTTGAAGGGGACACGGCCACCTTGGAACCAGCCAAAGTTCCTGGGACCGAAGCTCCAACAGAGAGGGGAACCAACTCCGGTGGGGCCAGAACGGAGCCAACAACAACACAGTCACCCTGTACACTCTGATGCGCTGAACCACCCGGGGCAGAAGAGGAATAGGTGGAAAGGCATAAAGGAGACCCCGAGGCCACTGTACAGAGAGGGTACCCAGCCCCAAATCCCTTCGGCCTGAAACCGAGAGCAGAAGAGGGGAACTTTTGCTAAGGCCGGGGATGCAAACAGATCTAGGACAGGGGTCCCGAATCTGACACAGATCTCCACAAAAACCTGGGCCGACAGGACCAGTTCTGCAGAGGAGGGAAACTGGCGGCTGAGAAGATCGGCTCAAACATTGTCCACCCCCCGATATGTGAGGCCACCAGAGACACCAGAAGCGATTCCCCCCAGGTGCCTATCTGAGCTGCCAGAGCATTCAAGGAGTGGCCGGAACCCACTTGGCGGTTGACATATGCCAAGGCCGTTGCATTGACCGTTCGGACCAAAACCACCCGATCTTCCAGCAACCCCTCGAAGTACACCAGAGCTCGGAGAATGGCACACAACTCTCGCCAATTGGATGATTGATGCTCCAGATACCACAACCCTTGAGCTGAGAGGACCCCCAATGTAGCCCCCCCAACCCATTCCGCTGGCGTCCGTAGTAAGATTGGCCACAGGAGGAAGGACCAGGGACACCCCAGCCTGTAGATTTGGAACCCCCAGCCACCACAGCAGGTAGACCCGCAACGCTGGGGACACAGGAATCAAAGCCTTGAAAGCTTGAGACTTCAGGAGCCAGTGGGAGAAGAGATAAGACACCAGAGGACGTAACTGAAGACGGGCCCAAGGAACTAGGAAATACGCAAGACGCCATCTGCACTGTAACTTCAGCAACAGGCGAGCCGAGACATACTGCCTTCTGAGAACCCAGCCCAGAACAGCCAGCAAGCGACGGACCTTCTCAAAGGACAGGAACACCCTCACCATCCCGGAGCAAACCAGTGCCCCAATGAAAACTAGATCCCGAGAAGGTACCAGCTGAGACTTCTGCCAGTTCACCAGAAATCACCAGTCCCGCAATGCCTGGCAGACTAAGGGAGATGAGGCAGGAGAGCCTGCCGACAGGATGCCTCGACCAACCAGTCGTCCAGGTAGAGAAAAAATCTGCACTCCCTACAGATGTAAACGCGCCACCAGGGGAGCCACCAGCATGGAGAACACTCCAGGAGCCGATCGCGCTTCGGATGGGAGCACTCAGAACTGAAAACGCTGTGATCTCATCCAATCCCCCCTGCACAACATCCAGAGAACGTTCCGCAAAGCCTCCACATTGAAGCGTTCCGTCCAGACGAAGCAGTGCTGGTCCTTGAGACCCATAAGCAGGTGACACTTCCTAGAAAGCACAGGGACACACCCGCGAGTAGAAAACTTGACCTCGAACAGGGAGAGGAATGGGCAAGACGGTAACCTACAACAACAATTCAGAGAGAACTGATCCCATGGCCAACTACTTGGTCCGTGAGCTGGGTACCAAAGTCCCAACTATGCAAACCTGGACGGGAGGAGACAGGAACGGCAACTGATACCCACTCCGGAAGGACCCCAGTACCCAGGAAGCCGAACCCCACAGGTCCCATACACCTCCGAGAAGATAGAGACGAGGAGCCAGGGAAAACCGCCAGTCACTGCACTTGCACCAGAGGAAAATCCCAGGACGCTGAAGCAATATAACAGCATGCTTGTCAGCCCACAAAAAGATCGGACCTATCAAAAGGAAGATACAGGGCAGCCCAAAAGTCCAGCAGACCATGGCCCCCTCAGCCGACAGAGGAGCCACCAGGCTGGCATCAATGGGCAGAGTACTGTCACAAAGCGGGGCAATGCAATCCATCCCGGATAGCAGACACCAAAGGCAACCCCATACCTGGGGTATGTCTATACTGGAAACTCACTGAAGGGACAGCCCCCTCCACCGGCACCAGGTGCTCTGAGAACCCCTTTAAGCACAGACATGTGCCACCATCTGCCATATTACTTCCACGTGTCTGAGAGGAGACGTGAAAGCAACACGTCGGCACCGGAGGACGTGGGCCCTAAAAGAAGAGACATTGGGAACCCCCTGAACGGCCGTTACTTCCATGATGCATTAGCAGTTTCCATAATTCCATGCCGGACAAGGCAAAAGAAATTAATCTCCTGCGTCCATCCCCCGCGCAGTTCAGAGAAAGAGGATAAGACAAGGAGCCTGCGTCCATGGCTTGCACAGACACAAACACACCACTAACTCTCCACCTGTATACACAGCACATGGCTGAGAGGTTGCTTGAGCCCTGCATCAAGTAGCTGGCAGCCCCATTCTCCACCTGTCGAGCCAATGGGTGCCCCTCCAGAAGGTACCAACCAAGAGGGAAAAACCAAACAAAACAATCCCCCTGGCAACACCGCACCTCCCTACTGGAGGAGGTGCACATCCGCCTCCGGAGCAACGTCGAGAGAATACCATCAAACAGGAGGCATGTTGTTGCACGGTCCCAACGGAAGGAGAATCAGGGCACAAACATTCACAAAGCGCCCAACTCCTTACCGCATCCCGGGCCCTGCAGGACCCGGGCCGTGATGTCTTAGCGCCGGCATACAACCTCGCAAAACAAAACCGGGCGAGGGACCAGCCTCCGTAAACTACACCAAGGAGCTGACATGCTGACCCACAATGGAACACCAAGATGGCCATACCAGCAGGAGAGGGGGGAAAACAGCAAGCACAGAGCCCCCCCCCCTCCTTACCTTCACCCTGGCCCAGCAGGACCCAGGACACAATGCCCACGCTGCGGTCCGGAGCCCATCAAAGAACCGAACGAGGCAATCCCGCTCAACCAGGACCCCAAGCCCCGCAGGGGGCTCACGAGCGGCGCTGCACCCGAGGGAGCCGAAGGCCCCACCACACAGCCCCCCCAGGGGGCCAGCAATTTGTGCTCCCCATTGCCCTGCAAGAAAATGTCCAACCTGCCGGAGGCAGGGAAAATTAAACTGAGGGACGTGGATGTGGGGGAGGAGTTATAGGGATTTAAAGAAAGAGAAGGTCCTGTGTCAGAGACAGGAGTCTCATGAGGTAAGTACTGGGACGAGGAAGAGTGGACGTGGAGTTAATGCCCTCTTAGAACCTCCTGCCATTCCTCTGTGGCATGGGCACGTCCTCACCAGCATCGCCTGGCAAGGGACAGGGGAGTGATAAACTCTAGAGCCTTGCTTCAGATACTGAGCAAATCATACAATGTCATGGCAAGCACACACGCCGCTGAGCAGACACACAACCCTGCAATACGTACGTGGCTTTTTACTGCAACATGAGTTCCAACAGAGCACTTGCTTAAGGTCGACTCTGTGTTAGGAACTCCCAGTGGTGACACTTAAATGGATCAAGGCACAGAGAGCAAAGATGATTTGCCCAGGATCACATATGTTTCATAGAAATGGGGGAGACTTCAGCTTCCTTGTGATTTGAACAGTCTGACGCAAATATCCCATCTGTCCGTGCAAGTGCCAGGCACGTAGGAATTCTCACAGCCAGCAAAGCTTTCAAGTCACCCTCCCTTATATGTGCTTTGCAATGGGTGTAGTGCTTGCTTGGCAGTGCAACATCTTATATCGATGTGTGTTGTTTTTTTGGAGACCCATGTGCCGGCAACTCGTCCCACCCACTAAATTAATAAGCAGCGCTCAGATACCTGAGGGTTCGTAGCGCTATATAAATGCTAAATGCTAAATTAAACCTCGTTGCAGCCGAGCCCTGGGTTGGCTTTGCTGTGCAGCCGCCACGCCCCAGAAGTGAACTTGGCGATATATAATATCAGTTAAAAAAAACTTTGTTAAAGGGACGTTATGGTTAAGTTGCACTACTAAAAACCTACGCAATTCAGTAAAAAAACAGTGGTACAGGAAGCATGAACCCTTGCTATAAATAGGAACCTTCCACACCATTAACAATCAAAATTAATCAGATACCCTTGCCCTTAAATGATTTGAGAACATGTAGGGTAAACAGGCATCCCCCTCTTATGCACAGCATCGGGTACGTGGAGACCCGAGCAGACGTCAGGCAAGGGGGACCAGTGACATGCTCTGACCTGCATACCTGTTTCACTTTAGGGCTATATAAATAGATTGCTATACAAACTAACATGTCTCTGCACTATCATTTGATCCCCCAGAAGTTAAGTCAGGGATAAGTCACCTGTATTGGACTTCACCAATGTCGTGTAAGAACGCATGCGTAGTCATCATACACTGTTTCCCCTTGTTGGGACGTCAAGGACCATACACATGCATGCGCTGGGGAGTGGCGTGCGGCGACCGGGGTCCGTACGACTCACCATGTGCAGGCGCAGGGGTGGTGCGGCCCGACCCTGGAACTCGCGCTGCTCACCCCTCACATGCGCGTCTAGGGACCTGTAGCGTTCACCGTGCGCATGCGTGAATGTAGAGCCGCCCGACCCTGGGGTTCGCGCCGCCCGCCCGGCGCATGCGCATGGAAATACAAGCAGCAGATATATACGAACACACGGACTGGAGAGCGTTACTCTCAATCCAGACGCCAGAGGATTCCATAACTCTACTCGTCTCGTGTACAGAGCTAAGAGACATAGAAAGCTGCTACACTGTTATGAAGTTAATTTAGAGGTTTCCCTTAACTCGCCTCATGGGATATTTTGTAGAATAGAGTTACCATCTTGATGTAGCGGATATGGGTTAACCAGTAACTAAGGAGGGTGGGATGGATGACCCTGTTCATCCCGGCACACAAAGGTTTAAGCACAGGAATAAAGCCATTAGTGGTTGTGTTATGTATATCCAGAATCTCCTAAGAAGTATTTACTGAATCGACACTTCTTTCTGCTTTTACTCTAGAAGCTTTCTTCTGAGTGAGTCTGCTTGAGGTGGAGTTTATCACACAAACAGTGGCTATGTGCGTAGTCACATCCACACACAAGGGTGTGCCCAAAGACTGGAAGTAGAGGTCCTACCAGCACTAAAAAGGAGGTGTGTCAAGTGTAATTTTTATAGTTGGAATTGTTGATATTGAGTCAGTTAATTAATACTAATAGCAGGATATGTTCTACATTTTTGCTTTAGGAATTGAAATCATGAACATATATATTTTTGGAACAAGTAGTATCATTGGCCCTGAAGATGGACTGTTGTAAAGTTCAAAACGCGTTGGCAATACACTGAAAAATCCTGATGCTATTTTGGATTGGTGCCTTCAAACCAAAGAGCTTTATTTTCTCTGTTATAATCAAAAGAGGGCATTGCAAATATATGTTAAGAGGTTAAAGTAAGTGCCCTACACCTAGGCCCATGTATACAAGAACCCTCTATTGACATGGGACGTTACACTGTCCACAAGCCAAAGTAAGGCGGACACTACGCCCTCAACGTTATGTTTTGCCTTAAGGAAGAATTGTTGTTCTAATTGAAATTCTGTAAAACAAAGCCTGTGATGTGAACTCACTATGCTTTACTTTTACTTTTCGTTTGAAAAAAATACTCACAAAAAATGGTGTATTCTAATTAATTAAAATAGCCCATAGAGGGTTATTTTTAGTTTTGTAAAAACTTGTGTCATGAAATTGGCCTTATTGACATTGTTGATCTGTGAATCTACATACTTTTGAATGTAATCAAGTGTCTAATGCACAACATTTGGTAAAATTATCATTAAGCCTGGGGCTAGCCGTTTGTTTTGACTCCCCCCGACCTTAGTACTCTAACTCCTGAACTTAAGAAACTATAAGACACATAGACCTTGAATTGCAAGTAGCGGGACTCCCACCTGACTCCACCTGCTTGCCACACTTACTGATTTGGGATTGAATTCCCCTTGGAGTGCACTGAGGGTTGGCAGGTAGCAATACAAGCCTTTTTTCCCTGGTTTTCTTATCAGTCCCGAGTGGCCCTATGACATCCGCCCCGGGGCACCTGAAGCTTTACTATAGGACATTAGCAACAAACGAAATCTCCTTTTTGAAGTATTAAAGACTCTAAATTTAACTTTAGTAGTGCCTCCCCTCCCATCCTCTCACAATTGTTTTTTTGGACACCCATGTGCCAGCGACTCGTCCCACCCACTAAATTAATGAGCAGCGCTCAGATATCTGAGGGTTCGTAGCGCTATATAAATGCTAAATGCTAAATTAAACCTTGTTGCAGCCGAGCCCTGTGTTGGCTTTGCTGTGCAGCCGCCACGCCCCAGAAGT
The DNA here is from genome assembly GCF_040938575.1 of Ambystoma mexicanum. Taxonomy (NCBI): domain Eukaryota; kingdom Metazoa; phylum Chordata; class Amphibia; order Caudata; family Ambystomatidae; genus Ambystoma; species Ambystoma mexicanum. The sequence continues at coordinate 1,477,643,969 of NC_090934.1, forward strand.
GAACCTGGCGATATATAATATCATTTAAAAATGAACTTTGTTAAAGGGACGTTATGGTTAAGTTGCAGTACTAAAAACTTACGCAATTCAGTAAAAAAAACTTTGTTAAAGGGACGCTATGGTTGTAGGTAAAATCAAAAAACCCCTGAAATTCGCCAGTTATGGTAAGCTAAGCAACCATAACTCGCGCCACCACCATGCACTGCTAAGACTAACACTCAGGACATCAAAGATGACATCACAAATATCATTGATGACATCACTGATGACATCCCATGTCTGGCTCCTTCTTTTTTGTTTGCTGACATATCTAGGCCAGGTGGTTTTCTGCCCTGAGTCACGAACGGAAAATTCAAAAAGGTACTACATTTGTAGACATTACCCTTCTCATATGTTATTACACTACTTTCCTTCGAGTTCAGGCGGATCATATGATGCTTATACATAGGGGAAGAAGCAGGACTGAAACACAGCAATCATTTTTGTGCGCGAATACAAGCATGTACATTATACACAGTTGCTAATGATGCTGCCTCTTGTTTGCTTATTCTACTCTCCATATATATGCCCCATATGTGTATGCAGTGCACACTATGGTTTCTGTTTATTAGTAGAAATATGTTGTAAGTAATGCATTATTAGCTACTTAGTACATGTTTCACAGTACGGTAAAGTGTGATACTGAAGCATTCACCGTTTTTTTATATAATTTTGGAAAATTACAAATATAGCACCTCTGTGGTGTATGCTGCAGCCAATATCTACATTTCTGTATCAGTAGGTTCCTGTACTAGAAAGCACACTGCAATGAAATGTTCTTTAGAATACTACTTTGCGTAATGAACTATGTAGTGTATTACACATCTGTCAATAATCCCTGATACTTTTTTGGCAACATTACATTCACAACCCCTTGTATGAAATGTAAATGCACATGTGATGTCATCAGTGATGTCACCAATGATATTTGTGATGTCATCTTTGATGTCCTGGGTGTTAGTCTTAGCAGTGCACAGTGGTAGCGCGAGTTATGGTTGCTTAGCTTACCATAACTGGCGAATTTCAGCGGGTTTTCGATTTTACCTACATACCTACAATTGCATAGGTTTTTAGTAGCGCTACTTAACCATAACGTCCCTTTAACAAAGTTTTTTTACTGAATTTCATAGGTTTTTATTAGTGCAACGTAACCATAATGTCCTTTTAAATGGATGAAGACCATTACCACCCTAGCTTCCCAAAGCGGGAACCCGGGGTGCTAAACAAAAGATTTTTCTTCCCAAACGGGTACGCCTGCGGCATCCCGGTGTAGGAAGAAAAATCCTTTAACAAGATGGTCACCATGGAAAGGGAAGGCGGGGTTCCATACAGCGCCCCTCTTCACTTCACAACACGTGTGCGCGGTCTTCGCAGCTACGTGTTTTCTACAGCGCATGTGCATGTTCAGATGAGGCGCGTGTGAGCTCGGATTCATCTCATTTCTTCATGTTTTTCTTCAAGGCGTGTGCGTGGTCTTCTCAGCTACCTGTTATGTACAGTGCGTGTGCGTGGTCTTCGCAGCTACGTGTTATGTACAGCGCGTGTGCGTGGTCTTTGCAGCTACGTGTTATCTACAGCACGTGTGTGTGATCTTCGCAGCTACATGTTATCTATATAGCGTGTGTGCAGTGTTTGCAACTACATGTTTTCTACAGCGTGTGTGGTCTTCGCAGCTACTTGTTATCTACAGCACGTGTGCATGCTCTTCGCAGCTACGTGTTATCTACAGTGCCAGCGCGTGTGCGTGGTCTTTGCAGCTACATGTTTTCTACTGCGCGTGTGTGCGTTCTTCACTAGTACCAGTCTTCCGTAAACTCCTGTGCGCGGTTTTGTTCAACGCAAGTGCGTGTTCGGATAAGTTGTGTGTGAGCGCGGAAACACGTGTGTGTGGTCTTTGCAGCTACATGTTATCTACAGCACGTGTGCGTGGTCTTTGCAGGTACGTGTTTTCTACAACACGTGTGTGTGCTCTTCACAGCTACGTGTTATCTACAGCGCCAGCACATGTGCATGGTCTTTGCAGCTACGTGTTTTCTACAGCGCATGTGCGCGGTCTTCACTGGTACGTGTTTTCCGTTAAGTCCTGTGCACGGTTTTGTTCAATGCATGTGCGTGGTCTTCTCAGCTACGTGTTATGTACAGCGCGTGTGCGTGTTTGGATAAGGCGTGTGTGAGCTCGGAAACGCGTGTGCGCGGTCTTTGCAGCTATGTGTTTTCTACAATGTGTGTGCGTGGTCTTCTCTGCTACGTGTTATCTACATCGGTTGTGTGCAGTCTTTGCAGGTACGTGTTTTCTACAGCGCATGTGCGCGGTTTTGACTGCAACGTGTTTTCTGTTAACTCCTGTGCACGGTCATCATTTCTGCGCATTTTCTTCAACGCGTGTCTGTGTTCGGATGAGGCGCACGTGCGAGTTTGAAAAAGAAAGTGTGTGCGCATTTTGACTGACGCGTTATATGTCAAGAGCGGGTGAAGTAGTTCTGCGCATGCGCTTTACTGCGTGAGCGTGGTCTACATCGCTTCGTGCTTTCGTCGTGTTCGGATGTTGTTCAGTTAACACGTTTTTGTGCTTCTTGCAGCCATATTCCATCCCATCCTCATCACCCCTCACCTCCCCAAACATTATTTCATCAGCTTGACTAGTGCAATGTTGTTTTTTTAATATGTTTTGCCTCGATGTCCGTGGACACCGGACGAGAATCCAAGATGGCGGGTGTCTCCAAAAATCTGACGCACTTCACGCTTCACCCCAGCCAATCGGAGAGCACGTCATATGTCCACGGACATCACGCAAGCCGCTTGGCCAATCTGTGTCCTGTTCGCGTGTGAAAACAGAAAAAGAATATCAAGGCTGAGTACCCCAAAAGGAAATACATCAGACACGGGTTACAAAGGAACATACAAAGTACTTTATTCTATACTGAATCCAATTACAAAAAACAGAGCAAAATCAGATAGCTATCTGCCCTCAGTACAACACAATGAACTCCAGCGTGGTTCAGTGTGTTCAGTGAGAGACGCTGTAAATTAGAATGCATTTGCTTTTTATACATTTTGTGGGTGCGATGCCCAGCCTCACTTCGGGTTAATATTCCTTTTAATATATCACTGATCTAGGGTTCGTGCCAAGTCTCAAATAACCGCACATAACTGGTTTGTCTTTAATACATGTAACAACAAGCGTATGCATTAACTGTGTATTCTAAAGTTTCCCATGCAGGCCTTCTTAAACATAAATACAATGTAGTAAGACAGATGTTCTTTGTTCAGTATGTAAATACATTATCTCAATATATGCTCGTGGATTAGTTTCATTGCACAAGTAATCCTTCAACATGTAGGTCAGTGAAAGACAAGGTCTCAGTTCATGACCTCAACAAGTGGCCTGCAGGCAGATTACACATTAACTATGTACAGAGGTCAAGACGGCCATGTTGTATTTTGCAAGGACATCGTCCACCATTTTAGCTCACTAGGTGACTTTTACACAACGAATCCTGAAATGGCGGTTTGACCTAAAATGGCGGCCTACATGGATTTAAGGTCAGGACCTTGCAACACAGATTTCTTTTGCAAGCGACTTTCGAGCAGCTTGGCGTAGGCCAATATTAAATATATTTATTACAATAGGAGGCACGATATACTTTCTATTTCGACAAACCCTCCTTTTGGCCTATGCCAAGTGCTAAAAACTATTTTGGATCTCCTTGCAAATAACTCCATGCATCATTGTCCATGCACCCTGAATCACTATCAGAAATATCTATTGCCATTAGGTCTTTTGCTAAAATATCCTTCAATACGTATTCTTTGGCAGTCTTATATGGGGCATATACTTTATGTCCTATCGAACCTATCGCTTGTGCGCAACATCCCCCTAGTATCGAACACATACCAGGCAGACACTGAATACAGCAACGAAGAAACAACAGGATTCCCAAAATAATTAATAAGACCGAAAGTATCTTCCAACCCCAAGATCGCAAGAAGTCCCAGAACCAAGCACTAAGATCCCAATTTCCCTCGGGAACATGCACTTCGGAACTAAGGATGTGCAGATTCTGTATTGCCTTGAAGATAGTTGGGGAGGAATCTGGTGCGAAAATGCAGCAAGCGGACCCTACTAATTTACATACTCCACCACGTTCAGCCAGAATGACATCTAATGCCATCCGGTTCTGGAGTGCTACTAATCTTATTGCTTTCTGCTCTAATGTCATGTTGTAGAGTATATCCATGGTCCGATTGATGGTTCTCTCCAGTACTCTCGCTAGTCTCCTGATATCTTCTGAATTCACTATCTGCCCCCAAAATGGCACAACTGATTTTTCTGTATCTCCCAAGACTTGTGCTGGTAACAGGATTCCTAAATAACAAGTTCCCTGCCAATCTCTGGAAACACTACATTACCGCAAACAAAATAGACAGGTTCGCCTACATACAAAGGTCTGTCTTCCCCAGTCAAATTTGCAACGTTGGCACAACCTTTAAAATCTCCCATTGACCGAGTGCCATTCCTCTGTATGCAGAAAGAAACTGAATCGGGGCTATGGTTAACAGTGTAGGAAGGAGGCATGGCATCCTTATTGCCTATCGGAGCCATTTTAAAGGAAATCAAAGATTAGAAAGGATGAGACAGTTTGTCAGAAGGCCTAATAGAAGCAACATTCGGTTTACTCCTATTTGCAAAAAGCGAGCATCCCAGGGGAGTCAAAACACGTTTCTCAAAACTATTCAAATTGATGCCATCAAAGTTCCCTGAGACGCTATCATTCCATCGGCCAAAGAACAGTGCTCTAAGAGAAGCATAGCAGGCAGTTGTCAACGGTAAAGGATGAATATACCAATCTAGCCCCTTATCCCTGTGTTGCGGTAAATGTGAACAGACCCAGCAGTTGGATTTATTAAAAATGGCATGTGTAGCATTCATGATAAGTAGTAGAGTGTTATTATGGTACCTTTGTCTGTGCTGTGAATCCTGAGGGGATAAAGTGTGCAAATGTACAAAGGGAGTAGGAAGAATGGGGGCACTTTCAGTAGGCAACTAAAGTTCTAAGGAATGAGTTTCCTCAAGGTACCATAATCCTAAGGCAGCGACTATAAAAAACCCAAATATCATTACAAAAATACAGCAATACGTTTTCGGGGCCCAGGCATTGTGTCCATTGTCCCGGTTGGTCACCCCCTTATTTACAAATCCAATACGAGCGGCGGCGGTAGCAGGCATTGTAGTCTTCAGATGGAAACCCCAATGTTTGTTGCTGGCGACCCCCCAGTCGCGTGATTTCTTAGTCCTTCCACAACCCTAGCAAACAGAATCCCCTTTCTTAAATTTGGGGAAAAGCAAGCCCTCAATGACTCTTTTCCTCCTCCGAATGCACAGCCGAACCGTGCCGTAAGTCTATCTTCGTGGTCACGAGTTGTATCGTACTTTTCCTGGTACTGATTGATCCGGAAACAATATTTCATCACTTCCTGCTGGAAGCAACCTGTCAGAGGCAAGTGAGGAGGCTGAATTTGAAACAGCCGTTTCTGGGTGCAAAATTTGCGGAGAGTGTGGAGACAAAATGACAGCTTCCCCAAGCCTCCCGGGCTCAGAGATATTCTGCGACACACTCTCAGTGCTGCTTACTGCTTTGGGATCATTGGTTGCAGTATCAGCAAGGGGTTCTGATTCTTCTGTAGCGTGTGGCACAGGGCGAGGAAATTTCTTGATGTGTGACGCATGGATCCAGTTCTTTCGTCCAGCTACCCGCACCGCTGTCTGGGTGACCAACAGGACCTGGAATGGCCCACGCCAGCGAGGCGCGAGACAGGAGGTGCGCTCAAATTATTTGATGAGCACCCAGCTCCCAGGTCGTATGCCGTGGCCCGGGCCCTCGTATCGCACAGGTAAAGTTTCTCGTACCTGGTGGTAAATCAAATACAGGTTTTTAGTCAATTGGCTACAATAATCTGAGAGTAGTACATTTTCAACATTCTTTAAATTTTGACATTTTGGAAGATTCCAGATATTGGCAGGTCTCCCCATTACCACCTCAAATGGAGAGAGCCCAGTCTTAGTTTGAGGGGTTGTACGCATGGCGAGTAACACGATCGGTAAGGCGTCCGGCAATTTTAATTTGGTGCCGGCACACTTTTTAGCAAGCTTGTTCTTGATGATACCGTTGTGTTTTTCTACTAGTCCGGCGCTCTGAGGATGTCTTGCCGAATGGAACCGTTTGTCAATTCGTAACGCTGTATATATCTGTAGGATTACAGCGGCGACAAAATGTGGACCATTGTCCGACCAGATAACTCTCGGCAAACCGAACCGGGGGAAGTACTCCTTTAACATGGTTTTCGCAGTGGTCATGGCTGTAGCATCTTTAACAGGGAAAGCCTCAACCCATTTACTAAAGGCACAAATGACCACAAGGACATACTTTAAATTGTTAAATCGTTCCATTTCAATGAAATTAAAGTGAATAACTTCGAAGGGGACAAAAGGTGGCCCAAAACTTCCCCTTGGAGTTGCTGTCCCCTTTCCCACGTTATGTTGTGGGCAAAAGATGCAGTTCTGGACGTAATGCTGAGCAATATTCGAAATTTTGTCGTTTAACCAAACTTTTTCTAACATTTTTGTCATCTGCTGGGCACACACATGCGTAGGACTGTGTGCCATTACAACCATCATCATGACATAGGCGTCAGGTAACAGCCATTTTCCTTCGCCCATGTCCACCCAACACCAATCATCATCAAGTTTTCCCAAGCCTTCAGCCCACCTCTTAGACTCTTCCATCGTGGCATCAGCTTGGATATCCCGTACAGACCCAACACCCTCATCCATTACATAGGCATCTACAGTCTCCCTTGCAACATACATTCCCGTGAAAAGATCTGTGGCAGTTTGTCTAGCTATCTGATCAGCGAAAGCGTCCCTTTTCCAATATCATCCACAATCTTTCGATGTGCTGCACATTTCATAACTGCTAACTGAGTAGGGAGCGCAAGCGCTGAGAGTAGTTGCACTATTAGGGAGCCATGTTGAATCTTGGTGCCATGCAAGGTTAGGAACCCTCTTTCTGACCAAAGTCTCCCAAAGTTGTGAACCACCCCAAAGGCATACTGACTATCAGTATATATATTTACTGCAAGTCCTTCGGAGAGTTCACAAGCTCGGGTCAATGCTATAATCTCTGCGGCCTGCGCAGAATTATGCGTAATTCTTTTAGTTTCCACAACCGTGCTCAATGTAGTGAGTGCATAAACGGCTGTGGATGTACCATCCGGAAGTTTAAAGCAGGAGCCGTCACAAAACAGCTCTCCTTGCGGATTATCCAAAGGGGTATCTTTCAAATCAATCCTGCCCTTTGTTTCTTGTTCGGTCGTATACAAACAATCATGTGACTCTGCATCACCGCAAGTAGTATCTTGCAGAAAAGGTAGGAGTTCAGCCGGATTAAGGACACAGCACCTCTTAATTTGAATGTGAGGAGCAAACAAGATCAATTCATATCTTGTCAACCGTGCAGAAGTGAGGTGTTGCGTTTGAGTTCGGTTCAATAGAACATCTACACAGTGAGGCACCATCAGGGTTAGATCATGGCCTAAGACCATTCCCTCACTCTGTTTTACAGACGGGGCAGCAGCAGCAGCGACAGGGCGCAAACATCTTGGCAAAGCACATGCTACAGGATCAAGGGTGGAAGAATAGTAACCGCACGGCCTATTCTTCCCTCCATGTTCCTGCGTTAATACAGCCAAAGCACATCCATCACATTCATGCACAAACAATACAAAGGCCTTTTCATAGTTTGGTGTGCCCAAAACTGGTGCAGAGCATAATGCAGTCTTAAGCAAGTCAAACGACTGCTGGTGTCCCGCGTTCCATGGCAATGGCGAAGAAATGCCTTTCTTTGTCAAAGCCACCATCGGTTTGATCACTAGTGAGAAATTCGGGATCCACAACCTACAGTAAGAAGCCATACCTATCAAGGCCCTAACTTCCTTCTGTGTATTTAGGACAGACATGCCAGAAATGTGTTTTATTCTTTCAGGTGTCAATCTTCTTCCCTTCTTTGACAGGAGATAGCCTAAATAGGGGACCTCCTGACAACAATATTGAAATTTCGTAAGCGAAGCTTTGTGACCATGCTTAGCTAGATGAATAAGTAATGACACAGTGCCCTCCTTACAGGCACTCTCAGAGTCAGCAGCTAGAAGCAAATCGTCAACGTACTGAAGCAAAGTACAGGTAGAGGGCAATTCAAGGGTATCAAGATGTTCTTTCAACACCCTACTATAAATACTAGGACTCTCTGTGTACCCTTGAGGTGCACGTGTAAATGTAAACGAGCGTCCCCCTAAGGTGAACGCGAACAAATATCTACTATCCTTGTGTGTAGAAATACTGAAGAAAAAGCATTCTTCAGGTCCACAACACTAAAGTAAGTAGCCGTAGCTGGAATCATAGTCAATATTGTCGTTACATCAAGCACAATGGGAAATTGCAGTGCCACAACTTTATTAATGGCACGTAAATCAATTATAAAACGGAATGGAATTACTTTATCGCCTTTCTTGTACACGGGTAAAATCGGACTATTACAGAAACTTCCTGAAATGTCTTCAATCACACCGCAATGCACAAAATCATAAACAATACATTTCAAAGCTCGCTCGCCCTCAACCGAAATCTTATACTGGGGAATGTGTGGCAACTCATTTCCATGTTTCAAAACTATCTCAACAGGCTCAATCTGTAAAACACCGACATCATTGTCGTCGACAGCCCACAAGCTCTCTGGTACATCAATGAATTCCGGAGGCAAAGGTCTAGTCAAAAATTGTGAGGCAGAAGATTGCTGTGGTGAAATCGTCAAGCGCACTCCATCAGAAGAACAATAAATCACTGCATTTAATTCTTTTAACAAATTCAACCCCAGCAAGTTCTCTCCGCAATCCGAGGTCAACAGAAAAGGACACTGGTCCGTAAAGGGACCCAAAGAAATAGGTACCAGCATAGAAACCGGACAAACAACTAGTGTACCGGAAAACCCTACGGAAACATTGGTTTGCCCTGACAGTGGAATGTTTGGAACCCTAGAATGATCAATGGAACACTTCTGTGCTCCAGTGTCTATCAAAAATTGATGTTTCCTATTTCCCACTACCATTTCAACGTAGGGACCTTTCTGATTAACGGGAATATGTGTAGGTTCCAAACCCTGTTTCGGGCAATCCTAACGAAACAGAATATCATCAAAAGGAAGCTATTCAGATAAATATGCAGCGGAAGGGTGATCAAATATATTCCTAGTGTCCGCACTCGGAGTCTGATTGTCCTGCGAAAAAGGTTGTTGAGGGTCCTGTGTAAACTGACCTCTACCAGGGCCCCCTACGCCAGGGTGACCTCTGGATCGCCTACCCATATTACCAAATGTATTATTCGACCTTTGTTGAAGGACGGGGCATTGTGCTCGCTTATGACCCTCTCAACGACAATAAGCACACTGGTTAATATTCACAGGACCCAAGGGCACATTCCCCTGCGGGACATACTGACCTCTAACCTGAGAATTACCCCCTCTGGGGCCCCTAACAATTTGCTGCAATAGCACTTTAGTTTTTCAATCCTATCTTTTTCATTATTGACACGGTTCTCATAGTACTGAGCCATGTGCAGTACTTCTGATTGTGATTTTGCCTGCCAAGCGCTCTCAGAAGACATAATCTGTGACTGGATGTCAGGCAGTAATCCACGTACAAATTTGTCCACAAATAATCTTTTCCCAGACTCTGTGCCTAAGTCTTGTCCACTGAAATCTGAGAATACCTGTTCGAACCGATTAAAGAACTTGGTAGCTCCTTCAGACTTTCCTTGGACACAGGCCGTAAGCTTGTCCCAAATAATTCTCTTTTCGGGAATTATGGTTTTTAATTTAGCAATGATTCGATCAGGCAGAGTTAATATCACCTGTTGTGGTCTTTCGCCAGCTGGCCTTTCCCCATCAAGTCTAGTTATATTCGCCCATGTATCTCCCAACCTGAGTACATTGTCAATAGTTCTAACTTGTTTCCATAAATCTACGGGCAGGAGTACAGGAAACAACAAATCAATGTCACCTAAGGTGAACACTGAGGATTGCAAAACAGATTCCATCTCTTTATAAAACCCTGTCGGATTTTTCCTAATGTCTGGAACAGACTGTCTAATGGTGTTCACTTCCTGCCGTGAAAACGGGACGTGAACAAACTGTGATACATAATGTGCGGGAATGTTCACAGCGAATATGCCCTGTGCAGCATCGGCCGCAACCTCAACCTTCGGGACAAATGTCGGAGGAACCTCTCTCATAGGCAACTGAGATATAGGCAACTCCGAACGCTTACTAAGCAACAGAGCCAAGTCGAGCGCTAAAGCAGTTGAAGAAGCGTCAAGTGAAAAAGCTCTCTTATAAATGCTCAATAACTCTGTGGGACAACTAATCTTCCTTTTTACACATTCATCCTGCAGGTACTCTACCATTACCTGTATCACTTTCCTCTGCATTTCCAACGTATATTGACTATATGTGTCATATACCTCAACTGGAGTTATCGATATGTCTGAAATCCATCTAATCGCATCTTTCTTACAAATTCGCATTTCCTCCGATATCGGTTTATGACACGGAAGGAACCGTTTCTGTACATGCATATTGTCCTCTTCATCATCCTCATTCTGTATCCTTTCTAACTCCTTTCTGTATTCAAATAACCTCTCGACATGCTCATTTACCATCTCCGCAGTGTCTCTGGAAAGTGCTAGAGTATTTAGATCTCTTAACCCTTGCGGAACATCCGCATTATTTAATCTTCCCCACATTATACATAACTGAATCCCCAAACCTTCAATAAAAACATTTTTCTCAGGAAAATTATCCGTATTAAAAAGTGTGGAAAAAACGCTAGCTTGATCATCCTTCTCCATACAATGCTTAGCCCATGCAATTAACTCACGTTTCTTCTCCGGTGGTATAGTACTGCGAGTGACAACCTTTGACCCTGCACCTCGATCGATCACAAGCGGCTCAGGACCACTTGGAAGAGAGGGAGCAGGCAAATTTGATGGAGGTACTATAACTGGTGCGATAAAAAGAGGCAGAGGAGCAGGTGGAGGGACAAAAACCGGAGGAGTAGGAACAACAAGTTGAATAGGAAGAGCAGGAATAACAGCAGGAAGAGGTACAGCAGCGGGAAGAGGAACATACGGAGGTGGCGCAGAGGCACCAAGCCTTCGTTCATTTAATATTTTGTCAATAAACTCATCAGAAATATGAAGATCTTTAGAAGGATAGATTTTCTGAATTCCAAGTGAGAAAGCCCTATCCATATTTTTAGTCGCCTCAGTGTATTGCTCTCCCCTGAAAAGTGCACGGAACAACCATAAATCACCAATGCAATTATAGAGCAAATACTTCAACCCCTAAACAGACAGACACAATAACTCACAGCCATGCACTCTTTAGAAGATAATCAGCTCTTTACGGCTATTTATTCAAAGATTACAAGTACATAGAATAACTCATAAAACTAATATGGACATAGATCACAGAAGAAGTAAAGAAGTCAAAAATAAATACATCACGTGAGCGTAATAGAATTCCTCATCTCGTCCAGAAGCGGCTGGAAGACCCCGTGGACAGCCAGGCCGAGAGTGCTACAGCTCACAGGAAGGCCAGACCTAAGCGTCCTTGTCTGGCTGAAGTCTCACCTGACCCCCTCCGGGTTTCCGCATATGTACACACTCCACAATGGGGAGTTAATTCTCGAACATTCTGGAAATTGCACCTGCGCAGTGGAGGAACAGCCGTCGGTTGCCAGCTGGGTCAATCGAGAGCTCCCCTCAAGGAACGCAGGGCCTCCCTGCTCTAAAAACACGCTCCACGGAGAACAGTAGCAAGCCATAACAACGTTAGCTTTACCAGCAGAAATGGCCTTGACCGCATACCATGTTTGGAAAAGCATGTTTGTCTCAGCACTGTGAATCTAACACTTCAGCAAAATGTGTGCAGCCTTTCACTGCGGTGTGAAGTAAATATCCAACATAGCTGCGAGCGCTCCTAGAATGCATTGCGCGCCCACGCCATTTTGAATCAAGCATAAATCAAGCATAACACTCAGACTGTTTGTTATGGTCATATAACAACGCTTTTTCAGCGTTCGTTTTATGATGACGTGCCTGTTTCTTGCTACCTTTAAGTTGTTGCAACGCTTCTTTTTCCCAATTCTGAAAAACATCAAATGCTGCAGGTCTAGCCTTTTTCTTTAACAAGACTGACTCCAAATATTCAATGCGAGGCATCTCAAAACTACCATTGATTGGCCACTGAAGTTCGGAGGCATGTCTGGTTTGTCTGTGCCAAATATCATTAAATACTATACTTCCTATGCCATACTTACAGTACGTAGTACATGCCGGCGACCCCTCTTGTGGTGCAGGGCGGCTGAATTCCAACGATTGTCTATCACTGCGGAATAATGCCCTAAAGCAGGTAGACAATTTCCCAGGCATATCACAAATTCTTGGTGTTACCTGGTCAATAATTGTGTCTGCAGATACAATGCGCCAAAATTCAAATTGTCAGGGTTAAATTAAGAATCGGGTAACGACTCACCTGACCAAACCTAAGGAGGACCGATCAGTACTTCTAAGAATCTTACCTAACTAATCTTACCTCGTGTGTGGTGATTTTGGCAAATCTGCCCGCCTCGATAAGTGGACCCTCGTCAAGATGCCGTCTCAGACCACAAGCTAATCATCCAGGTATCGGGTCGTGCAGCGCTGCTGAGGTGTCGCGTCTCATCCAGGGGCCCCTTTCTCTTTGTTACACCGTCCGATCCCGGTCCGATAGCGTGTGTCAACCTTCAACAATCCGGCATCAATCTTGAGGATCCCTATTCAGGCGCCAACTGTGAAAACAGAAAAAGAATATCGAGGCTGAGTACCCCAAAAGGAAATACACCAGGCACAGGTTACAAAGGAACATACAAAGTACTTTATTCTATACTGAATCCAATTACAAAAAATAGAGCAAAATCAGATAGCTATCGGCCCTCAGTACAACACAACGAACTCCAGCGTGGTTCAGTGTGTTCAGTGAGAGACGCTGTACATTAGAATGCATTTGCTTTTTATACATTTTGTGGGCGCAATGCCCAGCCCCACTTCGGGTTAATATTCCTTTTAATATATCACCGATCTAGGGTTTGTGCCAAGTGTCAAATAACCACATATAACTGGTTTGCCTTTAATACATGTATCAACAAGCGTATGCATTAACTGTGTATTCTAAAGTTTTCCATGCAGGCCTTCTTAAACATAAATACAATGTAGTAAGACAGATGTTCTTTGGTCAGTATGTAAATACATTATCTCAATATATGCTCGTGGATTAGTTTCATTGCACGCGTAATCCTTCTACACGTAGGTCAATGAAGGACAAGGTCTCAGTTCATGACCTCAACAAGTGGCCTGCAGGCAGATTACACATTAGCTATGTACAGAGGTCAAGACGGCCATGTTGTATTTTGCAATGACATCGTCCACCATTTTAGCTCACATGGTGACTTTTACACAACAAATCCTAAAATGGCGGTTTGACCTAAAATGGCGGCCGACATGGATTTAAGGTCAGGACCTTGCAACACAGATTTCTTTCGCAAGCGACTTTCGAGCAGCTTGGCGGAGGCCAATATTAAATATATTTATTACAATAGGAGGCACGATATACTTTCTATTTCGACATGCGGAGCGAACAGGGAAGTGTGTCTGCGGAGCAGACATAGATATCACTAATTTTTGTGCCTTACGTTTTGGTAATTTTAAAGAAAACTACTAGATGGATGTACACCAAATTAACAAAAGCACGCTTTCGGGACCAAGCCGCTGCTCCTGCTCCTGCCGCAAATTTGGTGCAAATCCGTTCAGCGGTTTGGGCTGTAGGCGTGAGCAAATTTTTTTCCAATTATGTCTATGGGAAAAAACACGTTTTGGGACCCCCCCTAACTTTTCCCCCCCTGGACGAATCCTCATCAAACTTTGCAAAAAAATTCAGAGTGGCCCATATACTTTTTTTTACAAATTTTGGTGAGGATTCGTCCAGGGGGAGCAGAGTTATAAGCCATCCAAAAAGTGCTCTTCCTATGGAAACAGCAACTTAACCATAACTACACGGCCACTACCATGGCTGTGTAAAATGGTTGGGTTTTGGAGGAGAAATTCATCTTCTGAGGCTAGAGTGACATGGAGGAATTAAAGCATGTGACGTGCACATGCGTCAAAAACAGGAAGGAAGGGCACGTGTTGCGAACTCAGATTTGAGAAGTTGACAAGGATAACGAAAGAGTACACACTTCCAGGCGGCAGTAATGGCGCTCACGTGAAAGCACGCACACGCTGGCGGTTCTTACAGGTCACCTCCCCCCCCCAATGTCCATAATGTGAGAATGGTCCCGAAGAGGGCCGCGCTCAGGGGGCAGGACGATAGAAAATAAATCGATAGATGAAGGGGGCACGCAGAGAAAGCCCATCAGCTCCAGCCGCGATACCACACAAAACAAGAGACACAACCTGCTCACTTCTCACTGACAGCCTTCTAGGCGCTACTCCTGGGAAAGCTGGTTTCTTTATTTCACACGTGGTTACAAAGAAAACCTTGTACACGTTATCGATACATCACGAGTTTAACACAACACACAGGTTATCAACCATTGCACAATAAAAGAGTTCAAACCCACATTTACAAACAAGTATTATTGCAAAAAAGTTTAAAACTGCAATACTCATTGAAATCTCACCCGAATTTAAAATGCTAAACCAAAAACAGTAAATAGAATGGGACTCATTACGGGTCGGCCGTAAAATCCGGCACAATTACCGGCATGGCGGGAAGTGCGTGTCCGTGCCCTCGAGAACGCGCTACCAGCAGCTGATCACGAGTGCGCGAGCACGCGCGTCCCCCCATGCCGGTAGTGGAAAAGCCGCCATCCTGGTAACGTCCCACCAGCCCCCCTATACCGGCATTGTGGCTTGCGTCCACTCCGTACCCGCCTTCAGTGAACCCCTAAACACCGGCACGGTAACTCCGGCACAGAATAACCGTGTTCACAAAACCGGACCCAGAAATTACGTCGTCGCGCTGGAACGGGAAACGGGCCGGCGGCCATCTTTAAAAACACAATCCATTGCAATCCTCCACAACCAACACTCCTCCCGTGTCGTAGTGTGTCAGAGGAGCATCATCATGTCCAAGGCCAGCAGGAAATCCACACAGAGGAAGAGGAAGCAGCGTTTCTCGGACACTGAGCTCACCATGCTCGCCAACACCCTGGAAGAGCATGCGGATGTAATACGCAGCACAGACTTAAAGCATGCGGCCCAAACCCGCAAAAAAGAGGTCTGGCTTGAGGTAGCTCAGAGGGTGACAGCAGTGGGGTGCGCCCCAAGGAGTGTGCGCGACTGCCGGAAGCGGTGGGACGACCTCGCCTCCATGTCCGGAGGATCATGTCTGAGAACGGGAGAGCCGCAATGGCGACAGGCGATGGCCCACACTCCCCAGTCCAATTGATGTCATGGGAGGAGACGGCAAGTGGCTTCATTGACCCCGAAACCATTGAGGGGATCGGAGATCAGGAGGTCCGCGCAGCAATAACCACAGAGGAAGGTGAGTGTACCATCACAACCACGTATCACGACACATGACATGGCCCAACTGGGGAAGTTAGAGTGGGCAAGGTGATGAATCAACATATCCATAGAATAAATATTGTCACTCCCTGCACCACATGGACACTGAGTGACGACCCCAATCCCAACAGTGGTTCCACATGACCCAACCATGCCCATGAACCCACCACACAGAGACCAAACTAATGCTACCCCACCAGCCATGCAGCCATGCATTGATTCCCCACATACCCCCTCAGTACACCTAAACCAACAAACCAGAAATGAAATGATGGCTGAATGCATGAACATATCCCACCGCAATTCAACATAGCTGCCATTTGACAACATCACTGATGACCTGCATCTCTTCTATCCCCCAGGCACCGATGATGAAGGTGGACCACTGGACAGGGGTGCGAGCACGTCCAGTGCACGCAAGGGGACCAGGGACACCCCAACACAACCGGCCAAGGAAAAGACACCTGCCAAAGCCAGTGTGCCACGCAAGGCACCAACCCTGTAGGGGACACCTGCACCCACTGCCCAACAACAAAGAACCACAACAGTGGTAGCCCTGCCGCCAGCCAACAGGGACGTTGTGTCCACAGAGGTGGAAGAAGAATCAGACATGATGCCTGGCACACCCACCCCAAGCCACATTGCCAGCCCCCAACCTCTAGCGGAGTCTGAGTGCCTCGATGATCCGTGTCTACATGATTCTGACCTCGGGGAATCAGACAATGCGCTGTTTGAGGACAGTGCCCCAGAGGATGGCTCCGCACAGGCCCCTTCCTCCACTCTACCTTCCTCCACTCTGCCTTCCTCCACCTGCCAGCAACCTGCAGACCTGCGGACGACACCTCATTTGATGCCCGCCTGACAAGGGTCGAGGCTCGGCAGGAGTACATGCTCCAGATCATGCGCCAGCAGGTGGAAGCAGGCAATGAGGCCATGAGTGCCATCGAAAGGGCAATAGCAGCCAATACTGCAGCAGTGGAGGCATCCACGCGTGCCTTCCGGGAGTGCATGGGGACACCCACGGAGGCCATCCTTGCAGGTAACGATCCAATGCAGCGGCCACACCTTCACACAGACAGTCGATTGACAATAGACTCCTCCGCAACTACTAGCCCTACCACCTCGGCGCAATCCAGTCCGGGGCGTCACATAAGGAGGAGCGCACGACAGTCGGCCATGGCACCACCCGACACTAAAGTCCGAAAGAAGTGAATGCACGGACAATGACATTGTGGCAAAACACATTGTGGAAGGGAGCACTGTCCGTTGCACACATGGGGACACTTTGCATCTGTGGGGAGGGAGAGGGAGATACCAGGGTGTTTTGAGGGTTTGTGGGGTGGGAGAGAGAGTTAACAGGGGTGTTTTGAGGGCTTGTGGGGTGGGAGAGGGAGTTTGTTGGGGGATTGTGGGAGGGGGGAGTGGGCACAGTTTTGCACTTTCATATAATACACAAGTTTTCTGGAGAACAATCCCTGGCTGGACATTGTAATTTTTGGTGTGCATCCATTTAATGTGTTACGGTGTTCAATGTCCAAATTACAACATTCCCTTTGTGAATGTTCACATTGGCCCAGTGTCTGACTGACAAAAGTCATTCATGGTCCCTGTATCTTAAAAGTATTCGTCAATTAGTGCTTGGCGTACAGCATGGCCTTCCCGTGCATCACGTACTGGCAGGGGGGCTCCTTCACCTCCGTCTCCATCCCCTTCATCCTCACCCGGGCCAAGCATGTCAATGTCAGGTGGCAGTGGTACATTTCTTCGGACGCACATGTTGTGCAGCATGACACAGGCCATGGTGATCTTTGCCACCTTCTCAGGCCTATATAGGAGTGCCCCACCAGACCTGCTTAGGCAGCGGAACCGCGCCTTCAACAGGCCAAAGGCCTGCTCAATCACAACACGGGTACGAGTGTGCACACGATTGTACTCCTCTTCATGGCTGTTCTGTGGGATCCGCACAGGTGTAAGTAGCCATGGCCTCAAGGGATATCCTCCATCACCTGCAAGCAGATACAAATAGGTGTGTGTCACTCTGAACTGACACCTTCAGGGAGCACGGTCATGGCAGCAGCTATTAGGTGTGAGCATGCACATGTCCCTGTACGTGTACCAAATAGTCACCTATATGGGATGTATACTGGAAAGAGGTGTGGAACACTGGATGGGGTTGAATAGATGATGCAGGGTGTAATCATGCATGCTGAGGCAGATGTGCTGTGGCAGTGAAACAATGTTTAGCGTCCAATTCATGCAGTATACGCTTTGCTATGCATGGTCACACTGGCCGCATTGCCACAGTTGCCATCCTATTCAGTCATGCATTGCTTGCCATCACCATGGTGGCCTGGTTGTGCCTCTTACTTGTTGTCTTCCATTTGCATTATTTGTGATATGTGGCCCAGTGATCTGTCATTTTCCGTTTGGCTGTGTCAGGTGAGGAGTGTTTAGCTCTGCATTCATTCTCCACTCACTGGCTATTGCCACCCAGGTAAACTATCCCCCCCCTTTCCCACCCAGGTGTACTATCCCCCCCTTCTGCATCCGCACACATGAGTACCCCACAGCATGGCCATGAGCCTGTTGTGCAACTCACCGAGCAGCCAGGCATGTGGTCCAGCATGTCGCTCCATGTGACGGGGTAGCGTGGAGTTGCGCAGTACCATGGCATCATGTGTGGATCCAGGAAATCGGGCGCAGCAATGGGTGATGATCTTGCTGGAGTCGCATACCATTTGCACATTGATGGAGTGGTATTGCTTGCGATTGCGGTACACCGCCTCTATGGCATGGGGGACTACCAATTCCACATGGGTGCAGTCGATGGCACCGACACAATTGGGAATGCCTGCCAGTGCATGGAAGCCTACTTTGGTTTCGGCTAGCTCCTGGGCAGTCCGTGGTAGGGATATGTGTGTGCTTGCGTGCTTCAGGAGGGCATCCAGCACTTGGTTCAGCATGCGTGAGAATAGTGGTTGTGAAATGCCATGCAGCTGGCCCACTGTGTGTTGGTAGGTGCCTGTGGCCAGGAAGTGTAGCACAGACACCACCTTCAGTAGTGGGGGGATGGCAGTGCGTATTTGTATGTGGCTGGCAATGTTGTTGTGTATCATGTCCACTATGGTGGTGATGGTGTCACAGTCCAACCGGTACAGGGTGTGGATCTGCTCAGGGGTTAGGTTGAATGGGCTGGGTCTGGTGTGAGGGATTGGTGGCTGCCTACGAGGCGCTGGTGGCTGGGCTGGTGGTAATTGCTGGGCCTGTCTCATCCTCATTCTCCTCCTGCGTCTCCTCTGTGCTGCCTGTTCTTGATGCTCTAGTTGTTCCTGTTGCTGTAGTTGTAGCAGTATAGGCATGTCCTCCAGCGCCATGATTGCAACTGCTAGTGGTAGCATTTTGGTGTAGGAAGGGGTGTGGTGTGTAGGTGTGCTCCTTTTGTACTGGGCCACTCTATATTGCCTACACCTGTGGGGGGGGGTTGTGGTGTGTGGGTGTGCTCAGTTCATACTGGCATAGCCTCCATTGACTCCACCTGTGGGGATTGTGTGCACCTGTGGCAGCTGCCTTGTATCTTGGTTGCTGTTTGTGGGTGGTCCGCGATGTCTGTTTTTCCGGCATCATGCAGCCCGTTATTTCCGTGTTCACGATGCCGGTATTTGCATGTTTGCGTGGGTTGTGATTGCCCCCTATTACTGGCATGCCGGTATTTACTACCCGAAGAGGCGCGTGTACGCGCCTATGCCGCTATTAACGGCACCGTAGATAACGGTGCCGTTAATGCCGGGTTTGCGGGTCAGAATGCTACAGGATGTTAAATGATGCCGGTATTTACATACCGGCATAATTTTTCTTTTTCCGGCATGACTCGTAATGAGGCCCTATGTCTTCATGCGCCAGGCGTTTCATAACCAATTTGTTCTGAAGGGCTGAGGCGCCGCAGAGAGTCTTGGGAAATGGCTGAGTGTCTCAGTCTCGGTTTGGAAGGAACCGCATGTTCTGGGTCCATTGCTGTGGCCCCAGGGACTTCTCTGCTTACATGTAGGGCCCCCTGAATCTTAGGCACGCAGTACTTAATGGCCTGCCTGGGCGCTATCATACACAGGGCGGCGCTATATTAAAAGGTTTAATATCTAAATGAAAATGACGATAACAGCTGATCATGTAACATCCGAGCTCTGTCACTGCTCCAGCCGGGCTCGCAAATGCTGCATTTACTCTTCCTGGGGGTCCCTGGGAACCCGCTGACCTCAAGGTGTCTCTGCAGTTTAGGGTGCCTCCCCCCAGGACCTCACAAGCATCCCTCTTTATTTGGTCTCACTCTCACAGCTCCTGGAATATTGGTGCCGACGGTGGCGCAGAAGCAGAGCGTAAAGTTGCATCGACTTCCAATGTCTTGGCGGATAATGTTAATAGGGGGTGGGGAGGGGGCGGGGCACAGTTCCGCAAACCCCAAACTTTACATCAAATAAATGCTTCCACTTTATCACACAGCCTGATGTACCTGGGCAGCTAAACGCCAGCCTGGTGTATCTGGGGAGCTGAACGCCAGCCTGATGTACCTGGGCAGCTTAACGCTAGCCTGGTGTATCTGGGAGCTGAACGCCAGCCTGGTGTACCCGGGCAGCTGAACGCCAGCCTGATGTACCTGGGCAGCTGAACGCCAGCCTGATGTACCCAGGCTACTGAACGCCAGCCTGATGTACCCAGGCTACTGAACGCCAGCCTGATGTACCCAGGCTACTGAACACCAGCCTGATGTACCCGGGCAGCTGAACGCCAGCCTGATGTACCCGGGCAGCTAAACGCCAGCCTGATGTACCCGGGCCGCTAAACGCCAGCCTGATGTACCTGGGCAGCTAAACGCCAGCCTGATGTACCCGGGCTACTGAATGCCAGCCTGATGTACCTGGGCAGCTTAACGCTAGCCTGGTGTATCTGGGAGCTGAACGCCAGCCTGGTGTACCCGGGCAGCTGAACGCCAGCCTGATGTACCTGGGCAGCTGAACGCCAGCCTGATGTACCCAGGCTACTGAACACCAGCCTGATGTACCCAGGCTACTGAACGCCAGCCTGATGTAGCTGAACACCAGCCTGATGTACCCGGGCAGCTGAACGCCAGCCTGATGTACCCGGGCAGCTAAACGCCAGCCTGATGTACCCGGGCCGCTAAACGCCAGCCTGATGTACCTGGGCAGCTAAACGCCAGCCTGATGTACCCGGGCTACTGAACGCCAGCCTGATGTACCTGGGCAACTAAACGCCAGCCTGATGTACCTGGGCAGCTGAACGCCAACCTGATGTACCCGGGCAGCTGAATGCCAGCCTGACGTACCTGGGCAGCTAAACGCCAGCCTGGTGTATCTGGGGAGCTGAACGCCAGCCTGATGTACCCGGGCAGCTGAACGCCAGCCTGATGCACCTGGGCAGTTAAACGCCAGCCTGATGTACCTGGGCAGCTAAACGCCAGCCTGATGCACCTGGGCAGCTGAACGCCAGCCTGATGTACCCAGGCTACTGAACGCCAGCCTGATGTAGCTGAACACCAGCCTGATGTACCCGGGCAGCTGAACGCCAGCCTGATGTACCCGGGCAGCTGAACGCTAGTCTGATGTACCTGGGCAGCTAAACGCCAGCCTGATGTACCCGGGCAGCTGAACGCCAGCCTGCTGTACCTGGGCAGCTAAATGCCAGCCAGATGTATCTGGGGAGCTGAACGCCAGCCTGATGTACCCGGGCAGCTGAACGCCAGCCTGATGTACCCAGGCAGCTGAACACCAGCCTGATGTACCCGGGCTACTGAACGCCAGCCTGATGTACCCGGGCAGCTGAAAGCCAGCCTGATGCAACCGGGTAGCTGAACACCAGCCTGATGTACACGTGCAGCAGAACACCAGCCTGATATACCCGGGCGGCTGAATGTCAGCCTGATGTACCAAGACAGCTGAACACCAGCCTGATGTACCACGGCAGCTGAACGCCAGCCTGATGTACCCGGGCAGCTGAACGTCATCCTGATGCACCTGGGCCGCTGAACGCCAGCCTTATGCACCTGTACAACTAAACACCAGCCTGATGCACCTGGGCAGCTGAACGCCAGCCTGATGTACCTGGACGCTGCCTGATGCACCTGGGCAGCTGAACGCCAGCCTGATGTACTCGGGCAACTGAACACCAGCCTGATGTACCCGGGCAGCTGAAAGCCAGCCTGATGCACCTGGGCAGCTGAATGCCAGCCTCATGTAGCTGAACGTCAGCCTGATGTACCTCGGCAGCTGAACGCCAGCCTGATGCACCAAGGCAGCTGAACGCCATCCTGATGCACCAGGGCAGCTGAACGCCCGCCTGATGCAACAGGGCAGCTGAACTGGACAGATGAACACCAGCCTGATGTACCTGGGCAGCTGAACGCCAGCCTGATGTACCCGGGCAGCTGAATGCCAGCCTGATGTACCTGGGCAGCTAAACGCCAGCCTGATGTACCCGGGCAGCTGAACGCCAGCCTGATTCCCCTGGGTAGCTAAAAGCCACCCTGATGTATCTGGGGAGCTGAATGATAGCCTGATGTACCTGGTCAGCTGAACGCCAGCCCGATGTACCTGGACATCTAAACACCAGCCTGATGTACCTGGACAGCTGAACGTCAGCCTGATGTACCACGGCAGATGAACACCAGCCTGATGTACCTGGGCAGCTAAACGCCAGACTGATGCACCTGGGCAGCTGAACGGCAGCCTGATGTATTTGGGCAGCTGCACCAGGGCAGCTGAATGCCAGCCTGATATACCTGGGCAGCTAAACACTAGCCTGATGTACTGTGGAATCAGAAAAAATACAATATTACGGCTGTTACACCAAGCAAAGGAAAATACACCGACCAGGCTTGTAAAGATTCCCAGAATCTTTATTACAAAACTGAACAGTATTCAACAAAGTACACAAATAGCTATTTGGCCATCAATACATCACAGAGACCACCAGCAGGGTTCAATGTGAGCAGTGAACAGAATTTCCTAGCTGGACATCGACGCATTTATACAATTTGTAAAATGATGTCCAGCCTCTTACAGGTTAATTATACACTGGGCTAGGGTCGCGCCAGGTTCACTTTCCTAATTTACATATCTCGTGCATGAGGTTTACTTTTGAATATATTTACTAACACACTCCATTATTCTTTAATTTAACATTTACACTCTTTACATGATGTTTTAATACAGACCCAACAAATGTTTCACATATTATATTAATATAGCATTACTGTTCTTGTATACTTGTAGTTTAACATTGCTAATTCAAGTAATCCCCTGCTCCCGAGGTCAACAAAGGACAAGGTCTACATGACCCTAACATGTAGCCTGAAGGCAGGTTGGACATTAACTCTCCTACAGAGGTTGGAGAGGTTAAGGCAAGAACAAGGGCACACGAGACAAGGGTTTTAGATTACAGGGTGACTTTGTACAAAAACCCCAAAATGGCGGTTCTAACCTAAAATGGAGGCTTGATTCAAGATGGCAGCTTACATCAATTTCTAAGGTCAAGACCTTGCCGTAGAGAGTTATTCGCGTACAATTTTAAGCAACTTGGCGTAGGCCAATATACATACAAATCGTTATAATAGGAGGCATAATTTAATATCCAGTTCGACAAACCCTCCTTTTGGCCTATGCCAAGTGCTAACACTACTTCTGATCTGCTTGCAAGTAACTCCATATGTCATCATCCATACACCCCGAATCATTGTCGGACATATCTATTGCCATTAGATCTGACACCAGAGATTCTTTCAACACATACTCTTTGGAAACCTTCTTTGGGGCATATATTTTATGCCCTAATACACTTGTTGCTTGCGCGCAACATCCCCCTAACACTGAGCATATACCAGGGAGACACTGTATACAACAACAAAGAAACAGAAAACTTCCCAAGATAATCAGCAGGGCCGAAAACAACTTCCATCCCCATGACGTAGGAGGTCCCAAAACCATGTACCAATTTCCCAGTTTCCCTCAGGAACATGTACTTCTGAACTAAGAACATGTAGATTTTGGATAGCCCTAAAGATCTTCGGAGGGGAGTCTGGTACGTAAACGCAGCAAGCGGACCCCACTAATTTACATACTCCTCCTCGCTCTGCCAGGATGACATCTAATGCCATCCGGTTCTGAAGAGCCACTAATCTTATCGCTCTCTGCTCTAACGTCATATTATAGAGTATGTCAGTGGTCCGGTTGATGGTTCTCTCCAATACTCTCGCTAGTCGCCTGATATCATCTGAATTCGTAATTTGCCCAAAAAATGGCACAAAGGATTTCATAATATCTCCTAGAGTTTGCGCTGGAGTATCCCCTTTTACACCTCATCGTGGACGAGTCTTTGAAATTTCTGCAGTACTGGCAATAAATACCCCAGGTAATATAATCCCTAAATAACAGGCTCCTTGCCAATCCCTAGGCAACCATGGAAATGCCACATTACCGCAAACAAAATAGATAGGTTTGCCTACGTACAAAGGTCTGTTTTCACTAGTCAAATTTGCAACGTTGGCGCACTTTCTAAAATTACCCATTGACCGTGTTCCATTCCTCTGTATGCAGAAAGATACTGAAACGGGGCTATGATTAACAGAATAAAATGGAGGCGTGGCATCCTTCTTGCCTATAGGAGCCATTTTGAAAGAGATTAAAGACTGAAAGGGACGAGACAATCTATCAGAGGGCCTAACAGAAGCAACGTTTGGCTTACTTCTATTTGCAAAAAGCGAGCATCCCAGGGGCATCAAAACATTCTTTTCAAAACTATTTAAATTTGTACCATCAAAGTTCCCTGAGATGCTGTCATTCCATCGACCAAAAAATAGTGCTCTGAGAGAAGCGTAACAGGTAGTTGTCAAAGGTAAGGGATAAATATACCAACCTAGCCCCTTATCCCCATGTTGCGGTAGATGTGTACAGATCCAGCAACTGGTCTTATTAAAAATTTCATGAGTGGCATTCATTATTAACAAAAGGGTATTATTCTGATAGTTCCGTCTATGCAAAGAATCCTAGGCGACAAAGTATGCAATTGCACAGAAGGAGTGGGAATAACAGATACATTTTCAATAGGTAAAAAGTCCTCTAACGGATATGCTTCCTCCAGATACCATAACCCAAACCCAACAGTTACCAAAAATCCAGTAATTATCACAAAAAGGCAACAATATACTTTGGGGGTCCCCTTACATGCTTGATCATTGTCTCTGCTAGTCAAATGTTTATCTAAAAGTTCGGTACGAGCGGTAGCAGGTGCAGGCATTGTCGTCTTCAACCGAAAAAAACACCAATTGTTCGTTTGCTGGCGACTACAGTCGCGCGTCTTCCTAATGTCTTTCCCACAACCCTTAGCCAACAGAATCTTCCTGCACAGTCGGGCCAAAAAGGCAAGCCCTCAAATGATTTTCTCAATCGCACAGTCAGACCATGCTGTACGTTTACTTCCTTGGGCGCAAATTATATTTTGCAGTTTCTGGGTAGAACAAAGTGTCGTCACTTCCTCCTGGAAGTGGTGAATGGACGGAAATGGGATCAGAAAAGGATTGAACCGGAAGTTCCACTGTTGGGGAGGGCGGAGACAAGATAGCCGTTTTGGCCAGCCTTGCGGATTCTGAAGCGATCTCTGATTCTCCCTTGTTGGTTGTTGCTGTTTCAGGCACGCTAGTTACAGCAGTGGGAAGGGATTCTGTGTCTTCTGTATCGTATGGCACGGGCTGTGGGATCCGTTTGGTGTGCGTCGCATGGATCCAGTGTTTACGACCCGCTACCCGCACGGCAGTCTGGGTGACTAGCAGGACTTGGCAGGGACCCCTCCATCGAGGTGCAAAGCAAGACGACCTCTCAAAAACCTTTGTGAGGATCCAGTCCCCCGGTCGTAAACTGTGACCAGGACCCTCGTAGCGCACAGGTAATGCCTCTCGCACCTGGTGATAAATTAAAAACAGATTTTAGTCAACTGGTTACAGTAATCTGAAAGAAGCACATTTTCTATATCTCGTAATGAGCGACTTTTTGGCATACCCCAAATATTAGCACCTCAAAGGAAGAGAGCCCAGTCTTAGTTTGAGGGTTTGTTCTCATCGACAGTAACTCGATTGGTAAGGCGTCCGGCCATTTTAGCTTGGTGCCAGCACAGGTCTTAGCGAGTTTGTTCTTTATAATGCCGTTGGGCCTTTCCACTAATCCGGCACTTTGGGCATGTCTAGCTGAATGGAACCGCTTGTCAATCTCTAATCCTTTGCAAATTTGTAGGATAACAGTGGCAATAAAGTGTGGCCCATTATCTGACCAGATGACTCTCGACAGCCCGAACCTAGGAAAAAACTCTTTCAACAGAGTTTTGCCGTGGTTATGGCCATTGCATCTCTAACCGGGAAGGCCTCAACCCACTTACTAAAGGCACAAATAACAACCAATACATATTTAAGATTGTTACACCGTTCCATTTCAATAAAATCAAAGTGAGTAACCTCAAGTGGGACAGAAGGTGGAGCGAAACGTCCTCTAGGAGTCGTGGTACCTTTTCCTACATTGTGCTGCAAGCAAACCATGCAGTTCTGGACAAAATGCTTCGCAGTTTTGAAAATCTTATCATTGGCACATACACTGTGTAGCATTTTTGTCAATTTTCGCGCACAAACATGTGTCGGACCATGAGCCATAATAACCATCATTGTAATGTAGGCGTCAGGGAGTAACCATTTCCCTTCAATATTGTCTACCCAACACCCATCGTCATCCAATCTCCCTGCACCCTCGATCCATCTCTTAGTTTCCTCTATGGTAGCATCTGCTTGAATATCTTTTACAGCATTGATACTTTCACCCAAAGTGCAAACATTTACAATTTCTTTTACAGCATACATTTCTGAACTGAAATCAGTCGCAGTCTGTTTAGCTATCTGATCGGCGAAAGCATTCCCTTTTCCTACATCATCTGTAACCTTTTGATGTGCTGAACATTTTATAATAGCTAACTGAACAGGGAGTGCAAGTGCTGAAAGTAATCGCACTATTAAAGTGCTATGCTGGATTTTCGTTCCGTGCGAGGTCAAGAAACCTCGTTCTTTCCAAAGTCTACCGAAATTGTGGGCCACCCCAAAGGCATACTGACTATCAGTATATATATTCACTGGAAGCCCTTCAGAAAGTTCACAAGCTCGAGTTAACGCTATAATTTCTGCGGCCTGCACAGAGTTATGCATAATTCTTTTAGTTTCCACAACCGTGCTTAAAGTAGTAACAGCATAAGCAGCCGTGGATGTACCGTCTGGAAGTTTAAAACAAGAGCCATCCCAAAACAGCTCTCCTTGTGGGCTATTCAAAGGCGTGTCTTTCAGATCGATTCTGCATTTAGTCTCTTGTTCTGTCATATAAAGGCAATCGTGTGACATATCGTCACCATCAACAGTATCTTGCGAGACAGGTAAAAGTTCAGCCGGATTTAATACACAACACCTCTGAATTTGAATGTGGAGGGAAAACAAGATTAGTTCATATCTTGTCAATCGTGCAGAAGTGAGGTGTTGCGTTTGAGTTCTATTCAATAGAATATCTACAGAGTGAGGTACCATTAGGGTTAACGCATGACCCAGGACCATTCCCTCACTCTGTTTTACAGACGCAGCAGCAGCAGCAACAGCGCGCAAACATCTTGGCAAAGCACATGTTACAGGATCAAGGGCAAAGGAATAGTAGCCGCACGGCCAATTCTTCCCTCCATGTTCCTGAGTTAGCACAGCCAAAGCACATGCATCACGTTCATGCACAAGCAATACAAAGGCCTTGTCATAATTTGGAGTTCCTAAAACCGGCACTGAACACAGCGCGGATTTGAGCAAATCAAATGCTGTCTGATGTTCCAAAGTCCATGGCAATGGCAAATAAATGCCCTTCTTTAAGCCAGCATTGGTTTAATCATTAACGAAAAGTTAGGGATCCACAATCTACAATAAGAAGCCATACCTATCAAGGCTCTAACTTCCTTTTGAGTATTTGGGACAGACATGCCAGAAATGGTCTTTATTCGTTCAGGTGTCAACCGTCTTCCCTCCTTTGACAGGAGATAGCCTAAATAGGCAACCTCCTGTCAACAATATTGGAATTTTTTAAGTGAAGCTTTGTGGCCATGTTTTGCTAGATGACAAAGCAACAACACGGTGCCTTCTTTACAGGCGCTCTCAGAATCAGCAGCCAAGAGGAGGTCATCTACATACTGCAGTAATGTGCAAGTAGTAGGCAACTCGAGGGTATCGAGCTGCTCTTTCAATGCCCTACCATAAATACTTGGACTCTCAGTGTACCCTTGTGGTGCACGAGTGAATGTAAACGAGCGTCCACCTAGGGTAAACGCAAACAAATACCTGCTATCCTTGTGTATGGGAATACTGAAAAACGCGTTAAGATCAACAACGCTAAAATGAGTGGCAGAAGCCGGAATCATGGTTAGTATCGTTGTAACATCAGGTACGATAGGAAATTGAGGAGCCACAATTTTGTTAATAGCGCGTAAATTAATTATAAAACGAAAGGGAATCGCATTATCACCTTCTTTGTATACTGGCAAAATGGGGCTGTTACATATGCTACCCGTAATCTCCTCAATTACTCCACGATGTACAAAATCAGAAACTATACATTTCAAAGCCTGTTCGCCTTCAACTGAGATCTTATACTGCGGGATGCGAGGCAATTTTACTCCATGTTTCAAAATAATTTTAACAGGTTCAATTTGAAGAATGCCCACATCATTATCATCAATTGCCCATAAGCATTCTGGAACATTACTAAATTCTGGCGGTAAAGGTCGAGCCAAAAACTGAGAGGCGAGTGATTGCTGAGGTGAAATTGTTAGCTGAATTCTGTCCGGAGAACAATGTATTACTGCATGCAATGCCTTCAACACATTTAGCCCCAGCAAGTTCTCCCCACAGTTTGTGGTAAGTAGAAATGGACACTGTTCCGTGAAGGGACCCAGTGTTATCGGTACCGGCAAAGAGACCGGACAAACTACAGGTGTGCCTGAAAACCCTACGGAAACGTTGGATTGCCCTGACAGGGGAATATTTGGAACCCGTGAATGATCAATGGAACATTTCTGTGCTCCCATATCTACTAAAAATAGATGCTTCCTATCCCCACTGCCATCTCAACGTAGGGGCCTTTCTGATGAACGGGAATAGGCGTAGGTTCCCAATCCTGCTTCGGACAATCCTAGCGAAACAGAATATTATCAAAAGGAAGCTCTTCAGAGAGGTACGCGGCAGAAGGGTGATCAAAAATGTTTCTATTATCCACATTCGAAACTTGCGAAGGAGGTTGCTGTGATTCTGGTGTAAACTGACCTCTGCCAGGGCCTCCTGCACTTGGGCGACCTCTGGATCGTCTACCCATGTTCCCAAATGACCTTTGCTGTAAGGTCGGACATTGTGCGCGCCAGTGGCCTTCCTGCCGGCAATAGGCACACTGGTTAATGGCTACCGGAGCCAAGGGCGCACTTCCCTGTGGAATGTACTGACCTCTAAATTGATTACCCCCTCTAGGGTTTCTAACAATCTGCTGTAATAAAACTTTAGTTTTCAGGTCACTCTTTTTTTTCTCAAGTTTTTCCTTTTCAGTATTTACATGATTTTCATAGTACTGAGCCATATGCAGTACTTCTGATTGAGACTTTGCCTGCCAAGCGCTTTCAGAAGACATAATCTGTAACTGGATGTCAGGCAGCAATCCACGTACAAATTTGTCGACAAACAACCTTTTCCCTGACTCTGTGCCTAAGTCTTGTCCACTGAAATCTGAGAATACCTGCTCGAACCGATTGAAGAAATCGGTAGCACCCTCAGACTTTCCTTGGACACAGGCCGTAAGCTTGTCCCAAAAGATTCTTTTTTCTGGAACCATA
This sequence comes from Ambystoma mexicanum, assembly GCF_040938575.1. NCBI lineage: Eukaryota > Metazoa > Chordata > Amphibia > Caudata > Ambystomatidae > Ambystoma > Ambystoma mexicanum. Next base: position 1,477,673,661 of record NC_090934.1, read on the forward strand.
GTTTTCAATTTTACAATAATTCTATCAGGCAAGGTTAATATCACTTGAGGTGGTCGTTCGCCAGCTGGTCTTTCTCTGTCTTCCCTAACCATGTTATTCCATGTATCTCCCAACCCAGGTATGTCATCTATAGTCCTAATCTGTTTCCACAAATCAACTAGCAGGAGTACGGGAAATAATAAGTCAATATCACTTAAAGTGAATACTGACGACTGTGAGACCGACTCTATTTCTTTATAGAATCCGGTCGGACTCTTTCTTATATCGGGAATAGATTGCTTTATGGTGTTCACTTCTTGTCTTGAAAACGGGACGTGAACAAACTGTGAAACGTAATGTGCAGGAATTTCTCCGGCGACTATTCCTCGTCCAGCATCGGCCACAATCTCAACTTTTGGGACAAATGTCGGAGGGACCTCTCTCATAGGCAACTGAGAAGTAGGCAGCTCTGAACGCTTACTAAGCAACAGAGCCAAAGCAAGCGGTAAGGCAGTCGAAGAAGTATCAATAAAAAAGGCTCTCTTATAAACACTCAACAATTCTGAGGGACAACAAATCTTTCTTCTTACACACTCATTCTGCAAGTGCTCTACCATCACCTGTATCACTTTCTTTTGCATTTCTAACGTATACTGACTATATGTGTCATATACTTCATCTGGAGTTATCGACATATCCGAAATCCATCTTATCGCATCCTTTATACAAATTTGCGCTTCCTCTCCTTTTAACTCTCGACGAGGAGAAAACCGTTTCTGTAAGTACATAATACCTAAACTACCACCATCTGCTTCCTCATTCTGTAACTCTTCCAACGCCTTCCTATACTCAAAAATCCTCTCAACATGCTCATATACCTTCTCCGCAGTATCTCTGGAAAACGCTAAGGCGTTCAAATCCCGTAACCCTAGTGGGAAATATACATCCTTTAGTCTATTCCACATTATACTCAAATGAGTCCCTAATCCTTCGATAAAAAGATTTTTCTCAGGAATATCTTTAAAATTTTCAAGTGTGGAAAAAACATCAGCATGTTCACCCATCTCCATACAATGTTTAGCCCAAGCAGTGAATTCACTCTTTTTGTCTGGGGACACACTATTACGAGTCACAACCCTTGGTCTCGCTCCCTGGTCTACAAGTGATGCAGAATCACTTGGAAGAGGAAGAGTAGGCACATTCTGAATAACAACAGGTGAAGGCAAGGGGGCAGGCAAAGGAGCGACGGCTGGAAGAACAACAGGAAGGACAGCAGGGAGGACTGGAGGAACTATAGGAGGGGGAACTACAACAGGAAGGGGCAAAGCGCCTGGAGGAAGGACGTACGGAGGTGGCGCAGAGGCACCGGGCCTTCGGTCATGCAAAAGTTTATTAATCAATTCATCTGACGTATGAAAATCTTTTGAAGAGTAAATTTTCTGAATGCCTAATTGAAACACCCTGTCTGTGTTCCTAACTGTCTCCAATTGTTTATTTTGATCATATAACCGTGCCTTTTCGACACTTGTCATATGTCTACGCATGTGTTTCTCTCTACTCTTTTGTTGCTGCAAAGCTTCTGTTTTCCAACTGTGCAACGCATCAAATGCTGCAGGTCTAGCCTTTTTCTTTACTAATACAGACTCTAAATATTCTATACGAGGGATTTCAAAACTACCATTGGTTGGCCACCGAAGATTAGAATTATGTCTGGTTTGACTGTGCCAAATGTCATTAAATGCTATACTACCAAAGCCTTTCTTACAGTACATAGTACATGCCGGCGACCCCTCCTGTGTTGCGGGATGGCTATCTTCCAAAGATTGTCTGTCGCTGCGGAATAATGCCCTAAAGCAGGCAGATAATTTCCCAGGCATATCAAAGTTCTGTTGTTACCTGGTTAAATAATTGTGCTCGCGAGTACAATGCTCCAAATTCAAATTGTCAGGGTTAGATTAAGAATCGGGGCACGATTCACCTGACCAAAGGACTGAGAGGCCCGATCGGGTTACTAAGGACAATGCTAAGGACCCACGTGTCTGGTGATTTTCGGCAAATATACCCACCTCAAATATATGGACCCTCGTCAAGACGTCGTCTCGGGCTACAGCACACCGTCCAGGGATCGGATCGTGCAGTTTTGTCGAGGAATTTGCTTCTCGTCTAGAGTGGCCCTTTCTGTTGGCACCTTCCGATCCCGGTCCGATAGCCGAGCCAACCTTCAACAAGACAAAGTCAATCTTGAGGGTCCCTATTCGGGCACCATCTGTGGAATCAGAAAAAATACAATATTACGGCTGTTACACCAAGCAAAGGAAAATACACCGACACAGGCTTGTAAAGATTCCCAGAATGTTTATTACAAAACTGAACAGTATTGAACAAAGTACACAAATAGCTATTTGGTCGTCAATACATCACAGAGACCACCAGCAGGGTTCAATGTGAGCAGTGAACAGAATTTCCTAGCTGAACATCGACGCATTTATACAATTTGTAAAATGATGTCCAGCCTCTTACAGGTTAATTATACACTGGGCTAGGGTCGCGCCAGGTTCACTTTCCTAATTTATATATCTTGTGCATGCAGTTTACTTTTGAATATATTTACTAACACACTCCATTATTCTTTAATTTAACATTTACACTCCTTTACATGATGTTTTAATACAGACCAAACAAATGTTTCACATATGATATTCGGATAGCATTACTGTTCTTGTATACTTGTAGTTTAACATTGCTAATTCAAGTAATCCCCTGCTCCCCAGGTCAACAAAGGACAAGGTCTACATGACCCTAACATGTAGCCTGAAGGCAGGTTGGACATTAACTCTCCTACAGAGGTTGGAGAGGTTAAGGCAAGAACAAGGGTACATGAGACGGGCATTTTAGATTGCAGGGTGACTTTGTACAAAAACCCCAAAATGGCGGTTGTAACCTAAAATGGAGGCTTGATTCAAGATGGCGGCTTACATCAATTTCTAAGGTCAAGACCTTGCCATAGAGAGTTATTGTCATACACAAACCAGTCCCGCCACCAGGCGCCTTTTCAGATACACCAGCACACACAGTTACTGTCCCCGGGTTGCAGCCCACCTCCCGGGACAACTCCTTACCTAGGGTGCGAGGGAGTCGCCATAGTCAACGAGGACGGGCAGCGCGGAGAGTCCGACCCGGTTTGCTGCCTCGCTTCCATTGGCAACTCCCATGGAGGCTACGTTCGGGTTGGAACACCCGATTGCGGTTACTTCCTGGTTCCGCGGTGCTCTCCCGATCACATGCCCAGAGTTCCGCTCACGTGATCGGGAGCCGGCACGCATAAAGCCGGGAAGTTCGGGTTCACTCACCGCTTCACAGCTGTTCTACGACTCTGTTCGGCAATTGCAGCATTCACGTTGATACTACGGATTTGGACCTTGGCTTACGAAACACGGACTGGCTTGCTGACTCCTCGGATCTTGTCGCTCGGATATTGGTACTTTGGACACTCGGCTTTTGCTTAACGGATTGTTTTCGGATTGCCCTTTCTTGACTCTACGATCTTCGGCCACTGGCGCTACGTGGTAAACTCAAGTGCCTACCAAGTTACAGCCATGTTACAGGTGCAGCCGGCTACTATCACCTGGGACACGGCTGACTCGGCTGTCCGGATCTACGGCGCTCCCCCACACCGGGCCCAACACCCCATTATCATCCCGGTTGGGTTTAGGTAAGAGATTCTTACACGCTTCTGCATATCACAGTACTGTGTTTGCCTGTGCTAACCTTACCTTCCATTTAACAGCCTCCGGGGTCCAGGACGTCATCAGATCCGGTGAAGAAACATAAACACCTGTGGCCTCAAAGCTCGCACAGGGAGTTTATTTACTCATCCCTGTGGGTGATTTGTGGACAGAGGTCCATTACTCTCCACTACGCGGCAAGTCACGACAGACTGTGAAGCCGTTGCGTCGCGGAGAGTATGGAACCGGAGGACCCCGTGGCTGCCTTGGTACAGGCACTCACATTACTAAGAGCAGATATGGTTGCCGCTACTGCTACAATACACCAGAGGTTAGATTTGATTCAGAGCACACAACATCCCTTGCCCGCTGATGCGGAGTTCGGGGAGGCTGCTGCTGCAGCGCAACCCCCAGCTGTCCAGCCGATTATACCTCAGCCTCCTACTGCTCCTGCAGCACCTCAGGTTCCAATACTCATGTCCACGCCTTTTCCCTTGGCTGCTCCAGAAAGGTTCCACGGTGACCCTAAAAAATTTCGCACATTTGTAAACCAGTGTAAACTGCATTTCCTCTGTAGACCTCAGGCTTTCCCTGACGCCACCACTAAAGCGGCGTTCACCTTGTCCCACCTGGCCGGCACCGCGGCAGAATGGGCCAACCCTTTTCTGGAGAACGACAACCCCGTCCTATACGATTTTGAACTACTAGTCACAGAATTGTCCCGTGTGTTCGACACGCGTCACAAAGCCCAGTCTCGGGACCTCGAGCTGTTAGATCTGACTCAAGGGAGGAGTTCTCTCCTTGAATACATTGCTCGTTTTAATCAACTGGTCGCTGAGACATCCTGGCCTGAACCAAAGAGGGCGGTCGTTTTCTATAGGGGGCTTAATAACACCATGAAGGATGCTATGGCCGTGGTTCCATCTTTGCCTACTACCCACACTGAGTTAGTGGACCTCGCATTACAAATTGACGCAAGACGTTCCGAACGTCGGTCTGAAACAGGAATCCCCATTGCCACTTCACCCTCCTCTTCCTCTTGTACAGGCATCGAACCCATGCAAATAGGTGGCATTCGCAGTCCCACCACGCAATCAGAAAGGGAACGCAGAAGAACCGACCATGCCTGTTTTTACTGTGGTCTAATTGGCCATTTTGTAAAATCTTGTCCCAGACGCCCTAAACTCAAGAATCCGGTTTTTCCAAACGCTCGACCCTAGATCCGGGGACTGGATCGAGCAATACTTCCATTTCCCCGGATAGGAACCCCGCTTTTGGCAGGATCAGGCCAGTGTTGGTACAGGCCATGCTTAACCCTACACCCGACATATCCCATGTCGTCTCGATTTACATCGATTCAGGCGCCACGGGCAATTATATCGATATAACTTTGGCCAGATCCTTAAACCTACCTCTGATCACCAAGCAACACCCTGAGCCAGTACAAGCAGTGGATGGTACAGCACTGATATCAGGCCCTATCAAGCAACAAACCGCCCCCATCACCCTCACTATACAAAACACGCATCAGGAAATCATCACATTTGATCTGATTACGATGCCACAGTTCGGAATCATCCTGGGTCTTCCTTGGTTACATCTACATAACCCCTTGATTGACTGGAAGTCGGGGCAGGTCCATTTTGAATCTGAGACGTGCCAGAATTTTTGTCTCACCGCACCTGACGACGCAGAATCACCCCCACGGGCCCTAGGGGGCATAGCACAGCTCACACTGCAAGAGGATATCCCTATGGCTCTCGAGCCTCATGTAGTGGGAGCTGTTGCCGTTGGTTTCCCTACTGATTACAGCGATTTCCATGAGGTATTCGACAAGGGTTCCTCGGAGGTGCTCCCACCACACCGATCCTATGACTGCCCCATTGACCTAATTCCTGATTCCGTGATTCCCTCAGGCCGCATCTACTCCTTATCTCCATCAGAAGAACAAGCGTTGAAGGATTATATCCAAGTCGCATTGAAGGTCGGTCATATACGTCCCTCCACCTCTCCGGCTGCTAGCCCCATATTCTTTGTCCCAAAAAAGGAGGGCGATCTGCGTCCTTGTGTGGACTACCGCCGACTTAATTCCATCACCATAAAAAATCGATACCCAATACCATTGATCACTCCCTTACTGGACAGGTTAAGCCATGCTACCATTTTCACAAAACTCGATCTCCGCGGGGCCTATAACCTGGTTAGAATCCGCTCCGGAGATGAGTGGAAGACGGCTTTCTGTACACGTTACGGATTATTCGAATACGTGGTCATGCCCTTCGGGCTTTGTAATGCCCCTGCTACCTTCCAACGTTTCATGAACGAAGTATTTCATGATTTGTTGGACGTATGCGTGGCAGTATACCTTGACGACATCCTCATATACTCGCAGGACGTAAAAGAACATATAGTGCACGTCCGCGAAGTACTGTCCCGTCTCCGCCAACACTCACTCTACGCCAAACCCGAGAAGTGCCAGTTTCACACTGAAAGCGTTGATTTCCTGGGATTCCACATTACACCTGGGGGTTTGGCCATGAACCAGTCCAAAGTCCGTGCGGTTTTGGACTGGCCAAAACCCAACAGTCTCAAGTCCTTGCAATCATTCCTTGGGTTCTCGAATTTCTATAGGCGTTTCATCCAGGACTTCTCGTCTCTGGTAGCTCCCCTCACTGCTCTAACCAGCCCCAAATCGCCTTTTGTCTGGTTGGTTGATCACCAGGCGGCTTTTGACGCACTGAAAACTGCATTCACTACTGCCCCTGTCCTGAAACATCCCGACCCGGAACTCCCCTTTATTGTGGAGGCCGATGCGTCCTCTTTCGCTCTCGGGGCGGTCCTGTCCCAACGTTGCCCTCATTCAGGTCATTTGCATCCGGTGGCATTTCATTCCCGGAAATTCTCTGTTACGGAACTACATTACACCGTCACGGAGAAAGAACTGCTCGCCATCAAAGATGCTTTCTTGGTCTGGCGGCACCATCTGTTGGGGGCGAAGCACACAGTCATGGTGTTCACCGACCACCGCAATCTCCAGGATCTGGCCTCGCTCAAGTGCATCAATAGTCGGCAGGTGCGGTGGCACTTATTCTTTGCGGCCTTTGACTTCCAGATCAAACACCGTTCCGGTCTGTCCCATGGGAAGGCGGACGCGTTATCTCGCTCTCCGGGTGGGGTATCCTTACCTGTGTTCCCAGAAAACCTGTTAAACCAACATGTTATTTGCCTTTGCACCCCTCCTTTGTCTCTGCTGGACTCACTTCGCACATGGGTTTCACTACATCCCGATCAGGTCACCGAGTGGGATCCGGTGTTTCATGAAGGGTTGCCCTATATCCAAGACAGGTTGTGGTTGCCTTCGACCGACACTCGCAATCTTGCTCTGAAATGGTCCCACGATAGCGCCATCAATGGCCATCCGGGACAGAAACGCACGTTGGACATTCTCAGGCGTTGGTGTTGGTGGCCCTCCATGAAACGCGACGTAGAAGGGTATGTTAACACCTGTGCTATATGTGCCCAGTGTAAGCATCGTAGGGGGCGTCCAGTGGGGCTCCTACTTCCGTTGCCTGTACCCCCCAGGCCCTGGCACACGGTTTCCATGGATTTCGTAACTGACCTACCCCGGACAAAGGGATTCGACACCATATGGGTGGTGGTCGATTCATTTTCCAAAATGGCTCGCTTCATTCCTTGTTCTGGCATCCCTTCTGCCCCAGCTTTGGCCGGTCTCTTCTTTAAATCGGTCTTTTGTTTCTTTGGGTTGCCCACGATTATTGTTTCGGATAGGGGACCCCAATTCACTTCTCGGTTCTGGCGGGCTCTCACGGCTCTCCTGGGTATAGATTCCCGCTTTTCCTCCGCTTACCACCCGGAGACGAACGGCCAGACTGAGAGGGTGAACCAGGCCATGGAACAATATTTGCGTTGTTTGATTTTACAACACCAGCAATCCTGGCTGGGCTTGCTGCATCTTGCTGAGTTTTCGTATAATAATTCCACACATTCCTCCACTGGCTCTTCCCCCTTTTATGTTTTGTATGGCCAGCACCCACGCACCTTACCTATCCCGGACCTAGCACCCTCTGTCAACCCAGCTGCTGTCGCCTGTGCCCGCGACTTGTCGGCTGTTCAAGCTCGGACCCTTACTCATCTTCAGGAGGCCCGGGAGTCCATGAAAGCCGCGGCGGATCAAAGGAGGGCGGTGGCACCTTCCTATGTTGTGGGGGATAGGGTTTGGCTCTCTTCTCGTCACCTTAGGCTGCCTGGTTGTCGCAAACTTTTACCCCGTTTTGTGGGCCCGTATAAAATCACTGCTGTGATCAACCCTGTAGCCTATCGCCTCTCAGTCCCTGCTTCCTGGCGCATCCACCCCGTATTCCACACCTCATTGTTGAAACCCTGTCCGGCCCCTACTCGTCTCCGGTCTACGCCTGACCCGGTGGCGGTGGGTGACTCCGTGGAATATGAAGTTTCTGCTATCTTGGGTTCTCGCTTTATCAGGGGCGGGCTTCAGTATCTTGTTGACTGGGTGGGTTTTGGCCCCGAGGAGCGCTGTTGGGTTCCTGCTAGGGACGTCCATGCCCCGAGGCTTGTTTCACATTTTCACCGGGATCACCCTTCCTGCCCACGTGGTCGTGGGCCGTTGAGGGGGGGCTCTGTCATACACAAACCAGTCCCGCCACCAGGCGCCTTTTCAGATACACCAGCACACACAGTTACTGTCCCCGGGTTGCAGCCCACCTCCCGGGACAACTCCTTACCTAGGCTGCGAGGGAGTCGCCATAGTCAACGAGGACGGGCAGCGCGGAGAGTCCGACCCGGTTTGCTGCCTCGCTTCCATTGGCAACTCCCATGGAGGCTACGTTCGGGTTGGAACACCCGATTGCGGTTACTTCCTGGTTCCGCGGTGCTCTCCCGATCACGTGCCCAGAGTTCCGCTCACGTGATCGGGAGCCGGCACGCATAAAGCCGGGAAGTTCGGGTTCACTCACCGCTTCACAGCTGTTCTACGACTCTGTTCGGCAATTGCAGCATTCACGTTGATACTACGGATTTGGACCTTGGCTTACGAAACACGGACTGGCTTGCTGACTCCTCGGATCTTGTCGCTCGGATATTGGTACTTTGGACACTCGGCTTTTGCTTAACGGATTGTTTTCGGATTGCCCTTTCTTGACTCTACGATCTTCGGCCACTGGCGCTACGTGGTAAACTCAAGTGCCTACCAAGTTACAGCCAGGTTACAGGTGCAGCCGGCTACTATCACCTGGGACACGGCTGACTCGGCTGTCCGGATCTACGGCGCTCCCCCGCACCAGGCCCAACACCCCATTATCATCCCGGTTGGGTTTAGGTAAGAGATTCTTACACGCTTCTGCATATCACAGTACTGTGTTTGCCTGTGCTAACCTTACCTTCCATTTAACAGCCTCCGGGGTCCAGGACGTCATCAGATCCGGCGAAGAAACATAAACACCTGTGGCCTCAAAGCTCGCACAGGGAGTTTATTTACTCATCCCTGTGGGTGATTTGTGGACAGAGGTCCATTACTCTCCACTACGCGGCAAGTCACGACAGTTATTCGCGTACAATTTTAAGCAACTTGGCGTAGGCCAATATACATCCAAATCGTTATAATAGGAGGCATAATTTAATATCCAGTTTGACAGTATGTGGGCAGCTGAACGCCAGCCTGATGTACCTGGGCAGCTGAACGCCAGCCTGATGCACCTGAGCAGCTGGACACCCACTGAACGCCACCCTGATGTACATGGACAGCTGAACGCCAGCCTGATGCACCTGGACAGCTGAACGCCCTCCTGATGTACCTGAACAGCTGAACGCCATGCTGATGTACCTAGGCAGCTGAGCCCCAGCCTGATGTACTTGGACCGCTAAACGCCAGCCTGATGCACCTGGACAGCTGAACGCCAGCCAGATGTACACGGGCAGCTGAACGCCAGCCTGATGCACCTGTGCAGCTGAACGCCAGCTGACCGCCACCCTGACGTACATGGACAGCTGAACACCAGCCTGATGCACCAGAACAGCTGAACGCAAGCCTGATGCACCTGGACAGCTGAACGCCAGCCTGATGCACCAGGGCAGCTGAACGACAGCCTGATGTACCTGGACAGCTAAACGCCAGCCTGATGCACCTGGACAGCTGAACGCCAGCCTGATGTACCTGAACAGCTGAATGCCAGCCAAATGTACCTGGGCAGCTGAACACCAGCCTGATGTACCTGAACAGGTAAACGCCAGCCTGATGTACCTGGGCAGCCTGGTGTACCTGGACAGCTAAACACCAGCCGGGTGTACCTGTACAGATGAACGCCAGCCTGATGTACCTGGGCAGCTGAATTCCAGCCTGATGCACCAGGGCAGCTGAACGCACACCTGATGCACCTGGACAGCTGAACATCAGCCTGATGTACCTGGGCAGCTGAACGCCAGCCTGATGCACCTGGACAGCTGAACGCCAGCCTGATGTATCTGAACAGCTGAACGCCAGCTTGATGTACCTGGGCAGCTAAACGCCAGCCTGATGCACCTGGGCAGCTGAACGGCAGCCTGATGTATTTGGGCATCTGCACCAGGGCAGCTGAACGCCAGCCTGCTGTACCTGGGCAGCTAAACGCAAGCCTGATGTACCTGGGCAGCTGAACGCCAGCCTGATGCACCTGAGCAGCTGAACGCCAGCTGAACACCACCCTGATGTACATGGCCAACTGAACGCCAGCCTGGTGCACCAGGGCAGCTGAACGCAGCCTGATGCACCTGGACAGCTGAACGCCAGCCTGATGTACCTGAACAGCTGAACACCAGCCTGATGTACCTGGGCACCTGAATGCCAGCCTGATGTACCTGGACAGGTAAATGCCAGCCTGATGCACCTGGACAGCTGAACGCCAGCCTGATGTACCTGAACAGCTGAACGCCAGTGTGATGTACCAGGGCAGCTGAACGCCAGCCTGATGTACACGGGCAGCTGAATGCCAGCCTGATGCACCTGGGCAGCTGAACGCCAGCTGAATGCCACCCTGATGTACATGGACAGCTGAACGCTAGCTTGATGCACCAGGGCAGCTGAACGCAAGCCTGATGCAACTGGACAGCTGAACGCCAGCCTGATGTACCTGAACAGCTGAACGCCAGCCTGATGTACCTGGGCAGCTGAATGCCAGCCTGATGTACCTGGACAGGTAAACGCCAGCCTGATGTACCTGGACAGCTAAACGCCAGTCTGATGCACCTGGCCAGCTGAACGCCAGCCTGATGTACCTGAACAGCTGAACGCCAGCCTGATGTACCTAGGGCAGCTGAACGCCAGCCTGATGTACCTGGACAGGTAAACGCCAGCCTTATGTACCTGGGCAGCCTGGTGTACCTGGACAGCTAAACGCCAGCCTGATGTACCTGTACAGCTGAACGCCAACCTGATGTACCTGGACAGTTGAACGCCAGCCTGATGTACCTGTACAGCTGAACGCCAGCCTGATGCACCAGGGCAGCTGAACGCACGCCTGATGCACCTGGACAGCTGAACGTCAGCCTGACGTACCTGGGCAGCTGAACGCCAGCCTGATGCACCTGGACAGCTGAACGCCAGCCTGATGTACCTGAACAGCTGAAAGCCAGCTTGATGTACCTGGGCAGCTAAACGCCAGCCTGATGCACCTGGGCAGCTGAACGGCAGCCTGATGTATTTGGGCAGCTGCACCAGGGCAGCTGAACGCCAGCCTGATGTACCTGGGCAGCTAAACGCCAGCTTGATGTGCCTGGGCAGCTGAACGCCAGCCTGATGCACCTGAGCAGCTGAACGCCAGCTGAACGCCACCCTGATTTACATGGCCAGCTGAACGCCAGCCTGATGCACCTGGACAGCTGAACGCCAGCCTGATGTACCTGAACAGCTGAACGCCAGCGTGATGTACCAGGGCAGCTGAACGCCAACCTGATGTACACGGGCAGCTGAACGCCAGCCTGATGCACCTGGGCAGATGAACGCCAGCTGAACGCCACCCTGATGTACATGGACAGCTGAACGCTAGCCTGATGCACCAGGGCAGCTGAACGCCAGCCTGATGTACCTGAACAGCTGAACGCCAGCCTGATGTACCTGGGCAGCTGAATGCCAGCCTGATGTACCTGGACAGGTAAAAGCCAGCCTGATGTACCTGGACAGCTAAACGCCAGCCTGATGCACCTGGCCAGCTGAACGCCATCCTGATGTACCTGAACAGCTGAACGCCAGCCTGATGTACCTAGGGCAGCTGAACGCCAGCCTGATGTACCTGGACAGGTAAACGCCAGCCTTATGTACCTGGGCAGCCTGGTGTACCTGGACAGCTAAACGCCAGCCTGATGTACCTGTACAGCTGAACGCCAGCCTGATGTACCTGGGCAGCTGAACGCCAGCCTGATGTACCTGGACAGGTAAACGCCAGCCTGATGTACCTGGGCAGCCTGGTGTACCTGGACAGCTAAACGCCAGCCTGATGTACCTGTACAGCTGAACGCCAGCCTGATGTACCTGGGCAGCTGAACGCCAGCCTGATGTACCTGGGCAGCTGAACGCCAGCCTGATGTACCTGGGCAGCTGAATGCCAGCCTGATGTAACTGGACAGCTAAACGCTCTAAACAAAACTGTTCTGTGATGGCCCCAATTGTTTTTTGAAGGCTGCCTGAAAACAGTCGCAAGCAGCGGCGGCCTTAGTCGTAGCTCCTCTTTTACTGAAGCAGAGACGAGTAAATGCTAGCTTTATGTACCTGGGCAGCCTGGTGTACCTGGACAGCTGAACGCCAGCCTGATGTACCTGGGCAGCTGAATGCCATCCTGATGCACCAGGGCAGCCGAACGCAAGCCTGATGCACCTGGACAGCTGAACGCCAGCCTGATGTACCTGGGCAGCTGAATGCCATCCTGATGCACCAGGGCAGCCGAACGCAAGCCTTATGTACCTGTACAGCTGAACGCCAGCCTGATGTACCTGGGCAGCTGAATGCCATCCTGATGCACCAGGGCAGCCGAACGCAAGCCTGATGCACCTGGACAGCTGAACGCCAGCCTGATGTACCTGGGCAGCTAAACGCCAGCCTGATGCACCTGGACAGCTGAACGCCAGCCTGATGTACCTGAACAGCTGAACGCCAGCCTGATGTACCTGGACACGTAAACGCCAGCCTGATGTACCTGGGCAGCCTGGTGTACCTGGACAGCTAAACGCCAGCCTGATGTACCTGTACAGCTGAACGCCAGCCTGATGGACCTGGGCAGCTGAACGCCAGCCTGATGTACCTGGACAGGTAAACGCCAGCCTGATGTACCTGGGCAGCCTGGTGTACCTGGACAGCTAAACGCCAGCCTGATGTACCTGTACAGCTGAACGCCAGCCTGATGTACCTGGGCAGCTGAACGCCAGCCTGATGTACCTGAGCAGCTGAACGCCAGCCTGATGTACCTGGACAGCTAAACGCTCTAAACAAAACTGTTCTGTGATGGCCCAAATTGTTTTGTGAAGGCTGCCTAAAAACAGTCCCAAGCAGCGGCGGCCTTAGTCGTAGCTCCTCTTTTACCGAAGCAGAGACGAGTTTACTCGACGCCTCCAGCAAAGAAATGCACCTGCAGTTCTTGGGGTCCATTCTGTCCCCCTTTTTAAAAATCATAATAACCTGAGCTGGCCTCTATGATGCCGGCAAGGACTGCGCTGCTAAAATATTGTGAAGAGGACCCCAGGGCACTGCCGCCCATAGGCCAGGATTCATTTCAAAAGCGGCACCCGACAGCTCCTCCGGCCCCGGCCCCGGCCCCGAGGCGCTTTACACTTCGTTATAAGGTCACACATTGCCTCGTACTTGAGAGCCCGGCTCCGGCGCGCAGTGTTGCTATTCGGCTGCACAGGGGAAAGGGTCGCCCCACACCTTCTCCTGCGTCGGCCGAGCCTGCGTGAGGGCTGGGCCCCTGGAGCTTATAACAAGGCCTAGAAAGGCCTCATATCTTTATTCCACGTGCAATAAGCCACGCCTTCCCAGGTGCTGCGCCCAGGCATACCCGCCTAGTCGCTCTTCAGCCTTGCCTCACGGCCCCGATTCATAGAATTTTTTGCATTTTGTACTAAAAAAATGAGTATGCACGGACTTTGCAAGGCAGAAATACACTTTGCACAGTTGCACTAATCAGGGTTTGTGTCGGCAGTGTAGAGTCACTCTGAACCGTGGGGGCCCTCTGAGTTGGCATCTTCATGGAGGTTTAAGAGAGGTCTTGTTTCCTGGCCACTAGCATTCACAGGCCACCTCTCTGAAGCGGGGGGGGAGGGGGGGTTTGCAAGCTGGCTAAAAAACATTGAAAGTTCTGAGTGTGAATTAACCCTCACGATGCCACATTCCCCGAGTTAAGTCCTTTGCTTTTACAGAAAGTATCCCTTATTTTCCGTGGGTCCCCCTCCTTCCCCTGAAAAGGCCAGTGGGTATATCCAGGTAGTCAGTGCAATGTAGTCCTGCCTCTAGGCGCTATGCAGGTAAATGACACAGGCGCCGGCTGTGTAGTGATTGTGTCTCGCAAATGGTGACTATTGTCACCAGGTGGCAGCAGAGAGCGAGTGGGGGGAGGACGGCCGGGAGCTCGTGCGGCTCTGCCCCGCAGCACACAGGAGTGCTTATGCAGAGTGCATTCGAGCACACTGGAGGGCGCTGCCTTCAGCCGCCTGGGGCGCCCCGTCCTTGCCCAGATCTGCCACCCAGCTGACCGACACACAGTTCTCTGCCACCACCTTGCGCTCAGGGCTGCCCTCCAGGGGGGCTGCGTGATCTGCCGCAGGGCTCCCGAGCCAGTCCATGGACTCACTCCCTAACTCCACCCAGTGGGAATTTCCTCTTGCGAGAAGCGCCGGGTGCAAATCCAGCTCCTGGAGTCCGACTCGTCGCCTAGGCGCTGTGCAGGGGCCGTGATCAGGTGAGTCGTGTGTGCGACACTTGTGTGTTAGTGCTGCCCCTCCTGACACAGGGCAGGACCTGGGCATGCGTGCGTGCACTATTATAAAAGGCGCCCCTTATGTTCTCGCGCGCCCCACAAAAACCACTTATCAAATAATTGGGGTGGGGGAAGGGTTGTGAAAGGTCACCACCACGGAAATAAAGCGGCTGGCGACCCCGCCCAGAGTGAACACCAGTTCCCTGCAGTATTTCTCTCCCAAGCAACTTCTTGTCGCACTTTCTTAAAGTGCATGTTATTGAGGCAGGGATAGCGAGTGCCAGGAAGGGGTGTGGGTCGAAGGGAAACGCAGAACTCTCGTTTCCCCATATTTCCTGTTCCGTGCCTGACACCTTCAGCCAGCCCTGGCTTTTCCCACTGCATGCTGGGAAATCTAGGCCCATACTAACACTAACGGGGGACTACAAGTACCAGCAGGCACTGGGAATGGGGAAGGTCAAGTGAAGGCGATGCTACGTTTTCAATCCTAGCGCAACCTGGATGTGGACTGGGACCGTGGGAGTAGTGGGGTACACAGTCTGCAACTCTGCAAAGTGCTTCAGACATTTGGGAACAGGAAGAAAGACATTTCAAAGTCTGGAGAGCACTGGGAATGTGGCCCCCTGCAGCGTTCACGCTCACAGCACATTGCAAGAGCACGCCTGCCCTGTAGTATTGACAGCGATCTTCTGGGTACGTGGAGCATGGGGTGGGTACCGGGCAGGCCACTACACTTACACATTCTGGGCAGGGGTCTGGGGGTGTAGACCCTGCGGCACGTGCCATGGGATACGTGGACCCCATGGGTGCGTCTGTGGACTCGATATGTGCAGGGCTTACCAGGAAACTACCCGCGCTAGTCAAGGGCGCGAGTATCCTGCTGTGAAGTGAAGTGCGCATTGTACCTGAATCCCTTTGAAGAAGGACTCCTTGTGACCAGTACTGAACATTGCTGCATATTGCGAGCCAATTCCTGAGCGAGCGAGCAGAGAAAGACACTGTAGCCTTAAGAGACTGGAGTCTCGTAGCTCCGCCCATCCAAGAAACGAAGCTCAAAAGGCAGTGAGGGACGCCCTTGCAGCGTTAAGCCCGCACTAGTCAAGGGCGCGAGTATCCTGCTGTGACTGTTTCACTGTTTGCTGCTTTGCTGTACGCTGGCAGCTGGATAAACATTACTCTCTGACGCCGGCTATCAAAACTTCATAGACAGCCGTCAAGCCACAAGTCACAAAAGCAAAACCATATGGGGCGGTAAGTGGACCGTGTACCGATTTCACCTTAAGACACAAAACAACAGCAAAGCAATCCATCATGTCCATGCAGACGGAGCAAACACTCCCGGACGAGGGATACAGAGACAAAAGACCAACACGTACAACACGCCCTCTGCAAAGGTTCGGAGCGTCCTCCATTGACACTCACCTGCACAAAACACGTGCAGACATCGACACCGGTGAAGGCATGTGTGATGCCAAATCAATATCATGCACACTACAAAACAACGCCCTTTCAAACAGCGGTAAAGATCTGACCTCGCCTGGTGCAGCGAGGCAGAATATGGGACGAACGGAATTAACAGATAGCGTTCCAGGGGGAACGGTGATCTCCCCGCCCGACTCAGAGCTCGTGGGTCACCCTTCGCCTGCCGGAGGGCGGACGGGGGCGGGCCTCGACGAGAGGAAGGTGGGTGAACTCACAGAGGCTCTGAGAAATGCACCCGAAGTATGGACGACAGAGGACTGCGCCAGAGAGCCCCGGCGGTCCGGAGAGAAGGCAGCTCCGGTTCCCTCTCCCTCCGCTAGGAGCGGGAAGGGTCCCGTGACGCCGTGTGGAGCCAGAGCCGTAGTGCGGGTCCATTGGATAAATCCAGACGAAATCCTACCGGAGAACCATGAGATACAGGAACAGGCAGATACCGTGGAGGAGGCGCCCCAAGCGGAACAGGGCAGTATTATAGCCCAGGTTCACTGGGCTCAGCCTGAGGCTGCCACACGATCCACAAAGGACTTGGTCCCAGGGAACCCACAGTTGGTGGGAGCAGAGGCACAACCCAAAAAGGACGCAGCTACGGGGATACAGTCCTTTAATAAAAAGGCAAAAGATGTGACCCAAATAATTAATATAGACAAAATTACTGAGGAAAGTGAGACTATATATACGCTTCCTCTCAAGCTCAAAAGAATCAAATTAACAAAAAAAAGAACATAACAGAAAAAACAAAAAGGAAATCCTTACAGTTGACACAGAGGGAGAAACATCCTCTAATCAATAACTCACCTCCAAATGAGATGTGGATAGAGATCGACGACGAAACAACTAGATCTCCCTCGCACGAAGCACAAAAAACAAAAGACCATCAAACGAAAGGATCCAAAGCAAATAACAAAAATAAAGGGCCTAACAAGGCCAATAAGAAAAAGACACAGCCATGCAAGACGCCCCTGAAAAAAGGACAACTAAACTCACTGTTGGATTTCTTTAAAAATCAAGGAAAAAGGAAATACGACATATTGGAACTATCTGACGCGGAAATCCTGGCAGCAATCACAGAAACCTCACCACCACCTAAAACGCGCAAAATGACGCCACCAGATGTGAGTCCAATTGAAAAACCTCAAAGTGAGATTATGTGCCTACCTCAGGAAGCCGCAAGGGAGGTAGATCAAGACAACTCAAGCGATGACTACAATCCCAATCCAAACCCTACGGCGATTTCGGTGGAAGACAAAGGGGAAGGCGGTATGGAAAACAGAGCAGAGAATAAGGACAAAGAAGCCACCTCTCCGATATGCATGGGAACTGAGGCACGAAAAAGCGTTATGCCAGTGGCTTCGCCTCAAAAAGCACAGGAAAGGACAGAAGAACACATGGTACCAAGTCCAACCAGCCCAGTGAAGACGGGCGATAAGGAACTGAAAAAAACCCTGCCAGGGCCAAAAGAGCAGATCCTCGGTCTCTTTGAACTCCAGACCCCACCACGACCAAAACACAATTATGGAGAAGAAAGAACAACTGACTACGTAAATCCAAACCCAACCGAAGTTCCGCTCCAGTACACCAGTAAGAAAAGGGGGCCGAACAGAAGCCTCTGGTTGGCTTCCCCGCCTTCGAGGCGACAATCACTTGACCCGGCCGACGACCATCCTTCGGGGGGTCGCCCCAAACAAGACAGACCCAGTCCAGGTCTAAAAGAAACACCAGCAAAAAAATCAGATTTAGCAACTATTATGTCCGCCATTACAATCGCCCTGGCTCCGTTCTGCAAATTATATGAAACACTTAATGACTCAATGAAAGATCAAACAACAGTGTCGGCCATGACCTTGACAAACTTGATCTATTTGGAAGGATATGTGAAGGCCTCAGAAAAACGGATCGTCAACCTCATAAATGTGAAATATAAGGAAAGTCAGAAAAACTACTTGTCTGAAGCGAAAGAACACCCCTAGAAGTCCAAGCAGGAGAAAAAAGCTTTATCTAAAAATGGGTCGACACAGACTTCAGGGACATCAAACGCCATTGACCTAACTAAGCAGATGGCAAACGCCGAAGTGCAAACGCAGGGCGCTTTCAGCATTTTTAATATGAATAAGGGAACTGGACCATTGTTCCCGTTGTCACAAAATAAGGTCTTCACTTTCAACCAAAAAATGACAGACTTGGACAGTCCATCAACCTCTGGTCTACAAAAAAAAAAGAGAAGAATCCCCAGCTAATAAGAACTCAAAGAAAGAGGGTAGCATTTCCACAAGGACAATTCCTACTACCTCTATAAAATCGCAGGAAACATCAAATAAAGGACCAGTGCAACAACAGAAAAATGGGGCGGAGATTAAAAATCAATCTCAGAGCAAGAGCCTAAATCGACCAGTAGTAAAAGAAGAGGAGTTGACAAAAAAGAAAAACAATTTACCCAGGGGTTCCTCGGCTCAGAAGTCAAACAGCTCCCCAATGACGGCGGATGATTTCTTAAGAGACAAAGAATGGATGGCCTTATCCGTCTATGAAGAGCCGGAGGAGAGGTGCCAACAACAATCATTGACGCGTCAATCCGCAAGGGAGGTATTCCCCCAAAAACACATCAATGACAAGGGGCGGACAAGGAAAGACTCTATCCAAGACCCACCAGACAGTAGGGCAAGAACGGAAGGTAAAGAACAATCAGAATAAACTACTGTCAGAAATCGGGTGGAATATAAAGAGGAAAAGAAGGTAGAGAGACGGACTCAATATCCTCCTTCATACTCCAAGTCTGACTATCAACGAGACCTTTGGGAACGGAAGGAAAAACACTGGTACTTCCATAACTCTGCAGAAGAGAGAAGCGATTCGAGACATTATGCCGACCGAGGCCGTCAGAAAAGAAAGCCAGAGTCCGAACCCGACCAACCGTCCATAATTTTGAAATTGGAACAAATGAGAGAAAACAAAGAGGACATAATTCTAAACAGAAGCACAATTCTGAAAATCTTTAGACATCTAAGGTCGGTACATCGCCTGTCGACAGAGGATATAACACTAGTGGAACCGTACCACTCAGGCAGCAAAGCAAAATGCTACCTACATATAAAAGGGAAGAACTACGGAGCTCAACTGCAGGAAGCCAAAGAACTACTAGCCGAGAAAGGCCTATGGTTAAGCGAGATCACCCCAAAGACAAAGGTGAACAAGCCCAAGTCTCCAAAAATAAACAAGGGCAAGAACACTCATTATATGTCCAGAACGGAAGAACTGTACAGAGACAGCCGGTTGCAATACGACAAAGAAAGACCTGACTACCCAAAAGAAAAACCGAGTCAAGGACGAACCGAACCAAAAACAACCACAAACAATAAAACAGATGCGAAGAGCAAAGGTGTCACCCGATCAACGGAATCAACACGTCGAAAAAGAGCTACCCCTGTTGAAACGGGGAATTATGAAACAGCACCCCAAATGAAGATTCCGTCATTGAAAGAAGTCCCTCAGGCTATATCTGTGCCCACATCAAAACCACTATGGGCTTGGTTACCAAAATCACTTACAGCAACTTTGACCAAATAGCAACGATCCGCCCTAGGAGACGGGGCCACAGAACGAACATCTCCAACAACTCGACGTGTGAGGGAAAAAAAGATCCAGATAGCCTCATGGAACACCTGTGGATATAAACATCTTACGACGGGGGGGTCCGGATCTGGGTCAATTTGAAATAATCGCACTTCAGGAACACTGGCTAACTGGGAAACCTTCACTGGAGGGTTACGAGATCGCTTTCGCCCCAGCAAACAAGAACAGACTGGGGCGCCCTTCATCCGGTCTCTTGGTGGCGATTAGAGTGGACTGCGGGCTAAGCATTACAGAATCTATTACAGCCTCAAGCCACATGCAAGTGATCAGACTGACATGGACAATTCCAGAGAAACAGCCAGAAAAGAGAACAGTTAAAGAAATTGGAATAATCAATATCTACTGGAACCCACAAGCAATCACAGACAAAAAATTCCTAACAATATTGGAAAAAGAAATCGACAGGTTATATGCGGAAAAGAACATCGCCCATGTCTTAATTTGCGGGGATCTAAATCTGAAACAAAAAAACGCATCTACATCCATCACTGAACAAATAAAATCCACCCTAGAATCTAGAGGGGAGTTGTGGCACAATCTGATGTCTTCAGGAGGGTTCTACAATCTAGATCAGACATTCCCACTCTCCAGCAGACTGCCAACTTGGGAGAGGGGTGCCCTAAACAGCACATTAGATTACATCTACGTATCAGAGGCCATGTTGGAAGTGATCATAGAATTTGAAGTGATGCAAACTATCCCAAGTGACCACAATCTGCTAAGAGCAGCATGGATCTCAACAGAGGTGCTCCACCAAAAAATGAACTCAGAAATTGAATGTAATACAAAGGGAACCCGCTTAAAGTTGACCACCGAGAGAATAGAAGACCTGTTCAAAGCATACAAAGCCTCAACGAAAACAGTGGAAGTTGAGCAAAAAACCATCTATTATCGCCCTTTTCTGAGCCCGTACAAAGTTTCCGCTTGTCAAAGAATTGGAAAGCCACCTACGGGGAACCATCTATACGATAAACAAGTCGTGGCAAAAAGGGCTAGCTTGAGACAACTAAAGCGAAAAGCCGAAAAACACAACTCACCGGATCTAGCAGCACAAGTAATGCAAGAAGAAAGAAATTATAAAGCCTGGATTAAAACTCACAGAATAAATCTATATCAGAAATATCCTGAGAAATGGAGCAGGGAAAAACTCCAGGAGCTTCTGGAACCTCTTAAAAATTGGTATAGAACAGAAAACCAATATGCCAGCAAACCATGTAAGCGAAGAAAAGTGGATATTACACTTCGAAGCGCTGTTCCGAAAACCATCGGGAAATGAGGACCAAGTTTGTATCCAACAAGACAGCCCGTGGGTGGACGTCTCAAACCCAGAGGACATCAGGGAGATAATCAACAAACTAAAAAACTCTCGAGCACCGGGACCAGATGGTGTCACTAACATCGACTTAAAATCATTTAAAAAACAATGGATTCCCTTTATCAGCCTAGTCCTCAAATACTGTGAAACACCAAGAGCCATCCCAAAATCTTGGACCTCAGCTAACGTGGTATCCATTTACAAAAGAGGAGACAAGTCTGATCGTGGCAACTATCGGCCCATAGCATTGCTCGATATGATCGGGAAAGTTTTCGGCATGCTGCTCCTAAAGAAATTCCAACTATGGGCAACGGAGGCACCATGTAACGACCCTTTTCAAGCAGGCTTTAAGAAAAACTCTTCCACGACGATAAACATCATGCTCCTTAGCATAATCAAGAGCAAAGTCGCTGAGGAAGTGGCCTCCGTGTTCGTGGCCTTCATAGACCTGACCCAGGCCTTTGACCGGGTGGATCGAGAACTCTTATGGAAGAAATTGAACTCCTGGAACTGCCCGCAAGCCATTCTGGCTCCAATCAAAGCGCTACATACGAACACCTCCATCAGAGTGAAATTAAACATACAAGGCGACCTGTCGGAAGAAATTCCTATACGAAGAGGGGTGAAACAAGGCTGTCCCATGGCACCGGCCCTGTTTCTCGCATTCATGGGCGATTTCAAAGATTCCTATGCCTCGGTGAGAGCTTTTCCGCCAAAAATTGGAAATACATCAATGCCACGTCTAACATACGCAGACGCTATAGTACTAATGGACCTAACCCAAATAGGGCTGCAGCGTCAATTAGACAATTTGGCAAACTACACCAAGCTCTCAAACCTGGAGATAAATAAAGAAAAAACAAAAATCATAACTTTGGGGAAATCAACAAAGAAACAGAAAAATTTCAAGTGGACCATGGAAAACGTCCCGATTGAGAACACAACAAAATTAAAATTTCTGGGAGTTATTATAGACAACTCGCCTCAAGAAACGAGCATGCAAGAACACCTATGGGCAAAAGTAAGATCATTGGCAACCCAAGCCAAAATACTGGAAAGGAAATATGGAAGATTCTCCCTTATACCTACCGTCAAATTCTATAAGGCAAAAGCAGTTCCGGAACTTACATACGGTTCCGAAGCCATGCCTGAGATACCGGACACCCTTTGGCTGAGGCTAGAAGGTTATTTCTGGAGGACTACCAGTTGATAAACGAGGAAAGGTGCAGAGAAAAGTGCAAAATGCTGAAGAAATGGTCAACAAAGATAAAGCAAAATTTAGACCTTGTAGCTTGCACAGAAGCTGATTTATTTGGAAATCCAGATAAAGTCAAGAAGAAACTGGCAGACTTAGACTGGATTGCTACTGAGGAAAAAGCGTCGAACAACAAACTCTTGAAACACCTTCCATGTTATGCACTAAAGAGGAACGAAACAGCTCAATATCTAAGAAGGTTCCCGAGTAGACCACTTCGCCAACTATTCTTAAGAGCACGTCTAAACTTGCTTGCCACAAATGAAATACTTCAAATTAGAGGTCAGTCAGAATACAACACCTGCAGACTCTGCAAGATGCCGGACCAGATGGAAAACGTGAGACACTTGCTTCCTAGCTGCCAGGCTTTGTCCACTATACGCCTAGCCTACCTAGCGACACACTGAGTCCGTTCACAGAGCCGGAAGAAGAGCAGTGGTGGCCGTGGTTAATTGGGGTAGGAAGGACTGCCTGGACCTTAGCTACAGCTAAGATTCTGCAAATTGCCCTGACAAAATGCAACCAGCAGTGTAAAGAAGATAGCTGAGAGACTGGCCTCTGGAGCCCTGCTACAACATTTTTTTTAAAGAAGAAGCACATTCACACCAGATCTTGTAAAATCTAAATTTAGATAAAAACAAGTTAAAAAAAACCAAAAATAAAAGAAACTACAGTGCATGCAGCGCGGGGAACCTGCAGACCCCCTGCACCAGGAAGTGCTGCAAAAGGCACCCCTTTTACTCTTTGTGCTGGAACATTCTTTCGAGAGATCACGATGCCCCCACCCTTCCCTGCACACATGTGAGGAATACAGTGATTCTGGGGTCCAGGGGACCCCATTACCTCTGTAACCCTCGCTGTCTGGACGGGGAGCCCTCCAGGCGGCAGTCGGTTCCCCCTTTATTAGGCAGGAGTTTGCATGTAACGCGCATCACCTGTTTGTGGCAAACTTCCAACAGTCACTGAAACAACAAAAGCAAAATGTGTAAATCTGTGCCCCCCCCTCCCCCCCGGGCAGTCGCACAAGGGCCCCGGCCTCCCAGCTCTACCGACTCTGCCAAGCTACCCCCAGTGGGAGAGAGTCTTGCGAAAGCGAGCGGTGCAACCGTGCTGTGTGGAAGTCGTTTTGGTGGAAGTCTGTTGTGGGGTCCTTCTGTAATGAGTCCACCCTACACTAAGGGCGACCCCCAGACCAGAGCCCACCATATAGAGGGACATCTGTGGAAAAGAACCGGGAGAGCCTGGGGGACGGCACTACACACTCTCTTTGGTCGAAGGGAGACCGCGATGGGGGGGCCAGTCTGGTCCCCTCGACGCTGGGTTGGGGTGCACGTTGCAGCACCGGCCCACATGCACCCCGAGTCTTCCCGCCAGCAGGGCATCTTTCCTTTTGGGTAAAGCTCCTCCACATTGCCTAGGCCATCATGCCACATTGGCGGGTCTGCTGCCCTGGTGCCCTCCTGCCACCCACTGTCAGGGGTGAACATTGAAGGACACAAGACTATAGCCTGGTGCACTTCCATGCTCCTGCTCAGAAGATAATCACAGGCCCCTAGGAGCTATTTTCAGCTCCTGCCACACCTCTTTTTCGACCCCCTGATGCAGACCCCTTGCCCGATATCAAAAGAAACTCACTCCGGCTGCCATCCCAGACAAAGTTCACAGGTTGAAACGCGTCTGCTATTGTTTATTGTCCTGTGCAGAGCACTGGCCTGTCAGTTTCAGTGCAACCTGTGGGGGGATTGATGTGCAGAGAACTGGCCTGTCAGTCCCAATGCACCCTCTGGGGGGATTGATGTGCAGAGAGGAATTGCCTGTCACTTCCAGTGCACCCTTTGGGGGGACTGATGTGCAGATGACTGGTCTGTCAGTCCCAATGCACCCTCTGGGGGGATTCATGTGCAGAGAGGACTGGCCTGTCAGTTTCAGTGCAACCTGTGGGGGGATTGATGTGCAGAGAACTGGCCTGTCAGTCCCAATGCACCCTCTGGGGGGATTGATGTGCAGAGAGGAATTGCCTGTCACTTCCAGTGCACCCTTTGGGGGGACTGATGTGCAGATGACTGGTCTGTCAGTCCCAATGCACCCTCTGGGGGGATTCATGTGCAGAGAGGACTGGCCTGTCAGTTCCAGTGCATCCTTTGGGGGGATTCATATGCAGAGAGGACTGGCCTGTCAGTTCCAGTGCATCCTTTGGGGTGATTGATGTGCAGGTGACTGGCCTTTGAGTTCCAGTGCATGCTTTGGGGGAATTGATGTGCAGAGACTGGTCTGTCAGTTCCAGTTCACCCTTTGGGGCGGATTCATGTGCAGAGAGGACTGGCCTGTCCGTGCCAGTGCACCCTTTGGGGGAATTGATGTGCCGAGGACTGGCCTGTTGGTTCCAGTGCACCCTTTGGGGCTTTGATGTGTAGCAGACTGGTCTGTCAGTTCCAGTGCACCCTGTGGGGATTGATGTGCAGAGGACTGGTCTGTCAGTTCCAGTGCACCCCTTGGAGGGATTGATGTGCAGAGTACTGGCCTGTCAGTTCCAGTGCACCCTTTGGGGATTGATGTGCAGATGACTGGCCTGTCAGCTCCAATGCACCCTCTGGGGGGATTGATGTGCAGAGGACGGGTCTGTTAGTTCCAGTGCACCCTTTGGGGGGATCGATGTGCAGAGGACTGACCTGTCAGGTCCAATGCATAATTTGGGGGGGATTCATGTGCAGAGAGGACTGGCCTGTCAGTTCCAGTGCACCCTTTGGGGGGATTGATGTGCAGAGGACTAGCCTGTCAGTTCCAGTGCATCCTTTGCAGGGTGGAGGGGGAATTCATGTGCAGAGAGGACTGGCCTGTCAGTTCCAGTGCACCCTTTGGGGGATTGATGTGCAAAGGACTGGCCTGTCAGTTCCAGTGCACCCTTTAGGGGGATTGCTGTGCAGAGGACTGGTCTGTAAGTTCCAGTGCACCCTTTGGGGGGTAGGAGGGCAAACATGGGGGAGTGATGTGCAGATGACTGGCCTGTCAGTTCCAGTGCACCCTTGGGGGGATTGATGTGCAGAGGACTGGCCTGTCAGTTCCAGTGTATCCTTTGGGGGAATCATGTGAAGAGAGGACTGGCCTGTCAGTTCCATTGCATCCTTTGGGGGATTGATGTGCAGAGGACTGGCCTGTCGACCTCTTCTTCATGCCTTTTCATGTATTTGATTTAATTCTGCTAGTCTTCTACCATCTGTGGCTTATCTTGACCTTCCCTGAACAGGATACTCTGTTCTTTTTCTCTTTAATTGTATCCACTGTTGGCCTTTCCCAGCCTGATACGACCATGGCTTCTTGGCATGGTTACCTTCAGCTGGGTTTCTCTCCTTCTTAATTCTCGATTTGTTTGAAGCAAAACTCTCCTCTTGAGACCTTTATCAACCTTTGGTTAATTCTGCTCATGTGCGTAGTGGATTTTCACTCATCTATGAAATGCTTTTGAGGTATATATATGTATCGTTGGCGCTTGCCGCAATCTATTTTACTACTAAGGATAGGCAAGCTTCACAATTTCTTTGCTTCTTGTGGTTTCTTGCATCTGTACATGTTTAAACAAACTGAATATCTTCATTGTGCATATGGCATAAGTTTCTGCATCTTGACATCAACTGTTTCACCTTAGGCTCATGATGTCACTTATCTATGGTATTTCGTCTCTTTATCAGTATTGTTAGGTCATTATATATTCTATATGTGTGTCAGTCCGATTTATTATGACGTCACCAGTCGTCTTCCTTTAGTATCTTCGTGGCTTCTTCGAGTATTCCATTCTGACAAACATCCATTTGTCTTGCCTGTAGATATGCTTTTCTCAATGGTACCTTACTGTCCAGGTTTTCTTAGGTGTTGGTACTTCAATAGGTGTTGTTACTCTGATAGGGACAGAGCAGAGCCCAACTGCGGTTCTCTGCTGGTTTATTTGTTCATCACACGTCACATACTTTGGCGTGAAAGTACCAGGTACTACAAAGGGGGTGGCTGGAGTGTGGATGACACTTGGCACTTCCTCTTCAGAGCGAGCAGGAGCTAAAAGCAGCTCCTGGGTGTCCTGCATCATTGAGCGAGCGGGAGCTAAAAGCAGCTCCTCGGTGTCCAGCATCACTGAGTGAGCAGGAGCTAAAAGCAGCTCCTGGGTGTCCTGCATCACTGAGTGAGCAGGAGCTAAATGCAGCTCCCCAGTGTCCTGCATCGCTGAGCGAGCGGGATCTAAAAGCAGCTGACCGGTGCCCTTCATCACTGAGCAAGCGGGAGCTAAAAGCAGCTCCTGGGTGTCCTGCATCACTAAGCGAGCAAGAGTTCAAAACAGCTCCCGAGTGTCCTGCATCACTGAGCGAGCAGGAGCTAAACGCAGCTCCTGGGTGCCCTGCATCAATGAGCACGTAGCTCCTGGGTGTCCTGCATCACAGAGCGAGCAGCAGCTAAAATCAGTTCCTGGGTGTACTGCATCAACAAGCGAGCGGGAGCTAAAAGCAGCTCCTGGGTGTCCTGCATCACTGAGCGAGCGGGATCTAAAAGCAGCTCCCCGGTGCCCTTCATCACTGAGCGAGCGGGAGCTAAAAGCAGCTCGTGGGTGTCCTGCATCCCTAAACGTGCAGGAGCTAAAAACAGCTCCTGAGTGTCCTGCATCACTGAGCGAGCGGGTGCTAAAAGCAGCACCTTGGTGTCCTGCATCACCGAGCGAGCAGGAGCTAAAAACAGCTCCTGGGAGTCTTGCATCACAGAGCAAGCAGGAGCTAAAAGCAGCTCCTGGGTGTCCTGCATCACTGAGCGAGCAGGAGCTAAATGCAGCTCCTCGGTGTCCTGCATCACTGAGCGAGCAAGAGCTAAAAGCAGCACCTGGGTGTCCTGCTTCACTGAGCGAGCAGGAGCTAAAAGCAGCTCCTGGGTGTCCTGCATCACTGAGCAAGTAGGAGCTAAAAGCATCTCCTGGCTGTCCTGCATCACAGACGGAGCAGCAGCTAAACACGGCACCTGGGTGTCCTGCTTCACTGACGGAGCAGCAGCTAAACACGGCACCTGGGTGTCCTGCTTCACTGAGCGTGCAGGAGCTAAAGGCAGATCCTGGGTGTCCTGCATCTCTGAGCGAGCAGGAGCTAAAAGCAGCTCCTGGGTGTCATGCATCACTGAGCGAGCAGGAGCTAAACGCAGCTCTGGGTGTCCTGCATCACTGAGTGAACAGGAGCTAAACACAGCTCCTGGGTGTCCTGCATCACTCAGCAAGCAGGAGCTAAACGCAGCTCTGGGTGTCCTGCATCACTGAGTGAGCAGGAGCTAAACGCAGCTCCTGGGTGTCCTGCATCACTGAGCAAGCAGGAGCTAAACACAGCTCTGGGTGTGCTGCATCACTGACGGAGCAGCAGCTAAACGCGGCACCTGGGTGTCCTGCTTCACTGAACGTGCGGGAGCTAAAAGCAGCTCCTGGGTATCCTGCATCACTGAGCGAGCAGGAGCTAAAAGCAGCTCCTGGGTGTCCTGCATCACTGAGTGAGCAGGAGCTAAACTCAGCTCCTGGGAGTCCTGCATCACTGAGTGAGCAAGAGCTAAATGCACCTCCTGGGTGTCCTGCATTACTGAGCGAGCAGGAGCTAAATCAGCTCCTGGGTGTCCTGCATCACTGACGGAGCAGCAGCTAAACATGGCTCCTGGGTGTCCTGCATCACTGAGTGAGAGGGAGCTAAAAGCAGCTCTTCGGTGTCCTGCATCACTGAGCGAGTGGGAGCTAAAAGCATCTCTGGGGTGTCCTACATCACTAAGCGAGTGGGAGCTAAAAGCAGCTCCTGGGTGTCCTGAATCACTGAGCGAACCGAAGCTAAAAGCAGCTCCTGGGTGTCCTGCATCACTGAGTGAACGGGAGCTAAAAGCAGCTCCTGGGTGTCCTGCATCTCTGAGCGAGCAGGAGCTAAAAGCAGCTCCTGGGTGTCCTGCATCTCTGAGCGAGCAGGAGCTAAAAGCAGCTCATGGGTGTCATTCATCACTGAGCTAGCAGGAGATAAAAGCAACTCCTGGGCGTCCTGCATCACTGAGGGAGCAGGAGCTAAATGCAGCTCCTCAGTGTCCTGCATCACTGAGCAAGCAGGAGCTAAACGCAGCTCTGGGTGTGCTGCATCACTGGGCGAGTAGGAGCTAAAAGCAGCTGTGGGGTGTCCTCCATCGCTGACGGAGCAGCAGCTAAACGCGGCACCTGGGTGTCCTGCTTCACTGAGCGTGCAGGAGCTAAATGCAGCTCCTGGGTGTCCTTCATCACTGAGCGAGCACGAGCTAAAAGCAACTCCTGGGTGTCCTGCATTACTGAGCGAGCAGGAGCTACAATAAGCTCCTGTGTGTCCTGCATCACTGACGCAGCAGCAGCTAAACATGGCTCCTGGGTGTCCTGCATCATTGAGCGAGCGGGAGCTGAAAGCAGCTCTTTGGTGTCCTGCATCACTGAGCGAGCGGGAGCTAAAAGCAGCTCCTGTGTGTCCTGAATCACTGAGCGAACGGAAGCTAAAAGCAGCTCCTGGGTGTCCTGCATCACTGAGCGAGTGGGAGCTAAAAGCAGCTCCTCAGTGTCCCGCATCACTGAACAAGCGATAGCTAAAAGCAGCTCCTGGGTGTCCCGCATCACTAAGCGAGCAGGAGCTAAAAGCAGCTCCTGGGTGTCCTGCATCTCTGAGCGAGCAGGAGCTAAAAGCAGCTCCTGGGTGTCATGCATCACTGAGCTAGCAGGAGATAAAAGCAACTCCTGGGTGTCCTGCATCACTGAGCGAGCAGGTGCTAAATGCAGCTCCTGGGTGGCCTGCAACACTGAGCGAGCAGGAGCTAAACGCAGCTCTGGGTGTCCTGCATCACTGGGTGAGTAGGAGCTAAAAGCAGCTCCTGGCTGTCCTCCATCGCTGACGGAGCAGTAGCTAAACGCGGCACCTGGGTGTCCTGCTTCACTGAACGTGCGGGAGCTTAAGGCAGCTCCTGGGTGTCCTGCATCATTGAGCGAGCAGGAGCTAAAAGCAACTCCTGGGTGTCCTACATCACTGAGTGAGCAGGAGCTAAACGCAGCTCCTGGCTGTCCTGCATCACTGAGCAAGCAGCAGCTAAAATCAGCTCCTGGGTGTCCTGCCTCACTGATCTAGCAGCAGCTAAACAAGGCTCCTGGATGTTCTGCATCAATGAGCGATTGGGAGCTAAAAGCAGCTCCTGGGTGTCCTGAATCACTGAACGAGCTGGAGCTAAAAGCAGCTCATGGGGGTCCTGCATCACTGAGCGAGCGGGATCTAAAAGCAGCTGCTGGGTGTTCTGCATCACTGAATGAGCGGGCGCTAAACGCAGCTCCTGGGTGTCCTGCATCGCTAAGCGAGCGGGATCTAAAAGCAGCTCCTTGGTGTTCTGCATCAACAGGCGAGCAGGAGCTAAAAGTAGCTCCTGGGTGTCCTGCATCACTGAGCAAGCAGGAGCTAAACGCAGCTCTGGGTGTGCTGCATCACTGGGCGAGTAGGAGCTAAAAGCAGCTCTGGGGTGTCCTGCATTACTGAGCGAGCAGGAGCTACAATAAGCTCCTGTGTGTCCTGCATCACTGACGCAGCAGCTGCTAAACATGGCTCCTGGGTGTCCTGCATCATTGAGTGAGCGGGAGCTGAAAGCAACTCTTTGGTGTCCTGCATCACTGAGCGAGCGGGAGCTAAAAGCAGCTCCTGTGTGTCCTGAATCACTGAGCGAACGGAAGCTAAAAGCAGCTCCTGGGTGTCCTGCATCACTGAGCGAGCGGGAGCTAAAAGTAGCTCCTGGGTGTCCTGCATCACTAAGCGAGCGGGAGCTAAAAGCAGCTCCTCAGTGTCGCGCATCACTTAATGAGCGGGAGCTAAAAGCAGCTCCTGGGTGTCCAACATCACTGAGCGAGCAGGAGCTAAAAGCAGCTCCTGGGTGTCCAACATCACAGAGCGAGCAGGACCAAAAAGCAGCTCCTGGGTGTCCTGCATCACCAAGCGAGCGGGAGCTAAAAGCAGCTCCTGGGTGTCCTGCATCACAACGAGCGGGAGCTAAAAGCAGCTCCTAGGTGTACTGAAGAACTGAGCGAGCGGGAGCTAAAAGTAGCTCCTGGGTGTCCTGCATCACTGAGTGAGCGGGAGCTAAAAGCCGCTCCTCAGTGTCCCACATCACTTAATGAGCGGGAGCTAAAAGCAGCTCCTGGGTGTCCAACATCACTGAGTGAGCAGGAGCTAAAAGCAGCTCCTGGGGGTCCTGCATCTCTGAGCGAGCAGGAGCTAAAAGCAGCTCCTGGGTGTCCTGCATTACTGAGCGAGCAGAAGCTAAATGCAGCTCTGGGTGTCCTGCATCACTGACCGAGTAGGAGCTAAAAGCAGCTCTTAGCTGTCCTGCATCACTGACGGAGCAGAAGCTAAACGTGGCACCTGGGTGTCCTGCTTCACTGAGCATGCAGGAGCTAAAGGCAGCTCCTGGGTGTCCTGCATCACTGAGCGAGCAGGAGCTAAAAGCAACTCCTGTGTGTCCTGCATCACTGAGTGAGCAAGAGCTAAACGCAGCTCCAGGTTATCCTACATCACTGAACGAGCAGGAGCTAAAAATCAGCTCCTGGGTGTCCTGCATCACTGACGGAGCAGCAGCTAAACACGGCTCCTGGGTGTCCTGCATCAATGAGCGAGTGGGAGCCAAAAGCAGCTCCTCAGTGTCCTGCATCACTGAGCGAGCGGGAGCTAAAAGCAGCTCCTGGGTGTCCTGCATCACAGAACGAGCAGGAGCTAAAAGCAGCTACTGGGTGTCCCGCATCACAGAGCGAGCAGGAGCTAAAAGCAGCTCCTGGGTGTCCCGCACCACAGAGCGAGCAGGAGCTAAACGCAGCTCTGGGTGTGCTGCATCACAGAACGAGCAGGAGCTAAAAGCAGCTCCTGAGTGTCATTCATCACTGAGCTAGCAGGAGATAAAAGCAACTCCTGGGCGTCCTGCATCACTGAGGGAGCAGGAGCTAAACGCAGCTCTGGGTGTGCTGCATCACTGGGCGAGTAGGAGCTAAAAGCAGCTCTGGGGTGTCCTCCATCGCTGACGGAGCAGCAGCTAAACGCGGCACCTGGGTGTCCTGCTTCACTGAGCGTGCAGGAGCTAAAGGCAGCTCCTGGGTGTCCTTCATCACTGAGTGAGCAGGAGCTAAAAGCAACTCCTGGGTGTCCTGCATTACTAAGCGAGCAGGAGCTACAATAAGCTCCTGTGTGTCCTGCATCACTGATGCAGCAGCAGCTAAACATGGCTCCTGGGTGTCCTGTATCATTGAGCGATCGGGAGCTAAAAACAGCTCCGGGTGTCCTGAATCACTGAGCGAGCGGGAGCTAAAAGCAGCTCCTGGGTGTCCTGCATCACTGAGCAAGCGGGATCTAAAAGCAGCTCCTGGGTATCCTGCATCACTAAGCGAGCAGGAGCTAAACGCAGCTCCTGGGTGCCCTGCATCACTGAGCATGCAGCTCCTGGGTGTCCTGCATCACTGAGCGAGAGGCAGCTAATATCATCTCCTGGGTGTACTGCATCACCAAGCGAGCGGGAGCTAAAAGCAGCTCCTCAGTGTCCTGCATCACTGAGTGAGTGGGAGCTAAACACAGCTCCTGGGGTGCTGCATCACTGAGCGAGCAGGTCCTAAAAGAAGCTCATGGGTGTTCTGCATCACCAAGCGAGCGGGAGCTAAAAGCAGCTCCTGGGTGTCCTGCATCACAGAGCGAGCGGGAGCTGAAAGCAGCTCATGAGTGTCCTGCATCACAGAGCGAGCGGGAGCTATAAGCAGCTCCTGGGTGTCCTGCATCACTGAGCCAGTGGGAGCTAAAAGCCGCTCCTGGATGTCCTGCATCACTGAGCGAGCAGGAGCTAAAAGCATCTCCTAGGTGTCCTGCATCAGCGAGCGAGCAGGAGCTAAAAGCAGCTCCTGGGTGTCCTGCAGTGATTTCAGTCCTGGAGAGATACGGTCCCTGGGCTTGAGGCCAAGGACAAGTCTCACAGTCCTGTTCTGGATGAGTTGCAAAGGGCAGAGAGTAGAGGCAGGAAGATTTAGATAGAGGCTGTTACAATAGTCCAGCTTTGAGAAAACCAGGGCTCTGGAGACAGTGAGCTTCTGGGGGAAGGAGAGGAAAGGAAGGATACCTCTGATGAGGTGTAGCTGGTAGTGTGACTTCTTAGAGACATCAGATATATGAGGAGAGAAAGAGAGTGTGGAATCGAAGATGACCCCAAGGTTTTTTGCCTTGCAGGTAGGTGCAGGAAGAGGGCCAAGGGAGGTCGGCCAGAGAGCTGCAGGGAAGGAGGGAGTGGGTGTGCCGATAAGTAGAATCTCAGTCTTACTGGCATTAAGGCAGAGGTCGTTGGCGGCACACCATTCCTGGATAGCAGAGAGACAGTCAGAGATGAGGGAAGGGGAAGAGGAGGAGGCCGAGGGTAGCCTGAAAATGAGCTGGGTATCATCCGCGAAGCACTGAAAGTTGGGACAGAGAGCGGCGATGCGGTGGGCAAGAAGAGCCAGATACTGGTTGAACAGCCAGGGAGAGAGGTTAGAACCCTGGGGGACACCACAGGTAGAGAAAAAGATGTCAGACAGGAAGGACCCCAGGTGGACCTGGGAGGGTCGATTGGAGAGGAAGGAGGTCAGCCACGCCAGAGCCTGACCAGTGATACCCAGGTTATCACGGAGACGATTGAGCAGGATGGTGTGGTTGACAGTGTCAAAGGCAGAAGAGAGATCAAGCAAAATGAGAACACAAGGGGTGTTACAGTCAAGCTTAGAGAGCAGGTCCTCACGGATGTTCAGGAGAGCAGTTTCCGTGCTTCTGGCAGCTCTGAAGCCTGACTGATGGTCATGAAGACTACCAACAGATTCAGCATGGAGATTAAGCTGGGAGATGGCCAGTTTCTCCAGGAGTTTGCCCAGGAAGGGAGTGATAGAGATTGGGCGATAGATAGCTGGGCAGGAGGGGTCGGAAGAGGGTTTCTTAAGAAGGGGGTGCACAAGGGAGTGCTTGAGGGGGGATGGGAAGACTCCAGAGGCGAAGGAGTGATTGCAGAAGTCAGCCAGGGCAGGAGCCAGGGAGTCGATGTGGTCCTTGATAGTTTTGGAGGAACAGGGGTGGACCTGTTTTGACGAGACTTCCATAGATCGGACTTGTCTCGAAACCTCGTCAGCAGAAAAAAGGGGAAAGGCAGCGAAGGAGGGAGGAGGGGTGGCTGCAGAAGGGCCAGAGGGAGAGCAGGGAATAGAGGGGGGGGGGTGATGGGAGGAGAGTGAGGACAAGATGTCCTGAGTTTTTGAAATGAAGTGAGAGACCAGTGCCGTACAAAGGGTCTGGGAGGGGACAGGAGAGGTAGAGACTGCAGCAGGGTTGGCCAGCTCCTTGCAGATTTTAAAGAGTTCGGCCGAATTGTTAGACACCGCAGAGATGCGGGCTTGGATAAGGGCTCTCTTCTTAGTGAGAACGGAGAGCCGGTATTGCCTTTGGAGCAGGCGGCAGGCCAGTTTGTCAGAGGATGAACATGAAGCACGCCATTTCCTCTCTGCCACCCTGCACTTGCGCATAAGGGTGACAAGATCTGAGTCATACCAGGAGTTACATTTGGCTTTGGGCTTCAGGCGGATCCTCATGACAGGGGCAAGGATATCAAGGGTATTAGATATAGCAGAGTGGAGAGTGGAGAGGGCTGTGTCAGGGTGTGAGTCAGCCGAAGGGGGAGGAGGAGGCGAGAAGGTGGTAGCGAAAGCCTCAACTGACATGCGCTTCAAGGGTCGGATGACCGCGAAGGTGGGTGGCAGTGATGAGGGTGGCTTTGCCTGTGGGGTAGGGAGGGTGAGGTGGGAGGGTAGGAGAAAGTGATCACTCCAGGAGAGAGGAGTGGAGAGAGGGACAGAGAAGGGAAGGTCAGAAGAGATCAGAGCATCAAGAGTGTGCCCTGCAGAATGGGTCGGCCCAGATGGGAGAATAGAGGGTGAGAGAGAGTCACAGAGGTCGCGAAAGAGTCCAGAGGGAGGACAGGAGGCATCAAGGTGGATATTGAAGTCTCCAAGAAAGAGGAGTTGAGTGGTTGAGGACAGGAGTGAGGAGGAGAGGTCAGCCCACTCAGAGAGGAAGGCGGAAATTTGACCAGGTGGCCGATAGATAGTAGCCACAGTAAGGGAATGGCTAGGAGAGAGAGAGAGTCGGCAGACAAGACATTCAAAGGAGGAGTAGGTCTGCGTAGGAGTGACAGTGGCAGGAATCCACTCAGGGAAGATGAGGGCCACACCCCCCCAGCACGGTTGGGCCTGGGCAAGGAGAGGATCTTGTAACCGTCAGGTAGGAGTGTGTCAAAGCTGGTGACAGAGCTGGCGGTGAACCATGTCTCAGTGAGGCCGAGGATGTCAAGGTCCAGTTCCTCAAGAAGGCGACAGATATCAGAGGAATGTTTGATGGCAGAGCGAGAGTTAAGAGTGGCAATGTGGAGAAGGTTGCAATCCTTGAAGGACTTCCGGGGAGGGGTGCAGATCAGAGGTACGCCCTGTGGAGGTGAAGAAGAAGGAGCCAGAGAGAGGGCAGGGTGAGAGGGTGGAGGCAAGGTAGCCGAGTACAGGGAAGAAGGGACAGCAGGAGGGGAAAGGAAGTTGATGAGGCGCGGGAAGCGTCTATCAAAGAGGTGGAGGTTGGCCTGAGGGCCTTGGACCAAGACGGTCCCGTTAGCGTAGACATTAATGATAGCCTTAGAGGAGCGGAAGGGGGCCAAGAGGACATCCCAACGGGTGCCACCATTAATGGGAGAAGAGGAGAAGGGAGAGAGCACAGAGACCATATGAAGGGTCCATTGGTCAGGGGAAGGCACGAAAAAGAGGATGTCAGTAAGAGTTTCCTTGGAAGAGGTACTGGTGTAGGTGTCAGCGATAGGGAGGCCTGGGTTGGAGACCAGGATATCCTTTTTAAACTTTTTCCTACCAGATTTAGTGAGGAGAGCAGGATAGTCAATGGAGAAGCAGTTAGAGAAGATAGGAGAGATAAAGAGCACCATGGAATAAGGAGGGAGTGGGGGGGAAGACAGACGAGAGCAGGCGGACAGAAATGAAGCGGCAAGCCCTAGTTTACCAGAATTACAGTGCAACAGTAACAGTAAATACGAATTAGGTACCCAGTGTAGAGGCCACCTAAGTTTGAGAGTCCTGCGAGGGAAGAAAAAGCCCTAGTTGACCAGAATTGACGGTAAACACTGAAGTGGTGGAGGTTGGTGGGCGAGCAGGTGGAGCTAACCAGAAAGAATGGAGGACCGGTGCCTGGCGTCCCCTGTGACACCTGCAGACACACAGGGAGCCGCAGCCGTAGGAGCCGCCCTTTGCCTAAGGGGCCCTTAGCCGAGGGGGCTGCCGGGCAGGGGGGTGGGATTTAAGGCAGGAGGAGAGGAAGGGGAGGTGGGGTGTGGGCGGGCAGGGAGGCGGGAAGGGAGTGGGGAGAGGAGGACCAGGAAGTGAGATGGACGGAGGGGGCAGGGGGCAGCACAATGTGCACAGAGCGCCAACAAAGCAAAAACAGTAAACCGAAAAAAATATAATGGAAGCTTACTGAAGCCCAACGGGGCTTGGAAAGCAGCCTCACAGCAGGCCACACAGGGCTATGGGCGACCGCTCAATCCCGCTCAGGCTCAACAAGGAAGCGAGCGTGGAGAGCGGTCGTTACGTAGTCCTGGAGGGACTACGAGGACACCCAATCAGAGGGGGGGGGTGGGCGGGCAAGGAGGCGGGAAGGGAGTGGGGAGAGGAGGACCAGGAAGTGAGGTGGAAGTATAAAGCTAGCCTCAAGATTACTTCATCTGCTTGTGTTTCTTATGCATCTGTACACGTGTAAAATGACTTAATGTCTTCATCTGTTTATGTACAAGCAGGAAGAGGTGGGCACTACTATAAAGTTTTATCTTAAGTTCCTCATAAATTATTAAGTATTTATAGGTGGAGCGACCAGGTCTTGTGATGGTCCTGTGACCCCTGGACCCAAAATGTCGAACCTTTCCAAGAAAAAAAGCTGGATAACACTGCCCAGCTAAGCCCGGTGCTCTTGCAATTGCTCTAAATGAGCTTTGTATTTCTCAAACCAAGTTTACAATGCAGTTCAATTCGGTTCATTGTAGATTTGACAAAACTCCTCTGTCTATTAAATCAAAATTTAATGTGTATCTTATATATTGGATTTTCACAAATTCCTTTCAAGAAGAAGGGTTATTATGCAAGGAAGCAATTCCCGAGACCGGGCGCAGTTATAATCATATATGCCTATGGCTTTTGGAGATAACCTCCTTCGTCAGGGCACTAACTCCGCCTAAATAGTCAATAAATGACAAAAGTAACCGAAAGGTGGAATTGTATCCCCATTGGGTGTGCATCACAAGACAGCTTGATGTATTATGTATTATATAACAGGTACATACATACCATTGGTATCCATATGGGGTTCTAAATAGAGAGAACCGGATCATGGTATCATACTGTAAGTTTCAACAATTTGAAGCGTAAAATGATCAGCAAACATTTCTGGAAATTAAATGTACCTTTTTGCTTTTAATTTAATCTCTGTGTTCCCCAACATTCCGAAAAAATCAGTAAAGAAAGTCAAGAAAACGCGATTACTACGTGTGCAGTGCTGAGTATGTAGAATAGTACACGTGCATGTTCGGAAGTGCATTCGCATGCTGGAGCGCCATATTTCCATGCGTTCTGTGAGGATCCCACTCCCTCACGTGACCGGGCTGTAGACAATAATGATATGGGCACCGGTAAGCGAGTACCTCACTCTGCTGTCACTTGAATCAACTAGGGAACACCAAGAAGTCTACACTACCTCGGGGTACGGCGAGGAACTCCCCGAGGGAGAAAGCAGAAGAAGAGGAGGCGTATGCATGGCTGACCAATCATGGCTGAAGGGCTTGTCTGTCCATTCACCTTGGAGATGGGGAGCACCTGCAGTCTGGGGGCTTGAGACAAAGATCACAAAGCAAGAGCGACCAGAGCCAAGCCCAACGAAGGGAGCAGCGAGTCCAGCAGGACGCAGACGAGGCAAGTCCCTACTCCAGGAAGAACTTCCCGCCACTTGCCATGGCCCTTATCAGTCAGGGCCCTGGGCCGGGTCAGGACATCCTGTGTCCCAGGCTAGCCCCATCCATCCCCTTTCACTGCCCGTCCCTCGCTCACGCCACGGTACTGAGAACTTGGGGAGCATATACCGCCCCAACCTAGGAGGATGGCCAGCCCCCCCAAGTGGGAGGATGGATCCATGACCTAGGCCTGAGGGAATCGGTGCAACCTTTCCTCCCCGCCAGTAGATGTCCAAAGCCTCCGAGAAGCTGCCCCTGCCAGAGACGAGTAGCTTTGCCCCTTGGATCCCGTTGGCAGCGTCTTTAAGTCACCACACTATCTGCTGAAAAGAAACTCATTGCAGCACCTGGGCAGCTTATGAGTAATGAATGAGACAGCCTCATGGAAGGCGAGCGCCTGCTTATTACTGTAGGTGCCCGATGGGCGCAGTTGGCCAGAGAGAAGTTGACTTTTCTAGGAAACGCAGGAACTCTGCATTCGCTTCTGTGCGCTATATATAAAGATGGGGGAGGCCTGGGGTGAAGGCTGCAAAACACAACTCTTTCATCCCGACGTGTGCATTTGCTTATCATTTTGATAGGCGCTTCTCCCGTGAAGAGAGGAAGAGGAAGGCGATGGGCGCTTGAAGTTATCTACCATGTGACTTTGCACTAGGGCTTCTGGTGTCTAGAAAGCCTTGGAGATAATATAGCGTTAGGTTGAATATTTGCTAAGCACGTGCACGCCAGCTTGCATGGCCTCGCTACTAGGTGCAAATAACCTTAGAGAGAGCCACGCGGGCCAGAAGAACTCGTGCAAAGAGGGAGATAACTAAATCTTAGTGCACTTTCTGAAAGCAAGGCGGCTCTGCATCGAGAGTGCATGTGAGAGCAAGGATGTTCCAGAGTGCAGGGGCTTGCGTGGAGACAGCTCGGCCTTCACGTTGCTAATTAGTGACACGAGAGGCAATTATCAGTCTCTCCTGAGATTATTTCAGAGAAAGGGATGGGACAGTGCCTCTGTTTTCCATGGAGAAATAACGAGGCCATATAATTGTAAACCAGAGGAGTGAGACAGAGGGTGATTAACTTAAAACATTTATTTGCTGGAAGCCAACGTGTCTTCTTCACAATCCCTTGAATAGACCTGTTGCACCATTCTGTACCATCTGCAGTTTCCTGACCAGTGAGGCAGCTGCTATCATCAAGCCCTGGTGAAACTGTTGCTGTCGCAACGTCCAATGAGCTATCTTTCTTCAAAAAGGAGAACTACCCGTTCAAACCTCCACTTGAAAAGAAATCGGATGCTAGCAACTGTTTAGTGCAAGAAACAGTGAGCAGGTGTATAAGCCAAGTTCCTCGTGGCTGGAACAGATACCAGGCACGTTACCGTCCTACTGTACAGGCCAAAAGAGGAGAATCCTGAAGCCAATCACTGCTGCCAGCCACCAGCAATCACTGCTGCCAGCCACTGGCAATCACTGCTGCCAGCAACTGCCAATCACTGCTGCCAGCCACCAGCACATCTGTTTTCTCTGAATTTAGCTTTAACTTGTGGGATTGCATTCAGTCGCTAACAGCTCACTAACCAAAAGGAGGTGGCAACATGGTTACCATCATGTCAAATGAGGCCCATGGATTGGAAGCATTCATAGACTTCATGCCGAAAGAGGGCCCGGGGATTGGAAGCATTCATAGACTTCATGCCGAAAGAGGGCCCGGGGATTGGAAGCATTCATAGACTTCATGCCGAAAGAGGGCCCGGGGATTGGAAGCATTCATAGACTTCATGAGGAAAGAGGGCATTGGAAGCATTCATAGACTTCTTGATGAAAGATGGCCCGGGGATTGGAAAAGTTCATAGACTTCATGATGAAAGAGGGGCCGGGGATTGAAAGCATTTATAGAATTTGTGACGAAAGAGGGCCCAGGGATTGGAAGCATTCATAGACTTCATGACAAAAGAGGGCCCAGGGATTGGAAGCATTCATAGACTTCATGCCGAAAGAGGGCCCAGCGATTGGAAGCATTCATAGACTTCATGCCGAAAGAGGGCCCGGGGATTGGAAGCATTCATAGACTTCATGCCGAAAGAGGGCCCAGCGATTGGAAGCATTCATAGACTTCATGAGGAAAGAGGGCCCAGGGATTGGAAGCATTCATAGACTTCATGAGGAAAGAGGGCCCGGGGATTGGAAGCATTCATAGACTTCATGAGGAAAGCGGCCCAGAGGATTGGAAGCATTCATAGACTTCATGCCGAAAGAGGGCCCGGGGATTGGAAGCATTCATAGGCTTCATGAGGAAAGAGGGCCTGGGGATTGGAAGCATTCATAGACTTCTTGATGAAAGATGGCCCGGGGATTGGAAACGTTCATAGACTTCAAGATGAAAGAGGGCCCGGGGATTGGAAGCATTCATAGACTTCATGAGGAAAGAGGGCCCGGGGATTGGAAGCATTCATAGACTTCATGAGGAAAGAGGCCCAGAGGATTGGAAGCATTTATAGACTTCATGCCGAAAGAGGGCCCGGGGATTGGAAGCATTCATAGACTTCATGAGGAAAGAGGGCCCGGG
The DNA here is from genome assembly GCF_040938575.1 of Ambystoma mexicanum. Lineage (NCBI taxonomy): Eukaryota > Metazoa > Chordata > Amphibia > Caudata > Ambystomatidae > Ambystoma > Ambystoma mexicanum. The sequence continues at coordinate 1,477,713,654 of NC_090934.1, forward strand.
GATTGGAAACGTTCATAGACTTCATGATGAAAGAGGACCCAGGGATTGGAAGCATTCATAGACCTCATGCCGAAAGAGGGCCCAGCAATTGGAAGCATTCATAGACTTCATGAGGAAATAGGGCCCGGGGATTGGAAGCATTCATAGACTTCATGAGGAAATAGGGCCTGGGGAATGGAAGCATTCATAGACTGTCATGAGTATCAGGCGGGTAGTTGGGGCAAGCTGGGTGGAGGCTTGGCAGGCCTGGCATAAGCACACAAAGAACCCATAACAAATCCCTCCTTTCATTCCTTCCTAGTGTTTGTAGTAACTTCCTGGTTACCACTTCCTGTTGCCAAACAGGAAGTGCATGATACCTCATGAGCTCTCTATTGTTTGGGTGTGGCTGGCTTTATAAGCCACACCCAAGATTCTTCCAGTGCTTCGTGTTGCTTACTGTGAGCTGTATCAGCAACACACTTGCCGTGCTCTGGATCAGCCAGCATCTGCTTACCTGCTCCGGACCATCCTGCTTCTGCTTACCTGCTCCGGATCATCCTGCTTCTGCTTACCTGCTCCGAATCATCCTGCTTCTGCTTACCTGCTCCGGATCTTCCTGCTTCTGCTTACCTGCTCCAGATCATCCCTCTTCTGCTTACCTGCTCCAAATCATCCTGCTTCTGCTTACCTGTTCCGGATCATCCTGCTTCTGCTTACCTGCTCCGGATCATCCTGCTTCTGCTTACCTGCTCCAGATCATCCCGCTTCTGCTTACCTGCTCCGGATCGTCCTCTTCTGCTTACCTGCTCCGGATCATCCTGCTTCTGCTTACCTGCTCCAAATCATCCTGCTTCTGCTTACCTGCTCCGGATCATCCTGCTTCTGCTTACCTGCTCCGGATCATCCTGCTTCTGCTTACCTGCTCCAGATCATCCCGCTTCTGCTTACCTGCTCCGGATCGTCCTCTTCTGCTTACCTTCTCCGGATCATCCTGCTTCTGCTTACCTGCTCCGGATCATCCTGCTTCTGCTTACCTGCTCCAGATCATCCCGCTTCTGCTTACCTGCTCCGGATCATCATGCTTCTGCTTACCTGCTCCAGATCATCCCGCTTCTGCTTACCTGCTCCAAATCATCCTGCTTCTGCTTACCTGCTCCGGATCATCCTGCTTCTGCTTACCTGCTCCGGATCATCCTGCTTCTGCTTACCTGCTCCAGATCATCCCGCTTCTGCTTACCTGCTCCGGATCGTCCTGCTTCTGCTTACCTGCTCTGGATCATTCTGCTTCTGCTTACCTGCTCCGGATCATCCTGCTTCTACTTACCTGCTCCTGATAATCCTGCTTCTGCTTACCTGCTCCGGATCATCCTGCTTCTACTTACCTGCTCCTGATAATCCTGCTTCTGCTTACCTGCTCCGGATCTTCCTACTTCTGCTTACCTGCTCCGGATCATTCTGCTTCTGCTTACCTGCTCCGGAGGAACCTCTGTTCTTACTCCACGCCGCAGCACTCTCCAGTCAAGAGGGGACTTCTACACCGGCAACTGTAAGAATAAAGAAGAACTGCGTTAACACACGCACATCAGTACCGCTGCGCATACTCACCGAATCTTCCCGCGACGCTGGAATCCAGGTCAGTTGCACAAGCGCACAAATCCCTGTAAGAAAGAAGAGACATTATTCATTGCACTCGCACCAATAACACAGACAATATTTTACTCCGCTCTCTCTCACTCTCTCTACGCGGTGCATACCTACCCAAAGCCTCCGTGCAAACTTACCTAACCACCAAGTCTCCAGTAACGCTGAACCCAGACTCGAGCTGCTAATACCACATAATTTCTCCTGCAAGGGAAAGGGAGAGACATTACTAGGCACGCTCGAATTGAAGGCGCTGCGCAAACCTACCAGCAGCTAGCTTCTACACGCAGCACTACTCACCCACAAAAATACTGGCAAACAAAGACAGTACGGACAATTTCGGACACTCAACATTCTCTCCGTAACGTTCACTTGTGGGAAGGACTTACTAGCCAGTGAAGAAACTGGCGCCTTGAACTTTCGGCCTCGTTGTGAAGGCATAAAACAGCATTTGGCATCTGAACTCAGCCTACAGACTTGGTACCAATCACATGAATGAATCGCACCCCTGCGAATGCAGTGCACACCCTACTAAAGATCAAGGTAAGCCCATAGGGGGACATCACAGCACACAGTAAAGAGAAGGGAAGGGCCCAGGGAAATCGGGTGAATTCAGGTCTGAGTGTACACCTTGTATTTGACAGGTATTCCTCCGGGTGAAACAGGGGAATTGAAGTCTCTTGGTCCATGGAGGCTCGTCCATCGCTCCTGCAGAGACACAGGTGAGTGTGACATAGACTTCATGATGAAAGAGGGCCCGAGGATTGGAAGCATTCATAGACTTCATGCCGAAAGAGGGCCCAGCGATTGGAAGCATTCATAGACTTCATGAGGAAAGAGGGCCCGGGGATTGGAAGCATTCATAGACTGTCATGAGTATCAGGCGGGTAGTTGGGGCAAGCTGGGTGGAGGCTTGGCAGGCCTGGCATAGGCACACAAAGAACCCATAACAAATCCCTCCTTTCATTCCTTCCTAGTGTTTCTAGTAACTTCCTGGTTACCACTTCCTGTTGCCAAACAGGAAGTGCATGATAACTCATGAGCTCTCTAGTGTTTGGGTGTGGCTGGCTATATAAGCCACACCCAAGATTCTTCCAGTGCTTCGTGTTGCTTACTGTGAGCTGTATCAGCAACACACTTGCCGTGCTCTGGATCAGCCAGCATCTGCTTACCTGCTCCGGACCATCCTGCTTCTGCTTACCTGGTCCGGACCATCCTGCTTCTGCTTACCTGCTCCGGATCATCCCGCTTCTGCTTACCTGCTCCTGATCATCCCGCTTCTGATTACCTGCTCCGGATCATCCTGCTTCTGCTTACCTGCTCCTGATAATCCTGCTTCTGCTTACCTGCTCCGGATCATCCTGCTTCTGCTTACCTGCTCCTGATAATCCTGCTTCTGCTTACCTGCTCCGGACCATCCTGCTTCTGCTTACCTGCTCCGGATCATCCTGCTTCTGCTTACCTGCTCCGGATCGTCCCGCTTCTGCTTACCTTCTCCAGATCATCCCGCTTCTGCTTACCTGCTCCGGATCGTCCTGCTTCTGCTTACCTGCCCTGGATCATCCTGCTTCTGCTTACCTACTCCGGATCATCCTGCTTCTGCTTACCTGCTCCTGATAATCCTGCTTCTGCTTACCTGCTCCGGATCTTCCTACTTCTGCTTACCTGCTCCGGATCATTCTGCTTCTGCTTACCTGCTCCGGAGGAACCTCTGTTCTTACTCCACGCCACAGCACTCTCCAGTCAAGAAGGGACTTCTAGACCGGCAACTGTAAGAACAAAGAAGAACTGCGTTAACACGCGCACATCAGTAACGCTGCGCATACTCACCGAATCTCCCCGCAACGCTGAAATCCAGGTCAGTTGCACAAGCGCACAAACCCCTGTAAGAAAGAAGAGACATTATTCAATGTGCTCGCACCAATAACACAGACAATATTTTACTGCGCTCTCTCTCTCTCTACGCGGTGCATACCTACCCAAAGCCTCCGTGCAAACTTACCTAACCACCAAGTCTCCAGTAGCGCTGAACTCGGACTCGAGCCGCTAATACCACATCATTTCTCCTGCAAGGGAAAGGGAGAGACATTACTAGGCACGCTCGAATTGAAGGCGCTGCGCAAACCTACCAGCAACTAGCTTCTACACGCAGCACTACTCACCCACAAAAATACTGGCAAACAAAGACAATACGGACAATTTTGGACACTCAACGTTCTCCGCGCAACGTTCACTTGTGGGAAGGACTTTCTACCCAGTGAAAAAACTGGCGCCTTGAACTTTCGGCCTCGTTGTGAAGGCATAAAACAGCATTTGGCATCTGAACTCAACCTACAGACATTGGTACCAATCACATGAATGAATCGCACTCCTGCAAATGCAGGATGGAGTGCACACCCTACTAAAGATCAAGGTAAGCCCATAGGGGGACATCACAGCACACAGTAAAGAGAAGGGAAGGGCCCAGGGAAATCGGGTGAATTCAGGTCTGAGTGTACACCTTGTATTTGACAGGTATTCCTCCGGGTGAAACAGGGGAAGTGAAGACTCGGGGTCCATGGAGGCTCATCCATCGCTCCTGCAGAGACACAGGTGAGTGTGACATAGACTTCATGATGAAAGAGGGTCTGAGGATTGGAAACATTCATAGACTTCATGCCAAAAGAGGGCCCGGGAGTGGAAGCATTCATAGACTTAATGCCAAAAGTGGGCCGAGGGATTGAAAGCATTTATAGACTTTGTGACGAAACAGGGCCCGGGATTGGAAACATTCATAGACTTCATGACGAAAGAGGGCCCATGGATTGGAAGCATTCATAGACTTCATGCCGAAAGTGGGCCCAGGGATTGAAAGCATTTATAGAATTTGTGACGAAAGAGGGCCCGGGATTGGAAACATTCATAGACTTCATGACGAAAGAGGGCCCAGGTGTTGGAAGCATTCATGGACTTCATGCCGAAAGAGGGCCCAGGGATTGGAAGCATGTATAGAGTTTGTGACGAAAGAGGGCCCAGGGATTGGAAGCATTCATAGACTTCATACCATGACGAAAGAGGGCGCAGGGATTGGAAGCATTAATAGACTTCATACCATAACGAAAGAGGGCGCGGGGATTGGAAGCATTCATGGACTTCATGCCGAAAGATGGCCCAGGGATTGGAAGCATGTATAGAGTTTGTGACGAGAGAGAGCCCAGGGATTGGAAGCATTCATAGACTTCATGCCAAAAGAGGGCCAGAGGAATGGAAGAATTCATAGACTTCATGCTGAAAGAGGGCCCATGGATTGAAAGCATTTATAGACTTTGTGACGAAATTGGGCCCAGGGATTGGAAGCATTCATAGACTTCATGCTGAAAGTGGGCCCAGGGATTGAAAGAATTTATAGACTTTGTGACGAAATTGGGCCCAGGGATTGGAAGCATTCATAGACTTCATGCCGAAAGAGGGCCCGGGATTGGAAGCATTCATAGACTTCATGCCGAAAGAGGGCTCGGGATTGGAAGCATTCATAGACTTCATGCCGAAAGAGGGCCCGGGATTGGAAGCATTCATAGACTTCATGCCGAAAGAGGGCCTGGGATTGGAAGCATTCATAGACTTCATGCCGAAAGAGGGCCTGGGATTGGAAGCATTCATAGACTTCATGCCGAAAGAGGGCCCGGGGATTGGAAGCATTCATAGACTTCATGCCGAAAGAGGGCCCGGGGATTGGAAGCATTCATAGACTTCATGCCGAAAGAGGGCCCGGGATTGGAAGCATTCATAGACTTCATGAGGAAAGAGGGCCCGGGGATTGGAAGCATTCATAGACTTCATGAGGAAAGAGGGCCCAGTGATTGTAAGCATTAATTGTTACCCAGAACTTAAAGCAATGGGACACGAGATCAGACACTGAGATGGAATTGGTGTCCTTGAGGAGCCGTGTGAAGCTAAAGGCTGGAATGTAGGTCTAGGAAAAAGTAGAAGCATTATTACGAGGGAACAAATGGACAACGAGCATGGATGAGTTCAGAAGAGTCCCGTGATGGTCTGATCCTCAGAAGCGACCAGCAGCGATGGAATGGGTGACGGTGTCAAATGCTGAAGAAATCATCAGGAAAACAGTTCTGTTCTTGATTTTCCCTGTAGAGCCTCTTAAATAAAGGAAGTTGTCGCCTGTCACTTTGAACATATATGGGAGCCGTCTGCACCTGCATTGAGAGGAGAGCCTATGTAACCCCAGGACTAATAATGATAAGGACCTTATACAGGCCCTTTCGCCAACGCGCTGCGCATGGCACATGTTTACACACAGTGGGCACTCGTCTATGGACCACCGAAGGATGAATGGTGGGGTTCGAACCTGCAGATCATGCACAGGTTGTAGCAGCGAGCGCTGAACTCACCAAGCTATCTTACTGGCATGAGTATTGCTTTCAAGTCCTCATGAGTAGTGAGCAAAGCCTCGCATGGCATTTCCCTCGGTTTTGCTATCAACGTTTGGAGGTGTATTTCCAGAGGTAGTTGGCACTCCACCCTCAGTAGGGCTGGCAGGCCTTTTCCACATATGTGGATTTAGGAGGGCACGGCATTGGAAGAGGGCAGACTATTGAGCACACCCCTGCCTTCTCATGATTAGGGCCTGGTTCCGCTCAGCCTGTGATCTGAGTTTCTAGCACTTTGAGGACATGTGTGTGGCAATAGCCGGGCACTGCCATGGACTGACCTATGTTGGCAAAGCAAGGAGATGAAGCAGAACCAATTGAGTTCCATCTGCGGATGGAATCCAGTCTGAAATGGGCCCAAAATCTCTGGAAATTGCAAAAGATCCCGAATGCATGCTTTCCTAGTAGCCTGGCGGTGCAGCTCAGGTAGTTGGGTTTCTGGTAGCCTGGCGGGGCAGCTCAGGTAGCTGGGTTTCTGGTAGCCTGGCGGTACAGCTCAACTAGTTGGGTTTCTGGTAGCCTGGCGGTGCAGCTCAGCTAGTTGTGTTTCTGGTAGCCTGGTGGTGCAGCTCAGGTAGTTGGATTTCTGGTAGCCTGGCGGTGCAGCTCAGGTAGTTGGGTTTCTGGTAGCCTGGCGGTGCAGCTCAGGTAGTTGGGTTTCTGGTAGCCTGGAGGTGCAGCTCAGCTAGTTGGGTTTCTGGTAGCCTGGCGGTGCAGCTCAGCGAGTTGGGTTTCTGGTAGCCTGGCGGTGCAGCTCAGCGAGTTGGGTTTCTGGTAGCCTGGCGGGGCAGCTCAGGTAGTTGGGTTTCTGGTAGTCTGGCGGGGCAGCTCAGGTAGTTGGGTTTCTGGTAGCCTGGCGGGGCAGCTCAGGTAGTTGGGTTTCTGGTAGCCTGGCGTTGCAGCTCAGGTAGTTGGGTTTCTGGTAGCATGGCGGGGCAGCTCGGGTAGTTGGGTTTCTGGTAGCCTGGCGGTGCAGCTCAGCTAGTTGTGTTTCTGGTAGCCTGGTGGTGCAGCTCAGGTAGTTGGATTTCTGGTAGCCTGGCGGTGCAGCTCAGGTAGTTGGGTTTCTGGTAGCCTGGCGGTGCAGCTCAGGTAGTTGGGTTTCTGGTAGCCTGGAGGTGCAGCTCAGCTAGTTGGGTTTCTGGTAGCCTGGCGGTGCAGCTCAGCGAGTTGGGTTTCTGGTAGCCTGGCGGTGCAGCTCAGCGAGTTGGGTTTCTGGTAGCCTGGCGGGGCAGCTCAGGTAGCTGGGTTTCTGGTAGCCTGGCGGTACAGCTCAGCTAGTTGGGTTTCTGGTAGCCTGGCGGTGCAGCTCAGGTAGTTGGGTTTCTGGTAGCCTGGCGGTGCAGCTCAGGTAGCTGGGTTTCTGGTAGCCTGGCGGTACAGCTCAACTAGTTGGGTTTCTGGTAGCCTGGCGGTGCAGCTCAGGTAGTTGGGTTTTTGGTAGCCTGGTGGGGCAGCTCAGCTAGTTGGGTTTCTGGTAGCCTGGCGGTGCAGCTCAGGTAGTTGGGTTTCTGGTGCACAGTCAATGCTCACACCAAGCATCTATACCCAGAATAGCAGATAGAGGAATGCTCAGCCTGTGGATAGTTTATCTGTCACCTGTAGATCTCAGGGTGTGTTAGCGCCCAGGGCAGCCAATCAGAAAGCTCAGTGCACACGTTTTGTCTACTGGCTGCCTCTGCCCCCGCCCTCCCTTTCACCTGCTCCCCTGATTGTAAAGCAACAGCCGTTTCTTCTTTGCCCCATTCTTGTGTTGCCCTCATTCTGCTGTGTCGGGCAGAAAGGGGGCTATTTCAGTTTTGGGGCTGCGCTTACTGCAACAGTCATCTGTTCAATGGTGCTGAGTGTGGGGCCTGGTCCAGAAGTCAGAACCCCCACTCCCTCCCCCACCAAGGCCAGGCCAATCTGCTGATGCTTGGCTTGGCGCGGGGACCGCCTCGCTCGTTCGCGGACACACACTGGGGGGTGTTTTTCTATTTTCGGTAAAAAAAACAGTGCTGCTTAGTATACGACCTTTTTTCCTCCAAGCATGCCAAAAATAAAGACCCTTTCCCTGGGGGCATCAATAATCTTGTTTCTTGCGTTCCAAATATGTTTTATTTGTTTGTATGTACTGCTTTTATGGAAAATGTCTTTTTTTCCGGAGTGAGGCTGAATTGAATTGAATAATTCCATTATTTCCGTGTTGTGTACTAGTAAAATGAAATGTACTTTCTGTGAAATAGCCTTCATGTGTTTCGCACCTTCAAGCACTTCATCAGGGATTTTGAGTAATGGGTTGGCTAACCGCATCATGCTTCAAGCCACTCCCCGATTTATTACATATGTTTGAATTTAAGTGTTGGACACTGGTGTCGGTAGGTACCCCCCACCCCCACCCAATCTTTAACACTGTTAGCTTCCGAGCATGCTTGAGATGAGCGTAAGATCCAAAGCATTACAAGGTAGTGGTATATTTCAGCACGTGGTCCCTCTGGAGAGCGGCGGCGGCTGTGTGGATGTGGGAGATCTGATCATCTTCTCGTAGCACCTCAACATATAAATGCTCACAGCCAGAGAGGAGCGGCGGTGGTGCACCGTGTATTGTGTAGGCATGTGGACACTTTTGCCAACATCCTCTGTGTCCGCAATCGAGACTCCAAGATAAGTTGTTCAGTGATAAAGTCTCTAGGGGGCGACATTTCCCAAAAATGCACCCTCAGTAAAATCAAACACTTTCCCCAAATATTCTAGGATTGGAGTTTAAACTATAAAATTATACTCCTTGTAGAATATTTCGGATAAGTATTTTCGAGGTCAGAAATAAAAAGTTGGTGACCTGGTGACATTTTCCAGGCGACATATCACCTGGGACCGAAGATAGACGTCTGCTATAGATGAGGTACAGAGGCCCATACACCAGGCTCGTGAGCCACTCCAACTTTCCCCTCGGAAACACCTTCCTACTCGAGCTCTTGCTCCTCTACCTCCAGCTCCCTCAGGGTCAATCGCTTCTCCAAGCAACGAGTTGGGGGTAGATTTCTTTCTTCGGCTGGGGTCTCCCTTTGGAACAGCCTCCCTACCTCTCTGAAACTGGAGCAGAATCATCTCCCGTTCCGGAAGCACCTCAAAACCTTCCTCTTTGCTTCTGCCTTTGCTCTTCCTCTCCCCGGCTGATCTCTTTGTTTCGGCACCAGGCACCATTCGATTTCGGGCCCAGATCCCTGCCCACCCAGCCGCATACCCGCACTTCCTCTTGGCCCTGCACCTTGCACTTGGGTCTGTATCTGCAACCCTCCAGTGCCCTTCCTGCACTTATTAGACACGCTCTGTCTGCGCCTTATTCTTGGACTTGCCACCTGCTGGCCGCAGTAGCTGTCGTTTGTTTGATCTCGTGTTCAGCACTTTCCACTCCTCCCCTGCCCCCTCCCCTGCACTTGCGCGTTCTCAATGTCGCTGGGCCTAGTAAGATCGTTGTTTTGTCCTCCCTTGTTCCCCTCCCTTGCCTCGTCGCGCCCCCTGAAACACTTGTGTATGTGCGCGATGTAAATAAACGATCATATCATCACTGGACACTAATATTCGGCTGCTTATGGGATCCATAAGTGCCTAGGTGGAGAATATGGCATCCACAAGCAAACCACTGGGATGTATTGGGAGGGCTTTTCCCCGGCCCCCCAAAGAGTGCACCTAGCGGTCTAGCCTTCTCTTATACCCCGTGGCCGGGTACCGGGGCTGACCCCAAGCAGCTCATTTAGGGGACTTTTGATCTGATGTATGCATTACAAGTTCTGGGGTGGGCCTTGAGTTTCTCTTTAGGAACGCGGATACATATTGGTTGCTGTTTGTAGGAGAAAAGGAGGTCCTAACAATTCCTTAATAGGCGCCAGGAAGTCGGGGACTCCGGCAGACTTCATTCAGCCTGTTTGGAATATTCCTTCCATGCAGTCCCCACAAACCCTTGCTCCACTTAAAGGCCACGCCCCCTTGGTCCACCTAAAGGCCACACCCCCAGTCCATGAGCCCCCACTGGCAGCTTGGGTTTCTATTTCGTTCTAAGACTTTAGAAATGGAGGCAAAAATATTTGGGCTGGACTAATTTAGCAGCATAAATATTTTAAAGTGCAAGACGTTAGCCAGGCCTAAAAAGTCTTTGGCCCCTTTAGTTTGGCACATGCGCATAGTAAAGCATTCCCAACTCGCCAATAGTCAATCAGCGCTCGCTAATGGCTACTAGCAGCCAATGGCGATTAGCAGCCAGTAGTGATTAGCAGCCAATGGCGATTAGCAGCCAATAGTGATTAGCAGCCAATGGCGATTAGCAGCCAATGGCGATTAGCTGCCAATGGCGATTGACAGCCAATGGCGATTGGCGAGTGCACATTTTGAGGCCTGATTTCACTTATATGAACATTTTTAGACTTAAAAAAATAAGGAATTGACTTCACATTTTTCGGCCTTACTTTTGTGACATTATCTCCGGAAACCCCCAGGTAGAAGAGAAGAGCAGTTACATGCTAAGCCCTGCTGTACATGGCTGCATTTGTGACTGGCTCATTCGGGTGGCACATGTCGTTTAACTGCTGCTATCCTCTGATCTGTAGCTTTTCAAGCAGCAGTTTCTTGCTGCAATGTCGCCCCCCCTTCTGCCAAAAAACAGCTCATGCGGTGGCTGATGAAAAAGCAGAACTTGAATTGCAGTCATTTCTGTTCTGAAAAGCGACGTTTTTCGCAATGTCTGTGGTTGTCCAGTTATAGGAAAAGACCTTCTTCCGCCTTCAGAGACGGCGAAGGGCCTCGCTTGGAGCCCTTATTTGATATCTTCATTTCCGGGTCCACGAGGTGCAATTTCTGCTGAGTGCAGCCTTTCCTCGGTGTCCTGCAGGCTCCCTATAGCCTTGACCTCTCCTGTCCGTTGCAGGCTTGCAGGTCCTTTTGGTTTTACTATTTGAATAACAATAAAGATTGCCCCTTCTAACTGCGCAGGGAGTATTAATTCTATTAAAGACTCGGAGGCGAGCATTATGCTTCAACTTCTTTATTTACTGCCCATCAGCAGTTGCACCAAACTATCTCGATCGACAACAAAGAAATGTTCATATGTCCATATACTTTCACTTTCCAATCTACAAATCCCCAAAGTCTCTGTAGTCCTTCTCTTTCCAGCTCAGCTATGACCACGTCCTGTCCCTGAGCTCCTCCTCTCTTTTACGTGCTCTGAATGTCCTGTAACCAAACTTTCTCGTCCCGCCAACCGAGCGAGGACTTCTTGAACTCCAACAATTAACTTCACAATGGCTGAACTCACGCCTTCCTTCCTAGATCATCCCCTCAATGGTTCTTCTGCTCTTCCCCTAGAGGAAACATAAACATAACATCAGGGTGGAATCTAGTTTCTCATCATATCCATACATCATTACAAGACGATATGATTATCAAACAGTTGTGGGTGGGAACTAATGCTCGCCTCCTAGTCTTTAATAGAATTAATACTCCCTGCGCAGTTAGCAGGGGTAATCTTTATTCTATGACAAGACAGGAGGCAAGCATTATGCTTGTTCAAAGCTTCCCAACACCGAACTCGCTATACTCTCATATGGTTTAAAATAAAATTCCCTGAAGGTGCGATCATTCGCCCATTCTGCGGCTGCCATAATATCTTGCAATGGCACTCCTGTCCTGTTCGCTTTGGACGCCATGGCTCCTCTCACTGAATGGGCCCCATACTGCTGCAAATCAATACCTGCTGCTAGCATTACCTCCCTGACCCATCTCGATATGGTAGCTGTCTTCACTGCCTGAAAAGGCTTCCTGCGCGCTATTAGCAACTGATTCGTACTTGATGCTCTATTCTCCGCCGCCCTGGCCTCGTATTCCTTGATGCAACTAGCTACGCACCATTTGGAATTATTTGGAAAATAGGGATAGTGCACTGTGGATGTGCTTGATTTAGTCCTCTGTACTACTACAAAGGTCACTCCTTCTGGTCCAAATGTCCTCCTATTAATTTCTAATGCTCAAACATCAGATACCCTCTTACAGGATATGAGACGTAGCAGCATCGCTAGTTTACCCGATAGTTACTTGAGAGACAAATATCTATTACTCGGCCAGCTTTCTAATAATCTCAATACTCTCGACACGTCCCATAATACTGTATACTTGGGAGCCGGAGGTGCTTTAAATTTAGCTCCTCTAATAAGTCTACAGACTACTGGGTGTTTGCCTGCTGGCACTCCTTCAACCGGTACGTGGCCTGCGGAAATCACTGATCTGTACACCCCTATGGTGCGAAACGCTTTTCCATCTTGCAGTAGCTGCGCTAGAAAATTTAACATGGCTACTACAGGTGCAGAAATGGGATGAAAGCCTCTCCCTCTACACCAATTTGTCCACCTGGCCCAAGCCGCGTCGTAGCTCCTCCTAGTCGATGGAGCCCAGGATTCGGCAATAAGTTCCGCCGCCTGCATCGAAATGCCTGGCAGTTCCCATCGTCTCTGGATATCCTGCACGCGATGAGCGGGAGTGTCCCTCTCACTCTCAGAGGATGACACTGCCCAGCTGGGTCCGTGAGCAGTCTCTCTCCTTCCGGGAGGTCTCTCGGCAGATCTATCAAGCTTTCTACCAGCATCGGGAACCACACTTGCGCTTTCCACAACGGCGCTACTAGTACCAACTCCGCTCTCTCTCTCCGACACTTCGCCAACACTCTGTTCAGCATCACAAACGGAGGGAAGGCATAATGTGTGCCACCTGCTCATTCTTGCAGGAATGCTTCCGTGCCTTTTGCGTCTGGATCTAGCCTCCAGTTGAAATAGCTGGGTATTTGCGCGTTGAGGCGGGACGCAAACAGATCTGTGTGTAATGGGCCCCATTTCCGATTCAATATCTGAAACACTGCCGGATCCAGCCTCCAATCGCTGGAGTCCGTGAGGTATCGAGAGTTCCAATCTGCTACTACATTCAGTGCTCCGGGCAAGTACTCCGCTGTCACTGATGTCCCTGTCCTCAGGCAGTAATGCCAGAAGTCCTTCGCTAACTCGGCTAGCATCCTTGACTTTGTCCCTCCTAAGTGGTTTATGTAACAAACTGCTGAGATGTTGTCCATCTTCAGCAGGACGCAAGACTTCACTTTGTCTGTCGTGAACGTCTTTATTGCGAAAGAGCCTGCTAGGAGCTCGAAGCAGTTTTTGTGCATGCTGAGCTCCTCTGCGCTCCACTTTCCTCCGGTCTGTAACTCTCTGCACCGAGCTCCCCATCCTAGACGACTGGCGTCCGACTCTATCACGAGGTCTGGCTGGTCTCCGAATATGGCACGCCCATTCCCGGCGTCCATATTCTGCAACCACCATTCCAGTTCGGTAATAGATTCCTGATCTAGCGGTATTGATTGATGATACCTCAACCCTTGTTGTAGGTGCCTTATCTTTAACCTCTGTAAGGCCCGATAGTGTAAGGGACCTGGAAAAATGGCTTATATGGAGGCTGCCAGGGGGCCCACTATTCTCGCTAGAACACTCAGAGAAATCACTTTCTTCGCCAGACATGCTCTGATCTCTCTTTTGATATCTCGTATCTTCCTTGCTGGCAGTCCAGGGAGGCTTTCCTTGTATCTAGGATGAAGCCGAGGAAATCCAACCTCTGCGCCGGTTTTGTATCCGACTTCTCCGTGTTCACCAAAAACCCCAAGGACTGCAACAGGTCTATTACCCACTTCGTCTGATATCCCAGCGCCCGACGATCCTCTGCGAGAAGCAACATGTCATCCAAGTATATGATCAGCCGGATTCCTTTCTCTCGGATGGCTGCGGCGACTGGTTTCATCATTTTCGTGACTGCCCAAGGCGCTGACGCAAGCCCAAATGGCATTGTCCTGAATTGCCAAAATTGTCCCTTCCAGTGAAAAGCCAGAAAACTCCTGAACCGCTCCTGCACTGGCACCGTAAGATAGGCATCTTTCAGATCTAGCCTGGTCAGCCAGTCTCCCTCTCTCAGGGAGCCTCTGTGCTGATGGATCCCCTCCATCTTGAAATGATGGCACACCACCCATCCGTTTAACTCCTTTACATTTATTACTGGCCGTACTTTCTCCTTCCTGTGAACGAGAAACATATTGCTGAGGAAACTCGGGGCCCTGACGCACCTTTCTATGGCTCTTTTCCTCGCTAAATTTTCTAATTCGGCGTTGAGGGCCGTTTGTTCCGCTTTCGCTAGGCGAGGGCGCTGGGGTATTCTGGTCTGTACTGGTTCTTGAATAAACTCTAGCTGCAGACCTCTGACGGTTTGCGAAATCCAGGCATTGCTGGAAAGCGCGCGCCAGTTTTCCCAGAACATATTTGTTCTCCCTCCCACGGGAGGATATGTCATTGCTCTTACCTGGTGTAAACCCTTGGCCTCGTCCGAAGCCTCTTCCGCGACGCCCTCTGGGATTGCAACCTCTAGCTGGGAAGAACAAGTCTTGCTGTCTCTTCTCCCAGTATTGGGCTCTGTGATTCGGGGGTCTTCTACCTCCTTGTTGGCGACCAGTCGAGCGACCCCTGAAGCGACCGGTCCCAGCAAAAACTCTCTGTGGGAAGATCTTCCAAATGGACGCTTGCACCTTCTCCAAAGAGGTGTATGTGCCTACAAATCGGCCCATCTCCTTCCCGAAAGTCTCGCCAAACAAGAGACCCTAGGCTGCCTCGCCAGCCTCGTAGGACGCTTGGTCACTGAGCTTCGAGTCTATTTTCAGTAGTAGTCCTCTCCTCCTCTCAGAGGCTATAGCACAATTCGCGTTCCCTACAAGACAAACGGCTCTTTGCGCCCATCCTGCTAGGGCTTCCGGGGTCCACCTCTTCGCCTGTGTCCCTTGCTCTTTCCGCCAAGTCCATAATCTTAGCGAGAGGACCGGCTAAGTCCAGGATCTTCTCCTGGCAACTCTTCCACGATCTATCTATCCCTTTACGGGGGTCCTTATTGATCTTTGAGACAAACGTGAGGTTCTTGGGGTCCAACTCGGGCGCCTCCGCTACCTTCCCCGGCAGGTCTGGTCGGGGGCATTCCGCTCGGAGACGTTGTCTCACTTCCTTATCCAAGGCCTTCCTTAGCCTTGCTGTCATATACTGAGCCATCCTCGGAGAAGGCTGCCAGCCGGAAGATCTCGGATACCTGATAGCATCCGGATCGAACATATCGTCCTGCTACTCCTCGAGGTGCTTTTCTTTTCAGGCCCTTTTTCCCCAGCTGGGTTTCGCCCATTCTTCCTCGACTGGCTCCTCTGGCTCTTGGGGATTCAGGTCCCCTTCCTCTGGCTCCTCTTCCGAGCCTGGGTCATCATCTCCTTCATTCTCTTCCCCAGGAGAGGGGGTCATGAGGTCTGGCACAGCCTGACGCTGCAAATATGCTTCTTTAAGCTTCGCAAAGGTGTCGGCGACCTCCGGGGCCTTATCTTTCGCCCCATCCGTAGGGCCCTGGGGGTCTGCAGAGGCTTTCCTCTTGCGGGCCTGAATACTCCCCTTAGACCCTGATCCTGAGGGTTCAATGGGCAAGCTACGTGTCCTCTTGGTGCTTTCTTTAGGCTGATGAAGCATCGTTTCCAACGTCTCCAGCATTTCCTGTAAGGGTCTCACCCCTTGCGCCACAGCATCTACTAGGGAATTCCCCAGCACTTCCTTGAAACTGGCAGCCAAGTCTAGGGACTGCTCCTCCTCACTCCATTCAAATTCTGACATATTAAGGGGTGCTGCGTACCTTAGTACCTGTGTGAAGGTGTCTTTGCTGCCCACTTATGCTTACCAGAATTTAATTCTGTTGTTTAGCAATTATCATCACATTTTTTAAAATTATTTTCTCCTCTTGTGGCTGCACCGGACTTTGTTATCTTAAGGAGCCTGAGGTGGCTTGATGTCCGCACTGTCTGTGAGGAGGCTACTGCCTCGAGCGCGTGTGCCTGTTCTAGGCATTGTTTCTTACGGGAGCTTCAGCTCGCGTCCTTCTCCTGCCTCTCTCCCGAGGCTTATTATCTCTGTCCGACCGACGCTTCCGCGCAGAGCGGGATCGGTTCTATCAGCTTTGCGGTCTTGTTTTCTGAACCACTCGTACGTGCTGTTCGAACTGAAAGCCTCGAGCCGTGTTGCCGAATGAATGCGACGCGGTACGGGCCTCCAGTATACTCTGCCCTCGCAAAGGTGGGGGCCGGAGTAAACCGTGACAGCCTTCTGCACGGCTGCACGCACTCGGCGCCAGGCTCCGCCTCCGCAAAGGAGGGGGCCCGTGCCTAGCGAGTCAGCTCTGCTCGTTCTGCAGGCGGATCTCGGGGACTCTGCGGCCTGCCGGCGCACCCCTAGCGTGCCGAGTATATGGCACGGGGCCAAGGCAGTCGCGGAGCTCCTGTCACCTTGAATGTCTATTTGCATATATCGATCGGTTAGCTGAGAAATCCCTGGAAATCCGAACGTCGGCCAATGCGCTCTCGCCACAGACACAAGTCCTTCCCACGTATACTCGTCTACGCGCTAATTAGGGCTACGCTGCGCTTAGCATTATCCATTACTCAGTACTTCGTGCTATAAAGGCATTCTAAAGCAACACATCAGTAAATTATAAGTCAATGTAATAGAAATACACGTTATCTGGGAGACAAAGAGAATGTGACTTATCTGCTTGAAGAGCAGTAAAAGAAGAGGAGGAGCTCAGGGACAGGATGTGGCCATAGCTGAGATGGAAAGAGAAGGACTACAGAGACTTTGGGGATTTGTAGTTTGGAAAGTGAAAGTATATGGACATATGAACATTTCTTTGTTGTGGATTGAGATAGTTTGGTGAAACTGCTGAAGGGTAGTAAATAAAGAAGTTGAAGCATAATGCTAGCCTCCAGTCTTGTCATAGAATCTTCGACTCACTCCAGAGTCCAGAGCAGAAGTTCTACTTCCTGGAGTTCTACTTCCTGGGTAGCGTTTCATAACCGTGAGAGGAACTTCACGTAAAGAGCATTGGATAGTTTGCTCCCGTTCAACGCTTCTCAGTTCCGTACACTGATCCTTACTGCTACGCTGCGGTGCAACCTGACCCGCTTTCCTCCCCGGAGCTTGGATGTCACATGAATCGACTACTTCAAGGGACAGACCGGGCCTGTTGGTCAAGTTCAACCTTCTCGCAGCTGTTGGGTTTGGGGATATTATCACCTTGTGTTCTAAGATGAGGAGAAAGAGTGCTTTTATTTCTAATTCATGGGAGCTTTGTTCCAGAGAATGGAAGCCAAAAGATCCTTAAAGCCTTAAATATGGAAACGACGTTCCCATGCCCGAACCCTGACACCTCAAGTGAAATCTAGAACCTTATGGCATGTCACGTTCTGCACCAGTATCCCCCCTTCCCATTCGTTCCCTCCCTGTGGTATCCTTTCCACCCTCACTTCATCTCCTGAGTCCTTTCCTCTGATGTCCCGCCCCCTTCACTCTTTCCACCCCTTCCTCCACACAGCTGCTTTTGGCTTCTTTCTTTTTCCCTTCTCCTCCTCCCTTGTCCACTGCCATTTTGCTTTATTCATCACCGGCAATGACGCAAAACCAGGCTGGGACTGGCCTTTCGGCAATGCCCGAACCAAAAACACAAAATGCGAGGGTGGCACACGGTATGAGAGATAATAGACCTGGGGGCCAATCACTTATTCTTCTGAATAAGGGCAGTCTGATGTGGGGAGATCGACCACTTTCCAGGGCCAGTCTTATTTTGCGGGGTTCTCCTTATGGCCTGCACCCCATGGATGCAGGTCGCAGATTCCCACAAGAAGGAGCCTGCTTCGGGGCAAATCTAGTGCCCCTGCTCGACAGTTCACCCTGGAAAGCCGTTATTGAGGCAAAACACAGTCCCACAAGCGGAGCTTTGATGCAGGCTGCGCCGTGTCTGGGATGGCTCAGGATTCCCCTTGGAAGACCTCACAACCATGATGGGTCCCCTGTCAGAGCATTGTTAGAAAGTCTGACAGCGGTACCGCCAGTACGGCGGTAAGCCTGAAGTGTGGCGTGCACCACTGGCAGACATCAAACTCAAGAGAATATTTGGAATGAGGGTGTAATTTGCAGAATTATTTTCCTGCCACATCTGCCATCTGAGGTTGGGGATGTTAGTGGAGAATTGGGTCCCTGCTGGCAGCAACCTTCTTCAAAGATCTTCGCAAGCTGAAGTTGGGGATGTAAGTGGAGAATTGGGTCCAAGCTGGCAGCAACCGTCTTCAATGATCTTCACCAGCTGAGGTTGGGGATGTAAGTGGAGAATTGGGTCCCTGCTGGCAGCAACCCTCTTCAATGATCTTCACCAGCTGAGGTTGGGGATGTAAGTGGAGAATTGGGTCCCTGCTGGCAGCAACCGTCTTCAATGATCTTCGCTTGCTGAGGTTGGGGATGTAAGTGGAGAATTGGGTCCCTGCTGGCAGCAACCCTCTTCAATGATCTTCACCAGCTGAGGTTGGGGATGTAAGTGGAGAATTGGGTCCCTGCTGGCAGCAACCCTCTTCAATGATCTTCACCAGCTGAGGTTGGGGATGTAAGTGGAGAATTGGGTCCCTGCTGGCGGCGACCCTCTTCAATGGTCTTCGCTTGCAGTCAATAAGTGCTCACAGACTACACAAATAGACGATATTAACAGTGTAATATTGCAACTGGTGGATTATAATTTCAACCAGTTGTGAAAACGTCAGGGATTTCAAGGATTTATTAGTTAATGTCCACCCTAGTTTCTTCATTGTCCTTACTAATGAAAACTCCTGCCTTCAGACGGAGAAACCCAATGGAGTTGAAAAAGTAACCCTCTTTCTCCTATCCATGAGGAGAGTAGGAAGCTCTGCCTCTCCCTGATCTCTCTGCGTTATTGTATGTCTCCAGTAAGCGACAGAGTTGCTGGGACAAGACAATTGCCAGTTCCAGGATGTTTTGGGGTAAGAAGGGGATTGCGCTGTTGCAGACTCCCAGCTCCCTGCCCACACTTCCCCCTCCTCGCTTACCCAGAGCCATGCTGTCACAAGTGATGGGGGCCCCCAGTGGGTCAGGTTCCGATGAGCACAAGTTTGCTATGTTGCGGGTCCGATTCACCTTGTTTTATGACTCCTCTTGGTGCGCTGCTGTGGACACCAAAGTGTGCTACAGTGAGACCGCAGTGTCATGCTGCTTCGGATGCTCGGGCTAGTGGGATACAGGGTGGTGAGTGGGCTACCTTTTGCTCATGCGCCACCCCAGAAGCATGTAGTATGGTTGGGAGGAGCACGCCCCATGCAGACCATCATAGCACTGCATGGCCAGGAGGAGCACGCCCCATGCAGACCATCATAGCACTGCATGGCCAGGAGGAGCACGCCCCATGCAGAGCATCATAGCGCTGCATGACCAGGAAACACCAGCAGGTGTGTCTGGCCTTCTACCTGTCAGCGAGCCCCTTGCTGCTCCACAGGCTGGAAGAGAATTGATGCAAGCTATACCAGGGCCTGGCCCTTCCTCCCTTTAGTAGCCCTCAGTATTAAGGTTGGGCGGCCCCAGTAGTTCCTCTTCTGTAACAAAATGGAGCACAGGAAGCCCATGTTTCCCTTTCCTTCACCAGGGTGCATCACGTCTCATCATTAGAAACACAAGAAGCATTGAAGCCCCTCCTGGTTTCTTCCTTTTTGGCAAAAGATCAGATTGTCTAATTTGTCAAAGCCTCAGTGGTGGAGGCTATTAAGGAAGCGCAAGCTAACCCCCTCACACCTCGCCCCGAGGTACTCCCCGGGATAAAAACGAATTTGAGTTGTCCCTAGCGGAAGTTACAGAACTGGAACCTGCAGACCAGATGTGGAGGCTCCCGAAGGATTAGATGACGCTCTCGTAGAAGGAAATATTGGTGAGGTTAACCACATCAGGCGATAGGATCGGATAGGACCTGATGGCAGTACGCGATCATATTCCCCTCAATCTGGTGTTGCCTGCCCCCCATCAATAGCAGGTGTTTAAACCGGTGAAGGACATACTTTCAACAAATGTACCCTTCCATGAGGACCTGAAGAAGGTCCTAATTAAGGAACACTCCGAGCCCTCCTCCTCCAGGCGGTATATTAAGCCGGATCCTCGACAGAGTTTCACACTTGTCTGGAAACGGATTTTGCTACTAACTACCTAAATCCTTCATCAGAGAAGGAAAGGGGCCTTCACACCTTGCATGCTGCCAGGGCCCTTCCAGTCTACAGGGATCGCTCGGCAGCATTTTGCAAAAAGGAGGCCATCTTTGTAGTCTTTGGCATCAGCCTTCAGCTTCAACGTTATGCTCATGGATTTGCATGGCTGTGCCGTGGCACAGCAAGAGTGAACGCTCCACTCCACAGCCTGGTCCAGGCCCGCTCTGGTATGGCCTTCCAATGGGCCAAAGCTCGGGACGTCTCTACCAGGGAGATCTGGGGCTCAGCAACATAGGCAAGCCCAAGAAAGATGACTCCACATAATCGCGCCGTGGTGGGTGAGCATGCGGGCTGTTCCCTGTCGTATAAGGTTGGGTTCCAGGTCCTTCCAGCAGGAACTTAATGAAATCCGATGAAGGCCAGGAAGCTTGCAGTATTTGCATATCCTCTGTCCTCATTCCCGTAGCCAGATACTTCCAGCTACATCTTCACCAGTAAGGAGGGCATTAGGGTGGCCAGCAGGCAATGCCAGGTGGTCGCCGGGTGCTGCCAGGCCACCGTCTTGCCACAGTGCTTGCGTCCCACCCCCATCTCCCTCTGCGTGGATTTGCAACGGTAAGTGAAGGGCGGGTCTCCATACCACTCTTAAGTAAGGGAACCTCTTAACGTTTCTAACCCTGCTGGCTTTCTGTCTGGAAGAGGAGGCCCTTAATTAGCGAAGAATTAGTAAGGACTGTCGCACGACGGGGGTCTTGGAGTACGGATGATTGCACTGCGTAATGTGGCCTCCTTCTATATGAATACTTATGTATAGTGGTGCAAATGATTTATTTATTTATTTATTCGTATTTGTTGAGCGCACATCAGACCGCAGGCATCGTGGCGCTAGTTACAGTGTTGCTCATACTTAGTTACATACAGTTCATGTCCGTAAGGTTACATTGGACGAGATATACTTTTTTACATATATGCGTTGAGCAGCAGGAGAACACGATCTATACTTTTTTACATATATGCGTTGAGCAGCAGGAGAACACGAGAACAAAGTTAGTTGAATAGGGCGGTTTTGAGTTTTTTTCGGAAGGTGAAGAGAGATGTTTCCGCTCTGAGGTCAGTGGGCAGAGAGTTCCAGAGCTTAGGTGCGAGGAAGGGGAAGCCTATACCTCCTGCCTTTGTTCTGTTGATGCGAGGTATCGTTAGTTGATTGGTGTATTGTGATCTTCTCGGTCTCGTGGATTGAGATCTACCTATCGTGTCTGATAGGTAGGAGGGAGCTGAGAGGTTAATGTATTTATGCGTGGTTGTAAGTATTTTGAAGGAGATACGGTCCTTGACTGGGAGCCAATGAGCTGTTTCTCTGGCTTGTGTGATGTGTTCCCTTTTCGGTATGCTGAGGGATGCTCTGAGAGCGTTGTTTTGGGTAGTTTGGAGCCTAGATAGGTTTTTTTGGAGGTGCCGGCTAGGAGTGCATTACAATAGTCTAGTTTGGCTCCTATAGTTGCTCGGGCGATGGAGAGGCAGTTATCCTTGGTTAGGAATGGTTTTATTGCGTTAATGAGTTTAGTACTCAGTGCTGAGGCTGAGACTATGGCGCTGACTTGTTTGTCCATAGATAGGGTAGCATCTATGTGAACCCCCAGTGTTTTGACTGAGGATAGGACTGGGATGATGCATTTATCTATGTTGAAGTTGATGTACAGAGGGTTGAGGTTGGAGAGGGTGGATTTCTGTCCTAGAATGAGGATGCAGAGGCCGTTGGTAGCCATCCATGCTTGTATGGTAGAGTAAATTTGCTGCAAGGTAGTGGCGTCTTGGAGATAATTCCCTGTCATCCATTTTGTAACCATTTTGAAAATGAAGCGACGACATTATAAATGCCCCGTATCATTTGGGTGTATTTTGCTTCAGACAAGGTTACCTTTTATTTACAAGGTGCCCCCCCCCTCTCCTGTCGTCACATGAACAGAAACAGAGCCAGCAGCAGCGCCGAGCTCCTGGGTCCCTTCTCGGCAGCTGCCACTGTGTGTTTAGCTGCCCCCGATAAGGCTCTTTAAACAAGCGCCCGGGCGGGGGCAAAGGTCGCTGCATTGTTCCTGCCCGTGACGCTGCACCACCTGTACCCTGGCATCATCCTGGCATCATTCGGCTGTGTGTGTGGAAAGATGGCTGAGGTGTAATCGCTCTGAGTGACGTGTGTCTCCACCGGGGAACACACACCGAGTCTAACACGCAAAGGAGCAAACCGGTTTTCTGTCAATCCGTATTATCGAAAAACCTTTGCACTGGGACAACAATGCATTCTTTTGTGGCTGTGGAAAATGAAAGGAGCCTGTTTGCTAAGTTTCTTTCCATTGTGTGCAGCGCCGTCTTCCAAAATCAGTCTACTGCTTGATGCAAACTGATGCAGCTAAATGGGTCCTTCTTTACAAGGGCAACGTTTTGATAACCTGTTCGCACATGTTCAACCATTCCTGGCATTTAGCTTCACTAAAACGACCTGAATGCTAAACCGTGGCCTGGCTGCACTTGACATGAGACAGCGCAGCGGGCCCTGCATCCCTGCAAAGGTCACTGCGTGCACATCCCTTTTGCGCAGACGCGGACGCATTTTACGCGCGCAATTGCCTTTGCACTGGCGGCCATTTTGTTGGTGCTCAGCCGCACTCTCTTTTAGAGGGAGTATAACACATCTTACTCTTAAACATTTGGGCGCTTTCTGTTGGAAGCAGTCAAGCAGTCACATGTCTTTGCCATTACCTTCAGGGCAATTGCCCCCCCCCCCCCACTCCTTCATGGGCGCAATTTGATTTCGTCTAGACAAGTAAAAAGGTCCATCGTAGATTAATCAATACCAGGGCTTAATTTGCAAGAAAATAAGTGCTAGTGCCCAAATATGTTCTTCACTGGTGGGAGGGGCAGTTCCCCGTCTACTGTTGACACCACCCACTTCTGCTCAATACTGTGTCACACGGCTGCTCCATACAGTGTCACACGGCTGCTCCATACAGTGTCATATGGCTGCTCTATACAGTGTCATGCGGCTGCTCCATACAGTGTCATGTGGCTGCTCCATACAGTGTCACATGGCTGCTCCGTACGGTGTCACGCGGCTGCTCCGTACGGTGTCACGCGGCTGCTGCGTACGGTGTCACGCGGCTGCTCCATACAGTGTCAAGCAGCTGCTCCATACAGTGTCACGCAGCTGCTCCATACAGTGTCACATGGCTAATCAATACTGTGTCACACGGCTGCTCAATACAGTGTCACACAGCTGCTCCATACAGTGTCGCATGGCTGCTCCATGCAGTGTCACATGGCTATTGCATACAATGTCACACAGCTGCTCCATACAGTGTCACGCGGCTGCTCTATACAGTACCATGCGGCTGCTCTATACAGTGTCACGAGGCTGCTCCATAGAGTGTCACACGGCTGCTCCATACAGTGTCATACGGCTGCTCCATACAGTGTCACACGGCTGCTCCATACAGTGTCATGCGGCTTCTCCATACAGTGTCACGCGGCTACTCCATACAGTGTCATGCGGCTGCTCTATACAGTGTCATGCGGCTGCTCCATACAGTGTCATGTGGCTGCTCTATACAGTGTCACATGGCTGCTCTGTACGGTGTCACGCGGCTGCTCCGTACGGTGTCACGCGGCTGCTCCGTACGGTGTCACATGGCTGCTCCATACAGTGTCACGCAGCTGCTCCATACAGTGTCACGCAGCTGCTCCATACAGTGTCACGCAGCTGCTCCATACAGTGTCACACGGCTAATCAATACTGTGTCACACGGCTGCTCAATACGGTGTCACACAGCTGCTCCATACAGTGTCGCATGGTTGCTCCATGCAGTGTCACATGGCTATTGCATACAATGTCACACGGCTGCTCCATACAGTGTCACGCGGCTGCTCTATACAGTGTCACGCAGCTGCTCCATACAGTGTCACACGGCTAATCAATACTGTGTCACACGGCTGCTCAATACGGTGTCACACAGCTGCTCCATACAGTGTTGCATGGCTGCTCCATGCAGTGTCACATGGCTATTGCATACAATGTCACACGGCTGCTCCATACAGTGTCACGCGGCTGCTCTATACAGTGCCATGCGGCTGCTCTATACAGTGTCACGAGGCTGCTCCATACAGTGTCACACGGCTGCTCCATACAGTGTCATACGGCTGCTCCATACAGTGTCACATGGCTGCTCCATACAGTGTCACGCGGCTACTCCATACAGTGTCACGCGGCTACTCCATACAGTGTCATGCGGCTGCTCTATACAGTGTCACACGGCTGCTCTATACAGTGTCACGCGGCTGCTCCATACAGAGTCACACGGCTGCTCCATACAGAGTCTCGCGGCTGCTCCATACAGAGTCATGCGGTGCTTCGTACTGTGTCACGCGGCTGCTCCGTACAGTGTCACGCGGCTGCTCCATATGGTGTCAAATGGCTGCTTCATACAGTGTCACACAGCTGCTCCATACAGTGTCACACGGCTGCTCCATACAGTGTCACATGGCTGTTGCATACAGTGTCACACGGCTGCTCCATATGGTGTCACACGGCTGCTCCATATGGTCACACGGCTGCTCCATACGGTGTCATGCGGCTGCCCCATACAGTGTCACATGGCTGCTCCATACAGTGTCACACGACTGCTCCATACAGTGTCACACGGCTGCTCCATACGGTGTCACGCGGCTGCTCCGTACAGTATCACACGGCTGCTCAATACAGTGTCACACGGCTGCTCCATACAGTGTCACACGGCTGCTCCGTACTGTGTCATGCGGCTGCTCAATACTGTGTCACGCGGTTGCTCCATACAATGTCACACGGCTGCTCCATACAGTGTCACACGGCTGCTCCATACAGTGTCACATGGCTGCTCAATGCTGTGTCATGCGGCTGCTCCATACAGTGTCACACGGATGCTCCATACAGTGTCACATGGCTGCTCCATACAGTGTCACACGGCTGCTCCATACAGTGTCACACAGCTGCTCAATATGGTGTCAGACGGCTGCTCCATACGGTGTCACACAGCTGCTCCATATTGTGTCACTCGGCTGCTCCATACAGTGTCATGCAGCTGCTCAATACGGTGTCACACGGCTGCTCCATACAGTGTCACACGTCTGCTCCATACAGTATCACACAGCTGCTCCATACAGTATCACACAGCTGCTCCATATCGTGTCACTCGGCTGCTCCATATCGTGTCACTCGGCTGCTCCATACAGTGTCACGCGGCTGCTCAATACAGTGTCACACGGCTAATCAATGCAGTGTAACGCGGCTGCTCCTTACAGGATCACACGGCTGCGTATAGTGCCAACATATTTGGGGTCAAAGCTCCAGCTCCCACTGGTAAATTGAGGCTGAAATCAACATACTAGTTGTGTTTTTAAATAAAATACATGTTTAAGTGTTTCTTTAAAATACATCAATTGTAAAATTTTGCTCTAATCTCATTGGTGTGAAGTGGAGCATGTTAACCATCTAAGCACAAGACAAAATAGCAAAGGTGCTTCCCCCTGTGGTAAATTGATGGATGAATGTGGGTAAAATGATGACTGAACTGGTGAGTGCCTGTCAGACACTGCAGAAATATCATCTGGCATCAGTTGGCCCTCATGGCCGGCTCTCCTCTGCAATATGAGTCTTTTCACTGACCTTGCCCCTGTGTCGGGGCTGTTGGCTGGTGACTGTCCTGTTACTCTCAACCTCCCCCTGCTGGCGACTACACGAGAGAATGTGCAGCCGTGCCACGCAGGCAGAGTGGAGCAGTGTGGAGACATGGCCAGCATCAGTGCCCAGGCTTGTCACCTTGCATCTCATCGTTTTCCATGAAACCTGGGTCATCAGGTCTGTGAATATCAATGAGCCAGCCCAGGATGCAGAGACCCTGCCAGTGCCCGGGATGCAGAGACCCTGCCAGTGCTCAGGATGCAGACACCCTGCCAGTGCCCGGGATGCAGAGACCCTGCCCGTGCTCAGGATGCAGAGACCCTGCCCGTGCCCAGGATGCAGAGACCCTGCCTGTGCCCAGGATGCAGACACCCTGCCAGTGCCCGGGATGCAGAGACCCTGCCCGTGCTTGGGATGCAGACACCCTGCCAGTGCCCGGGATGCAGAGACCCCGCCCATGCCCAGGATGCAGAGACCCTGCCCGTGCCCAGGATGCAGAGACCCTGCCACTGCCCAGGGTGCAGAGACCCCGCCAGTGCCCAGGATGCAGAGGCCCCACCAGTGCCCAGGATGTAGAGATCCCGCCAGTGCCCAGGATGTAGAGACCCTGCCAGTGCCCTGGGTGCAGAGACCATGCCAGTGTCCAGGGTGCAGAGACCCCGCCATTGCCCAGGATGCAGAGACCCTGCCTGTCCCCAGGATGCAGAGACCCTGCCAGTGCCCCGGGTGCAGAGACCCTGCCAGTGCCCCGGGTGCAGAGACCATGCCAGTGCCCAGGGTGCAGAGACCCTGCCTGTGCCCAGGGTTCAGAGACCCTGCCAGTGCCCAGGATGCAGAGACCCTGCCCGTGCCCAGGATCCAGAGACCCTGCCCGTGCCCAGGATGCAGAGACCCCGCCCGTGCCCAGGGTTCAGAGACCCTGCCAGTGCCCAGGATGCAGAGACCCTGCCCGTGCCCAGGATGCAGAGACCCTGCCCGTGCCCAGGATGCAGAGACCCTGCCAGTGCCCAGGATGCAGAGACCCTGCCAGTGCCCCGGGTGCAGAGACCCTGCCAGTGCTCCGGGTGCAGAGACCATGCCAGTGCCCAGGATGCAGAGACCCCGCCTGTGCCCAGGATGCAGAGACCCTGCCAGTGCCCAGGATGCAGAGACCCCGCCCGTGCCCAGGGTTCAGAGACCCTGCCAGTGCCCAGGGTTCAGAGACCCGCCAGTGCCCAGGATGCAGAGACCCTGCCCGTGCCCAGGATGCAGAGACCCTGCCAGTGCCCAGGATGCAGAGACCCTGCCAGTGCCCCGGGTGCAGAGACCCTGCCAGTGCCCCGGGTGCAGAGACCATGCCAGTGCCCAGGATGCAGAGACCCCGCCTGTGCCCAGGATGCAGAGACCCTGCCAGTGCCCAGGATGCAGAGACCCCGCCCGTGCCCAGGGTTCAGAGACCCTGCCAGTGCCCAGGGTTCAGAGACCCGCCAGTGCCCAGGATGCAGAGACCCTGCCCGTGCCCAGGATGCAGAGACCCTGCCAGTGCCCAGGATGCAGAGACCCTGCCAGTGCCCAGGATGCAGAGACCCTGCCAGTGCCCACTGTTGTTGATTATGATACTATGCGTGACTGACAGTTAAAATAATAAAGTTGCCAAAACACCACAACATGATCAAGCTGGGCTTAAAAATTAGTGCCAGTGCTCAGAAATCAGTGCCCAGGCTGAGCCCTGGCAAACATCCCACGCCCAGACACAAATGAAGCACTGATCAATACACCGGTTTGTCTGCATGCCACTTTCTGATCCTCGTAGCCGTCTCCCAGATGCTGCTCCATCAATGCCAGCTTTCCTGTTCGCTGCTGGGAATGATTGTTGCAAATGCAGGAACGTCATTTAGGGGTCGCCAGAGGTCTCAACTGAGACCCCTGAGGTCTCCCTTGCAACCTCTAAAAAAAATAATAATAATAATATTGTTTTTTAAAACATTTTTTAATGCAAGCTCCTGGGTTGTGTCCAGCACCATGTGGCTCTTTACTTCTGGAGTGGCTGGCTTTCTTATTCATGCCCCTTAAAAATAAGAACGGGAGTGGCACATGTCGAACACTTTCACCACTGACCCTAAATCAGAAACAATCGGAATACCAAATAATGTGTCTTTCTGGAATTCTAGAAAATAATTGCTAGACTGATTGAAGGTTTATTTCAGGCACACTTCAGGGGGGTGAGTCACTGATTTAGTCTGTTCTTAAACGCCTCCACTCAGCCTTTCATCCTTCCGAGGTCGATAAATGAGTACCAACACAGGTTGGGTGATATTGGGTGTTTAATTTTTCTATATAAATCGCTTAAGCGTAAGTGCTATATAATAACACATCATTATCATGGTCATGGACGTCTGCTTGCATTCACAGTAATTTGGTAATATGGACCTATACACACTGATCTTAACGATACATATGGCGATCCATTCTTGTATGAAATGTACATCACATTATAGTGATATTGTAACCATATTTTTCGTAGTGTACAATGCCATGTGATGCCACTTCCTGTTTTGTCAACGGGTGAAAGGTTGTATTCCATCGCTTCCCACTATATCACTTCGGGGTGGGGTCAAATGACATCACTTCCTGTGATGTTATCAGGGGGTCAAAGGTCGTGGGATGTCACTTCCGCTACCCCAGACATTTTGGTGAAATGACGTCCCTGTGCAAATGCTGCCAGCTGTCCTATCACCTCACCTCATGTTCAGGGCATTGCCATCCTCTCCCCCTTTACTCTGCTCCTTGTATCTGTAACACTTACTTTCCATGACCTACCCATGCATTGTTTGGGGGGTCGGCCCCAAAGACCCCAGTACTGTCTATCCCTTCCCATCCAAGCATGCATAGCTGCAACACCCTACTTATTTGACCCCCACTGATGCACTTTGACCTTCCCCCTCTTACGCCTGCTCACCAAGTCACCTGGATGCACTTGCCTCCTGTTGGTCCCATATAGGCACCCTTACACACTTCCTGTTTGGCCTGCAGCCTTGGTTGGGCTCAGTACATGGTGCAACGCAAACCTCCCTGTGCGGATCCCTTTTCACATGGGAAGATGAACCTGCATCGCTGCGGTTCTGGAACCTGCTGAGGGAAGGCCTAGGGCTTTGCACCACACCCGACCCATTCTGATGAGGGCAGTAGAGGGGTCCCTGCATCGTGTAGGGAAGATGCACAGAAGCCCAAAACCAGAGATGGTCCCTCATAATCCGGTAGCAGACGAGTTTAAGGAGTCAAAGGCAATCTGCTTTTTCTTACTAAAGGAGTTCAGCTCTATGATTTCAGATTTGCCTCCAAATTATCGAAGCAAGCATTTAAAATTTGAATTTTGACAAATTGGCAAAGTGCCAACTCCTAGATCCAGGCACAGAGCTATTGTCATGGCCCATTCATTCAATCAGCTAATTGCCTTCTCTCACTCAGGCAATGCAACTTGTGGGTCATGTAGGTGCTCCACGCTTTGCCCACGCCTGGCTTCTTCAGGAATGCGGCATCTGGCTGCCTCTGTGGGTCGTCTAGGTTCTCCATGCTTTGCCCACGCCTGGCTTCTTCAGGAATGCGGCATCTGGCTGCCTCTATGGTCTGTGTGGGTCATCTAGGTTCTCCACACTTTCCCCACGCCTGGCTTCTTCAGGAATGCGGCATCTGGCTGCCTCTATGGTCTGTGTGGCTCATCTAGGTTCTCCATGCTTTCCCCACGCCTGGCTTCTTCAGGAATGCGACATCTGGCTGCCTCTATGGTCTGTGTGGCTCATCTAGGTTCTCCACGCTTTCCCCACGCCTGGCTTCTTCAGGAATGCGACATCTGGCTGCCTCTATGGTCTGTGTGGCTCATCTAGGTTCTCCACACTTTCCCCATGCCTGGCTTCTTCAGGAATGCGGCATCTGGCTGCCTCTATGGTCTGTGTGGCTCATCTAGGTTCTCCACGCTTTCCCCACGCCTGGCTTCTTCAGGAATGCGGCATCTGGCTGCCTCTATGGTCTGTGTGGCTCATCTAGGTTCTCCACACTTTCCCCACGCCTCGCTTCTTCAGGAATGCGGCATCTGGCTGCCTCTATGGTCTGTGTGGGTCATCTAGGTTCTCCACACTTTCCCCACGCCTGGCTTCTTAAGGAATGCGACATCTGGCTGCCTCTGTGGTCTGTGTGGGTCATGTAGGTTCTCCACACTTTCCCCATGCCTGGCTTCTTCAGGAATGCGGCATCTGGCTGCCTCTATGGTCTGTGTGGCTCATCTAGGTTCTCCACGCTTTCCCCACGCCTGGCTTCTTCAGGAATGCGGCATCTGGCTGCCTCTATGGTCTGTGTGGCTCATCTAGGTTCTCCACACTTTCCCCACGCCTGGCTTCTTCAGGAATGCAGCATCTGGCTGCCTCTGTGGTCTGTGTGGGTCGTCTAGGTTCTCCACGCTTTGCCCACGCCTGGCTTCTTCAGGAATGTGGCATCTGGCGGCCTCTATGGTCTGTGTGGGTCATGTAGGTTCTCCACACTTTGCCCACGCCTGGCTTCTTCAGGAATGCGGCATCTGGCTGCCTATGTGGTCTGTGTGGGTAGTCTAGGTTCTCCACACTTTTCCCGCGCCTGGCTTCTTCAGGAATGCGGCATCTAGATGCCTCTGTGGTCTGTATGGGTCATGTAGGATCTCCACACTTTGCCCGCGCCTGGCTTCTTCAGGAATGCGGCATCTGGCTACCTGTGGGTCATCTAGGTTCTCCACACTTTGCCACCGCCTGGCTTCTTCAGGAATGCAGCATCTGGCTGCCTCTGTGGTCTGTGCGGGTCCTGTAGGTTCTCCACGCTTTGCCCACGCCTGGCTTCTTCAGTAATGTGGCATCTGGCTGCCTCTGTGGTCTGTGTGGGTCCTGTAGGTTCTCCACACTTTGCCCACGCCTGGCTTCTTCAGGAATGCGGCATCTGGCTGCCTCTGTGGTCTGTGTGGTTCGTCTAGGTTCACCACACTTTCCCCATGCCTGGCTTCTTCAGGAATGCGGCATCTGGCTGCCTCTATGGTCTGTGTGGGTCATCTAGGTTCTCCACACTTTCCCCACGCCTGGCTTCTTCAGGAATGCGGCATCTGGCTGCCTCTGTGGTCTGTGTGGGTCGTCTAGGTTCTCCACGCTTTGCCCACGCCTGGCTTCTTCAGGAATGCGGCATCTGGCTGCCTCTATGGTCTGTGTAGGTCCTGTAGGTTCTACACACTTTCCCCACGCCTGGCTTCTTCAGGAATGCGGCATCTGGCTGCCTCTGTGGTCTGTGTGGGTCGTCTAGGTTCTCCACGCTTTGCCCACGCCTGGCTTCTTCAGGAATGTGGCATCTGGCGGCCTCTATGGTCTGTGTGGGTCATGTAGGTTCTCCACACTTTGCCCACGCCAGGCTTCTTCAGGAATGCAGCATGTGGCTGCCTCTGTGGTCTGTGTGGGTCATGTAGGTTCTCCACACTTTGCCCACGCCTGGCTTCTTCAGGAATGCGGCATCTGGCTGCCTATGTGGTCTGTGTGGGTAGTCTAGGTTCTCCACACTTTGCCCGCGCCTGGCTTCTTCAGGAATGCGGCATCTAGTTGCCTCTGTGGTCTGTATGGGTCATGTAGGATCTCCACACTTTGCCAGCGCCTGGCTTCTTCAGGAATGCGGCATCTGGCTACCTGTGGGTCATCTAGGTTCTCCACATTTTGCCACCACCTGGCTTCTTCAGGAATGCAGCATCTGGCTGCCTCTGTGGTCTGTGCGGGTCCTGTAGGTTCTCCACGCTTTGCCCATGCCTGGCTTCTTCAGTAATGTGGCATCTGGCTGCCTCTGTGGTCTGTGTGGCTCCTGTAGGTTCTCCACACTTTGCCCACGCCTGGCTTCTTCAGGAATGCGGCATCTGGCTGCCTCTATGGGTCATCTAGGTTCTCCACGCTTTGCCCACGTCTGGCTTCTTCAGGAATGTGGAATCTGGCTGCCTGTGGGTCATCTAGGTTCTCCACACTTTGCCACCGCCTGGCTTCTTCAGGAATGCAGCATCTGGCTGCCTCTGTGGTCTGTGTGGGTCCTGTAGGTTCTCCACACTTTGCCCACGCCTGGCTTCTTCAGGAATGCGGCATCTGGCTGCCTCTGTGGTCTGTGTGGTTCGTCTAGGTTCACCACACTTTCCCCATGCCTGGCTTCTTCAGGAATGCGGCATCTGGCTGCCTCTATGGTCTGTGTGGGTCATCTAGGTTCTCCACACTTTCCCCACGCCTGGCTTCTTCAGGAATGCGGCATCTGGCTGCCTCTGTGGTCTGTGTGGGTCGTCTAGGTTCTCCACGCTTTGCCCACGCCTGGCTTCTTCAGGAATGCGGCATCTGGCTGCCTCTATGGTCTGTGTAGGTCCTGTAGGTTCTACACACTTTCCCCACGCCTGGCTTCTTCAGGAATGCGGCATCTGGCTGCCTCTGTGGTCTGTGTGGGTCGTCTAGGTTCTCCACGCTTTGCCCACGCCTGGCTTCTTCAGGAATGTGGCATCTGGCGGCCTCTATGGTCTGTGTGGGTCATGTAGGTTCTCCACACTTTGCCCACGCCAGGCTTCTTCAGGAATGCAGCATGTGGCTGCCTCTGTGGTCTGTGTGGGTCATGTAGGTTCTCCACACTTTGCCCACGCCTGGCTTCTTCAGGAATGCGGCATCTGGCTGCCTATGTGGTCTGTGTGGGTAGTCTAGGTTCTCCACACTTTGCCCGCGCCTGGCTTCTTCAGGAATGCGGCATCTAGTTGCCTCTGTGGTCTGTATGGGTCATGTAGGATCTCCACACTTTGCCAGCGCCTGGCTTCTTCAGGAATGCGGCATCTGGCTACCTGTGGGTCATCTAGGTTCT
The DNA here is from genome assembly GCF_040938575.1 of Ambystoma mexicanum. Lineage (NCBI taxonomy): Eukaryota > Metazoa > Chordata > Amphibia > Caudata > Ambystomatidae > Ambystoma > Ambystoma mexicanum. Next base: position 1,477,746,364 of record NC_090934.1, read on the forward strand.
CCACATTTTGCCACCACCTGGCTTCTTCAGGAATGCAGCATCTGGCTGCCTCTGTGGTCTGTGCGGGTCCTGTAGGTTCTCCACGCTTTGCCCATGCCTGGCTTCTTCAGTAATGTGGCATCTGGCTGCCTCTGTGGTCTGTGTGGCTCCTGTAGGTTCTCCACACTTTGCCCACGCCTGGCTTCTTCAGGAATGCGGCATCTGGCTGCCTCTATGGGTCATCTAGGTTCTCCACGCTTTGCCCACGTCTGGCTTCTTCAGGAATGTGGAATCTGGCTGCCTCTGTGGTCTGTGTGGGTCCTCTAGGTTCTCCACGCTTTGCCCACGCCTGGCTTCTTCAGGAATGAGGCATCTGGCTGCCTCTGTGGGTCGTCTAGGTTCTCCATGCTTTGCCCACGCCTGGCTTCTTCAGGAATGAGGCATCTGGCTGCCTCTGTGGGTCGTCTAGGTTCTCCACGCTTTGCCCACGCCTGGCTTCTTCAGGAATGAGGCATCTGGCTGCCTCTGTGGGTCGTCTAGGTTCTCCATGCTTTGCCCACGCCTGGCTTCTTCAGGAATGAGGCATCTGGCTGCCTCTGTGGGTCGTCTAGGTTCTCCATGCTTTGCCCACGCCTGGCTTCTTCAGGAATGAAGCATCTGGCTGCCTCTGTGGTCTGTGTGGGTCGTCTAGGTTCTCCACACGTTGCCCACACCTGGTTTCTTCAGGAATACGGCATCTGGCTGCCTCTGTGGTCTGTGTGGGTCATGTAGGTTCTCCACGCTTTGCCCACGTCTGGCTTCTTCAGGAATGCGGCATCTGGCTGCCTCTGTGGTCTGTGTGGATCGTCTAGGTTCTCCACACTTTGCCCACGCCTGGCTTCTTCAGGAAAGCGGCATCTGGCTGCCTCTGTGGTCTGTGTGGGTCGTCTAGGTTCTCCATGCTTTGTCCACGCCTGGCTTCTTCAGGAATGCGGAATCTGGCTGCCTCTGTGGTCTGTGTGGGTCATGTAGGTTCTCCACGCTTTGCCCACGTCTGGCTTCTTCAGGAATAAAGCATCTGGCTGCCTCTGTGGTCTGTGTGGGTCGTCTAGGTTCTCCACACTTTGCCAACGCCTGGCTTCCTCAGGAATGCAGCGTCTGGCTGCCTATGTGGTCTGTGTGGGTCATCTAGGTTCTCCACACGTTGCCCACACCTGGCTTCTTCAGGAATGCGGCATCTGGCTGCCTATGGGTCGTCTAGGTTCTCCACACTTTGCCACCGCCTGGCTTCTTCAGGAATAAAGCATCTGGCTGCCTGTGGGTCGTCTAGGTTCTCCACACTTTGCCTGTGCCTGGCTTCTTTATGAATGCAGCATCTGGCTGCCTCTGTGGTCTGTGTGGGTCATGTAGGTTCTCCACGCTTAGCCCACGCCTGGCTTCTTCAGGAATGCGGCATCTGGCTGCCTCTGTGGGTCGTCTAGGTTCTCCACACTTTGCCCACGCCTGGCTTATTTAGGAATGCAGCATCTGGGTGCCTCTGTCGTCTGTGTGGGTCGTCTAGGTTCTCCACGCTTTGCCCACGTCTGGCTTCTTCAGGAATATAGCATCTGGCTGCCTCTGTGGTCTGTGTGGTTTGTCTAGGTTCTCCCCGCTTTGCCCACGCCTGGCTTCTTCAGTAATGTGGCATCTGGCTGCCTCTGTGGTCTGTGCGGGTCATCTAGGTTCTCCACACTTTGCCCACGCCTGGCTTCTTCAGGAATGCGGCATCTGGCTGCCTCTGTGGTCCGTGTGGGTCATCTAGGTTCTCCACACTTTGCCCACGCCTGGCTTCTTCAGGAATGCGGCATCTGGCTGCCTCTGTGGTCCGTGTGGGTCATCTAGGTTCTCCACACTTTGCCCACGCCAGGCTTCTTCAAGAATGCGGCTTCTGGCTGCCTCTGTGGTCTGTGTGGCTCATCTAGGTTCTCCACACTTTGCCCACGCCTGGCTTCTTCAGGAATGCGGCATCTGGCTGCCTCTGTGGTCCGTGTGGGTCATCTAGGTTCTCCACACTTTGCCCACGCCTGGCTTCTTCAGGAATGCGGCATCTGGCTGCCTCTGTGGTCTGTGTGGGTCATGTAGGTTCTCCACGCTTTGCCCACGTCTGGCTTCTTCAGGAATATAGCATCTAGCTGCCTCTGTGGTCTGTGTGGTTTGTCTAGGTTCTCCACGCTTTGCCCACGTCTGGCTTCTTCAGTAATGTGGCATCTGGCTGCCTCTGTGGTCTGTGTGGGTCGTCTAGGTTCTCCACACTTTGCCCACGCCTGGCTTCTTCAGGAATGCGGCATCTGGCTTCCTCTATTGTCTGTGTGGGTCGTCTAGGTTCTCCACACTTTGCCCACGCCTGGCTTCCTCAGGAATGCAGCATCTGGCTGCCTCTGTGGTCTGTGTGGGTCATCTAGGTTCTCCACATTTTTCCCACGCGTAGCTTCTCCAGGAATGTGGCATCTGTGGTCTGTGTTTGGTCCCATCTCTGTTGTTCAGCTTGTATGCATGGCCTGACGTGTCTGATAGGCCATTTTCCCTTGTCTTGCAATTAACAGTGCAGCAAAAGTCAATCCTGTCTGTAATCTTTTCTCCTCCCAAATTGAGCCCCAGCCCCCCAACAAAAGCTGAACAGTGGCAGAGAAGCTTATTCTCCACATACGTTGCATTGATTTGCAAAAATGACGCTGTACATGTCCATCGCAGGGACATCTTTATTGCCCTCTCTGATGATTTGCCACGACTCCTCGCTTCTCCCCAGGGATGCGGCCTGGGAGGTGAGGGGCCGGTCTACGGGTGGTAATATGCAGGAGGACCCCATAGGGAGGGACTCCCCTCCTGCGGATAAGGACACCACCTGGGGAAAAACCTCCCTTAAACCCTTTCACATAACCCCCCGTTAGCCCCATGGTGACCCTTTTCTCCCACCATTGATAGTGGAACCATGTGCTGTTCTGGGACCTTGGCTGTGCCAAATGTAAATCTAACTGGAAGGAGGAAGAGCAGTAACGAGGTGGCCCTCGGGAGGCATGAAGAATGCAAAAGAGACTTTAGTGAATGGTGTTGAGGTTACACAAGGGCGGAGTCAACAATAAAATCAGAAGGCAAGAAAGGACCAAGAGAGTCTCATCGCGGAAGTCTGCAGTATGTGAACCAAACATGGGAAGACCGAAGGGAAGCAGAAGCCTCTTGTCAGAACGACAGGATGCCGCTGATGCGTCCTGGGAGCCGGCAGGGAGCTGACTCACTTGGTGGTGGCGGCGTGACCACAGAAAGGTGCACCGTCGTGTCCAGACACAATGACAGGACTACCAGCCTGCCGCAGAGCCATGCAGGAAGAAGAAAGACAGACACCCGTGACCCCTTGAAGAACTGGAGCAGTGTCTCTAGGATACTGCAGGTAATGGGAACAGTGGAAAGACTGGGTGGGGTCTGGGAAGTGCCCGAATAGCACAGTGGCTCACACCACTGATAAAACAGCGTGCCTGTGGAGTGCTCTCCCTTATCAGAGGGTGCCTCTAATACCAATAAGAAGACTGAGTGCCTGTGGAGTGCTCTCCCTTATCAGAAGACTAAGTGCAATGGGAGCCCTCCCCCTCCTGGTACTGGTAGATCAAATGCAGCGAGAAAACCAGAGTACATCAGGCGACATCTCCCTCATCAAGATTCTACTTTTGGAAAAACCCATAGGGAGACATATGGGAGAAATACAGAGACCCCCTGGGAATAGTATCCCCTCCCCAGAAGGTCAAGACTAAGCCATATAAGGCTGTGAACTTCCATACTTCTTGGAAGGAACTGAAGGAATTAATTCAAGTTTTCTACTCCAGTACTTCAAGAACACTGACGGGAGCTTTGGCAGAAGGACCAGGAGAAGGGAGCCATGCCCCTGGTCCATGTAGCTGAACAATGAAGGAGCTACTCCTGCATTCTATGAGACTGGAGTATAACCAGAGAAGGGAGCCATGCCCCTGGTCCATGTAGCTGAACAATGAAGGAGCTACTCCTGCATTCTATGAGACTGGAGTGTAACCAGAGAAGGGAGCCATGCCCCTGGTCCATGTAGCTGAACAATGATGGAGCTACTCCTACATTCTATGAGACTGGAGTGTAACCAGAGAAGGGAGCCATGCCCCTGGTCCATGTAGCTGAACAATGAAGGAGCTACCCCTACATTCTATGAGACTGGAGTGTAACCAGGAGAAGGGAGCCACGCCCTGGTCCATGTAGCTGAACAATGAAGGAGCTACTCCTGCATTCTATGAGACTGGAGTGTAACCAGAGAAGGGAGCCATGCCCCTGGTCCATGTAGCTGAACAATGAAGGAGCTACTCCTGCATTCTATGAGACTGGAGTGTAACCAGAGAAGGGAGCCATGCCCCTGGTCCATGTAGCTGAACAATGACGGAGCTACTCCTACATTCTATGAGACTGGAGTGTAACCAGAGAAGGGAGCCATGCCCCTGGTCCATGTAGCTGAACAATGAAGGAACTACTCCTATATTATATAAGTCTGGAGTGTAACCAGAGAAGGGAGCCATGCCCCTGGTCCATGTAGCTGAACAATGAAGGAGCTACTCCTACATTCTATAAGACTGGAGTGTAACCAGAGAAGGGAGGCATTCTCCTGGTGAAGGGAACACAAACTTGACTTTAGTTAAAAGCTTATGTTTGCAGTGTTAGGGTTCGATTAGATGGTTTTCTGACTGAGGGTGCTAAGAGCATTTCTTTTGACAGCCATTCTGATGGACGGATCCTTTTACTTCCAACATTAAAAAAACAGGGGGTAGAATCCCCCCACTTGAAACTCATATCTGGAGTATTGGTTGCAGGTGCACCTCAATATTGCATTGGATTCTTAAGCTGCTCACTCACAGGTACCTGTGTGCAGTATGTAAGACTCAAGGGTGGGTAAGATTGGCAGGCATGGTGTTGCTGCACTTCCCCTTTGGTGGGGGTCCACTGGTATCCTCCCCTGCGCAGGCACACTGAGCTATAGCTGCTTTTAGAGCCAGCTCACAGAACAGTTTGTTTCACCGTCTACATTCTCAGTAGATGGAGCTTCACATGTTTTGCAAACATATGGTTACATGATACTATGTAAGATAATAAAAAGCCTTTTCCACTGTAACCTTTATCAACATTGACAAACAACCAGGTGTGAAGTCTTCTGCCAAATTTCCATCACGTTTCCACAGTGAGAAAGAATAGGGAGAAATGTTTTTCACAGAACCACAGAAAACACGCTTTCAGCATGTATATCTTGGAAATTCTCACTTCGATTTCTGAGATATTTTGCACATACAGAGCCCTTACCTGGAGCCAGCGCGTGCCGCAAACATTTCTCAAATTGTGTCAATCAAACTCAAGCTATTCACTTTTTACAAAGAAATGGTGAGGACAACTGGGATTTTCAGAATTCCGGACCACATGTTTTGCAGGAAAGTCCCGGGTCTCCGGAAATCCGCTCCGGTGTATGCTTTGCTCTGTGAGCGCAGATGGGGTGCATTGAAGATTTACTTGCAGATGCCCCGATAGTGCCATGGGTGGCAGCCTGGACCAATGCCCAGGCATCCCTAATCAAAGATATCCTGGAGAATGTCCTGGTGAGCATGGGTGGGATGAACCTGGAACCCGACAAATAACATCACCGCGAAGGCCATGGCTAAAAATGCATCATTGGAAAAATATGTGATGGCAAGTGAACAAATACAATTAGTACGCGGCGAGGGAAAATCAGATTGTTACAAACGATCTGATTGGCCCTCGCTGGATCCCTACCTGCGTGACAAAGACGTACCTGCTACGGGTGCTCCGAGTGCTGCATCCCTCCAAGTTCCTTTCCATTGTTCATCTGGCCAGCATGGACATAGAGAAGGGACTCTGTGTAGTCCATTGGCCCAATCTATGGCGGCCATTTTCTTTGTTGACTTTTTTTATATCTTTTTAATGGCTGCCATGGAAAGGGGGAAGGGACTGGGCTCTATCAGAGACTTGGCGGTATCCCGGCGGTAATCCTGTCAACGTAGATAGCGTCACTGCTTCTCAGTCTGGTGCTATTAGCGACGGATCACGAGTAGTGGTGCAGCTGTAAGTTCCCATTCCCCATTGGGTGCATTGGACCCAATGGGTTTGAGGGCGCTATTAGCACCGGCGCAATTAGCACTGCAGTAATAGGGCCAAAAAACAGGCGTAAAGTGGAGTATTTTACCTCCAGCCTTTTGCTGGAGGTAAAACTCCAAACTTTCCACCCAACTCATGATTTGGCCAGCCCCCAAATGCGGCGGTAATAGCGTTACCACTGCATTTAAGGGTTGAGGTCAAACTATTGAAAAGGCCCTATGTAGTCCCTTCTCACTGAAACTTGGCGGCCATTTAAAAAAAAAAAAGAACTCTCAAACTGAGAAACGGTTTCACGCTGTTTTGCAACTCGAGAACAAATACACTATTAGTACTGTGGTACAACGTGCCGGGGTACTAATAGCAACAGAACCCGAGGAGGGAGGGGTGGCATTGGTGGTCTGGAAATGCCCCCCTCCTCGGGTTGTAGTGCTTTATTGTTGAAGGCTGCTAACTCATTCCACGCGAGAATCTCTAATCCTGATTGCCATGAGCCATATGTTAAATGGTGTCTGGTATGCATCAGTGACGACTTTTAATTTCACTTTGACTTCAACCTATCAGACATTAGCATGATTGGGGGGAAATCACATAGTCGTGTTGTCCCTTCTGCACAGATGGATCACATTGCTGATATGCAAATAAGAAGAAATAAGCAGGAGCAATGACCCACTTCAGAAGACAACTGGGCTTTCAAGCAAGCGAGAGCACCCCTCAACATGTCTGCTTCTTGGGCCCTAAATCACAATGCTCCTTTCAATTACGAATGCTAATGTTTCACGTTTAACTTGTGGCCTACTTTGATCTTGTGATTCTTTGATCTTGTGATACTTTGATCTTGTGATGCTTTGATCTTGTGATACTTTGATCTTGTGATGCTTTGATCTTGTGATGCTTTGATCTTGTGATACTCTGATCTTGTGATGCTTTGATCTTGTGATGCTTTGATCTTATGATCCTTTGATCTTATGATACTTTGATCTTCTGAGCGGCAAATCATGTTTGCATGAAACCTTTGATTTAATTTTGTATAAATATAGTACCATTGGCAATAATACAATGTGGAACAGACCATTAAAGTACCCCCCCCCCCCCAACCCCTGTAAACCGGCACCTTTGTTACTCCCTGAGACCCTCTCTTCTCCTAATCGGTGTTGCTCCCCCTTTCTCTGCCCTCTCCTTTACTGATCACTTGCTTCCTTATCTTATGGTTGATCCTGTCCTCATGCCTTCCTCCCCAGATCAGCTCTGCTTTATGCATCATCCTCTACTCTTGTGCCCGTCCTTTTATGGCATCCACCCCGTCTGCCATGCCGCTATGGTCGGCCTGCGCTCCCATCCATCTTTCCGCTACGGCTCATGCTATATTTGGGAATACCCTAATGTATCTGTTGTCCCCCATTTAGCCCGCAGCGTGCTCTTAGGATCCAGCTGAACTGGTCTTTCCAGTACCCCTTCTACCTCCCTTTGGATTTCCCCCCAAAATCTCCTTACCACTGGGCCTTCCAAGACCATGTGGAAGAATGTCCCCCTGTTTGTACAGCACTGAGGGCTGGGGTCGTCGCCCCCTTTCCGCTCCCCATCTTTCTCAGTCTCTCCTTCCTTTGAATAATGACCACATGTATCAATCTCAACCTGCCTGCTATCGCCACCTCCCTGGGGTGCTGCAGTGCCCCCCGCATCCCTCTCCCATCTCACTTTCAACGCCATTGCTCTCTGTGTGTCATGTAGAGTGCAGCGCCAATTCTCTTCGTGTGTCTTGTAGAGTGCAGCGCCAGTGCTCTTTGTGTGTCTTGTAGAGTGCAGCGCCAATTCTCTTTGTGTGTCTTGTAGAGTGCAGCGCCAGTGCTCTTTGTGTGTCTTGTAGAGTGCAGCGCCAGTGCTCTTTGTGTGTCTTGTAGAGTGCTGTGCCATTGCTCTTTGTGTGTCATGTAGAGTGCAGCGCCAATTCTCTTTGTGTGTCTTGTAGAGTGCAGCGCCAATGCTCTTTGTGTGTCTTGTAGAGTGCAGCACCAATTCCCTTTGTGTGTCTTGTAGAGTGCAGCGCCAGTGCTCTTTGTGTGTCTTGTAGAGTGCAGCGCCAGTGCTCTTTGTGTGTCTTGTAGAGTGCTGTGCCATTGCTCTTTGTGTGTCTTGTAGAGTGCAGCGCCAATTCTCTTTGTGTGTCTTGTAGAGTGCAGCGCCAGTGCTCTTTGTGTGTCTTGTAGAGAGCAGCGCCAATGCTCTTTGTGTGTCTTGTAGAGTGCAGCGCCAATGCTCTTTGTGTGTCTTGTAGAGAGCAGCGCCAATTCTCTTTGTGTGTCTTGTAGAGTGCAGCGCCAGTGCTCTTTGTGTGTCTTGTAGAGTGCAGCGCCAGTGCTCTTTGTGTGTCTTGTAGAGTGCTGTGCCATTGCTCTTTGTGTGTCTTGTAGAGTGCAGCGCCAATTCTCTTTGTGTGTCATGTAGAGTGCAGCGCCAGTGCTCTTTGTGTGTCTTGTAGAGTGCTGTGCCATTGCTCTTTGTGTGTCTTGTAGAATGCAGCTCCATTGCTCTCTGTGTGTCTTGTAGAGAGCAGCACCAATGCTCTTTGTGTGTCTTGTAGAGTGCAGCGCCAATGCTCTTTGTGTGCCTTGTAGAATGCAGCTCCATTGCTCTCTGTGTGTCTTGTAGAGAGCAGCACCAATGCTCTTTGTGTGTCTTGTAGAGTGCAGCGCCAATGCTCTTTGTGTGTCTTGTAGAGTGCAGCGCCAATGCTCTTTGTGTGCCTTGTAGAATGCAGCTCCATTGCTCTCTGTGTGTCTTGTAGAGAGCAGCACCAATGCTCTTTGTGTATCTTGTAGAGTGCTGTGCCATTGCTCTTTGTGTGCCTTGTAGAGAGCAGCACCAATGCTCTTTGTGTGTCTTGTAGAGTGCAGCTCCATTGCTCTTTGTGTGTCTTGTAGAAAGCAGCATCAATGTTCTTTGTGTGTCTTGTAGAGTGCAGCACCAATGCTCTTTGTGTGTCTTGTAGAGTGCAGCGCCAGTGCTCTTTGTGTGTCTTGTAGAGTGCAGCGCCAATGCTCGTTGTGTGTCTTGTAGAGTGCTGTGCCATTGCTCTTTGTGTGTCTTGTAGAGAGCAGCGCCAATGCTCTTTGTGTGTCTTGTAGAGTGCAGCGCCAATGCTCTTTGTGTGTCTTGTAGAGTGCAGCCCCAATGCTCTTTGTGCGCCTTGTAGAATGTAGCTCCATTGCTCTCTGTGTGTCTTGTAGAGAGCAGCACCAATGCTCTTTGTGTGTCTTGTAGAGTGCAGCGCCAATGCTCTTTGTGTGTCTTGTAGAGTGCAGCGCCAATGCTCTTTGTGTGCCTTGTAGAGAGCAGCACCAATGCTCTTTGTGTGTCTTGTAGAGTGCAGCTCCATTGCTCTCTGTGTGTCTTGTAGAGAGCAGCACCAATGCTCTTTGTGTATCTTGTAGAGTGCTGTGCCATTGCTCTTTGTGTGCCCTGTAGAGAGCAGCACCAATGCTCTTTGTGTGTCTTGTAGAGTGCAGCTCCATTGCTCTTTGTGTGTCTTGTAGAAAGCAGCATCAATGTTCTTTGTGTGTCTTGTAGAGTGCAGCACCAATGCTCTTTGTGTGTCTTGTAGAGTGCAGCGCCAGTGCTCTTTGTGTGTCTTGTAGAGTGCAGCGCCAATGCTCTTTGTGCGCCTTGTAGAATGTAGCTCCATTGCTCTCTGTGTGTCTTGTAGAGAGCAGCACCAATGCTCTTTGTGTGTCTTGTAGAGTGCAGCGCCAATGCTCTTTGTGTGTCTTGTAGAGTGCAGCGCCAATGCTCTTTGTGCGCCTTGTAGAATGTAGCTCCATTGCTCTCTGTGTGTCTTGTAGAGAGCAGCACCAATGCTCTTTGTGTGTCTTGTAGAGTGCAGCACCAATGCTCTTTGTGTGTCTTGTAGAGTGCAGCGCCAGTGCTCTTTGTGTGTCTTGTAGAGTGCAGCGCCAATGCTCTTTGTGCGCCTTGTAGAATGTAGCTCCATTGCTCTCTGTGTGTCTTGTAGAGAGCAGCACCAATGCTCTTTGTGTGTCTTGTAGAGTGCAGCGCCAATGCTCTTTGTGTGTCTTGTAGAGTGCAGCGCCAATGCTCTTTGTGTGTCTTGTAGAGTGCAGCGCCAATTCTCTTTGTGTGTCTTGTAGAGTGCAGCGCCAGTGCTCTTTGTGTGTCTTGTAGAGAGCAGCGGCAGTGCTCTTTGTGTGTCTTGTAGAGTGCAGCACCAATGCTCTTTGTGTGTCTTGTAGAGTGCAGCGCCAGTGCTCTTTGTGTGTCTTGTAGAGTGCAGCGCCAATGCTCTTTGTGCGCCTTGTAGAATGTAGCTCCATTGCTCTCTGTGTGTCTTGTAGAGAGCAGCACCAATGCTCTTTGTGTGTCTTGTAGAGTGCAGCGCCAATGCTCTTTGTGTGTCTTGTAGAGTGCAGCGCCAATGCTCTTTGTGTGTCTTGTAGAGTGCAGCGCCAATTCTCTTTGTGTGTCTTGTAGAGTGCAGCGCCAGTGCTCTTTGTGTGTCTTGTAGAGAGCAGCGTCAATTGTTTAGTTTAGTTTAGTTTGTTTATTTGTATTGCGCTCCCAGCCCAGAGGCATCTGGGCACATTTCCTACAGAGAGAGTTACAGAAGGTACAGTGACGGTGTAAGGAAGATATTAAAGATTAATTAGTAGGAGACATTGATATATACAGTGGTTACATAATCACAGGAGATACTGATAAATACATAATTACAGGAGATACTAATATATACAGGTTACATAATTACAGGAGATACTGATATATACAGGTTACATAATTACAGGAGATACTAATATATACAGGTTACATAATTACAGGAGATACTGATATATACAGCAGTAATAGAATTACTGTGTGTGTGAGAACACAGGTTGCAGCAGTCTTATAGTTACAATGTTACCGTAGGTATACAGTGTGCAAAGCTATGGAGCGCAACATTTAAGGAAGAGAACAAGCTATAGAACGAATGGATGAAGTGGAGTATTCCAGTAGTTTGCAGGTTTCAGGCTGGATACAGGATAAGCAAAGGTTCCTGCGTTGAAAGTCACATTTTGCCGTTTCTTTTGAATGGGAGGAAGGCTGGTTCAGATCTTAGTGAGGGGGGTAGTGAGAGATCCATAACTTGGCTGCATGTACTGGGAAACTGTTCCCTCCTGCCTTTTGCAGTTGGAAGTTTGGGACTTTGATGGAATGTGCCTGGGGTGATCTCATAGGGCGGTCCAAAGTATTTTGTGCAATGTTTTTTTGTCAAATATGGAGGAGCTAAATTGGCCAGCCATTTATGTGTCATAGAGAGAGTTTTGTGGGCGATCCTTTGCTTGATCGAAAGCCAGTTGAGGTTCCATCTCACCTCCAAAATGTGGGATCTAGGAATGTTTAGGGCTGCCCTTATGTTGTTATTTTGCAGGACTTCAGGTTTTGCTGACTAGTTCCAAGATGGAGTGTGTTGCAGTAGTCTAACTTGGAGAGTACTAACGCTCTGGCAATGGTAGTGCAATTAGATGTAGTGTGAAAGGGTCTGCTGGCTGTAATTAACTTGCACGTACGTGTATGCTGCAGACGAGGCTACAGCAATGACCTGTCTCGTTAGGTTTAGCGAGGAGTCAATATATATTCCAAGAGTTTTCACCTCTTTGGAGACCTTGATGGGATTGCCATCAATGGTGAAGGTGTCAAACTGCTTGCTGGGTTTGTTAAGTTTGAGTTTAGAACCTAGGAGGAGGAGCTTGTCTTCTCGTCATTGAGACAGAGTCCGTCTTTTGCCATCGAGGCTTGGATGATACTGTAGATCTCATTGAGCCGTTTGGTGTCGGTGTCATAGTCGCCAGTGACGGGTATGAGTATCTGGGTGTCATCTGGATAGTTAGCATAGGTGATACCCAGATAGTCAAGGTCGTCGAACAGAGGCTTGGTGAATACGCTATAAAGGGTGGTAGACCCGCAGTAGCCTTGTGGGACGCGGCATGTGACTGGTTCAGGGTTAGCTGATGCTGTTTGAGAAAAGACTTTCATCATTCTATTGTTTAAAAAGGATTGGATCCACGTTGTGGCATTGTGAGAAAAGTGTGCTGAAGTCCTGAGGTGAGCACAGAGGATTTTGTGGTCTATAAAGTCGAACGCTGCCGACAGGTCGAGAAGTAGGAGGAGGGCTAGTTTACCTTTGTCTTTGATCTCCTCTATGTCTTTAAGTCGATAAGGGCTGTTTCCGTGCCATGCCTCGGCCTGAAACCGGATTGCCTGAGGCCAAGTACTTTGTGTGTCTGGTAGAGTGCAGTGCCAATGCTCTTTGTTTGACTTGTAGAGTGCAGCGCCAATGCTCTTTGTGTGTTTTGTAGAGTGCCACGCCAATGCTCTTTGTGTGTCTTGCAGAGTGCCACGCCAATGCTCTTTGTGTGTCATGTAGAGTGCAGTGCCAATGCTCTTTGTGTGTCGTGTAGAGTGCAGCGCCAATGCTCTTTGTTTTTTCTTGTAGAGTGCAGCGCCAATGCTCTTTGTGTGTCTTGTAGAGTGTATCGGCAATGCTCTCTGTGTGTCTTGTAGAGTGCCACGCCAGTGCTCTTTGTGTGTCTCGTAAAGTGCAGCACCAATGCTCTTTGTGTGTCATGTAGAGTGCAGCGCCAATGCTCTTTGTGTGTCTTGTAGAGTGCCCTGCCATTGCTCTTCGTGTGTATTGCAGAGTGCCACGCCAGTGCTCTTTGTGTGTCTGGTAGAGTGCAGCGCCAATGCTCTTTGTGTGTCTTGTAGATTGCCACGCCAATGCTCTTTGTGTGTCTTGTAGAGTGCCACGCCAATGCTCTCTGTTTGTCTTGTAGAGTGCCACGCCAATGCTCTTTGTGTGTCTTGTAGAGTGCCACGCCAATGCTCTCTATGTGTCTTGTAGAGTCCCATGCCAATGCTCTTCGTGTGTCTTGTAGAGTGCCACGCCAATGCTCTTTGTGTGTCGTGTAGAGTGCAGTGCCAATGCTCTTTGTTTGTCGTGTAGAGTGTATCACCAATGCTCTTTGTGTGTCTTGTAGAGTGCCACGCCAATGCTCTTTGTGTGTCTTGTAGAGTGTAGCGCCAGTGCTCTTTGTGTGTCTCGTAGAGTGCAGCGCCAATGCTCTTTGTGTGTCATGTAGAGTGCAGCGCCAATGCTCTTTGTGTGTCTTGTAGAGTGCTGTGCCATTGCTCTTTGTGTGTCTTGTAGAGTGCCACGCCAATGCTGTTTGTGTGTCTGGTAGAGTGCAGCCCCAATGCTCTTTGTGTGTCTTGTAGAGTGCTGTGCCATTGCTCTTTGTGTGTCTTGTAGATTGCCACACCAATGCTCTTTTTGTGTCTTGTAGAGTGCCGTGCCAATGCTCTTTGTGTGTCTTGTAGAGTGCTGTGCCATTGCTCTTTGTGTGTCTTGTAGAGTGCAGCGCCAATGCTCTTTGTGTGTCTTGTAGAGTGCTGTGCCATTGCTCTTTGTGTGTCTTGTAGATTGCCACGCCAATGCTCTTTTTGTGTCTTGTAGAGTGCCGTGCCATTGCTCTTTGTGTGTCTTGTAGAGTGTGGCTCCATTGCTCTTTGTGTGTCTTGTAGAGTGCCACGCCAATGCTCTTTGTGTGTCTTGTAGAGTGCCACGCCAATGCTCTTTGTGTGTCTTGTAGAGTGCCACGCCAATGCTCTGTGTGTGTCCTGTAAAGTGCATCACCAATGCGCTTTGTGTGTCATGTAGAGTGCAGCACCAATGTTCTTTGTGTGTCTTGTAGAGTGCCACGCCAATGCTCTCTGTGTGTTTTATGAAGTGCCACGCCAATCCTCTTTGTGTGTCTTGTAGAGTGCCACGCCAATGCTCTTTGTGTGTCGTGTAGAGTGCAGTGCCAATGCTCTTTGTGTGTCGTGTAGAGTGCAGTGCCAATGCTCTTTGTGTGTCTTGTAGAGTGCAGCGCCAATGCTCTCTGTGTGTCTTGTAGAGTTCCACGCCAATGCTCTCTGTGTGTCTTGTAGAGTGCCACGCCAGTGCTCTTTATGTGTCTCATAAAGTGCAGCACCAATGCTGTTTGTGTGTCATGTACAGTGCAGCGCCAATGCTCTTTGTGTGTCTTGTAGAGTGCCGTGCCATTGCTCTTTGTGTGTATTGCAGAGTGCCACGCCAATGCTTTTTGTGTGTCTGGTAGAGTGCAGCGCCAATGCTCTTTGTGTGTCTTGTAGATTGCCACGCCAATGCTCTTTGTGTGTCTTGTAGAGTGCCGTGCCAATGCACTTTGTGTGTCTTGTAGAGTGTATCACCAATGCTCTTTGTGTGTCTTGTAGAGTGCCAAGCCAATGCTCTTTGTGTGTCTTGTAGAGTGCTACGCCAATGCTCTTTGTGTGTCTTGTAGAGTGCCACGCCAATGCTCTTCGTGTGTCTTGTAGAGTGCCACGCCAATGCTCTTTGTGTGTCTTGTAGAGTGCCACGCCAATGCTCTTTGTGTGTCGTGTAGAGTGCAGTGCCAATGCTCTTTGTGTGTCGTGTAGAGTGCAGTGCCAATGCTCTTTGTGTGTCTTGTAGAGTGCAGCGCCAATGGTCTTTGTGTGTCTTGTAGAGTGTATCGCCAATGCCCTTTGTGTGTCTTGTAGAGTTCCACGCCAATGCTCTCTGTGTGTCTTGTAGAGTGCCACGCCAATCCTCTTTGTGTGTCGTGTAGAGTGCAGTGCCAATGCTCTTTGTGTGTCGTGTAGAGTGCAGTGCCAATGCTCTTTATGTGTCTCATAAAGTGCAGCACCAATGCTCTTTGTGTGTCATGTAGAGTGCAGCGCCAATGCTCTTTGTGTGTCTTGTAGCGTGCCGTGCCATTGCTCTTTGTGTGTATTGCAGAGTGCCACGCCAATGCTTTTTGTGTGTCTGGTAGAGTGCAGCGCCAATGCTCTTTGTGTGTCTTGTAGATTGCCACGCCAATGCTCTTTGTGTGTCTTGTAGAGTGCCGTGCCATTGCTCTTTATGTGTCTTGTAGAGTGTGGCTCCATTGCTCTTTGTGTGTTTTGTAGAGTGCCGTGCCATTGCTCTTTGTGTGTCTTGTAGAGTGCCACGCCAATGCTCTTTGTGTGTCTGGTAGAGTGCAGCGACAATGCTCTTTGTGTGTCTTGTAGATTGCCACGCCAATGCTCTTTGTGTGTCTTGTAGAGTGCCGTGCCATTGCTCTTTGTGTGTCTTGTAGAGTGTGGCTCCATTGCTCTTTGTGTGTCTTGTAGAGTGCCGTGCCATTGCTCTTTGTGTGTCTTGTAGAGTGTGGCTCCATTGCTCTTTGTGTGTTTTGTAGAGTGCCGTGCCATTGCTCTTTGTGTGTCTTGTAGAGTGCCACGCCAATGCTCTTTGTGTGTCTGGTAGAGTGCAGCGCCAATGCTCTTTGTGTGTCTTGTAGATTGCCACGCCAATGCTCTTTGTGTGTCTTGTAGAGTGCCGTGCCATTGCTCTTTGTGTGTCTTGTAGAGTGTGGCTCCATTGCTCTTTGTGTGTCTTGTAGAGTGCCGTGCCATTGCTCTTTGTGTGTCTTGTAGCGTGTGGCTCCATTGCTCTTTGTGTGTCTTGTAGAGTGCCACGCCAAAGTTAGCCTGTTCCACTTCTGGTTAAGGAGGTATCAAAGGAGACAGAGCTGGTCGCCAGATACTTGTCTGGGGACAAAGCCTTTGGGGAGGAGATAGCTGGGGTAGCTCTGTTGCCGCCCCCTACGTCTCTGCACAGAGGTTGTGTCCATCGGTGGCTCTGGCCCTCTGGCGTGGTTAAGCCAGTTGTGGCATTGTCTATGGAATAGTCTCTCGCCCAGCGCTCAGGGGTGTGGATGGCCACTCTGCTGGTACAGGTATGTGGACTTCCCGTCACCTTATTATCAGAGTCTTTGCCCCTTTCCCCCAGGCATACTGGTTAGCGCCAAGGAACATGTTGTTTTCCTTAATCAGTGTATGCCTCTCCTGTGAGTCTTGTGGGGCTATGGGCGGTTTCTTATCAGTGCCACCACCGGCGGCCAGGAGAGACGGTACTGCTGCCATTTACCACTTTACATTTAGTATTTTCCATTTTGACATTGCGTGGTCCGACATGGTGGTGCAGGGGTGATATACATGAGGCAAAGGCTTGCTTGGGGGCTAACGGTCACAAACACAAGGGCCCCCCGCAGGCCAGCCCAACCTCTCACCTGTTGCTTCACCCTGGCATGTTCATTCTGCAGACAGACTTGAGACTTGAAAGCGTGCCCCCCCTGCAGGCGCCGAACACCCTGCGGAAGGCAAACACCCGCACCCATTCCCCGCTGGCTTCACCCTGGCGGGCCGGGTCCGGAGGATATGAAGAGGAGGGGGGCGTGGCTTCCAAGAGTCCCCTAACGGCGAACCCCCTGGGCCAGGAAGGGGTACCAAACACCCGTGCCCTTTCACCGATTTGAAGGCTGAGCTGAGAATCGTCTGCATAATTATAGCATGGTGCATTGAGCGATCTTAAAAGGCTGGCAAAGGTGATGAGAACAGGATAAATGGCAGGGGTGAAATGGACGAATCTGGAGGGACTCCAAAAAGGCAAACTTTTGGGTGAGAAAGTAGGGATCGATAAAGAAACTTTGCATGTGACTCTAAAGGAAGGACGAAATCCAGCCCAGAGTTATATCTCTGATTCCTAAATCAGAGACGCAATGTTTAAGAATGGTGTGGTCGACTAGATCTTATGCCGCTGAGAGGTCCAGTAAAATGAACGATGATGCGTTGTCATCGTCAGGAGAACATGAACCATTTTAGGCTCTTTAAGACGAGGTAACACTCTACAGGGTGGATGGAGATGGAGAAATTACTCAACATCAATAATTCATCCGACTCAGAAAGTTGGCAAAAGACTTCTCTGTTTTAATATCAATTATCTAAAACAGGCAGTACAACGGACATCATCCAACGTCCGGCAGTAAGGTCTCATTTGCATTTCATACAAAATTAGGATTGCATAGTAAATATTTGTCATCAGTGACGTCATGCTATGTGGCAAACTAAGAATCTTATGGAGGGTTGTGGTTGGGTAACAGGAAACATCTAGGTATATTTTCTATGAGGGTTGGTGTTGTGATTGATCGCTACTGTCAGGTGAACAACTCTGCCCACCCTTAGTGCCCGTCATTGTGAGCATTATAAAATGCACAGCATCTTATTGGGTCTCTAAACTATAGGGCTCTTTAGTACGTGGTTCTTTATAATTGGTTGGCACGCTTGGACCCTTCTGGAATATTCCACTCATTAGCAGCATGCATGATGGTACCACAGGTGCCAGTGGATTGGGCTTGACCATGCCTCCCCACCCAATTAGCCCATCATTCATCATCACTCAAGCTGTCTGCCATGAGAATAGTCTTTGCACTCGGCCTTGTGAAGTAGCACTGCTCCTGGGAATAAAAGGGAGTGTGGGTATGCCTTTATCTTCTGGTCTCTGTGTATCCTGCCCAAGAGTCTATTTGCATCTGACCATGTGACTGGAGACCACGTTTGAGCTTCCTCACTGCATTTAATAATATTAAACGAATAGAACTTGGCACCCAATGTCCTTCCGCCGCACCTTAACAGGAGCTTGGCTTCTCGTACATTGTATCATTCCATTATAATTGACCAGTTTCTTGGCTGCTTCACCCCTTGACACTTGGCCCTGCAGGCCTCTTGATGCTCCTTCCTTTCCTCCTTCCTTTCTCAGCTGAGTTATCTCGCTGCCCCACACTTTTCCAGCCCTTCTATTCTTGGGGTCCAGTTTGCTCAAATACGATGTAGAACTTCCAGATTCCTATGCATATATAAACCTTGGCGCATCACCGCAATCTATTCACTATGTATAGCCAACCTTGATTACTTGGTCTACTTGTGTTACTGCATCTGTACAAATATAAAATGATTGGGCAGATGGAGAGCAGGTGCAAGTGGATGTAGGTCACCAGACTTAAGCCCCGCCAACCTGGTGCCTTCCTGGCTGACGCTCTTTTTCCCAACTTAAGGAGCCCTCCAGCCTCTTTTTCTTTGCAGCTGGGGAGCAGGTGCAAATGGATCTAGGTCACCTGGCCTAAGCCCCGCCCACCTGGTGCCTTCCTGGCTGATGCTCTTTTTCCCCACTTAAGGAGCCCTTCGGCCTCTTTTCCTTTGCAGATGGGGAGCAGTGCATGTTGTTTCAGTTAGTCTCTCCGGTTGCTGTTTCGGCATCTCTGCCTTTTTATAGTTTCCGATTCTTGAGATAATATCTCTTAATTTTCCGTTGATAATAAGATTTCCAATTTTTGTAGGAAATTTGTCAGGCCAAAAATGTCTTTCTGTAGTGGATTTGCAAATTTCAACCAAAGCTCCTCTCCTGATAGGGTTGCGTATTGGTTAATTACCTTGCTCAGATGCACAGTTCTCAAATCTGTTCGACTAGAGCAATATAACGTGAGATGTTTTAATGTCTCAGAGTGGTCATTACAGAATCGACAACTCTCTATCGCATCAGGCTTCCGATATCTCAGGGCTAGACTTGATCTTGTGTCAAACAGATTTAACCTGAATTTTAGGAGCATCCTTCTGTGTCTGGCATTAGCTGCTTTTACCACATATTGCAGTTGTTTTTTTTGGTCCTTTGCTTCAGTTGCCGCATCTTTCATCAGTGTATGGCGATTTCTATCGTCCACTGTTGCACACCAATCTCGTTCCCATAGCTTTTTTTTCACATAGTTTGGGTTAGTTTTCAGCATTTCCGAGTTAGTACCTATTTCAGCAAGATGGCTTTGGCATGCGTCAATCCATTTTTTCAATACAGATTCCTGTTTTCCTTCCATTGCGTCTCGTAATATTACAAATTGTGGTGTACATTCGTCAGTAATTATTTTCCTGTAGGTCGACAGCATGTTCCACAAGACTCGTGCATTTATGGATATTAAATTTAGTTCATACCGTAGACATGTGCTTGGAATGCCTTTTTGTAGTTGAAGGGCACGTCTCCAGTATTGATTTTCTAGTTGTCCCCATAGATCCGAGGCAACTCCTAGAGCGTATTCTGCTCCATAAATCAATGTTGGGACTGCTTTTTGGTTGTGCGGCGAGTGTGTTGTCCATGTTGTTTCCCTGAGGAGCTGCAGTCTATTTTCTCTTTCTACTGGCGTGGAGGTGGAGCGACCAGTACAAAACATTCATTCACACGCGGAGCGTCGCGGAGTGCGGCGAGTGTGTTGTCCGTGTTGTTTCCCTGAGGAGCTGCAATCTATTTTCTCTTTCTACTGGCATGGAGGTGGAGCGACCAGTACAAAACATTCATTCACACGCGGAGCGTCGCGGAGTGCGGCGAGTGTGTTGTCCGTGTTGTTTCCCTGAGGAGCTGCAGTCTATTTTCTCTTTCTACTGGCGTGGAGGTGGAGCGACCAGTACAAAACATTCATTCACACGCGGAGCGTCGCGGAGTGCGGCGAGTGTGTTGTCCGTGTTGTTTCCCTGAGGAGCTGCAATCTATTTTCTCTTTCTACTGGCATGGAGGTGGAGCGACCAGTACAAAACATTCATTCACACGCGGAGCGTCGCGGAGTGCGGCGAGTGTGTTGTCCGTGTTGTTTCCCTGAGGAGCTGCAGTCTATTTTCTCTTTCTACTGGCGTGGAGGTGGAGCGACCAGTACAAAACATTCATTCACACGCGGAGTGTCGCGGAGTGCGGCGAGTGTGTTGTCCGTGTTGCACGTGGACACAGGGGCACTGAGCTCGGAGCCCTGATGGTAATTCAGTATAAGCCACATTCCGGGAACGGATGCACTCCTGCTTTACAATTCGTATCTATGCAGGGACCCAGCACCTCTGGTCTAGAACACACGGCATACAACGAAGCAGTGCTGATTCAGAACACGAGTCCAGTTCATCCACTAACACGGCAACAGCGACGAATGTTAGCCACCGGATTAAAGGAGTCACCGGAGCAAATGGGCCTGCCCCCACCGGTAAGTGCCTGTGTTGTACGAAAAAGGACTTGTGTCTCAACCATGTCCTCTAACTCTGATGTTTTTTTAGACTGCTTGGGTAACAGCTCCCCAGTATCCTTGACACCCATCCCGTTAACTCCAAATATAATCATCGATCTGGAGGGTAACATGGATAAGGACGCAGCCATGGAGAGAGGAACAAAAACGTCTGTGAGTTTGACCACTGGGGCAGACTTGAGTGGGGCTATGTGCACAGAAAATGCACAGAAAATGTGGAAGTGGAAGTGGAGGCGATTAAGTCGACCAGTCCAACGTGCGCTGGCATCACGCGGACTACAGACACAACTGGTCTACCCCTAAGCAACGTGGGAAACGCTGTCCAAAGCATCCCAACTCTCCAATCCTCGGCTTGTCAAGACGCTGTACTTACCAACAATTGTGACATCAGTCGCACAAATGTGCACAGCCCTGAGACTGAAAAGTCGATAATCCCCCTAGATCTACCAACAGGAGATTTGAATTGGAAAATGTAACATTGGAAAACAAAATGATTCAAGGAACTGAGCCTGACAACTCCCTTGACGAAGGCAACAGCTTCCATCTCCCAAGTGGGAAATTGTCAACAGATCAAGCAGGAAACCTACAGATTTGCCCTGATTGGGATAACGTGAACTGCCTGTATGAGGAAGCGGGCAGTCTCACGACTGGTGCTAACAGGCGTAACTCTATTGTGATCATTGACAAGGTTTTAAGCGACCTAAAAGAGCTCAATGCGAAATTTGGAAACTTGCATCATCCTGAACCAAACTTAGAACAACCTACAGAACAACCTTCAGAGTACCCAAATGCAGACAGCCCACATGATCAGTCATGTGGGGCCCAAGGTATCAAACCTATGAATCTAGCACAACTACAAACTCCTGATATCAGACAGGATGAGAAACTGTATTCGTGGTTGCGCCCCCTGGCAAAAAGGAAGAGATTGGAATCTTTAACGGAAGAGTATGTACCGCAGTCACAAAAGAGAATAACCAAGGAACCACAAACTGGATCTCCTTCCCTATTCTCCGCTGCTAATGACTTCTTTGAGCCACCAACAAAGTCCCACACATTCTGGGGAGCAAGATTTAAACGGCCATGCTACAAACGCCAAAAGCCCACCCAAACATTAGCACAAACTCTTGCAAAAAAAATAGCTGAAAATCTGAACACCATAATAATGGCGGCTAATACCATATCCTTGGCACCTTATATGAAACTTTATGAACATCTGAACGACAATGCCAAGGACCAGACAACCCTATTAGCCATGATGAACACCAAAATGATGGCAATAGAACAAGAATTAATGGCGACCAAACAAATTTTGACCAATGAATATGCGAAATCTGATATGAATGTAAAGGTAATACTGGAGCACACCAAAAACAGTGCAACAGACGAGCGCCTGTTTGCTGAAGTTGCCAGAGAAGCAATTGCCCTGCTAAAATCATTTAATGCGAAAATGCCAACACTGGATAAACATCTCGCGGTTGACGATCAGAGAAGAACTGCAGGTGAAAAGATGGACACAAATCCCAAAGAGAGAAAAACTACAACTGAAGGAAACTATGGAACTGAACTAAGCTCTATGGTTGGAAACATTAACGATACCTTACCTGCAAACTCTATCATCATTGCGCCACCTCAAAAATGCAAACAAAAGGTGAAATAGAGTAAGGAGGTGGAAGACAAACGATCATCAAAAGAGCAACATAGTGAAAGTAGTACACACAAGGTGATTATGGGAACCTTGCCGTCCGAACAAGTGGCAGATGATGTTACTCACCGGACGGGAAGTAAACCAATCGGTGGCCGGAAGACACAGGACTGCACTATTGATTGAAGAGCTAGGTCGGGGCCTCCAACCTAGCCTCCTCTCTGTGAGGGAACAAGACCTTTTTAACGATATGACCCTCTGCTGGGTAGGACCAGGCAGATGGACTGATCGCTCAAAAGGGCGGGGAGGACACGCCGCCAAGAACCCAGCTGTAAAGGAAAAAACAAGAGGTGAGCAATTGGAACTTTAAGAAGAATCCTTTCCCTTGATACTTCTTTCTAGTAGTACCTGAGCTATGCCCTCCCCTTGTTTAAGGCAACCGGAACCACCTATAAGTAAGAAAGGAGAATGTAACCTATACTAATGATAGTTGTCGCTAGGCTACGAGGTATAGAATCATAAATTAGAGAACCCTTACCACGGATGTTGTTGTTGAGTCTGAGTTATCCCAAAGGAGTCCAAAAACGGAAGTGCAAAATAATAAACGGGGAAGGTTAGTTAGGGAACTAAACCCGGGCGGAACGAGGGCCGCGCTAGAGTCGAGTGGGTGCACTCTCTGCAAGGCGTCCCTGTGCACTATTGGAGGATGTCCAATGGAAGTCTGATTGTGGAGATGATGGGAACAACAACCATAAGAATTGTAGGTGATGGTTTCGGTGACAGGCAAAGGCAGTCCGTGAGGGAGAAAAGAGGTCTGGTACACAGGTGAGTAGTTTTCCAAAATCGGCAGGCAGAGGCAGACCGTGAAGGAGGAAATAGGTCTGGTACACGGGTCAGTAGTTTTCCAAATTCGGCAGGCAGAGGCAGACCGTGAAGGAGGAAATAGGTCTGGTACACGGGTCAGTAGTTTTCCAAAATCGGCAGGCAGAGGCAGACCGTGAAGGAGGAAATAGGTCTGGTACACGGGTCAGTAGTTTTCCAAAATCGGCAGGCAGAGGCAGTCCGTGAAGGAGGAATTAGGTCTGGTACACGGGTAAATATAGTAAGATCGAAGACGGAACTTCTAAACACCGGGATGCAACTTTAATCAGAAGCAGCGACTTTCCCGGTTGTGCGGTTTAAATCGGGAAGGGGAAAGGCGGAACCGGACGAAACCGAGGTTCACGCATCATCGCCCATCGGCTGAGAGCGGGAGGCGGAATGCTGGGAATCGTAGTTCAACTCGCCGCAGGGCGCCGCGGAGTGAGCCGAGGCCACTATTTTCCAGGGCAGTTGCCAGTGGGCGTAGACTGGATTTGCAATGTGACGCATGCCCTTCCGAAGGGCTATAATCCTCCTCCGTGCCTGCCGAGGCGTAACAGATGAAGCAGCACAGTCCGCACCTTCCAAACATATGCCCATTACCATCTCAGATCTTGAACTGAGTCCGGGTGCACCAGTAATAGGAGCAAAGGGTGACACTCCCGGTCCAGCTGATACGGCAAATCAAACAGGCCATAATAAGACTCAAAGCCTACCCCCTCAAGGACCAGCCAACGAACATGACCAAGTGGGAAATAGTGCAAAGGATATCTGTCGCATAGAAGAAGTATTTTCAATCTTCAACCGAAACAAACAGAATGCTGCCACAAAGAGTGGCTCAAATCACATACTGACAGAAAAGAAATCTAAAAACATGAGAAAAAGGAAACCCCAGCAAAGATCACAGGTGCGAACGTTTTTAAGAAACATCAAAGGCTTCAGTATTACAACAACCTGTGATAAGATACATAAAGGACCAACAAATCCCAACACGGAAAAGAGTGATAAAACGAAAGCCGATGAACAAAAAAATAACGATATGCCAGGTGAGGACCATTCTAAGAAAAACAATAGCATCCCTGGAGAGCTGCTAAACGTCTCGACTTATGAGGATTACGAAGAAGATCAAAGCGAAACGATACCGGACACAGCCGCTGACACACATACGGCTTCTCAACCGCCCTTGGCAAATATAAATATAGATCTACGTTCACCTACAAACAGCAACAGGGAGTCGGCTGAGTCGCCACAAAACAAGTATCCAGCAATAAAATCGATTGCCCCGGAAACAAGGGCTTTCACATCTAACAACCAAAGGACGGTAACTGTCGATGTAAAGGAGCAGGAAGAAATCATCTCGAAACCCTTAACCATTAGCTGTGAGAAATTCCTCACCTTAGAAGCTAAAAGAATTCGAATCGCTAATGATAAAAGATCTATGACCAATGAATCGGATGGAATATCACCCAATTACTATGCAAAGAACAATAAACTAGAATTCCATACATTAGAGTCAAAAAGAACTCTGATTCATGCAGTGAAATTTCAAGAAAGCCCAAACGCACGAGCAATGAAGCATAACAGCGAATCACCTAAGCAGGAGATAAACACAAGAAGGACTTGCAAATGTCACTCCACAACAAGAAAGATAAAATTTGATTGCTATAAACGAGGGGCAGAGTCATCAGATGTATCGGCCAACAAACAAACAAAGCGTCGACCCAAAATAGGCAATGATCGGAGGAAATTGGGGAAATACCTTATACGGCTTGAACAAATTGAAAAAGAAAAAGATGCTCTGATACTGAATCGGAAAAATGTGATGCTGTTACTTCACCACATACCGCAATTGAGGACGGTGGCCTCTGAGGACATTCAAATTGTGGAATTTGAAGACGAAAGTGAGCATGACCGTGTTATTTTACACATAGCATCAAAAGTTATCTGTGACTCACTATTAAACAGTAGCATCACTTTGAACTCCCTGGGGTTTGATATCACCGAAATTAATAAGAGCAATGAGCCGGAGGAGCCCAAGAAATGTATATGTCCCTCAGATGGCCGCCTACTTGCAATCAAAAGCCCCCTCAAGTCAGGGGGAGTATGTAAGGCCACGTGCAAGATAAATGAGTCGCCCCTTCGTGTGAGTGAGGACAAGCAGATCTTTGAAGATGAGCAGATCAAAATAACGATCAGTAAGACCGACAAAGTCTTTCAGCTAAGCTGTCCCTAACCCAGAGAGGAACAAGACCGGACCTGGGTTGCCCAAACCATCAACTGTTGTAACAAGAGCTAATGCCAGAGACCATGTCAACAGGAGGAGATCTGTATTGCTCGTGGAATACTAGAGGCCACCGACATTTGTTCGGTGAAATTCCAATGAACTTAGAAGACGTGGATATTCTGTGCCTACAGGAGACCTGGCTCTTGCATCTGCCTGTAGCTGACGGCTTCGAGATTGCTTTTAATACTGCAATCAAAGGAGCCAAAGGACGTCCTATGTCGGGGCTGCTCACACTTGTTAAACTTGAAAGTGGGATACGTATTTTATCTGCAAAAAATGTATCAGCATATATACAAGTAGTTGAGATTAAATTGCCAACACAGCAACCTAGAAATACAGATCAATTAACATTGATAAATGTCTATTGGCAACACACTGCTATGCAGACAGAAACATTCCTGGACCTAATCATGGAAACAATCTCGAATATCAAAGACAATGGGACAGAATCCAAGATTCTGATCTGTGGCGATCTTAACATAAACTGCTTAAAAGATGACACTAAAAGTGACCGTGCAAATGGGAACGAGTTTAGAGATCCAACTATCTCCGCATGGTTACAAGAAAGGAAAGCATGGAATCTGAAGATTCTTAATGGTGAAGCGCCAGGTGATATTCCAGCACATTTTACATGGAAAAGGGACCAACAACAGTCTACCATCGACTACATGTTTGTGTCAGAGAGAATGAAACAGGATGTTGCTCGCTTGGACATTATTGAAATGGAGGCGAGCGATCACTGTATGCTAAAAACAACTCTGAAGATTCACCGCATAAAAGAGAAAATCTCCTATCAATGTACAAATCTGACTGTGGCGCCAGGGCGCAATCGACTAAAGCTTACCCAAAATAAGTTAGAAAAGCTGAAAAAATCACTGGGGAATAGGTCTGCCACAGGGAAAATTGAATATGCTTCTCTATTGGAAACATATCGAAAGAAGCAAACTGTGAAGCCAAGACCTGACTTTACAAAATTACATACTTTGGACCGTGAGATTGTCACCAAAATGAAAGAGCTGAGCAAAGCACTGAGAAAGCTGAAAAGAACCAACACTTGTGCTATTTGCGAAAGAAAGACGAAACAAATAAGACAAACCTACAAGAATTGGTTGATTAGTCATAAACATGTTATGCTACAAAGAGATGCAGAAGTAATGATGGAAACAATAACCAAAAGGAACACCAGTGCATTTTGGACCTATCTGAACAACATAGCGACACCACAAGAAGCTATAATAAAAAACATGGTGTCGGAGAAAGATCGGGTCAAACACTACTCCGATACATTTTACAACAATAACATAACATGCAGCAAACCATCTAACCTGAGCAATGACTGGTCTATCAAAATAGATAAAGAAGACATACACAAAAATATCATGAGACTCAGCACATCCAGAGCCCCTGGACCGGACGGGCTTACAAATCAGATGCTAAAACAACATCCTGACTTATGGACAGACTTGTGTCACACTTTATTTTCCTCCATTTTGCAGGAGAAAAAGATTCCGACCACTTGGCGAAGCGCTATTATTGTACCAATTTTCAAAAAAGGCGCACGCACTGATCCAAGAAACTACCGCCCAATAGCCCTCCTAGATGTGCTGGGGAAAATATTCGCAACTCAACTCCAGATTAAACTGCTTAAATGGATTCAAGAATCTCAAAGTTATGATGTTCGACAGGCGGGATTTGTCAGGGTGTCGGCTGTGGCCTAAATTTGACAATCATAAATTTCCTTAAAATGGAAGCCATCCGTCAAAACAAGAAGATCTATATTGCGTTTGTCGACCTGTCCAGTGCATTTGACACCATCGATCGTGAAATGCTCTGGGATAAACTGGAGAAACGGAATTGTCCAGGAAACTTATTAGATCCTATTAAAGAGCTACACACCGACACGGAAATTAAAATCAGATTAGATGCTTGGGGGACGCCCAGTGAATCCATAAAAACAAACCAAGGAGTAAAACAGGGTTGCCCGTTGGCAGCGACTCTATTTGGCTTCTACCTGTCCGATATCAGAGAATCCATCGAAGCAGTAAACTCCAATCCACCGAGAATTAATGGAACAAGCGTAAACTGGTTGCTATATGCAGATGATATCGTACTGCTCGATTTAACACCTATTGGACTGGCAAGAAAACTAAAGAGTCTGGAAGAATATGTGAAGAAAAATAAACTGAAAATCAATCCTGCAAAATTGGAAGTCATAATTCTACAAGATCTCACTCGAAATAACAAGCAAGTCAAAAGAAATAATTTGACCTGGAAACTGAACAAAGAAAAATTGAATTGCGTCAAAAAGGTAAAATACCTGGGAATGTGGATTAACAGCAACATAAATGATGCTCCGTGGGCCGAAAATGCAAAGCAAAAATGCAAACAACTAGCATGTCAAGGATTGATAATAAACAAAAGATATGGGAAGTTTTCCTTGCTACCTGTTTTAGCCCACTACAATCAAAAAGCAGTCCCAACATTGATTTATGGAGCAGAATGCGCTTTAGGAGTTGCCTCGAATCTATGGGGACAACTAGAAAATCAATACTGGAGACGTGCCCTTCAACTACAAAAAGGCATTCCAAGCGCATGTCTACGGTATGAACTAAATCTAATATCCATAAATGCACGAGTCTTGTGGAACATGCTGTCGACCTACAGGAAAATAATTACTGACGAATGTACACCACAATTTGTAATATTACGAGACGCAATGGAAGGAAAACAGGTATCTGTATTGAAAAAATGGATTGACGCATTCCAAAGCCATCTTGCTGAAATAGGCACTAACTCAGAAATGCTGAAAACTAACCCAAACTATGTGAAAAAAAAGCTATGGGAACGAGATTGGTGTGCAACAGTGGACGATAGAAATCGCCATACACTGATGAAAGATGCGGCAACTGAAGCAAAGGACCAAAAAAAAACAACTGCAATATGTGGTAAAAACAGCTAATGCCAGACACAGAAGGATGCTCCTAAAATTCAGGTTAAATCTGTTTGACATAAGATCAAGTCTAGCCCTGAGATATCGGAAGCCTGATGCGATAGAGAGTTGTCGATTCTATAATGACCACTCTGAGACATTAAAACATCTCACGTTATATTGCTCTGGTCTAACAGATTTGAGAACTGTGCATCTGAGCAAGGTAATTAACCAATACGCAACCCTATCAGGAGAGGAGCTTTGGTTGAAATTTGCAAATCCACTACAGAAAGACGTTTTTGGCCTGACAAATTTCCTACAAAAATTGGAAATCTTATTATCAACGGAAAATTAAGAGATATTATCTCAAGAATCGGAAACTATAAAAAGGCAGACATGCCGAAACAGCAACCGGAGAGACTAACTGAAACAACATACACTGATGACCGTATAGTAACTGTGATAAACGTGGACTGAATTTTACTCCATCGCGAATAGCCTCCCTCTTTTAGTCTGCTTCCGACATCTTTCTATGTGATGAATGGAACAAACTGTGCTAACTTGGGCCAATAGGGCTGTTTGCGAAATCTCTGCCTTTTGTAAATGTATATCGAAGGGAAAATATTTCAAAAAGTTTGTATAAACTAAATGAAATAATAAAAAATAAAAAAAAAAAGATGGGGAGCAGGTGCAGATGGATCTAGGTCATCTGGCCTAAGCCCCGCCCACCTGGTGCCTTCCTGGCTGACGCTCTTTTTCCCCACTTAAGGAGCCCTTCGGCCTCTTTTCCTTTGCAGATGGGGAGCAGGTGCAAGTGGATCTAGGTCATCTCGCCTAAGCCCCGCCCACCTGGTGCCTTCCAGGTTGCCGCTCTTTTTCCCCACTTAGCAAGCCCCGCCCACCTGGTGCCTTCCTGGTTGCTGCTCTTTTCCCCACTTAGCAAGCCCCGCCCACCTGGTGCCTTCCTGGTTGCCGCTCTTTTTCCCCCACTTAGCAAGCCCCGCCCACCTGGTGCCTTCCTGGTTGCCGCTCTTTTTACCAATTTAAGGAGCCCTTCAGCCTCTTTTCCTTTGCAGATGGGGAGCAGGTGCAAGTGGATCTAGGTCACCTGGCCTGAGCCCCACGCATCTGGTGCCTTGCAGGTTGCTGCTCTTTTGCCCCACTTAGCAAGCCCCGCCCACCTGGTGCCTTCCTGGTTGCTCTTTTTCCCAATTTAAGGAGCCCTCCAGCCTCTTTTCCTTTGCAGATGGGGAGCAGGTGCAAGTGGATCTAGGTCACCTGGCCTAAGCCCCACCCACCTGGCACCTTCCAGGTTGCCGCTCTTTTTCCCCACTTAGCAAGCCCCGCCCACCTGGTGCCTTCCTAGTTGCTGCTCTTTTTCCCTACTTAAGGAGCCCTCCAGCCTCTTTTCCTTTGCAGATGGGGAGCAGGTGCAAGTGGATCTTGGCCACCTGGCCTAAGCCCCACCCACCTGGTGCCTTCCTGGTCGCCGCTCTTTTTCCCTACTTAAGGAGCCCTCCAGCCTCTTTTCCTTTGCAGCTGGGGAGCAGGTGCAAGTGGATCTAGGTCACCTGGCCTAAGCCAAGCCCATCTTGTGACTTCCTGGTTGCCGATCTTTTTCCCTACTTAAGGAGCCCCCCAGCCTCTTTTCCTTTGCAGATGGGGAGCAGGTGCAAGTGGACCTAAGTCACCTGGCCTAAGCCCCCCCACCTGGCACCTCAAAGGTTGCTGCTCTTTTTACCCACTTAGCAAGCCCTGCCCACCTGGTGCCTTCCTGGTTGCCGGTCTTTTCCCTACTTAAGGAGCCCTCCAGCCATTTTCCTTTGCAGATGGGGAGCAGGTGCAAGTGGACCTAGGTCACCTGGCCTAAGCCCCGTTCAACTGGTGCCTTCCTGGTTGCCACTCCTTTTCCCTACTTAAGGAGCCCTCCGGCCTCTTTTCCTTTGCAGATTGGGAGCAGGTGCAAGTGGATCTAGGTCACCTGGACTAAGCCCTGCCCACCTGGCACCTCCCAGGTTGCCGCTCTTTTTCCCCACTTAGCAAGCCCCGCCCACCTGGTGCCTTCCTGGCTGACGCTCTTTTTCCCCACTTAAGGAGCGCTCCAGCCTCTTTTCCTTTGCAGATGGGGAGCAGGTGCAAGTGGATCTAGGTCACCTGGCCTAAGCCCCGCCCACCTGGTGCCTTCCTGGTTGACGCTTTTTTTCCCTACTTAAGGAGCCCTCCAGCCTCTTTTTCTTTGCAGATGGGGAGCAGGTGCAGGTGGATCTAGGTCACCTGACCTAAGCACCACCCACCTTCTTAGCTCTGCCTCTTCCTTCCTTCTCTTAACTCTTAGATCAAGGGCGTTTCTCGCATTGGGCGTCCGAAGCGAAGGGCAGATGAATAAAAGGGCAATTTCTGTTTGGACCTGTTTGAAACCAGGGCCCGACCCTCTGCTCAGACAGCAGGTAAGCATGCACCAACATGTGTTTACCCCCTGTGTCCCCACAGGCCATCCCCACCCCTCTGGTTCCCCCGTGATGTTCCCTTGTGCCAACCCCCCTTCTCGCACACAGGTGTTGCCTGTTTTGCTTGATTCTTCTATCCTGCTCCCCCTCCCCCCTCCAGCCTACTTCTGCAGGAGTCTGTCCTGATACATTCTGGTTTCACCATCGCCGCCTTGTGGCCAATGCAGGATTTGATTTTTATGGACCTCATTGTTTCACGGTGCATCACCCTTTCTCAACTCTCATGCTGGACTTCCTTTGCATCTTGTACTCATGGTGGCCCTGAAACATGCTGTTCCATCTTCATCTTGTATCCTAGCTTGCAACATTATGTGTTACTACTGACTTCTGCAATTGCATTTGCGCTTCCCTCTTGCTTCTCCACTCTTGTTTTGACTGCTTACTCTCTGTTCTCTCCTCCTCTCCCTTTTCCTCTCTCCTCCCCTTACTTTCTTCTATGCCTTTACTCTGAATTGTCTCTGGACCTAGTACGATAGCAACCTCGTCTGTCTCCTCCCTCCTCCCCTACGGTCCTCCCTCCCCTCCAGCACTATCTGAAAAGTCTTCAGGCCTAGTACGATAGCCACTTGTTTTGTTACTGCCCTCTCTTTCTGCACCCCTCTCCCTCACCTTTTGTTTGCCTCCTGTTCTACCAGAAATGTCATCAGGCCTAGTATGGTAGTCGCCTGTCTGTTTCCATTTCCTTCCCACTCTTCCCCTCCCTTCCTTATCTATGTCTTAGCTCTTGCACTATCTGAAATGTCGTCCGGCCGAGTACGATAGTTAATTTCACATCCTTACTGTTCATGGCCTGTAAGAAAGTCATTGGGCCTCATTATGAGTCCGGCGTTAACCGAGGCGGTAAAACCGCCTGGTTAACGCCGGACTCGTATTACCATTCCGCCTCCGTGATTCCCGGAATTACCGGGGCATCACAACCCCGGTTTTCCGGGAATCACGGAGGCGGAATGGTGTAAACATCGGGATCATGGAAACACCGGCAGCATCTTGTAATGCTGCCGGTGTTTCCTCGTCCGCCTGCAGGCGGGCGGTGTTAAACCCGCCAGGTCAGACCTGGCGGGAACATCACCTCCCGCCTGCACGGGTCGGACTCAGGCGGTCCGGAAACAACGGTGGCGGCGGGTTTACCGCCACCGTTATTTCCGGACCGCCACGGTCGTAATGAGGCCCATTGTATTTTCCCTTGTTCCCTCCCTTGCCTTGAAGCGCTTTGAAACTCATTGTGTATAGGCGCTATATGAATAAACTATCATATCATTGTCATTTTCTTCTGTGCTCTTCATACGTGTGATCTTTATTTCGCATGTGAACATTTACTTGATTCTCACTTCGTCATCTGATTCTATATGGTCATTCACCTTCTCTCTTGTCATCTCTTCTCAGGTGTGTCACTTTCTTCATGTGACGTCACCAACCTCTTCTTTCATCCGTCTTCTCGTGTTCTTCAGGGATCTTCGCCAAAAGGCTGTCACTTCTTCGTGGATGCATAAAGAATGATCTTCTCAATGGATACTTTGCTTTGAAGGCTGCTCGTGTTATAGGCATCGTTACGCGTGTCGCCTTTGTCGCTATTTCTGGTTCCCAACAGATAGGCAATTAAGGGGCGCGACTTCCGGTAGAGGCTTTTGGCTCCTCCTCTAAAAACATTTCATTTGAAATGAGGCCCTGACGCTGGGTATTCCAGCGAGAGCAAATGGGATTGGGACAGACTGGAAGTAAGTGAAAGAGAAACAGAAAAGACAGAAAGAGTAAAAGCAAAGCAAGATTGTGCGCGCAAGAGAGGAAAAGAGTGCGCCACAGGGACGGCTCGGCAAAGAAAATGAGAGACCAAAAGTAAGAGAAATGTAGACCTACAGTAGGAGAGACCGATGAAAAGAGAGAAACAACGAGACAGGTGGAGCGAGAAAGAGAGCGCTGGAGAGAAAACGGAGAGAAGTCAAACGTCCGACTGTCCGACCACGCTAAGCTCCCAACTGGTCACGTGGTGTCTGACTCCTTATCTGCGCGGCTGTTGGGTTGCTTTGCATTTTCTTTTTCTAGTGGAACATCGCCTTCTACTCTCCAGTAACCTGGGATGGCTGTGGGTTGCAGGCAAACGAGCTATTTGCAAGTCAAAGCCCGGGGCAGAAAGGTAACGGGGTTTCCCGGAGGCCCCACGCCCCAGATAGGACATATTGCAGCTTCCTGTCCTGCAGCCCACAGTGGCGGCTGCGCGAGGAGAGAAGGGGTCACACTGCGGCGGCGGCGCCATTTTGATGTTCCTCCTGTCTTGCTGGGAGCAGCCAGGTGTGGGATTCTGGAGCTGGGCCCCACCGTGCACGGGCCCTGCCCTGCCTGCCATCTCTGAGGGTGAAGGTAACATGTACTGGCAGGCCTGGGCCATTGTAGGAGACTATGCCCGGGGAGCAGAGGGCCAAGGACACACGAGATGCTCATTGGTCATCAGGCTTTGTATGGAAGATGTATCTTGGTTCTAGAGACCCTTCCCACGGCGCGTGAGTGAAGGAGGCAGGCGTGGAGGCATTGGGTGGACTCAGCACGTGCACAGGTGGCACTGGGTGGCCTCATGGCGGGTATGAATGATCCTGCAGTTGTGTTTGCTGATGCCTTTGGGGTTTTGCATGGTCTGTTGGTACTGAGCCCATTGAGAAGTGGAAATGGCACTGTTTTTTTTAATCTCTTTTGAGGGTGTAGTTTTTCATTGCTGGATGCATTAATACCCCCATGCGGAGACCCAGTGCCACCTGCTGGATGGCACCTGCTGGCACCTGCTGGATGGCATTGGCATGTTTTACGATTTGATATGAACAGGGGTCTTCTGTAAACTGTGGCGTGGATCTGGATTTTCTTAGTCTGATAAAGCTACGGCGGTGGGATTTGGTGCACTATAAAAAAATGTGCTTTTCGGACATACAACAACCACTCCTCACTATTGTACTTAAAAGGGTTTCCAGGAGTACACCCCACCTCCCCAATCCCCGCCCAAACCCCCGTGTCTCTAGCATGCGAGACTTTCGCAGCACATCACTTCTGTTTCAAGCCCACTCTCTCAGCGTTGGCTGGCAGAGGGGCCCCTCGGTGCTGATCTTTGGGGTGGACTGGTGTTCACATTGTTGGCTTGCAGCCTGAAAGATCCCTTCCTAGCTCCTGTGGGGTGGCATTAGCTCTGTGCAAGCAGCAAAGGCTGCCACAGCCGTATCACTAACAGTCGAAGCATAGTAGTATAAGAGAAGGCGTCCAGAGTGTCTCTGCATACATGGACAGACCTCTGGCACCACTCTCCCTGCACAGACCCCTGCCACCTCTCTCCCTACACAGACCTCGGGCACCTCTCTCTTCCTACACAGACCTCTGGCCCCTCTGTCCCTACACAGACCTCTGGCACCTCTCTCTTCCTACACATACCTCTGGCACCTCTCTCTTCCTACACAGACCTCTGGCCACTCTCTCCCTACACAGACCTCTGGCACCTCTGTCCCTACACAGACCTCTGGCACCTCTCTCCATACACAGACCTCTGGCACCTCTCTCTTCCTACACAGACCTCTGGCCACTCTCTCCCTACACAGACCTCTGGCCACTCTCTTCCTACACAGACATCTGGCCCCAAAGGTCCCTACACAGACCACTGGCACCTCTCTTTCTACACAGACCTATGGCACCTCTCTCCCTACACAGACCTCTGACACCTCTATCCCTACACGGACCTCTGGCCCCTCTCTGCCTACACAGACCTCCGGCCCCTCTCTCCCTACACAAGCCTCTGGCACCTCTCTCCCTACACAGACCTCTTGCCCCTCTCTTCCTACACGGGCCTCTGACACCTCGGTCCCTACGCAGACCTCTGGCCCCTCTCTGCCTACACAGACCTCTGGCCCCTCTCTTCCTACGCGGGCCTCTGGCACCTCTCTCCCTACATGGACCTCTGGCGCCTCTCTCCACCTCTGGCCCCTCTCTCCCTACACAGACCTCTGACCCCTCGCTCCCTACACAGACCTCTCGCCCCTCTCTCCCTACACAGGCCTCTGGCACCTCTCTCCATACACAGACCTCTGGCACCTCTCTCCCTACACAGACCTCTGACCCCTCTCTCCCTACACAGGTCTCTGGCACCTCTCTCCCTACACAGACCTCTGGCACGTCTCTCCCACCTCTCTCCCTACACAGACCTCTGGCCCCTCTCTCCCTACACAGACCGCTGGCCCCTCTCTCCCACCTCTCTCCCTACACAGACCTCTGGCCCCTCTCTGCCTACACAGACCTCTGGCCCCTCTCTTCCTACACGGGCCTCTGGCACCTCTCTCCCTACATGGACCTCTGGCGCCTCTCTCCACCTCTGGCCCGTCTCTCCCTACACAGACCTCTAACCCCTCGCTCCCTACACAGACCTCTCACCCCTCTCTCCCTACACAGGTCTCTGGCACCTCTCACCCTACACAGACCTCTGGCACCTCTCTCCCACCTCTCTCCCTACACAGACCTCTCACCCCTCTCTCCCTACACAGGTCTCTGGCACCTCTCTCCATACACAGACCTCTGGCACCTCTCTCCCTACACAGACCTCTGACCCCTCTCTCCCTACACAGGTCTCTGGCACCTCTCACCCTACACAGACCTCTGGCACCTCTCTCCCACCTCTCTCCCTACACAGACCTCTGGCCCCTCTCTCCCTACACAGACCGCTGGCACCTCTCTCCCACCTCTCTCCCTACACAGACCTCTGGCCCCTCTCTCCCTACACAGACCTCTGGCCCCTCTCTCCCTACACAGGCCTCTGGCAGCTCTCTCCCTAAACAGACCTCTGGCCCCTCTCTGCCTGCACAGGCCTCTGGCCCCTCTTTCCCTACACAGGCCTCTGGCACCGCTCTGCCTACACAGACCTCTGACACCTCTCTCCCTACACAGACCTCTGGCCCCTCTCTCCCTACCATACCTGTTTGTTGCACATCCATCTCTGCCTTTCGCACCGTCCAATGAACCCAGCCTGCTTAGGGCGCTCAGGGTGTATTTTCTCCTAATAGATCACTATGTGTTCCTATACTTTCATTAATTTCTTGAAAGTAAAGCACTACCCTATCTCACCAGGAACTAAAATACCGCCTGGCATAACATGGCACAAAAAATCACTTAATGTACTTTTTGAGATCTGTGTGCCAGACCTTTTCAATGATACCGTACAAGTTTCACCACTCAGTTCCCTTACCTTCTGTTACCAGCAACATCCAACATTACACTGTGTCGTAACTTACAATCTCCAGAACTGCCTTGAAAACACAACTCAAATATCGCACTTTAGTACAAATCTCCCTCCTTCCTTTTGCAGAACTGTGGTCCACCTAACCGGACTGTCCTGCACCCATGCCGTCGTAAAACCTTCCTTGGTGCATTGCTCCCTGTGTTTGCACCATCTATTCTTCTTCTCCTCCACCTGCTCATCTTACTATGTGTTGTCCCTTCTCCCCAATCCATGGTGGACATTTTTTTCATTTTTTTTTTGCTCGACTCAAGAAACTGTTGACATGCCGTTTCTCAACTTGAGTAAAAAGACTATGGGCCTCATTACGAGTTTAGCGGTAGCCATGAAGCTATTAGCTCCATTGATGCCGCCAAACCGGGCTCCTTTATCGGGTTCCCTGAATGGGGAATTACCGGGCCATTCCGAGTTCGGAGGGCCCGGTAGTTCCTCCCTCTGGGAACCTGGACCTTCCCCATTCCCATTTGAGCCCCCATAGGGCTCAATGGGAATGGGTGCAGGAGCTAATAACGGGCCGATTACGACCGGCCTGTTGTTAGCTCCCTCTTCCCCTTGCGGGACCCGGTAACAACGCCTGGTTTTACCGGGATCTGGCCATGCGGTAAAGAGTCAAACTGGCAGAGTTTGACTCTGTTGGGGCACTCAGAGTTGGGGCATGAGAGAAGACCCTCCTGGGCTTCTAAACGCACCATTTTGGTGCGTGGTTGGGGCCCCCTGCCGGCCTGAAGCCCCGTTTACTGGCTTCGCCCTCAGCCTGCCTCCCATCCCAACCCCTGGCCACCCGCTTCCTGGTTTCCCTCTGCCCGCCTCCCTACACGCCCACCCCTTCCGGATTGGTCCACATACCCCACATCAAGGACACCCTAGGGCAGCCCTCTGCCCGGCAGCCCTGCGGCGAAGGACTCTGAGGCAAAGGACGGCCCCAATATGTGTCTGCAGGTGTCCGCAGGGGACGCCAAGGAAGCCAGCAGCTAAAAGACACCAACAGAAACTGTGAGTGTGGCATGGGTGGGGAGTAGAGCAATCACTCTACTCCAGAAAACCCCTGCCACTCTATCTTACCTCCCAATAACATAGACTGCCACATATTAGCATGTCCACACTCAGATAGAATTGTGAATATTAGCATGTCCACACTCAGATAGAATTGTGAATATTAGCATGTCCACACTCAGAATTGTGAATATTAGCATGTCCACACTCAGATAGAATTGTGAATATTAGCCTGCGTCGCGTCTGGATAGAATTGTGAATGTTAGCATGTCCACACTCAGATAGAATTGTGAATATTAGCATGTCCACACTCAGAATTGTGAATATTAGCATGTCCACACTCAGATAGAATTGTGAATATTAGCCTGCGTCGCGTCTGGATAGAATTGTGAATATTAGCATGTCCACACTCAGATAGAATTGTGAATGTTAGCCTGCACCGCACCTAGATGGAACTGTGAATGATTGGATGTCCACACTTGGATAGAATTGTGTATATCAGCATGTGCACACTTAGATAGAATTGTGAACATTAGCCTGCGTCGCGTCTGGATAGAATTGAGAATGCTAGCATGTCCACACTTGTATAGAAATTTGAACATTAGCCTGCATCGCATATAGATAGGATTTTGACTGAAGAATAACATGCCTGCGCCTAGATGAAATTTGAATGTTAGCATGTGCCACACTTAGAGCTGTGAACACCAGCCTGCACCGCATCTAGATGGGGCTGTGAATGTTGACATGCCCACACCTAGATAGAATTCTGAACATTGGCCTGCGCCGCATCTATAGGATTGTGAAGGCCAACAAGTGCCACACTTAGACAATACTGTGAATGTTAGCATGCTAAAGGTCAGGTAACCCACTAACCAATATAAGCTCAAACTCTGCATACTTATCTCACTCAAAAACTCACACAACCATCTCTCGCACCACAAGCCGCACGCACTTCACAACACTGCAACAACACATAAGCCGGAGCAACAGCACACGCGGACTGACACCAATCCAATACCCGCACCAAAGCTCAACATCTGGTGTATACCGAGTTGAAGCACTCCTCTCACTATCCTACTCCCGCTTCACCTTACTAACCCATCCCCCCTTATCGTTTACAGATCCGCCAGAGTGCCTGGGGACCAATTCCGTTGGTGACGGTGCGCGGTACAAATACCTTTAACATTTAATATTAAACTTGGCTGGCACAAACACAGCTTGCCATCTAGCCCCAACTACATATTTTTCCAGTGGCAAGATGTCGAATCTTCGGTTCTCATTGAGCGAGGAGGCCCATTGGTTAGGGGATGTCCAAGCCCCCGAAGGGGGCGCTAGAGGGACAGCCATAGCGGGACGCCCCTCTGGCCACCCCCTCCTCTCTGCAGGCATCTCCCACCTTTCTTCCGGGAGGAAGGGGCGTCTCCAGGGGCTGGAATATCCAGCGCACACTGGGGATGGCATATAAGGCCGGGGGATTGGAGCTCAGCCTCTTTCCAGTCAGCTTGGACCAGGCGTATGCGGCCCTGGATGAGAGTGCTATGCTTCCGCCTGCATAGTGCATGAAGGAGAGCCAGCACAGAACAGACCTGGGCAAATGGATGTTTCAGGTAATACTGCCAGCCCAAAGCTTGGGTGTCCAACAGCCTCAGTTTGGCCTGGACCCCTGGAGGCATTGCTAAATTGATCTGTAAGGCCAAATGTTGTGCCTAGGTCCCTGTGCCGGAGATGCCCTGTGTGAAGGTAAGCACTTAGAAATGCAGTGCCACGCTGAGGCAATGGCCATCCTTATGTGGGGTTATTAGATACAGTGCTGCCTTCATTCCCTAGACTGATTTAGGATTTAGTTCAGCAGGTGAAGCAGAGGCAATAGGCGACATTGGAGTCTCTGACTTTTCGGTAGTCTTTCTGGGTGTGTAATTCATGCACAGAGCGTTCTAGAACACAGCTCCCCAAACTCCCAGCTGTCTACCTCTAGGCATTTGGGTTCACAGGCATAATGTCTCCCTCGGTTCTCAAAGCACGAGGCAATGGCTTGAATATATTCTAGGTTTGCCAAGCAGGAAGCTCGCTGCAGGCAGGGAGTTCAGCCTGGCACTTCCTGGTGGCATGTGTGTGGGTGATGTGTGTGTGTGCCAAGTCTCTGCGGGTGTTCCAGCTGTGCACGAAAAGCTGCAGCTTTGGTGAGAGGAAGGCTGCTCTGGCCTGACTCCAAGGCATAGTAGCGCAGGCACAACAGAAACAAAACCAGCAGCAGGTGGATGGTAAGACTCCTGATTTGGGATGTGCAGTTGAGGTGCCTCTGGGACCGTGGGATGGCCGAATCTTGCTGAGCAGAGAGGGGTCCTGTGGGGTGCCAGATAAGTGGGTAGTGCCGCAGGAAATCCCAGTGGACTCATGGCTCGTGCTGCGCAGACACTCACTCCTGCTCGCCCCCGCCAGGACCCAAGTCTTGTGACCTGCTCATGTGCCGACCGCAGGTTGTGGTGCAAAAGACAACAAGCAAACCTGTGACCAATCCTCATGCATGTATGATGTATTGTTTTACACACATGCAGCACTCCACACACTAGTGTTGAGGTTGTTTACGTGGAGTCTTCTTTTGCAACGCACAGTCATAAACTTGACCGTGATAGCCAATTTACAGAACTCATTTGATTGGTCACTGGGCAGTTTGCATTGAGAAATACAATAGTTTAATCAACTGTCCAACTGCAACAGTGCACTTGGTTGCAATGTTCTAGTTGTTCCCGGGCTCAGCGCCCCTCTTTATGTTAATTATCTGCCTGGCAGATAACGTGAACTATTTGAACATTGGGGAAGGGAAACCCCTTTTTCCGCCCAAGATGGCTGACGTCATGTGTTTCTCCTGTAGGCAGTTCCGTTGTAGAGAATAAAGAAAATGGTTGACCGATGAGCTGCATGCTGTCTCTGCACTGCTGACTACATGGCGGGACCGTTAAAGACCGTGGGCCTCATTACGAGGTTGGAGGTAGCCATGGAGCTATTAGCTCCATGGCTGCCTCCAAAACCCTTCCGACTCTGCCCTGGTGAATGGAGCAATTACCGGTCCATTCCGAGGTCGGAGGACCGGTAATGCCCCATTCACCAGGGCCATTCGCCATTCACAATTGAGCCCCCATAGGGCTCAATGGGAATGGGGAAGGCGCTAATAACTGTACCTCAAATTGCGGTACCGTTATTAGCTCTAGAGTCCCTTTGCGGGTCCCGCCTTAACTCCTGCAAAAACCAGGCGTTAAGGAAGGACCCGCAAAGGGAACTCGTAGTAGGGAGGTAAGGGATTACCGGCACCGGTGCCCTTACCGGTGCCGGTAATCCCTTACCTCCCACCTCGTAATGAGGCCCCATGAGCGGGTAACCGCAGACATCATATTGGCAACAAGGAGTTATTTGGGCCTGTGCTTGCCAACAGCCCTCGCGTTTGTGTCTCCTGCCGCTCA
This sequence comes from Ambystoma mexicanum, assembly GCF_040938575.1. Lineage (NCBI taxonomy): Eukaryota > Metazoa > Chordata > Amphibia > Caudata > Ambystomatidae > Ambystoma > Ambystoma mexicanum. The sequence continues at coordinate 1,477,786,352 of NC_090934.1, forward strand.
GCGTTGTGCATGCGTAATTCGCTGTATGCCGGTATCCTGAAGGCTCGCCTGCCTTGAGCGCAACCCGGCAGCTCCGTGAGCGCTCCACCACTTCTGCACATCATCCAGCAGCCTTGTGTGCTGAGGCCACATCGGCAGTGCTTTCACAGAGAGGAACTCTGGTGAGGCCTCCATACGCTGTGCCCCACTGTCCATAGAAACAAGTTGCTCTGCAGCACATTCCAAGCACATGCATATATTAGCCCTGCAGGCTCACGGCAGCCAGTGTTGAGCACCCTCAGGCTCACCGGCAGCCAGTGCTTGAGCTCCCTCAGGCTCACCACCACTGCTTGAGCTCCCTCAGGCTCACGGCAGCTAGTGTTGAGCTCCCTCAGGCTCACCGGCAGCCAGTGCTTGATCTCCCTCAGGCTCACCACCAGTGCTTGAGCTCCCTCAGGCTCACAGCAGCTAGTGTTGAGCTCCCTCAGGCTCACCGGCAGCCAGTGCTTGAGCTCCCTCAGGCTCACCACCAGTGCTTGAGCTCCCTCAGGCTCACGGCAGCTAGTGTTGAGCTCCCTCAGGCTCACGGCAGCTAGTGTTGAGCTCCCTCAGGCTCACCGGCAGCCAGTGCTTGATCTCCCTCAGGCTTACCACCAGTACTTGAGCTCCCTCAGGCTCACGGCAGCTAGTGTTGAGCTCCCTCAGGCTCACCGGCAGCCAGTGCTTGAGCTCCCACAGGCTCACCACCAGTGCTTGAGCTCCCTCAGGCTCACAGCAGCCAGTGTTGAGCTCCCTCAGGCTCACCGGCAGCCAGTGCTTGTCTCCCTCAGGCTCACCACCAGTGCTTGAGCTCCCTCAGGCTCACGGCAGCCAGTGTTGAGCTCCCTCAGGCTCACCGGCAGCCAGTGCTTGAGCTCCCTCAGGCTCACCACCAGTGCTTGAGCTCCCTCAGGCTCACGGCAGCCAGTGTTGAGCTCCCTCAGGCTCACCGGCAGCAAGTGCTTGAGCTCCCTCAGGCTCACCACCAGTGCTTGAGCTCCCTCAGGCTCACCGGCAGTCAGTGTTGAGCTCCCTCAGGCTCACCAGCAGCCAGTGCTTGAGCTCCCTCAAGCTCACCACCAGTGCTTGAGCTCCCTCAGGCTCACCACCAGTGCTTGTGCTCCCTCAGGCTCACAGCAGCTAGTGTTGAGCTCCCTCAGGCTCACGGCAGCTAGTGTTGAGCTCCCTCAGGCTCACCGGCAGCCAGTGCTTGATCTCCCTCAGGCTTACCACCAGTGCTTGAGCTCCCTCAGGCTCACGGCAGCTAGTGTTGATCTCCCTCAGGCTCACCGGCAGCCAGTGCTTGAGCTCCCTCAGGCTCACCACCAGTGCTTGAGCTCCCTCAGGCTCACGGCAGCCAGTGTTGAGCTCCCTCAGGCTCACCGGCAGCCAGTGCTTGATCTCCCCCAGGCTCATCACCAGTGCTTGAGCTCCCTCAGGCTCACGGCAGCTAGTGTTGAGCTCCCTCAGGCTCACCGGCAGCCAGTGCTTGAGCTCCCTCAGGCTCACCACCAGTGCTTGAGCTCCCTCAGGCTCACGGCAGCCAGTGTTGAGCTCCCTCAGGCTCACCGGCAGCCAGTGCTTGAGCTCCCTCAGGCTCATCACCAGTGCTTGAGCTCCCTCAGGCTCACCGGCAGTCAGTGTTGAGCTCCCTCAGGCTCACCAGCAGCCAGTGCTTGAGCTCCCTCAGGCTCACCACCAGTGCTTGAGCTCCCTCAGGCTCACGGCAGCCAGTGTTTGTGCTCCCTTAGGCTCACCAGCGGCCAGAGTGCTGAACTCCTTGACAAAGTGACCCACACCCTGGAAATAAATATAAAGGTGTTGGACAAAGGTGCCCACATAAAATAAAAAGGAGATTACAAGCCATTACAATTCTAGTTTGAGGAAACATACGCTGATTCATGGCTGATGGCCACTCCGTAGAAGGATCTACAAAGGAGACTACTGAAGTGTCTAGTGCCAGCAGAAACTAGGTGAGAAACCGCCCATAACATGTCTTCCAAAGAGCCTTCTGCGTCCTCGCCTGCCACCCCCTCTGCTTTCTCGCCAGTCATGCCCACACAACACGAACAGCAGCACGAGAGTGGCCAGCTGCAATGGGTTCCAACTTTTTACTGACGCAAGTAGCCTGGAGCCCAGGTGGGCTTGTTGTTTGGCTATTGGACTTTCATGTCGATGCAGATGCTCTCGGGGGTGAGGGGGGCATGGCGAGACACATGGTTTATGAACTGCCTCCCCAATCCACTGTCTCGTATACGGATGTGATTGACGCCTTGAATGCCTATTTCGCCCCACACTGTAGCATTGATTACGAGAGACATATTTTCCATACTACTACGCATGACAAGGGTGAAACCTTGGATTTGTTTGTCATGAGTGTGAGAGAGAGAGTGAAATACTGCGATTACGAAAACTATTCCACAGATGCGGCCCTCCGTTCCCAAGTGATTGCTGACTGCGAGTCTTCTGATTTTCGTCTGAAGCTACTCCAGAATAGGAGATCACTAGAGGAGATTCTCATGTTGGCCAGAGCTGGCATGGCCATTGCCAGGCAGGCTGAGTCCATGGGGAAGGTCACCCTCTCTCACGTGAATTCTGCCCCTGTCTGCCAGATACAAGCATCAGACAAACACGCAGGAAGGACACGGTAAAATGCTACAGGTGTGGCTACGACTTCCCTCACGAAGGGATGTGTCCGGGTATGGGAAACTGGTGTGATGTTTGTGGAGAAGGAAATCGTTTCAGGACCATGTGCAAGGTATTCAAACATGGTTCGTACAAATCAGAGAGAAGATGCGCAATAAGAACAGTCGAGGGCCACAAGTCTATGCCCCAGAGGCTATCGCCCCCTCGCAGCAGGAGGAGCTCCATGAAAGGCGTTGTGTGTCGCCTTGAAGCCTGAAGCGCACCACTGGGCGATGCTATGAACGGTGCGGATCTGCCATGCCAGTGGAACAGAAGCGAAGGCCCGCCAGGCGCAATGTGCGCTACAGCGAATCATGACCAAGACATCAATCCGGATCTGAATCACCCTCCAGCGGTGGCAGAAAGAGAGGATATGTCCATGCCATTGTTAATAGGACGGCGACGGAATTCAGCCCAACATTACCTTTACAAATAAACAGCAGCGCCCAGGAGTTTCTCATTGACACAGAGGCTACCGTGAATGTCATGAGTGAATCAACCTGTGCAACATTGAAACGTCCTGTCAAGCTGAAGCTCTCAGACGTTGACATTTGTGCATACGGCTCTGCCGTGCAAAGTCGTGTTTCAGTGCATCTGGTCCTCCCAGGACAAGGGTGAGAGAGTAAGGATGTACATCATAAAAAGTGACGTGCCAGGAGGCAGCATACTGAGATTCAAATCGGCGATCAAGGTGGGCCTGGTGCACATCATGTATCGGATTCTGTCGGCATGTACCTCCAGCCCAAAAGACATGGCAGTGCAAATGTTCCCATCACTCTTTCAAGGTCTGGGGAAGCTAAAAGGGAAGCAGATAAAATTACACATCGAGAAACATGTAAAGCCAACAGCTCAAAACTATAAGGGGATTCCCCTAAACATTCAGTTACAGGTTGAACAGGAACGACGGTCACTGCTTGCCCAGGACATCATAGAGCATGTGAAAGGCCCAACGCCGTGTGTCTCCCCCATTGTACCGGTGCCCAAGAGAGAACACAGCAACAAAATACGCATACGCGTGGACATGATAATGCCGAATCAAGCGATAGAAAGAGAAAGGCACCTCGCACTTCAGATGACTGATATGATGCACCTGCTTCGTGGTGCTAAAGTGTTCTCCAAATTAGACTTCAACAAAGGCTATCCTCAGCTGGAGTAACACCCAGACAGTAGATACATCTCCACATTTACAACGCACGTTGGGCTGTTCAGGTACAAACGACTAAGCTTCGGAGTGTCCTCTGTCGCCCATATTTTTCAAAATGAGATTCACCGGTTCATCAAGCACATTCCCTAATTCTTAAACTACAGCAATGACATTTTGATATTTGGGGCCACGTAAGAAGCTCACAATGACACCCTACGAAAGGTTCTCATGGTGCTACAATGTGCACATTTGACTCTCAACCACAACAAATGTGAATTTAGCAAGTCCACTCTGAAATTCTTTGGCCACATTTTCTTATGTGATGGTTTGTGACCAGACCCAGCAAAAGTGCAGGCACTGATCGACAGACCCACACCATCCTCTGTCTCAGGTGACCAGTCTTTTCTAGGGATGGCCAATTATTGCACGAGGTACATCAAGGACTTTTCTTCCGTCTGCACGCCTTTTCTCCTCCTCGCGGCGAAGGGACATGAGTTCCACTGGTCCCACAAATGTGAAGATGCATTCCAGGAAATACAATCTCGAATCTTATTGGCTGCATGCATGCCGTACTATGACCCAGAGTTGGAGACAGGTCACGGTGGACGCAAGCCCTGTAGGCCTCGGGGCATACTGCCGCAGTACAAAAGAGGATCCAGCTCACCCAAGAGCATTGTCTCCTATGCCATGCCAGCAGGCGCCTGTCAAGTACTTAGCGTACCTACTCACAGCCAGAGAAAGAAAGTTTGGCTGTGTTGTGGGCTTGTGAGCATTATCATCTCTTGCTATAGGAAAGAAATTCACCATCGTAACCAATCATCAGGCCCTCACCACCCTGTACGGCAAGCCCAACGCCAAAATGCCTCCCAGAATTGCTCAGTGTGGCCTCCGTCTACAAGAGTATTCATTCGACATAGTCCACAAACCTGGCAAGGCAAACCAGCCTGCTGATTTTCTCTCCTAAATTCCGCTTCCGGCTGCCATTGAGGTGCAAACCTTCAAGGCAGGCCAGTATGTCACCTACCTGGTGAAAAAGGCGCTCCCAACAGTGTGGATGATTCAAAAAAGTGTCAAGGAAACAGAGACTAACTGCTGTTGCTGATGAAGGAAAACATTTTCGCAGGATGAAGGCGCACCACAGAGCGCTGAGAGGCCGTGCTTAATAGCGACCAGAAGAAAAGGGTGCATGCTTTCACGCTCCTGAGAGATGTGCTGTCCACATCAGTGCAGGGGTTAATACTCAAATAGAACAGGATCGTCATTCCCCTCTCTGCACAGGACCGCATCATTGAACTTGCACATGCAGGTCACAGAGGAATTGTGGCAGCCAAGCGGCAATTGAGGACCAAGGTGTGGTTTCCCAACATGGATTCCAAGATAGAGGCGGCCCTGAAGACTGCCTGATTTGCAAAGCCATGGTGCCCCACACATTCCATCAATGTTTATTTATGACTCCTATGCCGTTGAATGTATGGGATGAGGTGGCAGATGATTTGTTTGGAGGAAATAAGTATTGGTGGCCATTGATGGGATTTTGCGATACCCTGAAGTTCATCTAGTATCGTCCACGAATGCACATGCCTTCATCCCCAAACTCGACAAGACCTTCGCCGATTATGGTGTCTCCTCAGTAGTAAAAATGGACAATGGTCCACCTTTTAGTGGCCAGGAATTCACCATGTTTGCAGAACAGTTAGGCTTCCAACACAGGAAAATCACACCGCTGGGGCCCCAGGCAAATGGGATGGTAGAACGATTTATGGCCAACATGAAATGTATGCTGCAAGTATGCACCATCATTAATGGGTCTTTCGTGCAAGCCATCTGTGCGCTGCTGAGGGATTACCAGAACACCCCACACAGCACCACAGGGGTTTGTCCCGCATAACTAATGTTCAACCACAAGATGCACACACGTCTGCCCCACGTGCCAGACATGGCACCGGAAGACGATAGGACAAGACGCGCTTGTGAGTTGGACAGCGCAGGCAAGCAGAAGATGAAACACTATGCCGACAAAAGAAGGAGAGCACGAGAGCATGACATCCACGTAGGAGACACAGTGCTGGTGCATCAGAGACAGACCCAGAAGGACATGCCGGCATTTCACGCTAAGCCATTGCGAGTGACGGACATCAAAGGGTCAATGGTCTCAGCGGAGAATCATGTTCTCTCCATCACCCGGAACTCATCATTTTTCCGAAACGTTGGTCAGCCTTTCACTGAGGTGATATCATCAGAAGACGAACCCAGTGACAACGATCCGTCGGAGGCCTGTTCCGAATACATGGACACTGATGTGGACACTGTTGACGACAGTGACTTTGAAGTAGTGGAACCACCCTGTAGACGAAGTCCATCAAAGAGGGTTGTGCCTTGACCCACAAGGTGGATTGAAGAAGCTGAATGAGAATAATAGTTTGTTATGGTTCATGTGGGGGGGGGGAGATGTAATGTTCCAGTTGTTCCCGAGCTCCGCGCCCCTCTTTATGTTCAATATCTGCCTGGCAGGAAACACGTCATGTGTGTTTCCTGTTGGCAGTTCAGTTGTAGAGAATAAATAAAATGGTTGATGACGGATGAGCTGCGTGCTGTGTCTCTGTATTGCTGACTACACGGCGGGACCGTAAGACCACGAGCCGGTGCCTGCAGACATCATATTGGTTCATGTCTGCCGGTCCTGGCAGGTGTACACTCCATGTCGGCAGCCAGGCTGCATGAGCATTAGTGCTGTTACCTTGAATGGCCAGAAAGCAGAATGGGAAAACCTCGTGAGCAACAAGGCACCGAATGGTCTCTGCATCGGCTTCCATAAATGATCCGACACTATCGTTCTATAACCTTTAGAAGTCAATATACATTGACAGGATATCATGAAAGTTATGTGTGTTACAAACTTGAAGGGTAATTCTATTCCTGCATGTACTGTCATTTACATGGTCTTTGCCAGTAATTTGCTATGCCTGCCGTTTTGGGCACTTTCTGTATGGATCCCTGGCACAGTGCATACATTCTGCACCTGTCTCCCCAAGTCACCCCATGCAGAAAATGGGCCTGCGTCTCTGCCCACAGAAAATGGGCAGAATGCATTGGCATTCCTGTAAATGCATCTGCCATGCCTGCACATGGCACTGGGCATCCACGTATGGTTTTATGAGTTGGTGTAAAACTTCATGGAATGCTGGGGCCAGCTGGTTTTTATTCAGAATTAACTCCCATTCGGGAAATCAATCACTATTGCTTGTGTACGTGTATATGTGAGCGGTCCTAAGAAGACCTCCACGTTCTACATGGCACAGGACTAACGACTAGCCATGTTCTTGTTAGGAAGAACACACCTCGTTCCTTTTGGAACAAATGGAGGAAACATCACCAATTCCATTAGAACATCACAGCAACCTGGTGACTCTTACCAATCCCTTCTCTATTTTTTATATAAATCCTCTCCCAGTAAATACCAGTTAGGAACTGGGACAAGAAAGAGGCACACCAGAACCATACATCCTCTCTTTATTGATTCTTACACACATGAACACCACTTTGGTACTGGGACGAGGAAAATGCAACAAAGACTGACAACAGACTACACAACTAACCCTGCACAGTCTAGTTGCCGAGGACCTAAGGCAGCCGGAAGAACAGGAGAGATGTGAGCGAGAGAACAGCCATGTGGAAGTGAAACCCTGAGAAGTCCAGAGAAACTGGAGAGGGATGCAGAGCACGCGCAGCGGGAAGGAAGGTGGAAAGCAGGCTAGCGCAAGAAAGCTCTGCAGAGGAAGGCTGGTGCTTCCCTCTGAATTAGAGGCATCTGGAGAAGCTGAGTGAAAGCCGGAGGTGCACTGCCAAATGAATCGCAGCAGGTAAGGGGCTAGCGGACTGACCGGCAGGCGAGAGAGAAGATGTCCACGAAGTCGCTGGAGGACCAGCAGGACAGAGAATGCTTCCCGGAGACATGACTAGTGCTGCAGCCCCACACCATACTTCAGACCCGCCAAGCGACACCAGTGAGTCTGCCCAGGAGCGCTGGGAGCCCCCGGGCGTACTAACATGGGTTTCAGTGGAAAATATGCATATACGACAAGGTGGTAAATGAAAGAGACTGTATGTACTTGAACTCCCTTACTTAAGCCAAGTAGGGGAACATTCAGAATAAATACAACAGCGAATTAATGAACTGTGATAAAACCAGGGGAAACGTTGATACCAGTGAAGTGAATTGGTTATGAACTGACATGAAGAGTAATGCTAACAAACAAAGCTAAAGAAAGAAGCATAAGTGAATTATTGTAATGTGCATTGCCATGCGTTAAGCAGATATTATTCCATATTATTGCAAGAAATGAATGACTGAGAAACGAAAACCTGTATGCAAGAGAAACCTGGAAAAAGGGTGCCAGATGCTGTGATCAAGAGACCTGATACAGTGAATACGTTTCCTAGCAGGAGAGTGTACTGGCAAGCCTATGATGGCTGGTGCAACAGAACTATACGAATAACTTAGTTTCCTAGCAGGAGAGCATACTGGAAAGCTTATGATGGCTGGTGCAACATAACTATAAGAATGACTGAGTTTCCTAGCAGGAGAGTGCACTGGGAAGGTTATGATGGCTGGTTCAACAGAACTATATGAATGACTGAGTTTCCTAGCAGGAGAGTGCACTGGGAAAGTTATGATGGATGGTGCCACATAACTATAAGAATGACTGAGTTTCCTAGCAGGAGAGCGCGCTGGGAAGGTTATGATGGATGGTTCAACAGAACTATAAGAACGACTGAGTTTCCTAGCAGGAGAGCGCACTGGGAAGGTTATGATGGATGGTGCCACATAACTATAAGAATGACTGAGTTTCCTAGCAGGAGAGTGCACTGGGAAGGTTATGATGGCTGGTTCAACAGAACTATATGAATGACTGAGTTTCCTAGCAGGAGAGTGTACTGGCAAGCCTATGATGGCTGGTGCAAAGAACTATACTATAAGAAGTTTCCTAGCAGGAGAGTGTACTGGCAAGCCTATGATGGCTGGTGCAAAAGAACTATACTATAAGAAGTTTCCTAGCAGGAGAGTGTACTGGCAAGCCTATGATGGCTGGTGCAACAGAACTATAAGAATGACTGAGTTTCCTAGCAGGAGAGTGCTCTGGGAAGGTTATGATGGCTGGTGCAACAGAACTATAAGAACGACTGGTTTCCTAGCAGGAGAGGCACTGGGAAGGTTATGATGGATGGTGCAACAGAACTATAAGAACGACTGAGTTTCCTAGCAGGAGAGCGCACTGGGAAGGTTATGATGGATGGTGCAACAGAACTATAAGAACGACTGAGTTTCCTAGCAGGAGAGCGCACTGGGAAGGTTATGATGGCTGGTGCAACAGAACTATAAGAACGACTGAGTTTCCTAGCAGGAGAGGCACTGGGAAGGTTATGATGGATGGTGCAACAGAACTATAAGAACGACTGAGTTTCCTAGCAGGAGAGCGCGCTGGGAAGGTTATGATGGATGGTTCAACAGAACTATAAGAACGACTGAGTTTCCTAGCAGGAGAGCGCACTGGGAAGGTTATGATGGATGGTGCAACAGAACTATAAGAACGACTGAGTTTCCTAGCAGGAGAGCACACTGGGAAGGTTATGATGGCTGGTGCAACAGAACTATAAGAACGACTGAGTTTCCTAGCAGGAGAGCGCACTGGGAAGGTTATGATGGATGGTGCAACAGAACTATAAGAACGACTGAGTTTTATAGCAGGAGAGTGTACTGGCAAGCCTATGATGGATGGTGCAACAGAACTATAAGAACGACTGAGTTTCCTAGCAGGAGAGCGCGCTGGGAAGGTTATGATGGATGGTTCAACAGAACTATAAGAACGACTGAGTTTCCTAGCAGGAGAGCGCACTGGGAAGGTTATGATGGATGGTGCAACAGAACTATAAGAACGACTGAGTTTCCTAGCAGGAGAGTGCACTGGGAAGGTTATGATGGCTGGTGCAACAGAACTATAAGAATGACTGAGTTTCCTAGCAGGAGAGTGCACTGGGAAGGTTATGATGGATGGTGCAACAGAACTATAAGAACGACTGAGTTTCCTAGCAGGAGAGCGCGCTGGGAAGGTTATGATGGATGGTTCAACAGAACTATAAGAACGACTGAGTTTCCTAGCAGGAGAGCGCACTGGGAAGGTTATGATGGCTGGTGCAACAGAACTATAAGAACGACTGGTTTCCTAGCAGGAGAGGCACTGGGAAGGTTATGATGGATGGTGCAACAGAACTATAAGAACGACTGAGTTTCCTAGCAGGAGAGCGCGCTGGGAAGGTTATGATGGATGGTTCAACAGAACTATATGAATGACTGAGTTTCCTAGCAGGAGAGTGTACTGGCAAGCCTTTGATGGCTGGTGCAACAGAACTATAAGAATGACTGAGTTTCCTAGCAGAAGAGTGCACTGGGTAGCCTATGTTGATTTCTGCAAGTGAAAGCTACCAAACAAGTGAATGGTGATAAAACAAGTGATAATACAGCTTCAAGGGCACTACAGAGGATAGCAAATCAATCCTCACTGTGAAGCTGGAACTGTAGCAAGATGAAGATAAAGCAGATACAAGTAAGGTCTGTCGGTTGCGTGACCTGTAATGGGTGGACCTTGTGGTCTGACAACTGTGCCTAGACCGAATACACCCACCTACGTAAAAGTCACTTTGAGTAACTGAACTGTCTGATATTGGTGATATTGGTAAAAGGCAACCAAGGCAGAAAAGCTGAGACGTAGCCCAAGGAATTTAGTTATTTTGGAACCATGAGAGACTTGAAAGCTTGGGGAAGGAAACCCCTCTTTTGTAACGTGAACTATTTGAACATTGGGGAAGGGAAACCCCTTTTTCCGTCCAAGAGCTGGAAGACGCTCTGAACTTTTATATTGAACACTTGTCATTTGATTCTGACATCCCGACACATTGTACACAGTTAGATGTGAGGGCAAGTATAGGTTTTGGACACAGACGGACATTTGCTTTGGACATCCTGACAGAACTATCATTAGTTTATTTAGGTAAGGAAATCCCACCTCACCATAGGGCCAGAGAGGGCTTTTTCCAATCCCCCTGTTTTGCTAATAAAGGTTTATATCCCACATTCTATTTAGTTGTCTGTGTCTCCTTCGTGATGCCTTCACACCTCTTACAATCAATCAAAAATCAATGCATACAAATGACTGAGTCCACAAAACAAGACCTGATAACTTACAGGGCACAAGAAGAAGACATACTCCTCTTTCATGAACAACAGATATACATGCCAACTCCTGAACTACAACAAGAGGTATTAAGACTTTGTCATGATCATAAAACAGCAGGGCACAAAGGTATTCATACCACTCAGGAACTGGTTACATGATACTTTTGGTGGCCCAAAATGTCCACAGACATCAAGGACGATGTGTCTTTGTGTTTCACTTGACTTCAGATGAAGGCTCCTCACAAATTGGGGAAATTAGTCCAGACTTCTTTACTTTCACAACCGTGGGAACATATTTCCACTGACTTTATTGTGGACCTGCCCCCTTCTTCACGGAATACTACTATCATGGTGACCATTGATTCCATGACGAAACAGGCTCATTTTATTCCCATTGTCAAATACCAACTGCGGCCCAAATAGAGTTATAAATGCCATATCATATCATATCATACTATCTTTCTATTACATGATCTTCCCAAAATGATACTATCAGACCGTGGACCTCAGTATAACTCCTCGTTTTGGAAATACCTTCGTAAGACATTGGAAATACAAAGATCTCTCCCTTCAGGGTTTCATCTGCAATCAAACAGACAGGCAGAGAGGGTAAACCAATCATTGGAACAATATATTTGTTGTTTCATGTCTGCTGCACAAGACAATTGGAGCTTTCTTTTACCCTAAGCTGAATTTGTGTATAATAATACTATTCCCTCAGCCATGGGCAAAATCCCTTTTTTTTGCTCCTATGGTTTCCATCCATCAATCGTACATACAGCTGTACCATTATCCACCAAGATACCCTGTGTGAATAATCGGATTGCAGATATAGAAGCAGGACATACTACTGCACTCCAAGCTTTGAATGAAGTCAAAGCCATATCAAAATTCTATGCAGACAGGAAGCCGTCACAGGAACCTACATTAAAGGCAGGTGAACTGGTATGTTTACCTTCTTGTTTCCTTCCCAAAAGATTCATCCATTCTAAACTGTCTCCTAAATACTTTGGGCCTTTTAAGGTTTTAAAGGCAGTAGGATCAGTAGCTTATTGCGTACAATTACCCCCTTCTTAGTCGAGAATAAATCCAGTGTTTCAAATTTCATAGGTAAAACCTCATGTTCCCGATTGTTTTCAAAGAAAACAACTTAAGAGACCACCTCCGATTGATACCAAGTATGGACTCAAATACGAAGTATCGGTGATCTGTGATTCTTGATACTTTAGATGTGGATTACAATAGCTCATCGTTTGGAAAGGGTATGGGCCTTCAGATAGCACTTGGGAACCAGCTTCTTCCGTTCATGCTTCCTCTTCACATAAGAAGATTGCATTGCACTCTTGCATGCCATTTTTGTTCCATGTGAGCACGCTAGCTCTTTACCAAAATGGCTCGCGGAACAACCTCTTCCGACTGCAGTCTAATTGAAGCCGGTAAACAGGTTGATCTGTGCATTGCTACTTTGTACCTTCGCTCCTACTACTTTGTGTATTATTTTCGTGTTAGTTGAATGTAAACTGGTCCTGCTGTTTTTTATTCTCCGTAGCTCTTCCACTACGCCTTCTAACTCATTGTTTCTCTTGCCGCTTCAGCGATCCTTTCCAGCCTTGCTCTGCGCCACCATGCGGACGCCACTTCATTGTTTCTCTTTTTCTCTTTTCCCAGTTCCGCGCACTGTCCGCTTTCTTATTCTTCCGTGCTTGTGCGGTTTCCTTCTCTGTATCTACCTCTTAAGGCAGCCCTTGTACTCGGTTACATCTCTGGGAACCGCTGGGCTGGGTGCAGCCTTTCCTACACTTCTGTGCAATTTCATTCAAACCCAGCACACTGCTCTGGTTCAATTGCTTCTAACTCTTCCCTATAACTTTGCCAACCGTAGCACTTTGTTTCCCTCTTTTCTGTATTACTTGGTTACTATTTCCTTCTGTTCTTCCCCCCTCTTATTCTCAGGTTCGTAAGAACCTGTCCTTGCTTTTCTCGGTTCCATGTCTTATCCTTCTTTACTTCTCTCCTCTCTGGGAAACTGTTATCTGGATCTTGTCGGGCTTCCAATCCGTCAGCTGTTGGTCTGAGTTTGAACCTCCGTCTTCTTTTACATCCCTGATTGACTGTTACCTGGATTTGATTTGCTAATTGTCTAATCATTTTTTTATTGTACTGTATTCGCTTTTAAAATGTACGGCGCTTTGCATTAAGGCGCTTTATAAACCACAAAAAAATACAAATAATGCCACAGTAAGCAAAGGACACATGTGTCTGAAAAGCCAGTTGGCCGCCGCACAACATTTGCTGTACCCCCGCGGCATGAGGTGTGTTGCCTTCCTCTGTACTTCCATGTTGTCATGTGGTCCCACTCAGGAAGCCCAGCTGCTACAACAGCCACCCTGAAACATATAAACCAAAACACACTTGTGACACTGGCCGAACACTAGTGAACTATTGTGCTAACAATAATGCACGAGAACACACTCATAGGTGCACTATTGAACACAAAGGCAAAGGAATAAAATATTACAATCCCCACCATGATTTTTTTTAAATGTATCAATTCCAGTAAACCGCCAACAAATCTACAGAGCAGCTGCTGCTTCAGTCTACACGTGTTTTGCACCCGCAGGCACTTCCTCAGGGCTCAAAGGCATGTCATAAAGAGAACTGTCCATAGGAAGAAAAAAAAACATATGCTATAAATGGTAAGTAACTATGATAAAAAAGCCTATCTTGGAAACCATGTATATATTCACCTAATTGCTTTTCTTACAATAAAGGATAAGAAGAAGGTGAAAGGGTCTTTATGGGTGGAAAGACAACAGCAAATGTTATGTTCCGTTATTTGGTATTTATATAGCGCTTTATATATCATTGGTGTGACCTCAAGGCGCTGGTAGGTTGAACGCCCTTGGGGGCCCTAGTCCAGGTCAGTGGAGAGAGTAAGGTGTCATAGGGTTGTTGGGTGCACTGATTATGTGTGCAGCTGATGCGGTTGCCTGATGGTAGCTGCTTCCTACCATTAGGTGTGGTGGTATCTGATGTCAGTTGAATGTGAGCAGTCTGGAGGGTGGACACCAAGACTGGGTTTTGGCTGCGTTAGGCCTGTATAGGACGCTTATCTGTGCAGCTAGGCCATTTTTTGTGGGGTATGGATGCATTTTATCAGAATGTTGAGGTGTTCATGAAGTATTGTTCGTATGTGAGCAGCTAGGCCAAATTGATCGAGGGGTGTAGCTGTGCTCTTATTGTGTGTTGGTGTAGAGTAGAGAGTGAGAAAAGTGATAGGAGAGGTCATCCTGTGAGTGGAGGTTTTGATTAATTGAGCTCACTATTCCGGAGTCCAAGTGGGCGTTGGCTAGTGCTGCGTTCAGAGTATACTTTTTCGAGACTAAATAGGTGCATTCGGTGGCATCGTTGCTCAGCATCTCTTTGAGCATTTGTCTTCAGGTTGCAAGGTCTCAGCAGCCTTAGATGGCATTATGTAAATAGACAGATTTTTAGGGCCTTGCAGAATGCCATGTAGTCTTGGGTGTTTGTCGAATATGTGGGGGAGGGGGGTGAGTTCCACAGAGTTGCTGCCAAGGTTGAGAAGGTGGATCCTCTGATCCTGACAGAATTAGAGGTTGGAATCACTAGAAGGCGGGCAGAGCTTGATCTTAGGGTGCAGGATGGGAGGTAGGGTTTTATCTTCTCTTGTAGGTCCATTGCCCCGGTCTTGTGCACTGCTCGGTGGGTATTGCATATGGTCTTGAAGGTGTCTCTTTGTCCGATTGGGAGCCAGTGGAGGGTTCGGAGAGCGGATGAGATGTGGTCCCTGTGTCTCAGGCCGAAAAGGAGTTTGGCAACAGCATTTGGGCTCTTTGGAGTTTGTTGAGTTGGTGTGCCGGTGCTCCCAGGTTTAAGGAGTTGGCGTAGTCCAGTCTCGACATAACAATAGACATAACAGCTGTGAATCTGTTGGGGTAGGAGAGGTAAGGAAAAATGTGTCTAAGAAGTTTGAGGTGGTAGTGACAGCATTTTGGAACATTATTGATCTGACAAGAGAGGGTTAGGCCTGAGTCCATAGTGCAGCCTAGGTTTTTGACTATTTTGGTGGGAGGGGGCGGCGGCCCGAGGGAGGAGGGCCATGGGAGTGGTTGTGGTAGAAGGGCGGTATTGCCGCACACCATGATTTCGATTTTCACAGGGTTCAAAAGGAGGTGGTTACTTGTCATCCATCGGTCAATATCACAGAGACAAGCTTCAAGGTCAAGACATGGGTCGGTCCTTGTCTTGGGGATTTTTAGGGTAATTTGGGTATTGTCGGCGTAGTTGTAGCAAGAGAGGTTGTGTGCACAGATGATTCCTGGTAGAGTGGTCAGATAGAGGTTGAAAAGGAGAGGAGAGAGGCATGCGCCTTGGGGTACTCCAGTGTTCACCGAGCGAGCAGTTGAGACAAAAGGGGAGAGGAAGGTGATTTGTTTACTCTTGCTGAGGAAAGAGGCAATCCATTTCTGTGTCTAGCCACGGATTCCTAGGGAGTGGAGGCGGTCAGGGAGATTGAATGGTTAATGGTGTCAAAGGCTGCAGATAGATCGTGGAGAATCAGCGCTGCACAGCCCTCAGACTCTACCATGACCTTGAGATCATCCCAGATTGAGATAAGAGTGATTTCTGTTCCATGTCGAGGTCTGAAGCCTGATTGAGCGGGGTCGAGGAGTTTGTTGAATTCTACAAAGCAGTTGAGCTGGGAGTACGCAGTCCGGTCAATGAGTTTCGCAAGAAATCTGGTGTTGGAGACTGGCCTGTAATTCTTAGGTTCAAGGGGGTCGAGGGATGCCTTATTTAGGAGTAGTTTGACACGCACTATTTTAAAGGCTTCGGGGAAGATGAGGGAGTCATTTAGTGTGGCTCTTGCATGTTCTCCTGCGCAGGTAGAGGAGAATATTTCTTTCAGAAGAGCGACAGGGCAGGGGTCGAGGGCGGATCCGGAGGGTTTGCTGCTGGGTAGTAGGTCTAGGAACTCATCTCTCAAGATGGGTTGGAAGGACTCAAAGGTTGGCATAGTGGGTGTCTGGGCAACGGGATCAGGAGGAATAGATGTAGGACAGGGGTTGAGGTTGAAGAATTTGGTGTTTAGGGTTTCCATCCTGTCGAGTGCTGTGTTGTAGAGATGTAGCGAGAGGGAGTCGCAGAGTGATTGTGTAGGAGTGGATTGGGCAGAGTTGCAGGTAGGTTTCACGAATTCAGAGATGCTGCGGCTGCCACAGTTCAGAATTCGTTTATTGCAATAGGCTTTTTTGGCCTTCGGATATCGGATTTGTAATTACGGTGGTGGAGGGCAAACATGGATCTGCTGAGATCGGTTTTAGATGCTCGCCATTTGCGTTCAAGAGAGTCATTTTGTTTTTTTAACATGTTTTTTGGGGCGTGAACCATTTGGGGGACGGTCCTTTGCATGAGGTTGCGAGGCGCAAGGGGGTGAGAGGAATTAGTGATTCTTTAAGCCAAGAGTCGGCGGATTCGATGGTTAAGGGTCTGCCACAGGAAAGTGTTGCAGGAGGACTGTCAAGATTAGTCAGGCGAGTACAAAGGCAGCGAATATGGCAAGGGAAATGTGCACCCAGGAACTACGACTCAGGTATGCTAGAACCCAGGAGTGCAAATAGAGTGTGACATCAAAACCAATATATAAAAAGGGATGTGGGGTAAGCACCTGACCGCGAGGAAAGTCGGCAAGCGCCTTACCCCCAATTGCTGTTACAGGTACTGACAGCGCTAAACCCACGTGGAGGGCAAGCAATGACAGGATCTGTGTACTAACACTCTTGATGGTATTACATAAGGGAACTTAAGAACTGTACTCACGAGGACGAGATAACCTCTTGAATGTCAGCTAGCCCACGAATCCTGTTGAAGAAACTGGGACCCAGAAAGGCTAGAACCGCAATGGTAGGAAAACTAAATACCTAAGTGGGAATAGTGTCTACAAAATAGTGAGGAAAACATAAGCATTCACACAGGAGCTAGCTACTACTGCACACCACACCTAATAATCAAAGGGAAAATAAATGCAGAAGTGCAGTGGAAAACATGGAATGGATCCTCTAGAAAGTAAGGATCAGGAGCAGGGAAAAACGAAATAACCTATGCAAACCTCTCCCTACCCCTCCAAGGAAAAGACAGGAAACTAAACTAAGAGGAAGGCTAAGGCAAATGGGTAACAGCAGCAAAGGACAGAGTCAAAGAAATATAGAACACAGACAAACTGGGCTGCATCTAAAAGGGGAAAGCACTGAGAATTGCTGCCTGCAAACAGGGGAAGACAAAAAGGGAAATCAAGGGAGCAGAAATCAATTAGCGCATGAATCCGAAATTCAGGGCGGAGGAAACAAGAAAACAGGAACAAGGAAGTAGGTACAAAGGCAAGGAACCAGGAACCAGGGACTAGTCAAAAACAGGAACACTGCAAACGATGACCAGCGCTGGACTGAAGTGAGACTGAGGCTTTTAAAGCTGTTTAACGAGCACACGCCTCAGGTGTGCTGACTGCTGCACCTGCAGCCACAGGTGTTGCCTATCCTCCACCCAACCTTGTCCTGCAAGGGTGGAGGTGGAGCAGTGGGCCAGGCATTCTGGGAAGCACAGTCATTTGGTTAAAGAAGCATGCTGGCTGCCAAAAACCTGGAATGGATCCGGAAGGGAAGTAGTTTGGAAAATAGGGATTTAGCGCTCCCAATTCATTACAGCACTGTGGCATTAGGTTCGGAGGAAATGTCCAGCAAGGAATAAGCCCCAAAACATGCCCCCAAGTGGTGGGAACGGGAGCGAAGGGAGCGAGTCGTGACAGTATACCCCCTCCTGCGGCCCTCTTCGGGTGCCCGCCACCCGTACGAGACTTCTTCTTTCCATGATGGGAGTGCTTTTTCTTTGGAGGTGATACTGATGGAAACGGTGACTTCTGGTGAGGAAGAGACTCATGGTTCGAAGAAAGGCATGAAGAACTTGCAGGACCTGGAGCAGAGTTGAAAGGTCCAGGAAGCTCAGTCACTGGGAGTGGACCCTTGTAAGTCTTTGAGGAGGGAGGCAGGCTGGTGCAACTTGCCTTAGACGATGGTAGAAGTTCTGTTAGCCTTTCCGCCGAGAGCGGACATGCGGGAGGTGAGGAAGTTGCTGGATTCAGGAAATGTTCATGTTCAGCCATTAGAGAAGGTGGCGGCTGAGGTAGAGGTTCAGATCTTTTTCTGTCATCCATCTGGGAAAAGGCTTGTGGTTGAAAATGATTAAGGTTTGACTGCACATATTCTATGCCTTGGATGCCTGGAAGTCCCATGGGTTGTACGAGGCTGGTACTCCTGGTGACAGTCGTGTAGCCACTTTGTTGCACGTTGGATACAACAGCAGGGACGTTTGGCATACTGATAGGAGTGATAGACACAGTACTTGGTATTTCAGGCACACTCGCAGAAGGAGCAATAACAGACACATCTTGAACTGCAGCAGTCATTCCCTTCCTTTGGCTACTAGCACCCAACTGGTGCTTCTTGGCGGAATTCTGTTGCACAAGTTCTGTAGGTAATACGCCGGTCTGCACCACCCCCTGTGCACACCCAGGTGAGTGGTTCTGACTCACCACTTGGTCCAGCTTGATGACTCTGAAGCGGGAGCTGGCAAAAGTCTCAAACTCTGATGCTGCATTTTTAGGAGGCTCTGATGCTAAAGTGAAGCAGTTGGGAGAATCGTCTTGTGGAAAAGGCAGGCATTCTGGTGCTCCTCCTGAAGCAAAAGAAAGGCAAGCTAGACGTTCATCGACAGTAAATGTTTGGGATTCAGGAGGACTGTCTGGAGCAGTAGAAAATATAGCAGGATCTGATGGTGTAGACAGGTATACCTCTGATGTTGGAAGCGAAGCTAAGCAGGATACCGGTGTATCATGAACTGAAGGCAAACAAGCAATAAACTCTGGAACTGAAGACATGCACATATGATGGACTACCGGAGGCTCTCTGGCTGAAGGATGATCTTCTGGATGAGTCACTGTAGCTGAAGACAGGCAGGCCAGAGGAAACTTTGAAGCTGAAGGCATGCGAGTTGGAGCCATCTCGGTAGCTGAATCCAAACATGTCAGGGTCTTTGGGACTAACCCCGTGCATGGTGGAGGCTCTTGATTAAATGGCAGACATGGCAGCGGTTCATTGATTGAAGACACGTGTACCAAAGATGACTGCAGGGCTGTGGATTGGATCATAGAAGAGTCAATGGTTGTAGGAGGACACACAGAAGTCTCAGAAGTTGATAGACACATTAGTGGCTCAGGAATGGAGGGCACCTTTAGGGCATTAGACTCCTTGGCTCCAGTAACCAAGGACTGAACTGTACCCTTGCAGTCCTTTTCTTTAGTGGGTGACACAGAGTCTCTTTCTTTGTGGAAGTCAAAATCAACCAGTGGAATCACCATAGTAAAGTCTCTGTTAATCAGGATTTCGTCAATTGTCCATTCCTCTGTCTTAGCTTCTGAAAGAGGCAGATTAACAATCAACAGTTCAGGAATCGCCTGCTGGTCTTTTGGTTCTGTATACTGTGGAATGAGTTCATCAGAACATGAAATCTGTACTGTCTCTGACTGTTCGTATTGATCAGAATTGGCAGAAGGAAGAGTGAACCCAGAGGTAAGATCTTCTTCCACATCAGCTTTAACATCTACTTCAGTCTCAGCAGCTGTATCAAGAGCAGGACCTAAGCCTACTGTAGTGACTGAATCTGTGTATGCCACCTTTGTGTATTGTGTTTGGAGATCAGAAGCTTGTATGTGTGCTAGCTCAGAATTATGACAGACTGCTACACAGGAAACTTTAGGTAAAGGAGTGGCTTGTAAATCTTCAGCTAACTGCAATCCCTGACAATCAGCAGAACAATTGTTAGAAACTGTGCCCAGATTGAGCGCTGTGCTAGAAGAAAGACTTTCACTTCCAATAGATCTAACATATTGGCAATTATCATGGTTTACCAAAGTCTCTGCACTCAGGGGCTGAACTGTGTTCACTTCATCAACATCAATGGATAAAGTCTGAGGTGTATTCAGGAATGCGTGCAAGATCTTATTCTCCTCTTGTAAAGAAATGAATTCTTGTGTTAACTCCTCAAGCTTAGCTCTTAGCATGCCCTGCATTAACTGTACATCACTATCAGTAGGCACAGGGGGAGGCATAGTGGCATCAGGGCTGGATCCTGCACTAGCAATCTGGATGTGCACCGATTGTGCATTATCCTCAACTGCTTTCAGGTTCTGAGATTTATACTTTCTCATACTAACTTGGTCTGTGTTACCCTTAAGCAATCTATTGACCTTAGACCTCTTGACATTAGGGACTACCGTATGTACTTGTGCAAAGAAGTATTTGGACTGAGGGTAGAAAACTGAAGTTATGCAAGGAACCCCTCCATTCGTTATGTTTGTACCATGAAACTGTTCTATCTGAGGTGAAGCACAACTGGAATCATGGGGTTCAACAACAGAGGTACTCTTGTATAATAAGTCTAACAGTGTGTTGTTTTCTGCGGCTAAGGCTTGCGCTGACATAGAATCGGGATCAGAACAAAAGATCGAACTAGGATCAGGCAATGTAGGAAGTGCCATCCAATGGGAAAAATACTTTGCTCGTAAATGCCCATTCGTGACAAGGAGTTCATTTAAGCCAAGACTAGTGATTTGATTGTCACAGGTAAATGTAGGGGAAGCTTTCTGTACAAGCTTGTTAGAGGCCTTGCTGCCTTTCTTTCTTAAACTTGCCATATTCAATGGGAATTTTGGGCTGGTCATACTGTCAAGATTAGTCAGGCGAGTACAAAGGCAGCGAATATGGCAAGGGAAATGTGCACCCAGGAACTACGACTCAGGTATGCTAGAACCCAGGAGTGCAAATAGAGTGTGACATCAAAACCAATATATAAAAAGGGATGTGGGGTAAGCACCTGACCGCGAGGAAAGTCGGCAAGCGCCTTACCCCCAATTGCTGTTACAGGTACTGACAGCGCTAAACCCACGTGGAGGGCAAGCAATGACAGGATCTGTGTACTAACACTCTTGATGGTATTACATAAGGGAACTTAAGAACTGTACTCACGAGGACGAGATAACCTCTTGAATGTCAGCTAGCCCACGAATCCTGTTGAAGAAACTGGGACCCAGAAAGGCTAGAAGCGCAATGGTAGGAAAACTAAATACCTAAGTGGGAATAGTGTCTACAAAATAGTGAGGAAAACATAAGCATTCACACAGGAGCTAGCTACTACTGCACACCACACCTAATAATCAAAGGGAAAATAAATGCAGAAGTGCAGTGGAAAACATGGAATGGATCCTCTAGAAAGTAAGGATCAGGAGCAGGGAAGTAAGGATCAGGAGCAGGGAAAAACGAAATAACCTATGCAAACTTCTCCCTACCCCTCCAAGGAAAAGACAGGAAACTAAACTAAGAGGAAGGCTAAGGCAAATGGGTAACAGCAGCAAAGGACAGAGTCAAAGAAATATAGAACACAGACAAACTGGGCTGCATCTAAAAGGGGAAAGCACTGAGAATTGCTGCCTGCAAACAGGGGAAGACAAAAAGGGAAATCAAGGGAGCAGAAATCAATTAGCGCATGAATCCGAAATTCAGGGCGGAGGAAACAAGAAAACAGGAACAAGGAAGTAGGTACAAAGGCAAGGAACCAGGAACCAGGGACTAGTCAAAAACAGGAACACTGCAAACGATGACCAGCGCTGGACTGAAGTGAGACTGAGGCTTTTAAAGCTGTTTAACGAGCACACGCCTCAGGTGTGCTGACTGCTGCACCTGCAGCCACAGGTGTTGCCTATCCTCCACCCAACCTTGTCCTGCAAGGGTGGAGGTGGAGCAGTGGGCCAGGCATTCTGGGAAGCACAGTCATTTGGTTAAAGAAGCATGCTGGCTGCCAAAAACCTGGAATGGATCCGGAAGGGAAGTAGTTTGGAAAATAGGGATTTAGCGCTCCCAATTCATTACAGCACTGTGGCATTAGGTTCGGAGGAAATGTCCAGCAAGGAATAAGCCCCAAAACATGCCCCCAAGTGGCGGGAACGGGAGCGAAGGGAGCGAGTCGTGACAAGGACAGAGGAGCAAGGCTTCAGCTAGGTTGGGGAGTACCTTCACTTTGTTCCTGCATTTCTGATCAGAGGTGGGGGCAGGGGGAGCTGTTCAAGATGGGGCTGGTGTGTGGATAGAGAAAGGGATGGCAAAGTGGTCTGTCCAGATAAGTGGTTTGGAGCTGGATATAGAGACCAGGTCATAGGAGCTGAAAATCGCATCAAGGGTGTGCCCACCTGAGTGGGTTGGACCAGTGGCATGATGGGAGAGGTTGAGCACATCAAGACTGTCGACCAGAGGATGGGTCATGGGGTTGTTGGGCATAGCAAACCAGATATTGAAATCTCCCCAGAGAGTTAGAGACGAGTGATTTACCTGAATGGTAGCTATTCAATCACAGAGGTTGTTGGGTTGTTGGTGAAATGTCTGTCGTATGCCGGGGGTCTGTAGATGAGTAGGAAGCTGTGGGTGAAAGTCGAGGATATCGACAGTTTTACCAGAAGAGATTTGTATGAAGCGTCGCATGTCTGGGATTTCGATGAGTGAGACCGAGAAATGGGGTTTGTAGAGGATTGCGACTCTGCCTGGAAAGTATATTGTGGACGATAAGCGAGTAGCCAGCCAGGAAGGCCTCATGTGCGACTGGCGCAAAATCGTTGGAGAACCAGGTTTCAGTGATGAAAATGAGGTTGGGATTG
Organism: Ambystoma mexicanum; assembly: GCF_040938575.1. Classification (NCBI taxonomy): domain Eukaryota; kingdom Metazoa; phylum Chordata; class Amphibia; order Caudata; family Ambystomatidae; genus Ambystoma; species Ambystoma mexicanum. Next base: position 1,477,809,206 of record NC_090934.1, read on the forward strand.
TCAGAGGATAGGAGGTCAAAGATGCCGTGTCTGTTTCTTGCTACTCAGTGGGCGTTAAAAAGGATGCATGTGACTTTGTGCGGCAAGGTGGTTTTCATGACGCTCATCGCAGGGAGTGCTCGGTGGACATGGGTGCCCGATGAGGTGGGGGATGTGGTGGGATAATTCTGGGTGGTTGAGACTGGTTGAAGGGGGCGCCGAGGGGGGATTGGATGCCTGTGCATTTTGAGTGTTGGGTGGGGGGGTTACGTCGATGGGGTGCGGGAAGAGTAGGCGGGCAGTGGTAGGTATGTGAGAGATGAGGTGGGAAGGATCAGGGGGATTGGGAGGGTGGTGGGTGGAGCACATGGGGTGTGGGTGTTCAGGCTGGTTTTTCTGGTTCGAGTCTGGAGGGTGCAGGGGGTTTAGGTGTACTGGATGAAAAGTCAAGACGACAGCCGGGGTGGAGGCTGGGAGGGGGGTGGAGGCTGGGAGGGGGGTGGGGTGTGTCTGGAAGTAGGGGTGGGAAAGGCTCAGAGGTTGGATCAATGGAGAAGTGGTGAGGAATGGAGGGCCGAGGGAGAGGACCGGTCTCGCTGTCAGTGTTTTGTGGGTTTTGGTGCCATAGGAATGTGAGAGGGGGTAGGAGGGTCAGAGGGGGAAAATGAGGAAGCTACTGTTCTAGAGAGGGCGAGGCGAGCTACTTTCAGAGAAGGGAAGGGATATGAAGGGGTGGTCTGTTGGCAGGGATTGAGTAGGAGCTGAGGGGGAGGGAGCGGGTGGCATGGGAGGTATGCTGAGAGGGTGGCAAGTTCCTCAGTGGGCGCAATGATGGCGCAGTAGTGGTGGGGGGCTCGTGATGTTTGGAGCGCTAGAGAGCACCTCTGGATTGTGAGTTTGATATTGCACAGGCGTATGGATGGGGAGTGAGCGATTGTTCTCAAATCAGTAATAGAAAAAGATGGAAACTGTAGTAGACCAAAGACTGAAAGTGTCTGAAAGTTGGCTTAGCAGATACGAAGCCTGGCATCTATGGCCGACTTTTCCTGGTAATTAACAAAATGCTTTGTCCTCCAGACCTCGGATAGCAGGGAAAAAGACTGATAGGCAGAAAAAACCCTGGTATTGCAGGTAAGGGTAGTTCTCGAGCTGGGACTGAAGAAGGTTGTTGAAGACTTGAAGTCTTAAGGGAGGTCTGCCCAATTTGGAGAGGTATAGTCTGTAGTCTGAAGGTAGCAGTAGACTGGAAGCTTGGTCTTCAGTAGTGTCTGGGGGAGGAGTTTGTAACAGGATAACAGGTAAAGAAAGTATATAGAAGAGGTTCTTTAAAGGAGTAGTATGGGCTGAGACACCGAAGGAATAAAGAACAAATAAAGTTGTCAGCAGAGTCCCACTTACCTAGAAAACTGGCAGCACCCGGGGAGTGAGGGCACCCGAGCTGCGGTTGCGGTAAATGGAGAAAACAGCTCTGCGACCGCGAGCAGAAACGAAGAGCTGCAGCGCTGTGAAAGGAAAGGCTGAACTGCAACTGCAAACGAGAAAATAAATCAGAACAGCTAAGCCAGGTGTGAAACACCACCAAGGTAAGTTCAATCAGTAGTATAAGGGAAGAAGGAAGAATAACAAGAGCGAAGGCAAGGAAGCTAACAGAACACAGGGGCAAACGAAGGGGAAGGCTACAGAAGCAGACAAGGACAGAAAGACAGGGACGATGAACAAAAAGAGAAAAACAGCAGCAGCAGCAATTAAACGGGAGGCAAGGCAGGAATCAAGGAAGGATCCGTAGAAGAGAGAGGAACTCCGCCGAAGGCACAGCAGCGTTGAATGAGACTGAGGAGAAACAGATACAGATACAACACGCCTGAAAAAGGGGACGTGGTTCTGTTTTAAAGTACAAGGCCGCCATGTTGAGTGAGGACTAGACCTGAAGGTGTACTGGATAGTCAGGGACGCCATGTATTCCACAAATTCCAGGGGCGAATCCTGACAGAACACCAGTGAGTTTCGGGACTGATGTAAAACCCGGCAAGTGTTTGTAAACTGTGATACAAAGTAATTGCGTGTTTGTGTACGGCAGGTGGGCGGAAATACAATATCCCGAAGCTGAAGAGGACCGCCTGGCTGGTGCTCGACACACGAATGAAGAGAAGCTGGAATATGCAAAACAAAGTAGCATGCAAGACTCCCGGAGCCATTACAGAAGGGAAGGCTTCCGAGGGGAGCTAGCAAAGTGGGCGCAACCCACTAAAGATGAACTGAACCAGTGAGCGAAAACGATGAGAAGCCCGAAGGGGCGTAAAAGGATTGCAAAGCAATTTGGGGTCTCAGAAGAGGAACCCAGAAATGGAGAAAGTAACGAGAAGCCTGGGAGGAGTGGGGGGGAGGGGGTAAAAATGTTTCCAGGCAATACAGGGTCCAAGAAAGAGGACCCAACAAGGAGGATAAGGAATAGCCAGTAAAGTGAAACCAGCAAGAGAGGCTAAGGACTGGATAAGGGGCACTGGTTGAGTGACCTGTGATGGGTGGACTCTGTGGTCCAGAACTGCACCAAGACCAGGGAACCATAACAATGCATGAAATTCCCTACAAGCTTGAATGGTGACACGCCAGAAGGGCCCCTGGTTGGGTAACCTGTGATGGTGGGACTGTGTGTACGACAATGCGCCTAGTCCAGGAAGAGCTGCAAGCAAGGTGAGGAAAACCTGTAAAGAACATATTTTAAACTTAACTGAACCTGCAGTTTGGAGAAGGGAGCCTCAAACTCCTTTATGACTTTTTCTGTTGAAATTAACTTGCGGTGTAGGGAAGGGAACCGAAACCCTCTTGGTAAACTGTAATATTGAACTGAACTGTATCAAACCAGAGAGTGAGCCCGTCTAAAGTGTAAATCCTCTAAAGAAGAACCCTGTGTACATGAGCTCAGCAGCAGAAGTCCACTGTTGCTCCAGACTTTTATGTTGATCACATTTCATTTTGATTGATCCTATCATGGTTAGTTTCTTTCTTAGTTGTAAGGGCAAGCATAGAGTTCTTTTGACACAGACAGACACTTTGTTATGGACTCTTTGACACAGACGATCCTTAGTTTATTGAGGCAGGGAAATCTATGTTTGTACTAAATCTGTTCCGGGAGGAATAACATAACGGTCACCTCTAACCAGAGGATTATAGTTCAGAGTAATCCTATGCTTCACAACAATGAGGTCCAGAAAATTAGGACAACGTCGTGCAAGATTGAATATAGATCTGAAAGTACTGAGGGAAGGTCAATTAAGGTCCTATGTTTCGTTCAAGATACCTGGAATAATAATAATTGTCAAAAAAGATCTATTGGATACACTCACCATTCACTACTAGAGTGGGATCGGCCTTCAAGTGTGTTACAAGTATAAAATCGCACCGAAGCTGCAATGAGAAATGTAGATCTGGTGTCACTAGTAGTGGAGTTCTAAAAGGATCTCATGCAAGGAATGAAGACCAAGTCTACTACTAAGTTCAAGTGGTCCTACGTGGCTTCTTACCACAAGTTAGTTGTATCTCCTCAAACAGTGTTCAATGCTTCCGACAGTCTCATGTGTATAGACAAAATGGATGCCATTTATTTGGCCGTAAAATGGACGTGCTCGCGTAGTAACGTCATGACGTCACATAGATTAGTTATTGCGGATGTGATTCAGTGATCTAATTTTAAGCTCCGTGCTGTGCCTTTGTTTATTAACTGAATAAATATTCGTAGTATCACGTTCAGTTTCAAAATGAATAGGCTCACAGGAGAGTGATGGTTGTGATTCTCCATGATGAATTCGAGGAAAAAGTAATTGGGCAGTTTGTTCCAATATTCTGTATATTCAAAATTAATTGAAAATAAAAAAGAGTAAATATTGGTGAGAGTCTCTCCATGCGAATTTCCCATTTTATGGCCCAATGTTCTATGTGTGTCTGTATATATACACACATACATCTCTTTTTAACGGTCAACTACCGTCAGCTAAGCTAAAATGAGAATGTAAAACCCACATGTACATTCTGGTATAGGACGGTATGCATATTCAGGCGACATGTGTATATGCCTATTTTCAGAAATCGTTCTTCTAAATAAAATCTTTAAATGATTTTAAAGTTAGTATCTGTGCATTGAATGAGCAAATGATATGGGGTTGGCACATCTTCTTAATATTCATCTTTTGAAATCTAAATTTCAATGTTTAATAATCCAATGACTCATTGCTCAAGCTTATTCAAATTCCAACCCTTCTCTTATTCAGTATGTACATATAGTATGATGATGGTACTCTCATTGGGGCAAGACAATTTTCATTGGTACATTACATCAATCATGATCAATCTGTACTCCGGTTTGATGTTCATTAAGTCTCCACACAGTTAGTAAAAAATGTCACAAGTTCCATGATCCTTTCTGCGTCCTCCTGGGATCACAGCCCTAGTGTATGAGAAACACAGTCTCTTATTTGGACAATTGAATGCTAAGAATGATGCCTAAGAAAATGCTACATTCATTCGCTTAATAGCAACCATTTTCATTGGTGCATTACATCATTAATGAGTGGTCCTGTCTGCCTTTGGATGTTCATTAAGTACTCAGAGTGTCATTCTATTTGCCATATTATCATTAATACGTCTTCTTGAGGTCAAAGTTCTTATCAAATGGGGGTCTTAGTATTTGAACAATTATAAGAACAATACTAGAGAAAATTCTTCATTCATCCCTGTGGGGTCAAGTAAGTCCAATTTATGGATCCAGAAAATCTCTCGTTTGGATATCAGCTCATTTAAATGACCTCCTGTGGGTGGTTTACATATCTGTTCAAGGACCACATATCTTAGCTGTGATATTGTGTGTCTCATCGCTGCAAAGTGTCTAGCCACTGGGATATTTTTATGGCTGTTGGACTTATGTTCTCTGGTTCATTCCAACCACTCTTCATTTCACGCTCATCACTTTGGCTACACCTCCCTTTTATGGCTCCCCTCAATTTCTCATATCACTAGAAGCACTTAAGGAGCCAAACTAATGACATAATGCTGTAGAGCTTTGGGCCCCACTTTGCTGTCTGTACACCCTTGAGCCTTCCCCACTTCGCCTCCACCTCCCCAGCCTGTCGTCCGTTATGCTGGTTACTATGAGACAGAAGACAAAGTATATAAACTCATTCTCATCATCTTCAAAACTAAACACAGACTTGCCCCACCCTACCTATTGGCCCATCTCTCTCCCTGCTCGCCCTCACACTTCCCACAATCATCCTCGGCTCACCTCCCCTTCCTCTCCTCGCTCCCTTACTCCGGAATGATCTTCCTCTCCAACTCGCAATTGCTCGCACTCTATCTCTATTTAAATCCAACCTCCAAGCTCGCCTCCTTTCTGAAGAACCACTTCCATAGCATTGTATGCCACCGCATCTCCCTGTTTTCCTCGCCCCACCTCTCTATGACAACCCCACATCATGAATCCCTCACCCCTACATCCTAAAACTAAGCACTTCCTCCACTGCACCGTTCCTATATCATACTCTACTGTCCTTGTCCATGGTTGATGTTTCTACCTCCCCTGCATCATCTGGTCTTATATCCAGACCCACTGAGCACTTCCTCCACTATTGTGTTCCAATATCCTGCTCTACTGTTCTCGTCCCTGGTTGATGTTTCTACCTCCCCTGCATCATCTGGTCTTATATCCCCTCCCTCTTAGCACTTCCTCCACTATCCCGTTCCTATGTCATGCTCTACTGTCCTTGTCCCTGGTTCATGTTTCTACCTCCCCTGCATCATCTGGTCTTATATCCACACCCTCTTAGCGCTTCCTCCACTATCCCGTTTCTATATCCTGCTCTACTGTCCTTGTCCCTGGTTCATGTTTCTACCTCCCCTGCATCATCTGGTCTAATATCCACACCCTCTAAGCACTTCCTCCACTATCCTGTTCCTATATCATGCCTACTGTCCTTGTCCCGGGTTCATGTTTCTACTCCCCTGCATCATCTGTTCTTATATCCACACCCTCCTAGCACTTCCTCCACTATCCCGTTCCTATATCATGCTCTACTCTCCTTGACCCTGGTTACATGCTTCTACCTCCACTGCATCATCTGGTCTTATATCCACACCCTCTTAGCACTTCCAATACTATCCCGTTCCTATGTCATGCCCTACTGGCCTCGTCCCTGGTTCATGTTTCTACCTCCCCTGCATCATCTGGTCTCATATCCACACCCTCTTAGCACTTCCTCCACTATCCCCTTCCTATATCATGCTCTACTGTCCTTGTCCCTGGTTCACGTTTCTACCGCCCCTGCATCATCTGGTCTAATATCCACACCCTCTTAGCACTTCCTCCACTATCCTGTTCCTATGTCATGCCTACTGTCCTTGTCCCTGGTTCATGTTTCTACCTCAACTGCATCATCTGGTCTTTTATCCACACCCTCTCAGCGCTTCCTCCACTATCCTGTTCCTATGTCATGCCTACTGTCCTTGTCCCTGGTTCATGTTTCGACCTCCCCTGCATCATCTGGTCTTATAGCCACATCCTCTTAGCGCTTCCTCCACTATCCCTTTCCTATGTCACGCTCTACTGTCCTTGTCCCTGGTTCTGGTTTCTACCTCCCCTGCATCATCTGGTTTTATATCCACACCCTCTTAGCACATCCTCCGCTATCCCATTCTTATGTCATGCTCTACAGTCCTTGTCCCTGGTTCATGTTTCTACCTCCCCTGCATCATCTGGTCTTATACCCACACCCTCTTAGCGCTTCCTCAACTATCCTGTTCCTGTGTCATGCCCTACAGTCCTTATCCCTGGTTCATGTTTCTACTCCCCTGCATCATCTGGTCTTATATCCACACCCTCTTAGCACTTCCTCCACTATCCCGTTCCTATATCATGCCCTACTGTCCTTGTCCCTGGTTCACGTTTCTACCTCCTCAGCATCATCTCGTCTTATATCCAGACCTTCTTAGCACTTCCTCCACTATCCCGTTCCTATGTCATGCTCTACTGTCCTCGTCCCTGGTTCATGTTTCTACCTCCCCTGCATCATCTGCTCTTATATCCCTACCCACTCAGCGCTTCCTCCATTATCCAGTTCCTATATCATGCTCTACTGTCCTTGTCCCTGGTGCATGTTTCTACCTCCCCTGCATCATCTGGTCTTATACCCACACCCTCTTAGCACTTCCTCCACTATCCCGTTCCTATATCATGCCCTACTGTCCTTGTCCCTGGTTCATGTTTCTACCTCCCCTGCATCATCTGGTATTATATCTACACCCTCTTAGCACTTCCTCCACTATCCCGCTCCTGTATCATGCTGTACTGTCCTTGTCCCTGGTTCATGTTTCTACCTCACCTGCATCATCTGGTCTTATATCCACATCTACATAGCAGTTCCTCCACTATCCCGTTCCTATGTAATGCTCTACTATCCTAGTCCCTGGTTCATGCTTCTACCTCCCCTGCATCATCTGGTCTTATATCCACACCCTCTTAGCACTTCCTCCACTATCCCGTTCCTATATCATGCTCTACTGTCCTTGTCCCTGGTTCATGTTTCTACCTCCCTGCATCATCTGGTCTTATACCCACACCCTCTTAGCGCTTCCTCCACTATCCCGTTCCTATGTCATGCTCTACAGTCGTTGTCCCTGGTTCATGTTTCTACCTCCCCTGCATCATCTGGTCTTATATCCACACCCTCTTAGCACTTCCTCCACGATCCCGTTCCTGTATCATGCTCTACTGTCCGTATCCCTGGTTCATGTTTCTACCTTCCCTGCATCATATGGTCTTATATCCACTCCCTCTTAGCACTTCCTCCACTATCCCGTTCCTATATCATGCTCTACTGTCCTTTTCCCTGGTTCATGTTTCTACCTCCCTGCATCATCTGGTTTTATATCCACACCCTCTTAGCGCTTCCTCCACTATCCCGTTCCTATGTCATGCTCTACAGTCGTTGTCCCTGGTTCATGTTTCTACCTCCCCTGCATCATCTGGTCTTATATCCACACCCTCTTAGCACTTCCTCCACGATCCCGTTCCTGTATCATGCTCTACTGTCCGTATCCCTGGTTCATGTTTCTACCTTCCCTGCATCATATGGTCTTATATCCACTCCCTCTTAGCACTTCCTCCGCTATCCCATTTTTATGTCATGCTCTACAGTCCTTGTCCCTGGTTCATGTTTCTACCCCCCTGCATCATCTGGTCTTATACCCACACCCTCTTAGCGCTTCCTCAACTATCCTGTTCCTGTGTCATGCCCTACAGTCCTTATCCCTGGTTCATGTTTCTACTCCCCTGCATCATCTGGTCTTATATCCACACCCTCTTAGCACTTCCTCCACTATCCCGTTCCTATATCATGTCCTACTGTCCTTGTCCCTGGTTCACGTTTCTACCTCCTCAGCATCATCTCGTCTTATATCCAGACTTTCTTAGCACTTCCTCCACTATCCCGTTCCTATGTCATGCTCTACTGTCCTCGTCCCTGGTTCATGTTTCTACCTCCCCTGCATCATCTGCTCTTATATCCCTACCCTCTCAGCGCTTCCTCCATTATCCAGTTCCTATATCATGCTCTACTGTCCTTGTCCCTGGTGCATGTTTCTACCTTCCCTGCATCATCTGGTCTTATACCCACACCCTCTTAGCACTTCCTCCACTATCCGGTTCCTATATCATGCCCTACTGTCCTTGTCCCTGGTTCATGTTTCTACCCCCCCTGCATCATCTGGTATTATATCTACACCCTCTTAGCACTTCCTCCACTATCCCGCTCCTGTATCATGCTGTACTGTCCTTGTCCCTGGTTCATGTTTCTACCTCACCTGCATCATCTGGTCTTATATCCCCATCCTCATAGCAGTTCCTCCACTATCCCGTTCCTATGTAATGCTCTACTATCCTAGTCCCTGGTTCATGCTTCTACCTCCCCTGCATCATCTGGTCTTATATCCACACCCTCTTAGCACTTCCTCCACTATCCCGTTCCTATATCATGCTCTACTGTCCTTGTCCCTGGTTCATGTTTCTACCTCCCTGCATCATCTGGTCTTATACCCACACCCTCTTAACGCTTCCTCCACTATCCCGTTCCTATGTCATGCTCTACAGTCGTTGTCCCTGGTTCATGTTTCTACTTCCCCTGCATCATCTGGTCTTATATCCACACCCTCTTAGCACTTCCTCCACGATCCCGTTCCTGTATCATGCTCTACTGTCCATATCCCTGGTTCATGTTTCTACCTTCCCTGCATCATATGGTCTTATATCCACTCCCTCTTAGCACTTCCTCCACTATCCCGTTCCTGTATCATGCTCTACTGTCCTTTTCCCTGGTTCATGTTTCTACCTCCCTGCATCATCTGGTTTTATATCCACACCCTCTTAGCACTTCCTCCACTATCCCGTTCCCGTATCATGCTCTACTGTCCTTGTCCCTGGTTCATGGTTCTACCTCCCCTGCATCATCTGGTCTTATATCCACACCCTCTTAGCACTTCCTCCACTATCCTGTTCCTGTGTCATGCCCTACTGTCCTTGTCCCTGGTTCATGTTTCTCCCTCCTCAGCATCATCTCGTCTTATATCTCCACCCTCTTAGCACTTCCTCCACTATCCCGTTCCTGTATCATGATCTACTGTCCTCGTCCCTGGTTCATGTTCCTACCTCCCCTGCATCATCTGGTCTTATATCCACACCCTCTTAGCACTTCCTCCACTATCCTGTTCCTATAGCATGCTCTACTGTCCTTGTTCCACTATCCTGTTCCTATAGCATGCTCTACTGTACTTGTTCCCTGGTGCATGTTTCTACCCCCCCACCCCGCGTCATCTGGTTTTATATCCACATCCTCTCAGCACTTCCTCCACTATCCCATTCCTATGTCATGCTCTACTGTCCTCGTCCCTGGTTCATGTTTCTACCTCCCCTGCATCATCTGGTCTTATATCCACACCCTCTTAGCACTTCCTCCACTATCCTGTTCCTGTATCATGCTGTACTGTCCTCGTCCCTGGTTCATGTTTCTACCTCCCCTGCATCATCTGGTCTTATATCCACACCCTCTTAGCACTTCCTCCACTATCCTGTTCCTGTATCATGCTGTACTGTCCTCGTCCCTGGTTCATGTTTCTACCTCCCCTGCATCATCTGGTTTTATATCCACATCCTCTCAGCACTTCCTCCACTATCCCATTCCTATGTCATGCTCTACTGTCCTCGTCCCTGGTTCATGTTTCTACCTCCCCTGCATCATCTGGTCTTATATCCACACCCTCTTAGCACTTCCTCCACTATCCTGTTCCTGTATCATGCTGTACTGTCCTCGTCCCTGGTTCATGTTTCTACCTCCCCTGCATCATCTGGTCTTATAGCCACACCATCTCAGTCATTGTTAAGGACACTGGTTCTCCGCTCTGCAAATCAATTAAAAATGTTTTGTAAGCATTTTTCTGCCAGAAATGCATTGTTTTCCCTGTAATTTTCTTTGCACACATCTAATTTATTAAAGCGGGTAGAGCTGTTTCTGTTCAACGTGATGGTGCACACATATGCTAAGTACGAAGGGTGTGTTGCAATTGGAACATATTTCATGTAACGCAGCATTCGATGGTCACTGGATTTGGCAATCCATAGATGCTGTATTGATGCCAGCTGCTGACCTGGCATTATGGATGAACAGCTTACTACAGTTGCGTACAGCTTAGTCCTGGGCACCCTGTTAGTGTGACCTTAGGACTCCACATTAGTAGACCTTGCTTGATTTAAAAAAGAAATAAAAAATGCTCAAAATTGCTAACAGAATTGGCCACCGACTAAGCTTGCTTTTTCTTGTTTTAGGGGGAAACTCTGAACATTTTGTGAAGGGACTCTCCAGGCGACAGAGTCTCGCATACAGCCATGGGGTTTGGGGCAGATTTCTGCTGCCCCGATGGCCACCAGGCCCTTCTCCGGCTGCAGGAGTCGGAGCTGCGGCTCCTGGAGGTGATGAGGAAGTGGCTGCTGCAGCGAGTGAAGAGTGACCGGGAGTACTCAGCGTTGCTGCACCAGATGTTCACGTATGTGGAGAAGCAGGAGCTGTCAGCGACAGGGTTGGTAGAATACTCCAGTGTCTTCAGTCAGGTAAGGTGCCCGCAAGCCTCTGATCCATAGACTTGCACGCCAGCCATGTCCAGTATACACATGGGTGCACATCTGCAGTCCTCAAAGGCCACAGACTGGTCAGGTTTGCAGGCTGTCCAAGGTGACCATCATGAGATACACTTGCATCTACCTCTCCACAAGGAAAATAACTTGCATGACTGTGTTGGGGAGAGTTCTCAAAATGTGCTCATTCCTCTCTACTTTAGAGACCCCCAGCTCTTTTGCTGAACTTTGGGACTCTGTACATTTTAATTCTGTTTGTTTTCTGTGTTTTTTTCCTTTGGTTATGGAGTTTTAAACAACTCCATAGGCATCATCTTTTCATGTGTGTCACACAGCACCCTCAATGCAGTGACACAGGGATGTCTTTTTAGACTTCTCAAAGGTTTAAATACCTTCTCTGGGATAAACTACTGTTTCCGAGAGAATCTAAGGTTAAGTTGACTTTACTAGTCTTTTTAAATTCCTAGACCCAGCACACACTGAGTGCTGTAGGGGTTATCACATAGCAGTCAAATCTTACCCTTTTCTATCGAAATGGCTGGTGGCAGTGATTTTAGAACAAACTACCATGATTTTTCCCGGCCGCAAACACCGGAGCTAAAAATCGCAGGAGCCATGTTTATCAAGATGGCGCCTTAAGCCCATTTGTTTAAACAAGTCTTTTTGGAAAAGGTCCTTCTAGTGTTTGTCTCTGCGTGCCAAACCAGGTTTGGTCCCTTTGTTTCCACGCCTTCGGCAGGCTTCAGGACTGAAAACCACCTCTGGCGTTTGAGTGTCTGGGGTGGGTAGGAAGTGAGGGAGGTGCTTAGTCTCCTAGGAGACCCAAATGCACTCTGGTGTGATTGGCTGGCTGACTGTCCGGCAAGACAGCCACCCTGCTCGGTGAGTGGCAGCTAGGCTGGAATGAATTGGAGAAAACTGTTTAAAAGGCGAGTCTCTTGGACTGCAAAGCAGAGTCGACCAATGGAACAAAAGAACCAAAGACAAGCTGGAAGAGGACGGCTGCTGCAACTCCTGGACTATTGGTTTGCCCGGTGAAGCCCTGCTGCAGGTCCAAATTGCCAAGTTCATTTCGACAGATAAGCCCCTTCAAGGACGACTTCTTCCTTTGAGTTGGTGGGACCAATCAACTCGTAAGCCACCTGGATACCATTCTCAAAGCTGGTTAGGATTAACCAGGGTGAATGACACCAGCTTGTGTGCTTGAAGAACAGCTACTCGAACTGAAGTGACTTCATTTTGTCCGTGTTTTCCGATGATCCTGTGCAGTGCAGGAGTCCCCCGACGTCCTCCCTCTTGTCCCCACGACTGAGGAGCAGGAACAGTGGGAACTGCCAGGAACCAACATCTTCAGCTGCGTCTTTTGCTTCATACTAAGGTACCGTGCCAACCCGATTGAGAGAACTTACCTCTCGCGGTGAAAGTTTGTGGAACTTTCCCAATTTACAGGCCTAATCAGCTTGTGACCCAACATATGATTGTTTTTTGTAGAAACTACTTTTGATAACTTTGGCAAAGACCTTACCGTTTACTTCAAGAACTGCTCTTTCCTATCCAAGACACTAACTAGTCCATTGACTTTGGCCTATGCCTATTGAACTGAATCGAGTCCTCTAGTGAATTGAAACTATTTGCACTGCCCAAGAAAGTATTTGTGATCTCTTCTGCTAACTTGTGCCTTTTTGCTCCTATTGAAGGTAACTGAAATGCCATTTTGCTCCTATTTCAGGGGAGCCTAATTTGTTCAGAAACTTGTTGGTTTGCTATTGAAGTGTATTTGTGTATTATATTAAGTTGTCTCCTTCTAGTGAATGTTTTCTAAATGATTGTGTAATAAATTAATAAGAGCCTCATTACACGGATGGCGGTGGACCAAGGTGCTATTAGCACCTTGGTCCATGCCGGTAAAATACCGGTACCGCCTTGGTGGAAAGGGGAATTACCGCCCTATTCCAAGGTTGGTGGGGCGGTAATTCCCCCTTCCCCCATTGCCCTTCCCCATTCCCATTTTTGCCCCATAGGGCTCTGTGGGAATGGGGAAGGCGCTAATTACGGTACCGCAAATTGCGGTACCGTAATTAGCTCCCTGGTCCCTTTGCGGGTTGGTTTTTACCACCTGCAAAAAGCAGACGTTAAATTCCCCAACCCGCAAAGGGACGGTACCGGTAAACCCTTACCGCCTACCATGTAATGAGGCCCTTAAGTGTTTTACCAAGAAACCTTGAGTGTAAGTGTCTACTTGAACCACTGTGATTGTAAGACCTCTGTGTAACCTCTTGTACTGCTCACATTCCCTCTTGAGATGAGCCTGGCTGCTCTGTGGTACAGACTTATACCAAAGGTTGGTCCTGCTTACACCTGTAGTCCTAATTGTGTGTGGTGGTCCCAGATGGCACTGCATGCAATTCTGCCTAACAGACTGTAACAGAAGAGCAAGTAGGATTGAGGGTCTACTGGGAGCAGACATGTCAGATCGGCCAGGGTCACCGTGCAATCTTGGGTGCATTATTGTATCATGCATAACTGTTGCTGCACTGAAACTGCAAATGGTGAAGTAAAGTTACAGATCCTACATATAAAATCGAATCTGCAAACTGCAATCCTAGGGAAGTTCCTGCCCTTGCATTCATGCCTGTGAATGAGGGACTCGCTGTCATCTCGGACACCAGGGCCCAGTGCTGGGTTTCATTTCTCCGATAATTGCATTCGGGGAGTTTTAGTTTTGCATCATTTCCACTGAATAAAATGAACTTAATTAAAATTAAAGTAAAAGCAACGCCTATGATTGAAGCAGGGTGACCCCTGTGACCTTGCGTCCGCTGTAACCCTGTCTTTTTGTGAAGTTTTTTGTGGCTGGGTGCCTAATTCTGCTCTGGCTGGAGAAGGAATAGAAGCCCTCTTTGAGCACTGACCATAATGGATAGATTGGCGATGGGGAGTAATGATCACCAGTCCTGACAAGCAATCATCACCTCATAAGATGTGTCCTTCCGTAAAGGAGAACACATGCAAACATGAAAAACAACTGCTCTTAGTAATGACTCGCCCCAACAGAAACAAAAAGCAGACTCAAAGCAGGGTTATCTCGAATAATGCAACCCCTTCCTCCCACCAGGATGGCCAATCCGAAGCAAGCACAGAGAAAAGAGCTTGACGCAACAACCCCCAGGTTCCATACGGGAACATCCGATGTTGGTGGACATCAACTTGCCGGTCAGGGACCTCTAGAAGCTGGCTGGCGGATCAGGAATAGCTTTGGCCCAAGGACCACAGAGTGTCACAGCCAGCATATGATCGTTCCCAGTGTGACCCTCTAAACATATCCATGAAGAGCAAGTCAAGAGGTGATGTTGCCGCTGATGCGCCACTGTACTCCCTTGGACGGCAGAGAGCTGCCCCGGCAGGAAATGGCACCCGGATATGATCACCAAGAACAAGGGATCAATGAAGATAAAATCCCAGGAGGATAGCTCAGTGGCAACGTGTTCGCCTTGGAAGCAAGATGACATGAAGCAACACAGGTTCGATTCCCGGGTCCGCGCTTAGAAACCTCTAGGTATTTAAGCGTGTTATAAATACGCAACTAAGACAAAAAAAATAATTACACAACTAAAAAAGCGCTTTAAAAATGCAAAATAAATAAAAATAAAATTAAGATTTCTGGCACTTTTCATATCTAGGACCAAAGCCCCATTAATTGGAATAAGTCACAGATCACTGGATTTACTCAAAGCACTCCATCTCCTGGATCCGGGGCCCTCAACCTTTGGCTCTCCAGATGTTTTAGACTACAGCTCCCACCAGCCTTAGCCAGGATAGTCAATGCTTAGAGACCTTGGGAATCCTAGTCCACAACGTATGGGAAGCCACAGGTTGCAGAACCCTTTCGTAGACTGGGCTGCGTGAAGTGAGGACTTACTGCGGTTTCCTTTGAAGTCTTTTCCTTCTGCTGCCCCTTTCCCTTCCTGTAAACCTCCTGCTTCCGTCTTGCAACAACCTTTTTTATTTATTGTTTCATTTCCATTTTTATACCACTTCCTTTTAAGTGGACCTGAATGTAGAGCCTTCGTTCTTCGTCACTGCAGACCTCTGCACAAGTCCTGCGAGGAGTATGAAAACAAACCATATTTTTAAAAGGGAAAGTGACATTGGTCCCATAAGCTCTGGTGACCTTTTTAGAGTATGACAATGGCCCTCATTCTGAGTTTGGAGGTAAGTAACGTCCCTTACCGGCATGGCGAAAATAGCGTGTCCGTGCTGGCACCAGTCTGCTAATAAAGGACTATTACGACTTTGCGGGCACGAGCTTTGCGCCATGCCGGTAAGGTACCTAGCGCCATGCCTCAAAAGGCTGCCAAAAAAAAGCCCTTACTGGCATCAAGCTAGGCGCAGATTACACTTCCGACATAGTCCAATGCATCATTAGCGGTGACCATAAATAGCAGTGACCGTAATTAGCGAACACCGCTATTTACGGTCACCGCTAAATAGCGGAACCGGAAATAGCGTCATTGCGCAGGAAGGAGAAGGAGCACGGCGGCCATCTTTGAAAACACAATCCATTGTCATCCTTAGCACACAGGACCCCTGGGACACTGCTGATCGACTGAAAAGTACCTCCCACAAACCAAGAATGCCTAAAACTCTGAAGAAATGATCTGCCCGCCTCAGAAAGGAGAGATTTAATCAGGACGAACTGCAGATGCTTGTGGACACTTTGCATGAGCATGCAGGCACAGTCTTCAGCAGCAACATGAGAAGAGAGGCAGTGCTACGTAAAAAAGAGATCTGGGCACTTGTTGCCCAGAAGGTTAGTGCAGTGGGTAACACACCCCGCACGGTGAAAGACTGCCGTAAGCGGTGGGAAGATCTGCGCCTAAGGGTGCGCAACGTATTATCGGTAAATCGCACCCAGGCCATAGAAACTGGAGGAGGACCTAGTTCACGCATAAAGCTCATCCCGTGGGAGGACACATGTGCAAGCATGATTGGGCCTGAATCAATTGAAGGCGTGGGTGAGATGGAGTGTGGCGCCACGACATCTGACAATGGAGGTGAGTCTTCAAAGTAAACACTGCTAAACCAAATCTGATGAAAGTCAATGTCAGTGTCAGTCCAAAGAGTCACGCCATGGTCGGCCACACACACACTCCCTGTAAAGTCGGCCGAAGCAACTGAGACTCATGCTGATGCCTGCTGCAAGGCAATATCGTACATGGCAGATACCACACAAAGTAGGAAATTCCACGAGGCACACAGCGTGCATGACCAAAATAGTGAGCATGTCAGACAGCACTGTTCCTGGCCAACATGAGTGACACCGACATATGGCTGCATTTACCACCCATGTATGAAATGACGTGCCCTTCCCAACACAAATGCCTATTACCCACAATTGTGTGGATGAGCAATTGTCCCAATGTATGTATGATGCCTATCCAAACATCACTCATGTCGTCCCTCTCTTCCACACCCACAGGCAGTGAGCATGACAGCGAAGAGCAGGACACCACCTCTGCACAGGCCACACCCTGTAAGAGGTCCCAGAAGGACAGCAACCGTCCGTCAAGCTCGAGGGGACAAGCCAGGGGGCGCTGTGTCCCAGCAACCAAGACACCGCAGGGACACATAGCACCTGTACCACCAAAGCCCGTGGAGGGCACACCACCCCCACCCCCCCACCCACTGTTCTGCCTGGAGACACCTGTCAGACACCCCATTAGGAGGAGTCCAGTGTGGCTGGGGAGGTGGCAGCCACGGCACCACTCACAGTGGAAGTCAGCACGGATGACATCTGGGGCACCATGGAGGATGATAAAATGGATGTGGTCCATACCCCAACCCAAATTGCATACCCCCAGGTATCTATGAGCGATACCGTGAACACCAACACCCCAGAGCAGTTTGGCCAAGACCACACCCAGGGACATATCAGTGCAGTTTTCAGTGTTGGGGAGGATGAACAGGCTGGGCATGCCAGCCAGATTCCCAGCACAGCCACAGGTCCAGCCGCTGGACCACAGCGGGCTGACCTGCTCACTTCACTCATCAGGGAATTTATACAGGACAACCGTCAGGCCAGAGAGGAGTGGCGTGCAGAGTTGTCAGCACTGGGCTGGTCCTTTACGGACAACACCAACCGCCTCTGTGAGGAGGTCTCGGCCCTCCAGGAGGTGCTAGGGCGCATCGCTGATGCCTTGGAGTCAGGTCATCCCGCCCCACAACCTGAGCAGGAGGCCACACCATCCACCAGCAGTTCAACCCAAACCAGCCCGCTCCGCCTTCGGTCCGTGCACTGCAGCGACGGGACATGCCACCCCCTGGCTCTGGGAGTGCCGAGTGAATGTTATGGCAGCCTCATGTAGGGTTTGTGGACTCAATGGGACTTGTGTGGGGGAGTTGTGGGGGGAGAGGGAGGAGGGTGAGGGTGGTGGAGGGTTTTGTCACTTACGTTAATATTGTTACATTCAATGCACCGGTTGTGTGAAAAAGAAGACCAGAGTGGACATTCATGAATGCGCATGTGTCATTTAATCATTCACAGTGCATAGTGTACATGTACCCCCACACCCAGTGCCCTATGTCCACACATAATGTCACCCTCTGCTGACATGTATGTCAGAAATATTGTGCGATCACTGACTGGCGCACAGCACCTCCCTCCTGTGCATCGCCACCGTGATGAAGTCCTGCCATATCTTCATCATCCCCTTCTTCTTCATCTGGTGGTAGCAGTTCCATGTCAGGGGGCAGGGGCACGTTCCGTCGGATACACATATTGTGCAGCATAACACATGCCATGGTGATCTTGGCCACCTTCTCATGGCTGTAGAGGAGTGCCCCACCCGACCGGCTGAGGCAGCGAAATCGTGCCTTCAACAGGCCAAAGGTCTGCTTGATGACCACACGTGTACGGGATGGGAACGATTTTAGTCCTCCTCGTGCCTGTTCTGTGGATTTTGGACGGGGTGAGGAGCCATGGCTTCAAGGGATAGCCACGATCACCTGCATGAGAGGGAAATGAAGGTAAATGTTAGGCGAATCATGATGGACAGCTGTACTAGTCACACATGCCTGCAGGTTATCGTTGCCCACATGGACATGTCCCTGGATGCATTGACCCCATTTTAAGTCCCTCAATGTCTCCTGTGCCATGGGCTATTGGTCTGGGTTGCATCTTCAAGATGATACATGGTATACACTGACATCTTATTTCACGTGCATCGTGTATGCATACAGCAGTGTCAGAGTCAAATTAGTGATGTGTTGTGTTCTGTGAGATTTACTAGTAGGGAGCGTTGGCAGTAGTCTGTACTATATTGGGCATTCTGCACTGATCATTCCCATGGTGACATGCAGCACTCCTGTGGGTGTGCCAACCTGGTGACACACTGGAATCCCTAGATGGTTCAGTTCAATGCACTCCCAGGGATGATTGTCCTGCGTGGTGATATGCTGGAGACAGCAACATAGTGCATATGAACTGCATGGTGCAGGATGTCGTTACGGAGGGTGAGGGCCGCTGATGAGTGGTGCATGGGTTGTGGGATGTGGGGTGGTTACCTGTTAGTCATGTAGTGATAGGTGTCGGCCTCACTTCATCACTATGGGATTTGGGTGTCATGTACCATTTGTGATGCTTTGGGGCACAGTGTTCGGTGATGTGCACATCGTTCAGTCACATCAACATTGGCAGCATGGTGGAGTATGCATTCCCCCCCATTCCCACCCAGGTGGAGTATGCTTCCCCCCCCCATTCCCACCCAGGTGGAGTATGCATCTACCCACCCACCCACCTCACAACCCCGATGCACTGCCATGGCCCAGTCAGGCAACTCACCAAGCAGCCAGGCACGTCGTCCAGCATGTCGCTCCATGAAGCATGGTAGTGTGGAGTTCCGCAGGACCATAGAGTAATGAGTTGATCTGGGATATCGGGCACAACAATGTGTGATGATCTTGCTGGTGTCGCATACCATCTGCACATTGATGGAGTGGTATTCCTTGCGGTTGCGGTACACCACCTCCATGGCATGCGGGACCACCAACTCCACGTGGGTGCAGTCGAGGGCACCTACACAATTTGGCATGCCTGCCAGTGCATGGAAGCCAACTTTTGTATCAAATATCTCCTAGGGAGTCCGTGGGAGGGATATGTAGTCCCTTGTGTGCTTGAGGAGGGCATCCAGCACTTTGTTCAGAATCCTGGAAAATAAGGGTTGTGATATGCCATGCATGTGCCCCACTGTGTGCTGGTAGGTGCCTGTGGCAAGGAAGTGGAGCACAGAAACTACCTTCAGTAGAGGGGGGATGGCGGTGCGTATTTCAATGAGGCTCACTATGTCGTCGTGTATCAGGTCCACTATGGTGGTGATGATGTCCTGGCCCAGCCGGTACAGGGTGTGGATCTGCTCAGGGGTTAGATTGAAAGGACTGGCTCTGATGCGAGGAATTGGGGGCTGCCGGTGTGGTAGCGGTGGCTGCACTGGTGGGGCATGCTGGGCCTGTCTCACCCTCCTTCTCATCCTGCGTCTCCTCTATGGTGGCGGCTGTTGTTGTTGTTGTTGATGTTGTGGCAATGCAAGCAAGTCCTCCAGCTCCAGTAATGCTACTACTATTGGAATCATCTTGGTGTGGTGTGCTCCTTTTGTACTGGGCCTGACTCCATTGCCGCCACCTGTGCTGATTGTGTGCACCTGTGGCAGTTTGGAACACTGCTCAGGGCTTTTTACGGCATGTAGGCGAAGCCGGTAATTACGGCGTGCGGTAAGCACTTTTTTGCCTTCATGAGGCCGTTATTTGCATGTCTGCCTCACTTGTGATCTACTCCGGTTTACGGCATGCCGCTAATGCCGGCATGGTGGGTCGCGTGCATGCGACCAGACCGCTATTAACAACATCGTACTTTACGATGCCGTTAATAGCGGTCTGGTTGGTCAGAATATGTCGTGGCGGTAATCGATGCCGGTATTCCATTAACGGCATCGTTTTTCCCTTAGCACCAACCTCGGAATGAGGGCCAATGTGTTTCCTGTAGCAAAGAAAGATGTAAACTTTAGGGGGCAGAATTGAGACAGAAGATGGGTAGTGGTGGAAAGTAGAATGGTAGAAATGAGATCAAAGATTAGAGGAAAAACTGTGAGAAAGTGGACAGCATCTGACATGGGGCTTCCAGGCGCTAAACCCCGACCTCAACCTTATACCTCGACCACACATCCAGCCCTCCGTTCATAAACATGGACCTCAAGCACACTCCCAGCCCTCCATTCATAAACATGGACCTAAAGCGCACATCCAGCCTTCTGTTCATAAACATGGACCTCAAGAGCCCATCCAGCCCTCCTCCGTTCATGAACATGGACCTCCTCGAGCACACATCCAGCTCTCCTCCATTCATAAACATTGACCTCAAGCACACATCCAGCCCTCCTCCGTTCCTAAACATGGACCTCAAGCACACATCCAGCCCTCCTCCGTTCATAAACATGGACCTCAAGCACACATCCAGCCCTCTGTTCATAAACATGGACCTAAAGCACACATCCAGCCCTCCGTTCATAAACATGGACCTCAAGCACACATCAAGCCTTCCGTTCATAAACATGGACCTCAAGCACACATCCAGCCTTCTATTCATAAACATGGACCTCAAGCACACATCCGGCCCTCCTCCGTTCATAAACATGGACCTGAAGCACACATCCAGCCTTCCGTTCATAAACATGGACCTCAAGCACACATCCAGCCTTCTGTTCATAAACATGGACCTCAAGCACACATCCAGCCCTTCTCTGTTCATAAACATCGACCTCAAGCACACATCCAGCATTCCGTTCATAAACATAGACCTCAAGCACACATCCAGCCTTCCGTTCATAAACATGGACCTCAAGCACAAAACCAGCCTTCTGTTCATAA
Source organism: Ambystoma mexicanum (assembly GCF_040938575.1). NCBI lineage: Eukaryota > Metazoa > Chordata > Amphibia > Caudata > Ambystomatidae > Ambystoma > Ambystoma mexicanum. Next base: position 1,477,830,270 of record NC_090934.1, read on the forward strand.
ACGTGGACCTCAAGTACACATCCATCCTTCTGTTCATAAACATGGACCTCAAGAGCACATCCAGTCCTCCTCCATTCATAAACATGGACCTCCTCGAGCACACATCCAGCCCTCCTCCATTCATAAACATGGACCGCAAGCACACATCCAGCCCTCCTCTGTTCATAAACATTGACCTCAAGCACACATCCAGCCCTGCTCCATTCATAAACATGGACCTCAAGCACACATCCATCCCTCCTCCATTCATAAACATGGACTTTGACCACACATCCAACCCTCCTTTCATAAATATGGACCTCAAACACACATCCAGCCTTCCGTTCATAAACATGGACCTCAAGCGCACATCCAGCCCTCCTCCATTCATAAACATGGACCTCAAGCACACATCCAGCCCTCCATTCATAAACATGGACCTCAAGCACACATCCAGCCCTCCTCCATTCATAAACATGGACCTCAAGCACACATCCAGCCCTCCATTCATAAATATGGACCTCAAACACACATCCAGCCTTCCGTTCATAAACATGGACCTCAAGCGCACATCCAGCCCTCCTCCATTCATAAACATGGACCTCAAGCACACATCCAGCCCTCCATTCATAAACATGGACCTCAAGCGCACATCCAGACCTCCTGCGTTAATAAACATGGACCTCAAGCATGCATCCAGCCCTCCTCTGTTCATAAACATGGACCTCAAGCGCACATCCAGCCCTCCTCTGTTCATAAACATGGACCTCAAGCACACATCCAGCCCTCCGTTCATAACCATGGACCTCAAGCACACATCCAGCCTTCTGTTCATAAACATGGACCTCAAGCACACATCCATCCCTCCTCCATTCATAAACATGGACCTCAACCGCACATCCAGCCCTCGTCCGTTCATAAACCTGGACCTCAAGCACACATCCAGCCTTCCGTTCATAAACATGGACCTCAAGCGCACATCCAGCCCTCCTACATTCATAAACATGGACCTCAAGCACACATCCAGCCCTGCTACGTTCATAAACATGGACCTCAAGCGCACATCCAGCCCTGCTACGTTCATAAACATGGACCTCAAGCGCACATCCAGCCCTCCTCTGTTCATAAACATGGACCTCAAGCACACATCCAGCCCTCTGTTCATAAACATTGACCTCAAGCACACATCTAGCCTTCCGTTCATAAACATCGACCTCAAGCGCACATCCAGCCCTCCTCCGTTCATAAACATCGACCTCAAGCGCACATCCGGCCCTCCTCTGTTCATAAACATGGACCTCAAGCACACATCCTGCCCTCCTCCATCCATAAACATGGACCTCAAGCACACATCCTGCCCTCCATTCATAAACATGGACCTCAAGCACACATCCAGCCTTCCGTTCATAAACATGGACCTCAAGCACACATCCAGCCTTCTGTTCATAAACATGGACCTCGAGCGCACATCCAGACCTCCTGCATTAATAAACATGGACCTCAAGCATGCACCCAGCCCTCCTCTGTTCATAAACATGGACCTCAAGCGCACATCCAGCCCTCCTCCGTTCATAAACATGGACCTCAAGCACACTTCCAGCCCTCTGTTCATAAACATGGACCTAAAGCACACATCCAGCCCTCCGTTCATAAACATGGACCTCAAGCACACATCAAGCCTTCCGTTCATAAACATGGACCTCAAGCACACATCCAGCCTTCTATTCATAAACATGGACCTCAAGCACACATCCGGCCCTCCTCCGTTCATAAACAATGACCTGAAGCACACATCCAGCCTTCCGTTCATAAACATGGACCTCAAGCACACATCCAGCCTTCTGTTCATAAACATGGACCTCAAGCACACATCCAGCCCTTCTCTGTTCATAAACATCGACCTCAAGCACACATCCAGCATTCCGTTCATAAACATAGACCTCAAGCACACATCCAGCCTTCCGTTCATAAACATGGACCTCAAGCACAAAACCAGCCTTCTGTTCATAAACGTGGACCTCAAGTACACATCCATCCTTCTGTTCATAAACATGGACCTCAAGAGCACATCCAGTCCTCCTCCATTCATAAACATGGACCTCCTCGAGCACACATCCAGCCCTCCTCCATTCATAAACATGGACCGCAAGCACACATCCAGCCCTCCTCTGTTCATAAACATTGACCTCAAGCACACATCCAGCCCTGCTCCATTCATAAACATGGACCTCAAGCACACATCCATCCCTCCTCCATTCATAAACATGGACCTCAAGCACACATCCAGCCCTCCATTCATAAACATGGACCTCAAGCGCACATCCAGACCTCCTGCGTTAATAAACATGGACCTCAAGCATGCATCCAGCCCTCCTCTGTTCATAAACATGGACCTCAAGCGCACATCCAGCCCTCCTCTGTTCATAAACATGGACCTCAAGCACACATCCAGCCCTCCGTTCATAACCATGGACCTCAAGCACACATCCAGCCTTCTGTTCATAAACATGGACCTCAAGCACACATCCATCCCTCCTCCATTCATAAACATGGACCTCAACCGCACATCCAGCCCTCCTCCGTTCATAAACCTGGACCTCAAGCACACATCCAGCCTTCCGTTCATAAACATGGACCTCAAGCGCACATCCAGCCCTCCTACATTCATAAACATGGACCTCAAGCACACATCCAGCCCTGCTACGTTCATAAACATGGACCTCAAGCGCACATCCAGCCCTGCTACGTTCATAAACATGGACCTCAAGCGCACATCCAGCCCTCCTCTGTTCATAAACATGGACCTCAAGCACACATCCAGCCCTCTGTTCATAAACATTGACCTCAAGCACACATCTAGCCTTCCGTTCATAAACATCGACCTCAAGCGCACATCCAGCCCTCCTCCGTTCATAAACATCGACCTCAAGCGCACATCCGGCCCTCCTCTGTTCATAAACATGGACCTCAAGCACACATCCTGCCCTCCTCCATCCATAAACATGGACCTCAAGCACACATCCTGCCCTCCATTCATAAACATGGACCTCAAGCACACATCCAGCCTTCCGTTCATAAACATGGACCTCAAGCACACATCCAGCCTTCTGTTCATAAACATGGACCTCGAGCGCACATCCAGACCTCCTGCATTAATAAACATGGACCTCAAGCATGCATCCAGCCCTCCTCTGTTCATAAACATGGACCTCAAGCGCACATCCAGCCTTCCTCTGTTCATAAACATGGACCTCAAGCACACATCCAGCCCTCCGTTCATAACCATGGACCTCAAGCACACATCCAGCCTTCTGTTCATAAACATGGACCTCAAGCATACATCCATCCCTCCTCCATTCATAAACATGGACCTCAACCGCACATCCATCCCTCCTCCGTTCATAAACCTGGACCTCAAGCACACATCCAGCCTTCCGTTCATAAACATGGACCTCAAGCGCACATCCAGCCCTCCTCTGTTCATAAACATGGACCTCAAGCGCACATCCAGCCCTCTGTTCATAAACATTGACCTCAAGCACACATCTAGCCTTCCGTTCATAAACATCGACCTCAAGCGCACATCCAGCCCTCCTCCGTTCATAAACATGGACCTCAAGCACACATCCTGCCCTCCTCCATCCATAAACATGGACCTCAAGCACACATCCTGCCCTCCATTCATAAACATGGACCTCAAGCACACATCCAGCCTTCCGTTCATAAACATGGACCTCAAGCACACATCCAGCCTTCTGTTCATAAACATGGACCTCAAGCACACATCCAACCCTCCTTTCATAAATATGGACCTCAAACACACATCCAGCCTTCCGTTCATAAACATGGACCACAAGCGCATATCCAGCCCTCCTCCATTCATAAACATGGACCTCAAGCACACATCCAGCCCTCCATTCATAAACATGGACCTCAAGCACACATCCAGCCCTCCTCCATTCATAAACATGGACCTCAAGCACACATCCAGCCCTCCATTCATAAATATGGACCTCAAACACACATCCAGCCTTCCGTTCATAAACATGGACCTCAAGCGCACATCCAGCCCTCCTCCATTCATAAACATGGACCTCAAGCACACATCCAGCCCTCCTCCATTCATAAACATGGACCTCAAGCACACATCCAGCCTTCTGTTCATAAACATGGACCTCAAGCACACATCCAGCCCTTCAATCATAATCATGCAGGTGGCGCATTATCGAACTGTAATGACTGAAACTGAAAGAGCTTCATTCACTATAAAAATCATTATGGCATTATGGCAAAGTTACTGCATTTTTAATACCAGGATTAATTTCTGCCCACTCTACATTCACACCAAAGGGCAACCACTGTAAAGATTCTGAGGCTAAACCTACGTATAAGAGACAAACGTCTTGCATTGTAAGATAATAAAAACTCCAACCAAAGGAGTAAAAAAGTCAGAATGACAAAGGATTGCAAACCTTTACTCATAGGGCAAAATGAACTAATACCCATTAAACCCTACTAAAATGTTTTTTCCGTAAGTCTTCACTGGTAACCGATTCTTTTGGGGGCGTGTGCTAAATGCGTACTCTAAGAGGTGATCGATAAATGGTTCTTGGTACCCACTGCACAAACCCCACAAATATTCACCTATGAACAACTCCAGAGCAGTTGGAAATCAACAACCTCTTACATGAAGTACGAGAATTCAGACCAATGTGGAGGATGGAATTTGGCCTCTGGACATTTGGGACACCCTAAAGGTGCAGAAACAAATACACAAAGTAGACACAGAATCAAATAAAGTGGGTTAACTTGTCTGAATGATCAGGTCAGGGAGGCACCTGTTTCAAACAGAGGTGGGACTAAAAATAGGGGATGTCCGCCATTTTTAATAAAGGCTACAGAAGAAATTGCCAGCAGAATCCGAACCAAGGCTGCCGGATTAAAGTGGTGCCCAAGTTATTCAGAACTCGTAAGAAAGCTTGCCAGAGGAGAATGTTTCCAATTTAAATGTCTTTGCTAAAGCACTTACTGCGAAGCAGGTCTCATTATCACAGGCCCCGTCCTTTGTTCCTACCTGCAATGTCTGAGGTAGAGATAGAATTGTGTACGTTTCTCTGAAGGGTCAGCCTTGAAAGTTTGTCTTCCTTCATCCGAGAATGAAAATGTTGATTTAGCTAATGAATCAGGGCTTTTACTGGAATCTTTTTCATGACAGCAGATAACAAAATGCCGCCAGAGGTAATGGTGTTTAAGTAAAAAGTGATTTCAGGCCTACAAAAGGTCTATCCCAACTCACGGCATTACCCCACTAATTTGCCTAATGGGAGAGATCTTCACTTCAACATTTAAAGAATTATAGGTCACTTACGATCAATTGCAATGAAATGGCATTTGATTTACCACACAAAGGTAAATACTACAGGTTATTGAATTAAACTCGATATAGAAGCATTTCAGATATCATTAATTTGGCTACACAAGCAGGCTTGGAAAATTGAGATATTTGCTTACATGACTACTGATGTACTTGTTCTGTAAAGTAAGTATAACAACCAATACATATTAGCCATAAAAGAAACTTGGCTGCACGCTGCCTCAAGGCCTACCCTCTGCCGTGCCGTCCCCAGTAACTACTCTATCTTTTTTAAAAAAATGTTTTAATTAAAATTATTTTGTTTAATTTTAAACTTTTCATTTGTAAATTTAGAGGTTAAACAACATTCAGTTAGATATTTTCTTCATTACAAACATTCCGTCTAACTGCTGTCTTTTTCAGGTGTTTTGTCGTAATTCATCTTCATGATATTGTTCCAAAATTGGATAATCATAAACACCAGTTATTTGTTGTTTCCCAAGAGAATCTGCGCCGAGCGTTTCTCTGGTTCCATTTGTCTTTTGCATATCATGAATAAGTCCCTACATAGGTTTCTCTTCTCGCTCAGTGATGGACACGCCATTCATATATGATATATTGTTTCTACATTTTCGATTTGTTGACAGAACCGACAATCTTGTTGAGTACTCGGAATCATCTTTGTTTTTGACAACAATTCTCTTGTCGGAAGTAAATTTAATTGCAGTTTCAAGGATTTGTCTCATATCAATTGATCCGGAAAGATTGTGAGGTAGCTAGATTAATTGCTCTTATCTCACACTCAGAGTTTAGATCCAATTGATATTTTGCTTTTAGCTGTATAGTCCTGATCCAGTCATTTTGAAGGATCTGCCTTTTAGCATATTGTGGGCGTAGTTTTAACATTTCTAGCGATATGTCTTCAACCTGTAGTTTTAGCTCTGTGTCTAAGGTCTGAGTGGCAACTTCATACCAAATTCGTGGCATAGGGCATGATGGTGTAATGCCAGAACCTTCCTCCAGAATATTGCATCCATTTGTTGCCACATTGACCTATCTAATTTGATCATTGTTTTGCTACCATAGGTCAAGATTGGCACCATTTTCTGTCTATAAAATAAGATGACTGGCTTCATGGAGAATTTCCCGAATTTACAGTGGAGAAATCTCCCTTGTCGCGCTAAGGAGTGTGCCTTCGATGTAATCGTGTAGTCTGCATTTGCTTGTATTTGATTATCTGGATAATCATGTTCTTGTTTTGCAACTTTTGGTTTCCATACATTTCTTAGACTCTTCTCTCTGTCTTCTATACAGACGAATCCCAATTGGTATAACTGCTTTTCCATTTCTAGTATGAGATTCATTATTTTGCTGTTTTGTAATTCAATCCATACTTTATCTAACAACTGATCGTCTACAAATTGCACCAACTTTATGTCTTCTGAACGTATTGATTTTAGCTGTGCTATAACTTGAAACAGGCATAGAATGTTAGTTCTATTTAATATCAGTACATCATTTCTTGTTTCAATTCTTTCTAGTATTATTCTGTTCACATTCATGTGTTACCGTGGGTCAATGAATATCGGTAATTTCAGTTCCATCTGGCTCCTTCCATGTCTTGTTTCGTTGTTATTCTCCTTTCTTCAATGTCTCAATGCAGTTGTGGAAATTGTGTCGACAGTTCTTCGGTTGCTCTGTGGAGTAGGAAAGGCCATAGTTGACACTTCATCATCAGTTGTTAGATCTATCACTATCGGTTGTTCCCACAATGTGATATCCAAATTGCTGTCCGAAAAGTCCTCACAGGAGAGATCTACAGTGACAGATTGTAATGAGAATCCTTCCTCGTATTGATCTATAATTATTAAGGAGGCATCATTCGGATCTGTAGCCAGATCGATCAAGGACTCTTGAATCGCTCCCAGGTGTATCGATAGGTTCATCAACTCTGTAACTACTCTATCCTTCGTAAAGATAGATTGGACGCTAGAGGAGGAGGAGTGGCTATTATAGCCAAAAAATCCTTAAATATCAGAGAAGCTAATAATCTGTCCATCCAATCAGGCGAATTACTGACTTTAAAATTGTCTCTATTGCACACTAACACCCAACCATTCATCTAATCTTTCGACCCCCATGCCCATTACTGTCTGTTGAAGATGACATCACCCCTCTCCTCTCGGCCAATGCTAAGCCCTCCACTAAAACGGTCCTCCTGGGCAATGTTAACCTAGGCTACAATGACAACTCTGACCCTAAAGCCCTGGCCCTAGCCAACACCTTAGAGGCCCTAGGCTTCACACAATGCATTCTGAGCCCTAAACACAACAAAGGTTGAATCCTAGATTGGTTAGCCAAACGAAACTGCAACATTACAATCACCTCAAACACACAGTGCCGTGGTCAGACCACATCATCATCGGTTCAACATCCCACAGGGATACATCCATACTCTACACCTGCACAACGGCCTGCCACCCCAACAAGAAACTCTACGAACATCATGCCAGCACACATCCTTACTAAATGCTCTCATCCCAAGACGTCTCTAGTGATCCGTCCACAATTGTAGATACCAACAATCTCTCCTTAGCTCAAGCTATCGACACCATTGAGCCGCTGGAATTACATAAAGTTAAACCACTGGCCTACATACAGGCCTGGTTCACTCCAGATCTCAAAGTACTCGATACGAAGAAACGGCATCGTAAACTGTGTGGAGGAATGATCCAACAACTCCTAACAAAGTACTTTTCTCCGCCTCTTCCAAAGCCTAGAAACTAGCAATACTTAACGCTAAATGTTCCACGTATAACGCATGAATTGGCAAGGCCAACTCATTCACCAGAGAGCTATTTGCTAAAGTATGGGAGCTGGAATCTCCCACTCCCCCCACTGACAACTGTTTGAAAGACAAAACCTGGTGCACAAACCTTCAAACTGCCCCGCTCAACAAAATATCCTCCCTCCAAAAAAAGATCCTGTCAAAGAAAAATTAACTCATCTCAACCAGGGTTTCACCAGGGTTTTACACCCACTCCTCCCCATCACAATACTCACCTCTTCACCTTCAAAACTGTCTCAGAACCTGAGGCCATCAAAATCATCAAAGGTCATGAACCTTCCAGATGCCTAGGGGATATCTGCCCTGATCCAGTTATCAATGATTGGCAGTAGCCCTTGCTCCTTTCTTCTCCTCACTCATCCATGCTTCTTTCTCTTCCAACACAGTCCCTGTGAATCTCAAAGATGCTGGCCTCCTAGCGCTTCTTAAGAAACTCACGCTAGATCCCAACATCCCTACCAACTACCACCCTATCATAACTGTCCCCTTCCTCCTTACAATTTAAGACAGAGCAGCGTAGCTACAGAGTCAGGCACACATGGAATCCAACAACCTCCTTGGTCTGCGTCAGTCAGGGTTGCGACTGGGCCAGGGCACCAAATCAGCCCTACCTCACCTAAAAACCCAACTGGATGAGATCAAAGATGCCTGTAAATTGTCTCTCCTCGAATTGTTGGACCTCTCACCTGCCTTTGACTCGGTTGACCATCAAATCCTCTGTAATCACCTCACCACAGCAGCCCATTTGTCTGCAGATGCCACCACTTGGTGAGTTTTCTCATCTTCCACATCAGCCCAGCCAGCTCCAGTCACTTGTGGTGACCCGCAAGGTTCGTGTGTCTGCCCCTACCTAATAAAATGCCTTCACAAAGCCACTCTTTGTCCTTCTGGACTCCCAGGTTATCTCCTTCCCGAACTATGTAGACGACACTCGGATTCTTCTACCCATCTCAGGCGACTAAGCTATGGACTCCAGCACTCTAGGTGCCGTCTTTCATAGCATCCAGGCTTGGATGGCATACCACTCACTCCGCCTCAATGATGAGAAGACCGAGCTGCTCCTGGTCGGATCACAGCCCCTGCTAAACCAACTCGACTCTACCTACAAATCTTTCATCATTGACGGCATTTCCATTCTAGTCCCTCAGGAAGTTAAAACCCTCAGGATTTATCCTGACTCCAACCTATCCTTATTCAAACGTGTAAATGCAATTGCCTCCTCACCAGCCTACACAACTAAACTAATCAATGCCTGCAGACCTTTTCCCTCCTCGGACAACTGTATCACTATCGCAAGAGCAGCAATAGGGTCCAGACTTGACTATTGTAACTCTATTTGCTGGCACCAGCATCAAAAAGCTACAAATCATTCAAAATAATGCCTTGCACATCCCTGAAAAGATCATATGCACTGGCTGCCTACCTGTGAGCGCACTCTGCTCAAAACCTTAGTCACAATCCACATGTAATGGACCGAATCTCTCAGCCCTCAAATTCCTCCACTGGCTCCCGCTGGCTGCAAGAATCAAATTCAAGACCCTCTGCTTCATCCACAAGGCATTCTGAGGCCAAGGACCACCCTATCTACAACCTTCCCTCCCTAAATACTCCACTGCTAGAGCTCTCTGCTCTTCTAACTCCAACTCTTTTATTGTCAAATGCTTCTCCAAGCAGAGAGTGGGGGGCCGGTCTCGCTCCTCGGCTGGCGCCTCCCTTTGGAACAGCCTCCCTGCTCCTCCCAGATTTAAGCCGGACCTCCTTAGGTTCCGGAAACTGCTCAAAACTCTGCTTTTCTCTACTACCCAACTGCCGCTGGGACCGGTGGCCTGATCCTTGTGAATCTCACGGGATTACAGGTCTTTATTTCCAGTCAATACCAGCAGCGGTGCACTGCCCTTGCGGGACCCTGCTTGGCAACTCTGCACCCCACCCATGGGAGTTGCCTGCACTTGCACTTTCCCTGAAGTTCTCCGCCTTGACTCCCCTTAGCACTTCACTCCCGGGCCCTACTCTAGCACTTGCCCACTCCTCTGCTCCCCCTTCCCATCCCCCTCCTCCAAACCCGTCTCCTGCACTTCTCCTCACTGCACTTGCACGTCCGAATGCCACAAGACCTAGTAGGACCATGACTGCATTTTACTGTTTTGCCATGGCTGTTCCCTTCCCATCTAGCCTTGTGGCACTTTGAAATACAATTCTGTTGTATAAAGCGCCTTACAAAATGCCCAATAAAAAAAGGAAAGATAAAGTGCATCTCCCACACTGCACCAAAATATCTGTTTTCCAAATTCAACAAAACTCAAGCTTCTGCATCTTGCATCGGCTCACCACTCCTCGATAGAAAGATCAGGTGGCCTCAGCTTTCTGGTGATTGCGGTCAAGAACTGGAATGCCCTCCCACTCTCGCTAAGGACAGAACACTCATGCTGGGCCATCGATAAGACACTCAAAACTTGTCTATTTTCACAAGATCACAACTCTAAAGACGCTCCCGAGTAAGTCTCACCTCAAATGTATGTTAGTTTTGGGCTCAAGTTAACTTCTATGTATTATTGCATTCATTGCGTTGCGTCTGCTTTTCTATGTGACCAGCGCCTTGATGCCTGAGGGTTTAGCGCGCTCTATAAATATCTTAATAAATAAATAGCATCCTGAGATCTTTTGCACTTTCATATTGTATAAAAAAGTATTAACAATTCAAAGGAGTCGTTTTATAATACAGAAAACGTACTCAAGCGTTTCTTGATAATCCCTGTCTGCGTCCATCAATTATTTTCATTTCTAAACAATGGAATTGAAAAGGCATATATAAGCAACAATACATTGTATTGGGGGTACAGAATGATCTATTTGGGCGTTATACCGAACATGGGAATGTATTTGTAGATATTCTCTCAATGTCTGTCTGTTCAGTAGTAATTTAGAGTTTATGCAGTTATCCAAATAATGTGTAGGTTTCTTCTTCAGTTGTGCGGTAGCGGCAGTTAAATTCCAAGGTTCGTGCAATGTATTATGGGCCTGTGCACAGAACCGTTGCGCTTAAGAACCTTCAGCTGTTCACTAGATCTCGCCAAACACATCTCTCGCCAGTAGTAATCCACACTATGTTGCACTGCCAGCCTGATCTTCAAACATAAACCAGTGCTTCCAATTACAGCTAAAGAACTGCGCCATTTCATTCAAAATCCAGCCCTAATTGGAAAGAGAACCGGTATAGCTTTGTGAGCTTCACTGGCTGCGGTCTCCACCAACGTGATGCATAGTGCAGAGATGACTGACTGGAATGGCCCTCCTAATCTTGTCTGCGTGACCCGTAGAAGTATTCTGCTGCAAGTGGAGGGATGGATTTAGCCACCCGTGGATTCAAGTGATGGCACCCCCCACAGTCCTCCCAACTAATCACCTCCGAAGTGCCCTCTCAGCAATCTCACCTTATAGTCTTGAAAGATGAGCTCTCCATCCTGCATGGATTTCAAGGGCGCGTTGATGCCAGTTACTTCGCTAGTTTGAAGGCATGGGAGAGTTCAGGAGAGTATTGACTCTGAGGTTCCTGGCAAGGTCCAGTAAGTATCAAGTTCATAGAGTTCATGTCCGATGTTTCACTCTTGTCCCCCCTTCCTTCCTTGTCTTGCAGCTGAGATTGTGAGAAGATGCTCTCGTAGCAGCTGGTGGAGCTCAGGTAAGAGTCTGTATTACCCGACACTGTCCGGTAAATGTTGCACGTGTTTGACGTGTTGTTTTCTCTCTCTTTGCAGGTGCAGCACATGAGAAAATGTAGAGAGTTATAGAATAATGCCTCCGGTGGTGATCAGGTAAGTCTATGGTGATAAGAGTTATATTTGTTGGTTTTCTCGGCTCACCTTGTTGTTTTCTTTTGTCCCTCAGGTGCCGGAGTTCGGCAAAGAAATGATGGAGGCTGTGCCGAATCGAAAGATGCTGCGAGGACTGGTGAGTATTGTGCAGCGCTGCAGCTGGAGATGCGACGCGTACAGAAATGATGTTCTTTCCAGGTCCGGAGGCGAGATGGATTCGGAATCAGGTGAGGAATTCGAAAATAGTTTGTTTTCTAACCTTGTCCTTTTCTTTCCTCTTTGTTTTAGGAGCTCCAGATTCGAGGCGGGCGTGGCAGAAGACTGGATGCAGACTGCAGGCACGGTGAGCGTTACGCTGCTGGATGCAGAATAACGCGAAGCGTGTGCTGTTGTTCGGGCGTGGTTTAAATAGCCTCCAAAGTAGTTCCAGGTAAGAAGTTCCCTAGAACCACGCCCGAGTAAAAAATAGTCCCTGTAATAAAATAGTCCCATCCAGGCCTCACGTTGGCTTGGACTCACTAGCAGCATGGTCTGCATCAGGTAAGTAAAGTCTATGAGCCTGGCACCTATGGCGCCAGGACTCATTTCTATGATCAGCCTGGTGCCTAAGGCGCCAGGACTGAACCCAAACAACCCCCAGCTGGGGCTGTTGGTGTTTTAATAAGTGTCTGGATGCCTGCTCCCGGAGCTGATGGGCTTGGTCCTGATGCCCGGGGGTAGGCATCATGACAGTCATCCAAGAGATCCAGACCTGTCAGGACCTGAGCTTCACTGGGGTCATCCCAGAGATCAGACATGTCCAGACCTGAACTTGGGGTCATCCCAGAGATCCAGACCTAAGCTTCACTGGGGTCATCCCAGAGATCCAGACCTGTCCAGACCTGAGCTTCACTGGGGTAATCCCACAGATCAGACCTGCCCAGACCTGAGCTTCACTGGGGTCTTCGCATTTCGCAAGGATCAGACCTGTCCTGACCTGAGCTTCACTGGGGTCATCTCAGAGATCAGAAATGTCCAGACCTGAGCTTCACTGGGGGTCATCCCAGGGATCAGACTTGTCTACACCTGATCTTCACTGGGGTCATCCCAGAGATCCAGACCTCTCCAGACCTGAGCTTCACTGGGGTCATCCCAGAGACCCAGACCTGCCCAGACCTGAGCTTCACTGGGGTCATCCCAGAGATCCAGACCTGTCCAGACCTGAGCTTCACTGAGGCCATCCCAGAGATCCAGACCTGGCCAGACCTGAGCTTCACTGGGGTCATCCCAAAGATCCAGACCTCTCCAGACCTGAGCTTCACTGGAGTCATCCCAGAGATCAGACATGTCCAGACCTGAGCTTCGCTGGAGTCATACCAGAGATCAGACATGTCCAGACCTAAGCTTCACTGGGGTCATCCCAGAGACAGGACATGTCCAGACCTGAGCTTCACTTAGGTCATCCCAGGGATCAGACATGTCCAGACCTGAGCTTCATAGAGGTCATCCCAACGATCAGACATGTCCAGTCCTGAGCTTCACTGGGGTCACCCCATGATCCAGACCTCTCTAGACCTGAGCTTCACTGGGATCATACCAGAGATCAGAAATGTCCAGACCTGAGCTTCACTGGGGTCATCCCAGAGGTCCAGACCTCTCCAGACCTGAGCTTGACTGGGGTCATCCCAGAGATCCAGACCTGTCCAGACCTGAGCTTCCCTGGGGTCATCCCAGAGATCAGACATGTCCAGGCCTGAGCTTCACTGGGGTCATCCCAGAGATCAGACATGTCCAGACCTGAGCTTCACTGGAGTCATCCCAGAGATCAGACATGTCCAGACCTGAGCTTCACTGGAGTCTTCGCATGGATCCAGACCTGTCCTGACCTGAGCTTCACTGGGGTCATCTCAGAGATCAGAAATGTTCAGACCTGAGCTTCACTGGGGGTCATCCCAGAGATCAGACTTGTCTACACCTGAGCTTCACTGGAGTCATCCCAGAGATCCAGACCTCTCCAGACCTGTGCTTCACTGGGGCCATCCCAGAGACCCAGACCTACCCAGACCTGAGCTTCACTGGGTCATCCCAGAGATCCAGACCTGTCCAGACCTGAGCTTCACTGAGGCCATCCCAGAGATCCAGACCTGTCCAGACCTGAGCTTCACTGGGGTCATACCAGAGATCATAAATGTCCAGACCTGAGCTTCACTGGGGTCATCCCAGAGATCCAGACCTCTCCAGACCTGAGCTTCACTGGGGTCATCCCAGAGATCAGACATGTCCAGACCTGAGCTTCGCTGGAGTCATCCAAGTGATCAGACATGTCCAGACCTGAGCTTCACTGGAGTTATACCAGAGATCAGACATGTCCAGACCTAAGCTTCACTGGGGGTCATCCCAGAGATCAGACATGTCCAGACCTCGGCTTCACTGGGGTCATCCCAGAGACAGGACATGTCTAGACCTGAGCTTCACTTAGGTCATCCCAGGGATCAGACATGTCCAGACCTGAGCTTCACTGGGGTCATCCCAACGATCAGACCTCTCCAGACCTGAGCTTCCCTGGGGTCATCCCAGAGATCAGACATGTCCAGGCCTGAGCTTCACTGGAGTCATCCCAGAGATCAGGCATGTCCAGACCTGAGCTTCAGTTGGGTCATCCCAGAGATCAGACATGCCCAGACCTGAGCTTCACTGGGGTCATCCCAGAGATCGGACATGCCCAGACCTGAGCTTCACTGGGGTCATCCCAGAGATCAGACATGCCCAGACCTGAGCTTCACTGGGGTCATCCAAGAGATCCAGACCTGTCCAGACCTGAGCTTCACTGGGGTCATCCCAGAGATCAGACATGTCCAGACCTGAGCTTCACTGGGGTCATACCAGAGATCCAGACCTGTCCAGACCTGAGCTTCACTGGGGTCATCCCAGAGATCAGACTTGCCCAGACCTGAGCTTCACTGGGGTCATCCCAGAGATCCAGACCTGTCCAGACCTGAGCTTCACTGGGGTCATCCCAGAGATCCAGACCTGTCCAGACCTAAGCTTCACTGGGGTCATCCCAGAGATCAGACATGTCCAGACCTGAGCTTCACTGGGGTCATCCCAGAGATCAGACATGTCCAGACCTGAGCTTCACTGGGGTCATACCAGAGATACAGACTTGAGCTTCACTGGGGTCATCCCAGAGATAGGACATGTCCAGACCTGAGCTTCACTGGGGTCATCCCAGAGATCCAGACCTGTCCAGACCTGAGCTTCACTGGGGTCATCCCAGAGATCCAGACCTGAGCTTCACTGTGATCATCCTAGAGACCCAGACCTGTCCAGGCCTGAGCTTCACTGGGGTCATCCAAGAGATCCAAACCTGTCCAGACCTGAGTTTCACTGGGGTCACCCCAGAGATCCTCAGCTTCACTGGGATCATCCTAGAGACCCAGACCTGTCCAGGCCTGAGCTTCACTGGGGTCATCCAAGAGATCCAGACCTGTCCAGACCGAAGCTTCACTGGGGTCATCCCAGAGATCCAGACCTGAGCTTCACTGGGATCATCCTAGAGACCCAGACCTGTCCAGGCCTGAGCGTCACTGGGGTCATCGAAGAGATCCAGACCTGTCCAGACCTGAGCTTAACTGGGGTCATCCCAGAGATCCAGACCTGCCCAGACCTGAGCTTCACTGGGGTAATCCCAGAGATCCAGACCTGCCCAGACCTGACCTTCACTGGGGTCATCCCAGAGATCCAGACCTGTCCAGACCTGAGCTTCACTGGGGTCATCCCAGAGATCCAGACCTGTCCAGACCTGAGCTTCACTGGGGTCATCCCAGAGATAGGACATGTTCAGACCTGAGCTTCACTGGGGTCATCCCAGAGACCCAGACCTGCCCAGACCTGAGCTTCACGGGGGTCACCCCAGAGATCAGACATGCCAAGACCTGAGCTTCACTGAGGTCATCCAAGAGATCCAGACCTGAGCTTCACTGGGGTCATCCAAGAGATCCATACCTGTCCAGACCTGAGCTTCACTGGGGTCATCCCAGAGATCAGACATGCCCAGACCTGAGCTTCACTGGGGTCATCCCAGAGATCAGACATGCCCAGACCTGAGCTTCACTGGGGTCATCCCAGAGATCCAGACCTGTCCAGACCTGAGCTTCACTGGGGTCATCCCAGAGATCCAGACCTGAGCATCACTGGGGTCATCCAAGAGATCCATACCTGTCCAGACCTGAGCTTCACTGGGGTCATCCCAGAGATCCCTACCTGTCCAGACCTGAGCTTCACTGGGGTCATCCCAGAGATCAGACATGCCCAGACCTGAGCTTCACTGGGGTCATCCGAGAGATCAGACATGCCCAGACCTGAGCTTCACTGGGGCCATGCAAGAGATCCAGACCTGTCCAGACCTGAGCTTCACTGGGGTCATCCCAGAGATCAGACATGCCCAGACCTGAGCTTCACTGGGGTCATCCCAGAGATCGGACATGCCCAGACCTGTGCTTCACTGGGGTCATCCCAGAGATCAGACATGCCCAGACCTGAGCTTCACTGGGGTCATCCAAGAGATCCAGACCTGTCCAGACCTGAGCTTCACTGGGGTCATCCCAGAGATCAGACATGCCCAGACCTGAGCTTCACTGGGGTCATCCAAGAGATCCATACCTGTCCAGACCTGAGCTTCACTGGGGTCATCCAAGAGATCCTGTCCAGACCTGAGCTTCACTGTGGTCATTCCAGAGATCCAGACCTGTCCAGACCTGAGCTTCACTGGGGTCATCCCAGAGACCCAGACCTGTCCAGACCTGAGCTTCACTGGGGTCATCCCAGAGACCCAGACCTGTCCAGACCTGAGCTTCACTGGGGTCATCCCAGAGATCAGACATGCCCAGACCTGAGCTTCACTGGGGTCATCCAAGAGATCCAGACCTGTCCAGACCTGAGCTTCACTGGGGTCATCCCAGAGATCAGACATGCCCAGACCTGAGCTTCACTGGGGTCATCCCAGAGATCCAGACCTGAGCTTCACTGGGGTCATCCCAGAGATCCAGACCTGTCCAGACCTAAGCTTCACTGGAGTCATCCCAGAGATCAGACAGGCCCAGACCTGAGCTTCACTGGGGTCATCCAAGAGATCCATACCTGTCCAGACCTGAGCTTCACTGGGGTCATCCCAGAGATCCAGACCTGAGCTTCACTGGGGTCATCCAAGAGATCCATACCTGTCCAGACCTGAGCTTCACTGGGGTCATCCAAGAGATCTTGTCCAACCTGAGCTTCACTGGGGTCATCCCAGAGATCCATACCTGTCCAGACCTGAGCTTCACTGGGGTCATCCCAGAGATCAGACATGCCCAGACCTGAGCTTCACTGGGGTCATCCAAGAGATCCAGACCTGTCCAGACCTGAGCTTCACTGGGGTCATCCCAGAGATCAGACATGCCCAGACCTGAGCTTCACTGGGGTCATCCCAGAGATCCAGACCTGAGCTTCACTGGGGTCATCCCAGAGATCCAGACCTGTCCAGACCTAAGCTTCACTGGAGTCATCCCAGAGATCAGACATGCCCAGACCTGAGCTTCACTGGGGTCATCCCAGAGATCCAGACCTGAGCTTCACTGGGGCCATCCCAGAGATCCAGACCTGTCCAGACCTAAGCTTCACTGGGGTCATCCCAGAGATCCAGACCTGTCCTCATCTCCCGGATGTGCCCAAACCATGGTAATCTTCCATAGATTCTCCATATGAGGCTAAGGACGGCAAACGCCACAGTTTGGACCACATACAAGGGGTTGTAATCGAATCTCATCCCCTAGCCCTAAGATACCCAGTTCCAACCTCATTTCAGCATTCAGTGAACTTTGGGGGTTGGGGGTCGGGGGGAGGTAGCAAGAATTAATAGTGTGTTATCTATCTCAAATGGAGGGTTGCTAGGATATATTTGCCTCATTTGCTCTGATTTAAGGAATATCTCCTTCCATACTGCTGCTTGTCCATCAGTCCAGGAATGTCTTTTATTTGTATAGCAAAACCTAAAACAGCATTAACATATTTCTGCATATTTACATCATATACATGTTTGCATATATAAACTTGGAATGTATTATTTTTTTTAATTGAAACACAATTATACAACAAAAATATACACAAATGTTTTAATAGCTGCTTAAAAGTATCCAAATTGCAGAATAGTTTTTGGGGTACAACACAAGACATGGCAACACCAAAGATTAATTTTTAAAAAGCTAAGGCGCTGCCGGGCCCTTTGTATTCATTCTTTTCCTCAAAGCAGGCAAATCACATTGCAAATGACGAGCACGTCAGGACTGGCAAGAAACCAGAAACTGCTGAAGACTCCAATCTGATCCGTTGGTAACTGATGCTCCAGTACCTTCTTGTCGGTGTATCCCAGAGCAGACAAAGAATCCTAAAATGAACTGGTGTTTAAAGGGTTTCCAGTCCACATTACACAAAGCTTCATGGGGTTCACCCCGCTGCATAAGACAGTCCTCAGCCCAAATGGGAATGATATTAAAAACCAAGTACTTGGTCTAAACTGGTCCAAGTCAGTCCCTTGGATCCAATGGAGCTGTTGCCCATTCGATGCTGCAGCTTGCGGGAACATAGCACAATCGTCATCCAGTCAAACCCTGTGGTTTCTCCCACAACCTAGAATGTCATCTAAGCAGGGCCCTCTCTTGGATGCCAGAGAAGCAGAGTAGACTATTGGCACTGTTCAGAGAACATGTTCTCTGAAGGTCTCGGTGCTGCTAGAAGACCGAAGCCAAGGGAAAGGTCAATATGGAAACGCGAAATAGGAAAGGAATTTGGAGGCCTTTCCGATCAATATACTGGAAACAACTTAGCTAGTCGGAAGTTCGAGCTAATATAGCACCTCAGCTGTGTTAAGATTCCAGAGGCCTCTAGGAGAACGGATAAAGAAGTACCGCCAAACTGCCTGCTTAATTTTTCTCCATTCTATGGGGTATAAAGAACAAGAACTCTTTGGAACCTGAGGTACGCAAGTTCTGCAAGTTGCAGAGTGAACCACTAAGGGATCCAATTACCATCATCCATATTTTGGAGAAATGGAACAAACAGATCCCCCATCTTGGGTTTAAAATCCTAGTTCCCTACACCTCGGATCCTCAAAAGGCTTTCCTAAACGTACTCTCCTCCTCTCAAAACGGTGTTATCTTTGGCCAAACCCTCTGAAAGCCGTGGAGTGACCCTGAACGGGTCACTCTCTTTGAAGTGCACATCTCCCCCTTTCTCTTGCTTTCATTGTGAAACGGCTTCTCAACATAAAAACTTTCCTTTCAATTTCTGAACTCTGCACACTCGTCACCCATACACTGTGGTGCTGCAGCCCCTTCCTGGCGCATCAAACCCTACATTAACAAATACCTTCCAAATCCTTTAAAATTCGACAGCCAGGCTAATCCCATTCAGTCAACTCTCCCATTCCTATTCTGGGTGCCTATCAAATATTCATAGGTAAGGTTCTGTTACTAGCATATAAAGAAAGCCCTCCGGGGCACTGTTCCTGCCGACCTGTCATTTACTTCCTCCCACAAACCTCCTAGGCTCTCTTGCTCTTCCAGTAAGTCTTAGACTCTCTTGCTCTTCCAGTAAGTCCCAGACTCTCTTGCTCTTCTAGTAAGTCCCAGACTCTCTTGCTCTTCCAGTAAGTCTTAGACTCTCTTGCTCTTCCAGTAAGTCCCAGACTCTCTTGCTCTTCTAGTAAGTCCCAGACTCTCTTGCTCTTCCAGTAAATTGCAGACTCTCTTGCTCTTCCAGTAAGTCTTAGACTCTCTTGCTCTTCCAGTTAATCCCAGACTATCTTGCTCTTCCAGTAAGTCCCAGACTCTCTTGCTCTTCCAGTAAATCCCAGACTCTCTTGCTCTTCCAGTAAGTCTTAGACTCTCTTGCTCTTCCAGTAAGTCCCAGACTCTCCTGCTCTTCTAGTAAGTCCCAGACTCTCTTGCTCTTCCAGTAAGTCCCAGACCCTCTTGCTCTTCCAGTAAGTCCCAGACCCTCTTGCTCTGCCAGTAAGTCTTAGACTCTCTTGCTCTTCCAGTAAGTCCCAGACTATCTTGCTCTTCCAGTAAGTCCCAGACTTTCTTGCTCTTCTAGTAAGTCCCAGACTCTCTTGTTCTTCTAGTAAATCTCAGACTCTCTTGCTCTTCCAGTAAGTCCTAGACTCTCTTGCTCTTCCAATAAGTCCCAGACTCTCTTGCTCTTCCAATAACTCCTAGACTCTTTTACTCTTCCAATAAGTCCTAGACTCTATTGCTCTTCCAGTAAGACTCTGCTGGGAGATCCCCTTTTAAAGCTCACCTCAATGGATAACAGAAGATTCTCTGCAAAGGAGGTTTATTATAGAAATGGCTCTTTCAACATCTCCGGGACAACACAACTAGAATTTATCAATTTCCTCAAAGCTTGAACACATGGATTTTCATCCAGTGTGTTGGGCATCTCCTCATTTGCTCTTCAACTTGCCAAGAGATTTGAGGCCCACTTCTGCACAAACACAAAATAAAATTGCAAAGCTCATCCTGCTATCAGAATTGGGGAGATGCATAATGCTGATAGAAATGCAAGTGGAGAAAAGGGCACCCCAAAGATGCGGTTTTGTCCGCATACCCTAAAGCGGGCAAGTATGAGTATTTCCTTCTCATTTGATGGCCCTTCAGATAAAGGGGCCAGGCCTGACTGAATTCCTTGCATACCTTTTCCTGCAACCAATGGACTTTGAAGTGCGAGAATCCTTTGTCTTTCTTTTATTTCTATGTAGAAGTGATGTCCTGCTCTGCGTGGGATTGTTTTTCTCTTTTCTTTGTTGCTCATTTGTCATGTGGCCACCTAAAGAGGAAGTCTCTGGGACTTTGAAAGCTAATACATTACCAGCTCAGCATAATACTTTCAGCTATCTCAAATTTCTGTACCTTTTATTGGACTGAGTATCAATTTTATTTGGAAAGTCTTGTTATTTTTTGTATTTTATTATTTTTACGAGTTTTAATCACCAAAGTGATTTTTACAAGATAGACCTAAAGTCACCAACAAAATGGAGATGACGAAACTAAAACAGAGCGAAACGTAAAAAGTAGGGAGAAGCAAGAAATGAAATGGAAAACTCAGTAGTTTCAACGCAATGATCAGACAAAAGAAGAGAAAGAACTTGTTATTAACTCTTGACTTGCCGCTCCTACTCTGCGCTAGTGACGTTTGGTGTGTCTTCAAAGGTGAACAAGTGCCTGTCTCAGCAGCTTTCCGCCTCTATTGTCTGACGAAGATTGTGCCATGTGGGGCACGCTGTTCTCTACAATCTTTGACTCAGTAGTTTCGCATCTGTGGGGTGTCACAGACTTATTTATTTATTCATTGTGCATTTGTAAGGAGCTTATACAAGTAAATTGTGTTTCAAAGAGCCCACAGGGCAGCAGGGAGGGAACATGGGAATGAAAGGCAAATATAACAATGACAGACAGAGGTGGTCCTACTAGGCCTTGTGAGCATTCAGAGCGTGCAAGTGCAGAGAGAGGAGATGTGGGAGGTAAGTGCTAGGAGTAACAGGGAAGTAAGTGCTAGGGAGTAACAGGGACGTAAGTGCTAGGGAGTAAGTTGCAAGCTGTTAAGTGATTGGCAGAGAACATTTGGTAAGCGGGCGACTACCACTAAACAAGTGCAGGCCTGTGACAGCACAGGCCAGTGGGTGCCTAAGTGCTGGGAGTGGGCGAGGCTGAAAGCTGTTAGGGGTGTGAGGCCAGTACCCAGGTAGACACACAAGGGCCCTGGTCACCAATCCCAGCGACTGTGGGATTAGCAGAAGAGGGAGGAAGGGAAGGAGGAGGTGAAAAGGAAAGTCTTGAGGAGCTTCCAAAATTTCAGGAGATCAGGCTCAAGACAAAGAGGAAGGGGGAGGCTGTTCCATAAGAGGGAGTGGGACGAGGAAAGAGATTTCACCAGTTCGCTGTATAGTGAATCGCGTGACACACAGAGAGTTGGTGCCGGAGGAATTTAGGAATCCGGAGGGAGTGTATTTAGTGAGAGCCATTTGTAGATAGTGTGGTCCCTGGCCCCAGACAACCTTATGAAGGATGCAGAGGGATTTGAATGTTATCCTTGTAGCAACCGGGAGCCAGTTAAGAGATTTTAGGGCTGGAGAGATAAGGTCCCTGAGCTTGAGGCCAAAGATAAGTCTTGCAGCCCTATTCTGGATTAGCTGGAGGGGACGTAGAGAGGAAGATGGTAGATTAAGGAAGAGTCTATTGCAATAGACAAGACTAGAGAGAACCAGAGCTCTAGAGACATTGAACTTCTGGGGAAAAGTGAGGAAAGGAAGGATTCCTTTGAGGAGGTGGAGTTGAAAGTCGGTCTTCTTGGCAAGGTATTGGGAGTGAGGGAGGAAGGAAAGAGAGGAGTTGAAGATGACTCCAAGGATTTTGGCTTCAGATGAAGGAGATAGGGGCAGAACCCATAGAGGGTGGCCAGAGTGAGGAGAAGAAAGAGGGAGCAGGAGTCCCAGTGGGAAGGATCTCAGTCTTGCTGACATTGAGGCAGAGATCATTGGAGGACTGGATGGCAGGTAGGCAGTCAGAAATGATGGAGGGAGTAAGAAGAGGATCAGAGGGAAGTTTGAAGAAGAGTTGTGTGTCATCTGCATAACACCGGAAGTGAGGGGAGTAGGTAGAAATTAGGTGTGCAAGCGGGGCAAGATAGGTGTTAAAGAGCCAGGGAGACAGGTTGGAGCCCCGGGGGATGCCAGAGGTGGAGATAGAGATGGGGGAGGAGAAAACGCCCAGGATAACCTGGGAGGGACGGCCTGTGAGGAAGGAGATAAGTGAGTCCAGTGCCCACTCTGAGTTACCTAGGGTATTGTAGAGCCGTTTTATGAGGATTGAGTGGCTGACCGTGTCAAATGCAGAGGAGAGATCAAGTAGAATGAGAACAGCTGGGGAGTTGGAGTCCAGAGATGGGAGCAGTTCTTCACGGGTGTTCAGAAGAGCAGTTTCTGTGCCTCTCGATGCTCGGAATCCAGACTGGTGGTCTTGTAGGCACCCAACAAGCTCTATATGCTGGGTCAGTTGGGGCAAGACCAGCTTCTCAATGAGTTTCCCAAGGAAGGGGGTGATAGATATGGGGCAGTAGTTGGCCAGAAATGACGGGTCTACAGAAGGGTTTTTTCAAGAGGAGGGCGCACAAGAGAGTGGTGGAGGGAAGAGGGGAAGGACCCAGTAGCAAAAGAGTGATTGCAGAAATCAGCAAGTGCAGGGGGAAGAGAACCAATATTGTCCTTAATGGTTCTGGAGGAACAGGGGGAAACCTGTTTGGAAGAGACCTTCATGGAACAGGCAACGCTGGTGACCTCATTAGGTGTCTATAGGTGAGAAGGAGGAGAGAAAGGCAGAGGGAGGATGGGAGGCCATAGGAGGCAGTGTGTGGGGTAAGGGGTGGGAGAAAGGGACTCAAGGGTGCTCAGGATGTACTGAGGTTTTGCAGTGAAGTGTGTGTCCATTGCGTTGCAGAGGGCTGGGCGGGACGAGTTGAGGTGGAGACTGCTGAAGGGTTGGCTAGATCCCTGCAGATTTTAAAGCGTGCAGCCGTGTTGTTAGAAGCACCAGAGACGCAAGCCTGGATGTGGACCCTTTTCTTGGAGCGAATGGAGAGTCCGTATTGCCTTTGGAGCAGGCGACATGCCAGTTTGTCAGAGGGTGAGCCTGAGGTCTTCCACTTCCGTTCCACAGCTCTGCACTTGCGTTTCGGGGCTGCAAGTTCAGAGTCGTACCAGGTATTACGCTTGGAGGCCTGTTTCAGGCAGATACTCATGGCTGGGGCAAGAATATCAAGATTGTTAGTGATGGCAAGTTGGAGGTTCCTTAGAGGGGAGTCAGTGGAACAGTCTGCAGTGGGGGTGAGGGGGATGAAGGTGGATGCGAAGGCAGCAGCTGACACTCATTTTATCAGATGGAAGTACGTGAACAAGGTTGACAGGGCTGGGGGAGGCGCAGTCAGACAGCAGAGAGGGCCCAGGTAAGTGTAGAGAATGGTCTGACCAGGAGAGAGGGGTGGTGAGTGGGGAGGAAAGCAAGCAATCAGGGTGGATGATGGCATCGAGAGTGAGTCCAGCTGAGTAGGTAGTACCAGAGGGGAGAATGGAGAGGGAGAGCGAGGTTCAGAGATCACGGAAGACAGTGGATGCCCTGATTGAGGAGTCAAGGTGGATGTTGATGTCACCAGGAAAAGGAGTTTGGAGGTGAATGAGAGGGAAGAGGAGGAGAAATCTACCCATTCAGAGAGGAAGAGGGTGGTAGAGACAGGAGGCCTGGGGATAGTGGCAATGGTCAGGGGGGAAGAGGGTGGTAGAGACAGGAGGCCTGGGGATAGTGGCAATGGTCAGGGAGGAAGAGGGTGGTAGAGACAGGAGGCCTGGGGATAGTGGCAATGGTCAGGGAGGAAGAGGGTGGTAGACCAAGGAGGCCTGGGGATGGGATAGTGGCAATGGTCAGGGAGGAAGAGGGTGGTAGAGACAGGAGGCCTGGGGATAGTGGCAATGGTCAGGGAGGAAGAGGGTGGTAGAGACAGGAGGCCTGGGGATAGTGGCAATGGTCAGGGAGGAAGAGGGTGGCAGTGCCAGGAGGCCTGGGGACAGTGGCAATAGTCAGAGAGGAAGAGGGTGGTAGAGACAAGAGGCCTGGGGATAGTGGCAATGATCAGGGAGGAAGAGGGTGGTAGAGACAGGAGGCCTAGGGATAGTGGCAATGGCCAGGGAGGAAGAGGGTGGTAGCGCCTGGAGGCCTGGGGATAGTGGCAATGGTCAGGGAGGAAGAGGGGCGTAGAGACAGGAGGCCTGGGGATAGTGGCAATGGTCAGAGAGGAAGAGGGTGGTAGAGACAAGAGGCCTGGGGATAGTGGCAATGGTCAGGGAGGAAGAGGGTGGTAGAGACAGGAGGCCTAGGGATAGTGGCAATGGCCAGGGAGGAAGAGGGTGGTAGCGCCTGGAGGCCTGGGGATAGTGGCAATGGTCAGGGAGGAAGAGGGGCGTAGAGACAGGAGGCCTGGGGATAGGGGCAATGGTCAGAGAGGAAGAGGGTGGTAGAGCCAGGAGGCCTGGGGACAGTGGTCAGAGAGGAAGAGGGTGGTAGAGACAGGAGGCCTGGGGATAGTGGCAATGGTCAGAGAGGAAGGGGGTGGTAGAGACAGGAGGCCTGGGGATAGTGGCAATGGTCAGGGAGGAAGAGGGTGGTAGAGACAGGAGGCATGGGGACAGTGGCAATGGTCAGAGAGGAAGAGGGTGGTAGAGACAGGAGGCCTGGGGATAGTGGCAATGGTCAGGGAGGAAGAGGGTGGTAGAGACAGGAGGCATGTAGATAGTGGCAATGGTCAGAGAGGAAGAGGGTGGTAGAGACAGGAGGCCTGGGGATAGTGGCAATGGTCAGGGAGGAAGAGGGTGGTAGAGCCAGGAGGCCTGGGGACAGTGGTCAGAGAGGAAGAGGGTGGTAGAGACAGGAGGCCTGGGGACAGTGGCAATTGTCAGAGAGGAAGAGGGTGGTAGAGACAGGAGGCCTGGGGACAGTGACAATGGTCAGGGAGGAAGAGGGTGGTAGAGACAGGAGGCCTGGGGATAGTGGAAATGGTCAGGGAGGAAGAGGGTGGTAGAGACAGGAGGCCTGGGGATAGTGGCAATGGTCAGGGAGGAAGAGGGTGGTAGACCAAGGAGGCTTGGGGATAGTGGCAATGGTCAGGGAGGAAGAGGGTGGTAGAGACAGGAGGCCTGGGGATAGTGGCAATGGTCAGGGAGAAAGAGGGTGGTAGAGACAGGAGGCCTGGGGATAGTGGCAATGGTCAGGGAGGAAGAGGGTGATAGTGCCAGGAGGCCTGGGGACAGTGGCAATGGTCAGAGAGGAAGAGGGTGGTAGAGACAAGAGGCCTGGGGATAGTGGCAATGGTCAGGGAGGAAGAGGGTGGTAGAGACAGGAGGCCTGGGGATAGTGGCAATGGCCAGGGAGGAAGAGGGTGGTAGAGCCTGGAGGCCTGGGGATAGTGGCAATGGTCAGGGAGGAAGAGGGGGGTAGAGACAGGAGGCCTGGGGATAGTGGCAATGGTCAGGGAGGAAGAGGGTGGTAGAGCCAGGAGGCCTGGGGATTGTGGCAATGGTCAGAGAGGAAGAGGGTGGTAGAGACAAGAGGCCTGGGGATAGTGGCAATGGTCAGGGAGGAAGAGGGTGGTAGAGACAGGAGGCCTAGGGATAGTGGCAATGGCCAGGGAGGAAGAGGGTGGTAGCGCCTGGAGGCCTGGGGATAGCGGCAATGGTCAGGGAGGAAGAGGGGCGTAGAGACAGGAGGCCTGGGGATAGTGGCAATGGTCAGGGAGGAAGAGGGTGGTAGAGCCAGGAGGCCTGGGGATAGTGGCAATGGTCAGAGAGGAAGAGGGTGGTAGAGCCAGGAGGCCTGGGGACAGTGGTCAGAGAGGAAGAGGGTGGTAGAGACAGGAGGCCTGGGGATAGTGGCAATGGTCAGAGAGGAAGAGGGTGGTAGAGCCAGGAGGCCTGGGGACAGTGGTCAGAGAGGAAGAGGGTGGTAGAGACAGGAGGCCTGGGGATAGTGGCAATGGTCAGAGAGGAAGGGGGTGGTAGAGACAGGAGGCCTGGGGATAGTGGCAATGGTCAGGGAGGAAGAGGGTGGTAGAGACAGGAGGCATGGGGACAGTGGCAATGGTCAGAGAGGAAGAGGGTGGTAGATACAGGAGGCCTGGGGATAGTGGCAATGGTCAGGGAGGAAGAGGGTGGTAGAGGCAGGAGGCATGTAGATAGTGGCAATGGTCAGAGAGGAAGAGGGTGGTAGAGACAGGAGGCCTGGGGATAGTGGCAATGGTCAGGGAGGAAGAGGGTGGTAGAGCCAGGAGGCCTGGGGACAGTGGTCAGAGAGGAAGAGGGTGGTAGAGACAGGAGGCCTGGGGACAGTGGCAATTGTCAGAGAGGAAGAGGGTGGTAGAGACAGGAGGCCTGGGGACAGTGACAATGGTCAGGGAGGAAGAGGGTGGTAGAGACAGGAGGCCTGGGGATAGTGGCAATGGTCAGGGAGGAAGAGGGTGGTAGAGACAGGAGGCCTGGGGATAGTGGCAATGGTCAGGGAGGAAGAGGGTGGTAGACCAAGGAGGCTTGGGGATAGTGGCAATGGTCAGGGAGGAAGAGGGTGGTAGAGACAGGAGGCCTGGGGATAGTGGCAATGGTCAGGGAGAAAGAGGGTGGTAGAGACAGGAGGCCTGGGGATAGTGGCAATGGTCAGGGAGGAAGAGGGTGATAGTGCCAGGAGGCCTGGGGACAGTGGCAATGGTCAGAGAGGAAGAGGGTGGTAGAGACAAGAGGCCTGGGGATAGTGGCAATGGTCAGGGAGGAAGAGGGTGGTAGAGACAGGAGGCCTGGGGATAGTGGCAATGGCCAGGGAGGAAGAGGGTGGTAGAGCCTGGAGGCCTGGGGATAGTGGCAATGGTCAGGGAGGAAGAGGGGGGTAGAGACAGGAGGCCTGGGGATAGTGGCAATGGTCAGGGAGGAAGAGGGTGGTAGAGCCAGGAGGCCTGGGGATTGTGGCAATGGTCAGAGAGGAAAAGGGTGGTAGAGCCAGGAGGCCTGGGGACAGTGGTCAGAGAGGAAGAGGGTGGTAGAGACAGGAGGCCTGGGGATAGTGGCAATGGTCAGAGAGGAAAAGGGTGGTAGAACCAGGAGGCCTGGGGATAGTGGTCAGAGAGGAAGAGGGTGGTAGAGACAGGAGGCCTGGGGATAGTGGCAATGGTCAGGGAGGAAGAGGGTGGTAGAGACAGGAGGCACGGGGACAGTGGCAATGGTCAGAGAGGAAGAGGGTGGTAGAGACAGGAGGCCTGGGGATAATGGCAATGGTCAGGGAGGAAGAGGGTGGTAGAGACAGGAGGCATGTAGATAGTGGCAATGGTCAGAGAGGAAGAGGGTGGTAGAGACAGGAGGCCTGGGGATAGTGGCAATGGTCAGGGAGGAAGAGGGTGGTAGTGCCAGGAGGCCTAGGGACAGTGGCAATGGTCAGAGAGGAAGAGGGTGGTAGAGACAAGAGGCCTGGGGATAGTGGCAATGGTCAGGGAGGAAGAGGTTGGTAGAGACAGGGGGCCTGGGGACAGTGGCAATGGCCAGGGAGGAAGAGGGCGGTAGAGCCTGGAGGCCTGGGGATAGTGGCAATGGTCAGGGAGGAAGAGGGTGGTAGAGACAGGAGGCCTGGGGATAGTGGCAATGGTCAGGGAGGAAGAGGGTGGTAGAGCCAGGAGGCCTGGGGATAGTGGCAATGGTCAGGGAGGAAGAGGGTGGTAGAGCCAGGAGGCCTGGGGATAGTGGCAATGGTCAGGGAGGAAGAGGGTGGTAGAGACAGGAGGCCTGGGGATAGTGGCAATGGTCAGGGAGAAAGAGGGTGGTAGAGACAGGAGGCCTGGGGACAGTGGCAATGGTCAGGGAGGAAGAGGGTGGTAGAGACAGGAGGCATGGGGACAGTGGCAATGGTCAGGGAGGAAGAGGGTGGTAGTGCCAGGAGGCCTGGGGACAGTGGCAATGGTCAGAGAGGAAGAGGGTGGTAGAGACAAGAGGCCTGGGGATAGTGGCAATGGTCAGGGAGGAAGAGGGTGGTAGAGACAGGAGGCCTGGGGATAGTGGCAATGGCCAGGGAGGAAGAGGGTGGTAGAGCCTGGAGGCCTGGGGATAGTGGCAATGGTCAGGGAGGAAGAGGGGGAAGAGACAGGAGGCCTGGGGATAGTGGCAATGGTCAGGGAGGAAGAGGGTGGTAGAGCCAGGAGGCCTGGGGATTGTGGCAATGGTCAGAGAGGAAGAGGGTGGTAGAGCCAGGAGGCCTGGGGACAGTGGTCAGAGAGGAATAGGGTGGTAGAGACAGGAGGCCTGGGGATAGTGGCAATGGTCAGAGAGGAAAAGGGTGGTAGAGCCAGGAGGCCTGGGGATAGTGGTCAGAGAGGAAGAGGGTGGTAGAGACACGAGGCCTGGGGATAGTGGCAATGGTCAGGGAGGAAGAGGGTGGTAGAGACAGGAGGCATGGGGACAGTGGCAATGGTCAGAGAGGAAGAGGGTGGTAGAGACAGGAGGCCTGGGGATAATGGCAATGGTCAGGGAGGAAGAGGGTGGTAGAGACAGGAGGCATGTAGATAGTGGCAATGGTCAGAGAGGAAGAGGGTGGTAGAGACAGGAGGCCTGGGGATAATGGCAATGGTCAGGGAGGAGGAGGGTGGTAGTGCCAGGAGGCCTAGGGACAGTGGCAATGGTCAGAGAGGAAGAGGGTGGTAGAGATAAGAGGCCTGGGGATAGTGGCAATGGTCAGGGAGGAAGAGGGTGGTAGAGACAGGGGGCCTGGGGACAGTGGCAATGGCCAGGGAGGAAGAGGGTGGTAGAGCCTGGAGGCCCGGGGATAGTGGCAATGGTCAGGGAGGAAGAGGGTGGTAGAGACAGGAGGCCTGGGGATAGTGGCAATGGTCAGGGAGGAAGAGGGTGGTAGAGCCAGGAGGCCTGGGGATAGTGGCAATGGTCAGGGAGGAAGAGGGTGGTAGAGCCAGGAAGCCTGGGGATAGTGGCAATGGTCAAGGAGGAAGAGGGTGGTAGAGACAGGAGGCCTGGGGATAGTGGCAATGGTCAGGGAGAAAGAGGGTGGTAGAGACAAGAGGCCTGGGGACAGTGGCAATGGTCAGGGAGGAAGAGGGTGGTAGAGACAGGAGGCATGGGGACAGTGGCAATGGTCAGGGAGGAAGTGGGTGGTAGAGACAGGAGGCCCGGGGACAGTGGCAATGGTCAGGGAGGAAGAGGGTGGGTGGTAGAGACAGGAGGCCTGGGGACAGTGGCAATGGTCAGGGAGGAAGAGGGTGATAGAGACAGGAGGCCTGGGGATAGTGGCAATGGTCAGGGAGGAAGAGGGTGGTAGAGACAGGAAAAAAAGAGATAGAGAGATCACTGGAGAGATCTATTGTAGAGTCCCAGGTCCGTGTACATAAACTGAATGCAAGTATGTATGAGTTTACGCCAAAGTCTGATGTCATGACTGTAACTGCGGACATGCCAGCTATAATGGGTTGGGAATCCAAAAATATAATTACTGGAAAAATGAGTTTGAATCGCTCGGCGATGCTGAAGGCTTTTCGAGCCATACCGGCACTGCGCACTATCAGAAGCGATGATATTGATTGAGTAAGATTATCACATAACAATCCAACACGAATGATTTGTCGCTACCATTCCCATATTATTATGAGATTAATCCGGGAACAACGGGATGATTTGGAATTTTTGGGTCTATCTCCATGTCTGTTTCGCTCTGACGAGCTAGCTGAAATTTTTATTGATACCCTCCCAGAACTTCCTGCAATCCCAAATGGGGGTGGAATCCCCCCATTGATGAATGAGGATCTTATGAAACAATTTATGAACTTCGCAGCCTCCTTCTCGGGTATGATGGGTATGGGTGCCACTAATCCAATTGCTGTACCAAAAACAATGGGTAGACAGTAGGATCAAACAAAGGCGCTATCGTTTGTGTCATGGAACTCTTGTGGGAATTCAAATTTGAAGGCATGAATTGCATCACTTGACATTTATACCAGGCCAGGGATATGTTTGATCCAGGAAACCATGGCAGTAGGTGTATTGGATTTGGATGGATATTATACCCATCAACAACCTGCTATTAGAGGTGTTTTGGGTCGTCCTGTAGGGGGCCTTGCGCTCCTAATTGATAAAAAGCTGAGGTTAGAGTCCGCGTTAAAGTGGGCTGATGATTCCCTCTTGGCAGTGGAATTTAATTACAAGGATGGGTTAGATCAGGTCTTCCTTATAATTAATCTTTATTGGAATCCAGCCAAGTCCTCGTTTGCCACAATTACCACACAACTTGACTTGATCTTGGAACAGGCTTTCTCAGATAATCCAAGTGTAAAGGTCATTATTGGTGGAGATTTCAACTCCTCATGCCTAGGGCTAAAAAACGATGGAAAACCTGGGCATAATGACCATAATAAAAAATCGATAATGAATGGCAAAAAGTGGGTAGAATATCTGTTGACTTGGGATCTTCAAATGGTGCCATTTAAATTAGGAACGCACAACTACACTTGGACTAGAAGTTCATGGTTTTCCTTGCTCGATTATGTCTTTGCCTCTTCAATGTGGATGCAGTCCATTGAACCGATTACGATTATTAATCTATGTAGAGGTGATCATTTAGCATTGAGCTCAAAAATTGCTGTTAAAATAGGTAGTCATGAACTTAATTCTGGACTATCTAACATTGAATTTAATCGTAACCGGTTATCGGTTAAATGGACCTCAAAGAGATGTCAAAAAGTTATAGAGAATATGCAGGATGACCAGTTACTGATACTGGGGACGATTGGAGACCACAGGCCTGTGTGATTGCTGAGATATTGAATCTAATAAGAATTGCTATACATGTGGCACATATTACTAGTACTCAGGAAACAAATGCTTGCTCAAACCATCGTTACCTTTATAATCAGAGGGTGGTAAATTTGCGTAAAGAGAAGCGATACAAAATTCGACAACTTGTTTTGTGTGCATATACAGAAAATGAGTATCGTATCTTGAAAGCACAGATCAATTTGACATATAGAACACAAGTGAAAAGCATGAGCTATGAATTGATAAACACCGATAACCAGAATCTCTTAGTATTATTACTAAAGAACAAAACCAGACAGGTGTGGGGCACTTTGCGGACTTTGATTGGAAGGTCTGAAATCCTCGAAGAACCATCTATTGCCGCAACTACATGGGTTAGTTATATTAAAGCGAAGTATGCTATGCCACAAGGGTTTCAAGCTTCCCTAGATATGAACTGGCCTGAGCCCAGAATCAGTGTCTGTAGTTGGACTAAAGAGGATATAGGTATGGCGATTGTAAAATCAAATGTTTCAAGAGCAGCTGGCCCTGACGGGATTCCACCATGCTTAATTAAACTTAATCCAGAAATGTGGGCATCGATTTTTAAGATTAAATACGATGCCATTCATCTTTTAGGTGAAATTCCGAGGTCTTGGTGTTCTGCAATTGTTATCCCAGTATACAAGAAGGGGCCTATGAATGAGCCAGCTAATTTTAGGCCCATCGCTCTAATGGACTCGTCTGCAAAAATTTTTACCAGTTTAATATTGCTATCCATTCAACATCATATTTGTACTAATAATCTCTTGTCTAAATTCCAAATTGGTTTTCGCCGTTATATGGGATGCCAATTAAATGCTACTGTCATCTCCCATGTGCATCAGTTGACTAAGTCATCTAGTTCGGGGCCGATCTATATGGCAGCACTTGATCTAAGTGCAGCATTTGATTCAGTGATTAGAGGGTTGTTATGGGCAAAGATGATTAAATTTGGTTTTCAACCCCAATTGGTTGCTTTAATTGCCGCTTTACACAAACAAACGAATTATAGGATCCGATTAACAAAAGCTGGTGTCTTAACTGATTTCATCCCCACAGAAATAGGCCTTAAGCAAGGCTGTAATCTTGCGGCGGTATTGTTCAATTTGTACTTATTGGACCTAAATGAAGAATGGAAAGAGGCTTGTATTTATCCGGTAAAAATGGGTAATCTATCACTGAATTGGGTGAGTTTTGCGAATGACTTATTGTTCTTCGATCGGACACCCTTCGGGCTTCAGACTAAATTGACATTATTCGGTGAATTTGCTAATAAGCATAATTTGCAGGTTAACCCTGATAAGTCTTATATCGTTGTCTTCACAGAGGGACGTAAAAGGGTGGCGAGATTCACATGGTCCCTTAATGGGATTGCGATTCCTAAGTCATCTTCCATTCGTTATCTGTGTTATCAATTATCAAGTACATACTCACTGGCAGGCTGGAAAATGCTTATTGAGAACAAAATGCAATCACTAACGGCTCAGATGAAATTAATTCATAATAGATTAGGGAAATTTTCTATGCTCCCAATTCTTAAATTTTACCTACAGAAGGTTGAGCCGACTATTCTTTATGCCTTGGATATATGCCTCCACGATATTGAGGGGATACTTGATATAAGCCAAGGCAAAATGTGGAAGAAAGTATTGGGGTTGGCCATGTCAACACCTAATGTAATCATCTGTCATGAGCTAGGCCTACTGCCTTTATCTGTTAAATGGCATTGGAGAACCCTTGCGAATTATGCTAAAATGTTATCACCCCCGAAAAACCCATTATATGTTGACTTAGGGTTGATGATTATTCAAGGTTACCCACCCTCGATCCTGAAATTTAGGAATACAATGGAGGGGATACTTGCCTCTACTCTGATTACTCATGAGGATCTAATACTACGACGACCCTCGTGCAAAATGAAATATTGTCGCTACTATTGGTGTCTGTTAATAGACAAAATAAACACTTATAAATCGTACTCTGAATATGCGAAATTCCCCAAACAATGGGGTGATTGTCCGCGGTACCAAGGAATTTTTTCATGTAGTTTAGCACGGTCAATATATATGAGATTTCGGATGAATCTATTACCAACAAATGAAAAAATTATGAATTGGAAAAAGTACAAGGATGAAAGTGTGAATGGGCTGTGCCGATTCTGTAATAACAACAACATTATAGAATCACTTAAACATCTAACAGTATACTGTGAGTACTTTGAATCTAAGAGAAAAGTTATGTTGGGTGAGTACCTCTGTTCAGACTTCATCATAAGCAGGGAGAATCTTTGGCAAAGATGTATGTGGGGCAGGTCGCAAAGCCTTATTTTGAGTGTAACCAACTTTGTGATGGTTGTAGAAAGAAAATTATGTGAAAAGTTAGCACTTATTCCAAGGGATGAGTTGGTGGAATTGACTAAATGATCACGAAAAGATGTAGTATGCTGGTTATTTGATTGAGAATATGGGTTATCTTGTTTAGTGGAAAAAATAAAGAATTATTGTAATGTTTAATTTTAGGCGACCGAATATTGGGTGACTATTAAGAGTATCTTAGCTATCAATGTAAAAATGAAAGTTTTATTTGTTAATTGGTCAAATAGTTTTTGAGGAATTCATGAAATATGTATATGAATTGGTGAAGTTGTTGTTATGAAATTGAGATGTGGTTAGTTAATTGATTTGTTCTTGTTTTGTCTTTTTAATTGTGAATTTATATGAATTTTTAACTGTAAAGGTTTATTTTTAACCATAAACAATAAAAAAAAAAGAGACAGGAGGTCTGTAGATAGTTGCAATGGTCATGGAGGAAGTGGGAGGTATGACCAGTTGGCAAATCAGGCTCGCAAAGGAAGAGTAAGGCTGGGTGGATATGAGGAAGAAGGGACCCACTCAGGGAAAATCAGGGCAACCCCACCACCAACACGGTTATGGTGAGGCTTGGAGATGATCTTGAAGCCATCAGGGAGAAGGGAGTCAAAAGCAGTGAATGAGATGGCATTGAACCACATCTTGGTAAGAGCGAGGATATTGAGGTCAAGGTATTCAAGGAGGAGGCAGATGTCGGCACAGTGCTTGGAAACAGAGCGAGTATTAAGTGTGGCTATATGCACAAGGTCAGTGCCCTTTAAGGTTTTCCGAGCAGGGGTACTGAGGCGTAGTACACCAGTCGGAGACGGGGGGGACAGAGAGAGTGGGAGAAGGAGGAGTTGGTGTTAGGCAGAATCCTGTGCAGTTCCCTTAGGGTGCACTACAGAAGATTAAGACTACAGGTATGAGCAATAAATCCCCTTTGGTATCAGTCTGTACCACAAAGATTTAGTTGGTAGCTGTGGCTAAGCAGTCAGACTTATCTCAAGAGGGAGATGAGCCGTATTCAGGGTTTACACAATAGGCCTACAATACTAAGGCACAAGGAACCACTGACCAAAGCTTTGTATTAAAAGGACTATATATTTATTTTACACACTTCTAGTTCAACACATCAATCACACTTATAAAAAAGCAAGTTAAAATCAGTCAAGAAAAGTATACACAACTCCCTCGTTAAATTGTAGACAAGTTTGAGCAAGAGTGAAAACTGAGCAAAACGGCACAGTGAAAACCAAAAACAAATGGCACTCTCACTATTTCTCACAAGGGAGGGAAAGAACAAGTTATACAGAAATATACTCTTAAACACCCTAGCAACACTTCCCAATAAGATTGTGAATACATTTAGGAAAGGCAGTACTTTAGCATGTATAATACTGAGGTGAAAACCGAGCAAAATGGCACTTCACAAGTTTAAAAAGAGGGAAGGAAAAGGTGGTTATAAGAGTTAGGTACACCAATACATTTCTAGGAGAGAAGCAATCTAGAGAAGGCAGTTGTAACAAATTCATCCAGAGTCAAGAGGCCTGTGCCAGAGTCAGTGGTACAGAGCAAAGAGCCCGGGAGCAAAATGTTATTGTAGCTGCGGTCAAGTCTTTGCGGTGGCGGTTGTTCCTGGTAGTTCCTGCAGTTCGGGTGATCCAGCAGAGGAAGAGAGGCTTTCGTCGTGGAGGAAGGTTCGAGTTACTGCACTACCCAGGGATGAAAGCAGCCGCTGTGCTGCCCGACAAATAAAAGGTACGCTCCTTTAAATCGTGGTCCGGGTGGACTGGTGCCTGGCTATCCGGCCTCCGAGTACAGGGTACGGGAGATTTGACCAAGGCAGGTCCGGGAAGGCGATTGGCAAACTGGTTGGCCCCACCAGCTCAAGAGAAGAAGGCTCTTGCAGATGAAGATCTTCTCTTGTCGTGTGGAGAAAAGTGGTGAGACGCTGCAGAAGGGCTTCACCGGTGGTTCAGTCGTTGCAGATGTCTTTGGCTTCTCTCCTCTTCGGCTTCTTAGTTCCAGTGGCAACGTCTTGCTCTTCCAGTCCTCAGGACCCTGCTTTTATGCAAAAAGATCCCCATTCATACAGCCTGGCTGTCACTCACAAAGTGGAGTGGTCATCCGGGCGGGAGACCCTCCAGCCTATCAGGGCAGAGTGTGACATGGGTTGCTGAGGCAACCCTGTCCAGGGGTCCTACTCCCCCTCCCACACAATGGATCCACCCCAGACACAATGGTGCCGAAAGGAGGGCATCTTGGCAGAAGCCCGCCAAAAGGACGAACAAAGGATCCCAGACCTGGGTTAGGATCTTAGAGAAAGACATGAAACAGAATTTATATAAAAGTTCTGGCAAATAAAACCTACCGGACTAAAGTTAATATTAAAATACACCGGTGGTATGTTAGAGGCTGTCAGAAAATGTGGTAGCCTCGAACAATGGGAAAATCCCATAGAGAAATATTTGTGGTCGAATATTTTTGGTAGTAACCACTGCCACCAGCCAGAAACTTTTGAGAGAGGGACTGTACGGTACCCGCTCGAAAAATGAACACAAGGGAAAAACTATTAACCGTTTCCAGTACCTCCATAGTAAGATGGGTTGTATTGGTTTAATTCATAAAGATTGACTAGTAAAGTCAATGGGGACTTTACATGCCCTGGGAGACAGTAGTCAGTCCCAGGGTATGGAGTATGTTTGGGGGTCCCTAGGAGACCCCTGTGTTACTGCACGGAGGGTGCTGTGTAACACATGTGTGTAAAGATGGTAAGGGAAATTAGCCATAAAATGAGAATTCTCCCTAACAGTTGGTGTGGGAAGGAAGTTGACAAGGGGCGGCAAATGCCGGTCAAGGAGGAGGAGGTGGTTAAGGTGTGGACCCTGAGCCAAGATAGTGCCTTGTGATAGACATTAATGATACACTGGATGATGAGAAGCCATCAAGAGTACTTCCCATCTGGTGCCACCATTAATGGGTGAAGATGTGAGAGGAGAGAGAGGAGAGATAAGATGAGGAGTCCATAGATCTGGAGAGGGG
This sequence comes from Ambystoma mexicanum, assembly GCF_040938575.1. Taxonomy (NCBI): domain Eukaryota; kingdom Metazoa; phylum Chordata; class Amphibia; order Caudata; family Ambystomatidae; genus Ambystoma; species Ambystoma mexicanum. The sequence goes on from NC_090934.1 coordinate 1,477,867,084, forward strand.
ACAAAAAAGAGGCTATCAGTGAAAATCTGCCGAGAAGTTGTGCTAACATAGCTGTCTGCGATGGGTAGGGCCAGGGTTAGTGGTCAGGATGTCTTAAACCTTTTTCGTCCAGACTTCGTGAGAGAGGGAGGATAGGTGATAGGGTAGCAATTAGAAAAGATAGGGGAGATGGTGAGTGCCACAGGGGCGGCTGAGGAAAGGAGGAAGATAGAGGAGATGCTGCACAGCACAGTACGAGCACTACTCACCAGGCAGCCTGGTAGCCAATGGCTCAAAGAAAACAGATGCAATGCAAACACTTTAGTACCAACACTGGGGTGCAAAGATGTAAAGAAACACACAAGGATTCACATTTGCACAAGGGCACAGAGAGCAATGCAAAATGGGGTGCAGAGGTTTTAAAAACACACCTGGACTCGAATTTGCACAAGGGCACAGAAATGCATTGCAGAAAGATTAGCTAAGGCAAGGAAGGCAGAAAGGTGTAGGCACACTTTGCTTCAAGGGCTGTTTAGATTAGGGCAGAAAAGCGATAACAGTGTCTAGTCATGACTCACAGGTATTCTTGAGGGGTGCACAAAGTACCAGAGGCCCAGGTTCATGGGAGTAAGAGGCAGGATGTCTGGTGGCCGCTCCATGATGTGCTGAGTGGGTGAAAAGAGGAGGGGGGCCCTCTGAGCCCTCGTCCAGACCAATCCACGACGCGACTTTTCAGGTTTGGGAGTTCCTGGAACTCACCACAGGCCGGCATAGGAAGGACCCCCTGGTTCACCACATCCTCAGCCACGAGTGTGGTAGGACCATGCTGCATGGCACTCACAATAGTGTGTTCCCTTTAAGGAGTCCGGAGGAATGTGGCCCTCATTCTGACATAACAGAGAGTCTCCAGAGCCCGTCTAGCAACACATCTGCAAATAATTAAGGGGGCCCCTCGCGCTGAGGCACTCGCTCATTTATCTTTCCAGGGAGATGAGATAGAAGCACATCCTTCTCCCACGATCCTGTCATGTTTTGGACTGTGCTCTTGATCCTGTATCCCCCACCCCAACTTCCTATGCCCCCAACCTCAAGAAACTGACACCCCTGCCTTCCATCTTCCCATCCCCCACCCCAATAGCCCACCTGCCCTTTCGCTCTGGCCCCTTGCTTTCTGTCCCTCCCACATTTGACGCGACCAATAGAAATAAAGATGTCACTATCTTTACTGTTTCCTGTACTAGCCATCCTGGTTGTAGTTCATTTTAGAGGAAATTGCACAAGACCTGAAAGGACAATAAAAGAAAACCATTAGCACCCGGATGATGACCCAGAGCCGCCCCTGAGCTCTCGCGAGGCCTGTGCTGCACTCTGGTCTGCCCGGCTCTGGTCGGTGGGGCTCTGCAGCCTGGCCTGTAATGCCCCTGAGCTCTCGCGAGGCCTGTGCTGCACTCTGGTCGGCCTGGCTCTGGCCGGTGGGGCTCTGCAGCCTGGTCTGTAATGCCCCTGAGCTCTCGCGAGGCCTGTGCTGCACTCTGGTCTGCCTGGCTCTGGCCGGCGGGGCTCTGCAGCCTGGCCTGTAATGCCCCCGAGCTCTCGCGAGGCCTGTGCTGCACTCTGGTTGGCCTGGCTCTGGCCGGTGAGGCTCTGCAGCCTGGTCTGTAATGCCCCTGAGCTCTCACAAGGCCAGTGCTGCACTCTGGTCTCCCTGACTCTGGCCGGTGGGGCTCTGCAGCCTGGCCTGTAATGCCCCTGAGCTCTTGCGAGGCCACTGTTGCACTCTGGCCTGCCTTGCTCTGGCCGGTGGGGCTCTGCAGCCTGGCCTGTAATGCCCCTGAGCTCTCGCGAGGCCTGTGCTGCACTCTGGTCTGCCTGGCTCTGGCCGGTGGGGCCCTGCAGCCTGGCCTGTAATGCCCCTGAGCTCTCACGAGGCCTGTGCTGCACTCTGGTCTGCCTGGCTCTGGCCGGTGGGGCTCTGCAGCCTGGTCTGTAATGCCCCTGAGCTCTCGCGAGGCCTGTGCTGCACTCTGGTCTGCCCGGCTCTGGCCGGCGGGGCTCTGCAGCCTGGCCTGTAATGCCCCCGAGCTCTCGCGAGGCCTGTGCTGCACTCTGGTTGGCCTGGCTCTGGCCGGTGAGGCTCTGCAGCCTGGTCTGTAATGCCCCTGAGCTCTCACGAGGCCAGTGCTGCACTCTGGTCTGCCTGACTCTGGCCGGTGGGGCTCTGCAGCCTGGCCTGTAATGCCCCTGAGCTCTTGCGAGGCCACTGTTGCACTCTGGCCTGCCTTGCTCTGGCCGGTGGGGCTCTGCAGCCTGGCCTGTAATGCCCCTGAGCTCTCGCGAGGCCTGTGCTGCACTCTGGTCTGCCTGGCTCTGGCCGGTGGGGCCCTGCAGCCTGGCCTGTAATGCCCCTGAGCTCTCACGAGGCCTGTGCTGCACTCTGGTCTGCCTGGCTATGGCCGGTGGGACCCTGCAGCCTGGCCTGTAAGGCCCCTGATCTCTCGCGAGGCCTGTGCTGCACTATGGTCTGCCCAGCTCTGTCCGGTGGGGCTCTGCAGCCTGGCCTGTAATGCCCCTGAGCTCTTGCGAGGCCAGTGCTGCACTCTGGTCTGCCTGGCTCTGGCCGGTGGGACCCTACAGCCTGGCCTGTAAGGCCCCTGAGCTCTCGCGAGGCCAGTGCTGCACTCTGGTCTGCCTGGCTCTGGCCAGTGGGGCCCTGCAGCCTGGCCTGTAATGCCTCTGAGCTCTCGCGGGCCTGGCCCCTGAGCTCTCGCGAGGCCTGTGCTGCACTCTGGTCTGCCTGGCTCTGGCCGGTGGGACCCTGCAGCCTGGCCTGTAATGCCCCTGAGCTCTCGCGAGGCCTGTGCTGCACTCTGGTCTGCCTGGCTCTGGCCGGTGGGACCCTGCAGCCTGGCCTGTAAGGCCCCTGAGCTCTCGCGAGGCCAGTGCTGCACTCTGGTCTGCCTGGCTCTGGCCAGTGGGGTGCTGCAGCATGGCCTGTAATGTCTCTGAGCTCTTGTGGGCCTGGCCCCTGAGTTCTCGCGAGGCCTGTGCTGCACTCTGGTCTGCCTGGCTCTGGCCGGTGGGACCCTGCAGCCTGGCCTGTAATGCCCCTGAGCTCTCGCAAGGCCTGTGCTGCACTCTGGTCTGCCCAGCTCTGGCCGGTGTGACCCTGCAGCCTGGCCTGTAATGCCCCTGACCTCTCACAAGACCTGGCCCCTGAGCTCTCGCGAGGCCTGTGCTGCACTCTGGTCTGCCTGGCTCTGGCCGGTGGGACCCTGCAGCCTGGCCTGTAATGCCCCTGAGCTCTCGCGAGGCCTGTGCTGCACTCTGGTCTGCCTGGCTCTGGCCGGTGGGACCCTGCAGCCTGGCCTGTAAGGCCCCTGAGCTCTCGCGAGGCCAGTGCTGCACTCTGGTCTGCCTGGCTCTGGCCAGTGGGGTGCTGCAGCCTGGCCTGTAATGCCTCTGAGCTCTCGCGGGCCTGGCCCCTGAGCTCTCGCGAGGCCAGTGCTGCACTCTGGTCTTCCTGGCTCTGGCCGGTGGGACCCTGCAGCCTGGCCTGTAATGCCCCTGAGCTCTCGCGAGGCCTGTGCTGCACTCTGGTCTGCCTGGCTCTGGCCGGTGGGACCCTGCAGCCTGGCCTATTAGGGCCCTGAGCTCTCGCGAGGCCAGTGCTGCACTCTGGTCTGCCTGGCTCTGGCCAGTGGGGTGCTGCAGCCTGGCCTGTAATGCCTCTGAGCTCTTGTGGGCCTGGCCCCTGAGTTCTCGCGAGGCCTGTGCTGCACTCTGGTCTGCCTGGCTCTGGCCGGTGGGACCCTGCAGCCTGGCCTGTAATGCCTCTGAGCTCTCACGGGGCCTGTGCTGCACTCTGGTCTGCCCAGCTCTGGCCGGTGGGGCTCTGCAGCCTGGCCTGGAATGCCCCTGAGCTCTCGCGAGGACAGTGCTGCACTGTGGTCTGCCTGGCTCTGGCCGGTGGGGCCCTGCAGCCTGGCCTGTAATGTCCCTGAGCTCTTGGGAGGCCTGTTGTGCACTCTGGTCTGCCTGGCTCTGGCCCGTGGCAACCTGCAGCCTGGCCTGTAATGCCCCTGAGCTCTTGCGTGGCCTGTGCTGCACTCTGGTCTGCCTGGCTATGGCTGGTGGGGCTCTGCAGCCTGGCCTGTAATGCCCCTGAGCTCTCGCGAGGTCTGTGCTGCACTCTGGTCTGCCCGGCTATGGCCGGTGGGGCTCTGCAGCCTGGCCTGTAATGCCCCTGAGCTCTTGCGGGGTCTGTGCTGCACTCTGGTCTGCCTGGCTCTGGCCGGTGGGGCGCTGCAGCCTGGCTTGTAATGCCCCTGTCTCGCAAGGCCTGTGCTGCACTTTGGTCTGCCTGGCTCTGGCCAGTGGGGCCCTGCAGCAAGGCCTGCAATGCCCCTGAGCTCTTGCGAGGCCTGTGCTGGACTCTGGTCTGCCTGCCTATGGCCGGTGGGGCCCTGCAGCCTGGCCTGTAATGCCCCTGACCTCTCGCAAGGCCAGTGCTGCATTCTGGTCTGCCTCGCTCTGGCCGGTGGGACCCTGCAGCCTGACCTGTAATGCCCCTGAGCTCTCGCGGGGCCTGTGCTGCACTCTGGTCTGCCTGGCTATGGCCAGTGGGGCCCTGCAGCCTGGCCTGTAATGCCCCCGAGCTCTCGCGGGGCCAATGCTGCTGCACTCTGGTCTGCCTGGCTCTGGCCAGTAGGGCCCTGCAGCCTGGCCTGTAATGCCCCTGAACTTTCGAGGTGGCCAGTGCTGCACTCTGGTCTGCCTGGACCTTGCCGGTGGGGCCCTGCAGCCTGGCCTGTAATGCCCCTGAGCTCTCGCTGAGCCTCTGCTGCACTCTGGTCTGACAGGCATTGGCGGTGGAGTTCTGCAGCCTGGCCTGTAATTCCCTTGAGCTCTCGCCTGGCCTGTGATGCACTCTGGTCTGCCCGGCTATGGCCGGTGGGGCTCTGCAGCCTGGCCTGTAATCCCCCCTGAGATCTCGCGGGGCCTGTGCTGCACTCTGGTCTGCCCGGCTCTGGCCAGTGGGGCCCTGCAGCCTGCTCTGTAATGCCCCTGAGCTCTTGCGAGTCCCGTGCTGCACTCTGGTCTGCCTGGCTGTGGCCGTGGAGTCCTGCAGCCTAGCCTGTAATGCCCCTGAGCTCTCGCGGGGGCCAGTGCTGCAATCTGGTCTGCCTGGCTCTGGCCGGTGGGGCCCTGCAGCCTGGCCTGTAATGCCCCTGAGCTCTCGCGGGGCCTGTGCTGCAATCTGGTCTGCCTGGCCGTGGATCCCTGCAGCCTGGCCTGTAATGCCCCTGAGCTCTCGCGGGGCCTGTGCTGCACTGTGGTCTGCCTGGCTATGGCCAGTGGGGCCCTGCAGCCCGGCCTGTAATGCCCCCGAGCTCTTGCGGGGCCAATGCTGCTGCACTCTGTTCTGCCTGGCTCTGGCCAGTAGGGCCCTGCAGCCTGGCCCGTAATGCCCCTGAACTCTCGAGGGGCCAGTGCTGCACTCTGGTCTGCCTGGCTCTTGCCAGTTTGGCCCTGCAGCCTGACCTTTAATGCCTGTGAGCTCTCGCGGGGCCTGTGCTGCACTCTGGTCTGCCTGGCTCTGGCCGTGGAGCCCTGCAGCCTGGCCTGTAATGCCCCTGAGCTCTCGCGGGGCCTGTGCTGCATTCTGGTCTGCATGGCTCTGGCCAGTGGGGCCCTGCAGCCTGGCCTGTAATGCCCCTGAGCTCTCGAGGGGCCAGTGCTACACTCTGGTCTGCCTGGCTCTGGCCTGTTGGGCCCTGCAGCCTGGCCTGTAATGCCCCTGAGCTCTCGCGGGGCCTGTGATGCACTCTGGTCTACCTGGCTCTGGCCATTGGGGCCCTGCAGCCTGGCCTGTAATGCCCCTGAGCTCTCACAAGGCCTGTGCTGCACTCTGGTCTGCCTGGCTCTGGCCGGTGGGGCCCTGCAGCCTGGCCTGTAATGCCCCTGAGCTCTCACGAGGCCTGTGCTGCACTCTGGTCTGCCTGGCTATGGCCGGTGGGACCCTGCAGCCTGGGCTGTAAGGCCCCTGAGCTCTCGCGAGGCCTGTGCTGCACTATGGTCCGCCCAGCTCTGGCCGGTGGGGCTCTGAAGCCTTGCCTGTAAGGCCCCTGAGCTCTCGCGAGGCCAGTGCTACACTCTGGTCTGCCTGGCTCTGGCCAGTGGGGCCCTGCAGCCTGGCCTGTAATGCCTTTGAGCTCTCGCGGGCCTGGCCCCTGAGCTCTCGCGAGGCATGTGCTGCACTCTGGTCTGCCTGGCTCTGGCCGGTGGGGCCCTGCAGCCGGCCTGTAATGCCCCTGAGCTCTCACGAGGCCTGTGCTGCACTCTGGTCTGCCTGGCTATGGCCGGTGGGACCCTGCAGCCTGGCCTGTAAGGCCCCTGAGCTCTCGCGAGGCCTGTGCTGCACTATGGTCTGCCCAGCTCTGTCCGGTGGGGCTCTGCAGCCTGGCCTGTAATGCCCCTGAGCTCTCGCGAGGCCAGTGCTGCACTCTGGTCTGCCTGGCTCTGGCCGGTGGGACCCTACAGCCTGGCCTGTAAGGCCCCTGAGCTCTCGCGAGGCCAGTGCTGCACTCTGGTCTGCCTGGCTCTGGCCAGTGGGGCCCTGCAGCCTGGCCTGTAATGCCTCTGAGCTCTCGCGGGCCTGGCCCCTGAGCTCTCGCGAGGCCTGTGCTGCACTCTGGTCTGCCTGGCTCTGGCCGGTGGGACCCTGCAGCCTGGCCTGTAATGCCCCTGAGCTCTCGCGAGGCCTGTGCTGCACTCTGGTCTGCCTGGCTCTGGCCGGTGGGACCCTGCAGCCTGGCCTGTAAGGCCCCTGAGCTCTCGCGAGGCCAGTGCTGCACTCTGGTCTGCCTGGCTCTGGCCAGTGGGGTGCTGCAGCATGGCCTGTAATGTCTCTGAGCTCTTGTGGGCCTGGCCCCTGAGTTCTCGCGAGGCCTGTGCTGCACTCTGGTCTGCCTGGCTCTGGCCGGTGGGACCCTGCAGCCTGGCCTGTAATGCCCCTGAGCTCTCGCAAGGCCTGTGCTGCACTCTGGTCTGCCCAGCTCTGGCCGGTGTGACCCTGCAGCCTGGCCTGTAATGCCCCTGACCTCTCACAAGACCTGGCCCCTGAGCTCTCGCGAGGCCTGTGCTGCACTCTGGTCTGCCTGGCTCTGGCCGGTGGGACCCTGCAGCCTGGCCTGTAATGCCCCTGAGCTCTCGCGAGGCCTGTGCTGCACTCTGGTCTGCCTGGCTCTGGCCGGTGGGACCCTGCAGCCTGGCCTGTAAGGCCCCTGAGCTCTCGCGAGGCCAGTGCTGCACTCTGGTCTGCCTGGCTCTGGCCAGTGGGGTGCTGCAGCCTGGCCTGTAATGCCTCTGAGCTCTCGCGGGCCTGGCCCCTGAGCTCTCGCGAGGCCTGTGCTGCACTCTGGTCTGCCTGGCTCTGGCCGGTGGGACCCTGCAGCCTGGCCTGTAATGCCCCTGAGCTCTCGCGAGGCCAGTGCTGCACTCTGGTCTGCCTGGCTCTGGCCAGTGGGGCCCTGCAGCCTGGCCTGTAATGCCTCTGAGCTCTCGCGGGCCTGGCCCCTGAGCTCTCGCGAGGCCTGTGCTGCACTCTGGTCTGCCTGGCTCTGGCCGGTGGGACCCTGCAGCCTGGCCTGTAATGCCCCTGAGCTCTCGCGAGGCCTGTGCTGCACTCTGGTCTGCCTGGCTCTGGCCGGTGGGACCCTGCAGCCTGGCCTGTAAGGCCCCTGAGCTCTCGCGAGGCCAGTGCTGCACTCTGGTCTGCCTGGCTCTGGCCAGTGGGGTGCTGCAGCATGGCCTGTAATGTCTCTGAGCTCTTGTGGGCCTGGCCCCTGAGTTCTCGCGAGGCCTGTGCTGCACTCTGGTCTGCCTGGCTCTGGCCGGTGGGACCCTGCAGCCTGGCCTGTAATGCCCCTGAGCTCTCGCAAGGCCTGTGCTGCACTCTGGTCTGCCCAGCTCTGGCCGGTGTGACCCTGCAGCCTGGCCTGTAATGCCCCTGACCTCTCACAAGACCTGGCCCCTGAGCTCTCGCGAGGCCTGTGCTGCACTCTGGTCTGCCTGGCTCTGGCCGGTGGGACCCTGCAGCCTGGCCTGTAATGCCCCTGAGCTCTCGCGAGGCCTGTGCTGCACTCTGGTCTGCCTGGCTCTGGCCGGTGGGACCCTGCAGCCTGGCCTGTAAGGCCCCTGAGCTCTCGCGAGGCCAGTGCTGCACTCTGGTCTGCCTGGCTCTGGCCAGTGGGGTGCTGCAGCCTGGCCTGTAATGCCTCTGAGCTCTCGCGGGCCTGGCCCCTGAGCTCTCGCGAGGCCTGTGCTGCACTCTGGTCTGCCTGGCTCTGGCCGGTGGGACCCTGCAGCCTGGCCTGTAATGCCCCTGAGCTCTCGCGAGGCCTGTGCTGCACTCTGGTCTGCCTGGCTCTGGCCGGTGGGACCCTGCAGCCTGGCCTGTTAGGGCCCTGAGCTCTCGCGAGGCCAGTGCTGCACTCTGGTCTGCCTGGCTCTGGCCAGTGGGGTGCTGCAGCCTGGCCTGTAATGCCTCTGAGCTCTTGTGGGCCTGGCCCCTGAGTTCTCGCGAGGCCTGTGCTGCACTCTGGTCTGCCTGGCTCTGGCCGGTGGGGCTCTGCAGCCTGGCCTGGAATGCCCCTGAGCTCTCGCGAGGACAGTGCTGCACTGTGGTCTGCCTGGCTCTGGCCGGTGGGGCCCTGCAGCCTGGCCTGTAATGTCCCTGAGCTCTTGGGAGGCCTGTTGTGCACTCTGGTCTGCCTGGCTCTGGCCGGTGGCAACCTGCAGCCTGGCCTGTAATGCCCCTGAGCTCTTGCGTGGCCTGTGCTGCACTCTGGTCTGCCTGGCTATGGCTGGTGGGGCTCTGCAGCCTGGCCTGTAATGCCTCTGAGCTCTCACGGGGCCTGTGCTGCACTCTGGTCTGCCCAGCTCTGGCCGGTGGGGCTCTGCAGCCTGGCCTGGAATGCCCCTGAGCTCTCGCGAGGACAGTGCTGCACTGTGGTCTGCCTGGCTCTGGCCGGTGGGGCCCTGCAGCCTGGCCTGTAATGTCCCTGAGCTCTTGGGAGGCCTGTTGTGCACTCTGGTCTGCCTGGCTCTGGCCGGTGGCAACCTGCAGCCTGGCCTGTAATGCCCCTGAGCTCTTGCGTGGCCTGTGCTGCACTCTGGTCTGCCTGGCTATGGCTGGTGGGGCTCTGCAGCCTGGCCTGTAATGCCCCTGAGCTCTCGCGAGGTCTGTGCTGCACTCTGGTCTGCCCGGCTATGGCCGGTGGGGCTCTGCAGCCTGGCCTGTAATGCCCCTGAGCTCTTGCGGGGTCTGTGCTGCACTCTGGTCTGCCTGGCTCTGGCCGGTGGGGCGCTGCAGCCTGGCTTGTAATGCCCCTGTCTCGCAAGGCCTGTGCTGCACTTTGGTCTGCCTGGCTCTGGCCAGTGGGGCCCTGCAGCAAGGCCTGCAATGCCCCTGAGCTCTTGCGAGGCCTGTGCTGGACTCTGGTCTGCCTGCCTATGGCCGGTGGGGCCCTGCAGCCTGGCCTGTAATGCCCCTGACCTCTCGCAAGGCCAGTGCTGCACTCTGGTCTGCCTGGACCTTGCCGGTGGGGCCCTGCAGCCTGGCCTGTAATGCCCCTGAGCTCTCGCTGGGCCTCTGCTGCACTCTGGTCTGACAGGCATTGGCGGTGGAGTTCTGCAGCCTGGCCTGTAATTCCCTTGAGCTCTCGCCTGGCCTGTGCTGCACTCTGGTCTGCCCGGCTATGGCCGGTGGGGCTCTGCAGCCTGGCCTGTAATCCCCCCTGAGATCTCACGGGGCCTGTGCTGCACTCTGGTCTGCCCGGCTCTGGCCAGTGGGGCCCTGCAGCCTGCTCTGTAATGCCCCTGAGCTCTTGCGAGTCCCGTGCTGCACTCTGGTCTGCCTGGCTGTGGCCGTGGAGTCCTGCAGCCTAGCCTGTAATGCCCCTGAGCTCTCGCGGGGGCCAGTGCTGCAATCTGGTCTGCCTGGCTCTGGCCGGTGGGGCCCTGCAGCCTGGCCTGTAATGCCCCTGAGCTCTCGCGGGGCCTGTGCTGCAATCTGGTCTGCCTGGCCGTGGATCCCTGCAGCCTGGCCTGTAATGCCCCTGAGCTCTCGCGGGGCCTGTGCTGCACTGTGGTCTGCCTGGCTATGGCCAGTGGGGCCCTGCAGCCCGGCCTGTAATGCCCCCGAGCTCTTGCGGGGCCAATGCTGCTGCACTCTGTTCTGCCTGGCTCTGGCCAGTAGGGCCCTGCAGCCTGGCCCGTAATGCCCCTGAACTCTCGAGGGGCCAGTGCTGCACTCTGGTCTGCCTGGCTCTTGCCAGTTTGGCCCTGCAGCCTGACCTTTAATGCCTGTGAGCTCTCGCGGGGCCTGTGCTGCACTCTGGTCTGCCTGGCTCTGGCCGTGGAGCCCTGCAGCCTGGCCTGTAATGCCCCTGAGCTCTCGCGGGGCCTGTGCTGCATTCTGGTCTGCATGGCTCTGGCCAGTGGGGCCCTGCAGCCTGGCCTGTAATGCCCCTGAGCTCTCGAGGGGCCAGTGCTACACTCTGGTCTGCCTGGCTCTGGCCTGTTGGGCCCTGCAGCCTGGCCTGTAATGCCCCTGAGCTCTCGCGGGGCCTGTGATGCACTCTGGTCTACCTGGCTCTGGCCATTGGGGCCCTGCAGCCTGGCCTGTAATGCCCCTGAGCTCTCGCAAGGCCTGTGCTGCACTCTGGTCTGCCCAGCTCTGGCCGGTGTGACCCTGCAGCCTGGCCTGTAATGCCCCTGACCTCTCACAAGACCTGGCCCCTGAGCTCTCGCGAGGCCTGTGCTGCACTCTGGTCTGCCTGGCTCTGGCCGGTGGGACCCTGCAGCCTGGCCTGTAATGCCCCTGAGCTCTCGCGAGGCCTGTGCTGCACTCTGGTCTGCCTGGCTCTGGCCGGTGGGACCCTGCAGCCTGGCCTGTAAGGCCCCTGAGCTCTCGCGAGGCCAGTGCTGCACTCTGGTCTGCCTGGCTCTGGCCAGTGGGGTGCTGCAGCCTGGCCTGTAATGCCTCTGAGCTCTCGCGGGCCTGGCCCCTGAGCTCTCGCGAGGCCTGTGCTGCACTCTGGTCTGCCTGGCTCTGGCCGGTGGGACCCTGCAGCCTGGCCTGTAATGCCCCTGAGCTCTCGCGAGGCCTGTGCTGCACTCTGGTCTGCCTGGCTCTGGCCGGTGGGGCCCTGCAGCCTGGCCTGTAATGCCCCTGAGCTCTCGCGGGGCCTGTGCTGCAATCTGGTCTGCCTGGCCGTGGATCCCTGCAGCCTGGCCTGTAATGCCCCTGAGCTCTCGCGGGGCCTGTGCTGCACTGTGGTCTGCCTGGCTATGGCCAGTGGGGCCCTGCAGCCCGGCCTGTAATGCCCCCGAGCTCTTGCGGGGCCAATGCTGCTGCACTCTGTTCTGCCTGGCTCTGGCCAGTAGGGCCCTGCAGCCTGGCCCGTAATGCCCCTGAACTCTCGAGGGGCCAGTGCTGCACTCTGGTCTGCCTGGCTCTTGCCAGTTTGGCCCTGCAGCCTGACCTTTAATGCCTGTGAGCTCTCGCGGGGCCTGTGCTGCACTCTGGTCTGCCTGGCTCTGGCCGTGGAGCCCTGCAGCCTGGCCTGTAATGCCCCTGAGCTCTCGCGGGGCCTGTGCTGCATTCTGGTCTGCATGGCTCTGGCCAGTGGGGCCCTGCAGCCTGGCCTGTAATGCCCCTGAGCTCTCGAGGGGCCAGTGCTACACTCTGGTCTGCCTGGCTCTGGCCTGTTGGGCCCTGCAGCCTGGCCTGTAATGCCCCTGAGCTCTCGCGGGGCCTGTGATGCACTCTGGTCTACTTGGCTCTGGCCATTGGGGCCCTGCAGCCTGGCCTGTAATGCCCCTGAGCTCTCGCAAGGCCTGTGCTGCACTCTGGTCTGCCCAGCTCTGGCCGGTGTGACCCTGCAGCCTGGCCTGTAATGCCCCTGACCTCTCACAAGACCTGGCCCCTGAGCTCTCGCGAGGCCTGTGCTGCACTCTGGTCTGCCTGGCTCTGGCCGGTGGGACCCTGCAGCCTGGCCTGTAATGCCCCTGAGCTCTCGCGAGGCCTGTGCTGCACTCTGGTCTGCCTGGCTCTGGCCGGTGGGACCCTGCAGCCTGGCCTGTAAGGCCCCTGAGCTCTCGCGAGGCCAGTGCTGCACTCTGGTCTGCCTGGCTCTGGCCAGTGGGGTGCTGCAGCCTGGCCTGTAATGCCTCTGAGCTCTCGCGGGCCTGGCCCCTGAGCTCTCGCGAGGCCTGTGCTGCACTCTGGTCTGCCTGGCTCTGGCCGGTGGGACCCTGCAGCCTGGCCTGTAATGCCCCTGAGCTCTCGCGAGGCCTGTGCTGCACTCTGGTCTGCCTGGCTCTGGCCGGTGGGACCCTGCAGCCTGGCCTGTTAGGGCCCTGAGCTCTCGCGAGGCCAGTGCTGCACTCTGGTCTGCCTGGCTCTGGCCAGTGGGGTGCTGCAGCCTGGCCTGTAATGCCTCTGAGCTCTTGTGGGCCTGGCCCCTGAGTTCTCGCGAGGCCTGTGCTGCACTCTGGTCTGCCTGGCTCTGGCCGGTGGGACCCTGCAGCCTGGCCTGTAATGCCTCTGAGCTCTCACGGGGCCTGTGCTGCACTCTGGTCTGCCCAGCTCTGGCCGGTGGGGCTCTGCAGCCTGGCCTGGAATGCCCCTGAGCTCTCGCGAGGACAGTGCTGCACTGTGGTCTGCCTGGCTCTGGCCGGTGGGGCCCTGCAGCCTGGCCTGTAATGTCCCTGAGCTCTTGGGAGGCCTGTTGTGCACTCTGGTCTGCCTGGCTCTGGCCGGTGGCAACCTGCAGCCTGGCCTGTAATGCCCCTGAGCTCTTGCGTGGCCTGTGCTGCACTCTGGTCTGCCTGGCTATGGCTGGTGGGGCTCTGCAGCCTGGCCTGTAATGCCCCTGAGCTCTCGCGAGGTCTGTGCTGCACTCTGGTCTGCCCGGCTATGGCCGGTGGGGCTCTGCAGCCTGGCCTGTAATGCCCGTGAGCTCTTGCGGGGTCTGTGCTGCACTCTGGTCTGCCTGGCTCTGGCCGGTGGGGCGCTGCAGCCTGGCTTGTAATGCCCCTGTCTCGCAAGGCCTGTGCTGCACTTTGGTCTGCCTGGCTCTGGCCAGTGGGGCCCTGCAGCAAGGCCTGCAATGCCCCTGAGCTCTTGCGAGGCCTGTGCTGGACTCTGGTCTGCCTGCCTATGGCCGGTGGGGCCCTGCAGCCTGGCCTGTAATGCCCCTGACCTCTCGCAAGGCCAGTGCTGCATTCTGGTCTGCCTCGCTCTGGCCGGTGGGACCCTGCAGCCTGACCTGTAATGCCCCTGAGCTCTCGCGGGGCCTGTGCTGCACTCTGGTCTGCCTGGCTATGGCCAGTGGGGCCCTGCAGCCTGGCCTGTAATGCCCCCGAGCTCTCGCGGGGCCAATGCTGCTGCACTCTGGTCTGCCTGGCTCTGGCCAGTAGGGCCCTGCAGCCTGGCCTGTAATGCCCCTGAACTTTCGAGGTGGCCAGTGCTGCACTCTGGTCTGCCTGGACCTTGCCGGTGGGGCCCTGCAGCCTGGCCTGTAATGCCCCTGAGCTCTCGCTGGGCCTCTGCTGCACTCTGGTCTGACAGGCATTGGCGGTGGAGTTCTGCAGCCTGGCCTGTAATTCCCTTGAGCTCTCGCCTGGCCTGTGCTGCACTCTGGTCTGCCCGGCTATGGCCGGTGGGGCTCTGCAGCCTGGCCTGTAATCCCCCCTGAGATCTCGCGGGGCCTGTGCTGCACTCTGGTCTGCCCGGCTCTGGCCAGTGGGGCCCTGCAGCCTGCTCTGTAATGCCCCTGAGCTCTTGCGAGTCCCGTGCTGCACTCTGGTCTGCCTGGCTGTGGCCGTGGAGTCCTGCAGCCTAGCCTGTAATGCCCCTGAGCTCTCGCGGGGGCCAGTGCTGCAATCTGGTCTGCCTGGCTCTGGCCGGTGGGGCCCTGCAGCCTGGCCTGTAATGCCCCTGAGCTCTCGCGGGGCCTGTGCTGCAATCTGGTCTGCCTGGCCGTGGATCCCTGCAGCCTGGCCTGTAATGCCCCTGAGCTCTCGCGGGGCCTGTGCTGCACTGTGGTCTGCCTGGCTATGGCCAGTGGGGCCCTGCAGCCCGGCCTGTAATGCCCCCGAGCTCTTGCGGGGCCAATGCTGCTGCACTCTGTTCTGCCTGGCTCTGGCCAGTAGGGCCCTGCAGCCTGGCCCGTAATGCCCCTGAACTCTCGAGGGGCCAGTGCTGCACTCTGGTCTGCCTGGCTCTTGCCAGTTTGGCCCTGCAGCCTGACCTTTAATGCCTGTGAGCTCTCGCGGGGCCTGTGCTGCACTCTGGTCTGCCTGGCTCTGGCCGTGGAGCCCTGCAGCCTGGCCTGTAATGCCCCTGAGCTCTCGCGGGGCCTGTGCTGCACTCTGGTCTGCCTGGCTATGGCCAGTGGGGCCCTGCAGCCTGGCCTGTAATGCCCCTGAGCTCTCGCGGGGCCAATCCTGCTGCATTCTGGTCTGCATGGCTCTGGCCAGTGGGGCCCTGCAGCCTGGCCTGTAATGCCCCTGAGCTCTCGAGGGGCCAGTGCTACACTCTGGTCTGCCTGGCTCTGGCCTGTTGGGCCCTGCAGCCTGGCCTGTAATGCCCCTGAGCTCTCGCGGGGCCTGTGATGCACTCTGGTCTACCTGGCTCTGGCCATTGGGGCCCTGCAGCCTGGCCTGTAATGCCCCTGAGCTCTCACAAGGCCTGTGCTGCACTCTGGTCAGCCTGGCTCTGGCCGGTGGGGCCCTGCAGCCTGGCCTGTAATGCCCCTGAGCTCTCACGAGGCCTGTGCTGCACTCTGGTCTGCCTGGCTATGGCCGGTGGGACCCTGCAGCCTGGCCTGTAAGGCCCCTGAGCTCTCGCGAGGCCTGTGCTGCACTATGGTCCGCCCAGCTCTGGCCGGTGGGGCTCTGAAGCCTTGCCTGTAAGGCCCCTGAGCTCTCGCGAGGCCAGTGCTACACTCTGGTCTGCCTGGCTCTGGCCAGTGGGGCCCTGCAGCCTGGCCTGTAATGCCTTTGAGCTCTCGCGGGCCTGGCCCCTGAGCTCTCGCGAGGCATGTGCTGCACTCTGGTCTGCCTGGCTCTGGCCGGTGGGACCCTGCAGCCTGGCCTGTAATGCCCCTGAGCTCTCGCGAGGCCTGTGCTGCACTCTGGTCTGCCTGGCTCTGGCCGGTGGGACCCTGCAGTCTGGCCTGTAAGGCCCCTGAGCTCTCACGAGGCGAGTGCTGCACTCTGGTCTGCCTGGCTCTGGCCAGTGGGGCGCTGCAGCCTGGCCTGTAATGCCTCTGAGCTCTTGTGGGCCTGGCCCCTGAGCTCTCGTGAGGCCAGTGCTGGACTCTGGTCTGCCTGGCTCTGGCCGGTGGGACCCTGCAGCCTGGCCTGTAATGCCCCTGAGCTCTCGCAAGGCCTGTGCTGCACTCTGGTCTGCCCGGCTCTGGCCGGTGTGACCCTGCAGCCTGGCCTGTAATGCCCCCGAGCTCTCACAAGACCTGTGCTGCACTCTGGTCTGTCTTTCTCTGGTCGGTGGGGCCCTGCAGCCTTGCCTGTAATGCCCCTAGGCTCTGACGGGGCCTGTGCTGCACTCTGGTCTGCCCAGCTCTGGCCGGTGGGGCTCTGTAGCCTGGCCTGTAATGCCCCTGAGCTCTCGCGAGGCCAGTGCTGCACTGTGGTCTGCCTGGCTCTGGCCGGTGGGACCCTGCAGCCTGGCCTGTAATGCCCCTGAGCTCTCGCGGGGGCCAGTGCTGCACTCTGGTCTGCCTGGCTCTGGCTGGTGGGGCCCTGCAGCCTGGCCTGTAATGCCCCTGACCTCTCGCGAGGCCTGTGCTGCATTCTGGTCTGCCTGGCTCTGGCAGGTGGGGCCCTGCAGCCTGGCCTGTAATGCCCCTGAGCTCTCGCTGGGGCCAGTACTGCAGTCTTGTCTGCCTGGCTCTGGCCGGTGGGGCCCTGCAGCCTGGCCTGTAATGCCCCTGAGCTCTCACGAGGACTGTGCTGCACTCTGGTCTGCCTGGCTCTGGCTGGTGGGGCCCTGCAGCCTGGGCTGTAATGCCCCTGAGCTCTCGCAAGGCCTGTGCTGCACTCTGGTCTGCCTGGCTCTGGCCGGTGGGGCCCTGCAGCCTGGCCTGTAATGCCCCTGAGCTCTCACGAGGACTGTGCTGCACTCTGGTCTGCCTGGCTCTGACTGGTGGGGCCCTGCAGCCTGGGCTGTAATGCCCCTGAGCTCTCTCAAGGCCTGTGCTGCACTCTGGTCTGCCTGGCTCTGGCCAGTGGGGACCTGCAGCATGGCCTGTAATGCCCCTGAACTCTCGCGAGGCCTGTGCTGCACTCTGGTCTGCCTGGCTCTGGCCGGTGGGGCTCTGCAGCCTGCCTGTAATGCCCCTCATCTCTCGCTGGGCCAGTGCTGCACTCTGATCTGCCTGGCTCTGGCCGGTGGGGCCCTGCAGCCTGGCCTGTAATGCCCCTGAGCTCTCGTGGGGTCTGTGCAGCACTCTGGTCTGCCTGGCTCTGGCCGGTGTGACCCTGCAGCCTGGCCTGTAATGCCCCTGAGCTCTCACGAGGCCTGTGCTGCACCCTGATCTGCCTGCCTATAGCCGGTGGGGACCTGCAGCCTGGTCTGTAATGCCCCTGAGCTCTTGCAGGGCCTCTGCTGCACTCTGGTTTGCCTGTCTCTGGCCGGTGGGGCCCTGCAGCCTTGCCTGTAATGCCCCTGAGCTCTCGCGGGCCTGTGGTGCACTCTGGTCTGCCCAGCTCTGGCCGGTGGGTCTCTGTAGCCTGGCCTGTAATGCCCCTGAGCTCTCGCGAGGCCAGTGCTGCACTGTGGTCTGCCTGGCTCTGGCCGGTGGGACCCTGCAGCCTGGCCTGTAATGCCCCTGAGCTCTCGCGGGGGCCAGTGCTGCACTCTGGTCTGCCTGGCTCTGGCTGGTGGGGCCCTGCAGCCTGGCCTGTAATGCCCCTGACCTCTCGCGAGGCCTGTGCTGCATTCTGGTCTGCCTGGCTCTGGCAGGTGGGGCCCTGCAGCCTGGCCTGTAATGCCCCTGAGCTCTCGCTGGGGCCAGTACTGCAGTCTTGTCTGCCTGGCTCTGGCCGGTGGGGCCCTGCAGCCTGGCCTGTAATGCCCCTGAGCTCTCACGAGGACTGTGCTGCACTCTGGTCTGCCTGGCTCTGGCTGGTGGGGCCCTGCAGCCTGGGCTGTAATGCCCCTGAGCTCTCGCAAGGCCTGTGCTGCACTCTGGTCTGCCTGGCTCTGGCCGGTGGGGCCCTGCAGCCTGGCCTGTAATGCCCCTGAGCTCTCACGAGGACTGTGCTGCACTCTGGTCTGCCTGGCTCTGACTGGTGGGGCCCTGCAGCCTGGGCTGTAATGCCCCTGAGCTCTCTCAAGGCCTGTGCTGCACTCTGGTCTGCCTGGCTCTGGCCAGTGGGGCCCTGCAGCATGGCCTGTAATGCCCCTGAACTCTCGCGAGGCCTGTGCTGCACTCTGGTCTGCCTGGCTCTGGCCGGTGGGGCTCTGCAGCCTGGCCTGTAATGCCCCTGATCTCTCGCTGGGCCAGTGCTGCACTCTGATCTGCCTGGCTCTGGCCGGTGGGGCCCTGCAGCCTGGCCTGTAATGCCCCTGAGCTCTCGTGGGGTCTGTGCAGCACTCTGGTCTGCCTGGCTCTGGCCGGTGTGACCCTGCAGCCTGGCCTGTAATGCCCCTGAGCTCTCACGAGGCCTGTGCTGCACCCTGATATGCCTGCCTATAGCCGGTGGGGACCTGCAGCCTGGTCTGTAATGCCCCTGAGCTCTTGCGGGCCTGTGGTGCTCTCTGGTCTGCCTGGCTCTGGCCACTGGGGCCCTGCAGCCTGGCCTGTAATGCCCCTGAGCTCTCGCGAGGCCTGTGCTGCACTCTGGTCTGCCTGCCTATGGCCGGTGGGGCCCTGCAGCCTGGCCGGTAATGCTCCTGACCTCTCGCAAGGCCAGTGCTGCACTCTGGTCTGCCTCGCTCTGGCCGGTGGGACCCTGCAGCCTGGCCTGTAATGCCCCTGAGCTCTTGCGGGGCCTCTGCTGCACTCTGGTCTGCCTGGCTCTGTCCGGTGGGGCCCTGCAGCCTGGCCTGTAATGCCCCTGAGCTCTTGCGGGGCCTCTGCTGCACTCTGGTCTGCCTGTCTCTGGCCGGTGGGGCCCTGCAGCTGGCCTGTAATGCCCCTGAGCTCTTGCGGGGCCTCTGCTGCACTCTGGTCTGCCTGGCTCTGGCCGGTGGGCCCTGCAGCTGGCCTGTAATGTCCCTGAGCTCTTGCGGGGCCTCTGCTGCACTCTGGTCTGCCTGTCTCTGGCCGGTGGGGCCCTGCAGCCTGGCGTGTAATGCCCCGAGCTCTCATGGGGCTGTGCTGCACTCTGGTCTGCCTGGCTCTGGCCGGGTGGTCCCTGCAGTCTGGCCTGTAATGCCCCTGAGCTCTCGAAGCTTCTCTGCTGCACTCTGGTCTGCCTGGCTCTGGCCGGTGGGGCCCTGCAGCCTGACCTGTAATGCCCCTGAGCTCTCGCGGGCCTTTGGTGCTCTCTGGTCTGCCTGGCTCTGGCCAGTGGGGCCCTGAAGCCTGGCCTGTAATGCCCCTGAGCTCTCATGGGGCTGTGCTGCACTCTGGTCTGGCTGGCTCTGGCCGGGTGGTCCCTGCAGTCTGGCCTGTAATGCCCCTGAGCTCTCAAAGCTTCTCTGCTGCACTCTGGTCTGCCTGGCTCTGGCCGGTGGGGCCCTGCAGCCTGACCTGTAATGCCCCTGAGCTCTCGCGGGCCTTTGGTGCTCTCTGGTCTGCCTGGCTCTGGCCAGTGGGGCCCTGAAGCCTGGCCTGTAATGCCCCTGAGCTCTCGCGAGGCCAATGCTGCTGCACTCTGTTCTGCCTGGCTCGGGCCAGTAGGGCCCTGCAACCTGGCCTGTAATGCCCCTGAGCTCTCGCGGGCCTGTGGTTCTCTCTGATCTGCCTGGCTCTGGCCAGTGGGGCTATGCAGCCTGGCCTGTAATGCCTCCAAGCTCTCGCGGGGCCAATGCTGCTGCACTCTGGTCTGCCTGGCTCTGGCCAGTAGGGCCCTGCAGCCTGGCCTGTAATGCCCCTGAACTCTCGAGGTGGCCAGTGCTGCACTCTGGTCTGCCTGGACCTTGCCGGTGGGGCCCTGCAGCCTGGTCTGTAATGCCCCTGAGCTCTCGCTGGGCCTCTGCTGTACTCTGGTCTGCCAGGCATTGGCGGTGGAGTTCTGCAGCCTGGCCTGTAATTCCCTTGAGCTCTCGCCTGGCCTGTGCTGCACTCTGGTCTGCCCGGCTATGGCCGGTGGGGCTCTGCAGCCTGGCCTGTAATGCCCCTGAGATCTCGCGGGGCCTGAGCTGCACTCTGGTCTGCCCAGCTCTGGCCAGTGGGGCCCTGCAGACTGGTCTGTAATGCCCCTGAGCTCTCGCGAGTCCCGTGCTGCACTCTGGTCTGCCTGGCTGTGCCTGTGGAGTCCTGCAGCCTAGCCTGTAATGCCCCTGAACTCTCGAGGGGCCAGTGCTGCACTCTGGTCTGCCTGGCTCTTTCCAGTTTGGCCCTGCAGCCTGACCTTTAATGCCTGTGAGCTCTCGCGGGGCCTGTGCTGCACTCTGGTCTGCCTGGCTCTGTCTGTGGAGCCCTGCAGCCTGGCCTGTAATGCCCCTGAGCTCTCGCGGGGCCTGTGCTGCACTCTGGTCTGCCTGGCTATGGCCAGTGGGGCCCTGCAGCCTGGCCTGTAATGCCTCTGAGCTCTCGCGGGGCCAATCCTGCTGCATTCTGGTCTGCCTGGCTCTGGCCAGTGGGGCCCTGCAGCCTGGCCTGTAATGCCCCTGAGCTCTCGAGGGGCCAGTGCTGCACTCTGGTCTGCCTGGCTCTGGCCTGTTGGGCCCTGCAGCCTGGCCTTTAATGCCCCTGAGCTCTCACAAGGCCAGTGCTGCACTCTGGTCTGCCTGGCTCTGGCCGGTGGGGCTCTGAAGCCTGGCCTGTAATGCCCCTGAGCTCTCGTGAGGCCTGTGCTGCACTCTGGTCTGCCTGGCTCTGGCCGGTGGGGCCCTGCAGCCTGGCCTGTAATGCCCTGAGCTCTCGCGGGGCCTGTGATGCACTCTGGTCTACCTGGCTCTGGCCATTGGGGCCCTGCAGCCTGGCCTGTAATGCTCCTGAGCTCTCACAAGGTCTGTGCTGCACTCTGGTCTGCCTGGCTCTGGCCGGTGGGGCCCTGCAACCTGGCCTGTAATGCCCCTGAGCTCTCACAAGGCCTGTGCTGCACTCTGGTCTGCCTGGCTATGGCCGGTGGGACCCTGCAGCCTG
Source organism: Ambystoma mexicanum (assembly GCF_040938575.1). Classification (NCBI taxonomy): domain Eukaryota; kingdom Metazoa; phylum Chordata; class Amphibia; order Caudata; family Ambystomatidae; genus Ambystoma; species Ambystoma mexicanum. The sequence goes on from NC_090934.1 coordinate 1,477,887,411, forward strand.
GCCTGTAAGGCCCCTGAGCTCTCGCGAGGCCTGTGCTGCACTATGGTCTGCCCAGCTCTGGCTGGTGGGGCTCTGCAGCCTGGCCTGTAATGCCCCTGAGCTCTCACGAGGCCAGTGCTGCACTCTGGTCTGCCTGTCTCTGGCCAGTGGGGCCCTGCAGCCTGGCCTGTAATGCCTCTGAGCTCTCGCGGGCCTGGCCCCTGAGCTCTCTCGAGGCCTGTGCTGCACTCTGGTCTGCCTGGCTCTGGCCAGTGGGACTCTGCAGCCTGGCCTGTAATGCCCCTGAGCTCTCGCGAGGCCTGTGCTGCACTCTGGTCTGCCTGGCTCTGGCCAGTGGGACCCTGCAGTCTGGCCTGTAAGGCCCCTGAGCTCTCGCAAGGCGAGTGCTGCACTCTGGTCTGCCTGGCTCTGGCCAGTGGGGCGCTGCAGCCTGGCCTGTAATGCCTCTGAGCTCTTGTGGGCCTGGCCCCTGAGCTCTCACGAGGCCTGTGCTGCACTCTGGTCTGCCTGGCTCTGGACGGTGGGACCCTGCAGCCTGGCCTGTAATGCCCCTGAGCTCTCGCAAGGCCTGTGCTGCACTCTGGTCTGCCCGGCTCTGGCCGGTGTGACCCTGCAGCCTGGCCTGTAATGCCCCCGAGCTCTCACAAGACCTGTGCTGCACTCTGGTCTGTCTTTCTCTGGTCGGTGGGGCCCTGCAGCCTTGCCTGTAATGCCCCTGAGCTCTCACCGGGCCTGTGCTGCACTCTGGTCTGCCCAGCTCTGGCCGGTGGGGCTCTGCAGCCTGGCCTGTAATGCCCCTGAGCTCTCACGAGGACTGTGCTGCACTGTGGTCTGCCTGGCTCTGGCCGGTGGGACCCTGCAGCCTGGCCTGTAATGCCCCTGAGCTCTCGCGGGGGCCAGTGCTGCACTCTGGTCTGCCTGGCTCTGGCTGGTGGGGCCCTGCAGCCTGGCCTGTAATGCCCCTGAGCTCTCGCGAGGCCTGTGCTGCACTCTGGTCTGCCTGGCTCTGGCCGGTGGGGCCCTGCACCCTGGCCTGTAATACCCCTGAGCTCTCGCTGGGGCCAGTACTGCAGTCTTGTCTGCCTGGCTCTGGCCGGTGGGGCCCTGCAGCCTGGCCTGTAATGCCCCTGAGCTCTCGCAAGGCCTATGCTGCACTCTGGTCTGCCTGGCTCTGGCCGGTGGGGCCCTGCAGCCTGGCCTGTAATGCCCCTGAGCTCTCACGAGGACTGTGCTGCACTCTGGTCTGCCTGGCTCTGGCTGGTGGGGCCCTGCAGCCTGGGCTGTAATGCCCCTGAGCTCTCGCAAGGCCTGTGCTGCACTCTGGTCTGCCTGGCTCTGGCCGGTGGGGCCCTGCAGCCCGGCCTGTAATGCCCCTGAGCTCTCACGAGGACTGTGCTGCACTCTGGTCTGCCTGGCTCTGGCTGGTGGGGCCCTGCAGCCTGGGCTGTAATGCCCCTGAGCTCTCACGAGGACTGTGCTGCACTCTTGTCTGCCTGGCTCTGGCCAGTGGGGCCCTGCAGCATGGCCTGTAATGCCCCTGAACTCTCGTGAGGCCTGTGCTGCACTCTGGTCTGCCTGGCTCTGGCCGGTCGGGCTCTGCAGCCTGGCCTGTAATGCCCATGATCTCTCGCAGTGCCAGTGCTGCACTCTGGTCTGCCTGGCTCTGGCCGGTGGGGCCCTGCAGCCTGGCCTGTAATGCCCCTGAGCTCTCGTGGGGTCTGTGCAGCACTCTGGTCTGCCTGGCTCTGGCCGGTGTGACCCTGCAGCCTGGCCTGTAATGCCCCTGAGTTCTCACGAGGCCTGTGCTGCACTCTGATCTGCCTGCCTATAGCCGGTGTGGACCTGCAGCCTGGTCTGTAATGCCCCTGAGCTCTTGCGGGGCATCTGCTGCACTCTGGTTTACCTGTCTCTGGCCGGTGGGGCCCTGCAGCCTTGCCTGTAATGCCCCTGAGCTCTCGCAGGCCTGTGGTGCTCTCTGGTCTGCCTGGCTCTGTCCAGTGGGGCCCTGCAGCCTGGCCTGTAATCCCCCTGAGCTCTCGCGAGGCCTGTGCTGCACTCTGGTCTGCCTGCCTATGGCCGGTGGGGCCCTGCAGCCTGGCCTGTAATGCTCCTGACCTCTCGCGGGGCCTGTGCTGCACTCTGGTCTGCCTGGCTCCGGCCGGTGGGGCCCTGCAGCCTGGCCTGTAATGCCTTTGAGCTCTCGCGGGCCTGGCCCCTGAGCTCTCGCGAGGCATGTGCTGCACTCTGGTCTGCCTGGCTCTGGCCGGTGGGACCCTGCAGCCTGGCCTGTAATGCCCCTGAGCTCTCGCGAGGCCTGTGCTGCACTCTGGTCTGCCTGGCTCTGGCCGGTGGGACCCTGCAGTCTGGCCTGTAAGGCCCCTGAGCTTTCGCGAGGCGAGTGCTGCACTCTGGTCTGCCTGGCTCTGGCCAGTGGGGCGCTGCAGCCTGGCTTGTAATGCCTCTGAGCTCTTGTGGGCCTGGCCCCTGAGCTCTCGCGAGGCCAGTGCTGCACTCTGGTCTGCCTGGCTCTGGCCGGTGGGACCCTGCAGCCTGGCCTGTAATGCCCCTGAGCTCTCGCAAGGCCTGTGCTGCACTCTGGTCTGCCCGGCTCTGGCCGGTGTGACCCTGCAGCCTGGCCTGTAATGCCCCCGAGCTCTCACAAGACCTGTGCTGCACTCTGGTCTGTCTTTCTCTGGTCGGTGGGGCCCTGCAGCCTTGCCTGTAATGCCCCTGAGCTCTCACGGGGCCTGTGCTGCACTCTGGTCTGCCCAGCTCTGGCCGGTGGGGCTCTGTAGCCTGGCCTGTAATGCCCCTGAGCTCTCGCGAGGCCAGTGCTGCACTGTGGTCTGCCTGGCTCTGGCCGGTGGGACCCTGCAGCCTGGCCTGTAATGCCCCTGAGCTCTCGCGGGGGCCAGTGCTGCACTCTGGTCTGCCTGGCTCTGGCTGGTGGGGCCCTGCAGCCTGGCCTGTAATGCCCCTGACCTCTCGCGAGGCCTGTGCTGCATTCTGGTCTGCCTGGCTCTGGCAGGTGGGGCCCTGCAGCCTGGCCTGTAATGCCCCTGAGCTCTCGCTGGGGCCAGTACTGCAGTCTTGTCTGCCTGGCTCTGGCCGGTGGGGCCCTGCAGCCTGGCCTGTAATGCCCCTGAGCTCTCACGAGGACTGTGTTGCACTCTGGTCTGCCTGGCTCTGGCTGGTGGGGCCCTGCAGCCTGGGCTGTAATGCCCCTGAGCTCTCGCAAGGCCTGTGCTGCACTCTGGTCTGCCTGGCTCTGGCCGGTGGGGCCCTGCAGCCTGGCCTGTAATGCCCCTGAGCTCTCACGAGGACTGTGCTGCACTCTGGTCTGCCTGGCTCTGACTGGTGGGGCCCTGCAGCCTGGGCTGTAATGCCCCTGAGCTCTCTCAAGGCCTGTGCTGCACTCTGGTCTGCCTGGCTCTGGCCAGTGGGGCCCTGCAGCATGGCCTGTAATGCCCCTGAACTCTCGCGAGGCCTGTGCTGCACTCTGGTCTGCCTGGCTCTGGCCGGTGGGGCTCTGCAGCCTGGCCTGTAATGCCCCTCATCTCTCGCTGGGCCAGTGCTGCACTCTGATCTGCCTGGCTCTGGCCGGTGGGGCCCTGCAGCCTGGCCTGTAATGCCCCTGAGCTCTCGTGGGGTCTGTGCAGCACTCTGGTCTGCCTGGCTCTGGCCGGTGTGACCCTGCAGCCTGGCCTGTAATGCCCCTGAGCTCTCACGAGGCCTGTGCTGCACCCTGATCTGCCTGCCTATAGCCGGTGGGGACCTGCAGCCTGGTCTGTAATGCCCCTGAGCTCTTGCAGGGCCTCTGCTGCACTCTGGTTTGCCTGTCTCTGGCCGGTGGGGCCCTGCAGCCTTGCCTGTAATGCCCCTGAGCTCTCGCGGGCCTGTGGTGCACTCTGGTCTGCCCAGCTCTGGCCGGTGGGTCTCTGTAGCCTGGCCTGTAATGCCCCTGAGCTCTCGCGAGGCCAGTGCTGCACTGTGGTCTGCCTGGCTCTGGCCGGTGGGACCCTGCAGCCTGGCCTGTAATGCCCCTGAGCTCTCGCGGGGGCCAGTGCTGCACTCTGGTCTGCCTGGCTCTTACTGGTGGGGCCCTGCAGCCTGGCCTGTAATGCCCCTGACCTCTCGCGAGGCCTGTGCTGCATTCTGGTCTGCCTGGCTCTGGCAGGTGGGGCCCTGCAGCCTGGCCTGTAATGCCCCTGAGCTCTCGCTGGGGCCAGTACTGCAGTCTTGTCTGCCTGGCTCTGGCCGGTGGGGCCCTGCAGCCTGGCCTGTAATGCCCCTGAGCTCTCACGAGGACTGTGCTGCACTCTGGTCTGCCTGGCTCTGGCTGGTGGGGCCCTGCAGCCTGGGCTGTAATGCCCCTGAGCTCTCGCAAGGCCTGTGCTGCACTCTGGTCTGCCTGGCTCTGGCCGGTGGGGCCCTGCAGCCTGGCCTGTAATGCCCCTGAGCTCTCACGAGGACTGTGCTGCACTCTGGTCTGCCTGGCTCTGACTGGTGGGGCCCTGCAGCCTGGGCTGTAATGCCCCTGAGCTCTCTCAAGGCCTGTGCTGCACTCTGGTCTGCCTGGCTCTGGCCAGTGGGGCCCTGCAGCATGGCCTGTAATGCCCCTGAACTCTCGCGAGGCCTGTGCTGCACTCTGGTCTGCCTGGCTCTGGCCAGTGGGGCTCTGCAGCCTGGCCTGTAATGCCCCTGATCTCTCGCTGGGCCAGTGCTGCACTCTGATCTGCCTGCCTCTGGCCGGTGGGGCCCTGCAGCCTGGCCTGTAATGCCCCTGAGCTCTCGTGGGGTCTGTGCAGCACTCTGGTCTGCCTGGCTCTGGCCGGTGTGACCCTGCAGCCTGGCCTGTAATGCCCCTGAGCTCTCACGAGGCCTGTGCTGCACCCTGATCTGCCTGCCTATAGCCGGTGGGGACCTGCAGCCTGGTCTGTAATGCCCCTGAGCTCTTGCAGGGCCTCTGCTGCACTCTGGTTTGCCTGTCTCTGGCCGGTGGGGCCCTGCAGCCTTGCCTGTAATGCCCCTGAGCTCTCGCGGGCCTGTGGTGCTCTCTGGTCTGCCTGGCTCTGGCCAGTGGGGCCCTGCAGCCTGGCCTGTAATGCCCCTGAGCTCTCGCGAGGCCTGTGCTGCACTCTGGTCTGCCTGCCTATGGCCGGTGGGGCCCTGCAGCCTGGCCGGTAATGCTCCTGACCTCTCGCAAGGCCAGTGCTGCACTCTGGTCTGCCTCGCTCTGGCCGATGGGACCCTGCAGCCTGGCCTGTAATGCCCCTGAGCTCTTGCGGGGCCTCTGCTGCACTCTGGTCTGCCTGGCTCTGTCCGGTGGGGCCCTGCAGCCTGGCCTGTAATGCCCCTGAGCTCTTGCGGGGCCTCTGCTGCACTCTGGTCTGCCTGTCTCTGGCCGGTGGGGCCCTGCAGCTGGCCTGTAATGCCCCTGAGCTCTTGCGGGGCCTCTGCTGCACTCTGGTCTGCCTGGCTCTGGCCGGTGGGCCCTGCAGCTGGCCTGTAATGTCCCTGAGCTCTTGCGGGGCCTCTGCTGCACTCTGGTCCGCCTGTCTCTGGCCGGTGGGGCCCTGCAGCCTGGCGTGTAATGCCCCGAGCTCTCATGGGGCTGTGCTGCACTCTGGTCTGCCTGGCTCTGGCCGGGTGGTCCCTGCAGTCTGGCCTGTAATGCCCCTGAGCTCTCGAAGCTTCTCTGCTGCACTCTGGTCTGCCTGGCTCTGGCCGGTGGGGCCCTGCAGCCTGACCTGTAATGCCCCTGAGCTCTCGCGGGCCTTTGGTGCTCTCTGGTCTGCCTGGCTCTGGCCAGTGGGGCCCTGAAGCCTGGCCTGTAATGCCCCTGAGCTCTCATGGGGCTGTGCTGCACTCTGGTCTGCCTGGCTCTGGCCGGGTGGTCCCTGCAGTCTGGCCTGTAATGCCCCTGAGCTCTCGAAGCTTCTCTGCTGCACTCTGGTCTGCCTGGCTCTGGCCGGTGGGGCCCTGCAGCCTGACCTGTAATGCCCCTGAGCTCTCGCGGGCCTTTGGTGCTCTCTGGTCTGCCTGGCTCTGGCCAGTGGGGCCCTGAAGCCTGGCCTGTAATGCCCCTGAGCTCTCGCGAGGCCAATGCTGCTGCACTCTGTTCTGCCTGGCTCGGGCCAGTAGGGCCCTGCAGCCTGGCCTGTAATGCCCCTGAGCTCTCGCGGGCCTGTGGTGCTCTCTGATCTGCCTGGCTCTGGCCAGTGGGGCTATGCAGCCTGGCCTGTAATGCCCCCAAGCTCTCGCGGGGCCAATGCTGCTGCACTCTGGTCTGCCTGGCTCTGGCCAGTAGGGCCCTGCAGCCTGGCCTGTAATGCCCCTGAACTCTCGAGGTGGCCAGTGCTGCACTCTGGTCTGCCTGGACCTTGCCGGTGGGGCCCTGCAGCCTGGTCTGTAATGCCCCTGAGCTCTTGCTGGGCCTCTGCTGTACTCTGGTCTGCCAGGCATTGGCGGTGGAGTTCTGCAGCCTGGCCTGTAATTCCCTTGAGCTCTCGCCTGGCCTGTGCTGTACTCTGGTCTGCCCGGCTATGGCCGGTGGGGCTCTGCAGCCTGGCCTGTAATGCCCCTGAGATCTCGTATGACCCTGCAGCCTGGCCTGTAATGCCCCTGAGTTCTCACGAGGCCTGTGCTGCACTCTGATCTGCCTGCCTATAGCCGGTGTGGACCTGCAGCCTGGTCTGTAATGCCCCTGAGCTCTTGCGGGGCATCTGCTGCACTCTGGTTTACCTGTCTCTGGCCGGTGGGGCCCTGCAGCCTTACCTGTAATGCCCCTGAGCTCTCGCAGGCCTGTGGTGCTCTCTGGTCTGCCTGGCTCTGGCCAGTGGGGCCCTGCAGCCTGGCCTGTAATCCCCCTGAGCTCTCGCGAGGCCTGTGCTGCACTCTGGTCTGCCTGCCTATGGCCGGTGGGGCCCTGCAGCCTGGCCTGTAATGCTCCTGACCTCTCGCGGGGCCTGTGCTGCACTCTGGTCTGCCTGGCTCCGGCCGGTGGGGCCCTGCAGCCTGGCCTGTAATGCCTTTGAGCTCTCGCGGGCCTGGCCCCTGAGCTCTCGTGAGGCATGTGCTGCACTCTGGTCTGCCTGGCTCTGGCCGGTGGGACCCTGCAGCCTGGCCTGTAATGCTCTTGAGCTCTCGCGAGGCCTGTGCTGCACTCTGGTCTGCCTGGCTCTGGCCGGTGGGACCCTGCAGTCTGGCCTGTAAGGCCCCTGAGCTCTCGCGAGGCGAGTGCTGCACTCTGGTCTGCCTGGCTCTGGCCAGTGGGGCGCTGCAGCCTGGCCTGTAATGCCTCTGAGCTCTTGTGGGCCTGGCCCCTGAGCTCTCGCGAGGCCAGTGCTGCACTCTGGTCTGCCTGGCTCTGGCCGGTGGGACCCTGCAGCCTGGCCTGTAATGCCCCTGAGCTCTCGCAAGGCCTGTGCTGCACTCTGATCTGCCCGGCTCTGGCCGGTGTGACCCTGCAGCCTGGCCTGTAATGCCCCCGAGCTCTCACAAGACCTGTGCTGCACTCTGGTCTGTCTTTCTCTGGTCGGTGGGGCCCTGCAGCCTTGCCTGTAATGCCCCTGAGCTCTCACGGGGCCTGTGCTGCACTCTGGTCTGCCCAGCTCTGGCCGGTGGGGCTCTGTAGCCTGGCCTGTAATGCCCCTGAGCTCTCGCGAGGCCAGTGCTGCACTGTGGTCTGCCTGGCTCTGGCCGGTGGGACCCTGCAGCCTGGCCTGTAATGCCCCTGAGCTCTCGCGGGGGCCAGTGCTGCACTCTGGTCTGCCTGGCTCTGGCTGGTGGGGCCCTGCAGCCTGGCCTGTAATGCCCCTGACCTCTCGCGAGGCCTGTGCTGCATTCTGGTCTGCCTGGCTCTGGCTGGTGGGGCCCTGCAGCCTGGCCTGTAATGCCCCTGACCTCTCGCGAGGCCTGTGCTGCATTCTGGTCTGCCTGGCTCTGGCCGGTGGGGCCCTGCAGCCTGGCCTGTAATGCCCCTGAGCTCTCACGAGGACTGTGCTGCACTCTGGTCTGCCTGGCTCTGGCTGGTGGGGCCCTGCATCCTGGGCTGTAATGCCCCTGAGCTCTCGCAAGGCCTGTGCTGCACTCTGGTCTGCCTGGCTCTGGCCGGTGGGGCCCTGCAGCCTGGCCTGTAATGCCCCTGAGCTCTCACGAGGACTGTACTGCACTCTGGTCTGCCTGGCTCTGACTGGTGGGGCCCTGCAGCCTGGGCTGTAATGCCCCTGAGCTCTCTCAAGGCCTGTGCTGCACTCTGGTCTGCCTGGCTCTGGCCAGTGGGGCCCTGCAGCATGGCCTGTAATGCCCCTGAACTCTCGCGAGGCCTGTGCTGCACTCTGGTCTGCCTGGCTCTGGCCGGTGGGGCTCTGCAGCCTGGCCTGTAATGCCCCTCATCTCTCGCTGGGCCAGTGCTGCACTCTGATCTGACTGGCTCTGGCCGGTGGGGCCCTGCAGCCTGGCCTGTAATGCCCCTGAGCTCTCGTGGGGTCTGTGCAGCACTCTGGTCTGCCTGGCTCTGGCCGGTGTGACCCTGCAGCCTGGCCTGTAATGCCCCTGAGCTCTCACGAGGCCTGTGCTGCACCCTGATCTGCCTGCCTATAGCCGGTGGGGACCTGCAGCCTGGTCTGTAATGCCCCTGAGCTCTTGCAGGGCCTCTGCTGCACTCTGGTTTGCCTGTCTCTGGCCGGTGGGGCCCTGCAGCCTTGCCTGTAATGCCCCTGAGCTCTCGCGGGCCTGTGGTGCACTCTGGTCTGCCCAGCTCTGGCCGGTGGGTCTCTGTAGCCTGGCCTGTAATGCCCCTGAGCTCTCGCGAGGCCAGTGCTGCACTGTGGTCTGCCTGGCTCTGGCCGGTGGGACCCTGCAGCCTGGCCTGTAATGCCCCTGAGCTCTCGCGGGGGCCAGTGCTGCACTCTGGTCTGCCTGGCTCTGGCTGGTGGGGCCCTGCAGCCTGGCCTGTAATGCCCCTGACCTCTCGCGAGGCCTGTGCTGCATTCTGGTCTGCCTGGCTCTGGCAGGTGGGGCCCTGCAGCCTGGCCTGTAATGCCCCTGAGCTCTCGCTGGGGCCAGTACTGCAGTCTTGTCTGCCTGGCTCTGGCCGGTGGGGCCCTGCAGCCTGGCCTGTAATGCCCCTGAGCTCTCACGAGGACTCTGCTGCACTCTGGTCTGCCTGGCTCTGGCTGGTGGGGCCCTGCAGCCTGGGCTGTAATGCCCCTGAGCTCTCGCAAGGCCTGTGCTGCACTCTGGTCTGCCTGGCTCTGGCCGGTGGGGCCCTGCAGCCTGGCCTGTAATGCCCCTGAGCTCTCACGAGGACTGTGCTGCACTCTGGTCTGCCTGGCTCTGACTGGTGGGGCCCTGCAGCCTGGGCTGTAATGCCCCTGAGCTCTCTCAAGGCCTGTGCTGCACTCTGGTCTGCCTGGCTCTGGCCAGTGGGGCCCTGCAGCATGGCCTGTAATGCCCCTGAACTCTCGCGAGGCCTGTGCTGCACTCTGGTCTGCCTGGCTCTGGCCGGTGGGGCTCTGCAGCCTGGCCTGTAATGCCCCTGATCTCTCACGAGGACTGTGCTGCACTCTGGTCTGCCCAGCTCTGGCCGGTGGGGCTCTGTAGCCTGGCCTGTAATGCCCCTGAGCTCTCGCGAGGCCAGTGCTGCACTGTGGTCTGCCTGGCTCTGGCCGGTGGGACCCTGCAGCCTGGCCTGTAATGCCCCTGAGCTCTCGCGGGGGCCAGTGCTGCACTCTGGTCTGCCTGGCTCTGGCTGGTGGGGCCCTGCAGCCTGGCCTGTAATGCCCCTGACCTCTCGCGAGGCCTGTGCTGCATTCTGGTCTGCCTGGCTCTGGCAGGTGGGGCCCTGCAGCCTGGCCTGTAATGCCCCTGAGCTCTCGCTGGGGCCAGTACTGCAGTCTTGTCTGCCTGGCTCTGGCCGGTGGGGCCCTGCAGCCTGGCCTGTAATGCCCCTGAGCTCTCACGAGGACTGTGCTGCACTCTGGTCTGCCTGGCTCTGGCTGGTGGGGCCCTGCAGCCTGGGCTGTAATGCCCCTGAGCTCTCGCAAGGCCTGTGCTGCACTCTGGTCTGCCTGGCTCTGGCCGGTGGGGCCCTGCAGCCTGGCCTGTAATGCCCCTGAGCTCTCACGAGGACTGTACTGCACTCTGGTCTGCCTGGCTCTGACTGGTGGGGCCCTGCAGCCTGGGCTGTAATGCCCCTGAGCTCTCTCAAGGCCTGTGCTGCACTCTGGCCTGCCTGGCTCTGGCCAGTGGGGCCCTGCAGCATGGCCTGTAATGCCCCTGAACTCTCGCGAGGCCTGTGCTGCACTCTGGTCTGCCTGGCTCTGGCCGGTGGGGCTCTGCAGCCTGGCCTGTAATGCCCCTCATCTCTCGCTGGGCCAGTGCTGCACTCTGATCTGCCTGGCTCTGGCCGGTGGGGCCCTGCAGCCTGGCCTGTAATGCCCCTGAGCTCTCGTGGGGTCTGTGCAGCACTCTGGTCTGCCTGGCTCTGGCCGGTGTGACCCTGCAGCCTGGCCTGTAATGCCCCTGAGCTCTCACGAGGCCTGTGCTGCACCCTGATCTGCCTGCCTATAGCCGGTGGGGACCTGCAGCCTGGTCTGTAATGCCCCTGAGCTCTTGCAGGGCCTCTGCTGCACTCTGGTTTGCCTGTCTCTGGCCGGTGGGGCCCTGCAGCCTTGCCTGTAATGCCCCTGAGCTCTCGCGGGCCTGTGGTGCACTCTGGTCTGCCCAGCTCTGGCCGGTGGGTCTCTGTAGCCTGGCCTGTAATGCCCCTGAGCTCTCGCGAGGCCAGTGCTGCACTGTGGTCTGCCTGGCTCTGGCCGGTGGGACCCTGCAGCCTGGCCTGTAATGCCCCTGAGCTCTCGCGGGGGCCAGTGCTGCACTCTGGTCTGCCTGGCTCTGGCTGGTGGGGCCCTGCAGCCTGGCCTGTAATGCCCCTGACCTCTCGCGAGGCCTGTGCTGCATTCTGGTCTGCCTGGCTCTGGCAGGTGGGGCCCTGCAGCCTGGCCTGTAATGCCCCTGAGCTCTCGCTGGGGCCAGTACTGCAGTCTTGTCTGCCTGGCTCTGGCCGGTGGGGCCCTGCAGCCTGGCCTGTAATGCCCCTGAGCTCTCACGAGGACTGTGCTGCACTCTGGTCTGCCTGGCTCTGGCTGGTGGGGCCCTGCAGCCTGGGCTGTAATGCCCCTGAGCTCTCGCAAGGCCTGTGCTGCACTCTGGTCTGCCTGGCTCTGGCCGGTGGGGCCCTGCAGCCTGGCCTGTAATGCCCCTGAGCTCTCACGAGGACTGTGCTGCACTCTGGTCTGCCTGGCTCTGACTGGTGGGGCCCTGCAGCCTGGGCTGTAATGCCCCTGAGCTCTCTCAAGGCCTGTGCTGCACTCTGGTCTGCCTGGCTCTGGCCAGTGGGGCCCTGCAGCATGGCCTGTAATGCCCCTGAACTCTCGCGAGGCCTGTGCTGCACTCTAGTCTGCCTGGCTCTGGCCGGTGGGGCTCTGCAGCCTGGCCTGTAATGCCCCTGATCTCTCGCTGGGCCAGTGCTGCACTCTGATCTGCCTGGCTCTGGCCGGTGGGGCCCTGCAGCCTGGCCTTTAATGCCCCTGAGCTCTCGTGGGGTCTGTGCAGCACTCTGGTCTGCCTGGCTCTGGCCGGTGTGACCCTGCAGCCTGGCCTGTAATGCCCCTGAGCTCTCACGAGGCCTGTGCTGCACCCTGATCTGCCTGCCTATAGCCGGTGGGGACCTGCAGCCTGGTCTGTAATGCCCCTGAGCTCTTGCAGGGCCTCTGCTGCACTCTGGTTTGCCTGTCTCTGGCCGGTGGGGCCCTGCAGCCTTGCCTGTAATGCCCCTGAGCTCTCGCGGGCCTGTGGTGCTCTCTGGTCTGCCTGGCTCTGGCCAGTGGGGCCCTGCAGCCTGGCCTGTAATGCCCCTGAGCTCTCGCGAGGCCTGTGCTGCACTCTGGTCTGCCTGCCTATGGCCGGTGGGGCCCTGCAGCCTGGCCGGTAATGCTCCTGACCTCTCGCAAGGCCAGTGCTGCACTCTGGTCTGCCTCGCTCTGGCCGGTGGGACCCTGCAGCCTGGCCTGTAATGCCCCTGAGCTCTTGCGGGGCCTCTGCTGCACTCTGGTCTGCCTGGCTCTGTCCGGTGGGGCCCTGCAGCCTGGCCTGTAATGCCCCTGAGCTCTTGCGGGGCCTCTGCTGCACTCTGGTCTGCCTGTCTCTGGCCGGTGGGGCCCTGCAGCTGGCCTGTAATGCCCCTGAGCTCTTGCGGGGCCTCTGCTGCACTCTGGTCTGCCTGGCTCTGGCCGGTGGGCCCTGCAGCTGGCCTGTAATGTCCCTGAGCTCTTGCGGGGCCTCTGCTGCACTCTGGTCCGCCTGTCTCTGGCCGGTGGGGCCCTGCAGCCTGGCGTGTAATGCCCCGAGCTCTCATGGGGCTGTGCTGCACTCTGGTCTGCCTGGCTCTGGCCGGGTGGTCCCTGCAGTCTGGCCTGTAATGCCCCTGAGCTCTCGAAGCTTCTCTGCTGCACTCTGGTCTGCCTGGCTCTGGCCGGTGGGGCCCTGCAGCCTGACCTGTAATAGCCCTGAGCTCTCGCGGGCCTTTGGTGCTCTCTGGTCTGCCTGGCTCTGGCCAGTGGGGCCCTGAAGCCTGGCCTGTAATGCCCCTGAGCTCTCATGGGGCTGTGCTGCACTCTGGTCTGCCTGGCTCTGGCCGGGTGGTCCCTGCAGTCTGGCCTGTAATGCCCCTGAGCTCTCGAAGCTTCTCTGCTGCACTCTGGTCTGCCTGGCTCTGGCCGGTGGGGCCCTGCAGCCTGACCTGTAATGCCCCTGAGCTCTCGTGGGCCTTTGGTGCTCTCTGGTCTGCCTGGCTCTGGCCAGTGGGGCCCTGAAGCCTGGCCTGTAATGCCCCTGAGCTCTCGCGAGGCCAATGCTGCTGCACTCTGTTCTGCCTGGCTCGGGCCAGTAGGGCCCTGCAGCCTGGCCTGTAATGCCCCTGAGCTCTCGCGGGCCTGTGGTGCTCTCTGATCTGCCTGGCTCTGGCCAGTGGGGCTATGCAGCCTGGCCTGTAATGCCCCCAAGCTCTCGCGGGGCCAATGCTGCTGCACTCTGGTCTGCCTGGCTCTGGCCAGTAGGGCCCTGCAGCCTGGCCTGTAATGCCCCTGAACTCTCGAGGTGGCCAGTGCTGCACTCTGGTCTGCCTGGACCTTGCCGGTGGGGCCCTGCAGCCTGGTCTGTAATGCCCCTGAGCTCTCGCTGGGCCTATGCTGTACTCTGGTCTGCCAGGCATTGGCGGTGGAGTTCTGCAGCCTGGCCTGTAATTCCCTTGAGCTCTCGCCTGGCCTGTGCTGCACTCTGGTCTGCCCGGCTATGGCCGGTGGGGCTCTGCAGCCTGGCCTGTAATGCCCCTGAGATCTCGCGGGGCCTGAGCTGAACTCTGGTCTGCCCGGCTCTGGCCAGTGGGGCCCTGCAGACTGGTCTGTAATGCCCCTGAGCTCTCGCGAGTCCCGTGCTGCACTCTGGTCTGCCTGGCTGTGCCTGTGGAGTCCTGCAGCCTAGCCTGTAATGCCCCTGAACTCTGGAGGGGCCAGTGCTGCACTCTGGTCTGCCTGGCTCTGGCCAGTTTGGCCCTGCAGCCTGACCTTTAATGCCTGTGAGCTCTCGCGGGGCCTGTGCTGCACTCTGGTCTGCCTGGCTCTGTCTGTGGAGCCCTGCAGCCTGGCCTGTAATGCCCCTGAGCTCTCGCGGGGCCTGTGCTGCACTCTGGTCTGCCTGGCTATGGCCAGTGGGGCCCTGCAGCCTGGCCTGTAATGCCCCTGAGCTCTCGCGGGGCCAATCCTGCTGCATTCTGGTCTGCCTGGCTCTGGCCAGTGGGGCCCTGCAGCCTGGCCTGTAATGCCCCTGAGCTCTCGAGGGGCCAGTGCTGCACTCTGGTCTGCCTGGCTCTGGCCTGTTGGGCCCTGCAGCCTGGCCTTTAATGCCCCTGAGCTCTCACAAGGCCAGTGCTGCACTCTGGTCTGCCTAGCTCTGGCCGGTGGGGCTCTGCAGCCTGGCCTGTAATGCCCCTGAGCTCTCGTGAGGCCTGTGCTGCACTCTGGTCTGCCTGGCTCTGGCCGGTGGGGCCCTGCAGCCTGGCCTGTAATGCCCTGAGCTCTCGCGGGGCCTGTGATGCACTCTGGTCTACCTGGCTCTGGCCATTGGGGCCCTGCAGCCTGGCCTGTAATGCTCCTGAGCTCTCACAAGGTCTGTGCTGCACTCTGGTCTGCCTGGCTCTGGCCGGTGGGGCCCTGCAGCCTGGCCTGTAATGCCCCTGAGCTCTCACAAGGCCTGTGCTGCACTCTGGTCTGCCTGGCTATGGCCGGTGGGACCCTGCAGCCTGGCCTGTAAGGCCCCTGAGCTCTCGCGAGGCCTGTGCTGCACTATGGTCTGCCCAGCTCTGGCTGGTGGGGCTCTGCAGCCTGGCCTGTAATGCCCCTGAGCTCTCACGAGGCCAGTGCTGCACTCTGGTCTGCCTGTCTCTGGCCAGTGGGGCCCTGCAGCCTGGCCTGTAATGCCTCTGAGCTCTCGCGGGCCTGGCCCCTGAGCTCTCTCGAGGCCTGTGCTGCACTCTGGTCTGCCTGGCTCTGGCCAGTGGGACCCTGCAGCCTGGCCTGTAATGCCCCTGAGCTCTCGCGAGGCCTGTGCTGCACTCTGGTCTGCCTGGCTCTGGCCAGTGGGACCCTGCAGTCTGGCCTGTAAGGCCCCTGAGCTCTCGCGAGGCGAGTGCTGCACTCTGGTCTGCCTGGCTCTGGCCAGTGGGGCGCTGCAGCCTGGCCTGTAATGCCTCTGAGCTCTTGTGGGCCTGGCCCCTGAGCTCTCACGAGGCCTGTGCTGCACTCTGGTCTGCCTGGCTCTGGACGGTGGGACCCTGCAGCCTGGCCTGTAATGCCCCTGAGCTCTCGCAAGGCCTGTGCTGCACTCTGGTCTGCCCGGCTCTGGCCGGTGTGACCCTGCAGCCTGGCCTGTAAAGCCCCCGAGCTCTCACAAGACCTGTGCTGCACTCTGGTCTGTCTTTCTCTGGTCGGTGGGGCCCTGCAGCCTTGCCTGTAATGCCCCTGAGCTCTCACCGGACCTGTGCTGCACTCTGGTCTGCCCAGCTCTGGCCGGTGGGGCTCTGCAGCCTGGCCTGTAATGCCCCTGAGCTCTCACGAGGACTGTGCTGCACTGTGGTCTGCCTGGCTCTGGCCGGTGGGACCCTGCAGCCTGGCCTGTAATGCCCCTGAGCTCTCGCGGGGGCCAGTGCTGCACTCTGGTCTGCCTGGCTCTGGCTGGTGGGACCCTGCAGCCTGGCCTGTAATGCCCCTGAGCTCTCGCGAGGCCTGTGCTGCACTCTGGTCTGCCTGGCTCTGGCCGGTGGGGCCCTGCACCCTGGCCTGTAATACCCCTGAGCTCTCGCTGGGGCCAGTACTGCAGTCTTGTCTGCCTGGCTCTGGCCGGTGGGGCCCTGCAGCCTGGCCTGTAATGCCCCTGAGCTCTCGCAAGGCCTATGCTGCACTCTGGTCTGCCTGGCTCTGGCCGGTGGGGCCCTGCAGCCTGGCCTGTAATGCCCCTGAGCTCTCACGAGGACTGTGCTGCACTCTGGTCTGCCTGGCTCTGGCTGGTGGGGCCCTGCAGCCTGGGCTGTAATGCCCCTGAGCTCTCGCAAGGCCTGTGCTGCACTCTGGTCTGCCTGGCTCTGGCCGGTGGGGCCCTGCAGCCCGGCCTGTAATGCCCCTGAGCTCTCACGAGGACTGTGCTGCACTCTGGTCTGCCTGGCTCTGGCTGGTGGGGCCCTGCAGCCTGGGCTGTAATGCCCCTGAGCTCTCACGAGGACTGTGCTGCACTCTTGTCTGCCTGGCGCTGGCCAGTGGGGCCCTGCAGCATGGCCTGTAATGCCCCTGAACTCTCGCGAGGCCTGTGCTGCACTCTGGTCTGCCTGGCTCTGGCCGGTGGGGCTCTGCAGCCTGGCCTGTAATGCCCATGATCTATCGCAGTGCCAGTGCTGCACTCTGGTCTGCCTGGCTCTGGCCGGTGGGGCCCTGCAGCCTGGCCTGTAATGCCCCTGAGCTCTCGTGGGTTCTGTGCAGCACTCTGGTCTGCCTGGCTCTGGCCGGTGTGACCCTGCAGCCTGGCCTGTAATGCCCCTGAGTTCTCACGAGGCCTGTGCTGCACTCTGATCTGCCTGCCTATAGCCGGTGTGGACCTGCAGCCTGGTCTGTAATGCCCCTGAGCTCTTGCGGGGCATCTGCTGCACTCTGGTTTACCTGTCTCTGGCCGGTGGGGCCCTGCAGCCTTGCCTGTAATGCCCCTGAGCTCTCGCAGGCCTGTGGTGCTCTCTGGTCTGCCTGGCTCTGGCCAGTGGGGCCCTGCAGCCTGGCCTGTAATCCCCCTGAGCTCTCGCGAGGCCTGTGCTGCACTCTGGTCTGCCTGCCTATGGCCGGTGGGGCCCTGCAGCCTGGCCTGTAATGCTCCTGACCTCTCGCGGGGCCTGTGCTGCACTCTGGTCTGCCTGGCTCCGTCCGGTGGGGCCCTGCAGCCTGGCCTGTAATGCCCCTGAGCTCTTGCGGGGCCTCTGCTGCACTCTGGTCTGCCTGGCTCTGTCCGGTGGGGCCCTACAGCCTGGCCTGTAATGCCCCTGAGCTCTCGCAAGGCCTGTGCTGCACTCTGGTCTGCCTGGCTCTGGCCGGTGGGGCCCTGCAGCCTGGCCTGTAATGCCCCTGAGCTCTCATGAGGACTGTGCTGCACTCTGGTCTGCCTGGCTCTGGCTGGTGGGGCCCTGCAGCCTGGGCTGTAATGCCCCTGAGCTCTCACGAGGACTGTGCTGCACTCTTGTCTGCCTGGCTCTGGCCAGTGGGGCCCTGCAGCATGGCCTGTAATGCCCCTGAACTCTCGCGAGGCCTGTGCTGCACTCTGGTCTGCCTGGCTCTGGCCGGTGGGGCTCTGCAGCCTGGCCTGTAATGCCCATGATCTCTCGCAGTGCCAGTGCTGCACTCTGGTCTGCCTGGCTCTGGCCGGTGGGGCCCTGCAGCCTGGCCTGTAATGCCCCTGAGCTCTCGTGGGGTCTGTACAGCACTCTGGTCTGCCTGGCTCTGGCCGGTGTGACCCTGCAGCCTGGCCTGTAATGCCCCTGAGTTCTCACGAGGCCTGTGCTGCACTCTGATCTGCCTGCCTATAGCCGGTGTGGACCTGCAGCCTGGTCTGTAATGCCCCTGAGCTCTTGCGGGGCATCTGCTGCACTCTGGTTTACCTGTCTCTGGCCGGTGGGGCCCTGCAGCCTTGCCTGTAATGCCCCTGAGCTCTCGCAGGCCTGTGGTGCTCTCTGGTCTGCCTGGCTCTGGCCAGTGGGGCCCTGCAGCCTGGCCTGTAATCCCCCTGAGCTCTCGCGAGGCCTGTGCTGCACTCTGGTCTGCCTGCCTATGGCCGGTGGGGCCCTGCAGCCTGGCCTGTAATGCTCCTGACCTCTCGCGGGGCCTGTGCTGCACTCTGGTCTGCCTGGCTCCGGCCGGTGGGGCCCTGCAGCCTGGCCTGTAATGCCCCTGAGCTCTTGCGGGGCCTCTGCTGCACTCTGGTCTGCCTGGCTCTGTCCGGTGGGGCCCTACAGCCTGGCCTGTAATGCCCCTGAGCTCTTGCGGGGCCTCTGCTGCACTCTGGTCTGCCTGTCTCTGGCCGGTGGGGCCCTGCAGCCTGGCCTGTAATGTCCCTAAGCTCTTGCGAGGCCTGTGGTGCACTCTGGTCTGCCTGGCTCTGGCCGGTGGGCCCTCCAGCTGGCCTGTAATGCCCCTGAGCTTTTGCGGGGCCTCTGCTGCACTCTGGTCTGCCTGTCTCTGGCCGGTGGGGCCCTGCAGCCTGGCCTGTAATGCCCCCGAGCTCTCACAAGACCTGTGCTGCACTCTGGTCTGTCTTTCTCTGGTCGGTGGGGCCCTGCAGCCTTGCCTGTAATGCCCCTGAGCTCTCACCGGGCCTGTGCTGCACTCTGGTCTGCCCAGCTCTGGCCGGTGGGGCTCTGCAGCCTGGCCTGTAATGCCCCTGAGCTCTCACGAGGACTGTGCTGCACTGTGGTCTGCCTGGCTCTGGCCGGTGGGACCCTGCAGCCTGGCCTGTAATGCCCCTGAGCTCTCGCGGGGGCCAGTGCTGCACTCTGGTCTGCCTGGCTCTGGCTGGTGGGGCCCTGCAGCCTGGCCTGTAATGCCCCTGAGCTCTCGCGAGGCCTGTGCTGCACTCTGGTCTGCCTGGCTCTGGCCGGTGGGGCCCTGCAGCCTGGCCTGTAATGCCCCTGACCTCTCGCTGGGGCCAGTACTGCAGTCTTGTCTGCCTGGCTCTGGCTGGTGGGGCCCTGCAGCCTGGCCTGTAATGCCCCTGAGCTCTTGCAAGGCCTGTGCTGCACTCTGGTCTGCCTGGCTCTGGCCGGTGGGGCCCTGCAGCCTGGCCTGTAATGCCCCTGAGCTCTCACGAGGACTGTGCTGCACTCTGGTCTGCCTGGCTCTGGCTGGTGGGGCCCTGCAGCCTGGGCTGTAATGCCCCTGAGCTCTCGCAAGGCCTGTGCTGCACTCTGGTCTGCCTGGCTCTGGCCGGTGGGGCCCTGCAGCCTGGCCTGTAATGCCCCTGAGCTCTCACGAGGACTGTGCTGCACTCTGGTCTGCCTGGCTCTGGCTGGTGGGGCCCTGCAGCCTGGGCTGTAATGCCCCTGAGCTCTCACGAGGACTGTGCTGCACTCTTGTCTGCCTGGCTCTGGCCAGTGGGGCCCTGCAGCATGGCCTGTAATGCCCCTGAACTCTTGCGAGGCCTGTGCTGCACTCTGGTCTGCCTGGCTCTGGCCGGTGGGGCTCTGCAGCCTGGCCTGTAATGCCCCTGATCTCTCGCAGTGCCAGTGCTGCACTCTGGTCTGCCTGGCTCTGGCCGGTGGGGCCCTGCAGCCTGGCCTGTAATGCCCCTGAGCTCTCACGAGGACTGTGCTGCACTCTGGTCTGCCTGGCTCTGGCCGGTGGGGCTCTGCAGCCTGGGCTGTAATGCCCCTGAGCTCTCGCAAGGCCTGTGCTGCACTCTGGTCTGCCTGGCTCTGGCCGGTGGGGCCCTGCAGCCTGGCCTGTAATGCCCCTGAGCTCTCACGAGGACTGTGCTGCACTCTGGTCTGCCTGGCTCTGGCTGGTGGGGCCCTGCAGCCTGGGCTGTAATGCCCCTGAGCTCTCACGAGGACTGTGCTGCACTCTTGTCTGCCTGGCTCTGGCCAGTGGGGCCCTGCAGCATGGCCTGTAATGCCCCTGAACTCTCGCAAGGCCTGTGCTGCACTCTGGTCTGCCTGGCTCTGGCCGGTGGGGCCCTGCAGCCTGGCCTGTAATGCCCCTGAGCTCTCGTGGGGTCTGTGCAGCACTCTGGTCTGCCTGGCTCTGGCCGGTGTGACCCTGCAGCCTGGCCTGTAATGCCCCTGAGTTCTCACGAGGCCTGTGCTGCACTCTGATCTGCCTGCCTATAGCCGGTGTGGACCTGCAGCCTGGTCTGTAATGCCCCTGAGCTCTTGCGGGGCATCTGCTGCACTCTGGTTTACCTGTCTCTGGCCGGTGGGGCCCTGCAGCCTTGCCTGTAATGCCCCTGAGCTCTCGCAGGCCTGTGGTGCTCTCTGGTCTGCCTGGCTCTGGCCAGTGGGGCCCTGCAGCCTGGCCTGTAATGCCCCTGAGCTCTCGTGAGGCCTGTGCTGCACTCTGGTCTGCCTGCCTATGGCCGGTGGGGCCCTGCAGGCTGGCCTTTAATGCTCCTGACCTCTCGCGGGGCCTGTGCTGCACTCTGGTCTGCCTGGCTCCGGCCGGTGGGGCCCTGCAGCCTGGCCTGTAATGCCCCTGAGCTCTTGCGGGGCCTCTGCTGCACTCTGGTCTGCCTGGCTCTGTCCGGTGGGGCCCTACAGCCTGGCCTGTAATGCCCCTGAGCTCTTGCGGGGCCTCTGCTGCACTCTGGTCTGCCTGTCTCTGGCCGGTGGGGCCCTGCAGCCTGGCCTGTAATGTCCCTAAGCTCTTGCGAGGCCTGTGGTGCACTCTGGTCTGCCTGGCTCTGGCCGGTGGGCCCTGCAGCTGGCCTGTAATGCCCCTGAGCTCTTGCAGGGCCTCTGCTGCACTCTGGTCTGCCTGTCTCTGGCCGGTGGGGCCCTGCAGCCTGGCCTGTAATGTCCCTAAACTCTTGCGGGGCCTGTGCTGCACTCTGGTCTGCCTGGCTATGGCTGGTGGGGCTCTGCAGCCTGGCCTGTAATGCCCCTGAGCTCTCGCGAGGTCTGTGCTGCACTCTGGTCTGCCCGGCTATGGCCGGTGGGGCTCTGCAGCCTGGCCTGTAATGCCCCTGAGCTCTTGCGGGGTCTGTGCTGCACTCTGGTCTGCCTGGCTCTGGCCGGTGGGGCGCTGCAGCCTGGCTTGTAATGCCCCTGTCTCGCAAGGCCTGTGCTGCACTCTGGTCTGCCTGGCTCTGGCCAGTGGGGCCCTGCAGCAAGGCCTGCAATGCCCCGAGCTATCATGGGGCTGTGCTGCACTCTGGTCTGCCTGGCTCTGGCCGGGTGGGCCCTTCAGTCTGGCCTGTAATGCCCCTGAGCTCTCGAAGCGTCTGTGCTGCACTCTGGTCTGCCCATCTAAGGCCGGTGGGGCTCTGCAGCCTGGCCTGTAATGCCCCTGAGCTCTCGCGGAGTCTGTGCTGCAATCTGGTCTGCCTGGCTCTGGCCTGTGGGGACTGCAGCCTGACCTGTAATGCCCCTGAGCTCTCGCGGGCCTGTGGTGCTCTCTGGTCTGCCTGGCTCTGGCCAGTGGGGCCTGCAGCCTGGCCTGTAATGCCCCTGAGCTCTCGCGAGGCCAATGCTGCTGCACTCTGTTCTGCCTGGCTCTGGCCAGTAGGGCCCTGCAGCCTGGCCTGTAATGCCCCTGACCTCTCGAGGTGGCCAGTGCAGCACTCTGGTCTGCCTGGACCTTGCCGGTGGGGCCCTGCAGCCTGGCCTGTAATGCCCCTGAGCTCTCGCTGCGCCTCTGCTGCACTCTGGTCTGCCAGGCATTGGCGGTGGAGTTCTGCAGCCTGGCCTGTAATTCCCTTGAGCTCTCGTCTGGCCTGTGCTGCACTCTGGTCTGCCCGGCTATGGCCGGTGGGGCTCTGCAGCCTGGCCTGTAATGCCCCTGAGATCTCGCGGGGCCTGTGCTGCACTCTGGTCTGCCCGGCTCTGGCCAGTGGGGCCCTGCAGCCTGGTCTGTAATGCCCCTGAGCTCTCGCGAGTCCCGTGTTGCACTTTGGTCTGCCTGGCTGTGCCCGTGGAGTCCTGCAGCCTAGCCTGTAATGCCCCTGAGCTCTCGCGGGGGGCCAGTGCTGCAATCTGGTCTGCCTGGCTCTGGCCGGTGGGGCCCTGCAGCCTGGCCTGTAATGCCCCTGAGCTCTCGCGGGGCCTGTGCTGCAATCTGGTCTGCCTGGCTCTGGCCGTGGATCCCTGCAGCCTGGCCTGTAATGCCCCTGAGCTCTCGCGGGGCCTGTGCTGCAGTCTTGTCTGCCTGGCTATGGCCAGTGGGGCCCTGCAACCTGGCCTGTAATGCCCCCGAGCTCTTGCAGGGCCAATGCTGCTGCACTCTGGTCTACCTGGCTCTGGCCAGTAGGGCCCTGCAGTCTGGCCTGTAATGCCCCTGAACTCTCGAGGGGCCAGTGCTGCACTCTGGTCTGCCTGGCTCTGGCCAGTTTAGCCCTGCAGCCTGACCTTTAATGCCTGTGAGCTCTCGCGGGGCCTTTGCTGAACTGTGGTCTGCCTGGCTTTGGCCGTGGAGCCCTACAGCCTGGCCTGTAATGCCCCTGAGCTCTCGCGGGGCCTGTGCTTCACTCTGGTCTGCCTGGCTATGGCCAGTGGGGCCCTGCAGCCTGGCCTGTAATGCCCCTGAGCTCTCGCTGGGCCAATCCTGCTGCACTCTGGTCTGCCTGGCTCTTGCCAGTGGGGTATTGCAGCCTGGCCTGTAATGCCCCTGAGCTCTCGAGGGGCCAGTGCTGCACTCTGGTCTGCCTGGCTCTGGCCGGTGGAGCCCTGCAGCCTGGCCTGTAATGCCTGTGAGCTCTCGCGGGGCCTGTGCCGAACTCTGGTCTGCCTGGCTCTTGCCGTGGATCCCTGCAGCCTGGCCTGTAATGCCCCCGAGCTCTCGCGGGCCAATGCTGCTGCACTCTGGTCTGCCTGGCTCTGGCCAGTGGGGTATTGCAGCCTGGCCTGTAATGCCCCTGAGCTCTCGTGGGGCCTGTGCTGCACTCTGGTCTGCCTGGCTATGGCCAGTGGGGCCCTGCAGCCTTGCCTGTAATGCCCCCGAGCTCTCGCGGGCCAATGCTGCTGCACTCTGGTCTGCCTGGCTCTGGCCAATAGGGCCCTGCAGCCTGGCCTGTAATGCCCCTGAACTTTCGAGGGGCCAGTGCTGCACTCTGGTCTGCCTGGCTCTGGCCAGTTTGGCCAAGCAACCTGAGCTTTTAATGCCTGTGAACCCTTTTGCTGGCCCTGTGCTGCATTCTGGTCTGCCTGGCTCTGTCCGTGGAGCCCTGCAGCCTGGCCTGTAATGCCCCTGAGCTCTCACGGGGCCTGTGCTGCACTCTGGTCTGCCTGGCTATGGCCAGTGGGGCCCTGCAGCCTGGCCTGTAATGCCCCTGAGCTCTCGCGGGGCCAGTGCTGCATTCTGGTCTGCCTGGCTCTGGCCGGTGGGGCCCTGCAGCCTGGCCTGTAATGCCCCTGAGCTCTCGCGGGGGTTGTGCTGCAATCTGGTCTGCCTGGCTCTTGCCGTGGATCCCTGCAACCTGGCCTGTAATGCCCTGAGCTCTCGAGGGGCCAGTGCTGCATTCTGGTCTGCCTGGCTCTGGCCGGTGGGGCCCTGCAGCCTGGCCTGCAATGCCCCTGAGCTCTCGCGGGGGTTGTGCTGCAATCTGGTCTGCCTGGCTCTTGCCGTGGATCCCTGCAGCCTGGCCTGTAACGCCCCCGAGCTCTCGAGGGGCCAGTGCTGCATTCTGGTCTGCCTGGCTCTGGCCAGTGGGGCCCTGCAGCCTGGCCTGCAATGCCCCTGAGCTCTCGCGGGGGTTGTGCTGCAATCTGGTCTGCCTGGCTCTTGTTGTGGATCCCTGCAGCCTGGCCTGTAATGCCCCTGAGCTCTCGCGGGGCCTGTGCTGCACTCTGGTCTGCCTGGCTATGGCCAGTGGGGCCCTGCAGCCTGGCCTGTAATGCCCACGAGCTCTCGCGAGGCCTGTGCTGCACTCTGGTCTGCCTGGCTCTGGCCAGTTTGGCCATGCAGCCTGACCTTTAATGCCTGTGAGCTCTCGCGGGGCCTGTGCTGCACTCTGGTCTGCCTGGCTCTGTCCGTGGAGCCCTGCAGCCTGGCCTGTAATGCCCCTGAGCTCTCGCGGGGCCTGTGCTGCACTCTGGTCTGCCTGGCTATGGCCAGTGGGGCCCTGCAGCCTGGTCTGTAATGCCCTTGAGCTCTTGCGGGGCCAATCCTGCTGCACTCTGGTCTGCCTGGCTCTGGCCAGTGGGGCCCTGCAGCCTGGCCTGTAATGCCCCTGAGCTCTCGCAGGACCAATCCTGCTGCACTCTGGTCTGCCTGGCTCTGGCCAGTGGAGCCCTGCAGCCTGGCCTGTAATGCCCCTGAGCTCTGGAGGGGCCAGTGCTGCATTCTGGTCTGCCTGGCTCTGGCCGGTGGGGCCCTGCAGCCTGGCCTGTAATGCCCCTGAGCTCTCGCGGTGGTTGTGCTGCAATCTGGTCTGCCTGGCTCTTGCCGTGGATCCCTGCAGCCTGGCCTGTAATGCCCCTGAGCTCTCGCGGGGCCTGTGCTGCACTCTGGTCTGCCTCGCTCTGGCCGGTGGGACCCTGCAGCCTGCCCTGTAATGCCTCTGAGCTCTCGCAGGGCCTGTGCTGCACTCTGGTCTGCCTGGCTCCGGCCGGTGGGGCCCTGCAGCCTGGCCTGTAATGCCCCTGAGCTCTTGCGGGGCCTCTGCTGCACTCTGGTCTGCCTGGCTCTGTCTGGTGGGGCCCTGCAGCCTGGCCTGTAATGCCCCTGAGCTCTTGCGGGGCCTCTGCTGCACTCTGGTCTGCCTGTCTCTGGCCGGTGGGGCCCTGCAGGCTGGCCTGTAATGTCCCTAAGCTCTTGCGAGGCCTGTGGTGCACTCTGGTCTGCCTGGCTCTGGCCGGTGGGCCCTGCAGCTGGCCTGTAATGCCCCTGAGCTCTTGCGGGGCCAATGCTGCTGCACTCTGGTCTATCTGGCTCTGGCCAGTAGGGCCCTGCAGCCTGGCCTGTAATGCCCCTGAACTCTCGAGGGGCCAGTGCTGCACTCTGGTCTGCCTGGCTCTGGCCAGTTTGGCCCTGCAGCCTGACCTTTAATGCCTGTGAGCTCTCGCGGGGCCTGTGCTGAACTCTAGTCTGCCTGGCTTTGGCCGTGGAGCCCTACAGCCTGGCCTGTAATTCCCCTGAGCTCTCGCGGGACCTGTTCTGCACTCTGGTCTGCCTGGCTATGGCCAGTGGGGCCCTGCAGTCTGGCCTGTAATGCCCCTGAGCTCTTGCGGGTCCAATTCTGCTGCACTCTGGTCTGCCTGGCTCTGGCCAGTGGGGCCCTGCAGCCTGGCCTGTAATGCCCCTGAGCTCTCGAGGGGCCAGTGCTGCACTCTGGTCTGCCTGGCTCTGGCCGGTGGGGCCCTGCAGCCTGGCCTGTAATGCCCCTGAGCTCTTGCAGGGCCTGTGCTGCAATCTGGTCTGCCTGGCTCTTGCCGTGGATCCCTGCAGCCTGGCCTGTAATGCCCCTGAGCTCTCGTGGGGCCTGTGCTGCACTCTGGTCTGCCTGGCTATGGCCAGTGGGGCCCTGCAGCCTGGCCTGTAATGCCCCCGAGCTCTCGCGGGCCAATGCTGCTGCACTCTGGTCTGCCTGGCTCTGGCCAGTTTGGCCCTGCAGCCTGACCTTTAATGCCTGTGAGCTCTCGCGGGGCCTGTGCTGCACTCTGGTCTGCCTGGCTCTGTCCGTGGAGCCCTGCAGCCTGGCCTGTAATGCCCCTGAGCTCTCGCGGGACCTGTGCTGCACTCTGGTCTGCCTGGCTATGGCCAGTGGGGCCCTGCAGCCTGGCCTGTAATGCCCCTGAGCTCTCGCAGGGCCAATCCTGCTGCACTCTGGTCTGCCTGGCTCTTGCCAGTGGGGCCCTGCAGCCTGGCCTGTAATGCCCCTGAGCTCTCGCAGGGCCAATCCTGCTGCACTCTGGTCTGCCTGGCTCGGGCCAGTGGGACCCTGCATCCTGGCCTGTAATGCCCCTGAGCTCTCGAGGGGCCAGTGCTGCATTCTGGTCTGCCTGGCTCTGGCCGGTGGGGCCCTGCAGCCTGGCCTGTAATGCCCCTGAGCTCTCGCGGGGGCTGTGCTGCAATCTGGTCTGCCTGGCTCTTGCCGTGGATCCCTGCAGCCTGGCCTGTAATGCCCCTGAGCTCTCGCAGGGCCTGTGCTGCACTCTGGTCTGCCTGGCTATGGCCAGTGGGGCCTGCAGCCTGGCCTGTAATGCCCTTGAGCCCTCGCGGGGCCAATGCTGCTGCACTCTGGTCTGCCTGGCTCTGGCCAGTAGGGCCCTGCAGCCTGGCCTGTAATGCCCCTGAACTCTCGAGGGGCCAGTGCTGCACTCTGGTCTGCCTGGCTCTGGCCAGTTTGGCCCTGCAGCCTGACCTTTAATGCCTGTGAGCTCTCGTGGGGCCTGTGCTGCACTCTGGTCTGCCTGGCTCTGGCCGTGGAGCCCAGCAGCCTGGCCTGTAATGCCCCTGAGCTCTCGTGGGGCCAAATCTGCTGCACTCTGGTCTGCCTGGCTCTGGCCAGTGGGGCCCTGCAGCCTGGCCTGTAATGCCCCTGAGCTCTCGCGGGGCCAATCCTGCTGCACTCTGGTCTGCCTGGCTCTGGCCAGTGGGGCCCTGCAGCCTGGCCTGTAATGCCCCTGAGCTCTCGAGGGGCCAGTGCTGCACTCTGGTCTGCCTGGCTCTGGCCTGTTGGGCCCTGCAGCCTGGCCTATAATGCCCCTGAGCTCTCGAGGGGCCAGTGCTGCACTCTGGTCTGCCTGGCTCTGGCCTGTTGGGCCCTGCAGCCTGGCCTTTAATGCCCGTGAGCTCTCGAGGGGCCAGTGCTGCACTCTGGTCTGCCTGGCTCTGGCCTGTTGGGCCCTGCAGCCTGGCCTTTAATGCCCATGAGCTCTCGAGGGGCCAGTGCTGCACTCTGGTCTGCCTGGCTCTGGCCAGTTTGGCCCTGCAGCCTGACCTTTAATGCCTGTGAGCTCTCGTGGGGCCTGTGCTGCACTCTGGACTGCCTGGCTCTGGCCGTGGAGCCCAGCAGCCTGGCCTGTAATGCCCTTGAGCTCTCGTGGGGCCAATCCTGCTGCACTCTGGTCTGCCTGGCTCTGGCATGTGGGGCCCTGCAGCCTGGCCTGTAATGCCCCTGAGCTCTCGCGGGGCCAATCCTGCTGCACTCTGGTCTGCCTGGCTCTGGCCAGTGGGGCCCTGCAGCCTGGCCTGTAATGCCCCTGAGCTCTCGAGGGGCCAGTGCTGCACTCTGGTCTGCCTGGCTCTGGCCTGTTGGGCCCTGCAGCCTGGCCTATAATGCCCCTGAGCTCTCGAGGGGCCAGTGCTGCACTCTGGTCTGCCTGGCTCTGGCCTGTTGGGCCCTGCAGCCTGGCCTTTAATGCCCGTGAGCTCTCGAGGGGCCAGTGCTGCACTCTGGTCTGCCTGGCTCTGGCCTGTTGGGCCCTGCAGCCTGGCCTTTAATGCCCGTGAGCTCTCGAGGGGCCAGTGCTGCACTCTGGTCTGCCTGGCTCTGGCCAGTTTGGCCCTGCAGCCTGTCCTTTAATGCCTGTGAGCTCTCGTGGGGCCTGTGCTGCACTCTGGTCTGCCTGGCTCTGGCCGTGGAGCCCAGCAGCCTGGCCTGTAATGCCCTTGAGCTCTCGTGGGGCCAATCCTGCTGCACTCTGGTCTGCCTGGCTCTGGCCAGTGGGGCCCTGCAGCCTGGCCTGTAATGCCCCTGAGATCTCGAGGGGCCAGTGCTGCACTCTGGTCTGCCTGGCTCTGGCCTGTTGGGCCCTGCAGCCTGGCCTTTAATGCCCGTGAGCTCTCGAGGGGCCAGTGCTGCACTCTGGTCTGCCTGGCTCTGGCCTGTTGGGCCCTGCAGCCTGGCCTTTAATGCCTGTGAGCTCTCGTGGGGCCTGTGCTGCACTCTGGTCTGCCTGGCTCTGGCCGTGGAGCCCAGCAGCCTGGCCTGTAATGCCCTTGAGCTCTCGTGGGGCCAATCCTGCTGCACTCTGGTCTGCCTGGCTCTGGCCAGTGGGGCCCTGCAGCCTGGCCTGTAATGCTATTTTACCACAGGACCATTATAGCACGAGGTATTCAATGGATAATTGTGTTCCCGCGTAAAGAAAAGAGCAGGTGGTAACATGTCATTTGCCTGGTCTCAAGGTACCTCTAATGCCTGGCGGTGCTGCCTGCTGGGCTAGGTAAGGGACATGCCAGCCTATGCCCTATGAAATATTAGCAAAACTAAGGAAATGTGCCTGAATGCCCTTACTCTGCGCAAACCTCCAGTTAGTAAAAGTTGAAAGAGAGAATATAAAATATATTCTTGATATAAACATAGGCTTAAGAAGCTTTAGATATATTCAGTTACATGTATGAAGTCCACAGCCCGTGATGTCCACGCATATCCGTCCCCCCTCCCCCCTCCCGCCCCCCGCGCCCATGACTCCAAGACTGTCACAGGCGCCTCAAGAACACACCAACTCCCTGACGGGGCTCAAGGGTTTTATTATTTCCTAATGGATGTCCCTCCCTCCCTCTCTCCCTCTCTCATCTCAGGATAGACCGTCTCACCCTCGCCTTGGCTTCCCTCGATTCCAGGATTGGTTCTATTGATCAGGAACCGGCAAAGGCCTTTTCTCTCCGGCCTCCCTGAGGGACCAATCCAGGGTTACTGCGCAGGATTGTCCCAGGAGATGGTTAAAGTTTGCATCTTCCAGACGCCCTGGTCTACGCAGCTGTCTCTGCTCCTTCGTGCTCTTATTTTCCTCTCCCTCTCTCGCTCTCTCTCTCTGTCTCCTTTTCTCCTTCTACTCTCTAGCCCTCTATTCCAATCCCTCCCCTCCTGTCTCTCCCTGGTTCTGCCTATTTTGACCCTCTGCTAGTTCCTCTCTCCTTTCTCCCACCAATACTACTCTCCCTACTCCATTCCTCTCCCCTCTGCACTCTACTACTACTCTTCCCTCTCCACTCTAGTGCTACTTCCTTCCTCCCATCCTCTCTCCACACCACTGCTGCCACTCCACCCTCCACTGCTACTCATTCACTCTCTGTCCACTTAATCACCCAATCACCCACTCCTTATCTTCCCACTCCTATTTTCACCCACATTACTTGCACACAAATTCACTGCAGAGTACCACTCTGCCTACAAACCAATACCTCACCTTTTTTAGAAATGGCCTCCACACTCTTCCACATCATTCTTCTGGCTCTGGTCCACCACCTTTGCCGCCTTTGACCTCACCCGCACAACCCACACCTTCCTGTTCCTCTTTTTATCACCCTGCCACCTTCTCCCACTTGGATGCCAGTTCACTGGTGCCCTTCTTGCCCTCCCGGTAGGGGGTCACAGCCAAGTGAATGCATGGAAAGGGGGCTTGGTCTGCACCTTTTCCTCCTGCAGGTCCTCTGGTTTTTGTCAATGGCCTCCCGGGCTACACAATGCTCCGTTTGTGTCAGGGCTCCAGCGATCCGCTTGGGGCCACTCCACTGCTGGTCTGCAGGGGAGCGAGTCGGTACATGTGAGCAGTGTGCAGCGGTCCAGGCTTCCGCTCGGTTTCACTTCAGGGCTGCTTTGCATAGCGGGTCATTGTCGTTCCGTTGCCATTGGAGAGGCATCTCCCTGGAGGCTACGTTGGTCTTCTTTGACGGGGGTGATCCGCCAGGAATACTGGTACATGTGGTTTTCTACAAACAAAGAAAACACATCTTCTTAAAGGGGTATGGTGGGATCAAGAGTGGTACTATCAGCAATTGGAATGGCACAAAGGGAAGGGACTGGGGCCCTCCCCACTGCCACCTCCACCCTCTGGGGTAGGAATGGCTCTGGTTACCACTTTGCAAGGCCTCTGACCGCAGGCTGAGATGGGGTCCCCAACCCTTGGCAGGGATCAGATTACAGACCCTGTCACATTGCACTCATAAGATGACAGGGAGCCCCTGTGTGTATAATGGACTCATTGATACACTCATAAGATGACAGGGAGTCCCTGTGTGTATAATGGACTCATTGATACACTCATAAGATGACAGGGAGCCCCTGTGTGTATAATGGACTCATTGATACACTCATAAGATGACAGGAGTCCCTGTGTGTATAATGGACTCATTGATACACTCATAAGATGACAGGAGTCCCTGTGTGTATAATGGACTCATTGATACACTCATAAGATGACAGGAGCCCCTGTGTGTATAATGGACTCATTGATACACTCATAAGATGACAGGAGCCCCTGTGTGTATAATAGACTCATTGATATACTCATAAGATGACAGGGAGTCCCTGTGTGTATAATGGACTCATTGATATACATTGTATTTTGACACAAGTTGTGTAACAGGAGATCTCTGTAAACATGTTGTTTATAATACGGTTATTGGATTATAAACTTTACAGTTACCATTCCCTTGTTAAGCCCTGAGGAAGCTTTTGAGAGTGAAACACGTGTTGCTGTAGCAAATGAACAAGGGCATTGAGAGAGGTACTATACAAAGGCATCTAGATTTGTTTTGTTGACTTTGAATGTGTTGTTGAATATATACTAAGATTCTTAAGGATATCTACAGTTCACTGAAATGTTCTGCGCTTTCTCTGTATAGTAACCCGGGGTGCACAGCGGGGGGCTCGGGCACATTTCCTTATCTCTCTTGTAGAGGACCTATGTTTTTCTTGGCTGTATCTGAATGCATTGCATTGATGCCTCATTCCCCGCCCAGCTACTATCACCGGGTGACCAGCGATGGCGTAATAACTGGTGTGTCTCATGAGCTGCTGCACCCCTTAGATTTAGACTGAGAAGTGCACTGCGTTCCCCTGGAACCCGCACTGCAGTGTCTAAAAGCTCACCTGTTCATTCTCTTCAGTCTTTTATTAGCAAAATCCCTCCATGTTTTTCTACTGTCTGGATGAAATGGTTACTGATCAGTGTCACATAGTTAAAGAAACTCATGGATCCAATAAGCATTGGTTGGTGCAACTGTTTGAGCCCTTGTGCATTGCTCCCATCCACTGTGGTGCCCACTGCTCCCGGTTTTCCTGCACCCCTGTCTCGCTCTGAATCCCAGGACTCCTCTCTAATTTGCAATCTTCTCTCCACCTCTCCCTTGGCATGGCAGTCCTGGTCCTCAGTGGTGCAGCAGACGGAGAACCTCAGCCACATCCTGCGGAAGCATTCCGAGGACCTGACTGCTGGACCCCTCAGCAAGCTGGCCATCCTCCTCCGGGACAAGCAGCAGCTCAAGAAGGCCTACAGCGAGCAGTGGCAGCAGCTGCAGCAGGACTTCATCAAGGTGAGACCTTGCAGGTACCGGTGTGGCCCGGGGGGTCCTAGTGACATGGGGGTCAAACCAGAGCCATGTCTCCCTCTGAGAAGCCATGGTGGCCTGCACCAAGCTACAGCCGTCACCGCACAGCAGCGTGGCGGCCTGGGAGAGTAGACTTCCCTGGGCCCCCAACCCAATCCATCTATTCTTATTGATTTATTGTGTTATAGTTTATCATTCAACTTTCCACAAATCAACGTTAAATACAAATTAAACAGCAATGATAACGATAAGAGATTAAAACAATGAAACAGCCATTTTGGAGAAAAATACATATCCATACGTTGTGAAAAAAGGAGTTAATACAGTAATGGGGAGTCATCAAGGAACATTCAGGGGTATCAACAAGTTCATGCATAGGGATGGATAAAACATTGCATTATTCCATTCATCCAACACAGTTCCCCTCGCTTCCCACCATGGACTCAGCACCTACAAACATCTCAAATATCACAGCAAGATGTCGATGTTAAGATATGTCACAACAAAATCCAATAGACGAGGAGATGCACAGAAATACACTATGTGTAGACATGAACTCCTTGCATGGACAGTGAACTAGAAACTCACAGCATAGTCTAAAAAAGGAGCTGCACTTTTCATTCTGTGAGAATTAGGTCAAGGTCTCTAATTGCAGCTTCCAAGAGTGTTATCTCCTGAGTTACTGAGCAGACAATGCCACGTTGCTTTCCAACAGGTCATAGAAGCCTTTGTCCGCCAACCCTCAGACATTTGAACCGACGGGTGCTCAAGGCCGTACAGGCTCTCTTGAGATGTTTCCCCATTGCAATAACGGCATCGTCTCTCCTGCCTCGGAAGTTTAGCTCTGGCTCCCAGTACGTCTAGGGTGCGAAACAGGTTCGACTTGCTTTTCAGCGCCGCCCTGCTGCATGCTCTAGAGAGAGGGATGATTTTCTAAGTACGGCTCTAACGTGTTTTGTGCCTTAATGTCAAATTGGAAATGAGCAAACACTTTGTGGCCCACCTTCTTTTCTCTGTTCGCATCCAGTCCTATTCCTTCACCTTTTTCTTAACCCTACGTGGGAAGTACGTTAGTTTATCTTCGCAAGACTCAACTTTGGCGAATATCGACAAGCTAAGAGACAAGCTAAGAGCAGCCCAAGCATTCAAACCCTTGGAGGCACGGCTCATCCACAATTCATTAAGTGATTGAGATATTGTATAATAGTTGTATAGTATCCGTTGTGCTAATATTTTTTATCGCATTGTATTGGTTTATATTGTATATACAAAACCAACTTGGGTATATGTATATTACACAAATAAATTAATAAATAAAGTGATATACAGAGAGTACTCTCAGGTGGTACCAAAATGGATCTAAATAACCGAAGACGTCGCCATTCTATGCGAGCCTGTAGAGAGACCACTCCAAGTTCATGACGGATTGCAGCATATGGAGTCCCTAATGGAAGACCCAGGATGTTCTTCTACGTGCGTGCTTCCAGCTTGGTCCTATTCCAACCCTCCTCCACAAATTCCGCCCCATGCACAGCCCTTGCCACGATTATTTGGGTTGTACATAATTTCGACTGATTTTAGTGAGAATCTGCCAAATTTTCTATCCCGGGTCCTCAAGTAGCAGCCAAGCTCCTTATCATGGATTTCAACAATGTTGCCTGACAAACCTGTGAGGTCTACTCCCGAAGTATATAAAGCTTGTAACAACACCAAACGATTGGTCACTGATAGCCCAGTTATCAGACATCAAGATTGTTGAATATGTCTCCACAAATTCCTTTAATTCCAGTGGCAATGTGGACTTGAAAAGAAAAGTAAGCATCCTTGATCGAAGATCCGAAAGAAATCCAGCTTGGCAATGAATTGAATGCAAGAAGGACCGTTCAACAGTCATATCCTGGAACACAAGGGGTTTTGGTCACCTTTTCAACGAGTTCTCTATATACCTGGAATCAAACCTGATTATATGTCTGCAAGAAACGTGGCTGCGCGAGACCCCCACGAGAGACGGCTACCTTATTCTAGCAAACTTCGCAGTCAAAAACAGCTTTGGGAGACCCTATTCAGGGTTAATTACGATGGTCAAACAAGGGAAAGGCTGGGAAGTTATAGAATCAAAGAACCCAAACCCCTTTGTACGAGGCACACTGTTACAACTAAAACTTCATGCAGTGGGAAAACTGAAATATATGCTGGTAATCAACGTATACTGGAATCCAGTAAAGATCTCTACTAAACACTTCATTAACTCAATAACATCAATAATTGACCAAGGACAACTAGAATACACAGACCTAAAGATTATAATATGTGGTGATTTAAATCTTGCAGATCTAATCGACACACCACTTCAACCAAACGCAAGCCCTACTACAGGTCAAACTGCTTCAACTAGATGCAAAAGCTGGATTCAAGCTATGGAAATGCGAAATTGTGTCATGACGAATGGAAATGTAACCTGTTGACTTTCCACCTCATTCCACGTGGCACAATATGGGCTTACACAAAACATTGGATTACATCTGGGTGTCTCTAAATCTCTGGGACCAAGTCCTAGAACTAGCAATAAAAACAATGACAAGAAGCGATCCTAATGCCTTAGTGCTTCTTTGGCTAACGGAACAAAATAATGCTGACAGGATGCACGAAAGCAATGTAGAAATAAATCTAGCAGGAAACCGCCTGAGAATAAACAGAAAACAGATTACGAACATGACCAACTTAATACGAGCAAAAAACGCTGACGTGGATCCATTGGTAAACTATACTCCCTTGTTGATGCAATTCCGACTCCCTCAAGGTGGGCAAACAAGTAATAATGCACAACATAAACATATGTGGAGTACAACGATTTGCACAGAAAAAAAAGAAATTATGGAAAGACATAAGAAAACGGAAGAAAAACTGCGGTGCATTAAATTCTTTACTGATTAAAAAAAAGAAAACAAAAATATCGAAATTGGAAAAAATCTTTTGCCTCAATGAGAGATCAGGAACGAGGGGCTTCGATGTTAAAATTAATTGTGGCCCAAAACTCAAGAGAAATTTGGTCAATCCTGAACAATGAGGTTCCCTCCCAAAATGTAAAGCTAGCAAATGGGGTAGCCGAGGCTACTTGTGTAAAACATTTTGCCAAGCTATTCTTTATTAAAGACGAATGTACCTTAAAGGACAACCATGTTGCACAAGTGTATTGGGACACGATTGAATCATTCGAAGACATTAACACTAAAATTTCAAAATTAAAAAACTCCAGAGCAGCTCATCATGGACCACAGCAATAATAGTGCCTATTTACAAAAAAGGTTTTCGTGAGGACCCAAACAACTATCGCCCAATCGCGCTGCAAGATACGATTGGCAAGATAATGGCTTCTTTCTTACAGCAGAAGTTAGCAAACTGGGCCGCAACATCAAATTGCTTGGATCATCGACAAACTGGATTCACCAAAGGGGTGGGGACTGAAGTAAACCTAGTAGTCCTGAACTTATTAAAGCTTGAAGCGCTAAAACAAAAAAGAAACTTACATCTAGCATTTGTCGACATGCGTCAAGCTTTTGACTCAATAAACCGAGACCTACTCTGGAAGAAATTGAGGAGCTGGGCTTGTCCCGAAGAAATCCTACAGCCCATAATTGCCCTCCATGTAAACACCTCGATCAGGGTACGTTTGAACCAACAAGGAGACTTAACAACCCCCATTGAGACAAATACAGGAGTGAAACAAGGGTGCCCTTTAGCCGCACTGCTATTTAAGCTGTTTATCGCCGACATCCCAATCACATTAAACCAAGTCAACTGTTTTCCACCAAAAGTCAACGGTCACCAAATAAGAGGTGTCACATATGCTGATGACATAGTACTATCTGACCAAACTTGGATCGGCCTGCAAAGGCTTCTAAAAGCCCTAGACAACTACATGATTAAAAACAAATTGTTTATCAACGTAGCAAAGACCAAAGTCATGTCAATTGAGTCGACGATAGTAAAAAGGATCAAAAATTTCACGTGGTCCATTGCAGTGGAAAAGATAGAAAAAATTAAAGAAATATGATACCTGGGTATCCTCTTCAACACTTCTATAAGAGAATGGGCGTGGTCAAAGGACCTAATTCATCGGACTATGACATTTGCACTACAAGCTGCAAAACTGCATAGACTTTATGGTAAATTTACGATGTCACCTGTACGTGAATTTTATCAATTGAAGATAACACCAGCACTAACCTACGGTGTCGAAGCTGCCTGGAACTTACACCATAGAATATGGCCGTACTTAGAAGGTCAATTGTGGAGAAACGTCTCCTCAGGCTACCCAATTACATCTCAGTTATTAAAATTAGAAATGAACTCGCACTAGACTCTCTGCAGGGAACAGTTTTATGGAAATCAATGTTACTCCTAAGGAAAATGAATCTAAGTCCCCCGGAACCGGCGTATGACATTTTTCAAAATTGTGACAAAGAGCACACAAGCTCTCTGATAAACGACTGGAAAGAAACACTCAAAGTCACACTGTCCCACGCGGACATTACTTTGGAGGCGCTGATAAATCGGCCGCAAATTGCAAAAAGAAAAATAAAACAATGGCAATGGATCCTAAATTTAGAACGATACAACAACCTTGCATTTTTCGCTGTATCTGGGCCCAGTTGCAAATAGTCTTGATTTGTTCACGGTGTATTTAAAACAATTTCCATCGAGGCATCATCGGGGCAGATTCATGAAACCTCGTCTAAATGCTTTGAGGACAAAAGATCAATTATATAGGATACATGCCAAAGACACGTTTGACAATTTATGCAGAGTTTGTAAGAGCGAAGTGGAATCCAGTAAACATCTAATAATCGAATGTGTGGAACTAAAGAGCCAAATAACATTCCACCTAGGAAAACACGCCCCGATGAATTCAAACATGGAAGAATGGTGGTTCCAAATTCTCAGAGGGAAAAATGTGATGTTGACTTGTCGAATAATTGACTATTTAGACGCAATCCTGAAGGATGACACCAAAATTGATGTCTGAGAAAAAGCAAAACCTAGAAACTGTGATGAGAGAGATATTGTTTAAAAAGTTTGTAAATCAAACTATAAAATTACAATAAAAAATAAAAAATAAATTTCAAAAAAGATAGTCCAGTTATATCGGGTCCTTACCCCCCTTTTCCTGGGGTTCACTGTCAGGACCTTTGGTTTTGGAATATTAAGATCCAACCCTAAATCTTTGACGTACCTACTGACGGCCTCCAGTGAACGCTGCAGCCCAGTTGAAGCGTAGTCAGCAAGCACTGGATCATCTGTAGAGAGGAGATATGGACAACAAGGGACCCAATGTTGGAGGATTCGCTCTAACGCCTCTCAAACAGTCAGCGATGTCAGCTATATACATGTTGCACAGGAAGGGGGCCATTGTGCACCCCTGGTGTAATCCTCGTGTTGTTTAAACCCAATCTGAAAGTCTTCCCTGTTGATCCATTTTTATCCGCACCCTAGTGCACCTATGAAGTGCCTCCAGCATAGACTAGTGTGCATTTTACTCCATATCTTGGATCTCTTGACGCAATCAAAAGTCTTACTAATGTCCAAAAAGGCAAAGTACATCTGTCGCTTAGACTCCACCGTCCGGCTAATTTATAGCCCCAACATAGGCTATTCCATGAAGTGTTAGTGCCTCTTTGAAACCCATAGTGACACAAATCAAGGCATTGAGTGCCCTCAACATACACTTTGAAAAGATTTTGTAGGAGGCGTCCAGCAAGGAAATTGGCCGATAATTAATACGATTCAGCTGATCTCCTGATTTAAAAAAACCCACAATTATCACCTCCAAGGATGAGGGGGAAATTAAGCATCTCATAATGTTATTAAACAGTTCACGCACTTAAGTGCGGGATTTGATTCAAATGTCATATTCGAAAGGCCATCTGGGCGCGGGGCATTTTTTGACTTTGCTCTGAGAATAGCAACATACACATCATCTAGATCTATGTGTCCAAGATATCGCACGAGCAACTACCCGCAGGTGGCCTGGCCTCTGCTAAGGCAGTGCAATTAACCTTGTTGCTATTTCCATATAGTGCCTCAAAGTGCCCCCCTAAACCTGCCCCAATCAATCGGTTGGGCTTGCATCGAGACTCCGTGATCGACTGATTTCATCATAGTCCAGAAACTCGGCCCGCTCCTGAAGGGCGTTCAACATTACTTTTGCATCACGCTCATATAGTATATGTCGATATGACGTCAGCCAATTTCTGTATACTTGCTTCGTTTTTTTTACCAACATATAACCTTTTGGTCTCCGTGTCTGGGACAAAGATGCCTCTCTGTCGAGTTTAGGACATGCACATATATGTTGAATCTGCACTGGTCACCATCTATCTTTTGAGTCACACGCTTTGACTATTGATCTTACAGTTTGGAGGTCTCCCTGGTTATGCACAGGGTTGCTGGGCATGGGTTACAGTGGAAGGACTACCACACATCTGACACCTGACCTTGCCTTCCTTTCCTCTACCTCATCCTCCTGATGAGGCTGGTCCAGAGAAACCTATCTAGGACCCCCTGGTGAGAGCCGAAAGGTCACATGATCAGTACAATTGTTATTTTATTTATGAAGGATTGAGGCCTCAACTAAACAGGGTTCAAAGCCAATTGGAGAACCTTAGAAATTGAAGACAAATTTTGTTTTGTCTTGATTGTGTTCTATGTTTTTTCTAAATTGTTTTTAAATGTTGTTCATTGTATTGTGCTTTCTTTATTGTGTTTGAGAGTATGGTATGTGTGTGAAATGTATGAGGTGAGGTTTTTGGAGGATAAATATGAGAGGGAGTGGGAGTAACAATTGTGCTCCAGTGTATAAATAGATGTGTTGTTTTGTATAAAAATGTGGTGATTGTTGTATGTTTAGGATCGTTTTGTATTGGAAAATATATCCTAGAATAAAATTTGAATGTATCCTGTCCGTACATGGTACAGTCCTGGTCTCTGTAACCCCCAACTTGAGATTTGATAGAAGGATGATATATGAAGGGATTTGTGTGAATTATTTGCTGAGATGCGTCGGGGTGGCGGGAGGCGGCGCGCTTATCCATGTCAGGCTGCAACGAGACTGGATGAACCCTGTTGAACCCTGACTCTGTGTCTCCCGTAATGAGGGACTGATAACAGGGTCAGAAACCACACCAGCCATTTCTACTGAGGCACACATGCAATGGTCCTGCTCAGTCCCACATAGCCAACAAACACATGGGGCCTTTCACATGACGGGGGAGGTGAATACAATTCCTGTCTGGGGAGTCCTTGTCCACTCAGGGGGGGCCTCCTCCAGTGGGATGCCGCTTTCCCTGTCCTCTAGGGGGTGTTAAGCTTAGCAGGCTCACCTCCCCAGTCCCAAAGGGTGTAGCTCCCTCTTGGGGAGAGGGGACGAACAGCTTGGATTACATTCTCTTCATATAGAATCCATCATTTTGGCAAGGGAGGTGGAGTCATACTATGGGGTGGGGAGCGGTCTAACACGGAAGATAGTCCTGAAGAGGATAGGAGCGCTGCTCCTGCTGTGTCTCAGGCACATGCGTGTGCCACCGAGCTGCAGCTGCCAAGAGGCTGGAGAAGAAGGGGGTTGCATGGAGCAAGTGGGATGTGATGAGAGGCCCCATTTTACATTAACCCGCTGTATTTCTCTCCTAGACAAGTCAACAAGATGTGGAGAAACTGAGAGTGCAGTACCGCAGTCAAGTGAAGGAGATGCTGCAGGCCAAGCGGAGGTACCAGGAGGCAAGCAGAGGTTGGTGTGCTGCGGCCTGACGTGTGAGTGCTGCAGAGGTTGGTGTGCTGTGGCCTGAAGCGTGAGTGCTGCAGAGGTTGTTGCACTGTGACCTAAAGCGTGAGTGCTGCAGAGGTTGTTGCACTGTGGCCTGAAGCGTGAGTGTTGCAGAGGTTGCTGTGCTGTGGCCTGAAGCGTGAGTGCTGCAGAGGTTGATGTGCTGTGGCCTGAAGTGTGAGTGCTGAATGGAGCTTTCCAAGGCAGCAGTTAGGAGGAGCGGGCTGTGCTCTGCTTCGTTTCTTCATTCATCCGTTGCCCCCTTTGTCCCCCTCTCTGTCTACTCTTCCCTTCAGCCCTTGTGCAATACTCTGAACGAGTTACGTTCTGAGGCAGCCACCTCGAGGTGGGCTGATGACTTACTTTGAAGAGTGCTGATTGAAGTTGAGTCTGCAATTGAAATGCCCTAGAGGGTGACAGGATGGGGGTTTGTAGTGATTTTTCGAATGACATTTTTTCGAATGCCATTATGTCGAAAACATTTCGCCTAAAAAAAATATTTGGAATGTCTTTTTTTAAAAAACATTTTTTATAGGTGGGAACGGGGTTCCCACCCCAACCCCCCCCGTTTTGTTTTTTTTACCCTTTTTTTTACTTACGAAACAAACAAAAAAATGATAAACTAAAAAAAAGACATTCGAAAAAATAAATTTTGCAAAATGTTTTCGACATAATTGTATTTTCGGGAAAAAAAATGTTTTCGAAAAAATGACCGGATACCGAGGAGAAGACTAGCAGAAGGGAATCTTTCCCTATGGTTGTACCAAGAGAAGGGAGTCATTCTCCTGGTAACTTGGACCAGGGCGAAGGTCCAACAGGCCTGGGGAAAGGAGTCATTCCCCTGGGTCTTTTTGAGACTGAGACCAAACACCAGGAGAAGGGAGGCATTCTCCGGGCCCACCGAGAAGGTAAATAGTGTTAGGAACGTTGCGACCTGGGGCAGGGGGTCGTTTCCCACAGGCCTTTTGAGAATGAAAGCCAGGAGAAGGAAGGCATTACCCTGGGATCAGCACAGTGCTGATTTATTCCTTAGTTTATAGTGTAAGGGCCAGAAGTAGGGTTTTCTTGACACAGTACGATGGACACTTTTACTTTAACAGACACCGTGGCAGCCATCGTAGAGAAATATCCGCAAGGAGCTGGCCAACCCCGTTTCCGTGCATTTCTTCGAATCTGATTTCTTTAAATGTGTTTTCTTCAAAAATTACTTATCCGTAAAAATCTACTTCCCCCAGATATACTGCTCAATCTAATTCCAACTTTACCGATATACTGCAAGCGTTCTGTCACTTCATCTGCGAGCGCTCTCTGTGACTGAAAAATAGTCAATTTATAAATATAATATGTTCACCGCGCAGAATCTATGGATGGTGATCTATTTAGATTAGACATACAAACATGTCTAACATTGCGTGTATGCAGCCAGTAATTGTGTCTCAACCAGTATCCCTTCATGTAAACGTATATTTAGCAACATTTTTCTTGACATTGGGAAAATACGACAAACCCTAGACTCAGTAGAAAATGTGTATTCTGTACGAGTTTCATTTTGATTGCGTTTTCTCAATCTAAACATTTATCATTTCTTTAGATTGAGGCAGCGTAATTTATAAATGAGGGAGGCTCTCTTTTTTATACATTATATTTTTAGAAGTCTTTTTCGCGCCCTCTCTCTTTGGTGGGATAGTGTGAAGCATTAACTACCTGCTTCTCCTTGTGAATTTAATGCTGCTGCTAATTTAGATATAATTAGAAAAATGACTTGTGGTGAAGTGTTAAGATGCCGCAATCTGGTGTTGACTAATAGCAGGCAAGCATACAGGCCATGTGGTTTGTGTAAGGCATTTTATTAATTGTATATTGGTCAAAAACCTGTTTCCTTACTCCTGTCTGTTTGTCCACTTTCTATGATTTTAATTTCATCAGCACACTTTTTTTCACTAACCAAAATGGTCATGTTATTTAGCATTTTCCAAGATATTGTTTTTTCGATGATCTTTACATGTTGTCACATATCGCCATGGAAAGTATGGAGGAGATGGTCGATATGGAAGAAGGACTGAATTATTCCATGCAACGCACAGCGCGTTCTAGTCTTCCAGTATTAGCCGCCTTAAAGACCAGCAAATGAGAAGCACCTGTGTGTTGCAACTTCCTTACTTTGTTCCCGCGAGTACGTTTGCTTTCGCTCCCTCTTGTGTTCCCTTCCTGGTTTCTGCCTACCTTGTTGGTCGTTTGTTAGTGGGTTGCGTCCCACTCGAACGGCTCCTTGCCTCCTTCCGTTCTGGACTGTTTTCCTCTCTGCTTGTGCGGCATCTGTCGCCGTAACCTGTTTGCATCTCTCTCCGTCCTTCCTGCTACTGCTGTACTCTCTCCCGCGCTGGGCGGTTCCCCAGCTTTCATTGTTTTCTGTGAGCGATGTCTACCGTTGGAGCGGTGTGTTCCCGACACACAATTCTTCCCTTGTGTACCACTATATCCGCGTGTTATCCGCACTCCAACTGGACCTCTACCCGGACAACAGGCATTCGCCAACTACGACAACAACCAGTGCATTCTGGTACTTGTAGGCAATACTACTCTTGCCTTAACTCTTTCTGGATTCCTCTATGGATTACATCAACTACCATCCATATCAAGATCTACCAGGGTTTTTTCATCCGGTGTTTTTAGACACTCAACCACGGAATCTTCCACCTCACCGAAAGGAGGATTGCAAGATCGAACTGGTTCCAGACGCAGAAGTACCGTTTGGAAGAATGTTCCCTTTGTCATTACCTGAAAAGGAGGCCCACAAGGAATACTTAGCCACAAATCTAAAGAACGGACTAACCCAGGAATCCACCTCATCAGCAGGGGCATCCCTTTTCTTTATTTCAAAGAAAGGGACGACAGAATTAAGACCATGTATCGATTACCGAGGACTTAACAGTCTAACCATAAAAGACCGGTATCCCATGCCATTGATGAAAGACATTATAGGGGCTGTCCAAGGAGCTCGAATTTTCACCAAATTAGATCTTGGGGGAGTGTATCATCTTCTGAGAATCCGTGAAGGAGACGAGTGGAAGACGGCTTTTAGAACACCCCTTGGACATTACGAGTACAGAGTCATGCCCTTTGGTTTAGTGAACGCACCCTCCCAGTTCCAACGGTTTATAAACAAAATATTTGCGGATGTCCTATATTCTTCAGTTGTAGTATATTTGGATGATATACTTGTTTTTTCCAACACCCTGGAAGAACACCGCCAACATGTCCAGGAGGTACTACACAGAATGAACAGTCTGTTGGCAAAACCCGAGAAGTGTGTCTTTGAAGCTACAACCGTACCTTACTTAGGATTTATACTCTTAGCAGACAGTGTGCAAATGGACCCCTCCAAGACACAAGCAATAACTCAATGGCCAGTACCCACATCAGTAAAGGACATACAGAGATTCTTAGGTCTGGCCAACTTTTACCGTAAATTTATACCCAACTTTTCAGAAATCATCTTGCCCATTACTAATCTCTTAAAGAAGGGTGTTCAATTTATTTGGGACCAAACGACAGAACAAGCTTTCCAAAGACTTAAGACAGCTTTTGTGACTGCTCCCATATTGAGACAACCAGACCGGTCCTTACCATTCATTGTGGAAACCGATGCTTCAGGCGGTGCAATTGGGGCAGCACTACTACAAAGGAAGGAGGATGGATTGGAACACCCCATTGCCTACTACTCTCATACGCTTAGCCCAAGTGAACGAAATTACTCTGTCTTGGAAAGAGAACTCCTGGCTATTAGGCAAGCATGCGAAGAATGGAGACATCTATTACAAGGAACCATTCATTCTTTCCAGGTTCGTACTGACCACCAAAATCTGAAGGTACTCCAGAAGATGGAATGTAGGAATTCCAGACATGCCAGATGGGCCTATTTTTTCTCTCAGTTCGACTTTGTGCTGACATACTTACCTGGAAAGGACAACCCCCTTGCTGATGCTCTCTCACGCAGTCAAGGAGACTTTGGAGGATATCAGGGTCAGGAGATCCTTTTAGCAGGGAAGCGGTTTGTTAATACCCTTAACACTTTTCTGCAACAAGTACAATCCGTCCAGAGCAAGGAAAAGGACCCTCTAAACAAGGGTATGACTCAAAGGGGAGAACTGTTATTCAAAGAAGGTTTGTTGTTTCTGCCTACGACCGACTTACAAGAACAAGCAATGGCCTGGTGTCATGACGTACCATTAGCAGGACACAAGGGACAAAATGCCACTTTAGAATTGGTTTCTAGACAATTCTGGTGGCCCACGATGGCAAAAGATGTCAGGAACTATGTCGTCTCATGGCCTGTATGTGCACAGAATAAGTACGCATATTGCAAACCCCTGGGTCTTCTACAGCAGGAAACCCCTCCAGAAGGTCTGTGGCAACACATCTCCACTGATTTCATTGTAGACTTACCCGTTTCTAACGGGTACTCAGCCATCATGGTCACGGTCGATTCATTCAGCAAATTGGCTCATTTCTCACCCTTAAAAGGGTTACCCACAGCAGGCATTACTGCAGAAGTGTTTTTGAGAGACGTGGTCAGATTACACGGGCTGCCCCAGACCATAGTATCAGATCCTGGCTCACAATTCACATCAAAATTCTGGACTGTTCTATGCAAATCTCTAGGAATAAAAAGATCCCTTTCATCTGGGTTTCATCCGGAAAGCAATGGACAAACCGAAAACGTCTCAATGCCACTTTAGAACAGTACATCAGGTGTTTTTGTAATCAAGAACAGAGTGATTGGTATCGGCTTCTGCCCATGGCAGAATTTTCATCCAACAACACCAGACATTCCTCTACAGGCATGAGTCCCTTCTCATGCACCTATGGATTCCATCCCCGACACATACCTCTGTTTGGTCAGAATTCTTCTAATGTACCCTCTGTTGATCTGCTCATCAATACTCTGAAAGATCTTCACAGGAAGACAAGAGCCAACCTCGAGATGGCACTTCATAAGAGCAAAAGGTGGGCGGATATCAAGAGACAACCCAACCCGGAATGGGAAATTGGTGCCAAAGTATGGTTGTCAACCAAATATCTACCCAGGTGGATACACCGAGGCAAGTTCTCTCCCCGCTACATTGGACCCTTCGGATCACGGCTAAAATCAATCTGGTAGCCTTTCGCTTGGCTCTGCCAGCCAAACTACAAAGAATCCATCCGGTATTTCATACCTCATTACTGAAAAAATACACAGAGGACTTAGACAAAATAAAAATAAAAAAGATAATCGGATTCCAGCAGAAAGAGAGAACCAAGGAATACGAAGTCTCTAGACTCCATGATTCCAGGTACAAGAATGGCACCTTGCAGTATCTGGTACTATGGAAGGGGTACCCAATGTCTGAGGGCTCTTGGGAACCTATTAGACATATATCAGCACCTCGTCTCATTCAGAAGTTCCATCGGCTGCACCCGGGAAAACCAGGAGGAGGTCTACTGAGAAGGGGTCATACTGTCACATTCGCCAACTACGACAACAACCAGTGCATTCTGGTACTTGTAGGCAATACTACTCTTGCCTTCACTCTTTCTGGATTCCTCTACGGATTACATCAACTACCATCCATATCAAGATCTACCAGGGTTTTTTCATCCGGTTTTTCCCTGGTTTGGGGGGTGGGCTCCCTGGAGTCCCCGCTGCCGGGCACATAGCCTCTTTGGCAAAGTGGACTCTAGGCGAGCCCGTCCTTCTATCTTCAAATCCAAGAACAAGATCGAAACCACCTGGAGAGAAAAGAAGAAGGAAAGTTCTACAGCCGAATCTACTGCATCTCCAACAGATTCATCAGGTGAGGAGTGGGCTAGTGGGGCTAGTTGTGTAGACACTGTACTTGATCAACCTGTCAAACCTGAGACATGTACATTTTGGAATAATTCTCCTATTCAATTTTTGGGGTAATCACATACATCTGCCAACCCGGCTGCCGTCTCTACCTTGCGTGTTCCCTCCCAGGTCCTCTGCACGGCCCTGGCTTCTCATTTCAGCACAGAAACTCAGGACATGCTGTCCACCCTCGCTTCCTCTTCCTCCTCCTCTACTTCCACTCCTGGCCTAACTGTG
This sequence comes from Ambystoma mexicanum, assembly GCF_040938575.1. Lineage (NCBI taxonomy): Eukaryota > Metazoa > Chordata > Amphibia > Caudata > Ambystomatidae > Ambystoma > Ambystoma mexicanum. The sequence goes on from NC_090934.1 coordinate 1,477,931,908, forward strand.
GCCATCTCTCTCCTTCTTCCTTCTCTTCCTTCCCCTTGTTCACCCCTGATAACGTTTCTAGACAAGTCTGATCTATGGAAGTCTCGTCAAAACAGGTTCTTCCCTGTTCATCCAGAACCATCAAGGACCATCAAGGACCACATGAACACCCTTGCTCCAGCCCTGGCCGATTTCTGCAATCATTCTTGTGCCAATGGAACCTTCTACACCCCCCTTAAGCACTCCCTTGTGCACCCCCTCCTTAAGAAGCTCTCTGTGGATCCTTCCTCTCCGGCTAACTATCGCCAGATCTCCATCACTCCTTTCCTGGGCAAACTCTTGGAAAAGCTGGCCATCTCCTTGCTTAATCTGCCCATTGAATCTGTTGGTTGTCTCCACGACCACCAGTCTGCCTTCAGAGCAGCCAGAAGCACGGAAACTGCTCTCCTGAACATCCGAGAAGACCTGCTCTCTTACCTTGAATCTAACCTTCCTTCTGTCCTCATTCTCTTTGATCTTTCTTCTGCTTTTGATACGGTCAACCATGCCATCCTGCTGAACCGCCTCCGTGATAACCTGGGTATCACTGACTCTGGCCTGGCTGACATCCTTTCTCAGTGATTGACCCTCCCAGGTCCAGCTGGGGTCCTTCCTCTCTTCCATATCTCTCTCTACTTGTGGTGTACCCCAGGGCTCTAACCTTTCTCCCTGGCTGTTCAACCAATATCTGGCACCTCTTGCCCACCACATTGCTACTCTCTGCTCCAACTTTCAGTGCTATGCAGATGACACCCAGCTCTCTTTCAGGCTCTCCTCAGCCACCTCTACTCCTTCTCTTATCTCTGACTGTGTGTCTACTATCTGGGAGTGGTGTGCCGCCAGTGATCTCTGCCTGAATGCCAGTAAGACTAAGATCCTACTCATCGGAATACCAAATCCTTTCTTTCCTCCCTCTCTGGTCGCCCACTCTGGGCCCTCTTCCCTCTCCCACCTGTGAGGCTGATAACCTTGGGGTCATCTTCGACTCCACCCTTTCCTTCTCTCCTCACAACTCTGACATCTCTAAGAAGTCAAACTATCAGCTGCACCTCCTCAGAGGTATTCTTCCTTTCCTCACTTTCCCCCAGAAGCTCACTGTCTCCAGAGCTATGGTCCTCTATAGGCTGGACTATTGCAACAGCCTCTTCCTAAATCTTCCTGCCTCTACTCTCCGTCCTCTACAACTTATCCAGAACAGGACTGCGAGACTTGTCCTTGACCTCAAGTCCAGCGATCGTATCTCTTCAGCACTGAAATCTCTTCACTGGCTCCCAGTGGCAGCAAGGATCAAGTTCAAGACCCTTTGCATTGTCCACAAGGCTTTCTGGGGCCTGGCACTGTACTACCTCCAATGCTCCCTTCCTAAACACCTCCCTTCTCAAGCTCTCTGCTCATCCACCTCCAACACTCTGAGGGTCAGTTGCTTTTCCAAGCAGAGAGTTGGGGGCAGATCTCTTTCTTCATCTGGGGCCTCCATCTGGACAGCCTTTGTGCTTCTCTCAAACTTGAGCAGAACCACCTCTGGTTCTGGAAGCAACTCAAGACCTTCCTCTTCACCTCTGCTTTCTCTCTTCCTCTCCTATGCTGATGACCCATCTGGTCCACACACTGGTCACCCGGCCACCCTCTAAACTTGTGCCCAGATCCTCGCATGTCCAGCTGCACCTACCTTGCACTGGCGCCTGGCTCCCACAGCACTTGTGGTCAGTATCTGTAACCCTACAGTCCCCTGTCTCTGCACTTATGAGCCACCCTCTGGCTGCACTTTCCTTTACCTGCACTGAGCCACTAGCTGGCTGCACTTTTTGATTCCCTGCACTGCACCATCCCCCAATTTTGGCACTTCTCCCCATCCTCTCCCCACACTTGTGCAATGTGAATGTACCAGGGCCTAGTAAAATCGTTGTTTTGTCCTCCCTCTGTTCCCACCCCTTGTCTTTCCTAGAAACACTTGTGTACAGGCGCGTTATAAATGCCATTTCATATTGTAATGGATCACTATAAGCAGGAGTTAAGTTAACGAAAATTTGTCTTTATTGACTTCAAAAATCGTAACAAAAGAAATTAAGTTGGGTTAGAACCCCTATTTAGAGTCCAAAGTTCGTTATCAGCAGGCTTGGTAAGAGCATTAGGGGAAAACCTTAGTTCAGTCTTCGTATGCCCACTGGAACCTCTCGGCTGCTTCCTCACTCTCTGCTGGCCTCTGCAACAGAAAGGAAACAAATCCGTCAGTTTTTCCTTTTCTCCTCCCTTATATAGGGGCTTGGACAATTCCACCCAATCAGGAGGCTTCCCCGCCCGAAAGTTTGAAAAGCCCCTCCAAGCCCCGCCCCCTTCCCTGGAGGATCCTGGTCGCCATAATTTGTTTATTCACACGCTCGTATGGTTTTCTGTTCCGGTCATTATAACTGCGGTTTGACTTTGAAAGGAACTTGCCAACCTTAAACTGGACACAAGTTTTTCCCTCGGCTGCCTGAGCCGGCGTTTTTATGAAGTCTGTACTTGTACGGCCGCAGCCGTGAATATCAGGGCCTGTGTGTGTTTCGTTTTCATGATCCAGCACCGTTTTATTTTCTGTCTCTTGTCCCCACCAACCCTCCTTTGGGTTTTCCGTGTCTGGCGCTTCTGTCAGGTTGTCACATACACTCCCTCTGGTATAAAGCCGATCGGGCTGCTCTAGACTCCATGACAAATAATCAGAGACAACCTGGAACGCAGCCGGTTTGTGTACCGTTTTGAAACAGTAAGCTTGGAGTGTCAGAAACCATCTCAGAACCCTTTGATTTGAGTCCTTATGTACGGCTAGCCATTGCAAGGGGGCATGGTCTGTGAACACTGTGAAGTGTCTTCCCAGTAGATAATAGCGTAGACTTTCAATTGCCCATTTTATAGCTAGACATTCTTTTTCCAGTGTTGAATAGGCCATTTCGTGTGGTAACAGTTTACGACTAATAAATGCTACCGGAAATAAATCATCTTCGGTCCCTTGTGAGAGAACGGCCCCAAACCTGTTCCTGATGTATCTGTTTGTACCTAAAATTCCTTTTCAAAATCAGGTCATCTCAAGACCGGAAGTGAGGCTATGTGTTTCTTTAAGTTCCAGAAAGCCATTTTTGCGGACGGATTCTATGATACATCTTCTTTATAGGAAGACTTCAGGGCCTCTGTCAATGGACTGGCGATGCTGGAGAACAATGGGATAAACCTTCGATAATAACCCACAAAACCCAAGAAGGCCCTTATCTGCTTTCGGTTACAGTGCATGGGTAGTCTCATGATGGCCTTCACTTTTTCGATTTGTGGTTTGATGAACCCTTGTCCAACAAGGTACCCCAAGTATTTAGTTTCCTTGGCCGCCAAAATGGTTTTCTTTGGATTGATATGTAATCCTGCTTTTCCCAACGCAGTGATCACTTCTGTTAGGTGACTAAGATGTTCTTCCCATGTTTGGCTAAATACAATGATGTCATCCAGGTATGCTGAACTGAATTCTTTGTGGGGAGCTAAGACCTGGTTCATCAAGGCTTGGAAGGTAGCCGGGCCGCGTGTAACCCAAAAGGTAATACGGTAAATTGGTATAGTCCTGAAGGTGTAGAAAATGCAGTTTTAATGTTGTCCTCTTCTCGTAGTGGGATCTGCCAGTACCCTTTTGTTAAGTCAATGGTACTGATGTAGTGGGCTGTGCTTAGTTGGTCTATTAGTTCGTCGATTCTGGGCATGGGATAAGCTTGATAGGTTGAAATTGCATTCAATTTCCTATAATCCATGCAGAATCGGATACTTCCATCCGGCTTAGGCACCAAGACGATGGGTGATGACCAGTGACTGTCTGAGGGTTTGATTACTCCCAATCGTAACATCTCTTCTACCTCCTTTTTAACTGCACCCCTCTTTGCTTCAGGTAGTCTATAAGGTCTGACTCTCACCGTTTGAGAGGGATCCGTGTTGATGACATGTTCTACTAGATGTGTTTTTCCAGGAAAGAACGAGAAAACGTTTTCTAGTGGTTGTAGCTGGACCTCCAGTTCTTTCTTCTGGTTTGGACTGATTTGGGGTCCCCATTGAACGGCATGCATGGCTGAGTCTTTTCTAGTTATTTTTAGGATGTTCATGTTGGCGGTCTCGGCCCACTTCCATTCTTTGAAGAGGTTTACATGATAGTTTTGTTGTTTCTCTCTTCTGTCTGGCTGCTCTACCAAATAATTCATGGGACCCAGAACTCGTATGATTTTGTAAGGACCCCTCCACTGTGCAAACATCTTATTGGATGACATGGGCAATAAAACCAACACCATATCACCCTCTTGGAACTTCCTAGCTCTAGCACTATTGTTGTAGTAATGAGCTTGGGATGTTTGGGCTCTCCCCAGATTTTCTCTGGCCATCTCCCTTAGTTTGTTTAGATGTTCTCTCATATCGAGAACATAGTCAGTAAGGTGAGTTTCCTTCTCTTGTTCTTCCCATTCTTTCTTGGCTATATCCAGGACTGTTTTGGGTTTATGACCAAATAACAACTCAAAGGGAGAAAATCCCGTAGACGATTGAGGTGTGTCCCTCAGTATCATTAATACCCATGGTAAGACTCTGTCCCAATTTTTTCCCGTTGGTGCCGTGACTCTTTTGAGCATCATTTTGAGGGTTTTATTATATCGCTCCACCAACCGATCGGTTTGAGGGTGGTATATTGATGTACGTTTCTGTCGGATATTTAGCTGTTCGCAAACCTTCTTCATCACTCCTGAGATAAAGTTGTGTCCCCGGTCCGTTGCTATTTCTGTGGGCAAGCCAACTCTTGAAATAAATTGAACTAATTGGTTGCATACCTGTGTAGCGCTAATGCCCTTCATAGGAAATGCCTCCGGGTATCTTGTGGCGTAGTCTACTATCACCATGATGTAGGAATATCCATGACTACCGGGTTCTAATGGTCCAACCATATCCATCCCAATTCTGGAAAAAGGCTCCTTTATAAGTGGCATGGGTTGTAAGGGAGCTTTTTTTGGTTTTTGTGGGTTGGTTCTTTGACATATAGGACACTCTTTGCAATATTTGGCCACTTCTCGGTATATTCCGGGCCAAAAGAACCTTTTTAGCAATTTCTCCTGTGTTTTCTCCTTCCCCAAGTGTCCTCCTACAGCATCATCATGTGCTATTCGTAGAACAGTCTCTCTAAATACCAACAGTACTAGTAACTGTTCCAATTCTTCCTTCTCCTGATTCAAAGTTACTCGATAAACCAGATCGTTCTTTGACTTGAACCACAGATAGACTCCTTCCTTGTTATCTGATGTTGCTTGATCTCGAGCATGTTTTAAAGTTGGGTCTAACAACAGTTCACTCCGGAAGGACCTGGTCCCTGACTCTGGTAGCCAATCTATTATTCCTACATATCTACGACTTTTATGCCACAATTTCTGTTTTTCTCTGACTTCTCTTTTTGTCTGCTTGGGTCTGGGATGTGTTTCATCTTCAATTTCAGTTTGAGCATAGGGCGCGGTATGCAGAAACTCTTGATCACGTAGACATTCATCAAATAAAGGTAGGTCTTTACCTACTAGCACTTGTGTCGGTAAATGGGGCATTATGGCGACCTTCATCCTCGTGCTAACCCCCTTTACCACAAGATCTACTTCCTGGGAGGGATATGCCTTGGGATCCCCATGCACACATGTAATAGGAATAGTTCCTCTACCCTTCCCCGCCAAGCCACTTACTTCCGGTATTATGGCGGTCTGCTCACTTCCTGAATCCAGCAAGGCTTGTCTCGGTTTTCCATCCAGTCGTACTTCCATCAGATACGGATCCTTCCTTCTTCGGTATTCTTGGTTTTGGGCATATCCGATTTCCATTGGCTCTGACTTTGGTTTTCGTGGGCAATACCGGGCAAAATGCCCCCTTTCGCCACAGTCAAAACATTGCGGTTGTCTGGTCGTCATGTTCCAACCATTTCCTTGGCCTGGTTGACTGCTCTTTACCTCGGGTAGGGCTGTTCTTTTGGGTACCAATTTGATGGGGTCTACCGACGGTGTTCGGTTAGTACCTGCTTTCTGAAATGCTGTTGCGATATCAATGGCCTCCGCTAGAGTGGGCCTATGATGTTGACGTACCCATCTTTGCATCACGGAGGGTAAAGCCTCTATGAATTGTTCGAGTTTAACTTTCTCCATTATTTCCTGTACTGATCCGGAGGCTGGTTTTAACCATTTGTTACAGAGATCATGTATTCGATAATACAGTTGTCTGGGGGTCTCACCGGTTCTTAGGCGGGTATCCCTTAGTCTGACTGTGTAGGCCTCGTCGTCGACCCCCATTCGTTCTAATATGGTTTTCTTGATCTCCGCGTAAGTAACATCTCCTGTTGGATTTGCCGCCTGATATGCTCCTTGTAAGGGACCAATCAATAACGGAGCAATGAAGTGGCCCCATTTCTCCACCGGCCACTGCAAATTTCTTGCCACTCTCTCGAAGTTGGTAAAAAAATACCCTGGATCTTCACCTTGCTGATATTTTTGTAGTACATTAGTTGGGGCTATGGAATTACCCCTTGTAGCTGTCATAGTCTCCGTGATGTGCTTGATGGCATCTTGCGTGGCTGCCTGTATCTGTAGAGCCTGCTGTAACGCCTGTCGGTCCGTTTGCGTTTGATGCGACTGCACCTGCATTGCCTGTTGCAGTTGTTGCTAACCATCTGTAAGTGCTTTGATTATGGCCTCCATAGCGTTCTCGATGCCACTTCTGACACCACTGATGTAATGGATCACTATGAGCAGGAGTTAAGTTAACGAAAATTTATCTTTATTGACTTCAAAAATCGTAACAAAAGAAATTAAGTTGGGTAAGAACCCCTGTTTAGAGTCCAAAGTTCGTTATCAGCAGGCTTGGTAAGAGCATAAGGGGAAAACCTTAGTTCAGCCTTCGTATGCCCACTGGAACCTCTCGGCTGCTTCCTCACTCTCTGCTGGCCTCTGCAACAGAAAGGAACCAAATCCGTCAGTTTTTCCTTTTCTCCTCCCTTATATAGGGGCTTCGACAATTCCACCCAATAAGGCTGCTTCCCCGCCCGAAAGTTTGAAAAGCCCCTCCAAGCCCCGCCCCCTTCCCTGGAGGATCCTGGTCGCCATAATGGAGCACGCACTGGTGCCTCGTGGAGAACGCTGGTTTTCATTGTAAAAGTACACTGTAAGTTCTGTGATACAGTAATGCTGTTTTCTACAGTTTTCTGTGGCGCTCTCTTTTGTTTATTCACACGCTCATATGGTTTTCTGTTCCGGTCATTATAACTGCGGTTTGACTTCGAAAGGAACTTGCCAACATTAAACTGGACACAAGTTTTTCCCTCGGCTGCCTGAGCCGGCGTTTTTATGAAGTCTGTACTTGTACGGCCGCAGCCGTGAATATCAGGGCCTGTGTGTGTTTCGTTTTCATGATCCAGCACTGTTTTATTTTCTGTCTCTTGTCCCCACCAACCCTCCTTTGGGTTTTCCGTGTCTGGCGCTTCTGTCAGGTTGTCACACATATCATATGATTTGTTGATAAAAGTCTGTAGCCCCAAACATGCCACCTTTGTGTCATAGTCCGTCTTCATGCGCCCTGTAAGGGGGGCAGGGTATCACAAGTAGACACTGACACAATAGTTGCACGTTTCAAAACCTTAACTAAATCAAGGGGGTTGGAAAAACTCCTGTCTGGCCCTATAACTAAGATGGGAGTAATCTCGACCATCGAATAATAAAAAAACGGTCCTAGTCAGTCTATGTCAAACCATAAAGACCTATACTAACAAAAACCTAATGCCGTGTCACGACTCGCTCCCTTCGCTCCCGTTCCCACCACTTGGGGGCATGATTTGGGGTTTATTCCCTACTGGACTTTTCCTCCGAACTTTATGCTACAGTGCTGTGATGATTTGGGAGCGCTAAATCCCTATTTTCCAAACTACTTCCCTTCCGGATCCATTCCAGGTTTTTGGCAGCCAGCATGCTTCTTTAACCAAATGACTATGCTTCCCAGAATGCCTGGCCCACTGCTCCACCTCCACCCTTGCAGGACAAGGTTGGGTGGAGGATAGGTAACAGCTGTGGCGGCAGGTGCAGCAATCAGCACACCCGAGGCGTGTGCTCGTTAAGCAGCTTTAAAAGCCTCAGTCTTACTTCAGTCCAGCGCTGGTCATCGTTTGCAGTGTTCCTGTTTTTGACTAGTCCCTTGTTTCCTGGTTCCTTGCCTTTGTACCTAGTTCCTAGTTCCTGTTTTGTTGTTCCTCCGCCCTGAATCTCGGATTCATGCGCTAATTGATTTCTGCTCCATTGATTCCCTTTTTGTCTTCCTCTGTTTGCAGGCAGCATTTCTCAGTGCTTTCCCCTTTTAGATGCAGCCCAGTTTGTCTGTGTTCTATATTTCTTTGACTCTGTCCTTTGCTGCTGTAAATCCGTTTGCCTTAGCCTTCCTCTTAGTTTAGCTTCCTGTCTTTTCCTTGGAGGGGTAGGGAGAAGTTTGCATAGGTTATTTCGTTTTTCCCTGCTCCTGATCCTTACTTTCTAGTGGGATCCATTCCATGTTTTCCATTGCACTTCTGCATTTATTTTCCCTTTTGATTATTAGGTGTGGTGTGCGGTTAGCTAGCTCCTGTGTGAATGCTTATGTTTTCCTCACTAGTTTGTTATCACTATTCCAACTTAGGTATTTAGTTTTCCTTCCAATGCTGTTCTAGCCTTTCGGGGTCCCAGTTTTATCAACAGGATTCGTGGGCTAGCTGACATTCAAGAGGTTTATTCTCGTCCTCGTGACTACAGTTCTTAAGTTCCCTTATTTAATACCATCAAGAGTGTTAGTACACAGATCCTGCCATTGCTTGCCCTCCACGTGGGTTTAGCGCTGTCAGTACCTGTAACAGCAATTGGGGGTAAGGCGCTTGCCGACTTTCCTCGCAGTCAGGTGCTTACCCCACATCCCTTTTCATATTGGTTTTGATGTCACACTCTATTTGCACTCCTGGGTTCTAGCATACATGAGTCGTTGTTCCTGGGTGCACATTTCCCTTGCCATATTCGCTGCCTTTGTACTCGCCTGACCAAGCCTGATAGTGATAGTATGACCAGCCCAAAATTCCCATTGAATATGGCAAGTTTAAGAAAGAAAGGCAGCAAGGCCTCTAACAAGTTTGTACAGAAAGCTTCCCCTACATTTACCTGTGACAATCAAATCACTAGTCCTGACTCCAATGAACTCCTTGTCACGAATGGGCATTTACGTGCAAAGTATTTTTCCCATAGGATGGCACATCTTACATTGCCTGATCCTGGTTCTATCTTTTGTTTTGACCCCGATTCTATGTCAGCGCAAGCTTTAGCCGCAGAAAACAACACACTGTTAGACTTATTATACGAGAGTACCTCTGTTGTTGAACCCCATGATTCCAGTTGTGCTTCACCTCAAATAGAACAGTTTCATGATACAAACATAAAGAATGGAGGGGTTTCTTGCATAACTTCTGTTTTCTACCCTCAGTCTAAAGCATACTCCGTTGCACAGGTACATACTGTAGTCCCTAATGCCAAGAGGTCTAATGTCAATAGTTTGTTTAAGGGAAACACTGACCAAGTTGGTAAGAGAAACTATAAATCACAGAACCTGCAAGCAGTAGAGGGCAATGTACAATCGGCGCACATCCAGATTGCTAGTGCAGGATCCAGCCCTGATGCCACTATGCCTCCCCCTGTGCCTACTGATAGTGATGTACAGTTAATGCAGGGCATGCTAAGAGCTAAGCTTGAGGAGTTAAGACAAGAATTCATTTCTTTACAAGAGGAAAATAGAACCTTACACTCTTTACTGAATACACCTCAGACTTTATCTGTTGATGTTGAGGAAGTGAACACTGTTCAGCCCCTGAGTGCAGAGACTTTGGTAAACCATGATATTTGTCGATATGTTAGATCTATTGGGAGTGAAGGTCTTTCGTCTAGCACAGCGCTTAATCTAGGCACAGGTTCTAACAATAGTTCTGCTGTTTATCAGGGATTGCAGTTAGCTGAAGATTTACAAGCCACTCCTTTACCAAAAATTACCTGTGTAGCAGTTTGTCATAATTCTGAGCTAGCACACATACAAGCTTCTGATTTCCAAACACAATCCACAATGGTGGCATACACAGATTCAGTCACTACCGTAGGCTTAGGCCCTGCTCTTGATACAGCTGCTGAGACTGAAGTAGATGTTAAAGCTGATGTGGAAAACGATGTTACCTCTGGGTTCACTCTTCCTTCTGCCAATTCTGATCAATACGAACAGTCAGAGACAGTACAGATTTCATGTTCTGATGGACTCATTCCACAGTATACAGAACCAAAGAACCGTCAGGCGGTTCCTGAACTGTTGATTGATAATCTGCCTCTTTCAGAAGCTAAAACAGAGGAATGGACAATAGACGAAATCCTGATTAACAGAGACTTTACTATGGTGATTCCACTGGTTGATTTTGACTTCTACAAAGAAAGAGACTCTGTGTCACTCACTAAAGAAAGGGACTGCAAGGGTACAGCTCAGTCTTTGGTTACTGGTGCCAAGGATTCTACTGCCCTAAAGGTGCCCTTCATTCCTGAGCCACCAATGTGTCTGTCAACTTCTGAGACTTCTGTCTGTCCTCCTACAACCATTGACTCTTCTATGATCCAATCCACAGCCCTGCAGTCATCTTTGGCACACGTGTCTTCAACCAATGAACCGCTGCCATGTCTGCCATTTCCTCAAGAGCCAGTCCCAAAGACCTGGACATGTTTGCATCCAGAAACCGAGATTGCTCCAGCTTGCATGCCTTCAGCCTCAAGGTTTCCCCTGGCCTGTCTGTCTTCAGCTACAGTGACTCATCCTGTAGATCATCCTTCAGCTTTAGAGCCTCCGGTAGTCCATCAAAAGTGCATGTCTTCAGTCCCAGAGTATACTGAGTATTTGCCTTCAGTTCATGAGACACCTGTTTCCTGCATAGCCTCGCTGCCAATATCAGAGATATACCTGTCTACACCATCAGATCCTGCTGTATTTTCTTCTGCTCCAGCGATTCCTCCTGAATCCCAACCATTTACTGTCGATGAACGTCTAGCTTGCCTTTCTTTTGCTTCAGGAAGAGCACCAGAATGCCTGCCTTTTCCACAAGACGATTCCCCCAACTGCTTCACTGTAGCATCAGAGCCCCCTAAAGATGCAGCATCAGAGTTTGAGACTTTTGCCAGCTCCCGCTTCAGAGTCATCAAGGTGGACCAAGTGGTGAGTCAGAACCACTCACCTGGGTGTGCACAAGGGGTGGTGCAGACCGGCGTATTACCTACAGGACTTGTGAAACAGAATTCTGCCAAGAAGCACCAGTCGGGTGCTAGTAGCCAAAGGAAGGGAATGACTGCTGCAGTTCAAGATGTGTCTGTTATTGCTCCTTCTGCGAGTCTGCCTGAAATACCAAGTACTGCGTCTATCACTCCTATCAGTATGCCAAACGTCCCTGCTGTTGTATCCCATGTGAAACAAAGTGGCTACACGACTGTCACCAGGAGTACTAGCCTTGTACAACCCATTGGACTTTCAGGTCTCCAAGGCGTAGAACATGTGCAGTCAAACCTTAGTCACTTTCAACCACAAGCCTTTTCCCAGATGGATGACAGAAGGAAATCTGAACCTCTACCTCAGCCACCACCTTCTCTAATGGCTGAACACAAACCTTTCCTGAAGCCAGCACTTTCCTCACCTCCCGCATGTCCACTCTCGGCAGAAAGGCTAACAGAGCTTCTACCATTGTCTAAGGCATGTTGCACCAGCCTGCCTCCCTCCTCAAAGACTTATAATGGTCCACTCCCAGTGACTGAGCTTCCTGGACCTTCCAACTCTGCTTCTGGTCCTGCAAGTCCTTCATGCCTTTCTTCGAACCATGAGTCTCTTCCTCACCAGAAGCCACCGTTTCCATCAGTACCACCTCCAAAGACAAAGCACTCCTATCATGGAAGTCCATCTGCCTTTGCCCACAGGCCACCATTTCCATCAGTGCCACCTCCAAAGAAAAAGCACTCCCATCATGGAAAGAAGATGTCTCGTGCGGGTGGTGGGCACCCGAAGACGGCCGTAGGAGGGGGTATACTGTCACGACTCGCTCCCTTCGCTCCCGTTCCCACCACTTGGGGGCATGATTTGGGGTTTATTCCCTACTGGACTTTTCCTCCGAACTTTATGCTACAGTGCTGTGATGATTTGGGAGCGCTAAATCCCTATTTTCCAAACTACTTCCCTTCCGGATCCATTCCAGGTTTTTGGCAGCCAGCATGCTTCTGTAACCAAATGACTATGCTTCCCAGAATGCCTGGCCCACTGCTCCACCTCCACCCTTGCAGGACAAGGTTGGGTGGAGGATGGGTAACAGCTGTGGCGGCAGGTGCAGCAATCAGCACACCCGAGGCGTGTGCTCGTTAAGCAGCTTTAAAAGCCTCAGTCTTACTTTAGTCCAGCGCTGGTCATCGTTTGCAGTGTTCCTGTTGTGACTAGTCCCTTGTTCCTTGCCTTTGTACCCAGTTCCTAGTTCCTGTTTTGTTGTTCCTCCGCCCTGAATCTCGGATTCATGCGCTAATTGATTTCTGCTCCCTTGATTCCCTTTTTGTCTTCCTCTGTTTGCAGGCAGCATTTCTCAGTGCTTTCCCCTTTTAGATGCAGCCCAGTTTGTCTGTGTTCTATATTTCTTTGACTCTGTCCTTTGCTGCTGTAAATCCGTTTGCCTTAGCCTTCCTCTTAGTTTAGCTTCCTGTCTTTTCCTTGGAGGGGTAGGGAGAAGTTTGCATTGGTTATTTCGTTTTTCCCTGCTCCTGATCCTTACTTTCTAGTGGGATCCATTCCATGTTTTCCATTGCACTTCTGCATTTATTTTCCCTTTTGATTATTAGGTGTGGTGTGCGGTTAGCTAGCTCCTGTGTGAATGCTTATGTTTTCCTCACTAGTTTGTTATCACTATTCCAACTTAGGTATTTAGTTTTCCTTCCAATGCTGTTCTAGCCTTTCGGGGTCCCAGTTTTATCAACAGGATTCGTGGGCTAGCTGACATTCAAGAGGTTTATTCTCGTCCTCGTGAGTACAGTTCTTAAGTTCCCTTATTTAATACCATCAAGAGTGTTAGTACACAGATCCTGTCATTGCTTGCCCTCCACGTGGGTTTAGCGCTGTCAGTACCTGTAACAGCAATTGGGGGTAAGGCGCTTGCCGACTTTCCTCGCGGTCAGGTGCTTACCCCACATCCCTTTTCATATTGGTTTTGATGTCACACTCTATTTGCACTCCTGGGTTCTAGCATACATGAGTCGTTGTTCCTGGGTGCACATTTCCCTTGCCATATTCGCTGCCTTTGTACTCGCCTGACTAAGCCTGATAGTGATATGCCGGCCTTCACTCTTATAGAAACTAATGTGATATAGGGATAGGTATCTACAAAAGGAAAAATCATTGATGAAACGAAATGTCTGAATGGGAATATAAATTAGTATTAATTCCCGTCCCCACGTTGTATAGCACAGGGTAAGGGGAAACACTTGATGGATGAACACACTTTGGCTTGCATACACAGTTAGGAGTCTGGCTCTGCTCTCCAGAGCCTTCTTGGCCATTCACGTCTGAGTCACAAGTTCACGGGTTTAACCTCTCGGGTTCCCATCACCCAAGTCCAGGTCACCCTTCAAGCTTCTACACAGTTTCAACAAAATGTTTCTAAGTATAGTATTTGGTCGCAGTTCACTATAGGTTCCCCTCCATCGGGCTCAAACCTTTTCTCCTTTGTGGGGTTCCCTTCCTCAAGCTTTCTTCACAGTCCACACTATAAGTTCCCTTCAATCGGGCTCAAACCCTTTGTATTTTTATTTCGCTGTCGAAGGCTTTCGAAACTGGTAGGATTTTTGCTCACACCTCCACATGACCACTTCAACCCTCCTCTCTTTCTTTACTTCCAATTTACATATTTTCCGTCAGTTCCAATGCCTCCTGGAAAATGTGCTTGCTACGTATGACTTGCTTTCATATCAATTGCTCTCAGATCAAGTCTTTCAAACTTTTCTTTCATGTGGTTTTGTGGTTACTTTCTTTCTCACCCTTCCTGCTGCATCTGCAGCTTTAAAACATTTCACAGAAACTTTTGATTGGGCAATCTCACTTTGCTGTACCACTCTGCTACTTTGTATTTCGTATTCACAGTTCTTAACAATGGATTCACTTTCTATCGCAGCTTATCTGCGCTCGCGTAACCTCCATCCCTCAGAAACTGTTGCTAGCATTTCAATTAAACACAGACTGGGCTTTCTTTGCTTCCCTCAACTCACCGGTCGTGTTAAAATGCTTTCCGCATTTCGCACCTTTGATGTAGGTGTCAAAGTTATTACCACTGCCGCTTCTGTGCCTCACCAACTCTGCCGTTCACCCGGGAGTGTGGCTGTAAACCTTGTAGCACTCGGAAGACTCTTTCTCCCTTCCAGCTGGGCTGTTGTGTCCAATCCTCACAGTCTTTCGGAAATAACAATCTCTCGTCGGGGGGTTCTCTGGCTTGGCTTCCTGTCGCTTCGGTTCAATCCCTCGGTTTATTGCTCTACTTCGCTTGGTTCACCATCACCCTGGAGGAACTGCTCCTTCTTGTGCACCACCCTCTTCAAAGTGTGTCTCAGTGTTTCACCTTTTAACCATGTGGGGAGAGTTAATAGGCATTAGGTGTGCATGATTAAAGTCAAGTGCCTGACCCTGCCTGATCTTGTTAGAGGGACATGTCCAATGTGTTGCATGGGTGGTACTCCTTTCCGCCTTATAGCTCCTCTTCCTCGGCTCAGTGTTTGTGTAGGAAAGGGGGGGTCTGGGAAGTTGTAATATCCCATAAAATAGGATTGTGTAGGGGTATTGGGAAAGGGGGGATACTACGTCTTGCCATTGATTGTCTCTCCCCCACTCCCCTAGGAACCCTCACCCAGGTGATTCTCCCACACATGTCCACCCCCAGGGTCTGGATCCAAAGGCGATGGCCGTGCCCTGGCCACCTGAGTAAGTAATCCCCGGGGTCTGAGCAGTGGAACACCCTCAGGTTTTTCACACCCCTTACAGAGAGAATAGAAGTAGATTGGCCCCCACTGTCCACAGAGCCAAAAGCCGGGGAGGAGAGGGAAGAACCAGGACTTCACAGGTATGAAATGTTGGTAGTAGAGAGTCAGAGTGAAAGGTGTTCAGGTGATATCAGAAGGTGTGGAGGTGGACCTAGCGATCAGGGTCAGAAGGTGTGGAAGTGGACCGGGAGATCAGGGTCAGAAGATGTGGAGGTGGACCGAGAGATCAGTGTCAGAAGGTGTGGAGGTGGACCGGGTGATCAGGGTCAGAAGGTGTGGAGGTGAACCAAGCGATCAGGGTCAGAAGGTGTGGAGGTGGACCTAGCGATCAGGGTCAGAAGGTGTGGAGGTGTGCCGGGAGATCAGGGTCAGAAGGCGTGGAGGTGTACCGGGAGATCAGGGTCAGAAGGCATGGAGGTGGATCGAGCAATCAGGGTCAGAAGGTGTGGAGGTGGACCGAGCCTTCAGGGTCAGAAGGCGTGGAGGTGGACCGAGTGACCAGGGTCAGAAGGTGTGGAGGTGGACCTAGCAATCAGGGTCAGTAGGTGTGGAGGTGGACCTAGCAATCAGGGTCAGAAGGCGTGGAGATTGACCGGGAGATCATGGTCAGAAGGCGTGGAGGTGGAACGAGAGATCAGATGCAGGATGGAAGGTGGAGAAGAGTGCTCAGGAGTTTATTGTGGTGGTGAATGCGAGTACAGGCAAGGTGTTGACCTTGACAGGGAATTGTACCAGGAAGAGAGAGTGAGGCTATGATTGTGAGTGTGTGTTGGCAGAAGTGTGATAGAAGAGGGGGTGTGGGAGAGAGAGGAGAGTGAGAGTGTGGGGGAAGATAAGAGTAGCGATAGTGGGGGTGTTTGGAGTGTTGCTTTCACTGTAACCATCCCTCAGGGTCGAAGGGGCAGCACAGCCGAACTCTGTTTATTCAAGCAAAGCAACAGGGAAAGAGCATGTCCTTAATTCGTGCAGGTTTTGAGAGTTATCCAATCAGCAGGCTGCACGCTTGAAATACATGCTCTTCTGGGTGATGCAGGCCTCTTTCTCTTTAGAATCAGCTTCCTTTTGCTGTTTTCAGGGCAATCATGTTTTTAAATTGTTTTTGTTCTTCTGGAAACAGGTTTGCTCTCTTTGCATGAGCCCTTTTACTAAAGAAAAGCTGACTTTAGCATCCGGTTACGAATGGCAGCTGTGGGCAGAGGCGGGCCTTACCAGCTGGCTCTCATTGCACTCTGGCTGGTGACCACTACCAGCTGTACAGCCCACTGCTGCCACCATTATCCCCAAAATCAAAACAAGCTATTTCCCCCGCCACCCTGGGTGGCACACAGTACCGCATAGTGTTCAGTAATAGCAGGTTATAGTTATGTCTAAATAGTTTACCTTACCAATTGTTATGTTTTTAGAGTATTTAATCCCATTGCAGATCCTCTTAAGGGAGGCGCTATTTTGTCTGGAGTGTGCTTAGAAGCGGAGATACTGTGTATATGCGTAATAAAGGGTGTACAGCGCCTGGAAGCCAGTAGCGGGAAGTATGAGAAAAGAATGGATGAAAATATGCGGTTGTGAAATCTTTTGATCAAATTGTTTAAATATTTCTCTATTTCAACATAAACGGGGGGACTATTTTAATTACAAATGAGTTGGCACCAGTAAAGCCGGCCCTGTATGTCCCAGGCCTATAATTGGATGTTTTGCTAAAGCTCTTCTGGGCTTCCTTAGAATCCCCCTTTCTCATCCATCTGAACTTTCTAAGCCCCCTTGGAGGAAGAGTGCAGGGTTCCCCTGATGTAACTGGGGTGCTTCACAATAAGGTCCTCTTTTTTTTGGCAGCAGTGCTGAAAACACTGCTTGAAATTCCCAGTTGGGGAAGGCCTGCTCTCAATGCTGTTTGCAAGATTGAGAAGGAAGCAGTGTGAATGGACCCGGCCCGCTTAAGCTGACCAATGCTGCCTGGAAAAAGGTAGGGCTCGTTTCAAGGAAGCTGCAAATCGGGGACCCCCACACACTGTATGTACATTATGTATGCCACACATCAGGACGATCATGGAGACATATAGACATAGCAAAAAAGCATGGGCAGCCAATGGCTGGCAGATCAAGTGCAGCACGCAGGTCTGGCGTGGGCAGGGCAGTTTAGGGCAGTGTTATTCACAGCTGGTCCCTGGCGTTGCAGAGGGCTTGGGCTCAGAAGCACACTTCTGTGTTTTCTCTGCCACAGTGATGGAATACACGTCTCTGAAATGTCCTCTGTGCCGGGGGTCCAACTCCCACCTCATGGTTCCCAATCCCTCAAGGCCCACTGTGTCTAGTGCAGGCCAGTACCCCTTCTCCCCTGGGCACATGAACAGTGGTGGGACGGTGTGCCCTTCCTGGGTGACCGCCTTTGTGGTGCTCTGCTGTGGGAGCCCATACACCGCACGCCAACTTGCTCCAACACTTCTTCACCTCCTCAATGGGTGGGGCAGGCTGGGTGGCGATGGCACCATCCCGTCCTCGATCGCCTTCCCAGGAAGTCCAACCAACCAGATCTTCCTCCTTGGCAGCCTCCTCTGCCAAGGCCTCCAACAGCACTTTCTAAACTGTGACTGTTCACTACCAGTTCCTCCTCAGTCACCTCCAGAGAACCCCTGCCCACTGATATCTGCTGATTGGCTGCTGGGATGAGGCAATTCAGAGCAGACTGAGTTTGTGAAAATGCCAGGCACAGCACTTTCTCCCCTTCATACATGTTCGATCTTTGAAAGAAAGATGTAATACTCCGCAATTACCACTAGATGTCGCACTATATGGACAGCATGTGAATCTAAGCAGATACAATCATCAGAAATGCTACTATGGTAAGTAATGCATGTCTTCTACCTGCAGCAGTAGTCTTCCTCATGACTACTTTAAAACATTTCCTTTTCCTTCATAAGCCTTTCCATTGCCATAATGCCATCAGTGAAGCCATGATGCGGCCGCATTTACTGATCTCGGAGCAGCCAATGCTTTATGCGGCAAATCATTGCTGTGGACATGGTGCTAGTCTGAACATTGAAATTGTGTTAGCAACAATGTTGAAGCTCAGATCATTGGAGGCTTACCACTGTATACCCAACATTGGTGATGCCTCTATCACCATCCCCTCTTTTCCAGCATACGGCCCACCCATGCTCAACCCAGAAGCATCTTTCGAAGGGATTTTGTCCTCCGACGTATTCATTATCTTTGATAATATGTTTCCAGCTTGCTGGCCTCTGACTTTTTTTCTGTAGAGGGTGCTGCGCGTCGACGTCTGCCGAGTCGAGGTCCCTCGACGGCCACCGTATCGGCGCCAATGTCACCATGCCCATAAATAGCCACGCGAGGCGTCGGTTGCTCAGTTCCGTTTTTTCCGCGCTTCGTGGAGCCTCGGAACATCGTTGCTCAGTTCAGTCAGATAATCTAATCTACATCTACTTGAATACCAACTCGTTCTCGATGGCATCTTCATCGGAACCGACAACGCTGCGATCCGGCTTCAAAAAATGTAGAGACTGTGGTAAACAAAAATGTCGATAACGGATCCACACAGGATCTGCTTGTGGTGCTTGGGAGCCGAGCACCATTGTTCGGAGTGTGAGGACTGCATGTCCATGACGGCGAAAGCCTTGAAGGAGCACAAGGGGAAGCTCGAGAGAGGTAAGTCAGTCAAAACCTCCTCGAAAGTTTCTTCGGCCGAGTCGAGGAATTCGTCTCCTGCAGTCGAAAACATTCCCATTCTAGATCTCGAAGTAGCTCCCACCATTCGTCAAGATCAAGTGTCACAAGTGCTGGGATATAACGGAGAATCCTCCAAATCAGATAAGTCTATGTCCACCTCCCCTTTCTCCTCACCTGTCTCTTCCAGAAGACTCCTCGTCTGTAAGACTTGTCCTTTGGTCTTTTCTTCTTTGTGAAGAGATACGGTCGTCCGCGGGAAGAAGCCACCCTAATTCTCTCATAAACAGGGAAGCAGCCGGCCCCTGTCCCGAAGATGCCAGGAAGCGAGGAAAAAAGCAGCCGCTTAAAAAAACCTCTCACCGGATGTTGTTGTTAGTGCCGGAGGAGTTGACTGGTGAGTCCGGAATGCAGGTGAAAACAGGAAAGTCTTTCCGATGAAGTCAAAGCTGTAGTATCAGTCCAGGATAGTAGAAGTTGGAGCAGGAGAAGCCCGAGGAACCGGGATGGAAGTACACACCACTGCCAGATACCGGAACGAGATCCGGAAAACAGGAAGGGATAGAGGAGCCCCGAAAGACACGGGAACCGATAGAACGGAAAAAACAGGGAAATTAAAGGAAGGGGAAGAAGCAGTAGGTAGGGATACTGCTTTAGGTACTGAGTAAATCAGGCAACAGGCAAAAGTACTGAAAACACAGTAGCACGGCAACAAAGCGAAAGAAACAAAGTTGCAACGCACAGAGCCCAGAGAGGGGCGTGGTTAAATACGGAAACAAGAGAAAAGGCTAGACCGTTAAACCAGGAAGTGAAAGGAAAGACACACAGAAGAAAAAGACTAGACCGCCAAACCAGGAAGTGAAAGAAAAAACACACGGAAATTCTAATGGCGCCGCCAACGCCAAGCCTTCCATAACCGCCAGCGACCACCAAAAGACGGCGGCATGACATCAAGACACTCAAAGAAGCGACGTCTAAGATCCCCTTCCTTGTCGTCTTCTGTTTCCCCAGAAAGGGTCTCCTGCCCCACAAAACACACCTCTCAGGCTGAGTGGGAGGAATTCAGGAAGAAAATGTTAAGCGTCTTCGAGAAAGCGGCCTCGTCCCCCTTGAAGACAGCTGAGGGTGATACCCCGGGTGAAAAACCCAAAAAATCAAAACGCTGCGAGTCACAGCACCCGGCGAAACATTCCACCCGAGAGCGCCACGGGCCATCGGGTAAGAAGGCACCGTCTTTGACGCCGTCGTCGAAGATCCCTTCGACACATTGATCAGCGCCATTGACGCCGTCGTCGAAGGGTTCTTCGACGCATCGGTCGATCAACTCGATGCCGACGTCGACGCCGATGAAAGAGAAGACCACGGCTACTCCACAGCCAACAGTGATGTCAAGAGCCTCCGGCACGACGCTGAGACCGTCGTCGATGTCCTCGAGTAGGATCCCGATCCTCTCGAGTTCTTCGAGGCTTCTTCCGGTTTTCTCAACGCCATTTTCGGCGCCTTCGAAGCCTGTCACATCGGCGTCGACGACATCGACGTTTTCTCGCCCAATAATGACGAATTTGGCTCCTTCTGCCTTGGAAATGGGTTTTATACCATTTCAGAGGTCAGAGTACCCTGGACTATCTTCAATTTATGAAGAAGGGGAAGATTCTGACCAGGAAACCTTCGGTTTGCAGAGGACCACACTGCCTGTTTCAGAGGACTTCACCTCTGAGGAAAGAAGGTTGAAAAACCTACAGGAGTCATTACATGAGGCAAGTGGTGGGACACTTCCCCAGAAGTGGATTTTGTTAAGCCAGACCCAGGGGAACATGCCAAAACACCCTATAGAACCCTCATGGCAAGAATTATTAAATTCATGGGTTGGTCTGCGCCTTCACCTGTTTTTCAAAAGGATCACCTGACAGACATATTAGACAAAGGTCCACAGGAGGATCCTGTGGTCCCCTTCCATACAGCCTTACAAAGAAAAATTGTATCTAACTGGGAAACTCCTGAAGTTATCCCTGCTGTCAATAAAATATTATCAGCAAAGTATAGGGTAGCTGCTGCTGACCCTGAATACTTATCGAAACACCCGACTCCAGAGAGCTTGGTGGTCCAAGTGGCAACTTCATCAAGCAGCAGGACCGCTTATCCTACTGTCCCACAGGATAGAGACGACAAGAGGTACGATTCTATGGCAAAGAAAGTCTTCTCTGCTTGTAGTATGGCGTTGAAGTCCATCAATGCCACCTGTACGCTCGCCAGGTTCAGTCACAAACTGTGGGAGTGTGCTTCATCAGCGGCTGACTGCATACCCGAAGGAGAGGAAAAGGAAGCCTTCCTTAACATTCTTAAAGATGGCAAAGATGCCATGTGCGAGTCACTTCAAACTGGCATCGATTCCGCTGGCAGTATCAGCAGGGCCATGGCGGCAAATACAACAATCCGCAGGCATGCATGGTTGCGAAAGTCTAGCTTTGCTCAAGATGTACAGGCCAGACCTTTGAATATGCCCTTTGACGGCTCTTCATTATTCGGAAAAAAGGCTGATGACAGTCTGGAAAATTTGCAGACATCTAAAGCAGCAGCAAAATCTTTAGGAACTGCTATCCGCCAAACTCCTTTTCGCCCCTCAGGAACCTCTGGGAGAGGAAATTCCTTTCGCTATTATTCTGCATTCGGGAAAGGCACAGGACAGCCGGCTCAAAGAGGCCAAAGGAGATCCACCCGAGGTGGACGGGTCAAAAGTACTAAGGCCGCAGTAGCAGCAGGTGCCTCTTTACCCTCGGCACCTGCATCAGCCGCCCCCAAACCACTCTGAGGTCTTTCCACACAAGACACCGTTAGGGGGCAGGTTAACTCACCATCTGACGGAATGGCAGGCTATAACGTCAGATGCTTGGGCATTGGAGACAGTTGCCCAGGGTTACTGCCTGCCTTTTCTACACATCCCTCAGAGTCATCCACCGGGGAACAGCTCTCTAAAAGTTCCAGATCCACTCCTCTTGCAGGAAATTATAGACCTGCTAGAGAAAGGTGCCATATAACCGGTACCTGTAGCGGACAGGAACAAGGGCTGGTACTCCCCCTACTTCCTAATACCAAAGAAGGACAGAGGACTGAGACCCATCCTGGATTTATGAGAATTGAATAGGATCCTCAGGAAGGACAAGTTCAAGATGGTAACACTTTCTCGTGCCAATCCATCCCAAACACAGGAAATACCTGAGGTTTGCAATTGACGACTCTCATTATCAATTTCGAGTTCTGCCATTTGGGCTGACCTCCGCCCCGAGGGTCTTCACCAAGCTAATGTCTGTAGTGGCTGCGAGTCTAAGGAGGGAAGGAATCCACGTCTACCCCTACCTGGACGATTGGCTGATCAGGGCTGTATCTTCGGATCAAGCTCGGGCCCAGCTAGATTATGTCTGCCACTTCCTACACAAACTGGGCTTCTCCCTCAATTTAAAGAAGTCACAGATGTCACAGATAATACCATCACAGAGACTCCAGTTCATTGGAGCGGTCCTGGACACTTCCCTGGGAAAAGCCTCGCCACCAGAGGTGAGGGCTCAAGATATTCTGCAGATGGTCAACAAGTTTCAAAATGCCCAACGTCTCCCAGCCTTCCACTTTTTGAGGTTGCTAGGCCTCATGGCATCCTGCATCTTCCTTATGCCAGAGGCTCACCTGAGAATGAGATCTCTTCAGTGGGCACTGAGAACTCAGTGGTCGCAATTCTCAGGGACAATGTCAGATCTCCTCCGGATTCCGGACAAAGTAGCCCGCGACCTTCAATGGTGGCCCTATCCAGGGAACATCTTGAAAGGAGAACTGTTTTGGCAACCATGGCCGGAGATAACAGTAGTCACAGACGCCTCACTCACGGGGTGGGGAGCCCATGCCAACGACTTGACCATCAGCGGTCGTTGGTCTCCATCGGAGTCCAGACTACACATCAACCTGTTGGAGCTGTGAGCGATCAGACTAGCGCTGAAAGCTTTCCTGCCATTAGTACAGGGGATAAATGTCCTGATAATGACGAACAACACGGTGGCCATGCACTACCTCAACAAAAGAGGAGGCATAGGGTCACTGCCATGTGCAGAGAGGCAATTCAGCTCTGGTTTTGGGCAATTCGGGAAGGAATCTCTCTATCGGCAGTCCACCTTGCCGGAGAGAAGAACTTGACAGCGGACGCTCTGAGCAGGCAGAGCACAGTCTCCCGCGAGTGGGAGCTTGCTCAGGAAGTCCTTCAATAGATCTTTGCCCTTTGGGGAACCCCTCGGGTGGATCTGTTCGCCACAAGCACCAACAGGAAGTGCGATCTGTTCTGTTCAAGGGAATTTCCCCCGAGAGGAGCTCTAGGAGATGCGTTGCTAGTGGACTGGGAGTTTCCACTCCTTTACGCGTTCCCACCAGTCCCTGTTATTCCTCAAATGATCAGGAGGTTGAGAAGATTCTGGAAAACCATGATCCTAATTGCCCCGGACTGGGCCAGGAGAACGTGGTACCCGGACCTTCTAGATATGTCCATCTGCCCTCCAATCCGTCTTCCACTCAAAGAGAATCTTCTCTCGCAGAAGGGAGGTCAGGCTCTCCATTCAGACACCAGAACCCTCAACCTTCACGCTTGGCTGCTGAAAGGGTGAGGTACAAGGATTGGGATCTCCCTGATGACGTCATGGAGGTGTTGCTTTCGACCAGAAGGCTAGCAACAAAGTCTTTATACCGCTGCTGTTGGAACAAATTTTGCAGCTGGTGTAGGGAAGAGAATATCAACCCTTTTTCATGTGGTACACCAACGTTGTTATCGTTTCTACTCTACTTGGCAAACTCAGGCCTTCAAGTTATCACTGTAAAAGGCTATCTCGCAGCGCTTTCTATCTTCAAGCGCACTGCGGAGGAACCATCGTATTTCAAACTTCCTCTAGTGATACAATTTCCAAGGGATTAACTAATGTTTATCCTCCAAAACCATTCCAGGTTCCCTTATGGGACTTAAATTTAGTCTTAAACTTCCTAATGGGCACTCCATTCGAACCACTTCACTCTTGTTCGCTGAGATTTCTCACGCTTAAAACTGTCCTATTGGTAGCACTAACATCTGCTAGGAGGGTGAGCGAGCTACAGCTCTCTCCTGTAAACCCCCACATACAATTTTCCTCAAGGACAAAGTTGTCCTACAAGTGAAGCCTAATTTCCTCCCAAAGGTGGTTTCTGAATTTTATATTACTCAGAAAATTACCTTACCTTCGTTCTACCCTCCTCCCCATCCGGGGAAAGAGGAAGAAAGGCTACATAGGCTGGACCCAAGGCAAACTCTCAGCTTTTACATCAGCAGAATGGCTAGGATCAGGCAAGCAGACCAACTGTTTGTAGGTTACTCAGGTCACAAGTTGGGACTACCCATAACAAAACAAACCATTTCCAGGTGGATTATTTTGGCCATTCTGGAATGTTACAAACTGGCAGGGAAAGAGCCACCCCAAAATCTTAGGGCTCATTCAACCAGGGGTATCGCAGCCTCTTCGGCTCTCCAAAGAGGGGTACCGGTCAGAGACATATGTGCGGCTGCCACATGGTCGTCCGCACATACATTCACAAAATTTTACAGCCTGGATTCCTCCACCAGTCAAGAGACCAGATTTGGCAAGGCCGTATTACATTCGGTCCATCCCTAAAGGGATACATAACATTCTTACTCCCACCTCCAATTACATACCACTGCTATGGGAGTCTATCAAAGATAAGGAATACGTCGGAGGACACAATCCCTTCGAAGAACAAGTTACTTCTTACCTTGTAACGTTCTTTCGACGGGATGTTCCTCTGACGTATTTCTTATTGCCCCTCCCATCCATCCCGCAGTAATACTTCCCTTGTGGTTGCAGCTTACGCTCCTTCAAGGTCAATAACCAATTCAGGCATGACTTTTCTTATGCTACAAAACGGAACTGAGCAACGGACGCCACGAGTGTCTATTTATGGGCATGATGACGTCGGCGCCGATACGGTGGCCGTCGAGGGACATGGACTCGGCGGACGTCGACGCGCAGTGCCCTCTACAGAAAACATTTCCGAGGCCAGCAAGCTGGCAACGTATTATCAAAGATAAGGAATACGTCGGAGGAACATCCCGTCGAAAGAACTTTACAAGGTAAGAAGTAACTTGTTCATCTGATCTAATCTAACAATATAATAAAGGCCCAGATGTGTGTTTGTCCGATGCAGTCACCACTAGAGGGAGCTGTTGCCTGTGATATAGAGCTCCTACTATGTCAATGAAAACTTGAACTTTGGCGGGGTGTACTCGGGCCTGTTCACTAGTATGACATAATAAAGTAAGCAGGAGTGAACCACAAAGATGGTGCCGGCTTGTGGGTGTGTTCAGACTCAATTTTGGTTTTGTTTCTGTCTACTTTATCAAACAGACAAGGATCGTGACAGAGCAAAGGAGAAGTACGTGCGAACCACGTGGAAACTGCATTCTCTGCACAACCAGTATGTGCTGGCGGTCAAGGCGGCAGAGCTGCACCACGCCCACCACTATCGCCAGAGTCTGCCATCCCTGCATGACTCCGTCCAGAACATCAGCGGGGAGATGGTGTTGATCCTGTGAGCGCACTGTAAAAGAGGACTCCATGGCCTTACTCCTGCACCTTCTCATCACGCTGCAGTGTGATGCTTTACCTGCCTGTGCTTTCAGTCTTGGCTTCTGCAGCCTTACTCCTGCACCTTCCCATCACCCTGCAGTGTGATGCTGTACCTGCCTGTGCTTTCAGTCTTGGCTTCTGCAGCCTTACTCCTGCACCTTCTCATCACCCTGCAGTGTGATGCTGTACCTGCATGTGCTTTCAGTCTTTTATTCCTCTTCATATCACCACCTGTTCAAGGCTTGTGTGTGTTTCATTCACCTGGGTAGCCTGACATTTCCTCCATTATTTCAACCCACTCTCTCGCCATATCCCCATCGTCACTCCTACCCCTCCAGGTGTTTGGGGGATGGCGGCTACACTCCCTGGAGTCTGTCTATGGAAGGGGGGCACTAAACCACTCATTCCAAAGTGAAACCGTTCTCATCCCTTCCCCCACAATCCCAAACATCTTGCTGAATGACAATTGGTTAATCAGTATTAAGAAAATAAAGAAAACACACTATTATTTTGCTTTCACGCTGCCTCAGAATAGTGCTGTGTCCTTTCTTTCTTTCAATTAATTTGTTCTTTGCATTAAATCCTTTCCTCTGGTTCTTTCATAGCAGCGTCTGCAGCCTGCAGGTCCCCAGATGTTTGGACGCTGATGCCTCGATCCTTCACCATTGACTATGCTGGCTAGGGCTGATGGGAGCTGTAGTCCAGAACATATGGAGAGTCAAGGCTTGTAGACATGTCTTTTGATTGTGCTCTTCATGAGGAAATTCCACTTGAAATGGAGTTGAATTTGTATAGCTTGCAAATGGTTGCATTTTTCCTGCATGTTCTCAGCTTGCTGGTTGGAGCATGTAAGTGGGTGATTACTGCTATTCCCAGGGCACAGTCTTAATGAGCCTTCACATTCGCTGCACCTTCCTTCTGGTCTTCCCAGCTTGCTGGTTGGAGCATGTAAGTGGGTGATTATTGCTATTCCCAGGGCACAGTGTTAATGAGCCTTCACATTCTGTGCACTTTCCTTCTGGTCTTCCCAGCTTGCTGGTTGGAGCATGTAACTGGGTGATTATTGCTATTCCCAGGGCACAGTGTTATGGAGCCTTCACATTCTCTGCACCTCCCTTCTGGTCTTCCCAGCTTGCTGGTTGGAGCATGTAACTGGGTGATTATTGCTATTCCCAGAGCACAGTGCAGCTTGCTGGTTGGAGCATGTAACTGGGCGATTATTGCTATTCCCAGGGCACAGTGTTAATGAACCTTCACATTCTCTGCACCTTCCTTCTGGTCTTCCCAGCTTTCTGGTTGGAGCATGTAACTGGGCGATTATTGCTATTCACAGGGCACAGTGTTATGGAGCCTTCACATTCTCTGCACATTCCTTCTGGTCTTCCCAGCTTTCTGGTTGGAGCATGTAACTGGGCGATTATTGCTATTCCCAGAGCACAGTGCAGCTTGCTGGTTGGAGCATGTAACTGGGTGATTATTGCTATTCCCAGAACACAGTGTTAATGAGCCTTCACATTCTCTGCACCTTCCTTCTGGTCTTCCCAGCTTGCTGGTTGGAGCATGTAACGGGGCGATTTTTGCTATTCTCAGGGCACAGTGTTAATGAGCCTTCACATTCTCTGCACCTTCCTTCTGGTCTTCCCAGCTTGCTGGTTGGAGCATGTAACTGGGTGATTATTCCTATTCCCAGGGCACAGTGCAGCTTGCTGGTTGGAGCATGTAAGTGGGTGATTATTGCTATTCCCAGGGCACAGCGCAGCTTGCTGGCTGGGGCATGTAACTGTGTGATTATTGCTATTCCCAGGGCACAGTGTCAATGAGCCTTAGCATTCTCTGCACCTTCCTTCTGGTCTTCCCAGCTTGCTGGTTGGAGCATGTAACTGGGTGATTATTCCTATTCCCAGGGCACAGTGCAGCTTGCTGACTGGAGCATGTAACTGTGCGATTATTGCTATTCCCAGGGCACAGTGTTAATGAGCCTTCGCCATCTCTGCACCTTCCTTCTGGTCTTCCCAGCTTTCTGGTTGGAACATGTAACTGTGCGATTATTGCTATTCTCAGGGCACAGTGTTAATGTGCCTTCACATTCTCTTCACCTTACTTCTGGTCTTCCCAGCTTGCTGGTTGGAGCATGTAACTGGGCGATTATTCCTATTCCCAGGGTACAGGGCAGCTTGCTGGTTGGAACATGTACGTGGGCGTGTATTGCTATTTCCAGGGCAGAGTGTTAATGAGCCTTCGCATTCTCTGCGCCTTCCTTCTGGTCTTTCCAGCTTGCTGATTGGAGCATGTAAATGGGCGATTATTCCTATTCCGAGGGCACAGTGCAGCTTGCTGGTTGGAGCATGTAACTGGGCGATTATTCCTATTCCCAGGGCACAGTGTTAATGAGCCTTTGCATTCTCTGCCCCTTCCTTCTGGTCTTCCCAGCTTTCTGGTTGGAGCATGTAACTGGGCGATTATTTCTATTCCCAGGGCACAGTGTTAATGAGCCTTCACATTCTGTGCATCTTCTGGTCTTCCCAGCTTTCTGGTTGAAGCATGTAACAGGGTGATTATTCCTATTCCCAGGGCACAGTGTTAATGAGCCTTCACATTCTCTGCACCTTCCTTGTGGTCTTCCCAGCTTGCTGGCTGGAGCATGTAACTGGGCGATTATTCCTATTCCCAGGGCAAAGTGTTAATGAGCCTTCACATTCTCTGCATCTTATTTCTGGTCTTCCCAGCTTGCTGGTTGGAGCATGTAACTGGGCGATTATTCCTATTCCCAGGGCACAGTATTAATGAGCCTTCACATTCTCTGCACCTTCCTTCTGGTCTTCCCAGCTTGCTGGTTGGAGCATGTAACTGGGCGATTATTCCTATTCCCAGGGCACAGTGTTAATGAGCCTTCACATTCTCTGCATCTTACTATTGGTCTTCCCAGCTTGCTGGTTGTCGCATGTAACTGGGCGATTATTCCTATTCCCAGGGCACAGTATTAATGAGCCTTCACATTCTCTGCACCTTCCTTCTGGTCTTCCCAGCTTGCTGGTTGGAGCATGTAACTGGGCGATTATTCCTATTCCCAGGGCACAGTGCAGCTTGCTGGTTGGAGCATGTAAGTGGGTGATTATCGCTATTCCCAGGGCACAGTGTTATGGAGCCTTCGCATTATGTGCACCTTCCTTCTGGTCTTCCCAGCTTGCTGATTGGAGCACATAATTGGGCAACTATTCCTATTCCCCGGGCACAGTGAAACTTGCTGGTTGGAGCATGTAACTGGGCGATTATTCCTATTCCCAGGGCACAGTGTTAATGAGCCTTCACATTCTCTGCACCTTCCTTCTGGTCTTCTCAACTTGCTGGTTGGAGCATGTAACTGGGTGATTATTGCTATTCCCAGGGCACAGTGTTAATGCGCCTTCACATTCTCTGCACCTTCCTTCTGGTCTTCCCAGCTTGCTGGTTGGAGCATGTAACTGGGCGATTATTCCTATTCCCAGGGCACAGTGCAGCTTGCTGGTTGGAGCATGTAACTGGGTGATTATTGCTATTCCCAGGGCACAGTGCAGCTCACTGGCTGGAGCATGTAACGGCTGGAGCATGTAACTGGGCGATTA
Source organism: Ambystoma mexicanum (assembly GCF_040938575.1). Classification (NCBI taxonomy): domain Eukaryota; kingdom Metazoa; phylum Chordata; class Amphibia; order Caudata; family Ambystomatidae; genus Ambystoma; species Ambystoma mexicanum. The sequence continues at coordinate 1,477,960,945 of NC_090934.1, forward strand.
TTGCTATTCCCAGGGTACAGTGTTAATGAGCCTTCACATTCTCTGCACCTTCCTTCTTGTCTTCCCAGCTTGCTCTTTGGAGCATGTAAGTGGGTGATTATTCCTATTCCCAGGGCACAGTGCAGCTTGCTGGTTGGGGCATGTAACTGGGCGATTATTCCTATTCCCAGGGCACAGTGTTAATGAGCCTTCACATTCTCTGCACCTTCCTTCTGGTCTTCTCAGCTTGCTGGTTGGAGCATGTAACTGGGCGATTATTGCTATTCCCAGGGCACAGTGTTAATGAGCCTTCACATTCTCTGCACCTTCCTTCTGGTCTTCCCAGCTTGCTGGTTGGAGCATGTAACTGTGTGATTATTGCTATTCCCAGGGAACGGTGTTAATGAGCCTTAGCATTCTCTGCACCTTCCTTCTGGTCTTCCCAGCTTGCTGGTTGGAACATGTAACTGGGTGATTATTCCTATTCCCAGGGCACAGTGCAGCTTGCTGACTGGAGCATGTAACTGTGCGATTATTGCTATTCCCAGGGCACAGTGTTAATGAGCCTTCGCATTCTCTGCCCCTTCCTTCTGGTCTTTCCAGCTTTCTGGTTGGAGCATGTAACTGGGCGATTATTCCTATTCCCAGGGCACAGTGTTAATGAGCCTTCACATTCTCTTCACCTTACTTCTGGTCTTCCCAGCTTGCTGGTTGGAGCATGTAACTGGGCGATTATTCCTATTCCCAGGGCACAGTGTTAATGAGCCTTCACATTTTCTGCATCTTACTTCTGGTCTTCCCAGCTTGCTGGTTGGAGCATGTAACTGGGCGATTATTCCTATTCCCAGGGCACAGTGTTAATGAGCCTTCACATTCTCTGCACCTTCCTTCTGGTCTTCCCAGCTTGCTGTTGGAGCATGTAACTGGGCGATTATTCCTATTCCCAGGGCACAGTGCAGCTTGCTGGTTGGAGCATGTAAGTGGGTGATTATTGCTATTCCCAGGGCACAGTGTTATAGAGCCTTTGCATTCTCTGCACCTTCCTTCTGGTCTTCCCAGCTTGCTGGTTGGAGCACATAATTGAGCGACTATTCCTATTCCCAGGGCACAGTGCAGCTTGCTGGTTGGAGCATGTAACTAGCCGATTATTCCTATTCCCAGGGCACAGTGTTAATGCGCCTTCACATTCTCTGCACCTTCCTTCTGGTCTTCTCAACTTGCTGGTTGGCGCATGTAACTGGGTGATTATTGCTATTCCCAGGGCACAGTGTTAATGCGTCTTCACATTCTCTGCACCTTCCTTCTGGTGTTCCCAGCTTGCTGGTTGGAGCATGTAACTGGGCGATTATTCCTATTCCCAGGTGTCAGGATCTGAGTTGCCCACGTAGTGTAGTGGACGAATTCTTCCACCTGATGTGCCCCTCTAGTGTTGCAATCAGACAACCAGAGCAGCTAATCAGAGGAAAGAAGGATACCAGATGAGATCCGTGTGTTGCACTAGGAGTCTGCTTCCAGAGGATCAGTGTCGTAGAAGCCGATGTCGGGAAGGCAAGACGGGATGCGTAGGACAGGAACACACAGTGAACCTACAAGCGAAGTGCGAGGTTTAATCACAGTGTGCATATGCAGGACAACCACTCTTTTGGGAACCCAGACAGTAGTTTGCAACGGTATACAGTTAGACGAGACAAAAACAAAGAGGTGATGGCTGGAAGGGTTAGACTGAATCTTAACCACTGGCATTGCATAATTGAAAGTACTAGTCAATACAAGTCTAGGCCCCCTCCCCTTATCCAAGGCTAAATCAAATAGACAAGAAAACCCCTTACGGGCTTACCGGAGTAAAGTCTGTGCAGTCTTTGAAAGTTCCAATCAGAGAGGCAAGGTGGGACAGGTCCGGTCTCCAAAGGAAGAAACACAGCCTAACCCGACGGCACGAGGACGCCTAAGTACACTGAGGCAGTCTCTAGTCCGTGTACAAAAGTCAGTGTTCCGAAATATCCCAGAAAACTCCAAAGTATCCAAAGTTCATGAATCCCAAATTCCGCAGAAGAAGACACTGTTCAGAAATGGACAAGATCGAGATCGAAGAGCGGAACAACAAGAGGGCCAGAAGCAGGGCAGTTCCGTTAGCTTTCCATGGTCATAACACAGATGCAGCAGAGGCGTAGCAAGGGGCAATCCAAGGCGAAAATCCAATAAACGGTCCGGGTCAAAGCACAAGAGTTCCAGAAGCAAGGAGAGGAAAAACCAGGGCAAGGAAACGAGGAAAAACACAAGCAACTTTCGTAACGCTACTAATGCAAATCAGAAGCACTGGGCAAAAAGTGGGAGGTGCTTAAATACAGGTCATGTGATGACGCTACGTGCTACTCGACGTTGACGATACCAGGAACAGGAAAGGACGGGACGCCAACGTTGCCATGCCAACTTCCAGGCACCTGGCTGCAGCGTTCTTAAAGGGCTATACGCGTATAGTCATGGACCGATCGTACGCGTGGACATGACAGTATCCTCCCTCAAAGGAACCCTCACCCGCCGGCGGACCAAAAACGTGCCAGAAGAACAGGGGCATGGATGTTTTCCGTAGGTTCCCAGGTATGATCCTCCGGACCGTACCCTTTCCAATCGACCAGATAGAGGCGTCTGCCCCGTCGAACTTTAGTATCCAAGATTGCTGCCACTTCGTATTCATCTGTCCCCTGTACCTTAATAGGCAGAGGTCGCGAAGGCAGTCTGGCCGCTGGGTGACATGGTTTTACCAAGGATACATGAAACACTGGGTGTATTTTCCATGTAGCAGGAAGGTCCAGGCGGATAGCGGCTGGATTGATAACTTGTAAAACCTTGTAGGGGCCCACAAACCGAGGCAGCAGGGTTTTCCGGCCTGGAATGCGAAGGTTTTTTGAAGATAACCACACTTTCATGCCCGGAAGATACTCCGGGGCTGGGGCACGGCGTGCATCAGCATGCTTTTTGGTTCGGAGCTGGGCCTGCAGTAGCTGTTTTCTAACAAAGACATGATTGCCTGATAGTTTTCGCAGGCATCCAAAGGCCGCAGGATTGTGTGGAAGCAGATCAGTAATACTAGGCAAGGAGCGAGGATGTTGTCCATAGAGGGCAAAGAAGGGGGACAAGCGTGTCATGGCATGTAGTGAATTGTTATAGGCGAATTCTGCCATAGGGAGAACAGACACCCATGTATCCTGACGTTGAAAGGTAAGGCAACGTAGATACTGTTCCATGGTGGCGTTTAACCGCTCGGTTTGTCCATCAGTCTGGGGATGGTAAGCACTGGAATATCTGCCGTCAATACCCAAGGACATGGTCAAGGCTTTCCAGAAACGGGAGGTGAATTGGGACCTGCGGTCCGTAATTATTACCGAAGGCAGACCGAATAATCGAAACACGTTCCTTAAGAACAGTTCAGCCAGTGCTGGAGCAGTTGGTACACCACGACAGGGTACAAAAAGTGCCATTTTGGAGAAATAGTCGATAACGACCCAGATAGTGTCATACCCCTCGACCAATGGAAGCTCCACAACAAAATCCCTAGAAATCATTTTCCAGGGAGTGTCGGGTAAAGGCATAGGTTGCAACAAACCCACAGGTTTACCACGTTGATGCTTGCACTGAACACACACAGCACAGGAGGCTACATAGTTCTTAATGTCCCGAGCCATAGAAGGCCACCAGCACCATCTTCTCAAAAGGTCTATGGTTTTCTGCATTCCGGGATGCGCAGCCAAAGCAGAGTCATGGCACCATTGCAAGGCTGTATTCCGTGTGTCTGAATCAGGTAGATAGAGCTTTCCCTGTTTGTATGGCAAAGAACAAATGATCTCCAATCCGTGGGCAGAGACTTCTGGAGGACTGGTAGAGACCCATTTCTGGATTGATGCCTTTAGGGAGGGACGTAACGTACACCCGCACACTACTTGATTCAGTAACAACAGCGCACCCTGAAGATTGGATGGTTCGGAATCTCCATGGAGACGAGAGAGGGCATCGGCCTTGGAATTTAAAGATCCTGGACGATAAGTAATGGTAAAATTGAACATGGCAAAGAACTCATGCCATCTAGCATGGCGTGCCGTTGTACATTTCTCTGATTGAAGGGCTAAGAGGTTCCTGTGGTCAGTGAACACTTGAACCGGTTCAGGGGTGCCCAGGAGATGATGTCTCCATACCATAAAGGCATCCCTAACGGCCAAAAGTTCCCTCTCAGTGAAAGTATAGTTTCTCTCATAGGGTGTGAGTTTTCTGGAATGGTGGCAACCGGGTGCAAAACGGCGGTCTCCGGGCAATGTTGTGATAAGACTGCTCCTAAGGCAATGTTGGAAGCGTCGGCTTCCACGATGAATGGCAGGGATGGGTTTGGATGCTGGAGCACTGGAGCTGAAGTGAAAGCAGATTTCAAGGTTTCGAAGGCCTGTTGGGCCTCCTGAGTCCACTTAAACTCGTGCTTGCTGCTGGTTAATTCTGTAAGCGGAGACACAATAGCAGAGAACCCATGGACAAAACGCTGATAAAAATTTGCACACCCTAGAAATGATTGCAGGGCTTTTCGTGTGTTAGGGCAGCTCCAATCCAATATGGCCGCTACTTTGGACCGACTCATCTGTAACCCCTGGCTAGTGACATTATAGCCTAGGAATTCCACTTCAGACACATGGAACATGCACTTATCCAATTTGGCGTATAGGTTATTCTCTCTTAATCTTTGGAGCACACTAGAAACATGAGTGACATGAGTGGAGATAGATGGCGAGTAAATCAATATGTCGTCTAAATAAACGACTAGGTACTGGTCCAACATGTCGTGAAAAACCTCATTGATGAAATATTGGAAGGTTGCCGGGGCGTTGCAGAGGCCAAATGGCATGACGCAGTATTCAAAAAGACCATACTTGGTCTTGAAGGTGGTCTTCCACTCGTCACCCTGACGTATACGCACCAAATTATATGCCCCCCTCAAATCCAGTTTAGTGAAGAGCTTAGCTGAACCCAATTGGTCTAGTAAGACCGAAATAAAAGGAATGGGGTATTGATTTCGGAGAGTGACCGCATTAAGTTCCCTGTAATCGATACATGGGCGGAGATCCCCTTCTCTTTTGGGGACGAAGAACATAGGGGAGGCAGCAGGTGAACGTGAAGGTCGAATGAAGCCAGACTTCAAGGACTTCTCAATGTAATCCTTCAAGATTAAATCCTCCTTTGGGGTCAGGGAATAAATACGCCCGGACGGAATCTTGGCTCTAGGGACAAGCTTAATTGGGCAGTCATAAGGCCGGTGCGGTGGAAGTACATCCGCCCCGCGGGCGCAAAGACGTCCCAATATTCCTTATACATAGGAGGAAGTACAGTGTTAGTAACTGCCCCTACAGTATGAACATTTTCTGAGAGTATCTGACTCGGACTGACCGTGTTTAAGTGGGTTGTCAAACAATTGTTTCCACAATAGTCTGAGAAGAAACTAATCTCTCTGGAATGCCAATCCACAGAGGGGTTGTGCAACCTCAACCAAGGTAAACCTAGAATAATCTTGAACTGTGGTGCAGCGATTAAATCGAACGCTATAACCTCCTGATGGCCACACTCCGTAGTCACAACGAGATCGGTCGTACGTTCTGTTACCAGACCTGATATTAACGAGGAACCATCAACTGCGTTCACCTCTTCAGGACATGATTTGGGAACCACTGGTAAACCCAGTTCCTTAACATAAGAAGCATCCACATAGTTTCCTGTAGCTCCTGAATCCAAAATCACTACCACATCAAGTTTCTCAAGTTCAACAGCCGAAAGAGAAACCGACAAGCAGTAGGGGCTATATAACGTGGGACCAACAGAGGAACCACCCGGCGTCTGGATCCCTTCAGTCACCGGGTTTTGGCATTTCCCTGTTTCTTGGTGGGCTTTTTAAGACATTCTCGCAGCAAATGTTCTGATGATCCACAATAGTAACATAAACCATTCTTTCTCCGATGTTTCCTGACTTCGGCGGATAAGGGGGCCCTGACTGCCCCTATCTGCATAGGCTCTGTGGATCCAGGAGCAGGTAGAGGGGTTTCAGGGACAACTGGAGGTATACCTCTCTTTTCTCCCTTCCTAGCTGCCTGTCGAGAATCGATCTGGAGAACCAAATCCAACAGTTCATTGAAAGCCGTGGATACTACGGAAACGGTAGCTAGAGTGTCTTTAAGGGAGTCTGATAAGCCTTTATAAAACAAAGAGGCCTTCTTCTCTTGGGGGCACCCTGTCTCTGACACAAGCTGATTGAACTTGGCTAAATACGATAATAGGGACATGTTTCCCTGCTGAAGACCAAGTAGTTCCAGATCAGTAGTCTGTGTGGCATAACGTGTGTCAAATACTCGACTCATAGTGTCGATCAAAGCATCACAGTTATAGAGAAGATGACTCCCTTCCTCCAGTAACGGATTAGCCCAGGCAGCTGCCGTTCCCCCCAAGTGAGACAACAGAAATGATGCCTTAGTAGTAGAATCCGGGAAGGAGGCAGGTCGGCACAGAAAGTGCAGCCTACACTGATTCAAAAAGGTCCGGAAAGCCTTGGGGTCACCATTGAAGCGCTCCGGTGGGGCTAAGGGAAACTGGGCGGTCATATAAACAGGTCCAGTGCCGTGTTGTGGAGGCACCACACCCGAGCCGGAAGCGATGGCGGGGGCTTCGGCCCCAAGGGATTGAAAACCTGCTTGCAACTCGTCTATGCGACGTTGCGTAGCTCTATGAGCCACCGTCATATCGTTACGCAAATCTGCCACTAGTTGCATAATAGTGGCCAATGCCTCATTGGCATCCATAGTAAGGCATCTGATTATGTCAGGATCCGAGTTGCCCACGTAGTGTAGTGGACGAATTCTTCCACCTGATGTGCCCCTCTGGTGTTCAATCAGACAACCAGAGCAGCTAATCAGAGGAAAGAAGGATACCAGATGAGATCCGTGTGTTGCACTAGGAGACTGCTTCTAGAGGATCAGTGTCGTAGAAGCCGATGTCGGGAAGGCAAGACGGGATGCGCAGGACAGGAACACACAGTGAACCTACAAGCGAAGCGCGAGGTTTAATCACAATGTGCATATGCAGGACAACCACTCTTTTGGGAACCCAGACAGTAGTTTGCAATGGTATACAGTTAGACGAGATGCATTATTGAAAGTACTAGTCAATACAAGTCTAGGCCCCCTCCCCTTATCCAAGGCTAAATCAAATAGACAAGAAAACCCCTTACGGGCTTACCGGAGTAAAGTCTGTGCAGTCTTTGAAAGTTCCAATCAGAGAGGCAAGGTGGGACAGGTCCGGTCTCCAGGGGAAGAAACACAGCCTAACCGGACGGCACGAGGACGCCTAAGTACACTGAGGCAGTCTCTAGTCCGTGTACAAAAGTCAGTGTTCCGAAATATCCCAGAAAACTCCAAAGTATCCAAAGTTCATGAATCGCAAATTCTGCAGAAGAAGACACTGTTCAGAGATGGACAAGATCGAGATCGAAGAGCGGAACAACAAGAGGGCCAGAAGCAAGGCAGTTCTGTTAGCTTTCCATGGTCATAACACAGATGCAGCAGAGGCGTAGCAAGGGGCAAACCAAGGCGAAAATCCAATAAACGGTCCGGGTCAAAGCACAAGAGTTCCAGAAGCAAGCAGAGGAAAAACCAGGGCAAGGAAACAAGGAAAAACACAAGAAACTTTCGTAACGCTACTAATGCAAATCAGAAGCACTGGGCAACAAGTGGGAGGTGCTTAAAAACAGGTCATGTGATGACGCTACATGCTACTCGACGTTGACGATACCAGGAACAGGAAAGGACGGGATGCCAACGTTGCCATGCCACCTTCCAGGCACCTGGCTGCAGCGTTCTTAAAGGGCTATACGCGTATGGTCGTGGACCGATCGTACGCGTGGACATGACACTAGGGCACAGTGCAGCTTGCTGGTTGGAGCATGTAACTAGGCGATTATTGCTATTCCCAGGGCACAGTGCAGCTCACTGGCTGGAGCATGTAACGGCTGGAGCATGTAACTGGGCGATTATTGCTATTCCCAATGCACAGTGTTAATGAGCCTTCACATTCTCTGCACCTTCCTTCTGGTCTTCCCAGCTTGCTCTTTGGAGCATGTAACTGGCTGATTATTCCTATTCCCAGGGCACAGTTTAGCTTGCTGGTTGGAGCATGTAACTTGGCGATTATTCCTATTCCCAGGGCACAGTGTTAATGAGCCTTCACATTCTCTGCACCTTCCTTCTGGTCTTCTCAGCTTGCTGGTTGGAGCATGTAACTGGGCGATTATTGCTATTCCCAGGGCACAGTGCAGCTTGCTGACTGGAGCATGTAACTGTGTGATTATTGCTATTCCCAGGGCACAGTTTTAATGAGCCTTCGCGATCTCTGCACCTTCCTTCTGGTCTTCCCAGCTTTCTGGTTGGAACATGTAACTGTGCGATTATTGCTATTCCCAGGGCACAGTGTTAATGAGTCTTCGCATTCTCCGCCCCTTCCTTCTGGTCTTTCAAGCTTTCTGGTTGGAGCATGTAACTGGGCGATTATTCCTATTCCCAGGGCACAGTGCAGCTTGCTGGTTGGAACATGTACGTGGGCGATTATTGCTATTCCCAGGGCAGAGTGTTAACGAGCCTTCGCATTCTCTGCACCTTCCTTCTGGTCTTCCCAGCTTGCCGGTTGGAGCATGTAAATGGGCGATTATTCCTATTCCGAGGGCACAGTGCAGCTTGCTGGTTGGAGCATGTAACTGGGCGATTATTTCTATTCCCAGGGCACAGTGTTAATGAGCCTTCACATTCTCTGCACCTTCCTTCTGGTCTTCCCAGCTTGCTGGTTGGAGCATGTAACTGTGCGATTATTGCTATTCCCAGGGCAAAGTGTTAATGAGCTTTCGCATTCTCTGCCCCTTCCTTCTGGTCTTCCCAGCTTTCTGGTTGGAGCATGTAACTGGGCGATTATTTCTATTCCCAGGGCACAGTGTTAATGAGCCTTCACATTCTCTGCATCTTACTTCTGGTCTTCCCAGCTTGCTGGTTGGAGCATGTAGCTGGGCGATTATTCCTATTCCCAGGGCACAGTGTTAATGAGCCATCACATTCTCTGCACCTTCCTTCTGGTCTTCACAGCTTGCTGGCTGGAGCATGTAACTGGGCGATTATTGCTATTCCCAGGGCACAGTGCTAATGAGCCTTCACATTCTCTGCACCTTCCTTCTGGTCTTCCCAGCTTGCTGGTTGAAGCATGTAACTGTGAGATTATTGCTATTCCCAGGGCACGGTGTTAATGAGCCTTAGCATTCTCTGCACCTTCCTTCTGGTCTTCCCAGCTTGCTGGTTGGAGCATGTAACTGGGTGATTATTCCTATTCCCAGGGCACAGTGCAGCTTGCTGACAGGAGCATGTAACTGTGCGATTATTGCTATTCCCAGGGCACAGTGTTAATGAGCCTTCGCCATCTCTGCACCTTCCTTCTGGTCTTCCCAGCTTTCTGGTTGGAACATGTAACTGTGCGATTATTGCTCTTCCCATGGCACAGTGTTAATGAGCCTTCGCATTCTCTGCCCCTTCCTTCTGGTCTTTCCAGCTTTCTGGTTGGAGCATGTAACTGGGCGATTATTCCTATTCCCAGGGCAGAGTGTTAATGAGCCTTCACATTCTCTTCACCTTACTTCTGGTCTTCCCAGCTTGCTGGTTGGAGCTTGTAACTGAGTGATTATTCCTATTCCCAGGGCACAGTGTTAATGAACCTTCACATTCTCTGCATCTTACTTCTGGTCTTCCCAGCTTGCTGGTTGGAGCATGTAACTGGGCGATTATTGCTATTCCCAGGGCACAGTGTTAAAAAGCCTTCACATTCTCTGCACCTTCCTTCTGGTCTTCCCAGCTTGCTGGTTGGAGCATGTAACTGTGAGATTATTGCTATTCCCAGGGCACGGTGTTAATGAGCCTTAGCATTCTCTGCACCTTCCTTCTGGTCTTCCCAGCTTGCTGGTTGGAGCATGTAACTGGGTGATTATTCCTATTCCCAGGGCACAGTGTTAATGAGCCTTCGCCATCTCTGCACCTTCCTTCTGGTCTTCCCAGCTTTCTGGTTGGAACATGTAACTGTGCGATTATTGCTCTTCCCATGGCACAGTGTTAATGAGCCTTCGCATTCTCTGCCCCTTCCTTCTGGTCTTTCCAGCTTTCTGGTTGGAGCATGTAACTGGGCGATTATTCCTATTCCCAGGGCAGAGTGTTAATGAGCCTTCACATTCTCTTCACCTTACTTCTGGTCTTCCCAGCTTGCTGGTTGGAGCATGTAACTGGGTGATTATTCCTATTCCCAGGGCACAGTGTTAATGAACCTTCACATTCTCTGCATCTTACTTCTGGTCTTCCCAGCTTGCTGGTTGGAGCATGTAACTGGGCGATTATTGCTATTCCCAGGGCACAGTGTTAAAAAGCCTTCACATTCTCTGCACCTTCCTTCTGGTCTTCCCAGCTTGCTCGTTGGAGCATGTAACTGGGCCATTATTCCTATTCCCAGGGCACAGTGCAGCTTGCTGGTTGGAGCATGTAAGTGGGTGATTATTGCTATTCCCAGGTCACAGTGTTATGGAGCCTTTGCATTCTCTGCACCTTCCTTCTGGTCTTCCCAGCTTGCTGGTTGGAGCACATAATTGGGCGACTATTCCTATTCCCAGGGCGCAGTGCAGCTTGCTGGTTGGAGCATGTAACTGGGCGATTATTCCTATTCCCAGGGCACAGTGTTAATGAGCCTTCACATTCTCTGCACCTTCCTTCTGGTCTTCCCAGCTTGCTGGTTGGAGCATGTAACTGGGCAATTATTCCTATTCCCAGGGCACAGTGCAACTTGCTGGTTGAAGCATGTAACTGGGCGATTATTGCTATTCCCAGGGCACAGTGCAGCTCACTGGCTGGAGCATGTAACGGCTGGAGCATGTAACTGGGTGATTATTGCTATTCCCAGGGCACAGTGTTAATGAGCCTTCACATTCTCTGCACCTTCCTTCTGGTCTTCCCAGCTTGCTCTTTGGAGCATGTAACTGGGTGATTATTCCTATTCCCAGGGCACAGTGCAGCTTGCTGGTTGGAGCATGTATCTGGGCGATTATTCCTATTACCAGGGCACAGTGTTAATGAGCCTTCACATTCTCTGCACCTTCCTTCCGGTCTTCCCAGCTTGCTCTTTGGAGCATGTAACTGGGCGATTATTCCTATTCCCAGGGCACAGTGTTAATGAGCCTTCACATTCTCTGCACCTTCCTTCTGGTCTTCTCAGCTTGCTGGTTGAAGCATGTAACTGGGCGATTATTGCTATTCCCAGGGCACAGTGTTAATGAGCCTTCACGTTCTCTGCACCTTCCTTCTGGTCTTCCTAGCTTACTGGTTGGAGCATGTAAATGTGCGATTATTGCTATTCCCAGGGAACGGTGTTAATGAGCCTTAGCATTCTCTGCACCTTCCTTCTGGTCTTCCCAGCTTGCTGGTTGGAGCATGTAACTGGGTGATTATTCCTATTCCCAGGGCACAGTGCAGCTTGCTGACTGGAGCATGTAACTGTGCAATTATTGCTATTCCCAGGGCACAGTGTTAATGAGCCTTCGCCATCTCTGCACCTTCCTTCTGGTCTTCCCAGCTTGCTGGTTGGAGCATGTAACTGGGCCATTATTCCTATTCCCAGGGCACAGTGCAGCTTGCTGGTTGGAGCATGTAAGTGGGTGATTATTGCTATTCCCAGGGCACAGTGTTATGGAGCCTTTGCATTCTCTGCACCTTCCTTCTGGTCTTCCCAGCTTGCTGGTTGGAGCACATAATTGGGCGACTATTCCTATTCCCAGGGCGCAGTGCAGCTTGCTGGTTGGAGCATGTAACTGGGCGATTATTCCTATTCCCAGGGCACAGTGTTAATGAGCCTTCACATTCTCTGCACCTTCCTTCTGGTCTTCTCAACTTGCTGGTTGGAGCATTTAACTGGGCGATTATTGCTATTCCCAGGGCACAGTGTTAATGCGCCTTCACATTCTCTGCACCTTCCTTCTGGTCTTCCCATCTTGCTGGTTGGAGCATGTAACTGGGCAATTATTCCTATTCCCAGGGCACAGTGCAACTTGCTGGTTGAAGCATGTAACTGGGCGATTATTGCTATTCCCAGGGCACAGTGCAGCTCACTGGCTGGAGCATGTAACGGCTGGAGCATGTAACTGGGTGATTATTGCTATTCCCAGGGCACAGTGTTAATGAGCCTTCACATTCTCTGCACCTTCCTTCTGGTCTTCCCAGCTTGCTCTTTGGAGCATGTAACTGGGTGATTATTCCTATTCCCAGGGCACAGTGCAGCTTGCTGGTTGGAGCATGTAACTGGGCGATTATTCCTATTCCCAGGGCACAGTGTTAATGAGCCTTCACATTCTCTGCACCTTCCTTCTGGTCTTCTCAGCTTGCTGGTTGAAGCATGTAACTGGGCGATTATTGCTATTCCCAGGGCACAGTGTTAATGAGCCTTCACGTTCTCTGCACCTTCCTTCTGGTCTTCCCAGTTTACTGGTTGGAGCATGTAAATGTGCGATTATTGCTATTCCCAGGGAACGGTGTTAATGAGCCTTAGCATTCTCTGCACCTTCCTTCTGGTCTTCCCAGCTTGCTGGTTGGAGCATGTAACTGGGTGATTATTCCTATTCCCAGGGCACAGTGCAGCTTGCTGACTGGAGCATGTAACTGTGCAATTATTGCTATTCCCAGGGCACAGTGTTAATGAGCCTTCGCCATCTCTGCACCTTCCTTCTGGTCTTCCCAGCTTGCTGGTTGGAGCATGTAACTGGGCCATTATTCCTATTCCCAGGGCACAGTGCAGCTTGCTGGTTGGAGCATGTAAGTGGGTGATTATTGCTATTCCCAGGGCACAGTGTTATGGAGCCTTTGCATTCTCTGCACCTACCTTCTGGTCTTCCCAGCTTGCTGGTTGGAGCACATAATTGGGCGACTATTCCTATTCCCAGGGCGCAGTGCAGCTTGCTGGTTGGAGCATGTAACTGGGCGATTATTCCTATTCCCAGGGCACAGTGTTAATGAGCCTTCACATTCTCTGCACCTTCCTTCTGGTCTTCTCAACTTGCTGGTTGGAGCATTTAACTGGGCGATTATTGCTATTCCCAGGGCACAGTGTTAATGCGCCTTCACATTCTCTGCACCTTCCTTCTGGTCTTCCCATCTTGCTGGTTGGAGCATGTAACTGGGCAATTATTCCTATTCCCAGGGCACAGTGCAACTTGCTGGTTGAAGCATGTAACTGGGCGATTATTGCTATTCCCAGGGCACAGTGCATCTCACTGGCTGGAGCATGTAACAGCTGGAGCATGTAACTGGGTGATTATTGCTATTCCCAGGGCACAGTGTTAATGAGCCTTCACATTCTCTGCACCTTCCTTCTGGTCTTCCCAGCTTGCTCTTTGGAGCATGTAACTGGGTGATTATTCCTATTCCCAGGGCACAGTGCAGCTTGCTGGTTGGAGCATGCATCTGGGCGATTATTCCTATTACCAGGGCACAGTGTTAATGAGCCTTCACATTCTCTGCACCTTCCTTCCGGTCTTCCCAGCTTGCTCTTTGGAGCATGTAACTGGGCGATTATTCCTATTCCCAGGGCACAGTGTTAATGAGCCTTCAAATTCTCTGCACCTTCCTTCTGGTCTTCTCAGCTTGCTGGTTGAAGCATGTAACTGGGCGATTATTGCTATTCCCAGGGCACAGTGTTAATGAGCCTTCACATTCTCTGCACCTTCCTTCTGGTCTTCCCAGCTTACTGGTTGGAGCATGTAAATGTGCGATTATTGCTATTCCCAGGGCACGGTGTTAATGAGCCTTAGCATTCTCTGCACCTTCCTTCTGGTCTTCCCAGCTTGCTGGTTGGAGCATGTAACTGGGTGATTATTCCTATTCCCAGGGCACAGTGCAGCTTGCTGACTGGAGCATGTAACTGTGCAATTATTGCTATTCCCAGGGCACAGTGTTAATGAGCCTTCGCCATCTCTGCACCTTCCTTCTGGTCTTCCCAGCTTGCTGGTTGGAGCATGTAACTGGGCCATTATTCCTATTCCCAGGGCACAGTGCAGCTTGCTGGTTGGAGCATGTAAGTGGGTGATTATTGCTATTCCCAGGGCACAGTGTTATGGAGCCTTTGCATTCTCTGCACCTACCTTCTGGTCTTCCCAGCTTGCTGGTTGGAGCACATAATTGGGCGACTATTCCTATTCCCAGGGCGCAGTGCAGCTTGCTGGTTGGAGCATGTAACTGGGCGATTATTCCTATTCCCAGGGCACAGTGTTAATGAGCCTTCACATTCTCTGCACCTTCCTTCTGGTCTTCTCAACTTGCTGGTTGGAGCATTTAACTGGGCGATTATTGCTATTCCCAGGGCACAGTGTTAATGCGCCTTCACATTCTCTGCACCTTCCTTCTGGTCTTCCCATCTTGCTGGTTGGAGCATGTAACTGGGCAATTATTCCTATTCCCAGGGCACAGTGCAATTTGCTGGTTGAAGCATGTAACTGGGCGATTATTGCTATTCCCAGGGCACAGTGCATCTCACTGGCTGGAGCATGTAACAGCTGGAGCATGTAACTGGGTGATTATTGCTATTCCCAGGGCACAGTGTTAATGAGCCTTCACATTCTCTGCACCTTCCTTCTGGTCTTCCCAGCTTGCTCTTTGGAGCATGTAACTGGGTGATTATTCCTATTCCCAGGGCACAGTGCAGCTTGCTGGTTGGAGCATGCATCTGGGCGATTATTCCTATTACCAGGGCACAGTGTTAATGAGCCTTCACATTCTCTGCACCTTCCTTCCGGTCTTCCCAGCTTGCTCTTTGGAGCATGTAACTTGGCGATTATTCCTATTCCCAGGGCACAGTGTTAATGAGCCTTCAAATTCTCTGCACCTTCCTTCTGGTCTTCTCAGCTTGCTGGTTGAAGCATGTAACTGGGCGATTATTGCTATTCCCAGGGCACAGTGTTAATGAGCCTTCACATTCTCTGCACCTTCCTTCTGGTCTTCCCAGCTTACTGGTTGGAGCATGTAAATGTGCGATTATTGCTATTCCCAGGGCACGGTGTTAATGAGCCTTAGCATTCTCTGCACCTTCCTTCTGGTCTTCCCAGCTTGCTGGTTGGAGCATGTAACTGGGTGATTATTCCTATTCCCAGGGCACAGTGCAGCTTGCTGACTGGAGCATGTAACTGTGCAATTATTGCTATTCCCAGGGCACAGTGTTAATGAGCCTTCGCCATCTCTGCACCTTCCTTCTGGTCTTCCCAGCTTTCTGGTTGGAACATGTAACTGTGTGATTATTGCTATTCCCAGGGCACAGTGTTAATGAGCCTTCGCATTCTCCGCCTCTTCCTTCTGGTCTTTCCAGCTTTCTGGTTGTAGCATGTAACTGGGCGATTATTCCTATTCCCAGGGCACAGTGTTAATGAGCCTTCACATTCTCTTCACCTTACTTCTGGTCTTCCCAGCTTGCTGGTTGGAGCATGTAACTGGGCGATTATTCCTATTCCCAGGGCACAGTGTTAATGAGCCTTCACATTCTCTGCATCTTCCTTCTGGTCTTCCCAGCTTGCTGGTTGGAGCATGTAACTGGGCGATTATTGCTATTCCCAGGGCACAGTGTTAATAAGCCTTCACATTCTCTGCACCTTCCTTCTGGTCTTCCCAGCATGCTGGTTGGAGCATGTAACTGGGCAATTATTCCTATTCCCAGGGCACAGTGAAGCTTGCTGGTTGGAGCATGTAAGTGGGTGATTATTGCTATTCCCAGGGCACAGTGTTATGGAGCCTTTGCATTCTCTGCACCTTCCTTCTGGTCTTCCCAGCTTGCTGGTTGGAGCACATAATTGGGCGACTATTCCTATTCCCAGGGCACAGTGCAGCTTGCTGGTTGGAGCATGTAACTGGGCGATTATTCCTATTCCCAGGGCACAGTGTTAATGAGCCTTCACATTCTCTGCACCTTCCTTCTGGTCTTCCCAGCTTGCTGGTTGGAGCATGTAACTGTGCGATTATTGCTATTCCCAGGGCACAGTGTTAATGAGCCTTCGCATTCTCTGCCCCTTCCTTCTGGTCTTCCCAGCTTTCTGGTTGGAGCATGTAACTGGGCGATTATTTCTATTCCCAGGGCACAGTGTAATGAGACTTCACATTCTCTGCATTTTACTGCTGGTCTTCACAGCTTGCTGGTTGGAGCATGTAACTGGGTGATTATTCCTATTCCCAGGGCACAGTGTTAATGAGCCTTCACATTCTCTGCACCTTCCTTCTGGTCTTCCCAGCTTGCTATCTGGAGCATGTAACTGGGTGATTATTCCTATTCCCAGGGCACAGTGTTAATGAGCCTTCACATTCTCTGCATCTTAGTTCTGGTCTTCCCAGCTTGCTGGTTGGAGCATGTAACTGCGCGATTATTCCTATTCCCAGGGCACAGTGTTAATGAGCCTTCACATTCTCTGCACCTTCCTTCTGGTCTTCCCAGCTTGCTGGTTGGAGCATGTAACTGGGCGATTATTCCTCTTCCCAGGGCACAGTGTTAATGAGCCTTCACATTCTCTGCATCTTACTTCTGGTCTTCCCAGCTTGCTGGTTGGAGCATGTAACTGGCCGATTATTCCTATTCCCAGGGCACAGTGTTAATGAGCCTTCACATTCTCTGCACCTTCCTTCTGGTCTTCCCAGCTTGCTGGTTGGAGCATGTAACTGGGCGATTAATCCTATTCCCAGGGCAGAGTGCAGCTCACTAGCTGGAGCATTTAATGGCTGGAGCATGTAACTGGGCGATTATTGCTATTCCCAGGGCACAGTGTTAATGAGCCTTCACATTCTCTGCACCTTCCTTCTGGTCTTCCCAGCTTGCTCTTTGGAGCATGTAACTGGGTGATTATTGCTATTCCCAGGGCACAGTGCAGCTTTCTGGCTGGAGCACATAACCGGGCGATTATTCCTATTCCCAAGGCACAGTGTTAATGAGCCTTCATATTCTCTGCACCTTCCTTCTGGTCTTCCCAGCTTGCTGGTTGGAGCACATAATTGGGCGACTATTCCTATTCCCAGGGCACAGTGCAGCTTGCTGGTTGGAGCATGTAACTGGGCGATTATTGCTATTCCCAGGGAACAGTGCAGCTCACTGGCTGGAGCATGTAACGGCTGGAGCATGTAACTGGGCGATTATTGGTATTCCCAGGGCACAGTGTTAATGAGCCTTCACATTTTCTGCACCATCCTTCTGGTCTTCCCAGCTTGCTGGTTGGAGCATGTAACTGTGCGATTATTGCTATTCCCAGGGCACAGTGTTAATGAGCCTAAGCATTCTCTGCACCTTCCTTCTGGTCTTCCCAGCTTGCTGGTTGGAGCATGTAACTGGGTGATTATTCCTATTCCCAGGGCACAGTGCAGCTTGCTGACTGGAGCATGTAACTGTGCGATTATTGCTATTCCCAGGACAAAGTGTTAATGAGCCTTCGCCATCTCTGCACCTTCCTTCTGGTCTTCCCAGCTTTCTGGTTGGAACATGTAACTGTGCGATTATTGCTATTCCCAGGGAACAGTGTTAATGAGCCTTCGCATTCTCCGCCCCTTCCTTCTGGTCTTTCTAGCTTTCTGGTTGGAGCATGTAACTGGGTGATTATTCCTATTCCCAGGCACAGTGGTAATGAGCCTTCACATTCTCTTCACCTTACTTCTGGTCTTCCCAGCTTGCTGGTTTGAGCATGTAACTGGGCGATTATTCCTATTCCCAGGTCACAGTGCAGCTTGCTGGTTGGAACATGTACGTGGGCGATTATTGCTATTCCCAGGGCAGAGTGTTAATGAGCCTTCGCATTCTCTGCTCCTTCCTTCTGGTCTTCCCAGCTTGCCGGTTGGAGCATGTAAATGGGCGATTATTCCTATTCCAAGGGCACAGTGCAGCTTGCTGGTTGGAGCATGTAACTGGGCGATTATTCCTATTCCCAGGGCACAGTGTTAATGAGCCTTCACATTCTCTGCACCTTCCTTCTGGTCTTCCCAGCTTGCTGGTTGGAGCATGTAACTGTGCGATTATTGCTATTCCCAGGGCACAGTGTTAATGAGCCTTCGCATTCTCTGCCCCTTCCTTCTGGTCTTCCCAGCTTTCTGGTTGGAGCATGTAACTGGGCGATTATTTCTATTCCCAGGGCACAGTGTAATGAGCCTTCACATTCTCTGCATTTTACTGCTGGTCTTCACAGCTTGCTGGTTGGAGCATGTAACTGGGTGATTATTCCTATTCCCAGGGCACAGTGTTAATGAGCCTTCACATTCTCTGCACCTTCCTTCTGGTCTTCCCAGCTTGCTATCTGGAGCATGTAACTGGGTGATTATTCCTATTCCCAGGGCACAGTGTTAATGAGCCTTCACATTCTCTGCATCTTAGTTCTGGTCTTCCCAGCTTGCTGGTTGGAGCATGTAACTGCGCGATTATTCCTATTCCCAGGGCACAGTGTTAATGAGCCTTCACATTCTCTGCACCTTCCTTCTGGTCTTCCCAGCTTGCTGGTTGGAGCATGTAACTGGGCGATTATTCCTCTTCCCAGGGCACAGTGTTAATGAGCCTTCACATTCTCTGCATCTTACTTCTGGTCTTCCCAGCTTGCTGGTTGGAGCATGTAACTGGCCGATTATTCCTATTCCCAGGGCACAGTGTTAATGAGCCTTCACATTCTCTGCACCTTCCTTCTGGTCTTCCCAGCTTGCTGGTTGGAGCATGTAACTGGGCGATTAATCCTATTCCCAGGGCAGAGTGCAGCTCACTAGCTGGAGCATTTAATGGCTGGAGCATGTAACTGGGCGATTATTGCTATTCCCAGGGCACAGTGTTAATGAGCCTTCACATTCTCTGCACCTTCCTTCTGGTCTTCCCAGCTTGCTCTTTGGAGAATGTAACTGGGTGATTATTGCTATTCCCAGGGCACAGTGCAGCTTTCTGGTTGGAGCACATAACCGGGCGATTATTCCTATTCCCAAGGCACAGTGTTAATGAGCCTTCATATTCTCTGCACCTTCCTTCCGGTCTTCCCAGCTTGCTGGTTGGAGCATGTAGCTGGGTGATTATTGCTATTCCCAGGGCACAGTGTTAATGAGCCTTCACATTCCCTGCACATTCCTTCTGGTCTTCCCTGCTTGCTGGTTGGAGCATGTAACTGGGTGATTATTGCTATTCCCAGGGCACAGTGTTAATGAGCCTTCACATTCTCTGCACCTTCCTTCTGGTCTTCTCAGCTGTTTTATCAGTCGTTCAACTCTGATCTATCCACCACACACTCCCTGGAGATGGCATCTCCTCATAGCCTCGATCAGAATCCCTCTCCTTGGAGCCTCCTGAATGAAGTGCCTTCATCTTCTACTCTACAGTGCCACTCAAGTAGGCAACCCGTTCTTGACCTGGAAGGACGACTTGCTCGGGTCAACTGCCAGGGTGCACTTGGGAACATCATGCACTTTGCTCACGCTAGACACTCAATTCCTCATAGCCACTTCCTGTAGGGATGGCACGCTGCCTACCGCACTCTGCACGCTGCCTACCATACTCCGCACGCTGCCTATCATTCTCATGGCTGGTTGACCGTTTGATTTTCTTCAACATGGAATGAATCGATTCCTTCTCGACCCCGCTGCCCAATGACTGTGCCCAGCCATGTCTGGATGCCCCGCTATTTCTGTTTGTGTGTAGCTATCTGTCTGCCCCTCCCTTGTGTCTGCCTTAGGCATCAGTTTGAACTCATTGTTGACTCTTCTTGAGATCTTCCTTGATGTCTCCTGCGTCACATGCATGGCTTGTCGCCTCCATCCTCGGCGTTCCTGTCTCTTGGCCATATCTTCCACTCTTCTTCCCCTTTTTCCTTCTATGTTTTGACCCCTCCCCTTTCTTTCTATTTTACCTTTTCCTGTTATTCTCAGTCGCTAGACCTTTTCATTACTTGCTTTCAAATGCTTCTTTATGGCAAGACACCCAGGAAATGCACCAAAAGCCTGCTTCTAGACTTGCTGAATGGAGGCTTCAGTGTCTCTCATCCGCCATGTTTTCCTCCTCTGCAGGAAGGGCATCCTGCAGGAATATTATGACATCACGAGCTTGGTGCAGGAGGAAGTGCTGGCCGTGCACCAGGAGATTGCCCAGGCCATCCAGAACATTAACCCAGCCACTGAGTACGACCACTTCTGCCAGACTAACAGGTACTGTGCTGGCAAGGGGGGGAGGGGCATCTCGGGGCACTATGGAAAGGAGGTTTACACTGCAGAGATTCTAGAAGAGAAACGGACTGTGGCAGTCGCTCCTACACACTCTGAGTGGTAGTCACGGAATCTGGGGCTGGGGGTAATTGTGCCAGACTCCTCCAGAGGCCCACACTGCTGGGCTGCTTCCTTCTGGCTGCTTTCTAGTGCTTCGAGGCACTGCTATGCACCAGTACACCGCAGTGATTGCTCCGGGGGCCCATGGCTCCTGCTAGGGGCCCTGAGAAGGTCAGAAGCACCGAAATGCCCTGCACTGTAGGTGGGAACCCTTGAAGTGTGTAAGTTGAGGGGTAATAGTCAATGGTAGGAATGAAGACAGAGGGGGAAGCACAAACACCCCGCAGAAAGGGAGGATGGCTGAATAATACTTAAGTTCAGTATTTACAAGCTAGTGCATGAACAAGAAGCCACAGGTGAGCTGCCACAAAAGGTCAGAGGATGTGAGCTCACCCGCACCCTGTACAGCGCCTGCTGCTCTCGAGCTAGCTGAGCTCACCCGCACCCTGTACAGCGCCTGCTGCTCTCGAGCTAGCTGAGCTCACCCGCACCCTGTACAGCGCCTGCTGCTCTCGAGCTAGCTGAGCTCACCCGCACCCTGTACAGCGCCTGCTGCTCTCGAGCTAGCTGAACTCACCCGCACCCTGTACAGCGCCTGCTGCTCACGAGCTAGCTGAGCTCACCCGCACCTTGTGCAGTGCCTGCTGCTCTCGAGCTAGCTGAGCTCACCCGCACCATGTACAGTGCCTGCCGCTCTCGAGCTAGCTGAGCTCACCCACACCCTGTACAGCGCCTGCTGCTCTCGAGCTAGCTGAACTCACCCACACCCTGTACAGCGCCTGATGCTCTCGAGCTAGCTGAGCTCACCCGCACCCTCTACAGCACTCACTGCTCTCGAGCTAGCTGAGCTCACCCGCACCCTGCACAACGCGCACTGCTCTCAAGCTAGCTGAGCGCCCTGTACCGTGCTCGCTGCTCTCGAGCTAGCTGAGCTCACCCGCACATTGTGCAGCGCCCACTGCTCTCGAGCTAGCTGTGCTCATCTGCACCCTGTACAACGCCCCTCTGCCCTCGAGCAGGCTGAGCTCACCCGCACCCTTGCGAAGTGCCTGCTGCTCTCTAGCCAACTGAGCTCATCCGCACCCTGTGCACTCTGTACAGCTCCCTCCCTGCTCTCGAGCTAGCTGAGCTCATCCACACCCTGTGCAGCACCCTGCTGCTCTCGAGCTAGCTGATCTCACCCACACCTTGTGCAGCGCCGGCTGCTCTCGAGCTAGCTGAGCTGACCCGCACCCTGTACACCCTGTGCAGCACCAGGCTGCTCTTGAGCTAGCTGAGCTCGTTCGCACCATGTACAGCACCCAACTGCTCTCGAGCTAGCTGAGCTCACCCACATCCTGTGCAGCACCCCACTGCTCTCCAGCTAGCTGAGCCCATCCGCACCCTGTGCAGCGCCATGCTACTCTTGAGCTAGCTGAGCTCACCTGCACCCTGTGCAGCACCCCGCTACTTCGAGCTAGCTGAGCTCATCCTCGCCCTGTGCAGTACCCCGTTGCTCTCGAGCTAGCTGAGCCCATCCACACCCTGTGCAGTGCCATGCTGCTCTCGAGCTAGCTGAGCTCACCTGCACCCTGTACAGCCCCGCTGCTCTAGAGCAAGCTGAGCTCACCCACACCCTGTACAGCGCACGCTGCTCTCGAGCTAGCTGAGCTTACCTGCACCCTGTACAGGGCCTCGCTGCACTCGAGCTAGCTGAGCTCACCCACTGCTCTCGAGCTTTCTGAGCTCACCCACACCCTGTGCAGCGCCTGCTGCTCTCGAGCTAGCTGAACTCACCTGCACCCTGTATAGTGCCCCGCTGCTCTCGAGCAAGCTGAGCTCACCTGCACCCTGTGCAGCGCCCGCTGCTCTCGAGCTATCTGAGCTCACCCGCACCCTGTACAGTGCCTGCTGCTCTCGAGCTAGCTGAACTCACCTGCACCCTGTATAGTGCCCCGCTGCTCTCGAGCAAGCTGAGCTCACCCGCACCCTGTGCAGCGCCCGCTGCTCTCGAGCTATCTGAGCTCACCCACACCCTGTACAGTGCCTGCTGCTCTCGAGCTAGCTGAACTCACCTGCACCCTGTACAGTGCCCTGCTGCTCTCGAGCAAGCTGAGCTCACCCGCACCCTGTGCAGCGCCCGCTGCTCTCGAGCTAGCTGAGCTCACCCGCACCCTGTGAAGCGCCTGCTGCTCTCGAGCTAGCTGAGCTCACCCGCACCCTATGCAGCGCGTGCTGCTCTCTAGCTAGCTGAGCTCACCCACACCCTGTACAGCGCACGCTGCTCTCGAGCTAGCTGAGCTCACCCGCACCCTGTACAACACTTCTACAGCTGCTAGGCTTGGCCTCCAGAACATTCCGGAAACACATCCCATCGCAAGTCTCACTCTAGAAAATCTCTCATCCCACCCTTCGCAGTCTACGCTCCTTCACATACACTTGACCCGTCCACCTTAGGCCGCCTCCCACTTGTTGGCTCCATCACCCTCATGTCCCCCCATCACTGCAATTCCCTCACCCCAGAAATTCAGAGCCTTCTGAGTGTGACTTGCTTCAAGATGGGTCTTATGAACCCGGGGCTCTGGGGCGTTCATCGCCTCCAGACGATGCCCAGCCGCATCGCTACTGGATTATATATCTGGGTATATTTGCTTATCCTATGACCACTAAAGATACATTTATGGTCCGTTGGTTCCTCATTTCCGGCTTCCATCTCCCTCCACACCACCATCCGGCCTAGCGAGCTAGTGACTGTATCATGAGCATGTAAAGCACTCAGCACCCAACCCCCAACCCCCAGCACCCAACCCCCAACCCCCAGCACCCAACCCCCAACCCCCAGCACCCAGCACCCAACCCCCAACCCCCAGCACCCAACCCCCAGCCCCCAGCACCCAACCCCCAACCCCCAGCACCCAACCCCCAACCCCCAGCACCCAACCCCCAACCCCCAGCACCCAACCCCCAACCCCCAGCACCCAACCCCCAGCACCCAACCCCCAGCACCCAGCACCCAACCCCCAGCACCCAACCCCCAGCACCCAACCCCCAGCCCCCAGCACCCAACCCCCAGCACCCAACCCCCAGCACCCAACCCCCAACCCCCAGCACCCAACCCCCAACCCCCAGCACCCAACCCCCAGCACCCAACCCCCAACCCCCAGCACCCAACCCCCAGCCCCCAGCACCCAACCCCCAGCACCCAACCCCCAACCCCCAGCACCCAACCCCCGGCACCCAACCCCCAGCCCCCAGCACCCAACCCCCAGCACCCAACCCCCAACCCCCAGCACCCAACCCCCAACCCCCAGCACCCAACCCCCAGCGCCCAACCCCCAACCCCCAGCACCCAACCCCCAGCGCCCAACCCCAGCCCAACCCCCATCCCTACCCTCAGACCAACCCCCAGCCTGCCCTTTACACAGTGCTGCCTGCTGAGGCACTCAGCAGTGAGTGGAGCTGGCCCAACCCCCAGTGCCCAACCCCCAACCCCCAACCCCCAACCCCCAGCACCCAACCCCCAGCCTAACCCTGCATCCCAACCCCCATCCCTACCCTCAGACCAACCCCCAGCCTGCCCTTTACACAGTGCTGCCTGCTGAGGCACTCAGCAGTGGGGCTGGCCCAACCCCCAGTGCCCAACCCCCAGCACCCAACGCCCAACCCCCACAACCCACAGCGCCCAAGCCCCAGCCCAACCCCGCATCCCAATGGCCATCCCAACCCTCAGCCCAACCCCGAGCCTGCCCTTGACACAGTGCTACCTGCTGAAGCACTCAGCAGTGGGGCTGGCCCAACCCCCAGTGCCCAACCCCCAGCACCCAACGCCCAACCCCCATCCCTACCCTCAGACCAACCCCCAGCCTGCCCTTTACACAGTGCTGCCTGCTGAGGCACTCAGCAGTGAGTGGAGCTGGCCCAACCCCCAGTGCCCTTTACACAGTTATACCTGCTGAAGTACTCAGCAGTGCAGCTGGCCCAACCCCAGCCCAACCCCCAACCCCCAGCGCCCAACCCCCACAACCCACAGCACCAAAGCCCCAGCCCAACCCCGCATCCCAATGGCCATCCCAACCCTCAGCCCAACCCCCAGCCTGCCCTTGACACAGTGCTACCTGCTGAAGCACCCAGCGGTGGAGCTGGCCCAACCCCAGCCCAACCCCCAGCGCCCAACCCCCACAACCCACAGTGCCCAAGCCCCAGCCCAACCCCAGCCCAACCTCGCATCCCAACGGCCATCCCAGCCCTCAGCCCAACCCCCAGCCTGCCCTTTACACAGTTATACCTCCTGAAGCACTCAGCAGTGGAGCTGGCCCAACCCCAGCCCAACCCCCAGCGCCCAACCCCCCCAACCCCCAGCGCCCAACCCCCACAACCCACAGCGCCCAAGCCCCAGCCCAACCCCGCATCCCAATGGCCATCCCAACCCTCAGCCCAACCCCGAGCCTGCCCTTGACACAGTGCTACCTGCTGAAGCACTCAGCAGTGGAGCTGGCCCAACGCCAGCCCAACCCCCAGCGCCCAACCCCCACAACCCACAGCGCCCAAGCCCCAGCGCCCAACCCCCACAACCCACAGCCCACAAGCCCCAGCCCAACCCCAGTCCAACCCCGCATCCCAATGGCCATCCCAGCCCTCAGCCCAACCCCCAGCACCCAACCCCCACAACCCACAGCGCCCAAGCCCCAGCGCCCAACCCCCACAACCCACAGCCCCCAAGCCCCAGCCCAACCCCAGTCCAACCCCGCATCCCAATGGCCATCCCAGCCCTCAGCCCAACCCCCAGCCTGCCCTTTACACAGTTATACCTGCTGAAGCACTCAGCAGTGGAGCTGGCCCAACCCCAGCCCAACCCCCAGCGCCCAACCCCCACAACCCACAGCGCCCAAGCCCCAGCGCCCAACCCCCACAACCCACAGCCCCCAAGCCCCAGCCCAACCCCAGTCCAACCCCGCATCCCAATGGCCATCCCAGCCCTCAGCCCAACCCCCAGCCGCCCTTTACACAGTTATACCTGCTGAAGCACTCAGCAGTGGAGCTGGCCCAACCCCAGCCCAACCCCCAGCGCCCAACCCCCACAACCCACAGCGCCCAAGCCCCAGCGCCCAACCCCCACAACCCACAGCCCCCAAGCCCCAGCCCAACCCCAGTCCAACCCCGCATCCCAATGGCCATCCCAGCCCTCAGCCCAACCCCCAGCCTGCCCTTTACACAGTTATACCAGCTGAAGCACTCAGCAGTGGAGCTGGCCCAACCCCAGCCCAACCCCCAGCGCCCAACCCCCACAACCCACAGCGCCCAAGCCCCAGCCCAACCCCAGCCCAACCCCGCATCCCAACCCCAGCCTGCCCTTGACACAGTGCTACCTGCTGAAGCACTGTTGATTTTTAACAAGTAAATGTTGCGGCCTTATTCTTCCGCCTTGGAAGTACATAATGAAAGCACAATAGGACCGAACTATTTCTTCCAGACGTGGCGCTGCCGCAGACCTTTTTCCCTCCAGACATCCATCGATTAGGAGCACGTTCTTGTTCGCCCCCTGCTTACATTCCTCAGACAGTTGCCACAATCCACCTTCTAGCTTAGTTCAAAATGATCAGCAAATCTATCAAAATAGGCTGTTTGCCAGTTTACCGCCTCAGGCCCTCGCCCGCCTCATTGTTTGGAAACATGAGTCGCTGCGTCTTGTGGAGTGTCTGCTCTCGTGCCCTCAAGGTGTATCGCAGCCTTCACCAGAAATGGCAAACAAATATATTTCTTTCTGCAGGGGAGGATCTCTGCACGGGAGGATCTGCAAGGGAGGATCGCTGCACAGGAAGAGCTCTGCACGGGAGGATCTCTGCATAGGAAGATCTCTGCACGGGAGGATCTCTGCACAAGAAGATCTCTGCACAGGAGGATCTCTACATAGGAGGATCTTTGCATAGGAAGATCTCTGCACGGGAGGATCCCTGCACAAGAAGATCTCTGCACAGGAGGATCTCTACACAGGAGGTTCTCTGCATGGAAAGATCTCTGCACAGGAGGATCTCTACATAGGAAGATCTCTGCATGGGAGGATCTCTGCACAGGAAGGTCTCTGCACGGGAGGATCTCTACATAGGAGGATCTCTGTATGGGAGGGTCTCTGCATGGGAGGATCTCTTCACAGGAAGATCTCTGCACGGGAGGGTCTCTGCACAGTAGGATTTCTAGGTAGGAGGATCTCTGCACATGAGGATCTCTGCATGGGAGGATCTCTGCATGGGAGGCCCTCTGCATGGGAATATCTCTGCACAGGAGACTCTCTGCACAAGAGGGTCTCTGCACAGGAGGATCTCTGCACTGGAGGAACTCTGCACTGGAGGAACTCTGCAAGGGAGGAACTCTGCAAGGGAGGGTCTCTGCACGGGACGATCCCTGCACAGAAGGAACTCTGCACTGGAGGATCTCTGCAAGGGAGGATCTCTGCAAGGGAGGATCTCTGCATGGGAAGATCTCTGCATGGGAGACTCTCTGCACAAGAGGGTCTCTGCAAGGGAGGATCTCTGCAAGGAAGGATCTCTGCACAGAAGGAAATCTGCATGGATCTGTGCACAGCACAATCTCTGCATGGAGGATCTCTGCATGGGAGGGTCTCTGCACGGGAGGATCTCTGCACAGGAGGATCTCTACATAGGAGGAACTCTGCATGGGAGGAGCTCTGCATGGCAGAATCTTTGCATGGGAGGACCCCTACATAGGAGGATCTCCGCACGGGAGGATCTGTGCATTGATCTGTGCATGGGTGGATACCTACATAGGAGGATCTCTGCATGGGAGGGTCTCTGTATGGGAGGATCTCTGCACAGGAGGATCTCCACATAAGAAGATCTCTGCACGAGAGGATCTCTGCATGGATCTGTGCACAGCACAATCTCTGCATGGAGGATCTCTGCACGGGAGGGTCTCTGCACGGGAGGATCTCTGCACAGGAGGACCTCTACATAGGAGGAACTCTGCACAGGAGGATCTCTGCATTAATCTGTGCACGGGAGTAACGCTGCATTGAGGATTTCTGCATGGGAGGATCTCTGCATGGGTGGATCTCTGCATAGGAAGATCTCTCCATGGAAGGGCCTCTGCATGGGAGGATCTCAGCATGGGAGGATCTCGGCATGAGAGGGTCTCTGCATGGGAGGATCTCTGCATGGGATGATCTCGGCACAGGAAGATCTCTGCATGGAAGGGCCTCTGCATGGGAGGATCTCAGCATGGGAAGATCTCTGCATGGAAGGATCCCTACATAGGAGGATCTCTGCATGGGAGGATCTCTGCATTGATCTGTGCATGGGAGGATATCTGCATGGAAGGATCCCTACATAGGAGGATCTCTGCATGGGAGGATCTCTGCATTGATCTGTGCATGACAGGGTCTCTGCACAGAAGGATCTCTGCACAGGAGGAGCTCTACATAGGTGGATCTGTGCATGGGAAGAATTCTGCGAGGATCTGTGCACAGGAGGCTCTCTGCATGGAGGATCTCTGCACAGGAAGATCTCTGCATGGGAGGATCTCTACATAAGAAGATCTCCGCACAGGAGGATCTCTGAATTGATCTGTCCATGGGAGGATCTCTGCACAGGAGGATCTCTGCACGGGAGGATCTGTGCATTAATCTGTGCATGGGAGGATCTCTGCATGGAAGGATCCCTACATAGGAGGATCTCTGCATGGGAAGATCTCTGCATTGATCTATGCATGGGAGGATATCTGCATGGAAGCATCCCTACATAGGAGGATCTATGGGAGGATCTCTGCATTGATCTGTGCATGGGAGGATCTCTGCAGGGGAGGATCTCTGCACAGGAAGATCCCTGCATGGCAGGGTCTCTGCACAGAAGGAGCTCTACATAGGAGGATCTGTGCATGTGAGGAATTCTGCGAGGATCTGTGCACAGGAGGCTCTCTGCATGGAGGATCTCTGCAAAGGAAGATCTCTGCATGGGAGGCTCTCTACATAAGAAGATCTCCGCACAGGAGGATCTCTGCATTGATCTGTGCATGGGAGGATCTCTGCATAGGAGGATCTCTGCACAGGAGGGTCTCCATACAGGAAGATCTCTGTGAGGATTGAGACACAGGAAGATCTCTGCATGGAGGATCTCTGCACAGGAGGGTCTATGTTAGGAGGTTTTCCTGACAACTCTTTGAAGAGCTACACATTGAACCTTGCAACCCACATTATCAGTTGCTTTCCTGATCGTCCATCCTGCTGACCCACATTAGTGAGAGATCACCTGTAATGGACCTTTGCAGCATTAATGCCCCATTAAGGCCTCCCAGTTCTTCTGGATAAACTCTGTCTTCTTCCATGGCTTTCCATAGCATGGTCAAAATAACCTAGACGCTCTGGTGCTATCACATGGGATGCATGAAGCTCTGGTGCTGTCACATGGGATGCATGAAGCTCTGGTGCTGTCGCACGGGATGCATGATGCTCTGGTGCTGTCGCATGGGATGCATGATGCTATGGTGCTGTCACATGGGATGCATGAAGCTCTGGTGCTGTCACATGGGATGCATGAAGCTCTGGTGCTGTCGCATGGGATGCATGATGCTCTGGTGCTGTCGCATGGGATGCATGATGCTCTGGTGCTGTCGCATGGGATGCATGATGCTCTGGTGCTATCACATGGGATGCATGAAGCTCTGGTGCTGTCACATGGGAACATGATGCTCTGGTGCTGTCGCATGGGATGCATGAAGCTCTGGTGCTATCACATGGGATGCATGAAGCTCTGGTGCTGTCACATGGGATGCATGATGCTCTGGTGCTGTCGCATGGGATGCATGATGCTCTGGTGCTATCACATGAGATGCATGAAGCTCTGGTGCTGTCAAATGGGATGCATGATGCTCTGGTGCTGTCGCATGGGATGCATGAAGCTCTGGTGCTATGACATGGGATGCATGAAGCTCTGGTGCTGTCACATGGGATGCATGATGCTCTGGTGCTATCACATGGGATGCATGATGCTCAGGTGCTGTCGCATGGGATGCATGAAGCTCTGGTGCTGTCACATGGGATAGATGAAGCTCTGGTGCTGTTGCATGGGATGCATGATGCTCTGGTGCTGTCGCATGGGATAGACGAAGCTCTGGTGCTGTTGCATGGGATGCATGAAGCCCTGGTGCTGTCACATGGGATGCATGATGATCTGGTGCTGTCGAATTGGGATGCATGATGCTCAGGTGCTGTCGCATTGGGATGCATGAAGCTCTGGTGCTGTCACATGGGATGCATGATGCTCTGGTGCTGTCACATGGGATGCATGAAGCTCTGGTGCTATCACATGGGATGCATGAAGCTCTGGTGCTGTCACATGGGATGCATGAAGCTCTGGTGCTGTCACATGGGATGCATGATGCTCTGGTGCTGTCGCATGGGATGCATGAAGCTCTGGTGCTGTCACATGGGATGCATGATGCTCTGGTGCTATCACATGGGATGCATGAAGCTCTGGTGCTGTCGCATTGGGATGCATGATGCTCATGATGCTCTGGTGCTGTTGCATGGGATGCATGATGCTCAGGTGCTTTCGGGGATGCATGATGCTATGGTGCTGCTGCATGGGATGCATGATGCTCTGGTGCTGTCGCACGGGATGCATGATGCTCTGGTGCTGTCACACGGGATGCATGATGCTCTGGTGCTGTCACATGGGATGCATGATGCTCTGGTGCTGTCGCATGGGATGCATGATGCTCTGGTGCTGTCGCATGGGTTGCATGAAGCTCTGGTGCTATCGCATGGGATAGATGAAGTTCTGGTGCTGTCACATGGGATGCATGATGCTCTGGTGCTGTCGCATTGGGATGCATGATGCTCTGGTGCTGTCGCATGGCATGCATGAAGCTCTGGTGCTGTCGCATAGCATGCATGAAGCTCTGGTGCTGTTGCATGGGATGCATGAATCTCAACAAACTCATGTGTGCAGCAGGGGACAGCTTGATTCGTGTTGCTCAAGCTCTGGGCATATTTATTACACAACTCAGACAGAAGCTGCATTTTATTAGTTTATCTCCTCCCATGTGGCCAGGGGATGGCAGTCACTACCTGATCCTGAACCCCGGGGTGGCTGTATGAGGGAGGATCGCATCTGGGACGAGAACACCTCTGGGGAGATACCCTGGCTTCCTCGGGTGGGACGCGGTATCTTCCGTTCAGCTTTCAGGAGGAATCCTCCATTTGCAACAATCTAATGGTCCATTGTGGTCTCTTTCACCCATGGAGAATAGTGGCAACCTTTAGTCACATCCCAAATGCCAACTCTCCGCTAATTGGTCTTATACAATTATGAAAGACATGTTTTCCAGTTTCACACACTCCTCTTCCAAATCTAGTTTGCCTTTATAGCCTATTGCAAACATTTGTACAGTATTCTCAAAAAGGAACTATGATTCCCACAACACTGGGACGAGGAAGAGGCGGGGAGTAATGATGATCACTTCTCATTGTCAGCCGTCTAGCCCTTCCCCAAATCCTATTGGCCAGAGCCTTTATAGAAAGGAGGAAAGACTCAGGAAGTGTAAGAGAGGTCCTCCACGGAGGACCTGGCTCCAGGAATCCTGTGCTGGAGAAGGAAGGGTTGTTTGCTGCTGTGTCAAGAGAAGCAAGGGGGAACTCTTACCTCCCAACTGCCTCTGGTGAGCTGGAAGGCACAAGGGGTGTCAAGGAGACCAGTCTACCCCCTCCAGGAAGAAGGGGAACCCCTCTGCATCAGCAGAGTGCACAGCCCAGAAGAGACTTCAGTCTCCCTCACTGAGGGGGAAACTCCAGAAAGTCTGGTTCTTTGCCCAAGTGCGGTGAAGTCCATTGATGTGTTTGGGAAGATGTCTGAAGGACTTTGATTGTGTGAGAGGGCTGGTCTTCTCAGCAGCAACTGTTGAGGATAAGACGTTGCATCGCCCGGGAGGCGTGTGGAAGCTGGAGGCAGGAGCCGCTGTGGCGGAGCAAAGGGGCTCGCCAGCAGAAAGGGAAAGTAGCGTTGCGCGAGCAGGATGTGCTACAGAGACGCCAGGCACCACAGGAAGATTCCTGGGTGTAAAGCAGCTGGAAGCAACGCTATCCTCATCGGGACCTGAAGGAAAGCCGGCATGCAGGAGCGGATCCACAAAACAAGCCAAAGAGATATCAAAGCAGTGAAAGTGGAAAGCGGGCAGCAAAGCTAAGGCACGTGAGCACCAAGGGGACCGAAGATGAACTGTTAGACCAATAAACATTGCTGTACCATTGAAGAATCCAGGGTAGGGGAACCACCCTCTGGAACTAAGGTTCTATTACCTTGGAGAACCTTTATGTTGGAGCTGTTCTATTTTCATTTACCAATACTTTTTGCAAACACCAGGTTAAAGGCATTTCCCTTCTCACTTTATTATTTGGTGTGTAATGTGAGGGTCGGGATAGAAAGTTTGGACACGAGGACGGTTTGGATTTCTGACATCTTGACACAGACATATCCATAGTTTTTGGTTTTAGGTACGCAATTCCTCTTAGAGCAGGGTCAACGAGGCATTTTCCCAACCCGTTTATGTTTTAAAAAACCTTTAACCAAATCATGACAGAATTGTGTCCGGCTTTCATTTCTGACCCCTCAAAGCGCTCAATGCAAATTCTTTTTTCTAGTAATATTTATAATGCAGAAAGTGTGCTCTGCATCTTCACAAACACTGTATAACACATGCACGCTCAGTTAGTCTATTTAGAGCTGGTCAGATAGCACAGTGAGCTAAGCGCTCCCCCCTGATATCTGTGTGCAGCCTGTTGTGACAGGTTTGATTTCGGGCTGGGTGAACTCATCTTTCCGAGGCCAATAATAAATTGAGTACCACTGTGTGGGGTAATGTTGTCTTCTGTTATTTCAGTGCTCTGAGGCCTGTGGGGGTGTGTATAGCGCTATATAAGAAATACATTATTATTATTATCTGATGCATGTGCCATTTTTAACCGAAGAACAGCGCTCTAGAACTCAGTGTTGTGGTGCACTTGTTTCACTATGTGGGTACTGTGATGTGGTATCCAAAATAATATTCTAACACAAAATTTAAGTTCAAACTTGTATTTATATAACACACAATTCTCAGGGTGGGTCAGTCCTATGATAGGTTTACTCTCAGAGTGTAATGTCTTAGTCCTCTTTCTTGGTTTCTCGACCCTTGGCGAGTTGTTTGCCTCCCAGGGTGAAGTGCTTTAGTCTCACGCTCTCTGCCAGAGTACACAGGGTCAGCACTCTCTTTCTTGAGGACTGCTTCAGGCTCCCAGAATGGAGCCTCTTTCTCTTGCCCTCTGCCGCACAAAAGGTAGAGTGGCTGAAAGCTCTTTGTTAAGATTAAATGGAATAGTTGGGTTGGCTCCTCTTGCACCTTCCCGGACTGTTCTAACGAGTAGGCCGTACAGTGTGGCCTTGGTTTGATGCCTCTTGGCGAGTGGACCCTTCCTTAAAGCTGTGATTAGCTTCTGTGCCTGTGGGACTTTTTCCTCACCTCCGTCCCCTTTGCCCCTTTGCCACCGTCTTCTCTATCACTATCTCTCTGGCTTAGGTCTTCTCCTCAGTTGAACGCTAGGTTGGTTGCCTCTGGACTGGTCCATCTTCTGTGTTGAGGCTGTTGCCTCTAAGATCTTTGTCTTGCACTGCTCCCCTACTCTACCTCGCTCTGTGATCTGGCTCCTCCTATATGGTTCCTGAACCTCAACTATGGTCTGGTGTTTGTGAAACACCAGCTATTCTCCCAGTACCTCTCAGTCATTGTGTGGGTCGGCTCCTTTACTCCTTCTCCACTGACCGCCACTGACCACCACTGACCGCTGCTGACCACCACTGACCGCTGATGACCACCGCTGACCAGCCTGGGCGGGACTTGCAATGCGACCATGCCCAGCACCATTCTTGTTATCTTTATCACCCGTGCAGGTCCATTCTCTTAGGTGTAGTGCCTGGTGGTTCTCTTGATGTACGGGGAGCAGGTTTTTCCCCTTGGGAGCCTCTTTACCTCCAGCAGTCCTTGAGGTACAGGTAGTCTAGTACTCAGTGCAAGTTTGGCAGTGCAAGGAAAAAGTGCTGGTAATTCCATTGCCGTCACCTTCTTGCGCAGTAACGGAAATGCTACCGTTTTTCCTGCGCCACCAAACTATAGGTTTTGGTGGATTTAGTACTGTCGGAATTAATGCATGGTAAACCCGCCAAAAGTCAATCCAACACAAATCCCCTAAAAAAATACTATGGACCCCAAAAATGTGGAATTCCACCACCCTGCACCCCTTGTAATCCTGTGGTAACTTGATGACCATGTGGCGGTAATGGCAATCGAGTTTCTGGGGCAGGTCATCACTTGACAGTAGTATGTGTCTGTGCATTGCTTTTATAGTTGACGATGGAAAGTCCAGCAGGCCTGGGCAAGTGAACACCGTCTCATATTGATTGCGCCAGTGTTTGTGAGATACTCTTTCTTGCATAGCAGCAAAATGTGTGCTCAGTCTAACAGAGGAGAATAGGAACATTGTGTTCTAGTGTAGGATATCTGACTTGCATTGGTGCAGTTGGAAGGTTTGCCAAAAACAACCCTCTGATTCGCAGGATGAGACATCGTGACACAGAGGGTTGTTATTCCGTAATAAGCAAGAGTTCCAGTAACTAAAAAGTGATTTGCTCCTTGGACCCTGATACTGGTGCCCCTCCCCCCGGTCCAAATGGATTACTTTGGTTTTTTTTAAAGGACATATCAAGCATATTATCACAGATATCCGTCTTTCTGTTTAGTCGAAGTATTTTATTTACCAAAAATCGCATGAGAGTGATTGAGGGCATTTTGACTCTGTTTTTCGGCAGAGTACTCTTCATGTTTCGCCTAGAAGAATATTGACACTCGGAGGAGGGTTTCTTCTGATCTCAATTCTCCAGCACGTCAGATTTCCCGTCTTGGTTCTTCCACTCCTGCCAATAACTTTCCTCATTTCTCTTGCAAAACCTAGGCCTAAAGTCTGCACAAATAGGCTGCACGCAGGGTTCGATTGCCAAAAGGTACAGGCAGATAGCAATGAATCCCCTCATTGATTCACAGGGTTTCCGGGGCACCAGAAATGGCAAAACATAAGAAGCGTACTGCAAACATGAATTAACAGTAACATATGTAAACAGCTTAAGTAAGAAAAAGCGGATAGAAAAAAAACAAAACCGCTGTAATTGGCTGGATGTAGAAAATGTCTCCAGCCTGGCCCCCTGGCCCTCAGATGACTCGGGGGGGGGGGTGTGTGTGTGTGTGAGTGTGTGTGTGTGTGTGTTTTTTTTTTTCACATTGGTTTGATCTCGGATCAACAGGTCATGTCTTGCATATTAATCCCCACCTTGGAATGCTGGGTATGTCAACCATTGCATCTCTGTTCCAGGTCTTTGGTAGACCCTCCGCCTGTGGTGACCTTCGATAGCACCTTATTGGAAGAAACAGAAAACCTGGAGGCAGGGGAACTCCAACTGAATGACCTTACCATCGAAAGCGTCCAGCACAGGTAGGCAGACGTTGAGAAGCAATGTGGCACTTAACACACAATGGTGTAGCTCATCCAGAGCTCATAGTAAAGGCATGCAGAGCATACTGGCACATTTCATGTAAATGCATCCATCCTCCCAGACCTCCCCCATTGCCACACGCAGTTGGAAGGGTGGCTGCTCCTGCCACAGTTTTACAGGACTCCATTTTGAAACCCATGACTATACTGCCGGGGATCAGAATTTGAGTTTGCATTTGTTGGCGTTGGTTGACACTTCTTGTTTTGGTCCCAGTTGGACATTGTATGATATGATATGATAGTTTATTTATATAGTGCCTATACACAATGTGTTTCAAAGTGCTTCTCCTCTTTGTCCACTTGTACTGATCACCCTTTCTTAGTGCTGCTCCAGTCTCTGTTCTGGGTTCCTGTTCAGCACCTCATGTTGTCCTCTTTGCTCTGGGATTTGTCTTGGGTCTGTGGTTCATTCCATTTCCTTTCCTCCTGCTCTTAATTATTGCTTTTCTAGCCTGGATTCTTCCGTGTTTTTGGAACATCCTGCTTTTCTCTTATTTCTCATGTTTCTTATTGTAATGGACTGCTTCTGATCACCCACTACTTGTGATTGCATTGTACTGGACGGCATCTCTTCACCCAGCTACTGTGCTTGCTGTCATGATCCATCGATCACGCCCCTTTTGGTCCTCCTGGTCCCTGGCACGTCGGGGGTTACTTGCTGTAGTACACCCAACATGGCCGAATTCACAGAACGCGGTCTATCGACCTTTACGTCCATGCTGCACGTTCCATAAAGGAGCCACGCCCCTGCGGCTCTGCGCGTCTCACGCTATCATTAGCTGAGGCTAGACATGCGTCGCAGTTCGTGCTCCTGGAACTGAGTTGCTACTCGAATTTCCCGTACCATTTCCTTCTCCTTCCTTCCCCTTGTACCTGTATTCCATCCGCGTTCCGCGCAGACCGCTCTCGTGTGCGGCCTTCCTTCCTGGTCTTCCTGGAGTTCCGTGGTCCCGGACGAAGAAGCTGAACGAATCCTGGAATCCGACAACGGCCGAGCGGGCTTATACAAGACCCGAACAGCACGAAAGAAAACCCCGGCGAAGGATCCCACAAGGCAGCAAAAACAGGTGAGAAAAAAGAAAACCTGTGACAGATTGAGACGCCACCTGATTGAATTCGACACAGACATGGAAGCGGCCATCCAGGACCTTATGCGTGGCATGTAAGAGCTGACGACCGAAGTGCAAAATTTAAAGGCAGAGAACGCCGCCTTAAAGCAATTGGTATTGTCCCGTGAGTCTGCTACGAAAGAGAGTGTAATCCTGGGCGGCGTTGTTGATAAATATGATGGTTCCGCAAAGAGCCTTCGTGGATTCCTTGACTCATGTTTGGTCCACTTTACTTTCAAGCCTTATTATTTTTCTACGCCCAGGGCTAAGGTGAGCTTTATTATTTTGCATCTTTCCGGCAATGCCTTGACCTGGGCCACCCCACTGGTTAACTCTCCTGGATGATTACGATGGCTTCATACGGGCCCTTAAGACCATGTTTGACCACCCAGAGCAGGTCTACAGTGCCCAGGAACGTCTACTCGACTTTCAACAAGGGTCCCAGGATATGCTCACGTATGTCACACGCTTCAAACAGTTGGCTAAAGAAGCGGATTGGTCCTCTGAAGCTTATTTTACCCTATTTCGAAGGGGGCTAAACGAAGACATCAAGGATGAACTAGCCAGAGTGGCGCGCCCAGATTCTTATCAAGCCCTAATGGATCTCGCTCTACAGATTGACTTTTGTATTCAGCAGAGAAAGGCAGAGAAAAAGAAAAGCAAGCTACCACCCCAGAAGAACCCCATTGGAAGATCCTCGAGCTCCGAAGGTATTTCCACTTCCAGTAATGAGCCTGAACCTATGCAGCTAGGGGCATTCCGTGGACCCATATCCTCCCAAAAAAGAATGTGTAGGATCCATACCGGGTTGTGTATGTATTGTGCATCAGACAAACATTTAGTAAGAGAGTGCCCAATAGTGCCCCCACAGCGCTCGGGAAACGCCAGCTCCCGATCCTAGATGGAGCACAGGTTCGGGAGAGAGATGTCTGCTCCACATCAATTCCATCCTTGAACTCTCCTGGACAAAATTCTTTGGTGATTTTACAGGCCTTTTTATCGCCATCCAAGAAGGAAACGTACCCCATCCTGGCACTGGTGGACTGTGGAGCCATGGGGATTTTCATAGACCAAGAATGGGTTCTTAAACACCATATTCCTTACGAATCCAGGACTATTATGCAACCTGTAGAAGCTATTGATGGCAGGCCCCTTCCTTCAGGGCCCATAACTCTTCAGACCAAGGACGTCGAACTTGCCATAAACCAAGAAAGGATAAAATTTGACATCATCAAGTTGACCCATTACCCAATGGTATTGGGAATGCCCTGGCTTCAAAAACACAATCCATACATCAATTGGACAGCGGGTTCCTTGTTCCTGGGCCCAGAATTTTGTATGTCCCACTGCATAATGTCAGACCTCGCTCCGACACCATTAGAAGGACTTCCTACGAATCAACAAGGTACAATCTCAGTCTCAAACATTATCCGGGTCCTGGAGATATACCAGGAATATTCTGATGTCTTCTCTTCTGCCATTGTCCAGGCGTTACCTCCCCATAGACCAGAATACTGTGCTATAGAAACGGACCCTTCCGTTGTGATTCCCTTTGGAAGGATGTTCATCTTGTCCGAACCTGAAAAGCAAGCCCTTCAAGAATACCTGGATACTAATCTTGCAAATGGCACCATACGACCCTCTAAATCCCCAGCAGGGGCCTCACTGTTTTTTGTCCCAAAGAAAGATACCAAGGAACTCAGACCGTGTCTGGATTATCGAGGTCTAAATCAATGCACCCTTAAGGATCGCTATCCGTTACCCTTGATCTCGGACCTTCTGGAGGCAGTAAGGGGCGCAGTTGTTTTCACCAAGTTGGATCTCAGGGGTGCCTACCATCTGAGTCGTATTAGGGCAGGAGACGAGTGGAAAACAGCCTTTAGAACACCCTTCGGCCATTATGAATACTTGGTCATGCCCTTTGGACTTGCTAATGCCCCGACGGTATTCCAACGCTTCATGGATAGGGTGTTCTCAGACATGCTGTTTCTTTTTGTGATTGTCTATTTGGACGACATCCTAATATTTTCCAAGGACATTTCCAAGCACGAAGAACATGTAAAAGCAGTGTTACAACAACTACGCGAAAACAAACTCCTGGCAAAGCCAGAGAAATGCATCTTCCATGCTTCTACAATACACTACCTAGGATTTGTCCTAAGTCCAGAAGGCATCAGAATGGATCAATCCAAGGTTAAGGCTATATTATCCTGGCCAAGTCCCACCTCTGTGAAACAAATCCAGTCTTTCCTGGGCTTGGCTAATTTCTACAGGAAATTCATACCTTCCTTTTCCGAGATAGTCCAACCAATCATTGCCCTGTTAAGAAAGACATTCCCTTCCTTTGGACAACAGCCCAAGAGGAAGCCTTCCAACGGTTGAAGACTGAGTTTGCACAAGCCCCCATTCTGGCTCAACCTGATGTCAACCAACCATTCATAGTGGAGACAGATGCCTCCAGCTACGCTATTGGAGCCATTCTCAAACAGCTATTCGGGGACAGGATGGAGCACCCCATCGCTTACCTTTCACGGACATTAACTCCCAGTGAAACCCATTACTCAGTCTTGCAAAAGTAACTGCTAGCCATTCGTCAAGCCTTCACAGAGTGGCGTCATCTCCTCCTCGGAGCAAAACATCCTGTCCAGGTCCACACAGACCATCGAAACCTACAAGTACTGCAGGCCTTGGAATGTAGGAATAGCCGTCAAGCTCGGTGGGCCTTCTTCTTTGCCCAGTATCAGTTCCAGATTCACCACGGTTCCGGAACACAAAATCTAATAGCTGACGCCCTCTCTCGACATCCAGACTACGAACCTCCGGGAGATCGGGCATATCCCAAGATGTTTCCTCACACAATATTTATAGCTCAAGCAAACAATCTCCTGGAATACATTTGCATACAAACTCAGACTTCGGAACTCTGGAAGAGTCTTTCAAAAAGGAATCAATGGGATCTGAGAACCAAGGACGGATACTTGTTTAAGAATAACAACCTGGTCATTCCCACACAGAAACTACAACAAAAGATTATAAACCTCTGCCATGATACCCTTCACTCCGGGCATCGTGGCATTTCCCAATACCCTCCGTTAATACAAAGACAATTCTGGTGGCCCAGAATGAAGGCTGACGTTCAACTGTACGTTCAATCTGTTCCGTCTGTAATCAAAACAAACATGACAACCAGAAACAAGCAGGACTCTTATTATAGCCTACACTACCAACGAGACCTTGGAAGTCATCGCTACAGACTTTATAGTAGAATTACCGCCATCTAGAGAGTACACCACTATCATGGTCACTATTGACTTGTTCACTCATATGGCTCATTTTACACCTCTGTATAAGTTACCATCCCCGTCAGAACTTGCTGGAATCTTCCTGGAACACATCTTCCGACTGCATGGACTTCCTTCCAAGATCATATCGGACAGAGGACCACAGTATATCTCTCAATTTTGGAAGCACCTCTGCAGGATTCTAGGAATCCAACGAGCCCTCTCCTCAGGATATCATCCCCAAACCAATGGAGTAACAGAACGAGTAAATCAAACCCTTGACCAATACCTTTCTCTACTAAGGTCCAGGAGGATTGGTCGCTTCTAATACCAGTGGCAGAATTCGCCTACAACAATTCAGATCATTCGGCTGTTAAAACCAGCCCTTTTTGTTGCAGCCATGGATTCCACCCTGCGGTATTACCTTCAGTCCTTCCACATCCTACTCCAGTTCCAACAGTCGACTCCTAGATTGAAACACTCATCAATATACAGAAAGAAGCCAAGGAACATCTAGAAAGGGCACAGATCCAAACTAAGCACTATGCAGATTCTAGGACCAGGGCCTTCTTACTCCATAAGGGATAAAGTATGCTTATCCTCGAAGCTACTGCCCCGACATCTCAGACCGAATAAGTTGGCTCCTCGATATTATGGCCCTTTTCCTATAAAATAAGTCATTAACCCTGTGGCCTTTCGACTTAAATTACCAGACTCCTGGAAGAAAATCCATCCAGTTTTTCGCAAATCTCTATTGAAGCCTTACATCCAAACCACCCGGACTAACCTTAGACCCAGTCCTGCGATTGTCAATGACCAGTTAGAATATGAAGTTTCTCGAATATGTGACTCCAGATTTAGGCAAGGACAACTTCAATACCTGGTGGAATGGAAGGGCTATCCACCCAGTGAACGTACCTGGGAACCCGTCTCAAACCTGAACTCCACCAGATTACTCAGACGGTACCATCTAATACATCCAGGCAAACCCGGTGGAGCGAGTTTTAGAATGGGGCATGCTGTCATGATCCATCGATCACGCCCCTTTTGGTCCTCCTGGTCCCTGGCACGTCGGGAGTTACTCGCTGTAGTACACACAACATGGCCGAATTCACAGAACACGGTCTATCGACCTTTACGTCCATACTGCACGTTCCATAAAGGAACCACGCCCCTGCGGCTCCACTCGTCTCAACGCTATCGTTAGCTGAGGCTAGACGTGCGTCGCAGTTCGTGCTCCTGGAACTTAGTTGCTACTCGAATTTCCCGTACCATTTCCTTCTCCTTCTCCTTCCTCCCCCTTGTACCTGTATTCCATCCGCATTCCGCGCAGACCGCTCTCGTGTGCGGCCTTCCTTCCTGGTCTTCCTGGAGTTCCGTGGTCCCGAACGAAGAAGCTGAACGAATCCTGGAATCCGACGACGGCCGAGTGGGCTTATACAAGACCCGAACAGCACGGAAGAAAACCCCGGCGAAGGATCCCGCAAGGCAGCAAAAACAGGTGAGAAAAAAGGAAACCTGCGACACTTGCATTGTACTGGACGGCAACTCTTCACCCAGCTCCTTGCACCTGCATTGTACTGGACTGCATCTCTTTACCCAGCTCCTTGTGCTTGCATTATACTGCACTGAATCTGTTTACCCAGCTACTTGTGCTTGCATTGTAATGAATTGCATCTCTTTGCCCAGCTACTTGTGCTTGCATTGTACTGGACTGTATCTCTTTACCCAGCTACTTGTGCTTGCATTGTACTGGACAGCATCTCTTTACCCAGCTCCTTGCACCTGCATTGTACTGGACTGCATCTCTTTACCCAGCTACTTGTGCTTGCATTGTACTCGACGGCATCTCTTTACCCATCTCCTTGCACCTGCATTCTACTGGACTGCATCTCTTTACCCAGCTCCTTGTGATTGCTTTGTACAGGACAGCATCTCTTTACCCAGCTCCTTGCACCTGCATTGTACTGGCCTGCATCTCTTTACCCAGCTCCTTGAACCTGCATTGTACTGGACTGCATCTCTTTACCCAGCTCCTTGTGCTTGCATCATACTGCACTGAATCTGTTTACCCAGCTACTCGTGCTTGCATTGTACTGGACTGCATCTCTTTACCCAGCTACTTGTGCTTGCATTGTACTGGACAGCATCTCTTTACCCAGCTTCTTACACCTGCATTTTACTGGACTGCATCTCTTTACCCAGCTACTCGTGCTTCCATTGTACTGGACTGCATCTCTTTACCCAGCTACTTGTGCTTGCATTGTACTGGACTGCATCTCTTTACCCAGCTACTCGTGCTTGCATTGTACTGGACTGCATCCCTTTACCCAGCTACTTGTGCTTGCATTGTACTGGACTGCATCTCTTTACCCAGCTCCTTGCACCTGCATTGTACTGGACTGCATCTCTTTACCCAGCTACTTGTGCTTGCATTGTACTGGACTGCATCTCTTTACCCAGCTACTCGTGCTTGCATTGTACTGGACTGCATCTCTTTACCCAGCTACTTTTGCTTGCATTGTACTGGACGGCATCTCTTTACCCATCTCCTTGCACCTGCATTCTACTGGACTGCATCTCTTTACCCAGCTACTTGTGCTTGCATTGTACTGGACTGCATCTATTTACCCAGCTCCTTGCACTTCCACTGTATTCGGCTTCGTCTCTTTACCCAGCTACTTGTGCTTGCATTGAACTGGCCTGTATCTTTTTACTTGGCTACTTGTGCTTGCATTGTACTTGACTGCATTGCTTTACCCAGATACTTGTGCTTGTATTGTACTGCACTGAATCTGTTTACCCAGCTACTTCTGCTTGTATTGTACTGGACTGAATCTCTTCCCCCAACTACTTGTGTTTCATTTGTACTGGATTGCATCTCTTTACCCAGCTACTTGTGCTTGCATTGTACTTGACTGCATCTCTTTACCCAGCTACTTGTGCTTGCATTGTACTGACAGCATCTCTTTACCCAGCTCCTTGCACCTGCATTGTACTGGACTGCATCTCTTTACCCAGCTACTTGTGCTTGCATTATACTGCACTGAATCTGTTTACCCAGCTACTTGTGCTTGCATTGTACTGGACGGCATCTCTTTACCCATCTCCTTGCACCTGTATTCTACTGGACCGCATCTCTTTACCCAGCTACTTTTGCTTGCATTGTACTGGACGGCATCTCTTTACCCATCTCCTTGCACCTGCATTCTACTGGACTGCATCTCTTTACCCAGCTACTTTTGCTTGCATTGTACTGGACGGCATCTCTTTACCCATATCCTTGCACCTGCATTCTACTGGACTGCATCTCTTTACCCAGCTACTTGTGCTTGCATTGTACTGGACTGCATCTTTTTACCCAGCTACTCGTGCTTGCATTGTACTGGACTGCATCTCTTTACCCAGCTCCTTGCACTTCCACTGTATTCGGCTTAATCTCTTTACCCAGCTACTTGTGCTTGCATTGAACTGGCCTGTATCTTTTTACTTGGCTACTTGTGCTTGCATTGTACTTGACTGCATTGCTTTACCCAGATACCTGTGCTTGTATTGTACTGCACTGAATCTGTTTACCCAGCTACTTCTGCTTGTATTGTACTGGACTGAATATCTTCCCCCAACTACTTGTGTTTCATTTGTACTGGATTGCAACTCTTTACCCAGCTACTTGTGCTTGCATTGTACTTGACTGCATCTCTTTACCCAGCTACTTGTGCTTGCATTGTACTGGACAGCATCTCTTTACCCAGCTCCTTGCACCTGCATTGTACTGGACTGCATCTCTTTACCCAGCTACTTGTGCTTGCATTATACTGCACTGAATCTGTTTACCCAGCTACTTGTGCTTGCATTGTACTGGACGGCATCTCTTTAGCCATCTCCTTGCACCTGTATTCTACTGGACTGCATCTCTTTACCCAGCTACTTTTGCTTGCATTGTACTGGACTGCATCTCTTTACCCATCTCCTTGCACCTGCATTCTACTGGACTGCATCTCTTTACCCAGCTACTTTTGCTTGCATTCTACTGGACGGCATCTCTTTACCCATCTCCTTGCACCTGCATTCTACTGGACTGCATCTCTTTACCCAGCTACTTGTGCTTGCATTGTACTGGACTGCATCTCTTTACCCAGCTACTCGTCCTTGCATTGTACTGGACTGCATCTCTTTACCCAGCTCCTTGCACTTCCACTGTATTCGGCTTCATCTCTTTACCCAGCTACTTGTGCTTGCATTGAACTGGCCTGTATCTTTTTACTTGGCTACTTGTGCTTACATTGTACTTGACTGCATTGCTTTACCCAGATACTTGTGCTTGTATTGTACTGCACTGAATCTGTTTACCCAGCTACATCTGCTTGTATTGTACTGGACTGAATCTCTTCCCCCAACTACTTGTGTTTCATTTGTACTGGATTGCATCTCTTTACCCAGCTA
This sequence comes from Ambystoma mexicanum, assembly GCF_040938575.1. Lineage (NCBI taxonomy): Eukaryota > Metazoa > Chordata > Amphibia > Caudata > Ambystomatidae > Ambystoma > Ambystoma mexicanum. The sequence continues at coordinate 1,478,004,701 of NC_090934.1, forward strand.
CTTGTGCTTGCATTGTACTTGACTGCATCTCTTTACCCAGCTACTTGTGCTTGCGTTGTACTGGACAGCATCTCTTTACCCAGCTCCTTGCACCTGCATTGTACTGGACTGCATCTCTTTACCCAGCTACTTGTGCTTGCATTATACTGCACTGAATCTGTTTATCCAGCTACTTGTGCTTGCATTGTACTGGACAGCATCTCTTTACCCAGCTCCTTGCACCTGCATTGTACTGGACTGCATCTCTTTACCCAGCTACCTGTGCTTGCATTGTACTCGACGGCATCTCTTTACCCATCTCCTTGCACCTGCATTCTACTGGACTGCATCTCTTTACCCAGCTCCTTGTGCTTGCATTGTACAGGACAGCATCTCTTTACCCAGCTCCTTGCACCTGCATTGTACTGGCCTGCATCTCTTTACCCAGCTCCTTGAACCTGCATTGTACTGGACTGCATCTCTTTACCCAGCTCCTTGTGCTTGCATCATACTGCACTGAATCTGTTTACCCAGCTACTCGTGCTTGCATTGTACTGGACTGCATCTCTTTACCCAGCTACTTGTGCTTGCATTGTACTGGACAGCATCTCTTTACCCAGCTCCTTGCACCTGCATTTTACTGGACTGCATCTCTTTACCCAGCTACTCGTGCTTCCATTGTACTGGACTGCATCTCTTTACCCAGCTACTTGTGCTTGCATTGAACTGGCCTGTATCTTTTTACTTGGCTACTTGTGCTTACATTGTACTTGACTGCATTGCTTTACCCAGATACTTGTGCTTGTATTGTACTGCACTGAATCTGTTTACCCAGCTACATCTGCTTGCATTGTACTGGACTGCATCTCTTTACCCAGCTACTTGTGCTTGCATTGTACTGGACAGCATCTCTTTACCCAGCTCCTTGCACCTGCATTTTACTGGACTGCATCTCTTTACCCAGCTACTCGTGCTTCCATTGTACTGGACTGCATCTCTTTACCCAGCTACTTGTGCTTGCATTGTACTGGACTGCATCTCTTTACCCAGCTACTCGTGCTTGCATTGTACTGGACTGCATCTCTTTACCCAGCTACTTGTGCTTGCATTGTACTGGACTGCATCTCTTTACCCAGCTACTCGTGCTTGCATTGTACTGGACTGCATCTCTTTACCCAGCTACTTGTGCCTGCATTGTACTGGACAGCATCTCTTTACCCAGCTCCTTGCACCTGCATTGTACTGGATTGCATCTCTTTACCCAGCTACTTGTGCTTGCATTATACTGCACTGAATCTGTTTACCCAGCTACTTGTGCTTGCATTGTACTGGACGGCATCTCTTTACCCATCTCCTTGCACCTGTATTCTACTGGACCGCATCTCTTTACCCAGCTACTTTTGCTTGCATTGTACTGGACGGCATCTCTTTACCCATCTCCTTGCACCTGCATTCTACTGGACTGCATCTCTTTACCCAGCTACTTTTGCTTGCATTGTACTGGACGGCATCTCTTTACCCATCTCTTTGCACCTGCATTCTACTGGACTGCATCTCTTTACCCAGCTATGTGTGCTTGCATTGTACTGGACTGCATCTTTTTACCCAGCTACTCGTGCTTGCATTGTACTGGACTGCATCTCTTTACCCAGCTCCTTGCACTTCCACTGTATTCGGCTTCATCTCTTTACCCAGCTACTTGTGCTTGCATTGAACTGGCCTATATCTTTTTACTTGGCTACTTGTGCTTGCATTGTACTTGACTGCATTGCTTTACCCAGATACTTGTGCTTGTATTGTACTGCACTGAATCTGTTTACCCAGCTACTTCTGCTTGTATTGTACTGGACTGAATCTCTTCCCCCAACTACTTGTGTTTCATTTGTACTGGATTGCATCTCTTTACCCAGCTACTTGTGCTTGCATTGTACTGGACAGCATCTCTTTACCCAGCTCCTTGCACCTGCATTGTACTGGACTGCATCTCTTTACCCAGCTACTTGTGCTTGCATTATACTGCACTGAATCTGTTTATCCAGCTACTCGTGCTTGCATTGTACTGGACGGCATCTCTTTACCCATCTCCTTGCACCTGTATTCTACTGGACTGCATCTTAACCCAGCTACTTTTGCTTGCATTGTACTGGACGGCATCTCTTTACCCATCTCCTTGCACCTGCATTCTACTGGACTGCATCTCTTTACCCAGCTACTTTTGCTTGCATTGTACTGGACGGCATCTCTTTACCCATCTCCTTGCACCTGCATTCTACTGGACTGCATCTCTTTACCCAGATACTTGTGCTTGCATTGTACTGGACTGCATCGCTTTACCCAGCTACTCGTGCTTGCATTGTACTGGACTGCATCTCTTTACCTAGCTCCTTGCACTTCCACTGTATTCGGCTTCATCTCTTTACCCAGCTACTTGTGCTTGCATTGAACTGGCCTGTATCTTTTTACTTGGCTACTTGTGCTTGCATTGTACTTGACTGCATTGCTTTACCCAGATACTTGTGCTTGTATTGTACTGCACTGAATCTGTTTACCCAGCTACTTCTGCTTGTATTGTACTGGACTGAATCTCTTCCCCCAACTACTTGTGTTTCATTTGTACTGGATTGCATCTCTTTACCCAGCCACGTGTGCTTGCATTTCGCTTTACTGCATCTCTTTACCCAATTACTTGTGCTTGTATTGTACTGGATTCCATCTTCTTACCAAGGCAGTTGTGCTTTTATTGTATTGGACTGCGTCTGTTTACTCAGCTACTCATGCTGGCATTGTACTTGACTGCATCTCTTTACCCAGCTACTTGTGCTTGTATTGTACTGCACTGAATCTGTTTACCCAGCTACTTCTGCTTGTATTGTACTGGATTGAATCTCTTCCCCCAACTACTTGTGTTTCATTTGTACTGGATTGCATCTCTTTACCCAGCTACTTGTGCTTGCATTTTACTTGACTGCATCTCTTTACCCAGCTACTTGTGCTTGTATTGTACTGGACGGCATCTCTTTACCCATCTCCTTGCACCTGCATTCTACTGGACTGCATCTCTTTACCCAGCTACTTGTGCTTGCATTGTACTGGACTGCATCTCTTTACCCAGCTACTTATGCTTGTATTGTACTGGACTGCATCTCTTTACCCAACTACTTGTGCTTGTATTGTACTGGACTCCATCTTCTTACAAAGGCAGTCGTGGTTGTATTGTACTGGACTCCATCTTCTTACCAAGGCAGTTGTGCTTGTATTGTACTGGACTGCCTCTGTTTACTCAACTACTTGTGCTGACATTGTACTTGACTGCATCTATTTACCTAGCCATTGCTGCTTGCATTGTACTGCACTGCATCTGTTTACTCAGCTATTTGTGATTGTTTTACACTGGACTGTATATGTTTAGCCAGCTGCTTTTGCTTGTATGATACTGGATTGTGATGGTTAATAGAGGAGCATCTTATTTTCTATTTTTTAGCCTTGTTGTTTTGTGGCACTTCATGTTATTTGCTTCTTATCAATTTCATTGGTTGGACCACCCTCATTTGCTCATGCTGTATTGATTGTCATTGGCTAGTACATCATCAGTTGACTCTGTTGTACTGAACATCATTGGCTAGTACATCATCAGTTGACTCTGTTGTACTGAACATCATTGGCTAGTACATCATCAGTTGACTCTGTTGTACTGAACATCATTGGCTAGTACATCATCAGTTGACTCTGTTGTACTGAACATCATTGGCTAGTACATCATCAGTTGACTCTGTTGTACTGAACATCATTGGCTAGTACATCATCAGTTGACTCTGTTGTACTGAACATTATTGGCTAGTACATCACCAGTTGACTCTGTTGTACTGAACATCATTGGCTAGTACATCATCAGTTGACTCTGTTGTACTGAACATCATTGGCTAGTACATCACCAGTTGACTCTGTTGTACTGAACATCATTGGCTAGTACATCATCAGTTGACTCTGTTGTACTGAACATTATTGGCTAGTACATCACCAGTTGACTCTGTTGTACTGAACATCATTGGCTAGTACATCATCAGTTGACTCTGTTGTACTGAACATTATTGGCTAGTACATCACCAGTTGACTCTGTTGTACTGAACATCATTGGCTAGTACATCATCAGTTGACTCTGTTGTACTGAACATTATTGGCTAGTACATCATCAGTTGACTCTGTTGTACTGAACATCATTGGCTAGTACATCATCAGTTGACTCTGTTGTACTGAACATTATTGGCTAGTACATCATCAGTTGACCCTGTTGTACTGAACATCATTGGGTAGTACATAATCTGTTGACCCTTTTTTAATGAACATCATTGAATAGCACATCGTCTGTTGACCCAGTTGTACTGAACATCATTGACTAGTTCATCTCCCTTTTCTTGCGTCTGAGTGGTCTACTTTGATGCACATGACTGCATTTGCTCCTACCCTGTTGTCTATTGTGTGTTTCACTTTGTTTCTGATTGCACTGTCTGTCCTTTAGTGAGCAGAGCCCCCTTTGCTCTTCTTGCCCCAGACACCATTGGTTGGCATTTGATGTTATTGTGCTGGGATCAGTAATACGAGGCAGGCAACTGCTTGTAGTTTTCTCAGTATTTGACATTTTATTGTACACAAGAATTGCAAAGAAAACCCAACTAAGCCTACTCTACCAGGGGATTCCCTGCCTTGTCTGGGATCTAACGGGGAAATCTCTGAGCATACACAAAACTGGCCCTCACACCAAACAACTAAACAATCAAAACGAAGCATAAACAATATAAATGAAAGATGACCAAATAACCAGTGCCTTGGATGACATCTACTAGTTGTTCTAACTTGATGGGTCCGACTTGATGGTCGTGCAGTTATAAAATGCCTCCGTCCCCAAGTACCGCTCGAGCAGAATATAAACACTGCCCGAGCAATCTTTGAGGCCACAGGAAGGAGTGTTGTCGTCAGCCTGGTATTGAGAACGCCGGAAGGACCCCTGAGTACTGTAAGGCAAAAGGTTATGATCAGGAAAATACTCTACAATGGCAATGGGCAATTGATAGAAAGAGTTAAACAGGATGCAGTGACACCAGCTTACCTAATAGAGTTGGAATGTAGGAAGAAAACCTACGCAAGGAAATCCACGGCAAGCTGGAATGATGTAATAGGCACTCCTTCCCAGTACCTCGTGGAGTGTGGCAAGATCTGTAGCCAGGCTTGAAGCAATCCGAAGGTTGCAAAACAGAAGGGCAATCCAAGAGCAAGTCCAGAGTATAACAGGGGTCGGATGTCCAGAAAATCAGAGAGCACGCCAAAATCCAAGGGTAATCCAATAGCAAATCCGAAATGAGTTCCAAGGTCGAAGCAAACAAGAGCAAGGGTAATGCGTGACAGTCCTCCGTAGAAGTTGAAGTAGCTGTGAAGCAAAGAGACTTGTTTGCCGGTTTCTTTTGAAGGGGCGAGCGGTATCACATGACGAATCACGTGACTGCTCGCGTACGTTGCATGGAGCGCAACGTGGCCAGCGATTGGAGCTGCCGGCACTTCCTGGTATTCTGACGTTGCCGGCTGTGCAAGAGGCGCCATGGCAGACGCCAACGTGGAAAAGGGCGAAATGAGGCAGATCCGCCCAACATGGTATTCCGCCTGCCGTGTTTTCCCTGCTGGTGGTGTGAATGGGAAATACTACGGCGAGAGGCGCCTGAGGAGGAGAGGTGTGAAGAGGAAAAGGTCGTGTGAGAGGGCGTGACAGAGCCCCCCCTCAAAGGCCCACGACCGCGTGGGCTGGAAGGATGCTCTCGATGAAACTTGGCCACCAGGCGAGAAGCGTGAACATCTTGAGCAGCAACCCAGGAGCGATCTTCAGGGCCATAACCCCGCCAATCCACCAGATATTGTAGCCCACCCCTGTGCATACGGGAACCCAGTATTCCCTGGACCTCAAAAACATCAGGGGAAGAGACAGAGACCGGAGCAGGAGGGGCAACTAATCGGGTAGGACCAGGGCAGGGCTTAAGCAGGGAGACATGGAAAACTGGGTGGATTCGCCAAGCAGGAGGAACCGCCAGACGCATAGCCACCGGATTCACGACCTTGGCCACCTTGTAAGGACCCACAAAGCGAGGGAGAAGTTTGTGACAACCAGGAATGTGTAAATGACGAGCGGAGAGCCAAACCCTGTCCCCCACCTTGTACGCAGGAGCATCCGCCCTCTTCCTGTCAGCTGTGGATTTCATGGAAGTTTGGGCCTCACGCAAATGGATCAAAGTCTGGTCATGTACCGACACTAAATCCCTAGCGCAGGCCGAGGCAGCGGGGGTATCAGAAGAGGAGTAATCTGGCAGAGGAAGAGTACGAGGATGTTGGCCATAAAGAGCGAAGAATGGCGAAAAACCAGTAGCAGAATGCAAAGAGTTGTTATAAGCAAATTCGGCAAGATGCAATAAATTAAGCCAAGTGTCCTGATATTGTAACGTTAGGCAACGTAGGTATTGTTCCAATGACTGGTTAACCCTCTCAGTCTGCCCGTCACTCTCTGGATGGCAAGCAGAGGAATAATGAGCATCAATACCCAACAGAGAGGTGAGGGCCCGCCAGAAACGAGAGGTGAACTGTGTGCCTCGATCGGACACCAAAACATGAGGCAGGCCAAAGAGACAGAAGACAGACTTAAAGAAATGCCTGGCCAAAACCGGGGCTGAGGGTACTCCCTTACAAGGTACAAAACGAGCCATTTTGGTATAGGAGTCGACTACAACCCATATAGTATCGAAACCCTGTGTGCGTGGCAAATCAGTAATTAAGTCCATTGAGACCGTGTGCCAGGGACGTGGAGGAACCGGGAGAGGAAGAAGAAGACCCAAAGGCCGGCCCCTACGTGACTTGCCCTGAGCACAGATTGGACAGGTATTGACATAATTCTGTACGTCTCGTTTCATAGCCGGCCACCAACACCATCGTTTGAGTAATTCCAGGGTACGATGCTGCCCGGGGTGACCATTAATGGCAGCATCATGAGACCATTCCAACGCCAAATTCCTGGTTTCACTCGTGGGAAGGAAAAGCTTCCCATGTACAAAGGGCAGCCCATCCTGCATAACGGGATCCCATTCTGTTAGTGACTGTGGATATCGGGAGACCCATTGTCTTATGGTGGACTGCAATGAAGGTGATGGTGTGCAAACACAAACTACGTGAGACTCACTCAACAAGGTTTCAGGGAAGGATGGTAGAACTTCCCCCCCAGGAGACCGAGACAGGGCGTCTGCTTTCCCATGCCCTACACCAGGTCTATGTTTGACCACGAAGTCAAACGCGGCAAAGAAAAGATGCCAACGTACTTGTCGACTATTGGTACATTTCAAGGAGGCAAGGTCTTGGAGATTCTTATGGTCTGAGAACACCACCGTCTGGTGTTTTGCTCCTAGAAGGTGATGTCTCCAGGTCTGTAAGGCGTCCTTAATGGCCAATAGTTCTTTTTCTGTGACTGTGTAGTGTAATTCACTTGTTGTGAACTTGCGAGAGTGAAATGCCACCGGATGTAGCCGACCAGTGGCAGGACATGGCTGGGACAGTACAGCTCCAAGTGCATAAGAGGATGCGTCTGCCTCAAGGACAAACGGGAGTTCAGGGTCAGGGTGTTGTAACACCGGAGCAGTAGTGAACATAGATTTCAGAGAATCGAAAGCATATTGTTGTTTTTCGGACCAGACATAGGGGACTGAAGGACTAGTGAGCGCAGTGAGCGGTGCTACAATAGAAGAAAACCCAGCTATGAACCGTCGGTAAAAGTTGGCAAAACCCAAAAATGACTGTAATTGCTTGAGTGTGGTCGGGATTGGCCAATCGTTTATTGCCCGAACTTTGGACTGATTCATGGAGAGGCCTCCAGGAGAGATATGGAACCCCAAGAACTCAACCTGAGTGGTATGGAAAATACACTTTTCAGGTTTAGCAAAGAGTGCATTGGCTTGCAGACGTAACAACACTTCCTTGACATGTTTGATGTGTTCATCGAGAGAGGAAGAGAAGACCAATATGTCATCTAAATACACTACTACGTATGTGTTCAGGATATCGCCAAATATGTCGTCCATGAAGCGCTGGAACGTAGCAGGAGCATTACAGAGACCAAACGGCATGACTGTATACTCAAACAGCCCTTGTCGTGAGCAGAAAGCCGTCTTCCATTCGTCTCCCTCTCGTATGCGTATGAGATTGTATGCACCCCGTAGATCCAATTTGGTGTAAATTGTGGCATGAGTAAGTTTATCCAACAACGGGGTAATAAGGGGAATAGGATAGCGATTCTTTACTGTGATGGCGTTCAAACGCCTGTAATCAATGCAGGGACGGAGATCCCCTTCCTTCTTTGGCACAAAGAAGATGGGACTTGCAGCTGGAGAGGTCGATGGGCGTATATGACCTAAACGCAGAGCCTGCTGTATGTAATCCTGAAGGACTTGCTCCTCTGATTGAGTTAAGGAGTATATCCGCCCCTTTGGGATAGGGGCGTCTGGGATTAAATCAATGGGGCAGTCGTAAGATCGATGTGGAGGAAGGCCTTCTGCAGAGCCTTTGTCAAACACTGCCCGAAACCCATAATACTCAGGAGGTATGTAATTTGTGACCGCCCCTATCATGTGTGTGTCTGGGGAATCGGACCTGTCTTCTATGTCTAATGAAGCGACTATCCCTAGGATGTCTGCGGGACTGGAAACCTGAGGTGTCTCAAGCAGGCAGTAGTATTGACACGTTTCGGATTCAAAGAGTACCTGACCTGTACCCCAGTTAATCAAAGGATTATGCCTCTTTAGCCAAGGAATGCCCAGGATAACACCAAACTGAGGTCTAGCTATGAGGTCAAAGGACATGGTCTCTCTATGGACTTCCTGTATAACTAGTTCCAAAGGGGCTGTCTGGTGTAAGATCGGTGCAGAGGTTAATGACGTCCCATCTACTGCATGAACTGGTTCGGGGTGTTTCTTTTGGACCAGAGGTAAGTTTAGAGCATTGGCTAGCGCTATGTCTATAAAGCAACCAGTAGCACCAGAGTCGATCACTATTTGTATTGCATGGGAAACTCCTGCGGCTAGGTTTAAGGAAGCTTGCACCACCACAGGTCGAACGGGACCAAAAGCAAGATCAGAGGTATTAGGTATAGGACTCGCCCCAACCCCTGATCTCAAGGGCGAGTCTTCGGAAAACCCGGAGCTTTGTTTCTTGGTCGACGGGGACACTCCTTTACAAAGTGCCCATTGAGTCCGCAGTAGTAGCAAGCGTTGTCTGCCCTCCTGCGCTCCCGTTCGGCATGTGTAATAGGACTGCGTACCCCGCCGATCTGCATGGGTTCAGGTAAGGTGCTAGATGAGGTTGAAGGTGAGCTCTGGGATATCCCTGCTTCCCCCTTACGTTCTGCCCGCCTGGCGTCGATTTGCAAGGTTAAATCTACCAGATCAAGATAAAGTGAGGGAAGGGAGGGCACTACAGACAAAGCATCCTTCATGGAACCACACAGACCCCGATAATAGATCACTGCCTTCTTATTCTCTGGCCATGAAGTCTCGGTGGCGAGTTGATTAAACTTGGTAATATACTCAATGAGAGTAGATCGACCTTGAGTGAGATCTAAGAGCTCCATGTCTCTGGATTGGGCTTTATATCTAGTGTCAAAAACCTTAGCCATTTCTTGAGTCAATAATTCGAAATCGTACAGGGCGGGATGATTGCTCTCCAAAAACGGATTAGCCCATGTGGCTGCTACACCCGACAAATGGGAGAGTAGAAAAGCCGCTTTGGAGACTGGATCAGAGAAAGCCTGAGGACGGCATAAGAAATGTAGTTTGCACTGATTGATAAAAGTGCGATATTTCAAAGGATCTCCCTGGTACCTCTCAGGGGCTGCTAGAGGAAATGGAGTCTGAACCACCACAGACGGGACTGGCATAGTAAGTGGGGTGGTGGGAATGTTTTGGGATGAGGCAGCCTCGCCGAACTCAGCGTCAGCAGGTAAGGGATGTCGGGTGCTTTGCATGGCATCAAGACGATGGTTCAGTGCAGTGGTGGCAGAGGCTAAATCAGTGCGGAGGGCATTGGTAGCAACTGCCATATCTGTCCTAAGCGATGTCACTGCTTGCATTAAAGCAGTCACAGGGTCCCCGGCTGAAACATCCATAACTGGACGACCATAAGGCTTCACAGTCTGTTCTAACTTGATGGGTCCGACTTGATGGTCGTGCAGTTATAAAATGCCTCCGTCCCCAAGTACCGCTCGAGCAGAATATAAACACTGCCCGAGCAATCTTTGAGGCCACAGGAAGGAGTGTTGTCGTCAGCCTGGTATTGAGAACGCCGGAAGGACCCCTGAGTACTGTAAGGCAAAAGGTTATGATCAGGAATATACTCTACAATGGCAATGGGCAATTGATAGAAAGAGTTAAACAGGATGCAGTGACACCAGCTTACCTAATAGAGTTGGAATGTAGGAAGAAAACCTACGCAAGGAAATCCACGGCAAGCTGGAATGATGTAATAGGCACTCCTTCCCAGTACCTCGTGGAGTGTGGCAAGATCTGTAGCCAGGCTTGAAGCAATCCGAAGGTTGCAAAACAGAAGGGCAATCCAAGAGCAAGTCCAGAGTATAACAGGGGTCGGATGTCCAGAAAATCAGAGAGCACGCCAAAATCCAAGGGTAATCCAATAGCAAATCCGAAATGAGTTCCAAGGTCGAAGCAAACAAGAGCAAGGGTAATGCGTGACAGTCCTCCGTAGAAGTTGAAGTAGCTGTGAAGCAAAGAGACTTGTTTGCCGGTTTCTTTTGAAGGGGCGAGCGGTATCACATGACGTATCACGTGACTGCTCGCGTACGTTGCATGGAGCGCAACGTGGCCAGCGATTGGAGCTGCCGGCACTTCCTGGTATTCTGACGTTGCCGGCTGTGCAAGAGGCGCCATGGCAGACGCCAACGTGGAAAAGGGCGAAATGAGGCAGATCCGCCCAACATGGTATTCCGCCTGCCGTGTTTTCCCTGCTGGTGGTGTGAATGGGAAATACTACGGCGAGAGGCGCCTGAGGAGGAGAGGTGTGAAGAGGAAAAGGTTGTGTGAGAGGGCGTGACACTAGTCCTGGGTAGATCTTGTTCCCCAGGAATGTCCAAAGTCAATTTCCTCCATGGAAAGTAAAGTCTTTAAAAGTTCCAAAGAAGCAAAAGTTCAATCAAACACAAATCCACTGGTAACAAACAGTTCCTTCTTTTTTTGAAAACTTCCCTTCCCAAGTTCCACAAAGAAAACAGCATCAATGGTAATCCTGGATAATCTCCTCCCAGGATAGAATGGACAAAGTTCAAACAAAAGTACCACTTCTGCTTTAATAATACTTCTTCTATTTCCCCTGCAGCGTCTTTAATGTAACTTGTCAGGATGCTTCTTTTAAGGGGGTTGCTTTCTCCTTGGCATCTCCCTTCTGCCAGTGGTACCGTGAGGGTAGGCTCCTTTTCCTCACAGTCTACTACTACTTCAACTACATTCAAAATGTTCAGACAAAATTATAGACAAACCCAGTTCTACTGCGTCTGCTGCAACTTGATACCTAATACAATATATTAAGCAACTTAGATAATTGTCTTCGACCTTTACAGGTAGGCAATGCACTTTCTCCTAAGAACGGGCAGCCTCTTTGCCTCTTCTGTCTGTCTTACACCTGACACAGAAATCTGCCTTGGCTTCTAGACTGCTTCTGTCTCTCAGGTTGAACAGTCTCAGCTTCTGGTTTAGTTTTTTTTTTTTTACATAGCGCCCAGATTTATACTCACCTTCTGGCTTCCCGTAGTTGCCCCAAAGCTGTATTGCTGCTCTTCCAGTCTTGGATATCCTTGTCACCCTTGTATCAGAGGCCTTTGGGTTTATAACAGCTTCAACAACTTCAAAGCATCAGTGTTCAGGTCTTAGTTGGGCTGGTTTCACCTTAGAAAGGATCTTCCTACTGGCTTGGGTAATGCTTGTTCTTTTCTTAACTTCAGCAACTTCTACAACTACTTGATAATTGCTCTGAATGTTACAAGAGTCAGGTTTCACTGTAGAAACTAATTTAGGTCCACATGATCTCTCTTTGATGTTAAACTTCTACTTAAAGACTTGTGTTCCCTTTAGTTCATGCAGCGTTCTGCTTTAACATGGGCTGGCAAACACAGTTTCATACACACAACCTCTCTTTGATGTAGAACAGTCTTGTAATACTTGGGGAAAGTCATCTTCTACTTCTTTGAAAGCTTACCGGCAATGTTGTCCCTCTTAATAGGAGACGCTTGACCACTTTGGTAATAGTTTAAATGCAACAAAGGGAAAAATAAAGGTTTTCTTTATACACAAGCACTTTAACTTGTGCAAGTAAGCGTGTGACACAATTCCCTTTGTGATAATTGACTTCCCACTAACACAAACAACTTTACTCGCTTCTACTTACATGTAACCCTTTATTCAGCCGGTTACAGTTACCGGCAAGGAGTATCTTGTAATTTGGAGTCCGGAGCTTCATTCACCGGCTCCAAAGTCACAGCGGTCGTAGACTACTTCCACTTCGCGACTTTCTTTCTTCTGCTACTACTGCTACAGGCACTGTTGGGACCCAACCCTCTCTGCAGCACGGGTGTCTCGTATCCGGCCTCAACAATGGAGAGTATTCCTTTCTCCAGCTTCCGTTGGCACACGGCACTTGGGTGGATGCACGACTTCAGCATTCACAGCAATTAGTGCATTGTTCTGAGCCATCTACCGGCCAGTGATTGGTTACACTTACCTTTATCCCACCAATCAATGAACCGGGAGGCGTTTAGCCGGCCCCCCTGTACAAGGCCCCGTGAGGAAGGCCCATGTCCTGAGGCTGTCAGAGCCGGCAGGAACTTGAGGAACTTGCCAACCTCCATACCTCCTCTCGCCACTCCACCTCGCCTCTTTGTGTCTTCCAGTCCTGCCGGTTCCCAAGTCACATCGCTCAACATCTGCCGCTCCGATCTCTTCATACATCTCCGGTTGCCACAAAGTTACTGTTGCCTCAGATACCCTGTGCCCCTCAAGTCTTTTAACACTGCACAAACAACTGCTGATGCCCCAATACAGCAGCAACCACGTTCTACTCTCCTCTGTTGTACCGGCTTCTGCTCCACTTCAGCTCTACCCAGCTATACCTTGCGGAAGCTAAGGGTACCAATACCTAGACTCTGCACTCAGTACTTCATGTTCCCTGCTAGCAAACTGCTCTTACTGTAACCATACCTCCATTTACTATGCCCCTCTGCCACAGCCCCGCATCATGTTTACTGTGTTTTACTGCTAATTGACTTAGTCCGCCCTGTAACGTTTCCACTGGGTAATATGCACCATGGCTATAGTTAAGCACTGTGTTTTTTGCGTTCGCCGCCAATTAGTGTGCTCCTTCTGAAATGTTGCCATCGCGCACTGTGCCTTACTACTATCTTAGCCTAGACTCTTGCATAATTTGTTTTAGTGCCCTAGCTTATCACAAGCTTAAACCCAGACTCTGCCACAGCCCATTACCAGCTCTTGCCTGCCTACCTGCGACTGTCCGCAGCAGTCTGCCCCACCTACACTCACTGCTGCTACTACTGAGCATCCTGCCCATTACTTCTCCCGTAACCATCCTCACACTACTGGGCCCGCCTCTTATACTCCCATTAACATAGTCTTGCGGCTGCCATTGCATACACCCCATTGCACACTCTTGGCTTATAGGTCCTTTGCAGCTACTCTACCTGCCCCTTCTTGCAAGAGATGGCCACTTCTCTCCCCAACTCAGAAGACATCCCTACTACCACCTTTCTACCATCCCTCCAGTTCCCAAAAAATGCACTCACATTGCTTGCTGCCCCCTCCTCCAGCCCTCCTCAGGACCTTGCACGCAGACTTCACATGCTTAGGTCTCGCACCAAACCCCCTCAATTTCTAACTCCTCCACAGTCAACGGCTCTTAGGACTTGCATGCTGGGCTCTCGCTCATCACGCCCTGTTGCGCTCAGGCACACTGATGTAAGCTGCTCATTGCCCACGCCCCTCCTAATAATACCGACTAACTCACTCACTCACTCCAGTACTCGCACCACCCTCTGCTAAGCTCTCTCCAAAGGGCCCTTCAGTGCCGTCTACCATCCACCTTTCCAGTCCGTGTCCACCAGAAGCCCCCTACCCTCATCCCACAGCACCCATAGTCTCTCCCTTAACCCCATTAACCAACCACAGCACCTCCATCCCTTCCCTCAAATGCACCCTCATAAATGCTTGCTCGCTCCCCGTGCATGGCACAGAGATCCGTGACCTCTTCACCAATCTTCACCTCGACATCTTAGCCATCACAGAGTCTTGGCTCCATGAAGCAGCCGTGCCGCGATCACGCTAGCCCTCCCACCAGGTTACAACATTCACTGTCAAGACAGACCGCACACGAAACGGGGCGGAGTGTCTATAATAGCCAAAGAAGCTCTATGCCGCAGAATAGTCAATTCATCACTGGAAGGAAACGCTGACATTATCTCAGCCAAACTCTCCACAGGCCCTAGCTGCACTATTACCATACACACTGTCTACCGGCCTTCAGGCCCGGTCACAGACTTTCAAGGTAACCTACTCCATCTCGTAGGGGAAAACCTTAAAACATCCACTAAAACCCTTCTACTTGGCGACTTAAACGTAGGCCTTAATGACTTCAAGATAAACCAGCCAAACCACTTGCAAAGGAACTTAAGGTTTTGGGTTTCATTCAAAGAATTACCACCCCTACCTACAGCAAAGGTCACATCGTAGATTAGGTAGCTGACCACAACTGCAATGCCACCATGAGCGCTAATACCCCATACCCCTGGACCAACCACAACCTCATTGAATTTACCACTCCCAGAGCCACCGCCTCCAGTACACACACTCCTGCATCGGCTAGAAGTGCATGTAAACTTACTACCCTTTCTTGAGGCCAGAGTTTTGAAACACCCATTCGCGAATGACCCTGTTCTATTAGTGGAACTGTACAATGAAACCCTCAAAAAAGCTATTGATGCCATCGCTCCACTAGAACTAAAAAAAGCCAAAGAAATCTATGCACATTAACTCTTGGTGTACAGCAGAACTTCAGGCGATACCCTCCTTCAAACGCAACGCATTAACTAAATGGCAAGCCAAACCCAGCGACTCCTCTAAAGTAGAATTTAAGAAATTGTCGGACCAATACAAAAAACCTATCATCCAAGCCCAGGCCAACTCATTCAACACCAGAATAACAAATGCCAAGTCCCACTCTAAAGAGATGTTCGCCATCTTGAGAGACATAGTCACTCCAACCTCTAGCTCCGACAACATCGTTAAAGATGAAGCCTGGTGCACAAGTATCAAATCAGCTTTGATTAACAAAATAGATGCTTACGGAATAAAATTGAAGCCCACTATAAGGCCTTGCCCAAGCACGACCTCTCCCAGTCACCGACCAACAACACCACGCTCACGGACACGAGCCTCTTCTCTTTTAGAGATGTCACAGAAATAAAAGTCATTGACCTCCTTAAACATCTAAAGCCATCCATTTGCAAAGGTGACATCTGCCCAGCTAACATCATTCAAGACTGTGCTGATTCTCTTGCTCCATTTCTGACAGCTTTTATCAACGGCCTGGTCCCGCCTTGTCTCAAAGAAGCATGGGTACGCCCTCTTCTAAAAAAAAACATCCCTTGACCCCCCACCTCCCCGAACCGCTACTGCCCCATTACTACGGTCCTGTTTCTCCTAAAAATCCTTGACAAGGCAGCTCACATCCAAATTCAGCACTTCCTCAAGTCCAATTGCATACTCGGAAAGAGGCAATCAGGCTTTCGCCAAGGTCACGGCACGGAATCCACGCATTTGATCTCGTAGACTATAAGACTCCCAGCAATCACCTCACCAACGCAGCTCATTTCTCACACCAAGCTACCACTTGGATCACCTGCTTTTTAGAAGGGAGAGTCATGAAGGCCTTCTCCGACCAGGCTTTTGCAGCACCAACCACCATGCACTGCGGAGTCCCCCAGGGCTCATGCACGGCCCCAACCCTATACAACCTATTCACGTAACCCCTCTTCGACAAACTGGACTCTCTTGGCATAGCTTATACAAACTATGCGTATGACACTCAGATCCTCATACCTCTCTCCGGCTCCTACAAATCAGACGCTAAGTCTCTCCAAAAGATCTACTCCACCATCCAAGCCTGGATGGCAGCCAACGGGCTCTGTCTTGACTGAGACAAAACAGAGATCCTCATAGTTTGCCCTAAAGAAATTCTCAGCAAACTTAGTGAGCCATACAGCGCCTTCACTAGTGATAACTCAATCATTGCAGTCTCCCCCTCGGTAAAAACGCTCTCCATGTCACGCCAGGTGAGTGCGATCGCCTCATCTGCATCACTCACAACCAAACTAATAAACGCCGTCAAACCTTTTCTAACCAAGGAAAACTGCCTCTCAATAGCCAGAGCTACCAACGGAGCCAAGTTACACTATTGCAATGTCCTCTTAGAGGGCCGGTCTGCAAAAGAGATCACATTTCACAGGCCAGGCACGCAGCCCATTGGCTCCCTGTCAAAGAAAGGATCACGTTCAAAATGCTAGCCATCACGCACAAGTGCCTTGCGCTCACCGCCCCACCATACCTATTGGAAACCATTGTCAGAGCCACATCTTCCAGGCCTAAGAGAGCTGGTCATGCCAACCAATTGTGTATCCCCACAATAAAGAGGACCGAGGCTGGAGGCACCTGCTTCCTTCACCTGGCTCCCAAACAATGGAATGCTCTCCCGAACACCCACAGGGCCGAGACTTCATATATGACGTTTCGGAAAACTCTAAAAACAATGCTATTCAACTAATCCTACGCTTCCTGTATTGATTCCGTTGACCCAGACACGCCTTCCTTGGACTCTATCCACCCACGCTGTTGCCTCTTTCCTTCTTATTGTTGCCCTTCTCCCCCACTTTTCTATTACCAAGTGTAACAGTATTGTCACCAGGTACACTGTAACCACGAACCTCAGTTATGTCTATTTTTGTTGTTCCTCCTCTGCTCCCTCCCTAGTCTGTTTCCTCTTTATAACTAAGTAAGCTTGCTTGTACCAGTGCCACAATGCTCTTGGGCTGCTTTTGTGCACTTTATTAATGTAAGAAATCAATAAAATAATACATTAGACCCACTGGAAAGACTGCTAATTTCTCCCAGTCTCTTCCAATGCAGCCACAGCAAACATGACCAACTCAGAGCCTGCAGGTGGAATCTCGCGTCCCGGAGTCCCTTCTGTGGCCACACTCCCTGGTGAACTGCCAGCCTCGTGCTCTGCTTTTTCTTCTGCTGCTGAGCTTCCAGCTCCTGCTCCAGCTTCTTTTCTACTGCCCCTTCCTGCTGCAGCCTTTTATGCCTCTCAGGTGAGGCAATTGGCTTCAGGTGCAGGCCCTTAGAGTTAATTGCCTGGCCCTGCCACAGGCTGTTAGGCCAGCCTGCTTATCCTTTACCTCTACATGCCACCTCAGTCCTCTTCTTTGTCACAGTCCCTGAAGGATTCTGGGACATGTAGTACTTTTTAAGGAAATTAGGTTTTCCTACTTCCTCATTAATTTTGACAAGGATTTTTTCCCCTGATGTTATTAGAGGAGAGATTGTAGGGTTTAACCTTTTTAGAGACAGATGGGACAGGAAAGGCAATCCTTTTGGCATACTCTTGGGGCTGGGGAGGACATGGCATTTTAGGGGTACAAAAGACCTGCTCTTTGGACACAATACCTTGTTGGATTTCCCCCTTCGAGTTTACCCTTCCATCCTCCAGGTCGAGATAGATCAAAATGCTAATAAATCAGTTCCCCCTTTAACCCAGTGTTAAGAGCATCTCTTTCCAAGGAGAAATACTGTGTCTCACCCTGCGAAGTCTCCCCAATACCCTCGGCCTTGTCTCAGCCCAGGTGATCCTCCCACCGTACTCCAGGATTGGATTCAGGAAGTGTCTGCCCTCTCCTGGCCACCTGGGAGGAGACTCTAGGCAGGGTTTGGTGAGGGATCCAAAGGATTCCCCACCACTACATTGTTTGATTCTGTTCATTACGAGTTCAAAATGTTTGCAGAAAGAAGAGGTGCCTAAGGATTGTCTGGAAATTAACGCAGTTAGTGCATTTTTTTCAAAGGTGGTATTTCATAGTCGTCAAAGGATATGCTTATCATAAGTTTATAAACAAAACAAAGACTGCATATAACATAATCAATGTATGCACTGCTTTTGCTGAGACCATTTTACATAAAATATGAAGCACTTTAACGGGTGACATAGTGTTAGAAAACATTAATACGAAAGCATTCATATGCCATTTACACACACAGTACAGATGGCATATGTGTGCTAGTGGTTAAAACATGGGCACGTAGCCGTGTGCAGCTAGCCCTTAATTATTGAGCCGTGTTAGCAATTCTTCCTTTTCGTTAACACCGTTAATGTGGCTTCTAGGCAGGAGGATCCATAGTTGTTATTTCCACATTACAGTGCCTGGGGGAGTGTTTGATTACCTCTGCTCTTGTCCAACTCATAATTTTTTTGGAATGTTTGTTTTGGACGCAAATCTGCATCCTTTATATGAAAACTACAGGATTGGTCTCTGAGCGCATCCCTCACACAGGTGATGTCATCTTCTACCGCTGCTCAGATGTCATTTGCTTTTGAATTCGGTCTTATAGAGCGCTCCATCCATCGGCCAATGGTTGTGGTTAAAGTTTCCTGTATAGCTATACACCTTGCATAGGGTCTACTACACACCGTTCTGGATAACAGGGTCGCTAACTGTTAGCCCTGAGGAAGACCGGTCACATAGACGTCGCCTTCTTGTCACAAAGTGGTGGTTTAACTGTTGATCTAGAGTACAAGAAATCATACACATTCAAGTCACAAATTGCTTACAGAAGTTACTGTCTTGGAAAAGTAAGACCCGACTCGCATACAGTTGTAGTTGACAATAAGTAAAACCAAAACATATATATGTTGGTGCCGCTCTTCAAACAAATGAGCTATGAATGCTGTCGTGTGAATGGTGCTTTTCTAACAGTTATCATCAGGTAGGGTGCTTTAGTAATTTTTGTTTTATAAACTGGGGAATAGTAGAATATGCTTTGTTGCATCTGGGCTGTACCTCTTCTTTGAAAAATGCATTGGTTGTTCCAAAACTCTGGAGTCAGTTATGAAACTGCGACTTAGGCTAAAAATTCCAAAGTTTAGAAAAAAATCCAGAATGAAGGAGAAGAAGCAATAGTTGAAGGGTACGAGCTGCCAGTAGGTATGGAGAGTATCATGATTGGAAATCTAGTCTCTTTCTGTTCTGAGGATCTAGGTTCTACTGTCCAGGAAAGTTGATGCAGAACTGATCCTGGGATTATTGGGTCCTGTGTCTGGCGGAGTTGAGCATGTTAGTAGTGAGCTGGGTGCCTATGAGGGAAGGTTAGACTTCAGTCTTTCTTGCCTAATTCTGATGCATAATTGCTTTGGAATTAGTCGAGCCTGTTGGCTATTACAGGGATGTTTTTTGTTTGAGTATCTGTGTAAGGCTTTAGAAGTCTTGATGATAAATGAAGAAAGGAGTAACAGCTCTTGTGCAATGAATTACCGGAATGATCTGGATGGCTCAGTCGGTTTGGTGCAGTCCCCTTTTTGCTTCTTGTTTGGTCCGCATTGGTGGATTTGCTCCACTGCATCCTGCTGAGCTGGACCTCATTGCTTAATGCACTTCTTGTGGTCCTTATTTTCTCATTGGCTGCTACACTTTCTCTGATGGGTCAGTCTCTGCTTGGATTTCTGCTCACTTAGAGGTGTCAGTGGCACTGTCGTGGACCTGACAATATATTTCAGATCTAAATGTAGAAATCCAAAGTCATGATGATCTTTTCTTAGAAATGGGAGGGCCTGTCTATGGACTGCAACATACGCCATATTCATATGCCTGCCTCAAAAATGGCTTGATCCTTTTACAGTATACCCTCACAAAGGAACTCCATGAATGCTACTGTCTTATAGAAAATAGAAAATGCCCGAGTATAACTGGAGAAAATGGCTAAGGAATTTGGAGTTCTCATAGCAAAAGACCTTGTGGTACATATTGGCCCTCATTACAACCCGGCGCTAATCCATGGCGCTATTAGCACCATGGTTGGTGCCGGTGTTCTAACGAGTCCGCCATGGTGAAATGGGGAAATACCGCCCCTTTCCAAAGTTGGCAGGGCGGTATTTCCCCATTTCACCATGGCCCTTCCCCATTCCCATTTTCGCCCCATAGGGCTCAATGGGACTGGGGAAGGCGCTAAGTACGGTACCGTAATTAGCACTGAGGTCCCTTTGCGGCACCCTACTTTAACGGCTGGTAAAACCAGCCGGTAAGGTTGAGTCCTGCAAAGGGACCTCGTAATCAGGCGTTAAGGGTTTAACGGCGCCAACACCTTTTACGGTGCCGTTAAACCCTTAACGCCAGGGTCGTAATGACCCCCATTGTTTTACACGCATGATCTAGACACATATTTTCCCTATCTGGAGTGTGAGGAATCTGAGGGTGTCCTCACTTCTTTCCCCAAAATATCTCCCCCCAGGTGGCCAGGGAAAGGTCGTCGATTTTGGATCCTGACCCTGGGGATGGATATGTGAGAGAGGATCACCTGTGAAGAGGAGACTTGAGGAGTGGGGAGGAAACACCCTTGGGTGAGACATGGGGCCTCATTATAAGCCTGGTGGTCCAGAAATAAGGGTCCCACTAGCAGCATACGAACCGCCAGACTAAATGTATGCCTGCAAGGGCCTTTGCTCTCAGCAGGTCAGACCTACTGGGGGCACTGGCCCCTGTAGGCATTGTATTCACTAAAGCACCAGCGCCATTAGCAACTGTGCTGGTGTTTCCGTGTCCCCATTCCCGTGGAGTCCTATGTGATGAGGCCCATGGTATCCCCCACTTACCTTTCATCAGGATCAAATGTCCCCAGGCTTTTATGGGATATTTCCAATCCACTGCCTATTGTGTTAGAAAACCATCTTCCAATGTATACCACTCTGATACTGAGACGAGGAAGAGACCACATAGGAACTTACATTCATTCTTTACTAACTCTGACATTCACAAGCACAACTCTGGTACTGGGAAGAGGAAGAGGGATGCAGAGTACCAAGACTGTTGTGAAATCAATGTGAATTGCCTGTACCTTAAGCAAAAGGGGTGATATAAATGGCCTGCTAAGGTGGGGCTAAGAAGGAGGAGATTGAGATCGTCTGTGGAATACTTACAGACAAAGAAGTCAAAGGTGAAGGCAGGGAGACGTGTCAGAAACGCTGAGGTGCCGCAGAGTTGTTGCAGCGGAAGCAGATTGTGGCTGGCATTGTCGGAAGGTCTCCGGTGGCAGAGCAAGGTTGCCGACCTCCTGGAGTCAAGAAGACTCCCTTTCTGGTAGCCCAAGGTGTTGGAAACCATGGCGGAGGGGCTTGCCGAGCAGGGAACAGAGTCAGCCAGGAAGGACCGACCGAAGCGGAGAAGTGCACACGAAGACAACGTACGCGGTGAGTCAAGTGAGGCTAAATGACTCCGGGACGCTGAAGTGCAAGCCGCGTTGTGAAGGAAGGTTGGTGCGCTCTAGAGTGAGCAAGAGGCAATGGGATTGCAGGTCCAAATGTAAAACTCAGATCTTTGATGACTACAATAAGGTGAAAGCTTGACGAACGGAGCGGTTTGTGAACACCAAACTGTATGGAAATTGAGAAGGCCGAGGAAAGGCCAGAAAAGCAGCAACCGTGATATTGAATAAGAGCAGGGTGCACATTCCCAGCACGAGAGTGAACTGGGAATTTGCAGTTACATTGTTTTGATGGGAATGAACTGAAGTTTTGAATACCGAACCAAAGGAAAGCAATAATGAGTGAATGCCACATGAATGGGAAGTAAAGAAAAGCGTTCCCTGAATAGAAAGAACTGTGAATTGGACAAGCTGAGAAAAGCAAGCATTGGCAAGAGCCTTAAGGAAAAGAGGAACGGTACAAGTTTAAAGTTGAAACAGTGGCCAACCCATGTGAAAGTTGATAATCCAGCAAGTGAATGGTGGCAAACAAGCGTTGACGAGGACTGCACGAATATAAGTGCAATACCACTGTTGAGCTGAAGCAGCGGTGGTGTAACTGTGGAAAAGAAGCCAAGCAGGTGTGTCAGTTGCGCGACCTGTGATGGGTGGACCATGTGGTCTGTCAACTGCGCCTAGACCGAATACACCCCACTAAAGAGAAGTCACTTGACTCATCTATACGTTTATGGTTGATTTTCAAGAGAAGCTGCTACATTGTGAGCTCAAACAGTTGAACTTTGTGATATTGATGAAAGAGCCAAAAAGCCTGTAAGGTGGGAAGAAACCCAAAGCAATTGTGTTGCTGTGAAAAGAGCGAGAGACTTGAAAGCTTGGGGGAAGGGAACCCCTTATGATTGAAAGTGAACTATTTGGAATCCTGGGGAAGCGAGAACCCCTTCCTGACCAAGAGCTTGAAGAAGCTCTGAACATTTATTTGAACACTTTTTCATTTGAGGGTGACATCCCTGCACAGTTTGAAAAAATAGATGTGAGGGCAAGTATAGGTTTTGGACACAGGCAGACTTTTATTTTGAACTTCCTGACACAGATTATCATTAGTTTCAGTTAGGTAGGGAAATCCCACCTTAGCATAGGGCAAGGTAGGACTTTTGCCAATCTTTCAATGATTTTAAATAAATGTTTGTAGCCCAAACGTCCCTCAGTTGTCTGTGTCTACTTCCTGTTGCCTTCACAGGAGGCACAACGATGAGAAGTGCTGGGTTGACCAAACAAGAGTTGCCGACTAGCAAAGGCAGGATTGGAGCCATGGGCACTGAACCTCTTCATTGGCTTAGGAATGCAAGCCCCAGTGAATGATCAGGCATTCCATGGTGGAGTTTTAACAAAGTCTTAAAAATAGAACAGTGAGCTATATGTGGAAAAGTACTGCACTGTGTTGGTTAAAGATTAAATTACTATTGCCCAATGAGACCACTGAGACCAAATGAACCTTCTCTGGTAATTCCACATTTGTTCAAAAGAATTCTGGAGAGTTGATATTCTGGTGCCAGTAGTTGTATGTTCCCTCGGCTTGTGACTGAGGCAAGAAACCAGCGGTCGAGAAGGTCGGGAAGGCGGATGAGGGTGATGGCGTGCATCTAGAGGACGTTGGTGACAGAAAGAAGGTTGATGTTGGTGCGCATCAGGAGGAGGTTAGTGGAGAAGATCGGGGGGAGGTTGGTGACAGAAAGGAGGTTAATGGTGGTGCGCATCAGGAGGAGGTTAGTGGAGAACATCGGGGGGAGGTTGGTGACAGAAAGAAGGTTGATGGTGGTGCACATCAGGAGGAGGTTAGTGGAGAACATCGGGGGGAGGTTGGTGACAGAAAGGAGGTAAATGGGGGTGCGCATCAAGAAGAGGTTAGTGGATAACATCGGGGGGAGGTTGGTGGCAGAAAGGATGTAAATGGGGGTGCGCATCAAGAAGAGGTTAGTGGAGAACATCGGGGGGAGGTTGGTGACAGAAAGGAGGTTAATGGTGGTACCCATCAGGAGGAGGTTAGTGGAGAACATCGGGGGGAGGTTGGTGACAGAAAGGATGTAAATGGGGGTGCGCATCAAGAAGAGGTTAGTGGAGAACATCGGGGGTAGGTTGGTGGCAGAAAGGATGTAAAAGGGGGTGCGCATCAAGAAGAGGTTAGTGGAGAACATCGGGGGGAGGTTGGTGACAGAAAGGAGGTTAATGGTGGTACGCATCAGGAGGAGGTTAGTGGAGAACATCGGGGGAGGTTGGTGACAGAAAGGAGGTTAATGGTGGCGCGCATCAGGAGGAGTTTAGTGGAGAACATCGGGGGGAGGTTGGTGACAGAAAGGAGGTTAATGGTGGTACGCATCAGGAGGAGGTTAGTGGAGAACATCGGGGGGAGGTTGGTGACAGAAAGGAGGTTAATGGTGGCGCGCATCAGGAGGAGGTTAGTGCAGATCATCAGGGGGAGGTTGGTGACAGAAAGGAGGTTGTTGATGAGAACATCAGGAGGATATTGGTGGAGAACATCAAGAGGAGGTTGGTGACAGATGTAAGGAACTCAGGGTGGCAACAGTAAAGACAAACACAAGTGATCACAGTTCAAGGGTGTTTATTAAACTGTAAAAGCAGGTTGGAAAAAGCGCCTAACCTAAATCTAAGATGGGAGCAAGCTTCGACCATCAAATAAAAGGCAGTCCCAATTGCTTCTTGTCAAATAAGAGGGCCTATAATAAGAAAAACCTATTGCCAATCCTTAAGCTAAATATAAACAAACAGTGTGGGATAAAGTTAACAAGAAAGAAAGAAGTGTTCACAAATGATTAGTCAGGATGTGTTAGCTGGGGTCTCCCTTCCCCACGTTTTGAGCACGGGACAAGGTGGGACTCCAGAGCATAGCATACGCTCGAGCTTTCCCAGTACAAGGCTACAGTTCCGCTCTCAGGTATCAGGACCTTCCGTGGTTAAGTCTCTTTTCTACAAAAAAAAGTCTCTTTCCTCTGAGGACCTGATGTGTTCCAAAAATAATAAACAAAAGAGTTCCTTTCCGTAGGCACATTGGGTGATGATCTTTCACCCCTGGAACCTTTGGGCTCAGATCCACCAAAAAGTTCTTTGCAGTATCAAGACCTTTGGTAGTTACGTTTCTTGCTTGTGATGGCTTTTCACCCCTGGATACCCCTCTTCCAGGCTCAGACCCTTCTCAAATGTTAGCCTCCCTCGGTCGGGTTCACTACGGCTTTCAACAGAATCTCATCTGTGACATTCACAAATCTTAATGTCTTTTTAAACAGTTCACTGTGGACAACCCTGTGCCAGGTTCACTCTTGTCAACACACTATTCATTGGGACTTCTAGCTTTGCCCCCTTTTATCGGCATCCCTCTGTCGGGTTCACACTTACCAACTTTGCCAATTTAAACAATTTCTTGAACAGTTCTTATGATGTGGGATTCACTTCCCTTTGCTTCACAATCGTCTGCCGGTCAAAGACTTTTGACTGTACAGAGGATTTTACTAGACCCCTGTATGACCAATTTGACCCCTTTCTTGCGCAGTTCCCCAGGCCTTCTGGTAACATTAGTTTCAACAACAGGGTATTCGCCCAGAGTTTATTGAGTGAGCACCCACATGGTGCCAGACTCCTCTGCAGCTGGTTTTCCCCTTTCATATTAAACAGGTCTTTGTACTTTCTTCAATTAGTCGTTTGCTACTTTTGTTCAACACAGTTTGGTTTCTTATTGGCTCTTTCCTCGACTCACCGGCTGTGATGAACTGCTTGGCTTTGCTTGTCTCTGGAGTCAAGGTCGGTACCACAGTGGCAAGTGTCTCTGCCGGGCATGGTTATCAGCAGAAGAGGGCCCTGTGTACCGTTGACATCTCCTGCAGCACACGCTGGCTATTGTTCGCGGCCTTATGATTCCTTCCCCTGAGGTTTCACTGGCCTTGGTCGGAAAGGGCAAGATCACTTCTCTCCTTGTCTGTCACCCTCTGGGTTGGAGTTGTCTTTCTCCTCCTCTTGAGCTGCCGTGCTAAGTTAGCTCTCTCGTTGTGCAGTCTGCCTTGCTCGTATTGTGCTTTATCCTGTGGGGAAAAGGAAGGTTTGTCAGGTGTGGGTGGTTTTAATTAATTGCCTGACTCTGCCTGACCCTTGTGTCCAGACATGTCAGGTGAACAGATCTAGCACTATTTCGTAGGTTTTCACAATGTAAGAAAGTGTTAGTGTTAGAAAAGGGTGTGGGTTTGGGAAACTCAAAAGAGTGAGATTGGTTAAGATTTGTGAAACAAACAGAAATGACCGGGATTATCATGAAAGGAACCAGGGGGATTGTTGGAAAGGTAGTGTTTTGTCAAAGCAGAATGGGAGTTAACGAAAGAATAATCAGAGGGATGTGGAGAAGAAGCATAGGGAGTATTTGGGTGGAAACCAGGAACACAAGGATCCTGGGTGTTGAGGCTTTCAAGTGTAACAGAAATTTACCAGAGGTATAGGGCTGATTGGATTTTTATTAAGGGAGTTTCTTTGGGTGGAAGGGAGGTAGAAGTGGAAAAATCTCAGGGACTTCATCCGCCTCACCTTCTTCCTCTGTATAATACTGCATTCCCCCGAGCATAATCCCGGGTTTTCCTATACAGGTGATTCTCCCTCCCTCGTCTACCCCCAGGGTTGGGATCTGAGAGGGCAAGTTCATCCCTGGCCACCTGCATAAGGGATTCCCGGGCTCTACTTGGGGAATATTCTCAGGTTTCTCACACAGAAAGGAAGTTGTTAGGAGAGAGCATCAGGAGGAGGTTGGTGGAGAGCACCAGGAGAAGGTTGGTGGAGGGCAGGAGGAGGTTGTTGGTGGAGAGCATCAGGAGGAGGTCGGTGGAGGGCATCAGGAAAAGGTTGGTGGAGAGCATCAGGAGGAGGTTGGCGGAGAGCATCAGGAGAAGGTTGGTGGAGAGCATCAAGAGGAGGTCGGTGGAGAGCATTGGGAGGAGGTTGGTGGAGAGTATCAGGAGGAGGTTGGTGGAGAGTATCAGGAGGAGGTTGGTGGAGAGTATCAGGAGAAGGTTGGTGGAGGGCAGGAGGAGGTTGTTGGTGGAGAGCATTGGGAGGAGGTTGGTGGAGAGTATCAGGAGGAGGTTGGTGGAGAGTATCAGGAGGAGGTTGGTGGAGGGCATGAGGAGGTTGTTGGTGGAGAGCATCAGGAGGAGGTTGGTGGAGAGCATCAGGAGGAGGTTGGTGGAGGGCAGGAGGAGGTTGTTGGTGGAGAGCATCAGGAGGAGGTTGGTGGAGAGCATCAGGAGGAGGTCGGTGGAGAGCATCAGGAGAAGGTTGGTGGAGAGCATCAGGAGGAGGTCGGTGGAGAGCATTGGGAGGAGGTTGGTGGAGAGTATCAGGAGAAGGTTGGTGGAGGGCAGGAGGAGGTTGTTGGTGGAGAGCATTGGGAGGAGGTTGGTGGAGAGTATCAGGAGGAGGTTGGTGGAGAGTATCAGGAGGAGGTTGGTGGAGGGCAGGAGGTGGTTGTTGGTGGAGAGCATCAGGAGGAGGTTGGTGGAGAGCATCAGGAGGAGGTTGGTGGAGAGCATCAGAAGGAGATTGGTGGAGAGCATCAGGAGGAAGTTGGTGGAGAGCATCGGGAGGAGGTTGGTGATAGAGAGGAGGTCTCTAAAGAATGTCAGGAGCTAATTCAAAATCATAAGGAGGTTGGAGAAGAAAGCAATAGGAAGTAAGTGGAGAATTTTTCAGATTGTTGGCAAGGAGAGTTTGGAGGAGAGACTGGAGACAAGGTGTTGGGGAGAGTGAGGAGGAAGTGGGAAAACACAAGCAAGTGATTGGAGTAAGTGAGGAGGAGGTGGCAGGGAAGAAGGAGGGGGGTTGGCAGACATTAGTTAGGCGTGGTGTAAGGAACTTTGATACAAGGTTCATTAAGGTTCTAGAGGACTGGGATAACCCAAGGCAGGTTTTCGAGGCAGGAGGAGAAACAAGCGCGAAGCAGAGCGCTTACCCGAGAATCAGAGAGGTGAAGTAGGATGCCTAGATCAAGCTCCTGGGTGGAAGGGGTAGGCAGGTCTGGGGAACCCAGCCTCCATGGAGATGAGGAGACCCTCTTCTGTGGCTCTGCCTAAAACCAGGAGACTAACTCCTCCAGTAACACGAGACACCTGACGGGGGAAGATAGCTTGAGCCAGGTGATGCTGAGAGGAATTGTGTGGGAATTCCTCTAAACCCTTGAACATTGGGAGAGAGATTTGGGAAACCGCTTAAATCTTCAACTGACAGTGGAGAAGGAGGCTCTAGAAAAGAGCCTACAACTCCGGAGCGAAAGACAAAGGGTGCGGAAAAACCCTACAAATCTGGGACTTGGAAGACCAAACTTGGAGATTTTGATGCAGGGTAACTGAGAGACTCAAACAAGACCCCCTCAGTAGAGAGGGACCAGACTTGGGCAGGAAACCTTTAGCCGTGAAAGGGGTTAACCTCAAGTGTTGAGAAAACATGGCACTTTGAGTTCTTTCATCACTTTTTATTGTTTCGGCCCATCCTGTGTAGCTTATCCCTTGTGAAGTTACAGTTTTTTGCAGTTTCTATCTTGGCCAAGTTCTTGATCCTGGTCCCCCTTGTGACACTTCCTTCATATCTTTCCCAATCTCACTCCAGTGGAGCAGAGAGAGCTGCCATATGGTCATGAGATACTATGTTGCCAAGGTCATTGATCTGAGTAAGACAAGGCAATGCTCGCCATATTTTGGAATAATTTCTACAAAGAACAAACTGTGTCTCTGCAAACTGTGCCTGCTTCCCTGATATTTGTATTCTCTACCAACTCCTGACATGAGTTGATTATAGGGGCTTTTTCTCAAGGTTTCCGCACCCACTCAACCTGAGGGAAATCTGTTTCTACCCTCTTTCCATGCAACACCTGTGCGGAGCCAGGCATGAGACGCGGACACAGAGGAGTCATGGTTCTGGTTGGAGACTTTTATTAAACGATAAAGGGGTTGGAAAATGCCTCACTATCCCTAATTTAGGAGGCATTTCCCTACCTCAACCAAAACTAAGGGTCTGTCCTTTGTCAAGATGTCCAAAGTACAAATATGTCCTGTGACCAAAATCCTACCCTAGCCCTCACACTCTAAAGCTAATTTTGAGGTGCCAAGGGTATTGTCTCTGGTCCTCAAAGTGCACACATGTTCATATCCAACACATATGTGTCACTCCAACAAAAGTTCCAAGCATACAATGTTCAAAGTTCCAGGGATTGACTCCCTTCCCTGAGTTTCTCTCCTCAACTAATGAGGAAAAGTTCAAAAAAAGAATAACCACGTTCCTTGTAGCTCAAGGGATAACTCCCTCCTCTTGGTATTGCA
Organism: Ambystoma mexicanum; assembly: GCF_040938575.1. NCBI lineage: Eukaryota > Metazoa > Chordata > Amphibia > Caudata > Ambystomatidae > Ambystoma > Ambystoma mexicanum. The sequence continues at coordinate 1,478,033,655 of NC_090934.1, forward strand.
ATCCACTCCTGCGGAAGTGTCTCCCTTCCCCAGATTTCTCTCCATATTCAAGATAGGTCAGAAACCTAAGGCATGAGTCTTCCTTGGGATTCTCCTCTTACTGCTTTCTGTGTGGTTGGCTTCTGTGTGTTTTCCTTCGCATCTTGCCTTCTTGCCGCGGCTCATCCAAGGCTCTGGTAGCTTTCGTCTCACCTCCTTGCCGCTGCTCTCTGTTTCCCGGAGCGGGCACTGTGTCTCCTTTTGGTTTCCTTGGGCTACTAGCATGGTTGCTCCAGCAGCTCCGCCATCACCAGCTCTTTCTCCGTCGGGACTCCTGACATGTGTCAGTGACAGTGAACTCTCTGTCTTCCTCTTGACTGCAGAGCAGACCATGATTTCTGCAATGCCACCGGGACCTGGCTCTGCATCAAGCTGGAGAAATCAATGTTTCTCTTCCCTTGTCTCATCCTCGTCTCTGTTTTTGAGGTGCTGTTCTTTATGTGATATTGAGGAGGCTGGTGTTGGTTCTTACGAGGAGTACTTATTACTACTCCTTGCCTCTTCCTCATCTCAGTTGTTGTCAAGGTATTCTTTATGTGATATTGAGGAGGCTGGTGTTGGTTCTTACGAGGAGTACTTATTACTACTCCTTGCCTCTTCCTCGTCTCAGTTGTTGTCAAGGTATTCTTTATGTGATATTGAGGAGGCTGGTTCTTACGAGGAGTACTTATTACTACTCCTTGCCTCTTCCTCGTCTCAGTTGTTGTCAAGGTATTCTTTATGTGATATTGAGGAGGCTGGTGTTGGTTCTTACGAGGAGTACTTATTACTACTCCTTGCCTCTTCCTCGTCTCAGTTGTTGTCAAGGTATTCTTTATGTGATATTGAGGAGGCTGGTGTTGGTTCTTACGAGGAGTACTTATTACTACTCCTTGCCTCTTCCTCGTCTCAGTTGTTGTCAAGGTATTCTTTATGTGATATTGAGGAGGCTGGTGTTGGTTCTTACGAGGATTACTTATTACTACTCCTTGCCTCTTCCTCGTCTCAGTTGTTGCGGAGGTATTCTTTATGTGATATTGAGGAGGCTGGTGTTGGTTCTTACGAGGAGTACTTATTACTACTCCTTGCCTCTTCCGCGTCTCAGTTGTTGTGAAGGTATTCTTTATGTGATATTGAGGAGGCTGGTGTTGGTTCTTACGAGGAGTACTTATTACTACTCCTTGCCTCTTCCGCGTCTCAGTTGTTGTGAAGGTATTCTTTATGTGATATTGAGGAGGCTGGTGTTGGTTCCTACGAGGAGTACTTATTACTACTCCTTGCCTCTTCCTCGTCTCAGTTGTTGTCAAGGTATTCTTTATGTGATATTGAGGAGGCTGGTGTTGGTTCTTACGAGGAGTACTTATTACTACTCCTTGCCTCTTCCGCGTCTCAGTTGTTGCGGAGGTATTCTTTATGTGATATTGAGGAGGCTGGTGTTGGTTCTTACGAGGAGTACTTATTACTACTCCTTGCCTCTTCCTCGTCTCAGTTGTTGTCAAGGTATTCTTTATGTGATATTGAGGAGGCTGGAGTTGGTTCCTACGAGGAGTACTTATTACTACTCCTTGCCTCTTCCTCGTCTCAGTTGTTGTCAAGGTATTCTTTATGTGATATTGAGGAGGCTGGTGTTGGTTCTTACGAGGAGTACTTATTACTACTCCTTGCCTCTTCCTCGTCTCAGTTGTTGTCAAGGTATTCTCTATGTGATATTGAGGAATACTGGCAATATTCTTGGAAATATTCTCTGGAGGAGAGCTCTGGGACAATGTGCTCGTCTTGGAAGCAAGACGACGCGAAGCAACACAGATTTGATCCCTGAGTCCGCGCTTAGACACCTCTGGGTATTAACTGCGTTATAAATAACTAATTACAATAGACTTAGCAAGTGGTTGAGCGAGATGGTTGCAATATGCCATCACGACAGGGGAAAGGGTGGGAACATCCCCAAAAGAGAATGGGAGATATGTGAGTTCCCCCAACAATGCATTGTCACCCTACTGAGGGTCGCCTCCCCCCAAGTCATCCTCCGTCATATAGCCGTCCCCAGGGTCAGGACCAGGCAGCACATGAGCAGAGGCCACCGCTGGGAAAGGAGTGATGACATCATCAGATTCATCACACATCTCACTGGCAGAAATATAACTTGAGTTAGTCCATATACAGTGTCTATAAGCCTGGACCTGGACAAGGCGCTAAGCTAGACATGAGACGAATGACCATGGTGCAAGAGCAGCTGTTATCACTATTGGTATCTTTGGATGTGTATTTTGTATTTGAGAATTTATCGAAAATCACATGAAAGAGGCAGGTTGTATAACTGTTTGATCTGAAACCTTCTCTCTTAACCAAAACTGTGCACTCTCGGTGGTCTTGTAGGCTGCCATTGACAATGGGTAGAATGTGCTCCTCAATGTATCATTGGTTCGCTCTTTGCTCTCCTACGTGTTCCTGATGTCTGAAGCGTGCTTTGGACCTTATCTGATATTGCAAGACATTTGTTGTCGGTTGACCTACTGATCAATAAATGATGGAACAATCATTAACGCAGGCTACATTTCTGTCCTAATATCACGGCTTAGATTGGTTGTTCCGTATTCGTTCACTGACCGCTCAATATGCACACTGCTCTTTTCTTTACCTGCTTCCCTGCAGCATCCCAGGCTCTTGTGCACTTCTCTTTCATGCATCATGGTTGACTTTGTTTGACTTGCTCTTTCCCTGCACAAGAACGTATTTGTGTTTTTAACCTGTTGTAGCCTGACATCAATTGAAGAGGAGCTAACCACGGTTTCCAAAATGGTGCAAGAGAAGCAGGAGAAGGTCACCCAGCTGCAGAAGGACATCGTGAATGAGGAGCGCAGTTTGGATCACGGACAACGGTGAGATTACATAGTCAGCACTAGTACAAGGTGTGGCAATCAATGGGCTAATGGAATCCTTCATCACATGTTTTTGAGTTTGCTAAACGGCCTTTCTGCTTATCCATCTTGAAGATTCCTAACCTGCCTTCACTGTCACAAGTAGAAAGGCGTGTGTGAGCACTCACAGAGTCAGACATTTTTCCTCCTCCCAATACACCCCAGCGACTGCCCATACGTACTCTTTTGTGACCCAGGCATTCATTATTGATAGTTATACCGAAAAAGATTGAGGAAGAAAAGACTGAATCCCAAAAGACCGAATTTGGGATGCCCAATTTGACCGCATATATATATGTGGGGGAGGGAAATGTTAATAAAAGTTTTTGAGGGGTAAGGAGGAAGGCTGCAGGGTGTCTTCCCTGCATATTTATGCGGACAAAAGAGGGAGGAAAATAATTGGATCTTTTGGCATTCGTTTTTTTTCCAGACAATTGATGTTAAACCATTATTGACTTGCGCAATGTCTGTCTTGGCAGGATTCCCAGTTTGCATCTTCACAAAAAGTGACTTCTGGAAGATTCGCATTGATTCGCATGGTTAGCCAACATGAAAGAGGTTTTCAAAGGTCTACGGAAATGCACCATGTTTAATTCAGCTTTGAGGGTGCTCATGTTTCACAAAACACTGGGAATGATGGTTTGGAAATTCTAACTGTGTGAGTGCTGTGAGAAACCAGAGTGCGGCCAGGACACATCCATCGCTTTTAGATCCAGTTCCTGGTGGTGGACCAGTGCAGGAGGATCACCTGGGTGAGGGGTCTTCAGGCGTGGGTGTGGGACACTGGATGGTGAGACACGGTATCCCTCCCCCTGCAACACCTTTACCCCATCCTACCAGGAGGATACGTGGGAACCCCCCGTCCCACCCTTTCCCTTTCCCAGCACTTTCACACAGACAGCCCGATCTGGGAGAAAACAGACTCACACCCAAGCAGTGTATCTGACATGTCCCGCTACTATGGTCAGGTGAGGTCAAGCAATTACTGACGATCACTCATACCTGACTTCCATTAGACTTCCCCACATGGATAAAAGGCGGAGCACGAAAGCACACTCTGAGCGAAGCAAAGCACACAAAGGTAAAGCAGTTTCCAGTCAAAAGCTGAACAGCTGAACGAGGGGAGAAAGACGGCAAACCAAGAAGGGTTCATAAGAAGGGAATTACCTCTTCGCTCCTCTACCTCTAACTCCCTCCGGGTCAATCATTTTTTCAAAGAAATGTGCTAGGGGTAGATCTCTATCTTTGGCTGGGGCCTCCCTCTGGAACAGCCTCCCTGCCACTCTAAAACTTGAGGAGAACCATCTCCAGTTCCTGAAGCACCTCAAGACCTTCCTCTTTGCTTCTGCCTTCGCTCCTCCTCTGCCCTGCTGATTTGCTCTCTCTTGGCACTGTGCACCTGGCCACCCTCTGTCCCCTGGGCCCAGGTACCTGCTCTCCCTGCCACCCTCCTGCACTGCCTCCTGGCCACCCCTTGCACTGGGAACTGTATCTGTACCCATACAGCCCCCCCATTTTTCTTCTTTTTCTGTACTTATCAGATTTACACAGTCTGCTGCCTTAAACACAGCACTTGCCACTTGCTGGCAGCACTACCACTGCTTATTGCCTCAATTTTCTATTTATTTTTATTATTATTTATCTGCTCTCCTCTACTCCGCACTTTCCACTCTCCCCCTTCCATGCACTTTTTCCCTTTTCCCTTTGCCATGCAGTTGCACGTTCTCAATGTCGCTGGGCCTAGTAAGATCATTGTTGTGTTGTGTTCTCCCCTATTCCCCTCCCTTGACTAGTCGCGCTCTGAAACACTTGTGTACAAGCGCAATACAAATAAAATATCACATCATATCATATCATACCTTGACCTTTTCGGCCAGACGCCGTTACTTTCAAGAAACCTTCGAGGCAGAAGGCGTAAGGCCAGGAAACCAGACTAAAGAATCCTGCATTGTGTGTCGGAGATAGTGAAGTCCCTACTGTGTATCTGACCAAGGCGGGGAGGAGCCGCAGAAGCCACTGTGGTATCGTCCTTGGCTCCAAGGACAAAGAAGTGTCAGACAGAGCAACACAACCAGTGGGATGGGTAGACCGATGCAAGTCTGTGGGCGGTTTCCATTCTTGAGGGGGCTGCCTGAGGGGGGGGTGTCACGGTTGAGGGGACCTGGGGGGCGGTGTCTGTGTTGAACTCAAGGATGCAAGTGGCAACATTGTATAATGTGCGCTGGAACCAACATTGTTAAAAGCGTGTGGTGAAAGACGCGAGTAAAGCTAAACTGCTGACGAATGTTTGAACTTGAGGAGGAAAGATATGATACTGTTGCCAGAGTGGTCCAGCACCATGGATGTGCTCATGCGAAAGTCTCTGTAAGGTATCCTGCCAAGAGAAATGAAATTAGAAGATAAATGAGAATAATTGTGTGAAGTTTATCGAAGTGGTCCTGTGACAGTTTGTGCAAAACCCGTCGCATATTCTAAAATCTTTCATTTTGATATCATGAGGATCCGAGCCCGAATGAGGGAGATACACATCACAAGAATCCGAGCCTGAACGAGGGAGATCCATATCACGAAGATCCTAGCCTGAACGAGGGAGATCCATATCACGAAGATCCGAGCCTGAACGAGGGCAATCCATATCGGGAAGATCCGAGCCTGAACAAGGGCTATCCATATCAGGAAGATTCGAGCCCGAACGAGGGAGATCCATATCTCGAAGATCCGAGCTAGAATGTGCGAGATCCATAACAAGGGGATCCAAGCCAGAATGAGGGAGATCCATGGTCCCAGCCCAAACTAGGGAGACCAAGCGTGAATATTGTGATAAAAAGGGGGTGTCAGCCCGAAGAGGAAGACCCATGATGAACATTGAACTTGAGAACGTGTGCATGTGAAAACCCTGATAAGAGTGGAACTTTGATATTTGTTTGTTACGACAGGCCCTCTGCAGTAACAGACTGTTATTAGAAAAGAGGCTTTTGCAAAAGGCCCTGATACCTATGCTTTGAACTGTATGCTTGTGGCAGAAAAGCTAGAGTGTGTATGAAGCTCAAACGTGCCATCTTGCATCGTGCTGAAAACTTGGGGAAGGCAAGTCAACGGCTCAACCGAGAGCCGTCCCGACATTATTTCTTGAACACTTTTCTTTTACATACATCATTGTCCCACACCATTTGTATTTAGAAGTAAGGATTGGCAATAGGTTTATTAATATAGGCCCTTTTATTTGACAGAGACTTGACTAGGACTGCGTGATTAATATTTGATGGCCGTAGCTTGCTCCCATCTTTAGATTTAGGGTTAGATAGGCGTTCACCCAGCCCATTTGATGTTCAACAAACCCCTTTGAACTGTGATCACTTGTGTCTGTCTTCGCTGTTTGATACCAGGCTTGCCTTACAGTGCCCACCTAGGTAAGGAAGACTTTGAGGACCACACGCAGTCCCAGAACTATAACGCTCACCACATGAGAGGTAGGTGTCTTGACACTGAATGCACTGACATGATAACCAGGTTTACTGGCTGCACCCCAAAATATGTGCTGCTTTGCTGTGGTCCTCAATGGGTGTGAAAACAAGCTGGACCTCCATCTGTCTCCCTGATTGGTGAGATTTAAAATTGGGGGTTTCAACCCCTTATCTTATCTTATATGAACGTATAAAGCACACATCCACCCAAGGGCATCTTGGTGCTAAGCAGAGTGCATTCAACAGCTCCAACCCTCTGTCACAACATAGACGAAAAGAAACGTCTTCAATGACCAGCGGAAAGATAAATAGTACGCCGGAAGGAAGGGAGTTCCAGCATCTTGCTGTGGTGACAGAGAAGGCACGCCCTCCCACTCGGGAGAGCCGTACCCGTAGAATAAAAATAGTACATGACTCAAGGGAACGAAGCGGATGGTTAGGGACATAGGGGTGAAACTTACACTGCAGGTACTCTGCTCCGCCACCATAGAAGGCCTGGTGGACAATACACATAGATTTGAACTGCGCCCTCTGGGCCACAGGAAGTGTATGGAGCTGTAGTTGGGCCAGGGGGATAGACATGTGATAGGGGGTGCACACCACCAGTCTAGCTGCCGCATTCTGCAGCACTTGAAGGCAGTAGGGATCAGCTATAATGGCTGGGCTAAACATAGAGGGTTACAATAGTCTAATGCACTCAGCACCAGTGCAGCAACCACTGGTGCATGGAACCAGAAGTGGGAAATCCCAACACCCTTCGCGGAACTCTCAGCTTGTAGTGCCCAGACAAACAGAGGCCACCTGAGCCTCCAAGGAGAGTGAAGAGGAACTTGTAAGCCCTGATCCTTCGCAATGGAAACCGGCCTAGGGCAGGGGTCGAAAGAAGGAGGCCAAAAGGCAGAAGTCCAGAGAAAGGAAACAGAGGGGGGCCGACGATCATGATCTCAGTCTTGTCCCCATTTAACTTAAGTCAATTGTGGCCCATCCACGACCCCACGTCCTCCAAGCAACTCTGCAGCTGAGACGCCGGATCAGAAAGATCAAGCCGCAGAATAATCTGGATGTCATCAGCATAGAAGTAGCATTGGAGGCCGTTGGAGTTTATGAGCTTAACCAAAAGCCGGATGTAAGCGTTAAATAGTGTAGGGGACAAGTACGAGTCCAGGGGGACTCCACAAGACAAAGGAACAGACACCGAGCAAAAAGGTGGGAGAGAAAGGGTTTGTGCCCGATCAGCAAGAAAAGCAGTGAACCAGGATAGTACCTGTCCAGTCATCCCAGCCCCGGCCAGGCGAGCTAGCAGGATGGGTTGGTCAACAGTATCGATCTAATAAAGCCAGTGCCCCCACTCCACCCTGATCAGAGAGATGTGCAAGGTCATCCACCACCAAGACCAGCACGCTCTCAGTGTCCCAACTGGGACGGAATCCAGACTGGAAAGGATCGAAAAACATGGAATATTCCAGAAAAGAGCCAAGAAGAGGAGATCAGAGACTCCAGAAGCTGCGTGAAGAAAGGAAGTCGTGAAACTGGATGGAAATTAGAAGGACAGGCAGAAGCCCCCATGTCGCTCTCCCTTCCTCCCTCCTATTCTCACCACATACCGCATGCCCCCTGCTCCACATACACACACACAGCACACACTGAACATACAAATACACACACACACTTACTTGCTGTCCACGCCCACTGGCGTAACAGGGGCCTCCGCAGCCCCCGCGGTGCGGGGGGCCCCGCCAGCACATGTCCTGGGAGGGGCCCCCCTGGAGAAAAGAAAAAGACAAATATATTTTTCTTTTTCAATTTACTCTGCATTCATAAAGAAATGATTTCTGTAACAGAAATCATTTCTTTATGAAGGCAGTGACTACTCCGCCCCCACATGGCATGGAAGACCCTAGGCTGGAGGCATCCATGTCATGGAGTAAGGGGAGCCCTATGACTTAAAAAGAAATAGTTTATTTTTGAAGTCACTCTGCCTTCCCAAGGACATTTTTGCCATTATGGTTCGGTCCTTAATGGAAATAATATCTTTATGAAGTTAAAGTGACTTCAAAAAGAAACAATGGGCCTCATTACGGGTTTGGCGGTAACCGTGCCATGCTACCGGCAGGTTGCTGCCGGACCCCTAATGATTTACCGGTGCCCGACTTCCCGGGAACACGGGGGGATTACAAGCCCAGCGGTCCAGGAAGTCAGGCGCCGGCAAATGGTAAGTCCCCGTTTCCATTGGACTCTATGCGAATGGGGTCCACGGAAGCACCGGCACCATTAATAACGGTGCCGGTGCTTCCGTGAAAACTCTGCGGGTGGGTGCTGTTCCGCCTGGCAGGTCTGGTCTGACCTGCCGGGTGGGATAGCAACCAACTGCAGAGCTGAATTATGTCGGTCCGGAAACAACAGTGCCGGTAAGCTTACCGGCATCGTTCTTTCCAGACTGGCATATTTGTAATGAGGCCCAATTTTTTGGTAAGTATTAGGGCTCACCTCAACCCCATGACGTGTGTGTGTGTGTGTATGTGTATGTGTGAGTGTATGGTGAAAGGGTGCACACTTAAATGTATAGGTGGCTGCCTGTGTGAGTGTATGGTGAAAGGGTGCACACTTTAATGTATGGGTGGCTGCCTGGGTGTGCCTGTATGGTAAAAGGGTACACACTTATATATGTAGGTGGTTGCATGTGTGAGCATATGGTGAAAGGGTGCACACTTAAATGTATGGGTGGGTGCCTGATAGTGTGTGCCTCTCTGGTGAAAGGGTGCACACTTAAATGTATGGGTGGCTGCCTGGGTGTGAATGTATGGTGAAAGGGTGCACACTTAAATGTATGGATGGCTGGGTGTGAGTGTGTGTATATGGTGAATGGTGTGTGTGCTTGCGTTCAGGGGCGCAACAAATCTACATTTCGAGGGGCTAACCCTTCAAATGTTGGTAGAGGCGCTAACTTCATGGGCGGTGGGGGAGGGGCAAACTTATTTGTTTGGGGCATCTCATTTCTTTACACATTTTAATGAGACTATTCTAGTGCAGCTTCAATGTTACAAGCAGTTAACTCTATCCTTTAAGGTTGAAAGCTCCCACTTATGGACTGCTGTGAGAATGAGTGGTCTCCTGTAGCCTCTCTACCCTTCCAATCACACCCCTGGCATGCAAGTATTAAACCCACATCACGATTTCAATTGCCTAAAAAATGTGGCATTTGAATGCAGGTACTAACAGTGAATTCCTTTATGTTAGTAAGTGGTGGGCTCTTGTTAACAGCAAAACCCAGGTGCCATTTAACATCTGTGTCCTGTTCTGTCTGGCGGCAACTGCTGTGAAGGTCGACCAGGTTGAGTCAACATAGCCCAACATTTCAGGGGGATGGGGGAGGGAGTGCTGAATCCCCAACTCAATGGTGTTGCACCAATACTTGCGTTTAATGCCTTGATTACTCATTACTCCTAGCCCTATTCTTCCTCGTCCCAGTGTGTATGAGACAGTACTTGTGTATGAAGCAGAGTGCCTTATACACAAGTACTGGGATGAGGTAGAGGTACATGGAAGTAATGCCTGTCTTAGCTACCTGTAATCGTCATTACTCCTAGTCCCACTTTTCCTCATCCCAGTACTTACCTATGAGGCAAAGAGCCGCATACGTAAGCTCTGGGACAAGGAAGAGGGACGTGGAGATAATTCTGGGCACAGGAGCTGAGTTTGGAGGTTGGGGTAGGGTTGGGAGGGAGAGGGGATGTGTGGGGGCAGGATTTTGCAACAGATCATAAAGGCTGTCCATGTCCAGGCTAAGCAGGCATGATATATGGTATTAGTGGCTAGAGGGGCATTTTGGTGTAGCCAGTCTAGTCATTCCTCAGTTTGGTATGACATTTTTTTAACTGGGCATTTCTGATAAAGCAGTACTGCTAAGTGAATTACCTGGCTAGACTGCAATTTGGGTGCTGCCAGTCTAGCCGCTTCTTACTGCGGCTTTGTATATTTTTCTGGGCATCTGTGATCAAATGATATGATATAAGTCATTTATAACGCACCTGAACACAAGTGTTTCTAGGCGCAACAAGACAAGGGCGGGAAAATAGAGGGAGGACAAGACAAACAATCTTACTAGGCCTTGTGTCATTCAGATCGCACATGTGCAAGAACGAGAGGTGCAAGGGGAAAAAAGGGGGGAAGTGCAAGGGAGAGGGGAGGGAAAAACAGGGCAGCAATGCTCTGAGTAGGTGCAGCCAGGGCAGTGCGGCTGTGGGTAGTACAAGGAGAACAAGGGACTGTAGGGTTACAGTTACAGCCCCTAAGTGCGTGGTAGGCCCAGAGGCAGTGCAAGGGTGACTTATCAAGAAAGAGTCTGGACTCAGTGAGACTGAGGGTAGCCAAGCAACCAGTCGGTACAGCAGACAGGTAGGTCAGGTAGGCCAGCAGGGGAGGGAGAGAGAGAGAATGCCGAAGAGAAGAGGAAAAGTTTGAGCAGTTTCCAGAACTTCAGGTGGTCCGGCTCAAGTTTGAGAGGGGCAGGGAGGCTATTTCAGAGGGAGGTGCCTGCAGAGGAGAGAGATCTACCACCCACTCTCTGCCTGGAAAAGTGTTTAACTCTTAGAGAGTTGTAGGTAGCAGAGCAAAGGGCTTGAGAAGAAAGATATTTTGGGAGACAGCGTTGGATGTAGTGTGGGCCCCCGGCCCAGAAAGCCTTGTGGACAATGCAAAGGGTCTTGAACTTGATCCTTGCAGCAACTGGGAGCCAATGGAGAGATTTCAGGGCTGGAGAGATACGATCCCTGGGTTTGAGGCCAAGGATAAGTCTGGCAGCCCTGTTCTGGATTAGTTGCAGAGGGTGGACAGTAGAGGAAAGCAGATTGCGAAAGAGGCTGTTGCAGTAGTCCAGCCTAGAGAGAACCAAGGCTCTGGAGACAGTGAGCTTCTGGGGAAAAATGAGAAAGGGAAGAGTACCTTTGAGGAGGAGCAGCTGGTAGTGGGACTTCCTGGCGACGTCCGAGATGTGAGGAGAGAAAGAGAGAGTGGAGTCAAAGATGACACCAAGCTTGTTTGCCTCACAGAATGTCGAATGAAGAGGGCACAAGGCGGGCGGCCAGAGTGAGAGAGGGAAAGCAGGGGCAGGAGCCCAAATGAGAAGGATCACCATCTTACTGACATTGAGGCAGAGATCATTGGAGGCACACCAATCCTGAATCACGGATACAGTCAGGAATGAGCGAGAGAGGAGAGGAGTCTGAGGGGAGCCTGAAGGAAAGTGGAGTGTCATCCGCATAACACTGAAAGTTAGAGGCGAAGGTAGAGATCAGGTGGGCCAAAGGGGCCAAGTAGAGGTTGAAAAACCAGGGTGAGAGGATGGAGCAGAGAGAAAGGGACCAAGTTGGACTTGGGAGGAGATGTCCAAGAGGAAGGAGGTCAGCCACTCAAGGGCCTGATCCGTGATGCCCAGGTTCCCATGGAGTCGATTGATCCGGATTGATCAGGATGGCATGGTTGACCGTGTCGAAAGCAGAGGAATATCAAGGAGGATAAGGTCAGAAGGAATGTTGGAATCAAGGTTAGAGAGCAGATCTTCACAGGTGTTCAGGGGAGCAGTTTTCGTGACTCTGGCAGCTCTGAAGCCAGACTGAAGGTCATGGAGCACAACCAACAGATTCTGTGTGGAGAGTAAGGTGGGAGATGGCCAGCTTTTCCAACAGTTTTCCCAGGAAAGGGGTGATGGAGATTGGGCGATAGTTTGCCGGGTAGGCAGGATCGGCAGACAGCTTCTTGGGGAGTGGATGCATAAGGGAGTGCTTAAGGGGAGAGGGGAACGTGCCAGTGGTGAAAGAGTGATTACAGAAATCAGCCAAGGCTGGAGCAAGGGTGTGTGCATTAAAACACATATTTATATAATTCTGCTAGTGCAGTGTGCGGCATATACCTTCAGCAGCACGTTTGTGGGTATTGCGCAAGCGTGATAATCTATGCCGGCCCAGAGAGTGGCGCGACCAGTGATTTGTTGCTGATTTGGGGGGGCCCACTCAGCATGGCTCACAGGAGGGCACCCACATTTTGTGTTGCACCACTGTTCACGCCCAAGTCTTTCTTCCTTCATGGACCACTGAGGACTACCAGCCCCTGCATGCACGCATGTGTAGTGCAGGGCGGTGCTAAGCTGGCCTCAGCGATTTGCAGCCTTTAGTGTGGACCCCATTTTGCACGCAGTCTTTACATTGTGGGCAAAAGAGGACGCACCATTGTGGGCATGTAAAGAAGTTCCCACACTTTTAAGACCAGTTGCACAAACTACAAGGCAAATTTACGAATGTGACAGTCCACACCAGAAGTCGCCAAACATCCATATGAGCTTCTAACTGCTTGTGCCACTTTCTCCTTGACGCTATGCCTCAGAAAATACCCGAATTCCACTGCACATGCACAGTCCCGGGTGATGCGAGGAATGAACATTAGGTTTACCTCTGGGTATGCAAACTCACCATCCGTATATCTGTAAACCCTAACAAGTGTTTTAGAAATATTGATTCAGTCAAATCAAATTCTTTCAGGCGTGACTGTCCCCACAAACCAACTACATACCAAGCAATGCCCCTAATATTTGCTTCACACATTTTCTAAATTGACAAAATTGTGTTTCTGTTATAATTGTCTGGAAAGCTAAAGATTCCTTTATTTTCTTGGTGGCCAAGGGAGTAGTAATACCTTCGAGCACTCCAATCAAAATATCAAACCCTTGTCCAGGGACGTCCTTTCACCAAAATGCCAGAGGTAGCAGTAGTGATATCACTCTACCCTTGAACTCTTAAGACATCAAAGGAAGTGATGTCATTTGACCCTGGCTCCAAGTGACATCCCAGGAAGTGATGGTACATGACCTTTCACCCCTTGACAAAACCAGAAGTTGCATCAAAAAGCATTGTTCCTCAGTACACTAAGAAAAGTATGGTTACGATATCACTGTAATATGATATACATTTCATACAAGAATGGATCACCATATGTAGCGTTAATATCAGTATGTATAGGCCCATATTACCAAATTACTGTCAATGTAAGCAGGCATCCAACACAGCAACCCTGACTATTGTACATCACTTGGACTAAACTGTAAACAGACAGAGCTTCTCGAAGAGGCCTAAACCCCAAAGCCCAGACATCAAGTGCCTGCCAAGTGTCTGGCCACAGACTGGAAACAGCAACTGACCAGCACAAGTCCTGCCAGAAAAACAATGGTCTGGAGGGTTGGCCAGAGCTGTGCCAGTGGTTATGAATGATGATTTGAAACCTTCCAGCCATCACATTTCTGTTTTGCTTATTATGTAAGCAGCCCACTGTTTTTATTTGTTAGATGGGGGATAGAGGGGAAAGGTGTATTGCAGGTCTCAGCAATTGCAGGGTTTTTTATTTAAACATGTAGATAGCAGCAGCTCCATGACATCACCCCTAGAAGAGGCCCATTTTATTATTTTCTTTGGTCCTTTATATCTTGCTTAATGCCTCCTCCAGCTTCTAAGCACTGGAGCAGGAACTGAACCCATGTTTCACTGCAGCCTCTTGTTCCCAAAGCAAGTGCGTTGCCCCTGAGCTATCCCTTAGCAACAGATGGTTTACTTCAAAGGCGGAGCGTAATTTCTTGTAAATTAATGATCTGACCATGTGCCTATCTACAGTGTCCCTGTGGTGCAGGCCTGGAAGATCTGGGTCAGGTCACACAGTGCCCAGGCAGGATTGGTGGCAGAAGCCACTGGGGCCACACCCCTCTCATCACAGGCCTTGTGGCTCACAGGATGTGCAAAGCAGACGAGAAACACAGATGAGATTTGCGTTCACTGAGTACTGCAGACTGCTCTTACCCATTCCCAGCTGGCTAGATGTAACCCCATGCCCTTCCTGCTGCTACAGTACTAGGTATGAGCTGCACAGACAGCCCCGCCTCTGAACCCATCCATTCAGGCATTCTTCACTAATGGACTGCCAACCTGCTAGTGATGGTGGCTTCATGGCTTTTCCTGCATCCCTGTTATTTCTCCAGCTAATGAGATCTAGATTCCAGGTGAAAAAAGCGGTGGCACATTTATCTGCAACTGCCTTTTTCATGTGCAACACAGAGATCTGCCCTTGGCACTGCCTCTTCGTCCAGTGGGCCAGGAGTCGCAAGGACAGGTCTAGGGGTAGCAGAGGGGGAGCCAAAGGTAGCTACTGCTACCCCTGGCAAACCTGCAAATGATGTCCCTGCCTTTGTCCATTCTACCCCCTTCATGTAGAATTTTTCGTTTTAACTTAGAGTGGCTTCTGGGGCATCTTTTAGGGATTGAGGAAAGGATATACTACGGGGAACCACCAGAACATCCAGAGATGCGCCTTAGTCAACATGTGTGGATCCTCGAGGGGGAAACCCTCTAACTTAACTTAACACCCCATAGCAGCAGCAGCGCTTGGGAAGGAGAAGGGTTTCCTGCTCCCTGCAGCGCCAGCATTTAAACAGAGAAATACTTCCTTCCCCTCCCAGAAGGAAAAAGCAATTTTTGACAGGGGCGGGCTCACTAGAGGTTCTCCTGTTCCTTGTGATGGCCTTTCAAAACCAGAAACACACAAAATGAACTTCTGTGTGGCGGAACAGCAAGAGGCAAAGCAGGAGCAGAGCAGCAGCCAAACACGTCGCCTGCACAGGAAAGAAAACGATAAAGACGCCCCTCCCCTGGAATAGGAAGCCAATTAACCACTCAATGTGAACGTTTTTCTCAGCTGATGGGAGGAACGGGAGGACATTAAAATGGAAGCTAAAATCCAAGGGACAGTGTCACTGAGCTGGGAGCGGAAGAGTTTGATGGGCAAGCTGGGGAGCACCAGAGGGGGAATTCCTTGAACCCCAGAAGAGGGATTTTCTCCAGTGGGTCAGAAGGAGAGCCCCTTGAATCCCCAGAAGAAGGCTGTGCTCCAGTGAGCTGGAAGATAGCCCCGTAAGCCCAGAAGAGGGATGTGATATAAAGGAGCGGGTCAGGGGTGGGGGTAAGAGAAGGAGTGAGTGTGTGTTGTGTGTGGACTGATTCAGTGAAATAGTGAGTGAGAGTGGGTGATCCTTTGATTCCCAGCACAGGGGTAGAGCCCCTTAAGCCCCAGAGGGGTGTGCTCCCATGACTGGCACAAAAGCCTGTAGCCCAGTAGAGAGGCCCAAGGGAGGTGGAAGTGAAAAGTAATGAGAGAGAGTGACTTTGATCCCTAGAAGAGGGGGTGTGATACACTGAAGAGAGAGAAAGAAAGGGGGGGTGTAACAACAGGTGGGGAGCCCCTTGGCTTGGAATAGGGGAGTAAGTAATGGATAGAAGTAGAGGCCCAATAAGTGAGGTCTTTTGGGACTCTTGGCGAAGGGAGAACGCCCTAACATCCCGAGGGAGGCGGAGAGACCTTGTTGATGCCAGAAGAAAGGATAAGAACTGAGCTCTAGGAATCACTACGCAGAAGATCTCGCTGGATCTCTATTTGTCCTACATATAAAATCTTGCTTTCGAGGACTACCTTACCCATGACTCTTTGTTACAGCCACCCTGAGTACATTTCCATGCAATAGAGTCATGTGTTACTTTTGCTTAATGGATCCCTTTAACTTTATTCCAGTTTTGGCAGTTGTGTATTCCCTTGGCCATGTGACAGTTAATTGAGAAATATATGCACCGTGTACTTCTCTTAGTAACCCCCCATTTACGGAGGGAGATTACAAGCTCTCAGAGATTTTCTTCCTATTTTATCAGTGCCCTGTAATGAAACATTGTAGTTGTCACTTGGTTATAATCGATATACAAGGATCTTAATCACACAACAGAGGTTATCAGCTGCAGCGTTCACTTAATAGACCCGGTTGCTATTATAATTGATCGAAATATAGGTAGTTGTGATAACAATACTATCGATCCGAATATGAATATTTACTTTTTTTGTTTGTTTGTTTGTTTGTTTGTTTATTTTATTTATAGTGCGAGCCAGACCCGGAGGTATTCGGGCGCGTGTTCAAGAATACTTTAAGCTTGCAGGTTACAGTTACACATTCCAAGTAGTTACATGATGCATTGACAGCAAAAGGATGACAATATACATGGTTATATACACAGGTATTTGTACACAGATGTGTATACACAGTATACATTGAGAATTAAAAGATCATGCCAGTATACGTTCAGTTGCAGGTTAACAGGTGGGTCAGGCATGAGTAGTCCTAGTGTTGGTCAGTTATAGGTCATTTTCTTTGAGCCATTTAATGCAGTTAAGTCTGAAGTGTGGATAGGATTGGTCAGACCTTAAGGAAGATGGGAGGGAGTTCCACCACTGAGCTGCTTTGACAGGGAAACTGTTTTCTCCGGCTGTGCTCAATTTGAATGGGGGCACAACTAGCTGGTTGGTAATTATGCTTCTCTGGTAGGTCTATTAGAAGTTCGTCTTTTGAATCTTTCTGTTAGGTATTTGGGGGCTAAGTCATTGATACTTTTGAAAGTTAGTGATACTGTTTTAAGTTTAATTTTGTCAGCTGTAGAGAGCCAGTTAGATTGTCTTTTGACATCTCAGATATGCTCTCTTCTTGGGATTCCTAAGGCAGCTCTGAGGGCATTGTTCTGCAAGGTTTGGATTTTTTGCAGCGTGTGTTTATTAGACCCTATGTATAGTGCGTTGCAATAATCCAATTTGGATAATACCAGAGCTCATGATAGGGTGAGGGAGCTGGTCGTGGACAGGTATGGTTTAGCTGCTGTAATCAGCTTACAGGTGTAAGCGGTGCTAGAGGCCATCGCATTCACCTGCTTTGTTAGGGAGAGGCAAGAGTCGACGTAAACACCTAATGTTTTGACCTCTTTTGCTACTTTGATGGTGTTGCCATCTATAACAAATGATGAATCATCATTGTTTAGTCTTTTGATATTTTGTGTGTTCCCCAGTATGATGAGTTCCGTTTTGTCATCATTCAGGCATAGACCATGACGGGCTATCCATGGCTGAATGATGAGGTATATCTTGTTCACCAAGGCCAAATCCTGTTCATAATCCCCCGAAAGTGGGATGAGAATCTGAGTGTCATCTGCTAGTTTGTGTAGGTGACACCCAGAAGGTCCAGATCATCGAACAGGGGCTTCGTGAAAATGTCATACATGGTCCGAGAGACACAGGATCCCTAGGGAATGCCACATGTGATGGGTACTGGGTCAGCCGCTGCAGAGGAAGAGAAAACCCTGATGGTTCTGCCACTTAAGAACGACTTGATCCATGCAATGGCATGTGTGGAGAAGTGGGCCGCAGATTCCAGGTAGGTACATAGCACATCATGGTTTTGTGTATCATATTAGAAACCCTGCCTACGGTATTTGATTTCTCTGGTTCAGATTCTAAATTTTAGGCCATATCTTCCCGCCTATTTTCATTTGATGCCAGCAATCGATCCAAGAGGTTCTTGGGCCCGGAAGAAGCGTATTCCCGGCAACTCTCTCGATCAGAAAAAGGAACGTAAACATTAGTTTCTTATAAATATTGATTGGGGTTCTTTCACTTTTGCACTTTACATGTTGTGTGTGATTTCTATATTGTATAATTCTATCAGAATAATGTTTAACTATATGTAGACGATATGTAGAATGTTTAAATGTATAAAACCGCGAGAGGACTCTAGCTGGATTGGATGTTCCGATGTTTTTGCTATTTATATATGTTATTGTGTATCAATTTATTGCTGGCTGTTTAATCTGTGTTTTTAGACTTTGCCTGAAATAAACTTATTTGAATCTAAAATACACTCCAGACGCTCCATAGCATTGACTTTCCAAAAGCAGGTTGATGGGATATGAAAATAACGAAGAATTTGAAACGCCCTAGTTTAAATTAGATCTGCAGAGGGTCCTTGTGAGTCCAGCGGTAGCGTCAAACCGTGCAGTATCTGGGAATACTGCAGGCTCTACTGCCCAGCCCAGTTCCAAGTCTTCTTCTCCGATGGTGTGTTCCTCAACACACAAGCATTACTGCCTACAGTATTGCCCAGGTGCTGTTACTGTATACAGTAATACTAAATGTCCTCCATCTTAGCCTTACAGCCCTCGAGATGGGGAGTAACGGAGGGGTCTGCATGGTTCTGAATCAGGCTAACCATGTTCTGTTACAGCAGGCAGTAACGGTAATTCCGTTTGCTGGTATTTCCAAGGGTTATCCTGTCGAACCTGGAATTAGGCTGTGGTATTGTATAATACTGCTTCCCTGAATCTCAGTGAAATATTCCTCATGTGGACGCATGCTATGCACTGCTTAGAGCAGCAATCGGGGGTGCGGGTGAACCCTGTAGAAGTGCACCCCTTTGCTCCTGAGTTCAGACCCCCTCTATTTTCAGAGTCATGCCAGCCGGCCTCTTCGCCTCGGGCATGATGCATGGTCTCATGGGTGCTTTCTGCTTCATGCTTAAAAGTCCAGGAGGCGGCTTAGGTCAACGCAATCCTCCCAATGCAGACCTGGCTCCCGGATCTGGCGCCACACCGGACCCTGGACTTCTCTGTGGGTATGCCGCGGGAAGCCTGTCTCCACCAGTATCTGGAATCCGTCCCATCCCTGTCCCAAAACACTCCGTGTCAGAGGTTCCAACCGTAGATGACTAAATTTGTGGACTGTAATCACCACCACTTCAGGAAGGGTTGCCAACCAGCTGTAAGGCCTCCGATTGTACAGGTGCCTTGGAAGGGCCCCCACCAAGCACCCCCAAGATAATGTATTTTTCCTGCTTGACTACTTGTATGATACCAGATTGAATGTGTGGTTGTAAACGTGGTGCAAATGTAACATTGTGGCACATTTCAGTCTTGCAGACAACCATCCAGTTTATGTACAAGGTCTGCTATTCTATCATTGTTTACATTAACCCTTTCTCTTTTGACCCCCACAGGGTTTATCTGTTGGGAAAGCGCCATGCTCTGCAGGAAGCCTCCCAGCAGTTCTATCTCTCCCTTTGCTCCCAAACCAAACTCCAGGCACAGAGAGATTTACTTCAGAAGAAGATGGCCCAGGTTGGCTCCAGGGATCCGCCGCCAGCCCTTCTGCTTCAGGACGACCAGCAATCGATCTGCTCCATCGTGAGTCTCCTCGGCCTCCCCCACAGCCGGCCACCTCACATAGGAGCAGGCTACTTGACTCACACATAGTCAAAGTTATCTGCCAATATAGGTAGCATGAATTGTGCAACATGGGCAGCGGAGAAGCAATACATTGGAATAGGATGGAAGCAGTCCAGTGGGGGATGGAACTAGAGACCAATGACAATGCACTTATGATAGGTTTATGGCAAGCAGTGGGTGCTGAGGGGTTTATTCAAGGTCAGAGGGGCAGAAATTAGCCACATCACGTCTGGTAGGCTGTTCTAAATTCATGGAGAAAATAAGATGCACCTTTTCGCTCACCAGTGTTAGAAGTTGGCTCTGCACCTTTCTCTCATATGCCTGCCAGGCGGGCAGCACACAGGTGTGTGTTCTCTTCAAAATACCGAATTCATGAGCCTCATCACGTCTTATTTATTTATTTACATTGCATTTTTCCATTTGTAAAGCGCCCAAACCCTGAGGCACCAGGGCGCTTTTGCGAAACCAGCTACATGATACATAAACTTAATGTAGCAGTGTATAACGTGCCATGGACATATGGACATGCAGAAAAAACATCAGTGCAGGTTGAAAACAGTAGGTAACTTTTATGGCATGTGCGGGCTCCGTGCCAGGTTTTCAGCGCCTTGCGGAAGGACCAGTAGGAGTTCTCTGCTCTTAGTTCTGGGGGGAGGGAGTTCCAATGGCTGACAGCTACAGTCAGGAAGGTCACCCCACCTTCATTGGCTCTTTTCACTTTTGGTAGGGTGAGTCGATGAGCATAGAGAGACCTAACCGTTCTGATGATTTCGCTCTCTCAATTTTCTGGGAGTCGTATTGCGGGGTGGTGTTGCTCAAGCATTTGTGGGTGATGGACAAAGTTTTGAAAATAATCCTTTCCCGGATAGGGAGCCAGTGCGCCTTTTTTCTGGCGGCTGAAATGTTGCCTCTTCTGGGGATGTTTAGCCCAGCTCTGGGGGATCAGGGGGGGGGGGGGTGGCGTTGTTTTGGATTATCTGTAGTTTGTTCATGTTCTGTTTGGATGTCCTGGCAATTTCGTGCCAGCGGTGGCTCTAGCAATGGTCAGGCAGCGCTCTGTGGCGTCAAGCCTTGTCTTACAGCAGTGATGAGTTTGGCAGTGTATGCTGCCGATGAGGCCACTGCAATAACTTGTTTGGTGATGGAGAGGGTGGCATCCAGGTGGACGCCCAGTGTTTTTACTGCGGATGAAACGGGGCTCTGGAACCCATCTATCCTGAAGGAGGTGCATTGGGGGTTGAGTTTCTGCAGAATGGCAGGTGGGCCTGCCAGAAGGATCTCCATCTTGTTGTCGTTCAGACACAGGTAGTTGGTAGCCAGCCACGTTTGCATTGTGTAGTAAATTTTGTTGAACATGAGGGCATCTTCTTGTTAGGAGCCTGAGAGAGGTAGGAGGATTTGGGTGTCATCGGCATAGTTGGTGTAGAATATGCCGATGTCATCAAGGAGGTCCAATAGGGATTTGGTGAATATGTTGTAGAGGGAGGGGGAGACACAGTAGCCTTGGGGGACGCCACACAGGATGGGGATAGGGATAGGGGGAGCACTAGCAGTGTCTGAGAAGACTCTCATGGTTCTCT
Source organism: Ambystoma mexicanum (assembly GCF_040938575.1). NCBI lineage: Eukaryota > Metazoa > Chordata > Amphibia > Caudata > Ambystomatidae > Ambystoma > Ambystoma mexicanum. The sequence continues at coordinate 1,478,054,753 of NC_090934.1, forward strand.
CTTCTGGGAAGGCGACTATCCAAGAAGTGGCTTCAGGGGAGAAGTTGGCTGATGTGGAGAGATGGTGACATAATGTCTTGTGGTCTACTAAATTGAAGGCAGTCAATGGTAGGAGTAGGATGGCTGGTTTGCCATCATCTCTGAAAGAGTCAAGTTGGATTTTTAAATCCAGTAGAGCCGATTCAGTGCCGTGGCCTGGACGGAAGCCTGATTGGCGCATCCCTGGGATGTGGTTAGATTCAAGGTAAGGCTGGAACTGGTTGTATGTGCCTCTATCCAGGATCTTTAACAGGAAGGTTACCGTTATGATGGGGCGGTAGTTGTTTGGCGCTGTAGGGTCCAGTAAGGGTTTTTACAGTAGGGGGCAGACCCAGGATTCCTTAAGGCTAGCTGGGACTATGTTTGAGGAGAAGGATGTGTTGATGAATTTTGTGATGAAGGGGACCATGGCTTCAGAGCAATCTTTAATTATGGACGCTGGGCAGATGTCTCCCTTGCAATTTGATGATTTAAGGTTTTTGAGGATATGAGCTGGTTCTAATTCTGAGATTTCCCTGAAGATGAAGGCAAGTGTGGGGACTACTTTGGTGAGGAGTGGTGGGTACGTAGAGGTGGTTTGGAGTTGTTTTCTGTAGCATGCACATTTTGTCACGCATGGCGTTCTGAATAATTGGGCACCATGTTTCGACTTTGTTGATGGAATTAGGTGCTAAGACCGGGGTCTCAAGCTCTGTGAGGATTTTGAACAAATCCTGGGAGTTGGCGTTGGCTTTCTCAATTCTGGAGTGGTAGATTTGAGCTTTGGCAGATGCAATGGCTTGTTTATACTATTTTGTAATCTTGTTAAACTCTGTTTTGGGCTGATTCGTGGGTGCTTTCTTTCAGGGGGCTTCCACCTGCCTCTTTTTATAGCGCAAGGCTTGGAGGCCTGTGGTGAACCATGGGTTGAGGTGGCATGTTGGTTTGGACTTTCTGGGGAGGACGGGGGGCAACCATGTTGACTGCTTTGGTTAGAGTGCTCGCATACAAATCTGCTAGGACTTGGGGTTCAGTTACGTCCAGAGATACTATGCTGAGGAGTGCAAGGAAGGGGGATATGGATTGTTTGTTGATTTCCCTGGAGCTCCGAGGTAAGGTAGGAGGAAGAGTGGGCAGGGAGGGAGGGGCTCGTTTCTGCGAAGGGAATGAGAATCCAATGATGTGGGGGTCTGGCCAAGGACAGGGGTTGTTTGGAGGTGATGGTGACGCGGCTGTTCAGATCAGCTATCCAGTCAAGGGTTCTGCCTTTGTTGTGGGTGGGAGATGATATGCAGTGTTTGAATCCAAGGTCTGAGAGGGCATTAGCTACCACCGTAGCTGCGGTATCAGTCGGATCATCAAGGCCTAGATTGAGGTCACCCAGTAGTATGACTCTTGAGGTGGGCTTGATATTATCGCCTATATTGTGGCTGATATCTTCCTCGAAAGCTACTGTGGGTCTTGGCCGATGGTAGAGAATATGTAAGGTAATGGAGTCTGTGGGGGTAGTTGCCAGTTTGATGGCAAGGTGCTCACAGTGACCTTCTGTGGATTTACCGCAAGGTCTGAATCCCTGTAGACAAGTGCAGCGCCTCCACCTGGGGAGTCCGGTCTGTCACACCTAAGGATGGTGAAACACTGGGGAAGTGCAAGAGATAGAGCAGGGCCTGAAGCCTGGTGGAGCCATGTTTCAGTGATGGCCAGTAGGTCTAGTTTTTGATTGGTGATCAAGTCATTGATGTCCAAGGCATAGGCAGAGAGTGACCGTGTGTTAATGAGAGCTACATAGAGCATGGGGTATTGTTGGGGTCCTTATGGGGATGTCTGAAATTGGGGTTTGATCGCATTCAGGAGCTTGCTGTTTGAGGGTGCGTTAGTTGTGGTGCTCGGTTCTAGCGTGGGTTTGACGCTGGTCGTATCTTGAGGGAGTGCGGGGGGATCAGTGGTGGGTTTTTTTGGTCGCTGAGGATGGTGAGGGAGGTGGGTAAATAGGTGTAATACTAGGTTGCTAAGTATGGGCCTTGGCTGTTTTAGTGACTGTAGGGGGTACTTGGCATGGGATCTCGAGCTCAAGTGACTATTTTTCCATTGGCTGGAGGCTGGGCAGTGGGTGGGGAGACTTATGGTGGTCCTCGAGCATAACCTAGCATTTCTTGCTGTGATTGAGGCTAGGGCGTCCTTTTGGTTTGGAGTGAGTGTGGTAAGAAATGGTGCCAGAGCAGGGATGGAAAGAGATCTTGGGGTGTTAGAGAGCGGGGGCTGGTTTGATTGCAACATCCGTGGTGTGGTCTGGAGGAGCGATGGTGCTGTGCTCATATGGGGGTGTGACAGCAGCCTTGGTTGCCTTGGTTGGGGAGTGAATGTGGAGGTGAGGGATTGGAGGTCGGCTGGTGTTAGCGATATGCTGCGCGCTATGTGGAGATAGTGCCGGAGCAGCTAGGGCAGTGTGGGCCTGCATTATCGTGATCGCATAGGCGGGGGCCGTTATAGGGCTGGTGTGTGGTGCTGGTCATCCCTTGAGGAGCAAGGCTAGCTGAGGGAGCGCGTTGCTGGGACAGACCAAGCCCGTTTCCGTGATGTGAGGGCGTACATATGGATTCGAGGTTGTTGTGACTTGAGTGTCGTGTAGGCAGAAGAAGCCTCCGTCCCCAAATGCCTCACAGAGAGAACCTAAAGCCACTCTCTGTGCAGCCGTTGAGGCCACAGGCGAAGATGTTCAAGTCCGGGACCGTGAACCTCTGGGACCCCACGCTGCTGCAAGAAAATGCGGATTAAGTACCAAGCAATAAACAGTAACCACAGTGTATAGGAAAAACAGAAAGGTCTTACCAATAAGGGTCAAGGAAGAGGTGGTGAACCTAGTGGATAGGTCCGGGACCCACGTGGACTGAAGTACCCCAAGAGGAGTAGTCCTCAGTTGTTCACCTGTTAGCAGGAACTGTGGAGCTATGAGACAAGAAGTCCAAAGAGCCAAGGTGCAAGAAGGAGATCCGGGAGGCAATCCAATAACAGTCCGTGGTCGAGAGCTGAGTATCACTATGCAAACAAATCCAAAGGGTAGATCCAAGAAGAGTCCAGTAGAGCAGGCCAGGTCGATTCCGTGAGCAGTCAGTGATCGAAAGGTACGTAACGCCAAACAGGATGCAGAGCACAGCTGTGAAGCAACGAGTACCTGGGTTTCCGTGTTTAAGTACTCGCGCTTCTGATCACGTGATGCACGGCTGAGTCATGTGATCGGGCAAGAGCGTCACGTGACCTTGCACTCCCGCGACGCGGGAGCTCAATGCTAGTCCTTCGCGATCCAAGGTGCCAAGGTAACTGCGAGTGAAGAAACGGCCGTAGCCTGGCAGCAGTCCTGTCACGGACCAGGCGCGGGCGCGCGCGCAAGGCGTGTGAATATCCACATGAGTCCCGGAGAGGGGAGGGAGAAAGGGATGAGTGAGACGGGGGCAGGGGAGCGCCTTGGGGACCACATGATGTATAGGTGTGTGCGTGGAAGGGATCGTGACAGAGGTGGCTGGGCGAGCGGAGGGCAGTTAGGAGTGGTCGCTACTATCTGGTGCTGGAAGGCAATTACCGGGGGGTTCACTACGTGCTGGGGCCTTGTGGATAGACCGAAAGTACCAGCAGGCAAGAGGGAAGGGGGTTATGCAGGGGTCCTGGGTATGTCGCACGCAGCATGAGGAGACATAATCCTTACATGTTGTATAAGGAGTGCCGGCAGTACATTTCTGTACTTCGGGCTTACCTTGGACATGAATGACCGTAGTAGCAGCAGGGTTTCTCTCGGTCTTGGGCCATAGCAGCAAGCAGCGGATAGCAGAAGTTAGAAGACTGCCCTTGAATGCTGCCAGCACCACCATCCGGAGGAACTAGGGCACTGCTATTGGTTTGCTTGGCGGCCAGGCGGATAGGCACATGTTGATGGGAGTAGCCTCTGGGAGGCTGCTCTTTGTTGTTGCTGCTGCGGCAGCCATCTTGCAGGGGATAGGGTTGCAAAGGGACCCAGTGCAGGGTGGGCCTCTGGGGTGTTGATGGAGTCCAGGGGTGGACTCTGGGCGCAGCGCAGCAGCGCAGCCCTATCTGTGTATATGCAGTAGATTTATCTTCTCAGTAAATGTAAGGTCCCTCATTGACCACTGCCATCCCATTCAGCTGGTTGTGTAAATCGTGGGTCCTTTCCTAACTGCTCCAACTGCTTGGATGCCAACCCTCTACCCTGAGAGGCAGGGAAGAGTGAGTCAGCTTCCCCGACCTGAGTGACAAGCAAGAGATTCCGCTCCTTGGTCTGAGGGGCATTGAGTATCCATGTGCCTGATCACAAATTCCAAAAGCCCTCCAAAGGAAAATGAATGTCACGGTTGCAGCTAATCCTAAATAGTGTGTTTAGAAGGTGTGTGGGATAGAGCCTTTTTTCATGTGGTCATAGCACGCAGATCATTTTCCAGATTTCGTGAAAGTCATTGTAATGGGCCGGGTCCATAAATTTACTCGCTGTGCCCCGATCCCTGGGACTGAGGGACCAGCCATGTCTCCGCCCTGCTGGTCACTGCGTGCTTTGCATTGAAGAAATCTCAATACCCTTTCCACAGCACCTTGAGATTCTGAGAAAAGGAGTGATCTGTCCAGATTTTAAGGATTGCTCGGATAACCTCAACCCGGCCCTGACAAAAAGAAATGAAAGCAAGATGGCGGCAACTCTGAAGCTGCCCCTGTCACCAGGAGTCCTTACTGCTGCTGTAGGGACCCGGTGCCTGTGTTTATCAAGGTATTGCTGGTCAGTTATGGATGTTGTCCTTTCACGTCACGTGGATGTTTTTTTTTTTGTTTACCATTTACTTGAAACCTTTACAAGCAGAAATTCATACAATCCAATATTAAAATGAAAAAAAAACAGATTCAAGAAAATAGACAGATAGCCACATATCATAAAACAACACAGTAAAAAAAACTCCATATAAAGCACCATAAACTCCATCATTTGTTTACAAATTCATCACAATTGATCATTAATAAAGCTAATAAAAGAGAGATTGCTAATAGGTTTGAGTAAACTAAAATGCTAATAAATGAAACAAATTTAAAAAAAGAACTATAATGCCCTAAATTTAAAACCAATTTTATCTTTTAAATAAAATCTTTAAGAACCTGAGCCTAGAGCTAGACTTTATGTCCACATAAGTTGGATGCACCCCATAAACCCCCTCACCCCCCAAGCAGCGCAACCACAATGCATCCACACCCAAATCAGGGACAGGGTTCCTAATATACACAATGCGGAGTGACACCAAGGGGGCGCAGTCTAGTCATAAGTGCCGGAACCATCCTGTTCAGAAAGGGTCCCTCCAGACGCAGCAGAATGAATGAACAGCACCAATAGGCTTTCGTCCCTGCAGGATTTCTGTGGCATAAAGGTGGGGGGCGAGACTGTGGCCCACACTGGAATGGTGCACCCTGTGGTGTGGCAGTGGGTAACCTTGCAGACATGTAAAGGCTTTGCTAGTGCAAGTTGCGGGAGTGTACACCCCAAAAAAGCATGTGCTTTGACTCCATAGCATAGGGTAAGGGACCGCATAGCTTAGGTGCCTTAAGGATCATACAGTTTTAGGCATTGTTGGGGGTGGGGCATGCAGTTGCTCTCCCCCATTGGGTCGGTGTGCACTGCTCTTCTGGTTGCATGCCTCCACTGGTGATGCAGGAAGTGCAGTTGGTGTTGTGGGGGTGCAGGGGGGGCTTTGGTCGGTGGAGCGTGTTGCTTTGGCTGTAGAAGATTCTGGATTGAACGGATGCTTCTGTAGCTGTGCTGGGTGCTTCCGGGTTGGATGTGACACATCGGGGTTTGCTGCAGGGACTAAGATTGTAATTCGTGCATGTGCGCTTTCAGTGGGTGAACGCAATGACTCAATGAATAAAATAATAGATGGGGGTATTGAAATAGTTATAGAGTTCATTCATTGCTGGGTGAAATTTTGTGTTCTCCCCTCCCCGAGGATAATTTAATGAAAAAACTCATCAAAATGTTTAGGGGGTTTAGAAAAGTATGTATATATATGGGGTGGGGGTGGTCAGGAATAGGTACAAAATAATAAGGTATGGAGGGCTTGGGGGAGGAACACCTCCCCCCAAATGTAAAAATAAATCAATTTGATTCGTTTTTTGGTTAAAACATCCACCGAAAAAAACATTGATTTTTCACCCAATGATGAAATGACATAGAACCTTGAAATGATGCACATGCAGAAAGTACTGTTGATAATTCTTCAGATTGTTTAGAATCGATTCTTGTGTAAACAGCAGCATAAATATGTCAATCTGTAAAGAAATCTATATACATATTTGGGAAAGTGTGCTTGTATGTTCGGGGTTGGCTCCAGCCCCATAACAGTTGGTGGGCTGACATTTTGGTATAAGGTCGGCATACCAGTCTGGGGTCTACTGGCGATAGTGAAATTTGACCAACCCCACCCACTCGCCCTGCACAGGGGTGGAGTGGGGTCCGGCATTGCGCAATCAGTATAGACGATTTTGGGAGATTGACGATTTTGCGACTTATTCAAAAATAGGACGTTTTGACCCAATAAAACATACACGAGGCTACAGCCGACCCCCACATGCATGTCAGTTACAGACCCGAGTAACGCCAGGCGGTACCACTAGTTCCACTATAAAGAGGAACTAGCACTTAGTCATAAATGAACGCCAGCATTGACACAAACAAGAGCAACTAGAAAAACTCCCTGCCACCAAGCTGACATTCTGCCCGTTATCAACACAGTGCTCACAGCAGCTAATGCCAAAGTGGCCTAGTAGTGACGAACTCCACAGAAATGAGCAGGATAACTGTTTTTTCTTGTCTTCCAGGAACGGGAAGGTGGAAAAAGTCTAACTCTGGAAACAATAAAAAACCATATCTCTGGAATCTTTCGACCGAAGATATCAGTAAGTGAATTCACAGCGCCATGTTCAGTGGCTTCCTTTCCCAGCTTGGTTTCCCTTCTCTCTGGCGACGGCAAACGAAGGAGCCGAGATCTACCCCAGGGAAAATCAAATTGAAGACCCCACCGTCCCAGACCTAGTAGCCGCCATGACTGGCGTATGATTATTTCTGTATGGGAGCCAAGGTGTTCTCTGGAAGACACCGCCAGCGTTGTGGTCTACTGGGGTTTTATATTGCGTCCCGCGGTCCTGCGGTGCCGCTCCATTATGCTTGCAGCCTGGCACCTCCAGTGGTTGCAAGCATTCACGGAACATGAAGGTAGCATGCCTGGAGGTTTTTGGGGTCTTTGTCATTACTGCGACCCCCGGAACCCAGAAGTCTGAGGGCCGAAAATGCTGTCTTTTCATGGTGGGGGGGTTCAACCCCCTTTACACCCCAAAAATATGCATGGGAGTCCCCCCACATCCCCCCATACTTGTATTATATCCCATACCCCCCCCCCACATATATATGTGGTGTAAGGGGGGATAAAAATAAAGTCTGTATTTTCGGCAGTCAGAGTTCTGGAGGTGACATTTTGGTATATTTCGGGTTTCTGTAATGCATATAGAAACAGCTTTCTTTATGTCCAACAGCTTTCATGAACAAACTGAACATGTTGTGTATGTTTTTTTCAAATTTATGTGAGTGTGCGTGCAGGCTGCACTGCAGTGCAGCCCGGCCCCTGAATCAACATTTGGAATCGAAACCACAGCTTCACAGATCACAGAAGTGTCAAGATTCGAACAGGGCCCCTGTTCCTGAATCTTGACACTTCTGTGACCTGTGAAGCCATGGTTTCGATTTCCAATGGCAATGTTGATTCTGACTGAACAACAACAGTGGGGGAGGGGGAGGAGAACGACGGAGGACCACGAGCCGTGGGTTCCCCTCCCCCACCCTGCAGGGAATACGGCACGTGCCAGCCCACTGGGCTGGAGTGCGCACTGCGCAGTGCACTGCTGCGCAGCTTGCAGCCTCCTCCTCACCTTTAGAAAAACAAGCCAGCAGCAGCAGGCAGCAACACGTGCTGACTGAGCTTCCGAGGCTAAAATTGTGTGGCTAGCTTCCCAGAGCACGCTTCTTCACCAGGTCAGTGTGTTATGTTTTGTGGTTCTTACACATGGCGCCTAGTTCCAATTGTTGGGTTGCTCGGGAATTCGGTAGACTTCACGCTGCAGAATTGCTTTGGCAGATTGGTGGCTAGTAACTTATTGTGTGACCTACATAATCGATATCACAATGCAACTTAAAAATGCAATTATGATTTGGAAGCTGTTCCTAGAGGCACGCTGGCCTACAAGTGAATCAGGCAATTTCCTAATCGGCTTAACCTCTGAAAACCTAGAAGGGCTGGGGCAGAAAGGGTCTCCTAACATGGGCTAGACTCTGCTTCGGCAATGCATTGCATACGATGTTACACTTATTTATTTGCATTTTTAAAAAGCCCGGGGGCATCGAGACGCTGTTCCCATGTGTTAGTTGCGTATTTATAACGCGCTTAGTACCCAGAGATTTCTAAGTGCCGACCCTGGGATCGAACCTGTGTTGCTTTGTGTCTTCTTGTTTCCAAGGCGAGCGTGCTGACCCTGAGCTATCCTCCTTTCGTCTGTGATGGCAGAATTTCAGTATTTGACGATGCAGTGGGCATCTGGACTCATAGCTATAACTTCTATATGCCGTTGTATGTGGCACAGTAGATCAGTGCAGGGCATGTGAGGCTTCACTGAACATATGATGGAGTCCTTGGACATGTGAACCTTTTCCTGTACCTGGCAAATGGGGCTTTACATGACATTAGATTCAGCCCTCCCCCATCTGAGGCCACACTTGCAGTGGCGTCGCTAGGGGAGGGCCCCCCCCTGTGAAACCCTGTGCCCCCCCTTGTGCCACCCCTACCTAAGACGAGCAGTGACCATGTTCTCTCCCTACCTTTGTCTGTGCCCCCCTACTTTTGTCTTTGGCCCCCTCTGTGCCCCTCCTAAATTTGATTCCTGGCGACGCCACTGCACACTTGGCATGTTCCGGCAGCACCTGGACATGTGAGGTTGCACCTATTCCTGGCAAAAGGAGGTAGTACTCGGGTATTGGAGTCTGCAGTTTTATTTCTGTATTTATTTATGTATGTAGAGCGTACCCGAGACTTTATTTGGTATAGATGTCAGTACTTGAGCCTTTCAGATTGTGTTTCGGATATAATGCTGCACCTGTGTATATGAGGTTGTACTTATCCCTGGCATATGAGACTACACGTGGCAAGTAATGCCAGTGCTTGGGCATTTTAAGCCACATTTGTGATAAGTAGGCATCACCTGGAGTTGTGCGGCTGTGCCTCGTATATGTTATGTTATTGGGTATTTGTATAGCGCCTATTACGGCCCATGAAATCGCACTTGATCGAAATGCTTCCTGCTTTGCCTTAGTTCTAAACTGATTGAAAGGGTCACGTGCCTAATTAAAAGCAGGAATGATAGCGAAATATGTGATTACCCATTGAAACCGCTAGAGCAGGCTGTTTCATTACCAGCTGCAATGGAAAAAAACATCATGTGGGCCCTGTGACTAGAACTTTGCTAATATCCCCTACCCTTACTTGGGTGGCAAATGATACCAACATCCATCCTAATCCTGGCCAGATTAGTGTTCATGCCCATGTGAATGGCAGTGTAAACCTCTTGCTGGACGTGCCTCCTTACTGGTACATAGCGCTGTGAACCCTCGGGCATTTGAGTGCTCGTTAGTTCTTTCATGCAACAAGCGTCCTTATGCAGGGCACCGAGGCATTAATGCATTACGGTTCTGGCCGCACACATGGTGCCGTACTTCTGCTAAGTTTTAAGAATACGAAACTTGCATTAGTTCAAATTACGGCATTGTAGCTTGAACAAATTCGGTCTGTGAAGATGGAATGGGGGCCATTGACGACTGGGACAAGAGAAAGGTGGAATTGGGGGGTTAATGGTTAACGGGATGGGGGTCGGGTTAATTGGGGTCCTGCATGCAAATGTGGTTGCGGTTTTTGAGCACGTTTTGTCATTTGGTTCCCCTCATCACCTACTGAGGCTACAATTTAGTCATTTGCCCTGTTTTAATGCGCGTTCAAAGTGGGTTTTAAGTGCTGGGGCGGGTGACTGCAGACATTACAAATGCAGGACTTATTTTACGGTGTCTGGGTTAATGCAAAGGGGTGCAGCGGAGGGGGGCGGGTAGGTCTACCGGTATGGGGACTCCTCCTTTCAGAGTTACGAGGCAGCCACGATACCTTTCAGTAGTTGGGGACCAGCACGCAAAGGTTGATTTCGGTTCTTTAGCACAAATTTGTCGTTCTTCCCCTGCGATACCTACTGAGACAAGTACCAGAATGCAATTTATAAATGTGCCCCGTTTAAATGCACAATGTGGTTTCCCATGTATCTACCGCGCTTAGTGTAATGGGCTCTTGAAAAGGGGAGGGGGAATACACATCACTGCCTTTAATCAAATAATTAGCATGAAGATGTGTCTCAATTGGGCGCGTGTTTTAAGCAGCACTAAGCTCCCAATGTCAGCGGGTGCATTAAAGGAAGGTAACAGTCCAGACCGTCCTTGCCATGTTGGCTTGGGTTTCGTAAGGGCCTCGAGCATGAGCAAACAAGTAGGCAGAATTCCTGATACCAGGTCCTGGCGAAAAATGTTAGGGATTGCCCACACCCACCTCTGTTGAGAAAGATGGCATTGCTGGTGCCAGGCATAGCATCTGGCCTTTAAGAACATCTAAGAGGGAGATTATGCACGAGGAAGATGGTAGATGTGTTTTCCTTTGACTCGGAAAAAATCAATATTTAGGCTGAAAAAATGCAGAGCATTCCTCCAAAAAGGGACTGTTGGTTGGCATAGTGCCAGGCTCTTCTGGGGTGGTGGTGAGCCCCCTCTGTAGAGGGAGAGTCCCCTGGGCACACCTTTGGGAGAGCTTGGGCAGGGCTTGTGCCCACGGCCTCCCACTGGAGCCAGATAATTGCTCCGTGCTGTGTGGGCCTGTCTGTGACACCGAACTTCTCATTTGTGGGGACCTGCTGTCACTGTGGCAAGTTCCTCCCCCTGTAATTACCCCCTCAATTAATGCCACTCTGCTTCCCGCCCCCTCAGCCCCTCTTTCAGTTTCAGGCCTGGATGGTTTCTGCTGCAGGCCATGGTCGCGCCTCATCATTTTAAATGTGCAAGCTCGTTCAGTGTGACTTGATAGAACTCACACGACATGACTCAGAAAATGGACTCCATATGTATTTTCTTAATTATTGGCTCCAAAGCCAAAGTATCACATACAGTTTTAAAAAAGTGCTAATGAATAATCCAATACTTTCAAATGTTTTGACCCAGGTGAATTCCAGCGGCAGATTCTCAAACACTAACACAAAGGAAAAAGCGCAAAGAATGCACTTTTTATTTGTGTTTGTTTTAGAAATGGACAGGTTACCTTTCCCCCAAAGGTGACCTGCACATTTCAGGGGGCTGGGGTGGGATGCAGCCCAAAAGGCACACTGGCCAGAGCCAGCCCCCTTCCACATACTGCCCCCAGGAGCACAGTCCCATCACTAATACATTTCAGGGCCCAGCACCCCCCTGAGTGCTCAGGGCACATTAAATAACAGAGGGCCTGTCACTGTGTTTCAGGAATTGAAATGTAAGTGGGCCAGCAGTGGTGCATACTGGTGCTGTTCCATTTTCCAAAATAAATTCATGATAGGGTCAGGAATGACCCTTCCATGCAATGCACATTCCCCTGTGTCTGTTACAACCAGGTGCAGTGGAATGTCTTTGTTGTCTGTGCATTTTAAGCCGCATGCCATCTTTTAATACAGGGTCAGCTTTCAAATGCATAGAAAGCCCCCTGTTGTGATCTTCACATTTAAATTCTCTTTCTGCCTCATATGGCTTCCTGCTTAAAATGCGTCATACATGCTCACATTCAAACGCCCTTTCAGAGCAGGGAAAATCTTTTTTGGCACAAGGACGAGATGCACTAGCGCTCCACGTCCTTTGCACCAAGAAATGTTTTGAGAATATTGGTTCATGCTCGCTACAGTAAAATGACCATCATGAGTCCTGGTTATTAGGTAATGCTGAAGTGCCAGTGCCACCTGTAAGCCAAAACTATAGCATTGGAAAACCGCTACAGAGAAATGGCATATGAGGAGGGACACACAGCTCGGTTATTTACCCTCCTATTGACTGCCCATGACCATGCTGATCCTTATGGTCATTCCAACCCACTTCCTGCCCCGCTGCGCTCAGATCACATGGCCCTGTGATCTCTTTGAGCTAGCTTTTTCAAGCCTTACCATCACATTTGTGCTCAAAGTGCTGGCCAGTGTTGTTTCAAAGCAGTCTTCTGAGAGTTAATGACTTAATTGGAGCTGTAAACAAGTCTTCCCCCAGCCACTCGAGTTATAAGCACTACGGGGTGTCCTTCACTGAAGTCCTGTTAAATACAAGCATTGGCAAAGCCAACGGTTTTGGTTTGTATATAAGTATCGGGCAATTGCTAGGCGCTGCTATTACATGCCCAGGTACTCACACCTATTTGAACCTGCTATGATCGATTGCCAGTTAATACCGCTAAGTCACTGCCTTGCAAATGCCTTTTCCATGCCTACACAAAAACCAACACTTTTGCATTGCCAATGTTTTTTTCATGTTGTGCTGTTTTTAGGCTATGTCATTGTTCACTTTTTTTTATTCTTGTTTGGTGAAATATTTCTGATGTAATGCTTTGGGCCGTATTTTATAGATTATACAATTAAATTTGCCTATTTGTTATAGCTGTTGTCATATTTTCGAGAAATCTTGGGACTGGGACAGTGCTGTCCAATGAGACACAGCAATGTGTAACATAGCACGGTATTATTCAGTATGCACTACACATCCTTATGTGCTATGGGAAAACTGTGAGCCCAATAGAAACACTGGACAGAAAGCTAAACTAGTGCTTGGCTGATCGGGAGCAAGTTATGACAAACTACTGAACACACGTTCTGCACCAAGAGATCTAAGATCAGATGTACATATGCAGTGCATGATCATAGCTATTGGGAGCATCGCCGCCCTATGATATTAAACACAGACGGAGTGCATGCGGTCTCTGCATTTCATTCTGTAGAGCATCATTGCCAAGTCCATCTCCAGGAGCTGCTGAGGCTTACTAGAGAAGCCACTGACTTGAATCCGTAAAACGACTGTTGCCATCATCATCATTTATGTGACCTGCAGATTGCATGCAACCAACATTGTACATACTACCACTCTGAAACATTGATAGGCACTGTGAGGCCTTTTCAGGAATTTCATGCAGCACAATGTGGAGACAAAAATGGCTGCTACTCTGTATTTATTAAAATATGACAGTTTACTCAATAAAATGAGATTGCTCCTATTACAATGAAGTCCATTCCCCCGAATGTCCAACCTAATGCAGCCATTTCGCCACAAAGCTTTTCAATGAAATGTATTTTTTCATTTAACCTCAATCTATGTCACTTAATTTCTGGTCTTATTTTTCACCATTCTATTGTGTTTTAAGTTATATTCTTTGATGTTTTATTTTTATTTTTTGGGGTAGGATATTCCTGTTAACCCTTTTTTATATTATTCGAAACAAAAACAAAGTGAAATGTCCTTAGTATAGCATCCTCTTGGGGAAACAGATCACAGATGTGTAATGTTTATATTTTATTAACAACTAGACAATCCGTTCAAAGCTTAGAGGAGTATCTGTTGAATGAGACTCGAGATATGGAGGGGGCATGGGTGTCGTGTCGTGGGGGCGAAATGGGTTTGGAGGGGGTTGGAATTGGACATGGGTTTTGGGGGGCAACATCGGTTTCAGGGAGTGGGGGGGGGCCCAAGGCTGTCTGTGCCCCGGGCCCCCAAAACTGTTAAGATGGCCCTGATCGGCAGGTATGATTTTGCTGAGTTTTTTGCTGAATTTTCTAAGCTTAAAAAACTCATCAAAAAATATGGGGGGGGGGTAAGGAGATATAAGGGGTAAGAACATAGAACCGTAAAAAAACAATGAATTCTAGAGACAATATGCTGGTCTCAATCAACTGCCTGAAGGTATTTAATGACTTGGCATAGAAGAAGTATATGCATGTGACCAGGTTTCGCTCAAATTGTCCCATGTGACCCGCTGAGGCTTTGTGAAAATGTACCCACGCCTGGAATCCAGGGAAGCCCTGCAGAAGCCACAGTGCCACTCTCTGCCTCTCTTCTTGATTTCCAGCTTCCGCCACCCGTGCCACTCATCCCTGACATCCAGAAGCCCTTGAGCCAGCAGGACTGGTACCACGGGGCCATCCCTCGCACAGAGGTCCTGGGGCTCCTCTCGGACAGCGGCGATTTCCTGGTGCGAGAAAGCCAGGGCAAGCAGGAGTACGTGCTCTCCGTCCTGTGGGAAGGACAGCTGCGACACTTCATCATCCAGTGCACGGATGTAAGTATTATTCATGGAAATAGAGCCAAACGTAATCCTTTAGAATGTGCCATGTTAATGTGATCAGTTTTAAGAGCTGTCCTGAACTCTAAGGGAGAATGCGAAAGGCAGGTGTGTGATTGTACAGAGTGCCAGACCCGAGAAGTGGCTGATGAAACGTCTTATTCCAAACAAACGGCCATGTTTGAATGGTGCTGTTTCCAACTCTAAGATATCAGCGCTGCTGCTCTTCCCGCCAGCTTTCTGACTAACTTGGGGGGCTCCCCCCGCACCACAGCCTTTTTCAGTAGGTGGTGCAGCAGATCTTGAAAAAGTGCCTGAAATTGCATGGGGTGCCAGTGAAGAGAAATCAGAGTGGGGTAATATGTTCGAACTTAGGGACACAGGTAATAAGACGAACGCGGCTGAAGGCAGTACTGACTTCAGAAGGATCCAGATGGAAACTGTGAGGCCCACGAGGACAGCATTGTCGCTGTCCAGGCAGGAAGGACCAAGCCTGACTGGCCGTGCAGAGTCCGGAGGAGAAAAAAACAGATTAGAACCAAGAGTGAAGCACAAAGATTTAACATATGGCACCAGGGACGTAGTGATACCCAAAGAAGAGGAGGGGAACAAGACCCTCCTGAAAAAGTGTGGATGAAAAGACAAACATGAAACCAGGAGAAACTCTGTTTTAGACCGACTATTTTCAAAGCAAGCGAGGCTATCCACTTCTCCATGTCACCACCCATTCCCCAAGGTGAAGGAGATGGCCTGAGGATGACACCTTTAGATATAGTTGAGTGTCGTCGGTGTAGTGGTGTACCCCGATTTTCATCCTTGTGAACAGATTTGCCGGTAGTTCCATCGAGCTATTAAATAACATGGGGGATTGGATAGAACCCTAGGGGACTCCACAGAGAAGCGGCAAAGAGTCAGAGGTGAACGTGCCCACCTGTATAAACTAAGTATGTTCAGATGGAACTGCACAAACCCATATGTGTGAATACGTTGTTAATCAGTGCCCACTAATGAGGGTTTAGGGGCAAAATCCTCCCCATGCACCGTTAACAGTGCCAGTGCTTCAGTGTTCCCATTCCCTTTGGGACTCCATGGGAATGGGAACTTACCGTTCTGCCACCGCCTATAAAATCCCGGTATCACTGGGATATCGGGTGGCGGAGACAGGAAGCCGAGGTTGCCAGTAGTCCGCAGGTGCTACCGGCAGCCTACCGACAACCTCGTAATGAGGGCAGAGTGTATCTTCCACTGTGAGATGCATTGCAATGGTGACGTGTGCAAACAGTGGGACGGAGGTCTGTGACTTTGGGGACAATGCAAACAAGCCCACAATGGGAAGCATGAGCTGCAAGGTGGTGGGTGCCAGAAGGTGGTGGGCCCAGACAGAGGCACGCTGGAAAGCCCCGGGAAAAGTATGGTTGTTACAAATTGAGTACTCCAGTCAGAAATGATTTGTGTAGGCCACCCGTGCAAATGAACAACACCTTGCAAGAAATATCTAGCCAAATTCTCAGTGGTTACCAATGCAATGACCTGCTTTAGTAAAATGACCCCCCACTACTTGTACAGATGTATACCCCTTATTCCTGGGTAACTCCACAATAACGTCTAGTGAGACTGTGTGCCAAGGACGAGGCGGAATCAGGAGGGGATTGAATTGCCCCCCAAGCCCTAACACAGAATTCAAAACGTCTTACCTCATGCCTTCCCACCAGATTTTCCTGCGAAACAGTTCCAAAGTCTTGCGGTAACCGGGATGACCTGCCATAATGGATTCATGGCACTTACCAAGAGCCACTTCTCGAAACTCTTCATTGGTTAAGTGTAATCTAGAGTCTACTCTCGGTACCCTTCCAAACCTTGACGCACCGGGCCCTTCTGGCCCACTCCCGCATCTGTTGCTTAGTCATATATATCTGCACCTTCTCCATGTAGTCTCTCTTTTGTACTTCCACAGCAGATATGAAATGCTCTTCAGAGATTAACGGTACTTTGGTCTCTTCCTCTGATCGCTTACTTACGTGAAATCTTACGCCGATCTAACATCCTCACAAACTCCTCTTTAAAACGTGCAAAGTCCTTTTAAATCGGACTCCCGTGACTCACCAACAGTACTGACAAAGCAGCTGCTCCACTAGTCAGATAAGAGAGGATAAGCACTACTTTAGAAACCTCAGAAGGGAAAGACCCTGGTCTACACAAAAAGTGTAACTCACACTGAGTCAATAACACTGCGTATTTCTTGGGGTCGCCTCCAAAATGCTCTGATGCCGCTAACGGAATTGAATGCTGGCATGCCCCCTTGATTTCCCTAACTACAGACTCAAGAACCTCAGTGGAACCCTTACTAGGAGCATTTTATGTTTCCCCCCCCAACGTAACTCTGGGGGCTCTAAATCTGAATCTGGATCTGGTGGTAAATCTGCCCTCTGACTCTGTAGCATATTTACCTTCTGGCCCAACTCTGCCACCTGTTGCCCCAAGCTGGCGCTGTCTTGCCTCATTACCCTCAGCTCTTTTTTTCAGTTCCTGTGAAACCTCCCCTAGGGAACCCAATGTATACCCAGTGGGGTCCATGACAACTTGGCCGGCTATCTACCTTGGTCCTTTCATGCACTCAGGTCCGTGTTCTGTCATCCGTAGGCACTGCTGAATGCCTTAGCAGTGCTCGGCCACCAGGAGTATCTGACACGACTGGGCACAGATCACCACCAAGGGAAAGAGAAAGTGGATAACATGAAGAAACACCGGCTCTTCTTCCTCTCCAGTGACTCCGGAGCCTGTCACACATGAATGCCATCTTCTTGGTCCTCCTTCCTGATTCTCTTTTGCGAACATACAACTCCCCCTCTCCCCCAATGTCCTAATCATACATGTGTGTCCTCTGCAGTTTGCCTAGAGGAGATGGCTGCTTATGGCGGATAGAGTTGATAGTGAGAGAAACATAATCCTTTCTCGTGCTGCTCTCCCAAATCTCTTCACTGAGCTTCCTTTATATTTCTTATAAACTATGTATACGAGTATCTACAATTATTGCTAAATTCGTATATGTATTCTTTTGTAATGATGTACTCTCTGTTATGCTGGGGATATTGCGTTTGAACCACAATCTTATTGTCCTCAGAGTTGGATTGACTCTCTCCCGCTGCTTACGCTGCTCAATGTTCTTTCACACGATACGATTTATTTCTGTCGCAGTCAACGTTTATACGCAAGCAAAAGTAACACACCAAACGACTCGATTCACCGTCACACTTCCTCCTACATCTCGATCTTCAGTTCTCCTCACTGTGACTCACTCCTCTCATTCTTCCCAAAATTTCATGGACAAGCTCTCATCTGCCTGGCCAGGCAACGCACCTATCTACCAAACCACTCTGACTCAAGATAACGCTGAGGCCCGACTCACGCTATAGAACTTCCGCGCTCAACACCAGACTAGCTCAGCAACGCCAGTACTCCCTTTTACTGACTTGAAGACGGAGGTCCAGGTATGGCACTCATGAGCCCCACACGACTCTCGGCCCGAGGACTGAGACACGACAGATGCACCTCACTCTTAGGCCCTTCACCGCCATCATCAATGTTTCGCAGATGTGGGAAACATTACTCTCTCAGACAGCCATTCAGGCCATAGCCAATTGATGATCTGGAAGATATGGAGATGCCATCAATCGAACAAGTCGACTGACTGCAAATCAAGAAATCAATGACCTCCTCATTGACATCACAACGTAGCCACACTTAGACATGAAGTTCATAGCCATCTATTCACAAAGTTACACAAACATGCACTAGCTTGTTGTGCATAGAGACAAAACATATGCTTATGACTCACACAGGAAGATGACAGACACACATACATGTCTCTATTTTTATCCACATTCTTTGCCAAAGCTGAACCGCAAGATGCCAAAGTAAACGTATACCACGCTTGCCCATGTTCGACTGCCACTAACATGGAAAAGCCGTAAGGACAAATATGTAAGCTGCAGGCCCACTGAAATGAATGAGGAGGGGGAGACAGGCGTTGAGTACATGGAAGGGCTTGCACGATCGCTGGTGCCAGAGGGAAAAGCAGAAACAATGCACCCAGCCAAGGACGAGTGGCGACGGAAGGTTCCTGGTTACCAAGACGATAAGTCACCTATGAGAAATTCAGACTAAAGTCCTCATAATTACAGGTAAGAGAGCTCCATTTCGTGGTCTGAACACACGTGACCCAGCAGAGCAAGACAAGGCCCATTCAATCGAGGTGGATGGAGAGAAGCTGTTCCCACCAAATCAGAGGTGGAAAGATACAAGTGTTGCTCACAAACTGCCAACTGAATGCACGCTCCCGGAGATCTTAGGAGATCAGAGATGGCAACATTAGGGGGCACACAGCCCCTCCATGTTCATTCTCATTGCCTTGAGAAGGTGCACTCAGCCTGGTAACTGTGCAGGGTCCCAGGACTGGAGGATCAGCTCTGTCCAATCCAGAGTCACCTTTCACACGAAGATATAATATGTTGCAGGAGCCAATGGTCTCCCTGCGATCCTGCAACTTTGTAGATTGAAACATGTAGAGGTGGTCCCAGGAGGAGCCACCAGATGTGGCTCCCCAACAGTAGAATTAACCCCTACAGGACATACACCTACTTCACCTAAACTGACCAATGTTAATGCCCGATAGGTTTCGGGGCCAGAGCTTGGTTTTGTGACATCACACCTGGATAAGACAGGGTGATACACGCTCAGAAGACGAGAACCCTGGAGAATTCATGTATTTCTAGTGTGTTCCCTGTCGTCTTGTTAGATAATAATTAGAGTAAAATTTGCCCCATGGCTGAGTCTTCTATTCTTGCTGTGGGGAGTTTTTGATGGGCCTGAGTGTCTCTTGGCTGGTAACTGGGGTGACTGCTCTAGGGCCCCTGCACCCCATGACAGACTTGCGAGAAACGGTGTTCATCCTCATCAGCTAGATTTGCGATTTCATCAACTTTTCAGGTAAATGTTCTTAACCAAAATTTCTATCAGTACGCAACAGATAACTATTTATACTCTAAACCAAAGACCTAGTTAAATCCTATTACAAGCATTTTAAAAAACATTTCTCACAGTTATGCTACTAGTTGTGCTTACATGATTGGTGAAGTAGTATCTGCTTCCTCGGTCGTCCTGTCCTCTCCTACTCGTCACTACTTCTCAACTTTCTCTCCTAAATTCCCATTTTACAGGAGCCTCAAAATAGAAGGTTTTCCTTGCTCAGTTCCGGAGATGAAAGGCCGTTTAGAATGTTAGCCTTCCAAGATTCCAAACTCTCCATCTTGGTTTGGGAAGAGTTTCTGATGTCTGCATTGAAAGGTTAAGGACAATACTTCAAAACCCTTTCTATCCCCACAGACCTAAAAGCCGCCAAAACACCTCCCAAACCTGTGTACCTCAGCTACTCGCCTTCGGAACCTAACAGGCACCCCGACATGAGCAAGAAGAAGGGGCATGGGGCAAAGAGAGGACTTAGATTTGAAGGCAGTGAAGAAGGACCAAATCAGTGCAGGTGGTGGCAGGTAGCCAGAGAGGATATTGCGCTTGGCGCCGCCGGCGAGAAGGTGAACTTCCAGGCACTGTGATAGGTTAGTGAACGGGATTCCACCATCCTGATTGGCTATGCCGTCCTCAACGCATTATAAAAGGGTGCTGTAATGCTGAAGCAACGTCAGAGTTGCCTACACACAGACAGGTCTTTGCTTGTACAAAACTCCAAACTAAGCAAACAGACTGAGCTACGTCAAGGAAAGCTGAAAATCTAGTATGCGTTTGACGTACTTGGTTCTATTTATGGTGACACGCAGTGGTAACCGGCACGATTGAGCGTCAGGAGGGGTGCCATGTAACCCCTCGAGAAAACCGCTTCTCTCCAGAAATTAAATATGACCCACAAACATTTGATCTGCTTGGTAAAGGAATATGAGAGTTGGCAGCCTGAAGAGTGTGAACTAGGCTACATGAGCAAATCAGAGCCCTTAATACATGACGTTGCATTTTGTACTAACATTTGGGCAACCGTACCCATGCAAGACATTATGTTTATTTTGTATGTTGGAGTTTCGCCTTTGGGTATGTGTTTATAATTCTGCATAATGTGCCCTGCTGTGCCCGCTGTTACCGCATGTCTTTACTCTGAGGCTCTGTATGGCCACCGCTGTGCACCACAGACGGTCTCCTTCCACTTCCGGCTCTGACATGCATGTAAAGAACAGGTGCGGGCCTGCACAGCATGACCTGTTAAGTTCATTCCAGGCCGTTTCGTTCATATTTTCTGCACAAAGCTGAGAAATGCATCATGAGGTTCAATCAGTGTCTCACTCCAGATCCGTGCAGATAATGCGCTTACATCCCTCCCCCGCATTTCACTTTGGTGAAACCCTCCCGGATTCCACCTCCATTTCACACTTTAGGGTACCTGGAATGCCGGCTACTGTGCATGCATTTGGCCATTTTTGTATTTCCACTTGTTTTTGTGTTAGGACTGTAAAAAGGCCTGGGAACCCAGGACCGCCCAAGTTCCCACGTCCTCCATCAAAACTGACAGAGAAGCCTGCGGACACGCAAGGTCTAGCAGCCAGAGATCTTTGCACGTAACTAGCATGTAATTTAAACAGATCACGCTCAGCATGTTTGGTAGCGTGAACTATGAGTTAAAGTTGAATGTTAAAAAGCTGACGTGTGATGTTTGCCAAATTGTTCACTTTGCAGAACATGTACCGCTTGGAGGGCGAAGCCTTCTCCACCATCCCTTTACTTGTCGACCATTTCCTGAAGACGAAGCAGGCAGTAACCAAGAAAAGCGGCGCCATTCTGGGAAAACCTGTCCCCAAGGTAGATATGTGTAGACTCAAATGTGATGGTGTGCAGCGTAATCTAGGGAAACACCTCAAACATGTCCCATAATCAAATCCAGCTTTGTGAATACAAGTGACATTGAAATAACCTATTAATTACCTTGGCAAAACTCTTCTTCCAAATAAGCTACAACCAATGTGCCTTGCTCTGAATCCTGATCATGACTCTGTTAACAGTAAACTTTACTGCCTTGCTCTGAATCCTGATCATGTCTCTGTTAACCGTAAACTTTACTGCCTTGCTCTGAATCCCGATCATGTCTCTGTTAACAGTAAACTTTACTGCCTTGCTCTGAATCCCGATCATGTCTCTGTTTACAGTAAACTTTACTGCTTTGCTCTGAATCCCGATCATGTCTCTGTTAACAGTAAACCTTACAGCCTTGCTCTGAATCCTGATCATGTCTCTGTTAACAGTAAACTTTACTGCCTTGCTCTGAATCCCGATCATGTCTCTGTTAACAGTAAACCTTACAGCCTTGGTTGAATCCTGATCATGTCTCTGTTTACAGTAAACTTTACTGCCTTGCTCTGAATCCCGATCATGTCTCTGTTAACAGTAAACCTTACAGCCTTGCTCTGAATCCTGATCATGTCTCTGTTTACAGTAAACTTTACTGCCTTGCTCTGAATCCCGATCATGTCTCTCTTAACAGTAAACCTCACAGCCTTGCTCTGAATCCTGATCATGTTTCTCTTTACTGTAAACTTCACAGCCTTGCTCTGAATCCCGATCATGTCTCTGTTAACAGTAAACCTTACAGCCTTGCTCTGAATCCCGATCATGTTTCTCTTAACAGTAAACCTCACAGCCTTGCTCTGAATCCTGATCATGTTTCTCTTTACTGTAAACTTCACAGCCTTGCTCTGAATCCTGATCATGTCTCTTAACAGTAAACTTTACAGCTGAAGCAACTTTAACAAACGGCAGGGTCTTGGTATAGTTTACACTGGCAATGGACTAGTGAATTGTCGTCATACCTGCCCAATGCTGACCTTTCACCAACTTGTCCACGCTACAGATATGTTCTTATGGTCCAGGTTATTGTTCTTTTAGGGGAATTTTCCTTCCACTTTACACACCATAAAATGCAAACCAGTGTCTCTCCCATTGCCGTTTTCACTTGTAATCAAGCAGCTGTTCCCTGTATATTTAATTCACAGGTCACTAGAACACTTTTGTAAGAAATTATTTCGGTAGAGCAGATGTATTTGACCTCCTGATAGGGTGGGGTGGGGGTTAAACCCGTAAGCATACAAACATTCCATGGGGAACAACAAAAAGAGGGACCGCCGCCAAGTCCCAAAATGAATATCTCAAACCTAAACATGCCAGGTCTCCAATATCCTGTTATTTTGGCTCTTTAGAGAACCATTTAAATGTCACTTTTTTAATTGGTGAATAATGATGACATGATGAATAAATGCACATTACTGTGTCAAGGACAGCCTGGGGTGGGGGCGGCTATCAGGGAAACATCCAGAGCCAGGCCCACTATATACCTGTGCATGCCACGCCATGTACGGCTTTAAATCATATCTCACCAGATCGCAAGCAACTTTAATGGATTTCGGGGGTCGGGGGGAATAGGAGGGTAATGCTTTATTTATCACAGCTTTTTTCAGGTTTCGCAACATGTAATTTCATACACTTTGATTTGTCTCCCTAGTGTGAGAGTTAAGCAATCTGCCCTCTCATGCTAACTTTTTGCATGTATCATACTTGCCAACCCTACAGATTTAGGCAGTAGGCTACCTCTTTTGGAGCAGCCCTACTGCCTACAGATTTCAGAGACAGATCCTACTGTTGTTTACAGTGGCAGGTAATGTATGTGACTCTAAGGTAGGCTGCAGGACAGAGCATGCGACACATTAATTAGTCTATCTGTACAGTGGGCTGGTGGGTGATTACTTTGATTGGGCTCAGACCAATCCACTGACCCGACAGCTGCGTGACTCTGTCCTGCACTCTGGCCGGGACAGGCCTTAGGAGAATCACCAGTGAAGGCAAGTGGCAGAGCGTAACACCATCACACAGCATCTGCTGACAATTTGGTGTTAAGTTAACATTCAGAATTATACATTTTTAACATTTCAACATCTTTCCATTTTGTGCTGTTTGTATGTTTTGTATTTTCCTGTGATGTCACTGTTATGAGAATTATTATTTTTGAAACTTGGAAAAAAACTTACATCTTTTTGGTCACAGGATGTTGGCAAGTATGCATGTGTTTCTGCTGGTGGTCTGTAATGAGCTCAGGATTTCAAGATGGCGAGGTTTGCAACAAAAAGGGGAAAGGGGAGGAAAGGAAATGCAGGAGGGAGAGAGAAGGAGAGAGGTGCAGTACGTGCAAAACAAGTTAAACAGGCTGTCCTGAGACACATCCCGTCACAACACAGTGTGCTAGGCCTAGCAAGTACCCAGAAGCAAGTAGGCAGAAAGTGAGAAGCACTGGCCTGACTCAGCACATAGAGCAGGGGCAGCATGACCAGGGAAACAGAGGGTACATGCAACCGTAGGGAGCAAAGCAGACACAGAAGCCAGGCGAGGGTCACCACAGGAGGGCGCCTCGAAGTGTGAGACGTCGGTGCAGAGCGATGAATATCGAGGGTGACCATGAATGCAGGAAGGAAAACTGCAAACGTGGATGAGAAGGGCAAGCAAGAGGAGAGTGCGCAGGCGCAAGGTAAAAGGTTGGAAAAGAGGAGACAGTTGGTCTGGGTGAACACTAGGGGGCAGCCTCACGTCAAGATGCAGAACAGGCCCGAAACTAGCACGTGAAGCAAGAAGAACATGAAGAAATACCAGGTGGCACATGCAAGTATAGCTTGTGTAGTGGTATGGAGGATCATTAGGGTGACCAGGCGTCCTGGGTAGTGGTATGGAGGATCATTAGGGGGACCAGGCGTCCTGGGTAGTGGTATGGAGGATCATTAGGGGGGCCAGGCGTCCTGGGTAGTGGTATGGAGGATCATTAGGGGGGCCAGGCGTCCTGGGTAGTGGTATGGAGGATCATTAGGGGGGCCAGGCGTCCTGGGTAGTGGTATGGAGGATCATTAGGGGGACCAGGCGTCCTGGGTAGTGGTATGGAGGATCATTAGGGGGGCCAGGCGTCCTGGGTAGTGGTATGGAGGATCATTAGGGGGACCAGGCGTCCTGGGTAGTGGTATGGAGGATCATTAGGGGGACCAGGCGTCCTGGGTAGTGGTATGGAGGATCATTAGGGGGACCAGGCGTCCTGGGTAGTGGTATGGAGGATCATTAGGGGGACCAGGCGTCCTGGGTAGTGGTATGGAGGATCATTAGGGGGGCCAGGCGTCCTGGGTAGTGGTATGGAGGATCATTAGGGGGACCAGGCGTCCTGGGTAGTGGTATGGAGGATCATTAGGGTGACCAGGCGTCCTGGGTAGTGGTATGGAGGATCATTAGGGGGACCAGGCGTCCTGGGTAGTGGTATGGAGGATCATTAGGGGGGCCAGGCGTCCTGGCTAGTGGTATGGAGGATCATTAGGGGGGCCAGGCGTCCTGGGTAGTGGTATGGAGGATCATTAGGGGGACCAGGCGTCCTGGGTAGTGGTATGGAGGATCATTAGGGGGGCCAGGCGTCCTGGGTAGTGGTATGGAGGATCATTAGGGGGACCAGGCGTCCTGGGTAGTGGTATGGAGGATCATTAGGGGGGCCAGGCGTCCTGGGTAGTGGTATGGAGGATCATTAGGGGGACCAGGCGTCCTGGGTAGTGGTATGGAGGATCATTAGGGTGACCAGACGTCCTGGGTAGTGGTATGGAGGATCATTAGGGGGACCAGGCGTCCTGGGTAGTGGTATGGAGGATCATTAGGGGGGCCAGGCGTCCTGGGTAGTGGTATGGAGGATCATTAGGGGGACCAGGCGTCCTGGGTAGTGGTATGGAGGATCATTAGGGGGGCCAGGCGTCCTGGGTAGTGGTATGGAGGATCATTAGGGGGACCAGGCGTCCTGGGTAGTGGTATGGAGGATCATTAGGGTGACCAGGCGTCCTGGGTAGTGGTATGGAGGATCATTAGGGTGACCAGGCGTCCTGGGTAGTGGTATGGAGGATCATTAGGGGGACCAGGCGTCCTGGGTAGTGGTATGGAGGATCATTAGGGGGGCCAGGCGTCCTGGGTAGTGGTATGGAGGATCATTAGGGGGACCAGGCGTCCTGGGTAGTGGTATGGAGGATCATTAGGGGGGCCAGGCGTCCTGGGTAGTGGTATGGAGGATCATTAGGGTGACCAGGCGTCCTGGTTTTGCCAGGCCTGTCCCAGTATTTGGTGCTCTGGCCCGCTCTCTCAAGATTATGTTCCCATTGGAATCTGCAGTGGTCCCGGTTTTTGGTAGTATGGTAATGTTTATTTATATAGCGCCTATACACCGGCAAGTGTTTCAAAGCGCTCAAGGAGGGAGGGAACATGGGAAAAAACAACAGTCGCTCAGAGCCCTTGAATTTCTGAGATGATAACGGTCTGCACAGGCAGATAAAGTGAATATGAAAAATTTAACAGTTTAGAGACAGCAAATAGGCCTGACAGCGATTCAGCGTTTTTTCAAGTGCATCTTAAGGGGTGAAGACGAGGGAGAACAGACAGACGATCTTCAGGCCGGGCTGTAACAGACCGTGCGAGTGGGGGAGAGATGGGGTCCCTGGGCTTGAGGCCAAGGATAAGTCTTGCAGTTCTGTTCTGGATGAGTTGCAGAGGGCGTTGGGCGGAAGCAGTGAGGTTGAGGTAGTAGGTATTCAGAGCTGACGGGCAGAAAAGCACAATCTTGCACAGACGAAATTCTACATTTCACAAACTAAGACAGTGTTAGTTTGTGATAAATGAATTGTACTGTGTGTTTATTTGAACAGCAACGCTTAAACCCCCTTCTCCTCCAAACGCTACTGAAGTGTAGTGCCTCCAAAGACACTTTCAAGAGTTAGTCCTAAAAGCGAAATGAAAACACGAGAGCAGATAAAATACACGGATACATGGGGGGGGGGGGCAGGGGCAGCAGGGAGGATAAATGTCAAAGGTCGATGCCGGCCTGGATGCATGGGCCATGGTGGAAAGGAGAAGCGAGGTTTTGCAAAAACAGTAATGCAGTCAGAAGTGGTGTAGCTCCTATCATCAGCAGTTGGGAGCCAAGGCGGGGGGGGGGGGGGCGGGGGGGGCTGGGGGCTGCAAGGCAACATGCTGGAGGACTCTAAGAAGAGGGAGCTTCTCAGGAGATCCGGCCAGAGTGGGACCACGTGGATCCAGGAGGCGACATCTTGGCGTGGGAGGAAGGGAGGGGACAAAGGAAAGGCAAGTCCTAGCAGCCACGTGTACAGCACAGCTGAGAAGAGGGCGGGGCCCCATGCCAGGACAGGACAGGCCCAGACAGGGTTTCAAAGCGGCCCTTATAGGGGGGCCGGCTCCAAGCCCCACAATCCAATTCAAGCGAGCCCGGGCCAATCTGCAATGAGCAGAGGCCGAAGGTGGTAGACCACCGGGGGCCATGATGGAAGGCCCTGCTGGAATGAATGGATGGAGCCCCACACAGGCCCATGGGCTGCTTGCTCTGAGCCACCAGCGGGCGGGCGGAGAATGAATGACAAATTAAATGTAGGCGCTAGGAGGAGAAAGCAAGTAGTCTTTCAAGGGAGGACAGAGATGCCCTAGGGAAAGGGAGCTTGGAGTGTTTAGGTGCAAGACGCGGGAAATAGCGGATTGGGAATGGGCACAGGGGGGGCAGGGCATGGAGCGAAGAAACTGAGATTGTGGTCTGAGAAAGCGAGGAAAAGAACAGAAGGAGACAAGAGAGGACGGATATGGGGAAGCAGGGAAGAGATTTATAAGGAGTAGAAGAGGAGGTTCAAAGGTCAGCCAATGAAGCGAGGAGAGAGCAGAGCAAACAGAACTACGAGGAGGAGCGCCAAAAAGAGGACTGATAGGAAAGTTCTAGTTAGAAGGCAAGGGAGCTCGCTGATAGGCCAACGGTCAAGTCTCGGGACAACCAGAGCAGAAATCAGAAGTACAGTAGCGTGGAACGAGGCCAGAGGTCAAACAGCTGATGGCAACAAGGGTGTACAGAAGCCGAAAAGTCAGGGGAACAGGAGAGCGTAGAGTTAAATATCACAGAGAGATTGCGAGCAGACTGTGATAGCGGCAGAGGAAACCGAGGAAGAAGAAGAGACGCGGGAGGAAGAAAAGAACCTCTTGGTTTAGGTGGGTTAAGGTGAAGATAGTGGACCCCCAAGGGTGGACAGATAGCAACTAAGCAGAGGCGTAGGCAGGGTGGGCCACCCAAACTCTATACATGCCCGCTCAGCATCACAGTCTGGGCATTTGCAGCGTTAATGTTACTGCAGTGGGCCCAACTACATTAGCTTCAGCCCCACTTGCAAGACCACCACCACATCCTGGCTACGCCTCTGCAACCAAGCAGGTAGCGAGAGAAGCGAGAAGGGAATTGGAGAAAGATTTGTTAGTCGTCTGCATAAAAGTGGTGAGAAAAACCAAAAGAGGCGATAATGGAAGAGAGTATAGCGAGACAAGAGTAGAGAGTGACCCGTGCGCGGGGCTATGAACAGCTGTCTAGTGATGGGCCCGCAGCAAGGCTGGGCAACAAGGTAAGACCCAGAAGGAGGGTATAGGGTAAGGTTGCTACTCGTGTGTGCAGGCTACGTTCTCCTACATGTTACATATGAATAGCTGAGGACCCAGAACTAAGAACACATTCTCGGCTCAGAACCATGCCATCCCAGCAAGCTGTGAATCTGTGGAACGCAATGAATGCTAAATGTAAAGGAATGGCTAATGAAGCCCAGGCTTGATCCATTGTCCCCGTCCACACCTTCCTGCACTGCATAGACGCCCCTATGCTGTCACTGCATAGACGCCCCTATGCTCTCACTGTCATTCTAATTTCAAACGAATACTTGGCACAATGTTACAGATCACATGATGCTTAATCCTCAGGTTTTTTTGCATGTTTTGCTTCCCAACAGGACAAATGGGCCCTGGAACATGAAGAAGTCGTCCTGGGGGAGAGGATCGGAAGGGTACGTGCCCTGAGAACCTTCCTATAGGTACCTCTATAGGAGTATGTGTTGTGTGGAACATGCGCTTGGATGGTTTACAAGCCTCGTGGCCTTAGTGCAGAAACCCAGGTGAGAGGCGGCTCGCGCGGCAGCGTCAGACTGGGACAAAGACTTAGGGCTGAGGGACCAAAGGAAGTAGCCCCCCTTAGTGATTTCCTATTGGTACATTTTGAAGGGGGAAAGGTATGGGAAGCATGGAAGGTGAGCAAGGGTAGAAACCCCATTGAGGGTGAAAACAAAGCTTTGCATGTGCTTAATGGACTTGGCAGTCTGGTACTTAAAATACAAAGCAAACTTTTGAATTTCAAAAGTACAGCCTAGAACGTGGGTTCTTTCTGCTACGGCAAGGCCTTGAATGCGTAGCCAAGAAGGACCACCTAGCTGCCAACTAGTAGAACTCTGTAGCCCAAATCACAGGAAGAGCTAGTCTTCTGTGTGGCTCATCTGGTGCGTGCTGTGGCCTGACATGCACACAACATGCACCCCTGTATCTGGAAAAGGAGGTGAACCCAACAGTAGACATGAGCCTGGAGGAACACGCTAGGGGGTGGGTGGGATTTGCAAACAGGCGCAGATAAGGTTTCCCAGCGAAGGCAAATGGGGCCGCTTTTGATTGCACCAGTCGTCAGGTCTGCTGAGGCCTGCCTGGGAGTGTCGACGTCACAATGTGCGCGGCTCCTTCCTTTGCTGCACGCCATTGCCTGGCGCTGTGGCTGAAAGGGCGCACATGTGTGGGTCATGAGAATGCGTGGAGTTTACTTTTCCTCCTCACAGGTTTCACAAGAGAGAGGAGTCTTTCCTTAGGTCAACTCAGGAAGCAAACCTAAGAAGAGGGGTCTGAATGACGTGTCTCTTGTATTTTCAGGGTAACTTTGGAGAAGTGTTCAGCGGCCGCCTGAGCGCCGACAACACTCCAGTGGCCGTGAAAACGTGCCGGGAAACCCTCCCTCCAGACCTAAAGGACAAGTTTCTCCTGGAAGCCAGGTAGAGCGCCTTCTCTTCTGCCTACATGTCGCCCGCTTCTCTCGTCATGTCTAGCCTGATTTCTACTTGTCCTCTTTCTCTTTCTGAAAGGGCCAGTCCTATGTCATTGTTCATGGTTTGCCCCACTAGAAAAAGGAATTAAGTCCTCTGCAGAATTGATGAGACAGGGCTTGGAAAAATCAGATCCTTTCCGAAGAATATGTTTTGAGTACGGAACAGTGAAAGCCTAGAAGACATTGGGGGGGGGGCAGATGGGGGCAGGCTAAATCCCCTTTTCCTGACACTATGAGACTTCTCAGATATGGAGTCACCGTTACTGTTCCTTTCGGATTGGTTCTCTCCTAGACATTTGGAAAAATAATCCAGTCCTCTCTTTAACCTCGGTTAATGACAGATGTGCGCAGAAGCTCGATCCCGGACAGGGCAAGTAGAATCTGGATGGTAGGTGTAAGGGTATATACTCTGCATAAGGAAAACACGTATTGATAGTATTTCCATGCTCATTGACATTGCACTTGTTAAAGCGCTGCTATGGCGGTGGCCGGGCGGCATCTAAGTGCAGAGATCATTCTGATAAATCCAATGGAGTCTCCACCGATTCCTCAGCATCGACCTCCTCCCATGTGACCAGGGGACGGCAGCCGCTACCTGATCCTGGGGGGGGGGCTATACGAGGGAGGATCACATGGGGGGAGACAACTACTGGGGAGATGTCAGAGCTTCATTGGATGAGACAAGGTAGCCCCCATATGCCCATGAAGAAGACCCCTTGATACCGAATACCCTATTGGCCTATTGGCATTCATCTATGCCCCCCTGTAGGGAAAATAGAGAAACCTTTTTCCAAACCCCATTGGCCATACTTCCATTCCTGGTCTAGAGTGTAGAAACCCCTAAACTACCTTTTTCAATTCTAGTCATCCACCATATGATACTGGCTCATTCGGAATTGTTGGAAGGGATTTTCCGAGTAACCCTTATGTATCGGCATCAAGGGACTCCATTTCCCACAATCACCCAAGTAGTGGGACGAGGAAGAAGGAAAGAACAATGCAGAGCCGAACCAGCCTCAGGCTCACTGAGCGTTCTAGTTGTTTCCGAAAATGCACCCGTGCGCGGAACATTTAAAGATCGAAAACACACTTTTGTAGGCTGCTGCTGTTTGGGAAAAGGTGTTGCACCTCTCTGTGAGGTTTGTGGAGCTTGTAGGCACGACCCTGTGTGGGGGAGCCGAGGGGCATGTCAGCGAGGGAGCAGAGAAACGCTGCAATGAGAGAATGCGCTGCAGATACATTATCTGCAGCGCATTCTCTCATTGCAGCGTTTCTCTGCTTCCTCGCTGACATGCCCCTTGGCTCCTCCACACAGGGTCGTGCCTACAAGCTCCACAAACCTCACAACCCATGAGCCAGTGGAAGGCTCCTGGGCATTCAACAACCGAAGAAGGCAGCGTTTCACCTACCGGGATCTGGATGGATGCAGCCGTGCAGAGGCGTGGCTGAGAGAGAAAGACCAGAACGGCGCGATAGCAGTCCAGAGTGGAAGGCAGGCGGCAAACCTTTGCCGCGTAAGCGCAAACAGGACCGAGAATGCCAAGCAAAGTCAGTGAGCCAGCCCAGGCATAGTCAGGACCCCGTAGCATTTTTGCGACCGCGCCAAATACAAAGTATAATAATTAAAGCTGCAGAAACAGAGACAATAAAGAAACTGATTTTTTTTTTTAAAGAAGGCATATAAGTGTATGGAATGCAAATATGGGGGAAACCTGAAATGAATGTAGTATCAAGGAGAGGCATATGCAACTGTGGAAGGGAAAGAAGAACCACATGTCAAGTCCTGGCAGGAGAGTATATCCGATAGTCACAAGTGCATAAGGAGTCCTGGCAGGAGAGTATATCAGGTAGTCAGTCACAAGTGCATAAGGAGTCCTGGCAGGGCAGTAAACCAGACAGTTGCAAATCTACAGGAGGCCACAAGAAAGGATATGAAACTGTGTTGTTAAACAAGAAGCAACTTTTGAAAGAAGTGTAACTACAAGGCTGAGCAGCTTTGTAAATAACTGCATTGTTGTGGGCCAAGAAAGACACAAAGAACTGTTAAATCAAGAATCATTTGCATTGCGACAGAATCCAGGGGAAGGGAACCACCCTCTGCAGCCAAGACCTTTTAACCTTTAGGTAGGGAATTCCTCTTAGAGCAGGGTCAGAGAGGCCTCTTCCCAACCTTGTTGTTTTCAATAAAAGTCTTTAACCAAAAACATGGCAACCTTGTTTCCTGGTTTCGTTCCTGACTCGTCATATAATCTAGCAATTTCTAATGCTCTTCAACACATGTCACTGACATTATTTTAGTAAGAGACCTCACCATGGTGATCAAAACCTCAGTGACTAATCAGACATTTTCGTAGCAAACATTTCTGCTGCAAGTGCCCACATATGCGTGGCTGAAGATTTCGATTTCCGGATCAAAAAAGGGATATGCCCGGGGAAAAAAAGATTCACTCAAAGCACTCCATTCATTTATTAGGACTGACAAGAGTAATTAGTAGCCCACACATTAGTGTTGGCATATCTTAGATACAGCATTCTCTTTCACTGCGTGCTTCACCACAGAAAAACTGATCCCATTTGCCTTGACAGACCATCTGAAAACTGCTCTCCATTTAGTTAGGGCTCTTAGGTGGTGCTTGCATTAGAAACGATTGCATTCAAGTACAGAAAACAGAAAGCCAGGCATGGCGTATGACGAGGGACACAAAGCTTGTAGATGTTGTTAGGTTATTTGCCCACCCATTGACTGCCAATGGTGATGCTATTCTCCTTGGCCATTCCCACCCAGTTCCTGCCCCACCTAAAACACCTCCTCATGCAAACTCTTTGAGCTTGCTTTATTCAAGCCTTACCATCAAATGTTGCTCTCAAAGTGACTGCCACTATTTTTTCAAAGCAGTTCATGACTTAATTGGTGCTGTAAACACGCTACTGGTGTGATAAAAATGTCTTAGCCAGGTTTGCTTTCAGTCCCTCGATTTACAAGCACTATGCGTGCCCTTCACTGAAGTCCTGTTAAAAACAAGCATTGGCAAATCCAACAGTTTTGGCTTGTGTATAAGTATTAGGCATTTGCCAGGCACTGCTACTAGATGCCCAGGTACTTGCACCCTTTTGCAGCTCTACAATCAAAGGCCAGTTAATACCACTACGGCAGTGCCTGGTCCCTGCCTACAGGAAGGCCCAAAAGATTGGCATTGCCAATGCTTGTTTCACTATGCGGACAAAATAAAATCCACTAAACCAGACCCTTGCAGAGCAGGAATTAAAATAACCGTAATAAGAACATCATCTCACACCAGCCTTCTCCCATGTGATGCTTCTAAGCAACCTCCCTCTCACTTAATCTTCCCTTCTCAACTCTCCGCAATCCCTCCAGATTCCTTCCTCACTCTGCAACTCCCACCAAAATCCTTCTGCCAGATCCCACTCCAAACACCCACACTTCCGGAAAGAGACTTTGAGCTTATATAACTTTGTTGTGACACCTCCTGTTGGGTTGGGGCTGTGGCTTCCTGCACCCAATTGATTCACCTGGGTTTGCTTTGGTGGTTTGGAGCTGGACCAAGCCTTAAAAGGTTGGTCTGCCATTTTGGATTTTACTTTCAGCAATTCTTGGATTGCTGTCCTCCAAGTTATTGTGATGAATCCGACAATGTCCTCACTCCTTTCCCTGAGGTGACCCCCTCCCTTATATCCAGGGGACGACAGCCACTACCTGATCCTGACCCTTGGGCTGGCTGTATGAGGGAGGACCATCTGGGGGGAGCTCTACCTCAGGAGAGTGACAGGACATTGTCAGAGGAAAGCACATACCCCCTTTTCCCTTCAAGGGTGTTTCCTCAGTCGCCCATGCCTTAATGACATATTGTTACACTCATCCCTCACCTCCTAATAGATCTGTTGTAATTAGTCCCCAAACTCCCAATGGAGAAAATATGTTGGCAACTAGGACATGGAAGAGGTAGGGAGTAGTGAGGATCACTTCTTACGAGGCTCACTATTCACGTCCTTTAAGTCATTCAGAAAGTAGCCCCATAATGACTGACACGAGGAAGAGCAACACGTAATGGGGATTATGAAGACCGGGCAGACAACGCAGCGGTCTAGTTGTTGGCAAATGAGTAAGCAAGCCAGGAAGTTCAAAAGCAGATCAGCTGCAGCTGATGAGAGGAAGGAGAAAGGAGAGTTGCATACGCTGAGCTGCCTCGCAGCCCGCAGGACCGCTGAGTACTACGTTGAAGGCATTCACGCCATGGCAGGCGACCCAGGGGTAAACTCGACACAAGGTCAGAGAAACCAGGGTGGTCCGCTGCAGCAAGAGAGAAGGCAGCGGGAGTTCAGTGCTTGACAGGAAGCATGTAAAGCCAGCACATTGCAACAGGGGGGAGTGGAGAAATGCTGTAGACAACCGGCAAGTCCCAGGAAGGAAAAAGGGTTACCAGGTTGCCAACAAGCATATTTCATTCCGCTGAAGACATAGAAACAACAGCTGAACCTAAAGGAAGCAAGTGGGTTATCGGGTGGCCAAATAAAGTTAATCAATTCTCGAAAACGCAGCACGACGGAAACAGCACTGTTGCGAAAGAAGGGAGAACATTTGTAAAGTAAGTTGTACGTGGGTTATTAAACCCTAAGTTGAAAGAAAGAGGGACTTGCATAATAAAGTCCAGATAAAGAAGTATGCCAGGTGAAGTTATCTGCATAACAAAGTATGGGTGAGTTTTGTAACAAAGTCCTGGCAGAGAAATATACCAGGTGAATGAAGTTCAGTAGTTGTGTAAAAATGTCCTGGCAGAGAACTATACTAAGTGAAGTTCAGTAGTTGTGTAAGAAAGTTCTGACAGAGAAATATACCAGGTGAAGTTGAGTAGTGGTGTAACAAAGTCCTGGCAGAGAAATATACAAGATGAAGGTAAGTGTGTTTGTGTATAATAAAACCCTTGCAGGAGAGTATACCAGACAAAGGTTGATGTATGTTTAAAAAGGTCCTGGTAGGAAAGTGCACCAGGTGAAGTGAAAGTTAAGCA
Organism: Ambystoma mexicanum; assembly: GCF_040938575.1. Lineage (NCBI taxonomy): Eukaryota > Metazoa > Chordata > Amphibia > Caudata > Ambystomatidae > Ambystoma > Ambystoma mexicanum. The sequence continues at coordinate 1,478,089,249 of NC_090934.1, forward strand.
TTTGTGTGAGAAGACCCGGCAGGAGAGTGTCCCAGGTAAAGACCTAATACCTATTGTAAAGAACTTGAAGGAAGGACATGTCCTTGAATTAATGAACTGTTGGAGGGTTGTATAGAGAAAGAGAACCTTAGGAAGAGACATTCCCTCGGGGAATAAAAGGGGAAGAGAAAGCTTGGGGAAGGGGGATGATACCCCAAGAGAAGAAAAGCATACCAAGGGGATAGGGTAATTCTCTTGGAACCTAAGTATTCTTTTTGAAGCGGTATAACTTAAAATAAAGTACTGGGGAAGGAAATTGATCCCTGGAACTTTAAACTGTGGGTTCCATGTGTTAATATCCCCCACAAAAATATCGGCATTCAAAAATATCGCCATATTTTTTCATCGATATTAAACCATGGACCCTTCGGAGGACACCCCGCAAACCCCATAATTATTTTTATGGAGCGGGGGACACCCCCGCATTCCCCGGTCCAAATAACCCCATAAATTATCCCCACTAATAAATTCAACTATGGCCTTACCCCACAACCATATATATGGCGATATTATTGGTGGGGATAATATTACCTGATACCAAACATTGGTAGGCGGAAACCATTTTGTTGGATTGGAACTTTTGTGTTGAACTTGAACATTTGAGCACTTGGAAACCTCAAGAGTCAATTCCCTTTCACATTGAGGTTTAGTTAGAGTGTGAGCACCAGAATAGGATTACGGACTGTGGTGTTGGCGTCATGGAAGGAGACACAGGCAACAGATTCAAAGTTGAACAATATTTTATTAAAGAAAATATCAGGATGGTTGAAGGCTTAACTTGCCCTATGCTAACGTGGGATTTCCCTTCCTAAAGAAACTAAGGAAAGTCTGAGTCCGTAAGTTCCACATAAACATCTGTCTGTGTGTTAGCGTCATGGAAGGAGACACAGGCAACAGATTCAAAGTTGAACAATATTTTATTAAAGAAAATATCAGGATGGTTGAAGGCTTAACTTGCCCTATGCTAACGTGGGATTTCCCTTCCTAAAGAAACTAAGGAAAGTCTGAGTCCGTAAGTTCCACATAAACATCTGTCTGTGTCCAAATCCTAGAGTTGCCCTCACAACTGACACCAGAAGATGTATAGAGACATCAACTATAGCTCAAAATAGTGCTCCAAACATAAAGGTCTGAGCTACTTCAAGCACTGCCTTTTTCACCAGCTTTTATCTCCCAAATGTCAATAAGATCACCAAAAAATTCAATTTCTGTTCTTGATATTATCAGATGAAATACAGTATGTATAGATTAAGGTGCCCTTCCCCAAGTTCAACACAGTTCCAGGGTAACTCAGTTCCTGGACACCAAAGCTTAGTGTTCCCTTCTCCGAGTTCAAGGTTCCTATGAAAAGAAGGTATCCCTGAGGCTTTTGTCTTTTAGATGAACTTGTATAACTCAGGGTCCCTTCCCCAAGTCTGATGTTTATCACCATTGGCTTTCTTAATTTCACCACAGCAAGCCTCCTTGTTAATATAGACAAGTTCCCTCTACAGGGTGCAGTTTCAGACCACACAGTCCACCCAGTACAGGTCACGCAGCCAGGAGCTATCAGGGTTCGAGATGTGATTCACCAAACTGTTTCTGAAAGCGCTGCTTCACAACTTTGTCACCTTGGTTTCTTAGTCTTCAGTTTAATTTCCTTGTTAAATTCCAATTCATTGTTCATCAAAGATGTTCAGCTCTTATCATTATGTTGGAAGAAATAGTTCATCTGGTCATCAGGTTTGCTTTCAAGTCATTCAATATGTTGTGCTTCTTAAAGGTGGCTTTTGCTCCATTCGTTCAGTTTGATATTCAACTTAAGTTTGTTTCACTACTTTCAATGTGTTATTCAGTTAAAGCAAATTGGTTAATTTCATTTAGTACGCTATGTTACTTTCACTTGTTTCATTCAGTTTTGTGATTCAATATCAATAATGTTGTTTGTTTCGGATGTCCATGATTTAATCGAATCCGAAATGTCTGAGGGAGAAAAACACTAAAGTAATTTGCGCGAAAATGGCTTTTGATGTTCTCTTCCCCGGACATTTCTGGTAACCCGCAGCTCCCCCTACCCCCACCACCTCCTTACTTACCTTTTGGGGGCACATTTCTCTGTGTGCTACCAACTCTCCCTTCCCTCTATAACGCTGGTTCCCTTCACTTACATGCATGGGAACCGGCACTGCAGGGTCCTTTTTTTGCAAAACGTTGTTTTGCAAGCAGTGACACCCCCGATGCCATTACAGTGAAAAAGGGTGCAGGAGACACCCCCGCCCGCAACCTCTGCTTCCCTTGTTCGCTATAATGGTCACGAATGTTAGAATTGTTTGAAATTTTCAGCTGTATGAAATTTTTATACAGCCGAAATTCCATCAGTTCTACCATTCGTTTTGTTTCTTGTTCTTTTATACAGATGGCATTCGTTTTATATAAGTAGGATTGTCCATTTCATTCACTGTGTGAAGTTACTTTCAATAGTTTCATTTAGTTCCGTATTCAATATAAGTACGTATTTCACTTTTTTTCATATATTGCGTTACTTCTGCTTATTTCATTCAGCTCGGGATTCAGTATAAGTAACGTGCTTCGTTTCATTAATTTGACCGGTATTTTAGTTTCGGAACACATTTATAATGACCCATAAAGGTCAGGGGAGGATCAGGTTGGCTATCCTGAGGATACAGGGGATACCATGATAAGATATGAAATGGCATGTATAATGCGCCTATACACAAGTGTTTCAAGGCGCAACGAGGCAAGGGGTGGGGAACAGAGGGAAGACCAACAGCGATCCTACTAGGCCAGGTGTCATTCATATCGCGCAAGTGCATGGGAAGGGGAGGGGGGAAAGTGCAGTACAAGGGATAAGGATACTAACAATAAGTGAAGTACTGCCAGCTGGTGGCAAGTGCCAGGGTAAGTGCAGACATAAGGTGTCAAGAGCTGGTGGGGGACAGTAGGGATACAGTAAACAAAACAGTACCTAAGTGCAGTGGTTTCCAGGAAGGCAGTGCAGGTGTCCTACTGGCGGGGAAGGGGACCTGGGCCCGAGATCAGAGTGTGGCCAGGTAACCAGTGCAAATTCATATTCAGCCAGGAAGTCAGCAGGGGAGAGGAGGAGAGAAAGCAGAAGCAAAGAGAAAGCTTTTGAGGTGCTTCCTGAACCGGAGATGGTTCTCCTCAAGTTTCAGGGAATTAGGGAGGCTGTTCCAGAGGGAGGCCCCAGCCGAGGAAGGAGATCTGCCACCATATCGTTGCTTGGAGAAGCGACTGAACCTGAGTGAGTTGGAGGTGGATGTTTCATTTTTACCCTTACCCTTCCTCTTCCTTTATTTAACCTGTCTAATGTAATACTGCTTCCTAGCCTTCTCAGAGATCATGGGACAGGATGAACAACATCCCATAACCTTCTCTGGTATCGGGGTATCTTCCAGAAAGGAAGAAATGGAATGCTGATATGGGCACCCCACTTCCAATCCCCGTGCACCCTCTATACAGGTGGTCCTCCCTCGCTTCTCCACCCCCAGGAGCAGATTCCACAAGCGATGGCCTTTCCCTGGCCACTTGCATAGAGGATCCAAGGGAAGTAGAAGTGAGAAGACCCTCAGGTTTCTCGCAGGACACAGGACAGACCTTTTTATTTGGACATCTTGACACTGGACAGACTCATTCGTTTTGTTGAGGTGGGGACATTTCTCCTAGATTAGGGAAAGTGAGGCATTTTCCAACCCCTTTTTATGTTAATAAAGGTTTGTAACCACACACATGTCTCCTCATATCTCCTCTGCGTCTGTGCCTCCTTCCTGGCTTCTCACACTGTCTAAGACGGCCATCACGGGTGAATACATGAGTCAGAGCACCTATTCTCAGAGCTTCCTGTCTCAAGGCGCTGGATACTCATGAAAACATGAGTTTTAACAAGGCCACATGGCATCACTGGCATCTTTTCCAGCTGCCCATGTGTTTGCTGATTTAATTACACATTCTCTTGAAACTATTTAACTTTAGAAAGTCACATGATATAAGTGAAATCACATTTGCCCCAAATGGCTACATGAGCACAATTCCCTCTGTCTTTCGTCCTTTGTGATAACTTTAGAATTCACAATTACACAATAAACCTCGAGACATAGGGCTTACCACTTGGTAAGGGCTCGGGGTCTGAGATAGAGGCCTTGGCGCAATGCTTGACCTGCCGTTGCCAAATGGTGTACCTCCCACCTTACACCAGGACCACCATAATGGGGAACTAATTGTGCAGTGGGTGTGGGCTGGTGAGTGGGCACAATGCTGGTGTGGCCCCGGAAGAGAAGTAGGTGAGGGACAGTGAAAATGTGAAGTGGACAGGTGGCGCCAGGTGCACGCTGATGGCTCGCGCCTTGAAGGGGCAGGTCAGACCACTTGGATGCATGAGATGGAAATGGAAATGGTGGAAAGAGGCCAGCAGTGGAGGGGGGAGGTCAGGGGGAAATGCAGAACCTGTGGGGAGAAGCTTTCGGGGACACCAAGGTTGCGTGCAGGAGGCAGCTGAGGTGTGGAGTGACGGAGAACGTCTGAGCAGAACCATCAGGACAATCAGAAAGAAGTATTTCTCAGGCTGGGGCATTAATATAACGTATTTCTCAGGCTGGGGCGTTAATATAACGTATTTCTCAGGCTGGGGCATTAATATAACGTATTTCTCAGGCTGGGGCATTAATATAACGTATTTCTCAGGCTGGGGCATTAATATAAAGTATTTCTCAGGCTGGGGCATTAATATAACGTATTTCTCAGGCTGGGGCATTAATATAACGTATTTCTCAGGCTGGGGCATTAATATAAAGTATTTCTCAGGCTGGGGCATTAATATAACGTATTTCTCAGGCTGGGGCGTTAATATAATGAATTGCTTCATTAATGGAATCGGTGTTACACAAAGGCTTTTGTGCACTCAGTGCTTTCATCCTCTGCCATCTCTGAAGAGGGGCAAGGGTTGGCCTCCATCTTCTCTCGCTTACTCTTTCTACTGATCGACGGCTGGTGGCCAAACAGACATCCTTGTGGCTAGGCTGAAGAGTGGAGCTTTTTCCCACAAGCTCTGGGCAAAGCGGCCCTCTTGTAGCCCAGTTAAGTCTGGCCCCCATCCCTCTATTATCTAAATCATCTTTCCAGGATTAGGAAAGACTTTGGTGTCTGACTGTTTCCTGGCCTGTAACATAAATGCAATATGGAGACATAGTCTAGCTGGCTTTATATTGGACTGTCTTTTCTACTTGATGTATTTGCTTTGTGTGCATAATTTGTTTTTCTTTAAATTTCCTGATCTTAACTTCCTATCAATTCTTCAATGGCTCTGTTAAATTTAAAATATATGGTGAATATTTAGCCCTTGCTTATGTATAATACAATCCGTTTGAGGCAATTAGGTTTTCCTTCAGTAAAACATGAGATTACAGTGTGCAATTCCTGAAGGCATCCTTGTGCTTTGAACCAAAGCACTGATTGTGTTTGAGCTTAATCCTAGTAGGGAACACAACCTGGGAGAATTTGTGTGCTTGATTTTTAAGGTGGATTTCAAAAGTATGGTACTTTAATTATGTCAAAGCAATTGGATTATCTGCAAGATGGCTCAGCTCCGGAAGAGCCGCCAGGCTGCATTTCAGGATTCAATAGCGCCGAAGCATGTCACCCTAAAAAGGAAGTTACATTATTGTGAGTTCTTTACTGAGGCGATATTAACCGGCCCAGCCGGCATACCCTGCCACTAAAAGCCACTGCTTAAGTCTAAGGTCTGGGCAAAGTGAGGCCACTTAAAGCAGATGACACAATATTAAAAGAGGGGGGTGGGAGGTTGATCCTTGCCAGGTTAATCTCACCATTGGCAACCGCCATCAGTAGGCGCAGGGGCGAGTAGGGGATTTTCTCCAGTGTAAAAATGTGTGCAGCATCACATGCAAGAAAGTCTTTACCTGAGCAAATATGGCTGCCAAGGGAGCCATAAAATGGCGCCCTGCAGAAAGCTATTTTCACTTTCCATGGCAGTCCAGGATGTGAGGGCTGAGGAAGGGCTGTGGGTGCTGGAGATGGCAGGGGTAAGTAAATGTGTTACGTTCACCAAGGAGCGTGAGGGGAGAGCTGGGCCAATGAATAGGTGATGCTGTGGGTGTGCTTGGCGAAGCAGTGTGTGAGACAATGCGTGCTGGTACCGGTATAGTCAACTGGCGTCTCTCTGAGAGCTGATTGGTTGAGCATTCGGGTCAGGGTGATAATGAAACAAAGTTGAGGGAAAGGGATGCGAGTCCAGAAGAATTTAAACTGAAGTGTCCTGTCATTCCTGTTTAGGATCTTGAAGCAGTACAGCCACCCCAACATTGTGAAACTGATTGGGGTCTGCACCCAGAAACAGCCTATTTACATTGTCATGGAGCTAGTTCAGGGTGAGTAGAACGTATTGATGTTTTGTCCAAATGTGAATTCCAGTGGTGTTCGTTAAATCTTGCCTTCTTCTAATAGACGCTTCAATCCTTAATATAATGGATGCATTGAATAGAAAAACTATTTCTGAATAGTGCAAAAAAATTGGAGTTTTAAATGTATGCAGGGCTTTTCATCATATCACCCCCTGCCCCATGTAGATTATGACTTCCTTCTCCCATCCACGGTGCTCTAGGGACCCCCTGCCCCATGTGGGTTATGACTCCCTTCTCCCACCCACGGTGCTCTAGGGACCCCCTGCCCCATGTAGATTATGACTTCCTTCTCCCATCCACGGTGCTCTAGGGACCCCCTGCCCCATGTGGGTTATGACTCCCTTCTCCCACCCACGGTGCTCTAGGGGCCCCCTGCCCCATGTAGATTATGACTCCCTTCTCCCACCCACGGTGCTCTAGGGACCCCCTGGCCCATGTTATTATGACTCCCTTCTCCCACCCACGGTTCTCTAGGGACCCCCTGCCTCATGTTATTATGACTCCCTTCTCCCACCCACAGTGCTCTAGGGACCCCCTGCCTCATGTAGATTATGACTCCCTTCTCCCACCCGCGGTGCTCTAGGGACCCCCTGCCTCATGTTATTATGACTCCCTTCTCCCACCCACGGTGCTCTAGGGACCCCCTGCCCCATGTTATTATGACTCCCTTCTCCCACCCACGGTGCTCTAGGGACCCCCTGCCCCATGTGGGTTATGACTCCCTTCTCCCACCCACGGTGCTCTAGGGACCCCCTGCCCCATGTTATTATGACTCCCCTCTCCCACCCACGGTGCTCTAGGGACCCCCTGCCTCATGTTATTATGACTCCCTTCTCCCACCCACGGTGCTCTAGGGACCCCCTGCCTCATGTTATTATGACTCCCTTCTCCCACCCACGGTGCTCTAGGGACCCCCTGCCCCATGTGGATTATGACTCCCTTCTCCCACCCACGGTGCTCTAGGGACCCCCTGCCCCATGTTATTATGACTCCCTTCTCCCACCCACGGTGCTCTAGGGACCCCCGGCCTCATGTGGATTATGACTCCCTTCTCCCACCCACGGTGCTCTAGGGACCCCCGGCCCCATGTTTTTATGACTCCCTTCTCCCACCCACGGTGCTCTAGGGACCCCCGGCCTCATGTGGATTATGACTCCCTTCTCCCACCCACGATGCTCTAGGGACCCCCGGCCTCATGTTATTATGACTCCCTTCTCCCACCCACGGTGCTCTAGGGACCCCCTGCCCCATGTTATTATGACTCCCTTCTCCCACCCACGGTGCTCTAGGGACCCCCTGCCCCATGTTATTATGACTCCCTTCTCCCACCCACGGTGCTCTAGGGACCCCCTGCCCCATGTTATTATGACTCCCTTCTCCCACCCACGGTGCTCTAGGGACCCCCTGCCTGATGTTATTATGACTCCCTTCTCCCACCCACGGTGCTCTACTAACCCCCTGCCTCATGTTATTATGACTCCCTTCTCCCACCCACGGTGCTCTAGGGACCCCCTGCCTCATGTTATTATGACTCCCTTCTCCCACCCACGGTGCTCTAGGGACCCCCGGCCTCATGTTATTATGACTCCCTTCTCCCACCCACGGTGCTCTACTGACCCCCTGCCTCATGATATTATGACTCCCTTCTCCGACCCACGGTGCTCTAGGGACCCCCTGCCTCATGTTATTATGACTCCATTCTCCCACCCACGGTGCTCTAGGGACCCCCGGCCTCATGTTATTATGACTCCCTTCTCCCACCCACGGTGCTCTAGGGACCCCCGGCCTCATGTTATTATGACTCCCTTCTCCCACCCACGGTGCTCTAGGGACCCCCGGCCACATGTGGATTATGACTCCCTTCTCCCACCCACGGTGCTCTAGGGACCCCCTGCCTCATGTGGATTATGACTTCCTTCTCCCACCCACGGTGCTCTAGGGACCCCTGCCCCATGTTATTATGACTCCCTTCTCCCACCCACGGAGCTCTAGGGACCCCCTGCCTCATGTTATTATGACTCCCTTCTCCCACCCACGGTGCTCTAGGGACCCCCGGCCCCATGTGGATTATGACTCCCTTCTCCCACCCACGGTGCTCTAGGGACCCCCTGCCTCATGTTATTATGACTCCCTTCTCCCACCCACGGTGCTCTAGGGACCCCCGGCCTCATGTTATTATGAATCCCTTCTCCCACCCACGGTGCTCTAGGGACCCCCTGCCTCATGTTATCATGACTCCCTTCTCCCACCCACGGTGCTCTAGGGACCCCCGGCCTCATGTGGATTATGACTTCCTTCTCCCACCCACGGTGCTCTAGGGACCCCCTGCCCCATGTTATTATGACTCCCTTCTCCCACCCACGGTGCTCTAGGGACCCCCTGCCTCATGTTATTATGACTCCCTTCTCCCACCCACGGTGCTCTAGGGACCCCTGGCCCCATGTGGATTATGACTCCCTTCTCCCACCCACGGTGCTCTAGGGACCCCCGGCCTCATGTTATTATGACTTCCTTCTCCCACCCACGGTGCTCTAGGGACCCCCTGCCTCATGTTATTATGACTCCCTTCCCCGACCCACGATGCTCTAGGGACCCCCTGCCTCATGTTATTATGACTCCCTTCTCCCACCCACAGTGCTCTAGGGACCCCCTGCCTCATGTTATTATGACTCCCTTCTCCCACCCACGGTGCTCTAGGGACCCCCGGCCCCATGTGGATTATGACTCCCTTCTCCCACGCACGGTGCTCTAGGGACCCCCTGCCTCATGTTATTATGACTCCCTTCTCCCACCCACGGTGCTCTAGGGACCCCCGGCCTCATGTTATTATGACTCCATTCTCCCACCCACGGTGCTCTAGGGACCCCCGGCCCCATGTTATTATGACTCCCTTCTCCCACCCACGGTGCTCTAGGGACCCCCGGCCCCATGTTATTATGACTCCCTTCTCCCACCCACGGTGCTCTAGTGACCCCCGGCCCCATGTTATTATGACTCCCTTCTCCCACCCACGGTGCTCTAGGGACCCCCTGCCTCATGTTATTATGACTCCATTCTCCCACCCACGGTGCTCTAGGGACCCCTGGCCTCATGTGGATTATGACTCCCTTCTCCCACCCACGGTGCTCAAGGGACCCCCGGCCCCATGTTATTATGACTCCCTTCTCCCACCCACGGTGCTCTAGGGACCCCCGGCCTCATGTGGATTATGACTCCCTTCTCCTTCCCACGGTGTTCTAGGGACCCCTGGCCCCATGTTATTATGACTCCCTTCTTCCACCCACTGTGCTCTAGGGACCCCCTGCCTCATGTTATTATGACTCCCTTCTCCCACCCACGGTGCTCTAGGGACCCCCGGCCCCATGTGGATTATGACTCCCTTCTCCCACCCACGGTGCTCTAGGGACCCCCGGCCCCATGTTATTATGACTCCCTTCTCCCACCCACGGTGCTCTAGGGACCCCCGGCCCCATGTTATTATGACTCCCTTCTCCCACCCACGGTGCTCTAGGGACCCCCGGCCCCATGTGGATTATGACTCCCTTCTCCCACCCACGGTGCTCTAGGGACCCCCTGCCTCATGTTATTATGACTCCATTCTCCCACCCACGGTGCTCTAGGGACCCCCTGCCTCATGTTATTATGACTCCATTCTCCCACCCACGGTGCTCTAGGGACCCCCCGCCTCATGTGGATTATGACTCCCTTCTCACACCCACGGTGCTCTAGGGACCCCCAAGCCCCATGTTATTATGACTCCCTTCTCCCACCCACGGTGCTCTAGGGACCCCCTGCCTCATGTTATTATGACTCCATTCTCCCACCCACGGTGCTCTAGGGACCCCCTGCCTCATGTTATAATGACTCCCTTCTCCCACCCACGGTGCTCTAGGGGCCCCCTGCCCCATGTTATTATGACTCCCTTCTCCCACCCACGGTGCTCTAGGGACCTCCTGCCTCATGTTATTATGAGCACTTCTCCCACCCACGGTGCTCTAGGGACCCCCAGCCCCATGTGGATTATGACTCCCTTCTCCCACACACGGTGCTCTAGGGACCCCCGGCCTCATGTGGATTATGACTCCCTTCTCCCACCCACGGTGCTCTAGGGACCCCCTGCCTCATGTTATTATGACTCCCTTCTCCCACCCACGGTGCTCTAGGGACCCCCTGCTTCATGTTATTATGACTCCCTTCTCCCACCCACGGTGCTCTAGGGACCCCCTGCCCCATGTGGATTATGACTCCCTTCTCCCACCCACGGTGCTCTAGGGACCCCCTGCCCCATGTGGGTTATGACTCCCTTCTCCCACCCACGGTGTTCTAGGGACCCCCGGCCTCATGTGGATTATGACTCCCTTCTCCCACCCACGGTGCTCTAGGGACCCCCTGCCTCATGTTATTATGACTCCCTTCTCCCACCCACGGTGCTCTAGGGACCCCCTGCCTCATGTTATTATGACTCCCTTCTCCCACCCACGGTGCTCTAGGGACCCCCTGCTTCATGTTATTATGACTCCCTTCTCCCACCCACGGTGCTCTAGGGACCCCCGGCCCCATGTGGATTATGACTCCCTTCTCCCACCCACGGTGCTCTAGGGACCCCCTGCCTCATGTTATTATGACTCCCTTCTCCCACCCACGGTGCTCTACTGACCCCCTGCCCCATGTTATTATGACTCCCTTCTCCCACCCACGGTGCTCTAGGGACCCCCTGCCTCATGTTATTATGACTCCCTTCTCCCACCCACGGTACTCTAGGGACCCCCTACCCCATGTGGGTTATGACTCCCTTCTCCCACCCGCGGTGTTCTACTGACCCCCTGCCCCATTTGGGTTATGACTCCCTTCTCCCACCCGCGGTGCTCTACGGACCCCCTGCCCCATTTGGGTTATGACTCCCTTCTCCCACCCGCGGTGCTCTACGGACCCCCTGCCCCATTGGGTTATGACTCCCTTCTCCCACCCGCGGTGCTCTAGGGACGCCCGGCCTCATGTGGATTATGACTCCCTTCTCACACCCGCGGTGCTCTAGGGACCCCCTGCCTCATGTTATTATGACTCCCCTCTCCCACCCGCGGTGCTCTAGGGACCCCCTGCCTCATGTTATTATGACTCCCTTCTCCCACCCGCGGTGCTCTAGGGACCCCCTGCCTCATGTTATTATGACTCCCTTCTCCCACCCACGGTGCTCCCACCCACGGTGCTCTAGGGACCCCCTGCCTCATGTTATTATGACTCCCTTCTCCCACCCACGGTGCTCTAGGGACCCCCTGCCTCATGTTATTATGACTCCCTTCTCCCACCCACGGTGCTCTAGGGACCCCCTGCCTCATGTTATTATGACTCCCTTCTCCCACCGACGGTGCTCTAGGGACCCCCTGCCTCATGTTATTATGACTCCCTTCTCCCACCCAAGGTGCTCTACTGACCCCCTGCCTCATGTTATTATGACTTCCTTCTCCCACCCACGGTGCTCTACTGACCCCCTGCCTCATGTTATTATGACTCCTTTCTCCCACCCACGGTTCTCTAGGGACCCCCTGCCTCATGTTATTATGACTCCCTTCTCCCACACACGGTGCTCTAGGGACCCCCTGCCCCATGTGGGTTATGACTCCCTTCTCCCACCCACGGTGCTCTAGGGACCCCCGGCCTCATGTGGATTATGACTCCCTTCTCCCATCCACGGTGCTCTAGGGACCCCCTGCCTCATGTTATTATGACTCCCTTCTCCCACCCACGGTGCTCTAGGGACCCCCGGCCCCATGTGGATTATGACTCTCTTCTCCCACCCACGGTGCTCTAGGGACCCCCTGCCCCATGTGGGTTATGACTCCCTTCTCCCACCCACGGTGCTCTAGGGACCCCCGGCCTCATGTGGATTATGACTCCCTTCTCCCACCCACGGTGCTCTAGTGACCCCCTGCCTCATGTTATTATGACTCCCTTCTCCCACCCACGGTGCTCTAGGGACCCTCTGCCCCATGTTATTATGACTCCCTTCTCCCACCCACGGTGCTCTAGGGACCCCCTGCCCCATGTTATTATGACTCCCTTCTCCCACCCACGGTGCTCTAGGGACCCCCTGCCCCATGTGGGTTATGACTCCCTTCTCCCACCCACGGTGCTCTAGGGACCCCCGGCCCCATGTGGATTATGACTCCCTTCTCCCATCCACGGTGCTCTAGGGACCCCCGGCCCCATGTTATTATGACTCCCTTCTCCCACCCACGGTGCTCTAGGGACCCCCTGCCTCATGTTATTATGACTCCCTTCTCCCACCCACGGTGCTCTAGGGACCCCCGGCCCCATGTGGATTATGACTCCCTTCTCCCACCCACGGTGCTCTAGGGACCCCCTGCCCCATGTTATTATGACTCCCTTCTCCCACCCACGGTGCTCTAGGGACCCCCGGCCTCATGTGGATTATGACTCCCTTCTCCCACCCACGGTGCTCTAGGGACCCCCGGCCCCATGTTTTTATGACTCCCTTCTCCCACCCACGGTGCTCTAGGGACCCCCGGCCTCATGTGGATTATGACTCCCTTCTCCCACCCACGATGCTCTAGGGACCCCCGGCCTCATGTTATTATGACTCCCTTCTCCCACCCACGGTGCTCTAGGGACCCCCTGCCCCATGTTATTATGACTCCCTTCTCCCACCCACGGTGCTCTAGGGACCCCCTGCCCCATGTTATTATGACTCCCTTCTCCCACCCACGGTGCTCTAGGGACCCCCTGCCCCATGTTATTATGACTCCCTTCTCCCACCCACGGTGCTCTAGGGACCCCCTGCCTGATGTTATTATGACTCCCTTCTCCCACCCACGGTGCTCTACTAACCCCCTGCCTCATGTTATTATGACTCCCTTCTCCCACCCACGGTGCTCTAGGGACCCCCTGCCTCATGTTATTATGACTCCCTTCTCCCACCCACGGTGCTCTAGGGACCCCCGGCCTCATGTTATTATGACTCCCTTCTCCCACCCACGGTGCTCTACTGACCCCCTGCCTCATGATATTATGACTCCCTTCTCCGACCCACGGTGCTCTAGGGACCCCCTGCCTCATGTTATTATGACTCCATTCTCCCACCCACGGTGCTCTAGGGACCCCCGGCCTCATGTTATTATGACTCCCTTCTCCCACCCACGGTGCTCTAGGGACCCCCGGCCTCATGTTATTATGACTCCCTTCTCCCACCCACGGTGCTCTAGGGACCCCCGGCCCCATGTGGATTATGACTCCCTTCTCCCACCCACGGTGCTCTAGGGACCCCCTGCCTCATGTGGATTATGACTTCCTTCTCCCACCCACGGTGCTCTAGGGACCCCTGCCCCATGTTATTATGACTCCCTTCTCCCACCCACGGAGCTCTAGGGACCCCCTGCCTCATGTTATTATGACTCCCTTCTCCCACCCACGGTGCTCTAGGGACCCCCGGCCCCATGTGGATTATGACTCCCTTCTCCCACCCACGGTGCTCTAGGGACCCCCTGCCTCATGTTATTATGACTCCCTTCTCCCACCCACGGTGCTCTAGGGACCCCCGGCCTCATGTTATTATGAATCCCTTCTCCCACCCACGGTGCTCTAGGGACCCCCTGCCTCATGTTATCATGACTCCCTTCTCCCACCCACGGTGCTCTAGGGACCCCCGGCCTCATGTGGATTATGACTTCCTTCTCCCACCCACGGTGCTCTAGGGACCCCCTGCCCCATGTTATTATGACTCCCTTCTCCCACCCACGGTGCTCTAGGGACCCCCTGCCTCATGTTATTATGACTCCCTTCTCCCACCCACGGTGCTCTAGGGACCCCTGGCCCCATGTGGATTATGACTCCCTTCTCCCACCCACGGTGCTCTAGGGACCCCCGGCCTCATGTTATTATGACTTCCTTCTCCCACCCACGGTGCTCTAGGGACCCCCTGCCTCATGTTATTATGACTCCCTTCTCCGACCCACGATGCTCTAGGGACCCCCTGCCTCATGTTATTATGACTCCCTTCTCCCACCCACAGTGCTCTAGGGACCCCCTGCCTCATGTTATTATGACTCCCTTCTCCCACCCACGGTGCTCTAGGGACCCCCGGCCCCATGTGGATTATGACTCCCTTCTCCCACGCACGGTGCTCTAGGGACCCCCTGCCTCATGTTATTATGACTCCCTTCTCCCACCCACGGTGCTCTAGGGACCCCCGGCCTCATGTTATTATGACTCCATTCTCCCACCCACGGTGCTCTAGGGACCCCCGGCCCCATGTTATTATGACTCCCTTCTCCCACCCACGGTGCTCTAGGGACCCCCGGCCCCATGTTATTATGACTCCCTTCTCCCACCCACGGTGCTCTAGGGACCCCCGGCCCCATGTTATTATGACTCCCTTCTCCCACCCACGGTGCTCTAGGGACCCCCTGCCTCATGTTATTATGACTCCATTCTCCCACCCACGGTGCTCTAGGGACCCCTGGCCTCATGTGGATTATGACTCCCTTCTCCCACCCACGGTGCTCAAGGGACCCCCGGCCCCATGTTATTATGACTCCCTTCTCCCACCCACGGTGCTCTAGGGACCCCCGGCCTCATGTGGATTATGACTCCCTTCTCCTTCCCACGGTGTTCTAGGGACCCCTGGCCCCATGTTATTATGACTCCCTTCTTCCACCCACTGTGCTCTAGGGACCCCCTGCCTCATGTTATTATGACTCCCTTCTCCCACCCACGGTGCTCTAGGGACCCCCGGCCCCATGTGGATTATGACTCCCTTCTCCCACCCACGGTGCTCTAGGGACCCCCGGCCCCATGTTATTATGACTCCCTTCTCCCACCCACGGTGCTCTAGGGACCCCCGGCCCCATGTTATTATGACTCCCTTCTCCCACCCACGGTGCTCTAGGGACCCCTGGCCCCATGTGGATTATGACTCCCTTCTCCCACCCACGGTGCTCTAGGGACCCCCTGCCTCATGTTATTATGACTCCATTCTCCCACCCACGGTGCTCTAGGGACCCCCTGCCTCATGTTATTATGACTCCATTCTCCCACCCACGGTGCTCTAGGGACCCCCCGCCTCATGTGGATTATGACTCCCTTCTCCCACCCACGGTGCTCTAGGGACCCCCAAGCCCCATGTTATTATGACTCCCTTCTCCCACCCACGGTGCTCTAGGGACCCCCTGCCTCATGTTATTATGACTCCATTCTCCCACCCACGGTGCTCTAGGGACCCCCTGCCTCATGTTATAATGACTCCCTTCTCCCACCCACGGTGCTCTAGGGACCCCCTGCCCCATGTTATTATGACTCCCTTCTCCCACCCACGGTGCTCTAGGGACCTCCTGCCTCATGTTATTATGAGCACTTCTCCCACCCACGGTGCTCTAGGGACCCCCAGCCCCATGTGGATTATGACTCCCTTCTCCCACACACGGTGCTCTAGGGACCCCCGGCCTCATGTGGATTATGACTCCCTTCTCCCACCCACGGTGCTCTAGGGACCCCCTGCCTCATGTTATTATGACTCCCTTCTCCCACCCACGGTGCTCTAGGGACCCCCTGCTTCATGTTATTATGACTCCCTTCTCCCACCCACGGTGCTCTAGGGACCCCCTGCCCCATGTGGATTATGACTCCCTTCTCCCACCCACGGTGCTCTAGGGACCCCCTGCCCCATGTGGGTTATGACTCCCTTCTCCCACCCACGGTGTTCTAGGGACCCCCGGCCTCATGTGGATTATGACTCCCTTCTCCCACCCACGGTGCTCTAGGGACCCCCTGCCTCATGTTATTATGACTCCCTTCTCCCACCCACGGTTCTCTAGGGACCCCCTGCCTCATGTTATTATGACTCCCTTCTCCCACCCACGGTGCTCTAGGGACCCCCTGCTTCATGTTATTATGACTCCCTTCTCCCACCCACGGTGCTCTAGGGACCCCCGGCCCCATGTGGATTATGACTCCCTTCTCCCACCCACGGTGCTCTAGGGACCCCCTGCCTCATGTTATTATGACTCCCTTCTCCCACCCACGGTGCTCTACTGACCCCCTGCCCCATGTTATTATGACTCCCTTCTCCCACCCACGGTGCTCTAGGGACCCCCTGCCTCATGTTATTATGACTCCCTTCTCCCACCCACGGTACTCTAGGGACCCCCTACCCCATGTGGGTTATGACTCCCTTCTCCCACCCGCGGTGTTCTACTGACCCCCTGCCCCATTTGGGTTATGACTCCCTTCTCCCACCCGCGGTGCTCTACGGACCCCCTGCCCCATTTGGGTTATGACTCCCTTCTCCCACCCGCGGTGCTCTACGGACCCCCTGCCCCATTGGGTTATGACTCCCTTCTCCCACCCGCGGTGCTCTAGGGACACCCGGCCTCATGTGGATTATGACTCCCCTCTCCCACCCGCGGTGCTCTAGGGACCCCCTGCCTCATGTTATTATGACTCCCTTCTCCCACCCGCGGTGCTCTAGGGACCCCCTGCCTCATGTTATTATGACTCCCTTCTCCCACCCACGGTGCTCCCACCCACGGTGCTCTAGGGACCCCCTGCCTCATGTTATTATGACTCCCTTCTCCCACCCACGGTGCTCTAGGGACCCCCTGCCTCATGTTATTATGACTCCCTTCTCCCACCCACGGTGCTCTAGGGACCCCCTGCCTCATGTTATTATGACTCCCTTCTCCCACCGACGGTGCTCTAGGGACCCCCTGCCTCATGTTATTATGACTCCCTTCTCCCACCCAAGGTGCTCTACTGACCCCCTGCCTCATGTTATTATGACTTCCTTCTCCCACCCACGGTGCTCTACTGACCCCCTGCCTCATGTTATTATGACTCCTTTCTCCCACCCACGGTTCTCTAGGGACCCCCTGCCTCATGTTATTATGACTCCCTTCTCCCACACACGGTGCTCTAGGGACCCCCTGCCCCATGTGGGTTATGACTCCCTTCTCCCACCCACGGTGCTCTAGGGACCCCCGGCCTCATGTGGATTATGACTCCCTTCTCCCATCCACGGTGCTCTAGGGACCCCCTGCCTCATGTTATTATGACTCCCTTCTCCCACCCACGGTGCTCTAGGGACCCCCGGCCCCATGTGGATTATGACTCTCTTCTCCCACCCACGGTGCTCTAGGGACCCCCTGCCCCATGTGGGTTATGACTCCCTTCTCCCACCCACGGTGCTCTAGGGACCCCCGGCCTCATGTGGATTATGACTCCCTTCTCCCACCCACGGTGCTCTAGGGACCCCCTGCCTCATGTTATTATGACTCCCTTCTCCCACCCACGGTGCTCTAGGGACCCTCTGCCCCATGTTATTATGACTCCCTTCTCCCACCCACGGTGCTCTAGGGACCCCCTGCCCCATGTTATTATGACTCCCTTCTCCCACCCACGGTGCTCTAGGGACCCCCTGCCCCATGTGGGTTATGACTCCCTTCTCCCACCCACGGTGCTCTAGGGACCCCCGGCCCCATGTGGATTATGACTCCCTTCTCCCATCCACGGTGCTCTAGGGACCCCCGGCCCCATGTTATTATGACTCCCTTCTCCCACCCACGGTGCTCTAGGGACCCCCTGCCTCATGTTATTATGACTCCCTTCTCCCACCCACGGTGCTCTAGGGACCCCCGGCCCCATGTGGATTATGACTCCCTTCTCCCACCCACGGTGCTCTAGGGACCCCCTGCCCCATGTGGGTTATGACTCCCTTCTCCCACCCACGGTGCTCTAGGGACCCCCGGCCTCATGTGGATTATGACTCCCTTCTCCCACCCACGGTGCTCTAGGGACCCCCTGCCTCATGTTATTATGACTCCCTTCTCCCACCCACGGTGCTCTAGGGACCCTCTGCCCCATGTTATTATGACTCCCTTCTCCCACCCACGGTGCTCTAGGGACCCCCTGCCCCATGTTATTATGACTCCCTTCTCCCACCCACGGTGCTCTAGGGACCCCCTGCCTCATGTTATTATGACTCCCTTCTCCCACCCACGGTGCTCTAGGGACTCCCGGCCTAATGTGGATTATGACTCCCTTCTCCCACCCACGGTGCTCTAGGGACCCCCGCCTCATGTTATTATGACTCCCTTCTCCCACCCACGGTGCTCTAGGGACCCCCTGCCTCATGTTATTATGACTCCCTTCTCCCACCCACGGTGCTCTAGGGACCCCCGGCCCCATGTGGATTATGACTCCCTTCTCCCACCCACGGTGCTCTAGGGACCCCCGGCCTCATGTTATTATGACTCCCTTCTCCCACCCACGGTGCTCTAGGGACCCCCGGCCTCATGTGGATTATGACTCCCTTCTCCCACCCACGGTGCTCTAGGGACCCCCGGCCTCATGTGGATTATGACTCCCTTCTCCCACCCACGGTGCTCTAGGGACCCCCTGCCTCATGTTATTATGACTCCCTTCTCCCACCCACGGTGCTCTAGGGACCCCCGGCCTCATGTTATCATGACTCCCTTCTCCCACCCACGGTGCTCTAGGGACCCCCCGCCTCATGTTATCATGACTCCCTTCTCCCACCCACGGTGCTCTAGGGACCCCCTGCCGACTCCCTTCTCCCACCCACGGTGCTCTAGGGACCCCCTGCCTCATGTTATTATGACGCCCCTCTCCCACCCACGGTGCTCTGGGGACCCACTGCCCCATGTGGGTTATGACTCCCTTCTCCCACCCACGGTGCTCTGGGGACCCCCTGCCCCATGTGGGTTATGACTCCCTTCTCCCACCCACGGTGCTCTAGGGACCCCCTGCCTCATGTTATTATGACTCCCTTCTCCCACCACGGTGCTCTAGGGATCCCCTGCCTCATGTTATTATGACTCCCACCCACGGTGCTCTAGGGACCCCCGGCCCCATGTGGATTATGACACCCTTCTCCCACCCACGGTGCTCTAGGGACCCCCTGCCTCATGTTATTATGAGTCCCTTCTCCCACCCACGGTGCTCTAGGGACCCCCTGCCTCATGTTATTATGACTCCCTTCTCCCACCCACGGTGCTCTAGGGACCCCCGGCCCCATGTGGATTATGACTCCCTTCTCCCACCCACGGTGCTCTAGGGACCCCCTGCCTCATGTTATTATGACTCCCTTCTCCCACCCACGGTGCTCTAGGGACCCCCTGCCTCATGTTATTATGACTCCCTTCTCCCCCCCACGGTGCTCTAGGGACCCCCGGCCTCATGTTATTATGACTCCCTTCTCCCACCCACGGTGCTCTAGGGACCCCCTGCCTCATGTGGGTTAGGACTCCCTTCTCCCACCCACGGTGCTCTAGGGACCCCCTGCCTCATGTTATTATGACTCCCTTCTCCCACCCACGGTGCTCTAGGGACCCCCTGCCTCATGTTATTATGACTCCCTTCTCCCACCCACGGTGCTCTAGGGACCCCCTGCCCCATGTGGATTATGACTCCCTTCTCCCACCCACGGTGCTCTAGGGACCCCCTGCCCCATGTGGATTATGACTCCCTTCTCCCACCCACGGTGCTCTAGGGACCCCCTGCCTCATGTTATTATGACTCCCTTCTCCCACCCACGGTGCTCTAGGGACCCCCTGCCTCATGGTATTATGACTCCCTTCTCCCACCCACGGTGCTCTAGGGACCATCGGCCTCATGTTATTATGACTCCCTTCTCCCACCCACGGTGCTCTAGGGACCCCCTGCCTCATGTGGGTTATGACTCCCTTCTCCCACCCACGGTGCTCTAGGGACCCCCTGCCTCATGTTATTATGACTCCCTTCTCCCACCCATGGTGCTCTAGGGACCCCCTGCCTCATGTTATTATGACTCCCTTCTCCCACCCACGGTGCTCTAGGGACCCCCTGCCCCATGTGGATTATGACTCCCTTCTCCCACCCACGGTGCTCTAGGGACCCCCTGCCCCATGTGGATTATGACTCCCTTCTCCCACCCACGGTGCTCTAGGGACCCCCTGCCCCATGTTATTATGACTCCCTTCTCCCACCCACGGTGCTCTAGGGACCCCCTGCCTCATGTGGATTATGACTCCCTTCTCCTGGCACCACTTACCTCCAAAGCCCTTTTGTCCCACTTCTTCAACACTGCCCCATCTGGGGGCACTGTGAGGGGTCAGTACTGCAAGGCGGGCACCTCTTTGATGATTTATCAAAACATGCCTTTTTATTCTCTAAAATGCCTCACGATCCCTACTCTGGTGAGGATTTCCCTACTTAACCAAAGCTACAGGGAAACACTAACACAGGATGTCTGGCCCTGACACTAAGCAACACATGCACAAAGATAATATATTGCAGTACAACATGACATGAACCACACTCACAGTTTCATAATAACCTTCTAATGTCCTGGGTCAATTCCCTTTCCCAGGATTCAAGGTAAATTCTGTTGATGTTCAACCAAAGAAAGAAATGTCTAAAAGGAGTTCTTCATGTTTCAAAGTCAAGGTTTGTTAACCAAAGTTCCAATGATAGCAAATCTTTTCTTCTTGGTGAAATATCCACTTTCCACTTCCACCAAATAGCACCAATGGTAATCCCAGCCACAATGCTTTGACACCTCTTCAAGAAGACTTCCCACAGTTCAAAAAAGAAGTTCAATATCTGCAACTGTCAATGAGACACAGGTCTTGGTTAACAGTATTTCCTCTGTTACAGCTTTAGAATTCTCAATGGTTTATTTGTCAGGATGACGTCTCAGTGCTGCTGCTTCTACTTCAACTTCACATCTAGTTGATTCACCATGAGAACGGTCACCTTTGTCTCATGGTACTCCATTTTGTTTAGGCTACTACAATGTTGAATCTAGTGACACCCAGATATACCATCACAGCTTCAGTACTTGGGACTTCTAACACATCTTCAGTGATGTTTCCATCTAGATAGGCTTCAACAAGATATACTTCAAAGTACTTCAGTATCTTCAGGTAGGCAAGGCACTCTTCCTCTGAATATCTCTCTTCAAAAGGGGCAGCCTCTTTGCCTTTCTTGACTGTCTGCCACAATCACAACCTGGGTTTGCCTTGGAGACTCAATTCTCTCTGTATTCCAGAGTCTATGGCACTACAGGTTGTGTCAACTTCAAAATAATCTTTACAAGCAGCCACTCTCCCTTCCTCAACTTTATCTTCACCTTTCTGCCAGCTTATCAGCCCAAGTAATTACCCTGAAGCCTTGGTGTCACACTCTTAGCTTCATGTAATGTTTGCACATTTATCTTAGGCCAATTACATTTTTAGTAACTTCACAGTAATGTTTAGATTGCTTTTTGACTCTGAGAAAGGTTGGTTTCACTTTTAATATAGGGAGGCTCTTGGCATGGGCAAAGCTTGTTCTCTTCTTCAATAGTAGATACACTGTAGCTTCTTATGTATGAATAGGTATGCCTCGTTAAAGTAAAGGATAGAGTTCAGTCTTTATTTATAAGTCACAATTAGGCACACGCAACCACTCACATGAGCGTGAGTTAAGAGTGCAGAGTGAAGAAAGCAAGGAGTGAAAGGGTGGATTTAAAAGACACCAAGAGTGGTGAACTCTCAACCCTGATAACACAAGGAAATGACATAAAATTAAAGGAAGTGGTCTAAGAGAGTATCTCAGAGGGAACAATGAGAAGTGTCAGATTGTCAGGAAGACAACATCTTTGGATAGTTGGGAAGATCTACAAGAGCTCATAAATAAGACCAGAGAGGAGTGTCAGAAGAGATTAGCACAAGGAACGTATTTTCTAAAGGAGACATTTGCATATTGAAGATTTGTGTGAAAGAAGGAAATCCTTAACTGAAGCCCAAAGTCAAGTGAGACAGCCATATGAGAAACCTTCTTTTGGCTTCTTTTAGTTTTTACTGTTGGTGGTAGGGTCAGGTAGATTTAGGTTCGGACTGAGGACATTTTGAGTTTGGAGTCATAACGATACACGAGCAGCTTTAGTTTAATTTACTTGGGAAGGGAATACCCCTATAGCAAGAGGGTGAGATAGGCCTTTTTCCTTATTATTTAAATAAAATGACAGTATAATGTCCACCATGCTTCCGACTCCTTCTTTTGAGCCATCACAATACCTTTAGATTATATCCGCTGGCAGCATAGTAGCTTCACGGAAAGGTTCCCCATTTCTCCATCACCAGAAGGTCCGTGAAAGGAATGAAGATGTGACTAGGGTTCAGGACAGACTGTTTGAGGGAAATGGCAATAAACGTCCTTTAAGTAACTTAGAACATTGGGGTCACCCGGGTGCTCCTGATATTCCAAAACAATGCCAGATGACACATAGACCGGGGCGTGAATGGGTTTATACTTCATCCCACAGCACACATAGACTGTGGCGTGAGTGGGTTTATACTTAATCCCACAGCACACATAGACCGTGGCGTGAGTGGGTTTATACATAATCCCACAGCACACATAGACCGTGGCGTGAATGGGTTTATACTTAATCCCACAGCACACATAGACCGTGGCATGAATTGGTCTATACTTAATCCCACAGCACACATAGACCATGGCATGAATGGGTTTATACTTAATCCCACAGCACACATAGACCGTGGCATGAATGGGTCAATACTTAATCCCTCAGCACACATAAACCGTGGTGGCATGAATGGGTTTATACTTAATCCCTCAGCACACATAGACCGTGGTGGCATGAATGGGTTTATACTTAATCCCACAGCACACATAGACCGTGGCGTGAATGGGCTGATACTTCATCCCACAGCACACATAGACTGTGGCGTGAATGGGTTTATACTTAATCCCACAGCACACATAGACCATGGCATGAATGGGTTTATACTTAATCCCACAGCACACATAGACCGTGGCATGAATTGGTCTATACTTAATCCCACAGCACACATAGACCATGGCATGAATGGGTTTATACTTAATCCCACAGCACACATAGACTGTGGCGTGAATTGGTCTATACTTAATCCCACAGCACACATAGACCATGGCATGAATGGGTTTATACTTAATCCCACAGCACACATAGACCGTGGCATGAATGGGTCAATACTTAATCCCACAGCACACATAGACCGTGGTGTGAATGGGCTGATACTTCATCCCACAGCACACACAGACCGGGGCGTGAATGGGTTTATACTTCATCCCACAGCACACATAGACTGTGGCGTGAGTGGGTTTATACTTAATCCCACAGCACACATAGACCGTGGCGTGAGTGGGTTTATACATAATCCCACAGCACACATAGACCGTGGCGTGAATGGGTTTATACTTAATCCCACAGCACACATAGACAGTGGCGTGAATGGGTTTATACATAATCCCACAGCACACATAGACTGTGGCGTGAATGGGTTTATACTTAATCCCACAGCACACATAGACTGTGGCGTGAGTGGGTTTATACTTCATCCCACAGCACACATAGACCGTGGCGTGAGTGGGTTTATACTTAATACCACAGCACACATAGACCGTGGCGTGAATGGGTTTATACTTCATCCCACAGCACACATAGACCGTGGTGTGAATGGGCTGATACTTCATCCCACAGCACACATAGACCGTGGCGTGAGTGGGTTTATACTTAATCCCACAGCACACATAGACCGTGGCGTGAATGGGTTTATACTTAATCCCTCAGCACACATAGACCGTGGCATGAATGGGTCTATACTTAATCCCACAGCATACATAGACCATGGCATGAATGGGTTTATACTTAATCCCACAGCACACATAGACCGTGGCATGAATGGGTCAATACTTAATCCCACAGCACACATATACCGTGGTGTGAATGGGCTGATACTTCATCCCACAGCGCACATAGACCGTAGCGTGAATGGGTTTATACTTAATCCCTCAGCACACATAGACCGTGGTGGCATGAATGGGTTTATACTTAATCCCTCAGCACACATAGACCGTGGTGGCATGAATGGGTTTATACGTAATCCCACAGCACACATAGACCGTGGCGTGAATGGGCTGATACTTCATCCCACAGCACACATAGACCGTGGCGTGAGTGGGTTTATACTTAATCCCACAGCACACATAGACCGTGGCGTGAGTGGGTTTATACTTAATCCCACAGCACACATAGACCGTGGTGTGAATGGGCTGATACTTCATCCCACAGCACACATAGACCGTGGCGTGAATGGGTTTATACTTAATCCCACAGCACACATAGACCGTGGTGTGAATGGGTCTATACTTAATCCCACAGCACACATAGACCGTGGCGTGAATGGGTTTATACTTAATCCCACAGCACACATAGACCGTGGCGTGAATGGACTGATACTTCATCCCACAGCACACATAGACCGTGGCGTGAATGGGCTGATACTTCATCCCACAGCACACATAGACCGTGGCGTGAGTGGGTTTATACTTAATCCCACAGCACACATAGACCGTGGCGTGAGTGGGTTTATACTTAATCCCACAGCACACATAGACCGTGGCGTGAATGGGCTGATACTTCATCCCACAGCGCACATAGACTGTGGCGTGAATGGGTTTATACTTAATCCCACAGCACACATAGACCGTGGTGTGAATGGGCTGATACTTCATCCCACAGCGCACATAGACCGTGGCGTGAATGGGCTGATACTTCATCCCACAGCGCACATAGACCGTAGTGTGAATGGGTTTATATTTAATCCCACAGCGCACATAGACCGTGGTGTGAATGGGCTGATACTTCATCCCACAGCGCACATAGACCGTGGCGTGAGTGGGTTTATACTTCATCCCACAGCACACATAGACCGTGGCGTGAGTGGGTTTATACTTCATCCCACAGCGCACATAGACCGTGGCGTGAGTGGGTTTATACTTCATCCCACAGAACACATAGACTGTGGCGTGAATGGGTTTATACTTAATCCCACAGCACACACAGACCGTGGCGTGAATGGGTTTATACTTAATCCCACAGCACACATAGACCGTGGTGTGAATGGGCTGATACTTCATCCCACAGCACACATAGACCGTGGCGTGAATGGGTTTATACTTAATCCCACAGCACACACAGACCGTGGCGTGAATGGGTTTATACTTAATCCCACAGCACACATAGACCGGGGCGTGAATGGGTTTATACTTCATCCCACAGCACACATAGACCGTGGCGTGAATGGGTTTATACTTAATCCCACAGCACACATAGAAAGTCTTCTGCTTTTAGGATCGAAGCCCTTATGGGTTTTCTTTTAAGATCCATTTGATTGTTCTTCTTTAAAGTCCCATTGCTGCGTACTGTTACTTCTGCGATCAGAGTGGCTCCCTCTACCCCCTTCTCACACAGTAGTCTCAGAGGGAGCACCTCCCTCATTACCCCAGCTCGCCTCGTCATTATCCAGCGGACACCCCCCAAACCACTGACACACTGCTTTTTTCCCCAATCCACCCTCTTCCCCCACACCTCTCCAGTCGTTATAACTTCCTTTCATCGCCAGGCATTTTTACGAGTGCATTTTAAACGTGTATGAAATTTCTAAAAAAAAAGGTTATCGAACATTTTTGGGGGGTGAGAAAGGGCAGATAAGGGTTGGGGGGTGTCGGGAATAGTTAAAAATAGGTGGTGCCCCATTAAAAAAAGTGTATTTTGCACATGTTTAAAAGGCAATCGTCAAAAGGCCTCACGATGAAAGAACATAGAGCCGTCCAATTCCCCCCACCCTCTG
Source organism: Ambystoma mexicanum (assembly GCF_040938575.1). NCBI lineage: Eukaryota > Metazoa > Chordata > Amphibia > Caudata > Ambystomatidae > Ambystoma > Ambystoma mexicanum. The sequence goes on from NC_090934.1 coordinate 1,478,115,410, forward strand.
TTTTCTCCCCTGATCCACCCCTGCCTACTTACCGCCCCTCCTGCCGCAACCTTTGGTTTCTGGGATACACAATTGACGTTTCGTACTGGTTACATGCAGCACGTTGATTGTACAATCCAGGAAGTGCACACCACAGCACCATTTGAGAGGAATCTTATCTTCAAACAATAGCAGGGGGAGCTGGGGGCTCAGTGATCTAATCTGCTCTGCCACACTCGCGCGCTTGCAGGTCTTATTTGCTTAGCCTATTTGCTTTCTTCTGTCCTGAAAGGGACTCCACGCGAATCCATGGGCCATGAGTATCACTGGGGTGGGGGCCATCACTGTTAGAAGCAGGCTTCCTACATGGTGGGCTCACCATTGTTTCCAAAATCTGCATCTTACACTTTCATAGAAAATAAAAAGAAGTCATCTCCAAACTCAAAAATGCTGTTGAACTTTGCACTCACTAGTTTTCTTGGAAATGTGGTTCTTTTTTTGTTGGACTACCACACAAATACCCTGTCATTTCTGTGCCCCTTCCTTTGTGTTTTATCACAGGTTATATTTATAAAGATGTTATACGCTTGTCAAACTTTAATCAAACATTAATACTTCTATTGCGCTGACAGCAGTTATTAGGAAATTAAACTATGGGTTCCTGGGTGCCCCTTCTGATTTTCACTTCAGGGGCAGCAATACACCCACTTCCCCCTGAATATAAGCAAATGGACAGCCCAACCCATCCCCTGGCCAAACACATTTTATAGCACTTGTTTTTTATAAGGAATTGCAAAAAGTCATACGATTAACAACCAGTTTTTAATATATAACATCTCAACAACGGTCCCTCAACCAGCTGAGCTACCCTGGTAACCTTCTATGGCACAGCGTGTCTACGGATCCCTTAATGTACTAAAGATCACTGCATCCTCAGCAGTATTTTGGGTGCCTCACTGCCATGGAAGTGATTTAAAGTGGAATTGATGTACAGTGAGGAGTTTGGAAAGAAGCAGCATGAAAAAAATTGCACCATTTTTAAACTATTATGTTGAACATTTTCTTTGAGCAGAGTTCAACTGCCAGCACCGCTGCCTCGGAGTTCCCCCCCTTCCAAACTCTTCCCACACCCCAGCCCTTGTGGGATCCCCCTTTACAGGTTTTCCATTGCCCCAGCTGCATACAGTAGGCTTCAATTTAAAGGTTGTTGGATGGGGGCTATTGCGTCAAACCTGCTCCCCTATCTCTCTGCAAGCACCCCTCATGTGGTGGAGCTACCACTGGCTATGTTCAGGGTTGGATTAGCCCCTCAAAATCGTACCTGGGGGGTCAGGGCCGGTTCCTGACCATGCCTTGGTCGGTTTGGACGAAAACAAAAGTTTTTTTGAAGTAACATTTGGAAAAAATATATATATTTTTGAAAAGTAAATACCTGCAACGGCATAATTCATCCAAGCAAGATACCACCTGTCACCTTGCTGTGTTGATTGATTTGCATGCATGATGTGTGCATCATAACTTATGCTGCATGCATCATTCACATGCTGCTGCAGCATGCATCATTCACATGCTGCTGCAGCATGCATCATTCACATGCTGCTGCAGCATGCAAGTTTGAGGGGCCGGGGCTGCCACTACAGGGGGCACAGTGCCCCCTAGAGTGGCTGTGCTGTTGTATTAGTGATTAATATGTATCAGTGATAAACAACCAATTTTAGAGTAGAACAAGCATCCATTTCAGACTATGTATTTTGCCTTTCGCAAGTTGCAGTAATAGCATGTATCTTTTTTCCTGCCGTTGTCTCTGTTACGATCATCACAAGACATTCCATCTCGGAGTCCTCGGTCACTTGACAAAATCCTTGTGCCTAAAAGCTTCTGTACAGTGTTGAAATATTAGACCATAGCACATCAAGTGGCCCTTGACTTCATTGTGCCACAATGAATGCTTTATTGTAATGTATCTATCTTTCCCATCTCCCTGGCATGCTGTTCAGGATGTTTGTTTGCATGTATGAGGCAACGATTGCTCAGAGTATGAGATGTCCTGTGAATGCGCTGCTTTCCCTATTTTGCCAACCTCTGAAGCCTGAAAGTAGATGCATGCAGGCTTGACATGCGGCCAAATTTGCACCAGACCTGTAGATTAACTTAACTGGTCTGCTGTTAAATCTCAGTTACCAGTTTAATGATATCCAATACAGAATAACTGCTCGTTTTACTATAGCCAATATGATAGCTCAGTGGGTTGAGCGCTCGCTGCTGCGATGTGTGTGTGATCTGCAGGTTCGAATCCCAGCAAGGCCATCTCAGCCTTTCATCCTTCTTAGGTCGATAAATGAGTACCAACACAGGCTGGGATATTGTATGCATATTTGTTCTATAAAACGGAGCTTAAACTACGTGCTATACAATAACATTATCATTTGGCCTTGGACGTCTGCTTGAATTCACAGTAATTTGACAATATGGATCTATACACACAGATATTAATGATACATATGTTGATCCATTCTTGTATGAAATGTACATCACATTAGTGAAATCATAGCTATATTTTTCGTAGTGTACTTGGGTACAATGCTTTGTGATGCCACTTCCTGTTTTGTCAAGGCGTGAAAGCTCATGTTTCATTGCTTCCTGGGATGTCACTTTGAAGTGGGGTCAAATGACATCACTTCCGGTGATGCCATCAGAAATCAAGGGTCGTGAGGCAAGGGGATGGCCATATTTTTTTCAGTGTCCGGGCCTATTTCTTGTCCCAGTCCGACCCTGGCTATGTTTGTCATATCTCTGCCTATGCCCTGCCTCCACCTGCATCTAGTAAGCCCCCCCTAAAGCGAGTGGCAGAAACTGACGGGCGAGTCATTGCAACTGAGAGGGTGTCAGTGGCTGTCGGTTTGGCTAGTGTCTATTCTAGCTGTTCAGTAGCCTCCTCCTCACATCCTCTTTCCAGATATCACAGATGACAGAAAAACACCCTTTGTGGAGCAAAATACTTGGGAGTCTCCGAGATGGAGAGAAGAAGTGCACCAACCCCCCGTCCCCCCCCCACCCCCCCCCCCCCCGGCCCCAAGCAGGTGGAAAGCACCAGATGATGTTTCAGGAAATCCACCTGGTGAAAATGCTTTGGCCAGGCTGATGACCGCCAACGGGCTGCCATTAAGGCCAGATACAAAAAAGGGGCAGTGGCTCTACCTCCCTAGCCGGCTGCCATGAGATGGAGTGAAGATGTGGAAAAAGCTGGGCTTCCGCCAAGTTTTCTAAATAGGGGCTTTAGTGCACTGCTGTATGTACTCTTGGCTGTTATGGAAGCCTGTAGTGGCTCTGTCCATGCTGCATGCACACATGGCTGTTAGGGAAGCTTGTAGTGGCCCTGTCCATGCTGTATGTACACTTGGCTGTTAGGGAAGCGTGTAGTAGCCCTGTCCATGCTGCATGTACATGTGGCTGCTAGGGAAGCGTGTAGTAGCACTACTGTCCATGCTGTATAACATGCTTCCCTAAACGCCAAGTGGACACACAGCATGGGCAGGACCGCATACATTAAAAGCTTTCCTAGCAACCAAGTGTACATACAGCATGGACAGGGCTACTACAAGCTTCCATAACTGCCAAGTGTGCATACAGCATGGACAGGGCAACTACAAGATTCCCTAACTGCCAAGTGTGCATACAGCATGGACAGGGCTACTACATACAGCATGGACAGGGCTACTACAAGCTTCCCTTACAGCCGAGTGCACATAAAGCATGGGCAGGGCCACTACAACCCCATCACCAGCTCTTACCAGTGACAGTGTGGTGGTTGGGGAGAGGGGCAGGTACAGGAACTGCACTGTGCAATTCTGCCTGCTTTCTGCACTCTGTCTCGTTAAATAACTCATTACCAGACTTACGTGTTTGTGGGTGGAAGGGTGAGGTTAAAAAGATGGAGTGTTAAGGGCAGCTACTGCTGGCCTGCACAAGACACCCATGCACACGCTCATTGCAAAAAGCCTGCACTCCCAAGTCTGTGCACTCAGCCACTACCCAGTCTCAGGCTGTCCAGGGAGGTGGTAGGGGACAGCCAGCGAGCACGTTCTAAGGCTGCGGGGCAGTGCAGCCGGGGGGCTAGGGCATGTGTGGCCCGTTGGAGCGCAAGTGCACTGCAGGCGAAGTGCCATCAGCGTCCACTGTGTTCAGTCGCAGCCCCAGGGGATCTTTTGTCGCTCCGGCCCAACTTTTAAGTGCCATCAAGTTTGGTATGCCAGACCTTTTTTCCACCATCACATTGCTAATATGAACTGCCAAATTCTTCAATTCATTTATCTCTCACAGTAAGTTTAAAGTCTGACCAGCATTTTAACATCAGAAGACCTATACAAAACCTTGACAGGTTGAGTGACATTTGCCCTTAACATGCACCTTTTCTCAGCCAGCATTTCCCATCTTGGATTTATAACCTGCACTGGATATAACTATCCTGGCAAGGACAGCAAGACCTGAGCAGTACGGTTCAGAATTGCTTTGAAAGTATTCATTGGGCATCTTTGTTAACTTTCCAAGAAATGCTTAATAATGCGTGCAGCTGTAAATCCACCCAGATCTACAGGAATCCAACTTTGGAATGGTGTCTGTGTCCACCCTGAAGTCTGCTTATTCATGAAATCGTTCTAAAGTTGCACGAGAACATGCCTGGTCCTCCACTGGAGAGTAAATGCTGAGACAGGTCAAGTGTGGGGGGCAGTGCTCAGAGTCCGCCCCCCAGCATGGCCTAAGCATGTTAATCGATCTCGTGTGTTTCAGAGGAAGTCTGCTAAAAGCACAGCAGACTGCGCCTTGTTTTGAGATTGTGCATAAGGCCCTCCACTCCTTTTTGCTGAACTTGCATGAGGCCGATGAGGTGTACTTCGCCCCCAACCCATGCTCTGCCTCCAGAAGTTCCAGGAGGGTCCTACCGTGACTTCCCTGGTCAGAGTGCCCTGGTTCTGACCACGTTACTTTCTTAACATTTCCTCCTGCTAGGCCCCCATGCTTGTATTTTAGCTAAACTATGCTCTGTGCTACTCGAAAACGTTTGTAGATAGCTGTGGCCCTGCTTCCACTGACATCTTCCAGACTAGAGACGGCAGCACAGTGATTTGCAGCAGGGCTCCTCCCAATCGCAGGAAGCCATTATGCTTGCAGCAGGGCTCCTCCTAATCGCAGGGCTCCTCCTAATCGCAGGAAGCCATTATGCTTGCAGCAGGGCTCCTCACAATCGCAGGAAGCCATTATGCTTGCAGCAGGGCTCCTCCTAATCGCAGGGCTCCTCCTAACCGCAGGAAGCCATTATGCTTGCAGCAGGGCTCCTCCTAATAATCGCAGGAAGGCATTATGCTTGCAGCAGGGCTCCTCCTAATCGCAGGAAGCCATTATGCTTGCAGCAGGGCTCCTCCTAATCGCAGGGAGGGCTCCTCCTAATCGCAGGAAGCCATTATGCTTGCAGCAGGGCTCCTCCTAATCGCAGGGCTCCTCCTAATCGCAGGAAGCCATTATGCTTGCAGCAGGGCTCCTCCTAATCGCAGGGCTCCTCCTAATCGCAGGAAGCCATTATGCTTGCAGCAGGGCTCCTCCTAATCGCAGGGCTCATCCTAATCGCAGGAAGGCATTATGCTTGCAGCAGGGCTCCTCCTAATCGCCATTATGCTTGCAGCAGGGCTCCTCCTAATCGCAGGAAGGCATTATGCTTGCAGCAGGGCTCCTCCTAATCGCAGGAAGGCATTATGCTTGCAACAGGGTCCCTCCTAATCGCAGGAAGGCATTATGCTTGCAGCAGGGCTCCTCCTAATAATCACAGGAAGACATTATGCTTGCAGCAGGTCTCCTAATAATCACAGGAAGACATTATGCTTGCAGCAGGGCTCCTCCTAATCGCAGGAAGACATTATGCTTGCAGCAGGGCTCCTCCTAATCGCAGGAAGGCATTATGCTTGCAGCAGGGCTCCTCCTAATCGCAGGAAGGCATTATGCCTACAGCAGGGCTCCTCCTTATAATCGCAGGAAGGCATTATGCTTGCAGCAGGGTCCCTCCTAATCGCAGGAAGACATTATGCTTGCAGCAGGGCTCCTCCTAATCGCAGGAAGCCATTATGCTTGCAGCAGGGCTCCTCCTAATCGCAGGAAGCCATTATGCTTGCAGCAGGGCTCCTCCTAATCGCAGGAAGGCATTATGCTTGCAGCAGGGCTCCTAATAATCGCAGGAATCCATTATGCTTGCAGCAGGGCTCCTAATAATCACAGGAAGGCATTATGCTTGCAGCAGGGCTCCTCTTAATTGCAGGAAGACATTATTCTTGCAGCAGGGCTCCTCCTAATTGCAGGAAGGCAATATGCTTGCAGCAGGGCTCCTCCTAATAATCGCAGGAAGGCATTATGCTTGCAGCAGGGCTCCTCCTAATCGCAGGAAGGCATTATGCTTGCAGCAGGGCTCCTCCTTATAATCGCAGGAAGGCATTATGCTTGCAGCAGGGCTCCTCCTAATCGCAGGAAGGCATTATGCTTGCAGCAGGGTCCCTCCTAATCGCAGGAAGACATTATGCTTGCAGCAGGGCTCCTCCTAATCGCAGGAAGCCATTATGCTTGCAGCAGGGCTCTTCCTAATCGCAGGAAGGCATTATGCTTGCAGCAGGGCTCCTAATAATCGCAGGAAGCCATTATGCTTGCAGCAGGGCTCCTAATAATCACAGGAAGGCATTATGCTTGCAGCAGGGCTCCTCCTAATTGCAGGAAGACATTATTCTTGAAGCAGGGCTCCTCCTAATCGCAGGAAGGCATTATGCTTGCAGCAGGGCTCCTCCTAATCGCAGGAAGGCATTATGCTTGCAGCAGGGCTCCTCCTAATCGCAGGAAGGCATTATGCTTGCAGCAGGGCTCCTCCTAATAATCGCAGGGCTCCTCCTTATAATCGCAGGAAGGCATTATGCTTGCAGCAGGGCTCCTCCTAATTGCAGGAAGGCCTTATGCTTGCAGCAGGGCTCCTCCTAATAATCGCAGGAAGGCATTATGCTTGCAGCAGGGCTCCTAATAATCATAGGAAGGCATTATGCTTGATGCAGGGTTCCTAATAATCGCAGGAAGGCATTATGCTTGCAGCAGGGCTCCTAATAATCGCAGGGCTCCTCCTAATCGCAGGGCTCCTCCTTATAATCGCAGGAAGGCATTATGCTTGCAGCAGGGCTCCTCCTAATCGCAGGAAGGCATTATGCTTGCAGCAGGGCTCCTCCTAATCGCAGGAAGGCATTATGCTTGCAGCAGGGTTCCTCCTAATCGCAGGAAGGCATTATGCTTGCAGCAGGGCTCCTCCTAATAATCGCAGGAAGGCATTATGCTTGCAGCAGGGCTCCTCCTAATCGCAGGAAGGCATTATGCTTGCAGCAGGGCTCCTCCTAATCGCAGGAAGGCATTATGCTTGCAGCAGGGCTCCTCCTAATAATCGCAGGGCTCCTCCTAATAATCGCAGGAAGGCATTATGCTTGCAGCAGGGCTCCTCCTAATAATCGCAGGAAGGCATTATGCTTGCAGCAGGGCTCCGCCTAATCGCAGGAAGGCATTATGCTTGCAGCAGGGCTCCTCCTAATAATCGCAGGAAGGCATTATGCTTGCAGCAGGGCTCCTCCTAATAATCGCAGGAAGGCATTATGCTTGCAGCAGGGCTCCTCCTAATAATCGCAGGAAGGCATTATGCTTGCAGCAGGGCTCCTCCTAATAATCGCAGGAAGGCATTATGCTTGCAGCAGGGCGCCTCCTAATAATCGCAGGAAGGCATTATGCTTGCAGCAGGGCTCCTCCTAATCACAGGAAGCCATTATGCAGCTACTTTAATACAGATTGCTTTGCAGGTTCTTTGTACTTCATAAAAGCAGAGGGGAAAACCTGGTCTTTGGTGCCCCTGCTGGCCAGCACCACGGGCAGCTGCCTAGTGTGCCTAGTGCTTGCACCGGCCCTGGGTCCAGACGTTTAGTGTATCTGGAGTAAATCCCCTCTAGTAATCTTCCCATCACAGCTGCTCTTCTTTCCCCAGGTGGGGTTTCACCACCTGCTCCCTCTACTGCAGCATTTCTTCACTCCCTCCTCGTATCAACCCCCCCGGTCCGTTTCCGGGGTGTCTCGGCACCTCAACCCCCCATCCTTCAGGTCCCCAGCACCTCCTTCTGATAGCTCTCGACCTCTTCCACAAGTGTCTCTCTGTCTCACCACCTCTCCCAGTTTCCCCTTAACAAGCTGTTTCCCCACACCCCCCCCTCTCTGTCTTTCCACCAAGGCTTATTTCCTTCACTGCTCTGCCACCTCCAGGCCCAACTCTTCTCATCCTTTCCACACACCCCCTGCCTGCCTTCCCTTCTCTCCATCTCTGCTCTCTCTTCAAACTCCAACACCTGTCCCTCAACTGCTTCCCGCTTGATGTGGAATCGGCTCACACATCTTTAAGCGATGCACTTTTGTCTGGTTCAGTGTGTGGGTCGTGTTCCCACCACATTGTGTGCTCCCCGCTCTCCTGGCATGGCTCTGCAACCTGAGTGGGTATATGGAGTCTTGACGTATGCACACTGTCTGCTTTACAGAGAGGAGTGTTTTGTATGTTCCCAACGCTCAGAAATAGTTTTTGCTGGAGACAGGATGTATACAATTCAGCTGGGTGAGTGTTTGGTCATACATTCTCACCCCCACCCACCCCGGGGTATGTAGTTCTGTGGTAGCAATGCTTTCATCTCCCAGCTACCCAGGATTTTTTTTACGTTTTCCCAATCTCTTAAAGGGGCAACACACATTGTATGCACCTTGTGGCAGGTGCGTGCCATGCTTTTGGGCAAGGGCGTGGTGCCGCAGGGGATTCTCCCCCACACTGCCCTCAGGTCCTACATACGTTTGTGGGGGCAGTAGCGTGCTCCCTTGGCCATCCCATCCTCTTCCCTCAGGGCCAGGCCAGCCTCTTTGCCATGGTATATACTCTGGTGAGGGATATGGGTGTGGGGAGGTGGGGCGAGGCCGCATGGCTGTGTCAGCTAGTGTACTCTATATGCTGGTGGTAAGTAGTAAATGATATGATAGGTTATTTATAACACGCTTAATACCCAGAGGTTATTGTTTAAGATATACTGAATACCGAACTGGGTGAAAATTGGAACTTAAGCCAAAATAGGCATATTGAATATGTAATTTTATGTTTTATGTGCAAATCTAATGCCAAATAGAAGCAAAGGGGAAAGTTCCCGTTTGAAAAGCATTATGCGGAAAATAGTGCAAGTGCGAATAAGTGCAACAAAAGGTGAGGCATGAACCAGACCACGACAAAGTGAACTTTATAACTGGAGACAGTGCAACAAGGGCAAAGCCAGGCAGAGAGGTGTGACAAGTGGGGCCAAAGCCAAGAGGCTGACTTGAGAAACCAGGAACGTGTGAAGCTGCCCCTAAAGTCAACAGGCTGGGACTTGGCAAGTGAATGGGAATCAGTGCACTGGAATCAGTGCAGACTAACTGGTGTGAATGGAAGAGCTTGGGGTTCCTGGCTGCGCGACCAGTGATGCATGGACCGTGTGGTCTGGCAACTGCGCCTAGACCAGGGAGACCCTAAATGAGGAAAACGAAAAGACATTGTGAAATAAACCAAGGAGAAGCGCTGTAAGCAGACTGCTGAGGGTAACCACAGGACGTTCATTGAAGTCTTGGGGGAAGGCTAGACTACAAGTGCTGTCTCGAGGATGGAGCCTCAAGACCTCTTTGTTTTTGAACTGTGTTCTTGAGACTTGGGGAAGGGATCCCGAGGATGTGTGGAACCGTGTTGCCTTGAACTCGGAAACAGTAATCTTAAGACTTTTGTGGGACTTTCTTTAACTTGGGGAAGGGGAGCTGAACAGGAAGCTAAGAGCTGGAAGAAGCTCAGAACTTAATGTTGATCACCATTTCCTTTACTAGTGACATCCCTACACATTGTTTAGTTTTAGTTGTGAGGGCAAGGATAGGGTTTTGACACAGACAGACTTTTCAGTTGAACTCTTTGACTCAGACTTTCCTTAGTTTTGTTCAGGTACGAATATCTCACCTTAGCATAGGGCAAGTGAGGCCTTCAACCATCTTGACATTTAATTTAATAAATGATCTTGTTTTGAACTTTGTCTGTTGTCTGTGTCTTACTTCATGATGCCATCACAGCTCTTGCACCCCTTCTCCTGATGTTCTACCATTCCTTTCCCTTCCTCACACTCTCCTCTTCATTCCCTTTTCTCCTTCTCATTGTCTCCCTGATGGTCTCCATTCTGCTTCTACTCTCCGGCTCATTCTGCTTCTTTTCTACCCTCACCACTCCACTACTCTCCCATCTGCATTCCACTACCCTTCACTCTACTACTCTCCCCTCGCCACTCCACTACTCTCCCATCTCCATTCCACTACCCTTCACTCTACTACTCTCCCCTCGCCACTCCACTACTCTCCCGTCTCCATTCCACTACCCTTCACTCTACTACTCTCCCCTCACCACTCCACTACTCTCCCATCTCCATTCCACTACTCTTCACTCTACTACTCTCCCCTCACCACTCCACTACTCTCCATCTCCATTCCACTACTCTTCACTCTACTACTCTCCCCTCGCCACTCCACTACTCTCCATCTCCATTCCACTACTCTTCACTCTACTACTCTCCCCTCGCCACTCCACTACTCTCCCATCTCCATTCCACTACTCTTCACTCTACTACTCTCCCCTCGCCACTCCACTACTCTCCCATCTCCATTCCACTACCCTTCACTCTACTACTCTCCCCTCGCCACTCCACTACTCTCCCATCTCCATTCCACTACGCTTCACTCTACCACTTTCCCTTCGCTCTCCACTACTCTCCCATCTCCATTCCATTACTCTTCACTCTACTACTCTCCCCTCGCCACTCCACTACTCTCCCATCTCCATTCCACTACTCTTCACTCTACTACTCTCCCCTCGCCACTCCACTACTCTCCCATCTCCATTCCACTACTCTTCACTCTACTACTCTCCCCTCGCCACTCCACTACTCTCCCATCTCCATTCCACTACTCTTCACTCTACTACTCTCCCCTCGCCACTCCACTACTCTCCCATCTCCATTCCACTACTCTTCACTCTACTACTCTCCCCTCGCCACTCCACTACTCTCCCACCTGTATTCCACTACCCTTCACTCTACTACTCTCCCCTCGCCACTCCACTACTCTCCCATCTCCATTCCACTACTCTTCACTCTACTACTCTCCCCTCGCCACTCCACTACTCTCCCATCTCCATTCCACTACTCTTCACTCTACTACTCTCCCCTCGCCACTCCACTACTCTCCCATCTCCATTCCACTACTCTTCACTCTACTACTCTCCCCTCACCACTCCACTACTCTCCCATCTCCATTCCACTACCCTTCACCCTACTACTCTCCCCTCACCACTCCACTACTCTCCCATCTCCATTCCACTACGCTTCACCCTACCGCTCTCCCCTCGCCACTCCACTACTCTCCCATCTCCATTCCACTACTCTTCACTCTACCGCTCTCCCCTCGCCACTCCACTACTCTCCCATCTCCATTCCACTACTCTTCACTCTAGTGCTCTCCCCTCGCCACTCCACTACTCTCCCATCTCCATTCCACTACTCTTCACTCTACTGCTCTCCCCTCGCCACTCCACTACTCTCCCACCTCCATTCCTCTACCCTTCACTCTACTGCTCTCCCCTTGCCACTCCACTACTCTCCCATCTCCATTCCACTACCGTTCACTCTACTGCTCTCCCCTCGCCACTCCACTACTCTCCCATCTCCATTCCACTGCCGTTCATTCTACTGCTCTCCCCTCGCAACTCCACTACTCTCCCATCTCCATTCCACTGCCGTTCATTCTACTGCTCTCCCCTCGCAACTCCACTACTCTCCCATCTCCATTCCACTACTCTTCACTCTACTACTCTCCCCTCTCCACTCCACTACTCTCCCACCTCCATTCCACTACTCTTCACTCTACTACTCTCCCCTCACCACTCCACTACTCTCCCATCTCCATTCCACTACTCTTCACTCTACTACTCTCCTCTCGCCACTCCACTACTCTCCCATCTCCATTCCACTACTCTTCACTCTACTACTCTCCCCTCGCCACTCCACTACTCTCCCATCTCCATTCCACTACTCTTCACTCTACTACTCCCCCCTCGCCACTCCACTACTCTCCCTTCTCCATTCCACTACGCTTCCCTCTACTACTCTCCCCTCGCCACTCCACTACTCTCCCATCTCCATTCCACTACTCTTCACTCTACTACTCTCCCCTCGCCACTCCACTACTCTGCCATCTCCATTCCACTACTCTTCACTCTACTACTCCCCCCTTGCCACTCCACTACTCTCCCATCCACTACTCTTCACTCTACTACTCACCCCTCGCCACTCCACTACTCTTAACTCTACTACTCCCCCCTTGCCACTCTACTACTCCCCCTTGCCACTCCACTACTCTCCCCTCTCCATTCCACTACTCTTCACTCTACTACTCTCCCCTCGCCACTCCACTACTCTCCCATCTCCATTCCACTACTCTTCACTCTACTACTCTCCCCTCTCCACTCCACTACTCTCCCACCTCCATTCCACTACTCTTCACTCTACTACTCTCCCCTCACCACTCCACTACTCTCGCATCTCCATTCCACTACTCTTCACTCTACTACTCTCCTCTCGCCACTCCACTACTCTCCCATCTCCATTCCACTACTCTTCACTGTACTACTCTCCCCTCGCCACTCCACTACTCTCCCATCTCCATTCCACTACTCTTCACTCTACTACTCCCCCCTCGCCACTCCACTACTCTCCCATCTCCATTCCACTACTCTTCACTCTACTACTCACCCCTCGCCACTCCACTACTCTTAACTCTACTACTCCCCCCTTGCCACTCTACTACTTTGCACCAACACACTCCCAGTCACATCCCATTCAGTCCCTTTCACTCTCTACTCTACCTCTGTTACTCTACCTCTGTTACTCTACCTCTGTTACTCTACCTCTGTTACTCTACCTCTCTACTCTACCTCTGTTACACTTGTTCACATTGCACATACTCTAACAGCCAAGTACCACTTTCTCCCACCAACCAATACATCACCTTGCAAACTCTTTCACCAATCCTTTTCCACGCTCCTCAGCTCAGTTCTTACTTTACTTGATCTGTTGGTCCTCCTTCTCCCTCTACCTCACTTAAATGAGCTTTTCTTGCCTGCATTCCAAAACCTTTTTAACCCCTCTGACTCATGCCCTTCCACTGTTTCTCTCCCTCAGCTGGTTCCCCGGACCAACCACTGTCGTCTTTCTCCACAGGAGTTGGGTTACAGGCATGCAAACACATACAGAAGACTTTAAAGCCTGCCTCGTCTACTTATGCGGACCCACTTGCATTTGGTAATGTTCGCCCACTCAAAGTATATTCAATTTCAGAATTCGGAAGTCCACAGGTATTGGATAATGGCAGCTCGGTAAAAGTGTAGGGCCTCATTACGAGTTTGTTAGTAATTTGGTGGTTAATCCAAAGAATTACAGCCAAACGCGATTACTGCTACCACCACTTGGTCCCGGTGGAGTTACCACAGGATTATAAGTGGTGGTAGCAACACGCTGGAGGTGAATCCGCCACCCAAATATCAGCAGATTTACCTCACAGTAATTTTGCCAGCGGTAAATACGCCAAAACCTATAATTTGCCGGTACAGGAAAAACAGCAATAATTCTGTTACTGTAAAAAAAAAACAGAATGAATGCCACTTTTTTCCCGCACCACCAAACTTCTAATAAGGCCCTAGTCATTCCAGAATTACATGGAGCCTATGGATTGCCAGTTTGATAGAAGGATGTTTCTGCAGTCTTGCTGAAAATACAATCACGTTTACAGTTCGTGTCATGTAAACGTCTCGACTGCTGGTGTAATGTGAAGTCCCAGCTGCGGTCTCGCATTTCCTCGCCAACTCTCTCTAGGTTGGGCTCCTCCACCATCAGGAACACCTCAACCATTTTGCCCAGAATGCCTATATGTTGGAAACCAGAGTATGTGACATATACAGAACAATTGAAACAACAGATGCCAAAGGAAATCCTGGAGGCAAGGTTCCCGTTGAGAAAACCATACCTGCATTCAAGACGGTATGATGGCTGTCTAAACAAAATCCCAGAGGAAGCAGGACGCCTCACTGACAAAGCAGATTGGTGACGTCATGCGAGAGTCGAGCTGACGTACATAGAAGAGGTGCAGAGACAAGAGAATGTGGATATGCTATAAGGCATCAAGAAAGTATCAAAGATAACCAACATCTTGGGTTCCAGATGAAGAGGCTTAAGCTGAAGAGATGTTGATGTTATTGAAGTCAGTTCACACCTGTAGAGATGCAAAGTAACTCAAGCAGACAAAGTTTTCATGAGGCTAGCTTTATAGTAAATAGATTGCGGCATGCGCCAATGTATGGATACATGGGAATGAGTAAAGAATGGATGGTCTCATTATGAACTATAAGAGGGCTGAGCTAAAGGAGAAAGGCCATCTTTTCCACGTATGGTGCAGTTAGAAAACAAATGGATTACAAGCGTATTTCAGAAAGGCGAGGTTGAACGAGCCAAGAAGCCAAGGTCGTATTCGGCTGAGAAGAACAGAAATGAGTTACAATCTTGTGAAGGAATGAACCTCCTGTTGAGCATCTTGGCGAGAACAAAGAAGACATCAGAGGCTCATTGGAAAATAGTCCTTTGTAATACACTGAAAGCTCCATTTCATGGTCTCCAGTCGCGTGCGGAGAAGGAGTTGGATGAGCATGCTGGTCACACCTACGCATGTGGGTAGAGCGCGCCTCTACTCCCCTATATCTTCCAGAGCAAAGGAACATGTTCAAGTCCGAGTTCAAAGGCTCTAATTAACAACCGACCACTGAGGTGATGATGGGTGATGTTCTAATTGGTGGGACGCAGGTGTTTAAGGTTAACTCACCAGCACCTGGACACTTGGCCTGCGTGGCCTGCGTGCGGCTAGCGTGGGCTGAAGGATGCTGACGGAGGTTAAAAGCTAACCAATGATAGAGGATCGCATGATTGGGGATCCTATAGTTAAGTAGCCAATAGAACGTTGCGTATTTAGTGATGCTCATAGTGACCTGTTTTAAGGGAAATGCTTAGTTGCCCCACCTGATGTTAAGAAACCTATCACCTTTCTCACGCCCATTAGACGAGTATGGATTGTATACTTAGATGTTCCCTTATATCCTAATACTCTCTAATACTCTCTTCAGTAGGTTTTTGTAGTTTGCCACGTAGGATGACGTTAGTAATACGCAGGTTATACATCACCTATGACAAGATTTTAGTATAAGGTGCGCTTTTTATGAAGTTCGTTGAGAGACCTTACTATGATACATCCGATGATATTCATTGAACTCCCTGTTTTAGATCATTGATATTAAAACAGTTATCCTTTTGCCAACTTTCTGAGTCATTTCGTTTATTGATGTTTGAGTAACCTCTGTACCCCTACCCCTCTCAAATGTACTGCTGACCCATTTTAGAGGGCTGGAAGTTCTCCAGTTCATAGTTCTGTAGGAAAACAGAGAAAGACTGGCCAGCATTGTGCACTAAAGGTTTGGGACAGGAAGGGGTGGTGCTTAGTTCAATTAGGCAAGCACAGGTAGAAGAGACCGAGACTAGGGCCTCCCGATTCCCACCCTCCACCTCTGGGGCAAGCCTCGCTCTGGGAAACACTGTGGTAGGGCTCCTACTCCAGGCTGAAAGGAGCCCCATTCCCATGTGACATGGTTGGGTCGAGTCTCTGACCCTGTCACAGACTGGACATGCATCTTTGAAATCTGTAACCGGGATTAAGGAATCTATCCAGCTACATACACATATGTAGGGTGCATGTGTAAAATTCATGAAATACACATATTGTCCACCAAACTTACGATGCGGTTGACAATAGAAACAGACATGGACTCGGATCTGCTACACTTGTGTATGTCATTATAGGGACAGCTGGTCTGAGCTAAATGTCCTTGTGTTAAATGAGTGAAAATGACACTTTCATTGCTAAGTGGCAGTGTGCTTAACCAGCTAGCCAGATAGATGGCAGCATGATTGGTAGTATAAACAGACAGGCCTGGCATCTGCTTGTGCAGCATACGGTAGGCCAGAGACAGCCCTGATCTCATTTCCCTGCCTAAATAAACAGAGAGTAGCTGAAGCAACTGTGAGAAACCTGAAGGAGTCTCACCTGCTAGTCCCCGGGGATCTGTCATCCAGGTGGCCAGGACACGGCCATTGCTATTGGATCCAGTTTCTGGGGGTGGACCAGTGCGGGTGGATCACCTGGGTGAGGGGTCTTTGGGGAGTGGAAGTGGGACACCGGACCGTGAGACACGGTATCCCCTACCCTGTAACACCTTTACCCCGTCCTACCAGGAGGATACTTAGGAACTCATCCTCCCTCCCCTTTTTACAACTCAAACACTTTCTCACGGACACTTCGCTATGAGAGAAAACAGACTAACACCTGAGCCATATACCTGACATGTCCCAATCTAATGGTCAGGCAGGGACAGGCAATTACTGACCATCATGCACACCTGACTCCCATTACACTTCCCCACACGGATAAAAGGCTAAGCACGAGAAAACACGCTGAGTGAGGAAAAGCACTTGAGGAAGCAGCAGTTCCTAGATGGCAGTTTAACACGAGGAGAAAGACAGCGAAACAGAAGGGGATTGCAAGGAGGGAAGTGCCCTTGACCTTTTTGACAAGGGACCATTACTTTCACGAAACCTCAAGAATAGAAAGCGTAAGACCAGGAAACCCGGCTGAAGAATCCTGCATTGTGTGTCTCTGCACCCTCGTGCCAGAGAAGCCAGAGGCTGTGCTAAGCTTGAGTGGCCGCCTTGTCCTGTGCAGAAAACGTGGGTTAGGGAGGCCAACGGACAGAATATCCTGACATAGCATTTCTTGAGCACTTCTTTCTCTTTTATAACATTGTTTCCCACATTATTTGTATTTAGAGGTAAGGATTGGCAATGGTTTTTTAGTATAGGCCCTTTGTTTTTGACAAGACACCACTAGGACTGGTTTATTATTATTTGATGGTCGTAGCTTGCTGCCCACATCTGTAGATTTAGGCGTTTATGACCCCTTATTTAAGTTCAAGAAACACCCTTGAACTGTGGTCACTTGTGTCTGTCTTACTGTTGATACCATAGCTTCCTTACACAACAGCCCAATAAATACTCTCGCAGGCTATTCTGCGATCAACACCAAAACCCACATTTCGGTAATACCTGTTCCTTCATAGCCATCATCAGATAGTTGGCTACCTCACAGAGCCTCAAACCATCAGGGAACACACAACCAGATCTAAAATGTCAGTCTCTCAAGCAAGCTGTGATTCTACTGGTTCTCCATGTGTCGAGGGCCCGGCTGGGGTTTTTGGGGTTGCTCTACCAGTCAGGGATTGTTACCCAGGAAGCCTGAGGAGGAAGCCCCTGAAACATTGCCTGTCATTCCCATTTATAGTGACTGTACGAGAACAGCCAATTGGGTGATACCTTGCTACATGCTGATGGCTACTCCTATCTCACAGGATGTCAAGGATGGCACTCTGTTAAGAGTGGCACAGGACACCCAGAAAGGGTTTGGGTGGTTGTGCCAAAATAAAGTGGACAGATAAGTACACACAAGCAGAAAGGAAAGAGAACGAAGAGTAGGCAAGAGTAGCAAGGAAAAAGGTACAGAATGAAATCCCTCTTGGGGTGTATGCAGATATAGGAAAAGAGTATTCCACGAACCTTAGGAAATACTCTAGCCTTCTGCACAGTTTTCTATAACAGAGGCCCACGTTGTTTGCTCATGGCTTGGAACAGCAGCTATGGGTGTCTGTAATGTAGAAACGAGACAAGGGAAGGGGCAGAGGTTGACTGATGGGAACCAACAGACAAGCTCTGTACAAAAGGATCTACAAACAGTACAAGAGAAGATACTTACAGACAAATCCAGGAAAAGGAGGTTGATAGCAAACTAGCAGAAGGAAATGAAGGGAAAGTCGTGTAACAGGATTGGATAGCAGAGGACAGTAAGGAACAAGGTTGAGAGCTCAGAGGAGCAGGAAAGCAATGAGCAAGCCCACAGGAGCAGGGAGAGAGCCCTGAGGGAAAGGGCTTAGGGCAGCAGAGTAAAGCAAGCTGCACGGCAACAAACCCAGAAGGGCTTGGCAGCAAGGAGTGAGCCCTGAGGGGCAGGGCCGCTGACCGTAGAAGGTACAGAGGACTGTAGAGGGCTGCTAGGCCGAGAACCCAGCGGAAAAAGGTAGGTAGTAGGCAGCGCAGCGTGATAAGCTGCAAAGTAGGAAGCCCAGAAGACAAGGGCTGTAGGCAGCCGGAGTGAGGCAGGCTGCAGAGCAGGGAGCCCAGAGGACAAGGGCTGTAGGCAGCCGGAGTGAGGCAGGCTGCAGAGCAGGGAGCCCAGAGGACAAGGGCTGAGGCTGGAAAGCAGCAGAGCGTGATCGGCTGCAATGTAGAGAGCCCGGCAGGGAAAGGGCGGAGGCTGGAAGGCAGCAGAGCGTGATCGGCTGCAATGTGGAGAGCCCGGCAGGGCAAGGGCGGAGGCTGGAAGGCAGCAGAGCGTGATCGGCTGCAATGTGGAGAGCCCGGCAGGGCAAGGGCGGAGGCTGGAAGGCAGCAGAGCGTGATCTGCTGCAATGTGGAGAGCCCGGCAGGGCAAGGGCGGAGGCTGGAAGGCAGCAGAGCGTGATCGGCTGCAATGTGGAGAGCCCGGCAGGGCAAGGGCGGAGGCTGGAAGGAAGCAGGGTGTAGCAGGCTGCAAGGCAGGAGCCTGTCAGGATACTGGAACAAAAAGCAGGTGAAAGCAGGAAACAGGATACAAAGTTTGTAGCTCAAAGCAAAAAGGTGCCGGAAGGACTCTCAATGCAAGAGACTGAGCTCTCGCAGGCAGCAGACTTTATACTGCCCAGCCCAGCACAGAGGCAGGCTAATTGGTTGCACCTGGCTCAGCACACCTGCAGACAATCGGCCACCTCCCTCTCTGTTCCTGAGCTGGTGGAAGCAGAGCAAATCCCTAGGGCTTCTGGGGATTGTAGTTCTGATGAAGAAAAATAGGAATAGCCAGGAATAGATGGTTATAGCCAAGTGCATTATGGTAAGTGTAGTTTTCTGGGAACAATAAAAAAGCACCAAAGTTTTGCAAATGGGAAATAAAGTCCAAATAGTGAATAGCGGTTGATCCAAGAGTTTTCTGTAGATAAATGAATAACAATTTGTCCATATTGATCGCCAATGTATGCGCCCATGGCGCAGGCATGACACAGGACACAATCCTTTGGCAGCGATCAGCTACCTGTTTCTGGGGAATAAGCGAGACGTTGATGCTCCTGTTACATCACACCATAGACAAAGCCGTCACCTAGAGGCAAGCTTCAATCTCTGTAGCGTCCTCAGTCACAGGCAGCACACTCATCCGATCACTCTGTATTCATCCTAGTGAACCCACACCACTTCAACCGCTTACACTTTTCTTCCACAGGTGGGGACTTCCTGTCCTTTTTACGCAATGAGGGGGCTCAGGTGAGGACGAAGGAGCTGATCCGGATGACGGAGAACGCGGCAGCTGGGATGGAGTACCTAGAAAGCAAGCACTGCATTCACAGGTGGGAGAGTGTGCTGGTGTTCTTGGAACGGTCTTGGTGAGCTTGGGACCAGTAGAATATTCAGTAATATTTGGCAAGCGTTGGCCTAGATTTGATGTACCCGTACCCCTGATGTATCTAGAGAAGTGAGCTACTGCCGGTTGTGTTGTGAGCAAATCCTTTGAGAGACCTAGTCCAACCGACGTTTCCCTTTTCTTGTGGCAGGGACCTGGCCGCCAGGAACTGTCTGGTCACCGAAAAGAACATACTGAAGATCAGTGATTTTGGCATGTCCAGAGAGGAAGAGGACGGCGTGTACTCCTCCACCGGCGGCATGAAGCAGATCCCGGTGAAATGGACGGCACCAGAGGCTCTCAATTACGGTGACGATACTTTTTTGTTTTGTGCCAACATTTTTGTGATTCTTTCTGTATTGAGAATGTGATCAACCCTTTCCAAAAATATAGATATTTCTTTGTTATTCATGCTGGCAATGCTGTGCATCATAACCTCCAGGTACAGTATTTGAGCATTCTATTTAAGTGGCTAGATTAGGAAATGAAGTGAGATACAGAATCACTGTTCTCATGGTCTTGAACATCTGAATTGGGTGCTCAGGTGCATAATCTTTAGGGCTTTCTGAAAATGGACTTAAATTAGGTACTGATAAGTGTAGCAGCATTGCTGGAATGATGAAACAAGCCTTCCTAATTTAAAATATATATATATTTCTGAGGCTTGTGGAATCTGCTTAGATCACATGCTGTGCATAGGCCGACATCTAGTGGAAGCTGCGGAGTATTGCAGTTTGTTTTTTTCGAAACTCGAAAATGGGCGTCGACACAGGGCGTGCCAGTAATACTATCCCTAGTGTGACGTCCACTGTACCCATGATCCCTCACGCGTGTAGGTGCCATGCCACGCGGCACTTGGCGCCTGTGGAATCGCTGGCGGCGCGGACATTATTCCACCGTGCACGCTGGTAGCCTGTCACGCCCACCTGCAGCTCTGCCCGTGCGTATGCGCGCTTACGCGGCCCGGAGTTTAAATACAGCTCCTTCCGGGTTGTGTACGCATTGCAACGCTTCCGGTTTCCTCCGTTAGTACTGTCTGCCTTTTTGCCTGCTCTTCCCTCGCTCGCACTTGCTGCAGTATTTACCTGATATCTATCGGGTCCTTGTTCCTCCTCCCCTTGTCTTGCCTGCTGCCCTTTTTTTCTTCTACTATTTCCCTTCCTCTCTCCTCGCCACCCTCCTTCTCCCGTCCCTTCTCTGCTTCCGTCTTTCTTCCTTATTTTTTTCCCTTTCCAGTTTTTCTCCTTCTGCCTGCCTCCTTGTGTACCAGACCTAGGCCTGTTTTCTTGGATTGCTGATTCTTCTGATTCGGATACCTTCCTCTGTGATCTCCCGTGTACCAGATCCCGGCCTGTATAAGGACTGCCTATTCTATTGTGCTTCTCCTATGGACTTGGTTCCCCTTGTGAGATTCCGTACTACTTACTGTCTACCTTCCTCCGGAGCCTCATCCTTTCTTCCACGGAGTTCAGCTTCAGCCGACTGCATCTCCCAGCATACCAGCACATTCCTTAGGAGAGTCACGCAGGTCGCTTAGGGGTTTTTTGTGCCTTTGGCGTTCCCGGGAGGAGGCACCGGGAACCCTTTTTTGGGTGACACGGTGGCTTCCTTCCGTGGGCGCCCCTACCTACATAAAAAAAAGGAGCGACCAAGAAGTAAAGGAAAGAATGGTACAGGAAGAAGTGACGAAGGTGAGGAGTTAGGGGAGGGTGGTGAATCGGATTCTACGTTCTCTGACGAGGATATCACGGATCCTGGTGACAGTAGGACCCTCAGATTGTTTTTTTCCGCCATACTGGTCGGAAGCATTCTGCGAGTTCCCTGGCTTTAGCCATAATTTTGCTAAAAGTTATAATATTTCCCCGTTTCTTCCATACCCACGTCGAGTCATCGAAGTTAGAAGCTCGACGCCGGCCCAGAGAAGAAAACTACCGTCGAGAGCTGCACGACGGACTTTGGGCCGCGGAAGGCCTCTGGCGTAGGCCCTGTACAAGTAGGGAGAGTGGGGGGTGGTAGATACTCTTCACTCACTTATATTCATATATATATATATATATATATATATATATATATATATATTTGAAGAAAAAAAACAATTCCCAGATCCAGGATAGAACCGGGAAAAAAGTCGGCGGAAATGCACTCCCAAGAACAGTAGAGAAGGCCTGAGTAGCTCTCTACAAAGAGGTAAAAACACACCAATGTTAATCCAGACTGACAATGCTTTATTCTTTATGTCAGCATGGTAAGGAAAAAAGACCAGAAAACGATGCGTTTCACGGTACACAGACCGCTTGATCACATTAGAAAGTATGTATATATATATTCCTACACACTAGCCCGCTGCCACAGCGTGCGTATGGAGGGTACCCCTTTCCAATTTTGCCCCTAGTGCAACCGCAAGTACCCTTGGGTTGACAGACACGCCACCTGTAACCTCTGCTTGCCGAGGGACCACCCCGAGGCGAACTGCAGAGCGTGTAGCCGGTTCAAGGCTAAGACTCTAAAGGACCGTTCGACCAAACATTGGGCCCACCACGCAAGGCAACGAGAGGCCATGGAGCGGAGGGCGCCTTCAGTGATGGCAGCAACGCCGTACTATCGGACGGCGAGGGCAACGTGGCGTCGAAAGACAGCCAAGCGCAAGTCCCCGACCTCGGAAGGTTGTCCGGCAGGGCAGCTATGGGGAAGACTCCCGGTGACACGAGCGCTACCCACACCACTTCCACTAAACACTCGAAGTCCAACCGAGACTCGACATGCCTGTCGAGTTCTCGGAAAGAGGCACAAAGAGAATGGTCCACCAAATCGGTGTCCTCTGGGCGTTCTCAGTCAAGATCGCCGCATGACACCAGGCAACCATCCACTGTTGCCAAGAGTGCCTCACTCACCAAAGTAATGGAGGTACGATCGTCGGAAGACGAAGCCGACCACCATCCCCAGGCCGCACTCCAGGAGTCGGCGTCAGCAGACCGCGCGACGGCTGCTCTCGGGTCCCGACCCGAATCTCGACGCCAGACGTCGAAAATCCCTGAAAAGGTGAAAACACCAGGGAAGCACTCTTCCACTCACGGGGATGGAGGAAAACAGCAGAAGAAGTCTTCTCAGCCTTCTTCTACACCACAGATACCTAAAGACAGTTCAAAGTCCTCTGTTAAACATACTAAGACCTCTGCACAAGCCCATAGGTCCAGTCAGGATATTGCAGGGAAACACCTCCAAGAGAGGGTAATTCCCAGCTCCAAACAATGGTCCAGTGAGGATATAAACAGAGTTATGTCTAGAATGTCATCCCTAGCAGACATATGCCAAGAATCCAGATCACTTCCTCTCCTATACCCCTGACGGGGCTACTCCCTCAGGGTCTAGGGAACCGCAACCCCCTGGTAAGCAACCTCGAGTTGAGGCACCAACGCAAAGTCGGTCTTCTGACCCTTTCTACGTACAGCCATACTCTCAGTATAATGAGGATCCACTTCTAGATGAGGATCCAGATTTGGCAACGTTGGACGACCAAACTAGGGTGGACTTCTATGGGGATGACGAGGACCAAGAGGAGGACGAAGATGACCCAGAAGTCTACAGAGTAGACTCCCCAGTGGGCAAGGAACCTCCGGTTACCGACTCTCCAGTCGATAACCAACCTCTCCTAAATGAGGTTTTGTCTAGAGGGGCAGAACACTTCCGCATAGATACTCAGGGAGCACAGGAGGAGAGGGACTTTGCCGAGGAACTAGTGGGAGAAAAGAGACCCATTGCCCAGGCCATCCCCATTCTCAAGTCTATACAAAGGAGAATTGATCCTTCCCTTTTCAATCCGAACCTCACCAGGGCAGTAAACCCCAGGATCGAAAAGTTGTTCAGGGTTGCCCAGTCAGACCCGCTGTACATAAGGGGGCAAGTGAAACCAGACTCCCTGGAAGTGGCTAATACCTGAAAGAGGGCGGGAATGCCCTTATCATCTGAGGCTCCCCCCGACAAGGAGAGCAAAAAGATCTATGGGTTGGGAAGGAATGTAGCCTCCACTTCCGCCTACCAGGCAAGGATTGCCAACTCCACCACTGTGCTGGCTAGTTACAACTGCCACCAGTGGGAACAAGTTGCTGCACTCATCGACTACGCACCGGAACCTTTAAAAGGCCAGTTGGCACAGGTTGCGTTGGAGGGGAGAGCCGTTTCCGGTTGCATCCTTAAGGCAACCTTTGATGCCGCGGATAATGCCGGCAGGCTGATTGCAGAGAGCACTGTTATTAAGAGGCATGCTTGGTTAAGACAATCAGAGTTTAAACCCGAAACACAAGCATCCTTAATAGACAAGCCGGTGGAGCCTGAGCTACTGTTTGGCAAGGCGGTAGAGGACGCATTAAAAAATGCCAAGGATGAGTACGAGACTCTGAAATCCCTGGGACAGTTGACCAACAAGCCCCCTAGTCAAAGAGGGAATGGCAATTTTCATCGCCCACGCGGCCAAAATTCACAAAGAGGCTCAAACTATTCTCAGGGGCAGGGTACTCCATGGGGTAACAACCAGCAGTCTACCCAAAATTACAACAGGGGAAACAAGAGGGGTCGTGGTAAGGGTAGAGGCAGCCCCAGCAGAGGCGGCACGCCTCCCGCAAAATAGTGACGCCGAGATCAGGGTCCCTTCCCACGCATCTCCAGTAGGGGGACGCATTACCAACTTCACCCAAGCTTGGGAAGGGATCACATCAGACAGATGGGTGCTGTCCACAGTGTCTGCAGGATACTGCATAGAGCTGCTCGAGCGTCCCTGAAACCACCCTCCATGACAAAAGGTACATTCCTTAGACCACCAGAAGATCCTCCTCGAGGAGATCGTCAATCTTCTAGAAAAGGACGAGATAGAACTCGTCCCGGGCAAACGGCAAACAAGGGTATTTATTCAACTTTCTTCCTTGTGCCAGAAAAAGATTTGACAATGCGCCCAGTTTTAGACTTACGCCCTGCAAACAAGTATGTCAAGCCCCAAAAATTTTGCATAACTACTCTCCAAGAGGTAATCCCCCTCCTAAAAAAGGGGGATTACATAGCAACATTCGACATGAAAGATGCCTATTTTCATATGTCCATGTTCCCAGCGCACAGAAGATTCTTGCGCTTCAAGGTGGACAGTCAGCACTACGAGTTCAAGGTGCTGCCCTTCCGTATGGCCTCGGCTCCAAGGGTATTCACCAAGGTTCTAGCGGTGGTGGCGGCACACCTACGCAGGGAGGCAATCCCATTGTACCCTTACCTGGACGACTGGCTCATCACGGGGAAACCCCAGTAATTTGCAGTACAAACATTCAAAGAATGATCGACCTCCTCTTCGAATTGGTTTTCTCCATAAACGAGAAAAAATCAAGTCTGGTGCCAAGCACCTCCAAACAGTTCCTAGGAGCTGTTCTAAACACGCAAGAGGGGTTGGCCTTTCCATCAGAGGAAAGAATTCGGAATCTACTGCTGCAAATTCCTCTATATCGGGCCGGTCGCCAGATAACGGTGCGTTTGCTAGGCATGATGGCGTCATGTATTTACCTGGTTCCCCACGCGCACCTGCGCATGCGTCCCATGTAAGAATGGTTGGCGAAACAGTGGTTTCAGGCAAGTGGTCAGTGGGACGATCTAGTGGTTGTTTCACCAACACTTGTACAAAGTCTTCACTGGTGGACAAGAGAAAACCTGTCAAAGGGGAAACCCTTTTACGATCCCGAGGTACAGGCTGTAGTCGCAACAGACGCATCCCTGTTGGGGAGCACACATTCTTCACCGCACAGCTCAGGGTCTCTGGTATCACACAGTGGCCAAGAATCATATCAATCTGCTAGAACTTCTGGCAGTCTTCAGAGCGCTTCAAGCGTTCGAGCTCCACTTGTTGAACCTGTCAGTGCAGATCTTGACAGACAGCACAACAGCAATGTTTTACCTAAACAAGCAGGGAGGGACTCGTTCACCAAATCTGTCCAAGCTTGCCCAGAAAATTTGGATATGGGCACTCAGACGGAACATCTACCTCTCATCTCAACATGTTCCAGGGTATGTCAATTCACTAGCGGACGCTTTGAGCAGAGATCCCCTCCCAAGAGAACATGAATGGTGTCTACACAGAGAAGTCGTAGAAGACATCTTCTCACAGTGGGGTTTCCCCACTATAGACCTATTCGCCACAAGCGAAAAACAGGCAATGCCCAGACTTCGCATCCAGGTTTCCCCAACCAGGCTCCAAGGGGAACGCCCTGTGGACGAACTGGTCAGGGATGTTTGCTTACGCTTTTCCACCAACTCCTCTAATGAGGACGGTGGTCAACAAGATTCACAAGGAATGAATGACGCTCATCCTAGTTGCTCCCATGTGGGCGAGACAACCGTGGTTCCCACACATGCGCAGACTAGCAGCGTGCGAACCCATCAGACTTCTGTGCTGGTACAACCTACTATCCCAGCACCAAGGTCAAACAGTGCATACTCAACCCAGCTCAATGAACTTGGCAGCATGGCTCCTGAAGTCATAGAGTTTGGACACCTCAACTTACCACAGAGGTGCATGGACATCCTAAAGGAATCTAGGAAGCCAAACACAAGGCACTGTTATTTTGACAAATGGAAAAGATTTGTTATCTGCTGCCAGAATAGACAAATCAACCCGGTTGATTGCACTCCTTTCAAGATTGTCACCTACATGCTCCACCTGCTGGATGCAGGGTTGGTATTTAATTCACTCAAGGTACACCTGGCAGCGCTGTCAGCCTACACCACCTCCCATAACAAGGTTTCGTGGTGGAAAGTAGCAGTGGTTAAAGCTTTTATGGAAGGGGTAAAGAGACTCCACCCTCCAATTTCTAATCCACCACCGGGTTGGGACCTTAATGTGGTGCTTGCTAAGCTCATGGGGCCACCATTTGAACCCATGCATAAAGCCAGTCTTAAACACCTGACCTATAAAACTGCCTTCTTAGTAGCCATTACATCCATAAGAAGGGTCAGTGAAATTCAGGCTCTGTCAGTGCAGGATCCTTTCTTTACTGTTCATAAAGATAAACTGGTTCTACGTGCACACCCTAGGTTCTCACCTAAGTTTATTTCTAAATTCCACGTTAAACAGTCCATCGAGCTCCCGGCTTTCTCCCAAGAACCCAAAAGCTCGGCTGAGGTGAAACTACACACTCTAGATGTGCGAAGAGCGGTCCTTTACTATGTAGACAATACCAGTCCGCTAAGAAAAACAGACCAGCTTTTTGTCTCCGTAGCTACAGACAGAGAAGAAGATTGCATCTCTAAAGGTGCCATCTCTAAGTGGATTACAAATTGTATCCAGCTGTGTTACTCCCTTTCAGAAAAAACTCTACCTTTCATGCCAAGAGCCCACTCTACAAGAGGCATTGGGGCCACTCTGGCTTTCATTGTAAATGTACCCCTTGACACCATTTGCAAAGCAGCTACTTGGAGCTCTATTCACACTTTTACTCAGCACTACTGCATTGACACTCATTCCAAGACAGATACCCAAGTGGGACAAGCGGTTCTAAGACATGTGTTTGCTAAGGACCCTTCTCACATCCCACCTCCTTCTTCTAATACTGCTCGCTAATCTATGCACAACATGTGATCTAAGCATATTCCACACGCCTCAGAAGGGATACATTACTCACCGTAATCGTATTTCTGATGCTTGTATCTGCTTAGATTCACATGCGACCTACCCTTCCTCCCCTCTGAGAGAAGCCGCATGGATGCTTGTAGTCTTATCTTCCTTTATCTGCTTGGATAATCTGTACTCACGCTACTCCTCATGCTACCTCATGTCAGAAAAAATACAGTCTGAGGGTCGTACACTCGTGAGGGATCATGGGCACAGTGGACGTCACACTAGGGATAGTATTACTGGCATGCCCTGTGTCGACGCCCATTTTCGAGTTTCGAAAAACAAACTGTAATACTCTGCAGCTTCCACTAGATGTCAGCCTATGCACAGCATGTGATCTAAGCATCAGAAATATGATTACGGTGAGTAATGTATCTGTAAGGTGCAATTTAGTTACATGGTATTTCCTTTGTTTAGTCACATAGAAGCAAATTAAGATGAGAAGAAGCAATACATAGGCTTTTGGGGTTCAACCAGAACCATATCTGTTAGTAGCAACAGCCTCTCTGATTAAGGTCAATGAAGGCTGGCATCACTTCCTATTGTCTGCCTAAGCGTCCATCTAACCCCCAGTGAGCTGTGCTGCTACTGGGCCCAAAGGTCACATGGCTCAAAAACTCGCTTTTCATGTGACACTTTAAAAGGATCAGCTTGGCATTTTCAACTTCTGGTTACGCGAGGCTCCAAATGGGCATGCAATGTAAGCCGCAGCACGTCTTCTCCTAGTCCTCCCATCCCTGGCCGCTACACTTCCGTTGGCACGCGACACGATCCCAAGCGTTCCTTTCTAGATCACTCCGGTTGCCCAGCCACAAAGAGATTCCTTGTGGCCACTTCTGTTTTGGCCATTTAAGGTCACGCATGGCCTAAGACTGAAACCCCCTGCCTCAAATAAAATGAATTCAAGTGAAGGTCTTGTTCATCAAACCACACACCCCAGACCCTCTCCAACTCCTATGCCTCCGTATCTCGCACCGTCACCTCTCGTCAATTGCTACCACCATCTAGCACACAATCCACCACAATAATGCTAACCCCATTCCTCTGATCCAGATACCACCACCATACGCCCTAATTTAGGCATTATAGGCTACACCAGCCCTCTTGTATGCTGTGGTGAGAACATATGGATTGGGGACCCAGCTCTCTGCTGACCTGCACCATTGCCTGACTCATCTCTAGTCCCAAAGTCCCACAGGGTTCAGCCAGTGCCCTCTAGCTGTGGAATATGTACCTCTATGGATTGGCTTCCAGAATTACCTCTTTGGGTTGCCCTTCCAAACAGATGCAGAATATACACAGACCAAGAAGAGATTTTAGCTGTGTGCCCCTCATGTTTGACAAAATGAGGGACTTCTCTTTGGCAAAACTAACCCAGACCCCGTCTCCCCCTTGCGTTGGCACCCATCACTGGGAATCCTAATGGAGCCAGTAAAAAAGAAGGGATTTTGGAGTTCTTTCGATGCACCACTTTGTCATTCCACAGGTAAATGCTGTTCTTTTGACCAAAATCACACATTCACTTACTCCAGACCTTAGTTCTGTCTCACCTGGACTGTTGCAAAAGCATTTACATTGGACCACCCAAAAGAGTCTAAAGCAAGTATAATTAGCCCACTATCACTCCGCCAGAGTAGTTCTCTGCTTCAAAAGATCCAACCGAACTTTCATGAAAATCTCCCCGGTGGCTTCTGATGCAGCAAAGGATTGCATTTAAAATCTCTGAGTATGACTCATAGAGCACGCAAGCCTTGTGGCATACTGGGCAAGCCGACTGATCGCCATGTAGCTCCCAGGAGCGGAACTTCTTGAGAAAGGAAAATCTCAGTTTCTTACTCGTGCCTAAAGCGTTCCATAGAACACAGCTCTTTCAGCGACCCAGGTGCTACTTCGAGACTCCGTCAGGAATAATCAGCCTCGTGGAGCTGAATCCCGCTGCCTTCTTTCAGGACGTCTCACTTTTCATTATGGGGTCTCGTCTGTATCGGAATATAGACCCTGCTGGTGGCAGTGCTCCATCCCACAGACTTCCATAGGCACTAGCGTGCAATCTTGGGATATCTGAGAAACATACAGCCTTCGGAGATGGCTTGTTTGACCCAAAGAACTTGACCAACTGCTAATTCTACCTAATAATTTGGCCTCATTTATTTTACCTCCTGCGGAGGGAGACCTTGCGCAATCCCCCTAATGTGGGGGAGACCCCTGCACCCTCCCACTTTCCCCACCTCAACGCATTGCCTTACCCCACGCCACGACTATTTTATAATTAAAGTGTACCATTTGACCTACCAAACTAGGTCCAAAATTTGCGGTCAAATGGGAGTAGGTCAAATTGGACAATACCCAGCCTTCTCCGGACCACCCAGACTTTTCCTTCTCTGCTATCTACAATGTCTTTTCAAGTAGAATGTGTTTCCTGACAAATCAACAGAAAACATTTCACCAGATTTTCTGGAAAGCATACCCGCCCATCCCCTAGTTGCCCATCCCCAGTTCGACTGCATGCCTTTCAGGTATTTTAAAAATCCAAGAGGGAGACGCTGCTGCAGAGGTCAAGGACTTCATCCTTCATGTTCATTTGCTAGTGTGTTTGTGCATTTTATTTTTTGGGAAGTTCGATATCTTACTGCCAGCGACTGGAGATTGACAAACCAAGCTTTTTTGTTGCCCCTCTTCTCACATTCAGAAATGAATGTCGGAGATTGGGGGTACCCTGGCAAAGCTATAGCAAGATAGACTGCATGGTGAACTGTTGACAGTAAAATGAACAGAGTCTGTGATGCAATCCCTGCTTACCTGACATGGATTCTGCTTCTTCCTTCCTTCCAGGGAGGTACACGTCAGAGAGCGACGTCTGGAGTTTCGGGATTTTGCTTTGGGAAACATTTTCACTTGGTGCTGTTCCATACGCTACCATGTCTAACCAGCAAACTCGAGAGTCGCTGGAGCAAGGTTGGTTCTCAGGGTGCAGATGTGCTCACTATGGGGTCAGCCGGTCTCGCACATTCCACGCAGCCCGCTTATGGTCATATGTTGCACTAAGCCAACAAACAATTAACATTTCTTCCAGCTTTTGCAACAATGATGCTGTTGAAAGTGAGATCACAGAACAAATTTTACTGAAATGAGAAAAACAGAACCCTCTGTTTAGTATACGTGCTGCAAATCAAAAATAACTGAATCGACCAATTGCAGTAGAAGTAGAATCGCAGCAATTTCCACACAGTTGCTTTCTTTGGAAGAAAATGTGGCAGTGTGTAGATGGCTGACAAAAGAATGTATTAAACTTAAAACTGGGATTATGTGGACACTGGGTCTACAGCGATACCAATACGCAAGGCGCGGACGGAAGGTGGGAGGTACTTGTAATAATTTGTTTGGTTACTATGGGGGTCATTCCGAGGTTGGAGGTAAGGAATTACCGGCACCGGTAAGGATGCCGATGCCGGTAATCCCTTACCTCTGTATTCCGAGGTCCCTTTGCGGATCCTTCCTTACCTCCTGCTTTTAGCAGGAGTTAAGTACGGGACCCGCAAAGATACTTCGGAGGTAATTACGGTACCGTAATTTACGGTGCTGTAATTACCTCCTTCCCCATTGAGCCCTATGGGGCAGGAATGGGAATGGGTAAGGGCAAAAGGTGAATGGGGAATTACCGGTCCCTCCAACCCTGGAATGGACCGGTAATTACTCCATTCACCATGTCGGACTTGGGACGGTTTTGGAGGCAACCATGGAGCTAATTACTCCATGGTTAGCTCCAAACCCGGAATGAGGCCCATTGTATTTTAAAAGCCACATAGACAGGCAGGCGGATGACAGAATGTGACCGAAGGTCAGAGTTCCTGAGTTCCTTCTGTCCATTTCAGACCAGGAACATCCAGATTCAGTCGTGCAGGGTGGGGTAACTAACCTTTCTGGGATGTGCTCAGCGGTCATTATTAAACGCAGATTGCAAGCACTCTGTCCGACCTTCCACCGACTTGACAGTAAGACTCCCTTGTTCTAATAGGTATCCCATTTTCTCATGAGATGTCTCAAGAGGGCTGGTGGTGTTATCTCCTGTCTGCCTTGAACCACCTGGGAAGCCACAAGTACTTTTCTGTACCTGGGTAGGGAGAACACACTGTTTATCACAGCTCAAGTCCAGGCTTAACAGGCCATAGCCCTTGCTCGAAGAGTCAGAGGCTTAACCTTAATTCTCAAAGAGGAACTTACGCCTTCCTACCTCTAAAGATCAGCGTCGTGTCCACAAACTTAACAATCAGAAATGTGTACATCTTGTTTTCCCAGGTGTCTTTCTTCGCAGGTACCGTGTGGACTGGAGTTCCTGGTGACTGGAAGCAGTTGGATGGCCACCTTTCTGTTTTCTGTCTGCGTAGGTTGTGTTGTGACAGAATGTCTGCAAATTATGGCTCAATAACCGTCATGTGCGCCTGATCCAAGCTCTACCAAAAATGGACAGCAGTTTAATATGTTAGCAGCAATGAATACAATAATTGTGGTGTATTCATTAGTTTTCATGTTGCGTGATGTCTTCTCCACATGTGATCGGTCCATTTCATGCATTGAGTTGACGTAAACGTGTCTACTTCGGGAAACTGTTGGCCTTCTTCTTTTGGATTTCAAACCACATTTCCACATGCCTTTCATTGTCGTTTAGTCTGACCTCACTGTCAAAGGTCACGTGACATCACTTCCTGATGTGATATTGCTTCCAGAGAGGTCTTTCAATTTATTTCACCTGAGTGATAAAAAGTTTGTGATCTGGCCCATGTTTAGAAAAAGGTTGGAAAGGCCGGCTTTAGTAATGATTGAACTTGATTTGTTTAATATAATTTAGTTTATTAAACCAAGAACCAAAACATTGCCTTCAAGCTCCCAAAAAGACACTCTATAGTGTGACGAATTGAGGGAATTTGTCTCTTTTCCCCAAGGGGGGGCCTTTACCTTTGAGGCTATAGAGGTGAGCCCTTGCCGCAAGACCTTCCCTAGGCGTCTGGTCAAGTGGGACCTCACTGGTGGAGACTCACCCTTAGCCTCTCAAAGCACTTGGCAATTTAAACAGAGGCTTCCTAAGGGTGATCAGGTCTCGCTGGATCACTCAGTTATTCTCTGGCAAATGTGTGCTTCACAATATCACAGTTCACAAAGCGTTCCCCTCAGCCGGGCGCAAACACCAGTTTCACAATTCCCTCAGTCAGGTTCACACTTTCTAAATCTCATCAGAAAGTGGGGTTTCCTTTCCCTCGCTTTCTCTTGGCATCCCTCCGTCGGGTTCACATTGGCCACAGTTCACATTTCAACAAAAAGTCATTCCAGACCCCTTAGCCTCTTCCCTTTACCTAAGTCTGGGTCTCAGCCCAAGTCAGGCTTTCCCTTAAGCCCCCAGTCAGGCTTTCTCTAAAGCCCCCAGTCAGGCTTTCTCTAAAGGCCCCAGTCAGGTTTCCTCTAAAGCCCACAGTCAGGCTTTCTCTAAAGCCCCCAGTCAGGCTCTCTCTAAAGCCCCCAGTCAGGCTCTCTCTAAAGGCCCCAGTCAGGTTTTCTCTAAAGCCCACAGTCAGGTTTTCTCTAAAGCCCCCAGTCAGGCTTTGCACAGTTCATTCATCACAATGTTCTATGGTGTGTTAGGGTTCACCCCAATTCGCAGACATCCCTCAGTGGGATTCACGTCTGCCTCCCCAACATGTCAAGGACTTTTGACTGTACAAGGGGTCTAGTTTGACCCTCATATAACCCCCTTGATATTGCTCGCCGGCCTCCCCTAAGGCCTTTTGGTACTTGTTGTTTCTCCTGGTTTGTGAGAGGGGGGCACCAGCCAGAGACCTTCGAATGAGCCCCCACGTTGTTGGGGGAAACTCCCAGGTATGGCAGAGGGACACTGGAAGTCAGTTGACTTGGAAGGCCCAACCCCCTCCCCCAGGATACACAGAGGACTCTGTCACCGGCAAGTTCAAACTGTGGTTTATTACAGACAAAACCAACAGGGAAAAGCACAGGAACAGGGAATATTCATGCACATCTACTTCCTCGGCTCGCAGGCCGGTTTTACTCTCAAATGGAGTGTGCACTTCGTTACACCTGGGCCCTTCTCCAGAAAACCTATGGGGCCAGGTGATTGGGTACTGAGCATTCTATAACCTATGCAAAACACTATAGATGTTATTCTACTGGCCCTGGCATGTCAGGTGGCTAGCCTGTTCCATCCCCAATTCACTAAGGTTATTCGCATTTAAGCAAGCTTTGCTCAGGATCTCTTGGGCCTTGCGGTTTCTGCATTGCTGCATTTGGCTAATGGCAAAAATGATAAAAGCAAGGACAGTATGTATATGTATCTGTCCCCTTACTATAGAATTGCACACTCATGTTCTTCATGTGTTCAAGTGTGTGTTTGTGTCCCAAAGTGCGGATGGCACGTGTGCTTCATGTCGAACGCTGTTATGTCGTGGTGTCTCCATCGACGTCAGGAACAGGGCTTCTTGGTGCTTTAGTCCAGGCTGTCCATATAGATGCCTCTGACCATGGCCTGCGGCTCTTCATCCACCCATGGATAGATCTGTACTGCTCCTGGTCTGTATGGTTTGCTGAGCAGATACCTCTCAATGTATTTATCAGTCATGGGTCTGTTACGAATTTGTCCGAAATAGAATGGATGATTTCTGTGTTTCCTGGCTTTTCGTCTTGTAATGAATTTAGTGGGAGGGGTGGTGGTGGTAGGATCCCGACTTCCTCCTCAACGTGGCACTGGACTACTCTATCTCTGGTGCCAGTTTCTCTCACAAAAGTTCACAAGGTCTCCCGCTGCCGGGCTCAGACCCCTTCAACAAAGTTCACATCGGTCTCCCTCTGCTGGGCTCAGAACCCTCTCACAAAGTTCACAATTTTTAAAAGTATGTTTTTGGACTCTTGCGATAATTTTGCTCCCACTTCACAGCTCCGCAAAACAGCATTCCATGTTTTGGGAGCTGTAGGAGCCATAAGGGGGATGTTTCAATGAGGTCAGGGTGTTACCACCTGCCTGTCGTGTACCAGGGTTCACCTGCCTGGCCAAGGGGAGGAGTTTAACTGTTGGTACTGACAGGCAACCCCAGCTGCCCCTGGTCTTACCATCTGGAAGTACAACTCCCTCCTCCACACTGCAGTCTCCTCTCAAATAGCAGGGCCAGTGTTTGGGTGATTTTCTCCTCCTCCAGGTCTTCCAGGGCGTCGATAGCTCACTAGGGCTCTCTCCTTCTCTCCGGAACCTTCCAGCATCCCTGACTCGCTCAAAGTGTGCGTTCCCGCTCCGCCTTATATGCTGCCTGAGAGAGACAAGTGTAGTCAGGTGCGAGTAATTAAAGAGGGAGGCTTCACTTAGCCTGGCCTCTGGGACAGTCTTCTGTAGAAAGGGGAGAGTCGGTTTTCTGTATCTGTGGTTCCCTGTTGGTAATCTTCATTCCCCCAATCTCTCTATTCCTCGTCTCAGTGACTTTATAAAAGAACAGAGGGGAGGAATTGTGGGGATTGTAGTTTTCACTAGTAAGTTTAAGAAAATCCGGATAATTACTGTTGAGAAAGGGGGGGGTGAGGTACTCTTGTTGTCGCTCACAGTGAGTTGTCTGTGAGAAAGTGTCTGTGTCAGGAAGGGGATGGGGGTGAGTTCCTAAATATCCTGTTGGGTAGGATGGGGAAAAGGTGTTATAAGGAAGGGTGTTCCACGTCTCACCATCGGGTGCCCCTATTCTACTCCCCTCAAACCCCTTACTCAGGTGATCCTCCGGCACTCATCCACCCCCAGGGTCTGGATCCAAGGGTGATGGCTTTGCCCTGGGCACCTGAGAAAGGGATTCCCAGGATTCAGACAGTGAGACACCCTCAGGTGTCTCACACTACTGACAATTGGAGCACAGCTAAATGTGTGCGACCGTGGTTTATGTTGTTGATGTTACCCTAAAGAATAGATAAAATCATAGGATCATGATTGCTATCTGGGCATTGGTCTATTTTTAGGTCCTGCAAATGCCACCAGTCGAGCGCATGAACTATGAAATAATCGATTGTTGAGCTAGAACCGGAAGAGCTATAAGTATAGGGCCTTGGTCGATCTGCCGGCAGCCTTCCAATTATGGAATGCAGACTGCGACCCCCTAGGCGAGTCTCCTGGTTTATTTATTTTCCCATCCATCATAACTGGGGCAGGTATGTGTAATGCAGCGTCTACTTCTTAGTCGGCTTCCTGCGTTAGTTGCCAAACACAAAGCCTCACATTACAGTCACCCCTACTATTACAAGTGAGTATGGTGTACCTTCAGAGGGGACTCCAAAACTAAAATTATCCAAACAGTTCAACAGAGAAGTAAAATCGGACCTCAAGGATCTACGCTGGGGAGCATTATAGAAATGTATGACCAATAATGCACGCTTGGGACTTTCCATGAAAATATTAACCCTTAGCACCGTGATTGTAGGGGAATCTGAACTACATATAGAGCTTAATAGGGTTTTGACAGAAGTTGCAAGAACACCACTATTTCTCTCTTTTTTTTACTATGGGATGGCGAAAGGGAATTCCCTTGGAGATTTTGGAGGGGTATGTTTCCCAAAGCCCAGGTCTCTTGAAAGAGTAAGACATCAAAACTAGATACATAATCAACAAATTCAGGGTCCCTGAGCTTGGGAGCAATATTCCAGGTCAATCCTTTAAGGCACCCGCCCCCTACCACAATTGGTCCCCTGCTTGTGACACCCATTAGCTGTATTATAAACGGGGTCCTTGACCTGTACGGAGAGAATGGGTCTCATTGAGTTACTCGGGGCTTTCTCCAAAGCTGAGCCATATCCATGATTTCAGCTGGACCAAGACATTTCGGGTGATCAGGCTGATCCCTAGGTTCCATATAAATGTCTGTTCCAGCGGTGTTGCCTTCTTTGACTTTTTGCGCAAACGTGGGCAGGTGCCAGTGTTCATGAAGATGACATTGCTGGGCGCCCTTGTCTGAGAAGACTTCAATGCCCAGCAACGATAACATTGCACGTTTATTCCCTAATGTATTTTGAGTGCTTGCATCTGCAAAAGTCTCTTATACTGCATCGGCCACAGTACATACAGTCGGACAGTATACGTATCATCGGTATCTTGTTAGAATTTCCTATGATTCCCAGATGTTCCCTTAGAACCTTGTCCAGTCTTCTTCTAGATGCATTTTTATTTCCGTGGAACGAGCCCTTAACAGTGCAAATTAGGTTCTTTTTTTCTCCGCCCTCGCCGTTGATCCGCCTGTGCACTTATACCAGAGTTTAACTTTCCTTTTTCTTTCGGCGGGACACAAAAAGGTGCCATTACATTTTCTGTTTGAGTTACTATTATAAGGTTTTGGATCAAGAATTTAGGTAGCTCTCTGTTGATTCAGACGGAACTCAGGCCGTTTTGCTGCTGGCTTTTCAAGACAGCTGCCCTGCTGTGCCTGGGTGGACTGGTGATATTGCGAGTCCTCGGAGGTCCCATTAACTGCCGGTTCAAGAGAGTGCTCTGTGGTTCCTGTATCCAAATGCTCTTCTTCCGTTCTAAAAGAGGGAGGTCGTAACCCGTCTTGTAATGGTATTTCTTCTATGTTGGAGCAGGGTACCACGATTGCATCCTGCCTGTTCGGGCGGTTTTTGACAAGCTCTGTTCTTCTTGGTGGAGAAGTTTTGTCATATCTTGGCCTCCCTTGTTTTACTAGGTCATTGATTAAATCCAAACTTTTCTCTTGTAAAATTTGGTCTTGAATGTGCTCTTTCCTAATGGCTCCAACTTCTAGCAGTACGTCTTTGCCCAGGGCCTCTATCCTTAATAGACCATCACACATGTTGTCTATAATTTATTTTGTGACGAGACACGTTGTCGATTGCTCCGAGGAGGCCTCGCAAGCACCATCAGTGTGGCGCAGACCAGGCATGCATTTGCAGTAACATCCCGATTGATGTTCGATCCTTTTCATAGACTGCTGGATGTTCGCTGCCTCGGAGCTGACGTCCGGGCCTGCAGCGGTTGCATTTTGGTCAGGCAGGAAATACTTACTCCCACATACAATACAGGCTTACTTTTACTCTTTTGTTCCCCTGCTTATGTCCTGGGCCTTGGGAGAGATCCATGCACTCAACGTTTGGGGCCGTGGGATCTTTTACTTGTCGTTCGCTTCTTGAATTGTGAATTAGATTGGCCATTTGCTGTTGTGTATATGCTTGACTGAGTGTTTTGATGATTGTGCTGCTAGTGTATCTTTTGTAGCAGACTCCAGAGCCATCGTTTGTACCAGCAGGCACCAATCTCCGGGCTAAAGGAATGTATTTCCAAGCTCTAGGAGGAGTCGAATAATTCCTCCATTCTGTGGCCAAGCCGATTGATCAGAGGGTCCTGTTCAGAAATCAAATTTTCGATTGAGGGGCAGATGTCATCTCCACGTATGCCACTTTTCACTTTTACTCATTTGCTGTCAGCAAGTCCCAAAAACTCTCCAACAGAGCTGAAGGACTCAATAAGGTTTGTGCTCAAATTTGCTGTGTTAGACAAATTGGGAGGGATGAGTTGGCTTTTGCTAGAACTTCTGTTTTGGTGACGATCTCATCCACCTTCCCAGTTATTATCGAGCTCCCTTTTTCGAGTGTATGTGGAGTGAGGAATATAGTCAGTGATTGTGCAAATGAATGCTGGAGACCTAACTCTGGCATTAGAACAGTGCCTTTTCCTTCACCTGCCCCCACGACTATCTCAATGTCCTCGTCCTCTTTGGCTTTCAAGCCGTCCAAACCCTCCACGGGGACGGCTGAGACGACAGTGTTGTCGATGTCAGTATGATCCAAATTAAAGTTGATGCTCGCAGCAGTGTTATCTGGAAGAG
Source organism: Ambystoma mexicanum (assembly GCF_040938575.1). Lineage (NCBI taxonomy): Eukaryota > Metazoa > Chordata > Amphibia > Caudata > Ambystomatidae > Ambystoma > Ambystoma mexicanum. The sequence continues at coordinate 1,478,153,672 of NC_090934.1, forward strand.
AGGCCAACGTTACCTCCTTTTGGCTGTGAAGGACCCAGTGTAATATTGGGTGAGACACTGTTGATGCTGCTCTGCTCAGGGTCTCCTTGAGTTTTGTAGGTTTGCGCTCTGGAATAGGTGGGAACGAGTGTCCGATGCTCACCTGTCTATTTCTGGGGTTCGTGGGTGCTACCCTGCATTTAGAAAACATTGATGCTTTAGATAATCTTACAGATGGAGCCTTCAACTGGATCTTTGGGTGTTTGCCAATTGCACTTCCCCTTCTTGGCTTAAGCGTTGATTCACCAACAGTGATATCAGCTCGGAAGATAATATATTATTAAAGCCAAACTGGTAAATCCCAGCTAAGGGCAGTCCCTTATATGTAGATGATATAGACAAACAATATACAATATACTGTCTATACAATATACAAACACTGCGCCTCATTACAAGTTTGCCAGTAGCCTTGCCGGTAAAACCTGCAGGCTGCCGCCAAACCTGCACATTTTTCCAGCCCCAGGCAATGGGGAAATACAGGGCAATTACAACCCTGGCGGACCCTGTATTTCCCCATTGCCAGGGGCCAGAAACTTTTACTCCCCATTCCCATTTGAGCCCCATAGGGCTCAATGGGAATGGGGAGGCCGGATGCAGGCTAAGAACCTCAGGGTCATCTTTGACTCCACACTTTCCTTCTCCGCCCACATCTGTGATGTCTCTAAGGTCAAACTTCCTACTGCACCTCCTCAGAGGTACTCCTCCTTTCCTCTCCTTGCCCCAGAAGCTCACTGTCTCCCAAGCTCTGGTTCTCTCAAGGTTAGACTATTGTAACAGCCTCTTTCTAAATGTAGCTGTCTCTACTCTCCGCCCTTTACAACTAATCCAGAACAGGACTGCAAGACTTGTCCTTGGCCTCAAGCCCTGGTGTCGTATCTCTCCAGCTCTGAAATCCCTTCATTGGCTCTGAGTGGATGCAAGGATTACATTTAAAACCCTCTGCATTGTCCACAAGGCTTTCTGGGGCCTGGGTTCGAAATACCTTCAACTATCCCTCCGTAAATACCTGCCTTCTCAAGCCCTTCTCTCCTCTACTTCTAATTCCCTCAGAGTTGGTCGTTTTTCAAAGAAACAAGCTGGGGGCAGATCTCTGTCTTCGGCTGGGGCCTCCCTTTGGAACAGCCTTCCGACCACCCTGAAACGTGAGGAGAACCATCGCCGGTTCCGGAAGCATCTCAACACCCTCCTCTTCACCTCTGCCTTTGCCCCTCTTCTCCCCTGCTGATCTGTTTCTCTCTCTTGTCACCGTGCACCTGGCCAGCCTCTGTCCTTCAGGCCCAGGTATCTGCTTACCCTGCCTCCCTCCTGCACTGCCTCCGGGCCACCCTCGGCACTGGGATCTGTATTCTGTTTCCATACAGTCCCCCACGCTTCTTCTGAACTTATCAGATATACCCTATCTGACTCATCATGCACTTGCCACTTGTCTGGCTGCACGACGACCTTTTCACTGCATTTATTTATGTATTCCACTTATTATTTATTCTGTTCTCTCGTCTGTTCCGCACTTTCCACTCCTTCCCTTCCACGCACTTTCCCCCTTTTTCCCTTTTCCATGCACTTGCGTGTTCTTAATGTCTCTGGGCCTAGTAAGATCGTATTTTTGTTCTCCCCTGATAAACTCCCTTTGCTTGGTCGCGCTCTGAAACACCTATGTATGAGCGCTATATAAATAAAATATCATATCATATACCATTCAGAATGGTGCCGGTGCATCCGACATGCTCAGCTCGCGGGTGCCGGTAGGCCCGCCATGTCCGACCTGGCGGGTGAAAAGGCACCCGCATGCAGAACTCGTAGTTTGCCGGTCCGATAACTACGGTACCAGCAAGCTTACCGGTACCCTAGTTACTGGACCGGTAAACTTGTAATGAGGCCCATTGTCTTAAATAACTGCTGTGCTGAGTAGATTCTGCAATCTCCCAGTAATTGAATACCAGAATATGTCCTACCACATGAGGGCATGTATGAGGACAGTAGGGGACAATAACAACAACACACCCTGCTCTCCTGTTTTACCCCTAGATCACTGGGCTGCTGCTGAGGGGGGGAAAGGAACTACTTGGTTGCAGCAACTATCTCCTCCTTGCTCCCATGCCTGGGGTAGATATCGGCGTTTTGGCCCTACAGCTGGGCGGGGGTGCCCGATCTCAGGACTCAGGTCTCAGAAAATAGAACTCGAAACTCTGAGATTCCAAGACGCTGCTCCACTCGACTTTGCTCTGCTGTCCTTCAACCCACCTAAAAAGAAGAAAGAACCTCTGAAAGTGAGAAAGGTGCATCAAACCGCACCTCTAACCCAGTATATCAAACAAGCAGTACTGAGGCCACTTCTGACACAGTAGAGGGACGGATATTCACCTGTCACTGGGTTTATTGGCACCTGCTAATAGCACTTGGAAAAATCAGTCATGGAGAGATAGACTGCCTTGCCCAGTTGATCAATAAGATAGTCAATCGGAGGCATCGAATAATGGGACACAGCATTGAGATTTCTAAAGTCTATGCAAAACCTCCGCGATTGCTCAGGTTTTGCCACTAGGACTATTGGTGAGGACAACAGCCTTTGTTATGGTTCACTAATGTCCGCATTTAGCATTCTCGCCACCTTTTGGAGAACTATTTCTTTTCGGACCTCAGGGATCTGGTAGGGCTTGAGATGAATGATTTTCCCGGGAGGAGTGTGTATATGATGGTAAATCCCCTTCACTCTCCCAAACTCACAGCTAAAGACATCATTGAATTGATCCAAAAGATCTTGGGTGTCTTGTTGTTGGTATGGTGGAAGGTCTGCTGGTACTAAATTGGATCTGTCTGTCTCTTTGGACAAGACACTGGCCATTACCATGGACAAGGATTCCACTGGGTCCTCTTTCCACCCCTTTAAGCGGTTAATATGGTATATTTGTGTTTTAAGTCTTCCATCTGGTTGGGAGATATTATAGTTACAAGGGCCTGTCTGTTCATGAGGTCCCTTCCAGCGAGAGAACATTTTATGTTGAGAGGTGGGCAGGAGTACTAGGACCTTCTGTCCAACAGAAAAAGATTGAGTGACAATTCCTTTGTCATACTGAGCCCTCTTGTGTTTTTGGGCTTTGGTTAAGTGAGTGCGGACTATCTCGCTGACCACAGTCATATGCTGTTAAATCCGCTGTGCAGCTTGGAACAATGGTGAGATAGCCTCCTCCCTCTCTTCCCAGGTCTCAATTAGTATGTCTAGGACAAAGGGTGAAAAACCGAGAGAGGCTTGAGTAGCCTTCCTGATGGCAAATGGGGCCCATGGAACCATCCTATCCCAATTCTTTCCATCAGCTTCTACTAGCTTCCTAAGAACGCTTTCAGTGTTTTATTAAAGCACTTAACCAGGCCGTCTGTCTGATGGTGGTATGCAGAGATCCTCAAAGTTTTAATTTGAACTATTTGTTTGACCTCTGCTCTGATTTTACTCATAAAGATTGTTCCCTGATCCATCAGTACCTCATTTGGGAAACCGACCCATGACAAAAATGCAATAAGATGTTTTAGAATTTATTATGAGGTGTTACTTCGCATCGGAAAGGCCTCAGGGTAACGTGCAGCCTAATCTATTATAACTAGGGTATACTTGTTCCCAAGTTTTTATGGTGTCAATGGTCCCACAATATTCATCCCTATTCGAGAGAAGGAGACATCTATGATTGATAAAGGTTGTATAGGGGCAGAAAGAGGGTATGTGGGGCCGTCTTTTGATACAAAGAACATGTCATGACAACATTTTTAATGTCAGTGTATACCCCTGGCCAATAGATTCGTCTCACTACTAGTCCCTGGGTTTTTGTTGTTCCCAAATGTCTGCAAGTGAGTTGGGCAGAGGCAATTATTAACACAACCCTGAAGTGGCTTCTGGAGACTACTATTTGGGATCGAGGGGTTCCCTCAATGGTGGTGTCTCCCCTACATAGTAAAAGTGAAGGAGTGACAGTGTGTTCGGTTTCTTCCCACAGAAGGATACTGTTTATACAATCTGGAGGAGTAAGAGGCAGGCTTTGGACAGTCTAATGAAGTTAAGAGCTAAAAAGCCAGTTCACAAACAATAGCTTAAACCATGGAAAGAATAGTGGAATTACAATCTGGTAGTTTCCTGAGCTAAACTGTCGCAATAGTAATGTGTGAATAGGTTATTACAGCTGGTTATTGTTATGGTAGTAATAAAGTAACCAGGCGTATCCTTGGTAATCTTTGTGGTAGCAGTCCTGTGGGAACATTGCCTTGACATGTACAAGTCTGAGGGTCCTTCTGCTGTGTAATCAATGAGTATATATACATACAACATGCATGTAAGGGGGTGGGATAACCCTGGGCAACTTTCCACATGAAGGGGAGCAGTCTTTGGACTCAGGCTGCCAGCCCAGTCTCCATGAAGGGAGGACGTTGTATCACTTACTGCCTTCTTGCTTTCTCGTTACAGGATATCGACTGCCAGCCCCTGACAAGTGTCCTGCAGACATATATCATCTGATGATGTGGTGCTGGGCGCATGAGCAAAGGAAGCGCCCCAACTTCACCACTCTCCACCAGGAGCTCACAAATATACGCAAAAAACAGAAATGACCGTTCCAGGAAAGAGAGGAACATTGACCGGTTTTGTTTGCCCTGAAGGAGCCCTGTCGTCTGAAACCTCCGGGATTGCAATTCAGAGACGGCGGGAGATGCGCCCACAGTGCCTTTATCTGTGAAGGAGAACCTGTGCCCCCCCCCCACAGTTCCTATCCTAGGAATGGCCAAGATGCTTGCGTTTCACAACTCTTTGCGCAAAGAGTACCAAGGATACCAAACATTTCATGGTTTCATATCGAAGGATGCCTGGCATTACCCGTGTGCACGAGATGCCCCTTTACACATTTCAAGGTGAAGACAGCCTGTGCATTCATTCTCTACTCATTATTTACAGTAAGGACCTGTCTAGGAAGTGAAATAGGGGAGTTCTGCCTTATCCTTTGCAACTTAAACATGAGAAACTGCATCGAAAGACTGGGTGCACGAGGCAACGCGCAATATCCACGGGCAAACCTGTCTGGCTTCTGTACGCCCTGTTCACAGGTTCCACTCTGGGTTACATGCTGACCAGAGCAAAGTCCCAATACCCTGGATCCCAGCCTCCATGTCACCCTAAGGATCTGGTCCAGCGCCCTGGCTCCTTGATGGCGCAGACCCCGTTAATTCCTTCACAGCCAGCCTGTCCACCTCTGAAGGAGGGGGAAAGGCAATCAGCTGCTTTCGCTCCTTATTTACCTGCACTAACGACCTTTCCCTGCATACTTACCAGTGCTTTATTGAATAAGATCTAGTGACTTCAGCGCTATATTTCAATTCAACAATAATCACTTATTTATGTAGCGCTTTGATCCAGAGCGCTTTACCTAGAACATATTTACATACATTACTATTATTACCCAATCGAAATTGGTATTCATTTTATCGACTTCTGAAGGAAGAAAGGCCGAGTCGACCGTGCTGGGATTTGAACCTACAACCTGCAGATGAAACACGTATCGCAGTAAGGAGCGCTCAACCTGTGAGCTATCTTACCAGCCCTTCAGTGTAGACCTGGATGGCCACTAAGTGTATGAAGCCTCGGGGCTCCATGTTATTGTCACAAACTATTTGTTTTTTCTTTGGTGTTTATTTGAAGGACATGCGTGACAATTTCCATCGGAAATGACACATTTACAGAGGGTGAAGGCATCCCCCGGAAGAGTGGCTGCACAATCACACAAACCATTTTACAGAAAACCTGCACGTAAATCTCCTCTTTTAGTGTAGAGCACACTCCTGCCTAGCGACGGTGCTGTGGAGGGACATGGAGGGGGAGGGGGGCACCCCTACTCCTGATGGCTCCTTTCATATCCAGACGTGCAACCCTCTGCCCCCCCAGCCCCCCTGCCATCAGCAAAGGAGGGCGGTGGCAATGGCCCCTACCTCAGGAAGATCCCTTTGACCCTCTGGGGCCTACACCCGCCTCTGGCACTGCTCCGATCTGCCCTTTATCTCGAACACAGACTCTGGTGATCACCTTCCAAAGTCCCACCCCCTAGTTATCAAATTCAGATTCAAAACCTTTCACCAACCAGGCGCGTTAATGCAGGCATCCAACACACAGCCTACTCATAGCATTGACATGTTTCAAACATGGGACACGCCATGTGACCCACGTCCCATCTCCATGTATACACAGCAAGGCTGGAAATGCGCTCGCATTCCTGCCGAGTCTCAGCGACTCTCTGTTATGCAGCATAGAGCCTCTGGAGGAAAGCTCAGGGGCAACGTGCTCGCCTTGGAAGCAAGACCACGTGCAGCAGCACAGGTCCGGTCCCCGGGTCCGTGCTTAGAAACCTCTGGGTATTAAGCGCCTTATAAACAACCTATCATAGCTGTGGCTGATGCTCTCTCAAAGCCATGAAGTCACCCAAGACCCCTCGCACCAGAAAAGGAAGGGCTGGTCCCTCAGAGATGCCCGCACTCCTCCTAAACCACACCTCTCTGCGGTCCAGGTTATCACTCTCCAGCACGGCCAGCACCCTTGTCATTCTAACTGTCCCCATATCTGAAAGGCCCTGACCACAATCTGCTGCTTAAACCAAAACTTTCACCAAGCTCAGGACTTTCCACAACTATGTTCCCTGTCACCAGGGCCGGCCTTAGCGGTGGCACCGGGCAGCAAAAAAAGTGGCGCCCTTCCTCTGTGCGCCCCTGGTCATCAGGGAGGTACCACAGTCTTCAATAGACGCTGATGCGAAAGCATCAGCACCCTAATGTTATCAAATGTACCCCGCTCCCGAGAGCGGGGCGCATTTAATGCTAATAGGGCAACAGTTGCGACTTGTCCCACCATGCCAGCTCGCGGGAGCCCTTGAAAGACGCCCCCAAGCTGGGGTGGTGGTGGGCTAATGATGCCCAGGAGGTCGCCCGGGCCACCTGTCACCCACTCTCCAAGACCAAACACGTATGTGCTAAAACCATCTACACACAGATTAAAAGAAACGCATTAGTATGTGGTTGTGCTTTTTCAGTCAATTGCTGGTGATAAAGTCCTTTTCCTTTAGTTCTTCAAAGTTTGGTACATGTTCATGCAGGCGCACAGACACAATCAATCTTTTTTCAAAGGGAGTGCATTGATCTGGGACTAGATGTTGCGCATGTGCCTGGCTGCACCAATGAGATTCCCCAGCCCAAAATGTGCGCTGGCAGTGCCTCGAGAGAGAGAGAGAGAGAGAGCTATGCCCTTCCTACGTGGGGCACACTAAACAAGCTTTCAATTAAAATAATTAGTTTACATTTTACGAGTCCGAGAGTAGGTTGGGCGCAATTTGGCGTTGGCCTCCTAGAGTCTAAGCAGTAGTAAACATTTTGCTTTTTTTCATCTAAAAAAATTCAAACGATTGTTGCCTTTGTTTTCATTTTGTTTTTAAATATTGCCCCTGCAAGTCTTTCTTTTATCCCACTTGGATTTTGGAAACAGTCTTGCTCAAGTGCCCTTGCTCAATGTGGCTTTCATGACTGCAGCCGCCATAGCTGTCGCTAAACTATGGCTGGGTCTCCAGAACTGTGAATGTTACTGAGCTTTCATTGGCTGCCTCCTGGTTGCTGCCTCATTGGCTGCCTCCTGGTCGCTGCCTCATTGGCTGCCTCCTGGTCGCTGCCTCATTGGCTGCCTCCTGGTCGCTGCCTCATTGACTGTCTCCTGGTGGCTGCCTCATTGGCTATCTCCTGGTGGCTACCTCATTGGCTTTCTCCTGGTTGCTGAGATTTCATTGGCTGTCTCCTGTTTGCTTAGATGTCATTGGCTGTCTCCTGGTTACCGCCTGCCTGGTTTATCTCGAGGGACATTTGCATTCTCAAACCTGCATTCTAACCAGTGACATCATGTCAGCAACTCCCCGCACACTGGCTATACAGAACACCTTCCTGGTCACTGAGCCAGGCGTCCTCCAGGCAAACACTTCTAGCCAACAAAATGTACGGCACCTCTGATACCGCCCCTAAATTGGATGCCGGAGCAAAGATTGGAAACATACTCGGCCTCATTACTACAAGTACCGCAGTGCGGGAAAAGGGCGGTAATGCAGTGGGAACTCTAGCCACTGCATTGCCGCACTGGAAAAACCTATAGCAAAATGCAGGGGGTAATTCCGCCGATTGACCGCCAAATATCGGCAAAATCATCGGAATTACTGTCAACTGTATCTCTGCTGAAATTCCCATACCACCACTTGAAATCCGGCGGTAATTCCACTGGACCAAGTGCTGGTGACCGTAAATCTTATTGGCTCAACTTGTAATGAAGCCTGTGGTTAAGGAGAAGTCTGTATAAGAATAGCATGTTTTATATAGCGTAGCAAAAGAGGATTGGGCAGGGCGCATCGGGACAAAACAAGATGGGGAAGAACGAATCTATTCCGACAATTTTTTATCCCAATTGTTGTTTATTTTTCAGTAAATTATACAGAGCATATAACCATCAATGTCTTTTTTTAAGCCTTGAAATGCAATCTTTGAGCTCAAGCCAGAGGGTCAGTCTGTGAATCCTCCAAAACTCCTGAGTGGATGTCAACAGATGAGAAGGGGTGGGTAAAGGAGTGGATTCAGGGTAGGCAGTATCACTAGAGGGCTATATCAAATTCATGTAATATCTTGTTCTGCTCCTATGACACACACGAAGTCAGATGAGACGCAGGGATTTCTTTTTCTGGGGCATGTAGGCAGATGGGTCCGCGTGATATGACATTTAGTGCCCCGCCACCTGCTGGTATGTGATATTCATCATGTCATTACATGGGCTGTAGGAAAACCAAAACTCAGCTTTTAGCACTTAGGAATACAATAAACACTTTAAAATGTTTTAGCTAAAACCCAAAAAAATGCATATTTCTTAATCCGATGTACAAATCCTTGTATAAATACGGTTTATATGTTAAGTGGGAATGGGTGAAATATTTGCCAAAAAGACAACTGGAACTATATGTTTTTGGAGCACATATTGCACCCCCCAGTGCTGCTGTAACATTTCCAATGACAATCCTGGAGGTGGGAGTTCACTTTGTTGACCTTTGCATCATCATGTGCTTAGCGACTGTATTGAAGTAAATGATAGTGGTCCTAATTAAAATAGATTTTGTTCAAGTTCAATGTGTGTGTGTGTGTGCACTTGGGCTCTTGTTGGGAAGGAACCATGGTCCTCCCAAACCCCCAAGCGCTTTAGAGTTAGGCAAGACCTCTTTTAGGTGCCATAATGGACTAGGGGGAGGAGGGGCACTGGGAAGGATCTCTCATGCAGATATAATCGCATGCACAGACATGGGCAGGCACTGAAGAAGGCAGTTATTTAAATATATGGCGCAATTAACTATTAGCTGGATAGATGTGTAATGTCAGATCCAAGGCATTGTAAAATCTTTGTGCGGTAGAGGAGTCAACTCCCCCCTTCTTCCCAGAAGGAATATGGCCTGTGAGATTCTAATAATTTACTACAGGCGCTTCTACATTGTTCGTCACTAAGGCTAGCCATGGCAGCACACAAAGTGACTCACCAGCTACTGTCTGTCAAGGGTCCATGCAGGCTAAACATATGATTTACATGTTCTGTGCTACAAAATTCACAATGGGACAAATTATAAGTATTAAGTGTGGGGGAACCTAGAGGGCCCAGATAATATTAGCAGGAGGAGTGAAATATGGATAGAATGAATGAAAATTGTCTATAAAAATGTTTAGATTTCCAGGGGCTAGGCCTTAAGGTTTGTAAAGGTCTGCAGAGCTTCAGTATGTTTTTGTAAAAGGTAGCAAAATGTAGAACAGCATGCTCTGACAAAACCGCTGACAACGAAGAAAAGGCGGCTTTGGAGCATCCCTAGTATGGAAGAAGGACGGATTGGGATGAAGCCATGCTCCATATCCAGTGACACCACCATGGCAGGACAGGACTATATAAACCCCTGCCTGGCAACACTTTGGCAGGAAGGAACAGAAGAGGAACAGGAGAAGAACGTTCAGGCAGCAGAGTCCTTTGCTGCTACCATCCTCTTTTTGGAAGATTAAACTTGTTATCCTTACAAGATCGCTCTTTGGCCTTCTTCACCTAGAGGGATGTATTTATTTTGGTGTGAGTGTAATTAGGGACACCCTTACACTCTCTACTTAAGATAAAGGAGTGGGCGGCACAGTCTATGAAGGCCCCATCGAGGGCTTGGAGATGGGCTCTTTGACCGGCTGCGTGCCTTGCCCCGTGCCACATGGGCATGTTTGTTTTTCTGGCTATTGGAGGGGCTGCGCTCTTCACCGATCACACAGTAAAACTCAGTAGGCCGGTGGGATTCCGAAGAAAGGTTTGTGTGAGGACAAAAGGCATAGGGGGCACATTCTCAAAGTCTAACCTCCCCCCCAAAAAAGTGCAGAGTATGCACATTTTCCTATTTGTGTTAGTTTGAGTAGTGCACAGGCCACCTTATTCTCAGAGTCTGGCAGCAGTGCAACGGAATTGCTTCCGAGCCCCTTGCAAACATAAGTGTCATGAGTGGGCACCCAAAGCTAGGGTATGCTAGGTTAGTATCCTCCTCCCTAGCACTTAGCCAGCGGCCTCCTCCCCTTTTACCCCTCAGCACTTCCCTCCCGGCATCTGACCAGCACTTGCCTATACCTTCTCCCCCTCCCTGCCCTCCCCCCGCATTTCTCTTCACTGCATTTACACGTCCATATGTCTCAAGGCCTAGTAGGACCTCAATTATATATTTATTGTCCTTTTGCCATTATTATTTACTCCCCTTGTTCCCTTCCCACCTTGTCGTGTAGCGCCTGGAAACATCATTTTGTTGTATAAGCGCCTAACAAATGCTCAATAAATAAATAAATGACAGGAGCCTGGGAACACATCTCAAAGCGACAGACCCTTAAAAGGCCCATCATTGTGAAATGCACAGGGGGGAAAAGCAGATTACTGTAAGTCATCTAAACAGTAAGTGGCCGTCCCGTGGTGCAGGGAGCTGGTCCCCGAGTCCCATCAGTGTTTATTCACTGGGGTATGCTGAGGCTAGTTCCCATCTGTGGAGTCTCACCCCTGAACATTCTGGAAGCCCAAAGAGCACGAGAGTCTGGAGCCCATCACCCGACCACGTCTGCAAATACAGGTGCCAAGCAATGTCATAAGAAAGTTCTTGACGGTCTAATCCATGGGCAGGCTACTCAACCCAGGTTCAACGAGCAAAAGGTGAGCGGAATGAAATAAGGGAACAAAAGGACTTGTTCCCAATGCAATCCTATGAAGGGCAGGTGGGACAGGCAGACTGCGTTTACTTACCCCCCCTGACTCTGATTCTCCGAGGTGACTCAGTGGATGACCTGGGGTTGCGGGGAGCTCGATCTTCCACCGTTATTTCCAGTGAGTGGTGCCCAGGTGTTGCAGGTTCGAGGATTCTGCCGGTTGAATGGAAAAGCAAGATGCAACCCTTTCCGGAGAAGACATGCAGAATCCACCAATGCAGACCCCTTCAGGACACTTCACAGGTTGGAGGAAGGCGAGTTCCAGTTACGGTCTCCGAACACAAGCGACGACAAGCATCCTTACAGTCACTGTCGCAACAGCTGCTTCCAGACAGATTACTGTGAAGGTGGGAATCTGAAATTCACAGAGATGGCTACTAGTGGCACAAGCTGGCGACCACTGAAGTTCTGGGCTTTAATGTGGAACGGTGAGACTTCTGGAGAGGTAGCCCATGAGAGAGCTGGTCAGTCCACCTGGCAGTCTAGGGACACTTTCAAAAGCTCTGACGGGCTGGATCCTCGAGAAGGCTTCCAAACTAGATGGTCCCACCGGTCCAAATGGCTGAAGCACTGCTCATGGTCTTCGGAGATCAGGCAGGGGAGCGGGGCTTCACCGGGCCGGCTACTGGAAGGGATGCTGGGCCACTTCAAGCATCATCTTCGTATCTTCAGCAGGCTGTTCTTCAAGGGATTCTGGGCTCCAACAATGATATCAAGATATACAAAATTCAAGCTCCAAGGAAGTCCTAGCCCACCAATGGTAATGGTCTGCAACATTCAAACAGTCAGTTGTCCAATCAGGGACAATCTCTGGTTTCACATTTGCCTAACGCCCAGACGTTATGGCACTGTGGATGTGGACTGGAACTAGAAAGTTCTCACCCCCTTCCTGTGCCACACACACACACACACAAAGTCAGCACTAACCCATGAAAGCCAGAGCTTTCCCGGGCAAGTGCACAACCTTATAAGGACTTTCCTGACCTGAGAAGGCAGGAGGTATGGCAAACTACAATATGGCCAAAGAAGAAGCACAGATCTCATGGCATCGTTATTTGAGGGCTCTAGCCACCTTTATTAGCCACACGCGGTAACCGCGAATGTGCACACCGAAAATAATGCAAAAACAGTACAAATGTACACCAGCTTGTCTTTAGGCACATATAAAAGTAACCAAAAGTACCATGTGTAAAAAAATAGGGTGATACAAAAAAATCCCCTTTGGACCACACTGTAAGGGGCTGTGGGCAATGATATTAATATTTAACCTTTACTATTGCAATGCATTAATGACCTCTTCTAAAATATCAATTTGTTAACTCATCCATATGTAACCTTGCTTAGGATATTTTCAATAAAAATCATTTAACCAAAAAAAAAGATAAAAATAGATTCCCAGTACTAATCGTCTGAAGGACTGATCAGTTTCCCGAGAACAATGAGCAAAAGGCTAGAGGAGTGATGAAGCTGAAGGCTTTACTTCCTTTAAAAAAGAAATCAGGGCAGGATAAAATGGCGGACTAGAGGAAATATGGAGGGGAAGTTTGCAAAAAGAAAATCTTCCCTACCAGCCTCTACCTGCTTTCTGTATAATTGTGGTGTCCAATGACCTTGCTCAAAAGGACCAGTCCCTAGGGCGGGGAGGGGGGTTTAAAGGAAGACAGGAAACAGGAAACCTTGGGTTTACAGGGTGATTTCAGAGGTGGAGGTGGAGGATGACCAAGAGACCAGCAGCAGAAAGTAAGGATCGGTGCATCGTGGAAGAGATTGTTGGGGGAGAGCTATTGGTTTAGGAGTGATAGTGGTCCCCGCAAATAACCCTTTGAACTGTCCTCCGGACTCAGAATGTCGTCTGTGTCAAAGGCGAAAGAACAACCACGGAAGGACTTTCTGCGACCAGGCCCTGAAACGGGGCATATGTGACTTATACTAGACAATGTTATGTTTCAATAATCCCTGCTCCACTTCCGGAAGCACGCATGATAATGGATATTGATGGCCTCTCAATTCAGATGGATGGGTCCCCTTCTGGGGTCGTGCAATGTCACGTGTTGTGCATACGTGGCACACACCATGTGACGCTGTCAATAAAAGGGGCAGCCGGCTTCCATACGCCATTTTCACACCAAACCAACAAACTGCTGTGTCCATGTAAAGCAGATATGCAGGAAGAGGTCCGGCATTCATAAGCGCATCAGGGGCGCATCACATAGCCATATTCTAATTCTAAGAACTGCCTTCCAAGTACTAGAAACTGCCATCCTATCATGCAGCACTCACTGACCTTTGGTCTCTGTAACTGGCAGGAGCTGGAAATGGTGTGAGTAGACGAAATCCCTTGTGCCATCCAGTCCGTGAATAGCAACAGGTGACCGTGTGGCTGCAGGGAAAACCTCTGTTAAATGGAGAAAAAAACATTGCTGTGATGAACTGAGGTTTCACTGATCCAATGGTGTACTGAGGTGGAAGTAGCCAGACGAATGACACGTAAAACGTGTCTTGAGAGCAGGATTCCACGGGAGGTAGAGCGGAGAGCAGGAATAGCAAGAAAGGCAAAAGAGAGCCAGCAATCTCGAGAGACAGCCTCCCAGCAAGGAAACAATATTCCCAGCAGGAACAGGAGACCATGATCCCAATGGCAACTGGAGCAAAGGAAAGCGGGAGAAAAGGAAAACTAGCGTTCTGTTAAGAAGTAGCAATGCGCAGTCTTACCTTTCCAAATTCATTTTCTAAGTGTCTGTGTGTTGTGAGAAACCTGAGGGTGTTCTCTCGGATAGACCCAGAGGATCCATTCTTCAGGTGGCCAGGGCACAGCCATCACCTTTGTAACCAGACCCTGGGTGTGGACCAGTGTGAGAGGATCTCCGGGACAGGGAGTCCTTGGGGACTGCGGGAGGAAGGCCCTCGGGAGAGACATTCCACCCCTCTCTGGCACACCTCTACCTGACATCCCCTCAGTCTACATAGGATATGTGAAATGCAATTTTCCCATAATTACCAGAAAACACTATGACTTCCCAACCCCCCCTTTTCTATATAAACACTGAGACAAAGAAGAGAGGGATTGAGAGAATGAAGATCACTGAGAAGAAACACACTCGACAAAGAAGACAGACTTCTCTTTTAACAACGGACTGTCCCCTTAACAAGGACAGGCAAGGTCAGTCCTCCCTTGACAATCAAACTCGCCTGAGACTTAGTAAGCTTCCACCTCACTATAAAAGGCAGAGCACACAGGCCCACTCTGAGCGAGCTGGGGATGCTGCACGGAAGCCAGTGGGAGAACATTCGAGCTGGAGAGACCCTAGAAGGGTGGGAGGAAGGACTGCCTGATTGCTGGGCCTGTGAGAACAGGGAAGTCTGAAAAGTGGAAAGGGAACTGTACCTCCAGGAGGTCAAACCAGGGGCAGCTGGGGTTACCTGGCGGTGCCCACACCAGAGCTCCTCCTCTGGGCAAAACAGGCAAGCCCAGGCCTTTGAAGGGCAGGTGGCAAGACCCTGACCTCAACAATAATCTGCATAAACTCCTGCAGCTCCCTAAACCGCCAAAGTTCCCAAAGGGGGAACGAGCGAAGTGGGAGCAAATTCTGAATGAAGGATTCTGGGACTGGAAGTCCAAGGACATTTATTTTGTGAACTTTTGAAGGGGTGAAAGCCTGGCTGAGGGAGACCCATCTGTGAACCTTTGAAGGGGTCCGCGCCTGACTGAGGGAGACCCCTCTATGAACTTTTGGAGGGTACCAAGCCCTGAACCTCTGGAGGGGTCCAAGCCCGGCTGAGGGAGACCCCTGGAGAAAACAAGGAAACTGAATTGTGCTTCAAGGATGCCAGCGATCCTCCCGGGTGAACGGCAGAGTTGGGAAGGTGAGGCCAAGCCTCTGGAGTTAACCTTGACTAGTGGAAAACTGCAGAAACAAGAAGGAAGACGCACATGGCCGGTGAGTTGGCAACCTGAGAGAACGTGTGTGCTAAGAAAGATTGAAGTTTGCCACAATATATCGCAAGTGAGGGCTGCGCGCGTGTGGATGAGACGCGAGGAAAAGCAAACCTGCAAATGAATTTTAAAGCAAGAACAGCTGTGCAACCAGCGATACTGAGTAATGGAGTGGTCCAGCAAAGGGAAGTAGCCCACTCGAAAGTTTCTGTCAAAGGTACCTTGTTTGTAGTGATAAAAGTGAATGAACTGTAAAAGCGAAAGTGATCAAAGTTAACCCCAAGAGAAAGGGAGAGGAAAAGCTCAACATTAAATTCTGAGCAGAAGTGGCCTTGCGGTGGTCCGTAAAGAAACCACGCACATTTGAAAGTGTTCAACATCCAAAAAGCGGTATGAGCCGGACTGAGGGAGACCGAAAGTATAAAAAGCTTGGGGAAGGGAACCCCGGCAAGTGTTGTTGAACTGTGTAGGTCTGAGCCCGACATAGGGGGACCTACATGAGGTCTGAGCCCGACAGAAGGGGATCCATGTGAACTTTGTACTTTGAAAGGTCAGAGCCTGAGTGAGGGAGACCTACTTGAACTTTATGTTTTGGAACGGTCCGAGCCCGACTGAGGAAGACGGGTGTGAACTTTGTGTTTTGAAATGGTCCGAGCCTGACTGAGGGAGATCAGTGTGAACCTTTTGTTGAACTATATATTGGAGCTGGAAATAGAGACTTAAGTGTGGAAGGCCAGGCGGGCCTCAATCCACATCATGAACTACCTTTAATTTTAAAGAACCTGAGCTACAGTGTGTCATCCTGTCTACGGGGGCCGCAATTCCCTGTGCCGTCCAACGTGAGGAGGAGAGCTGACTCAGACACATTGATTCTTTATAGTTTTGCACATTATTCCTTTTGCATACACATGTTTTCCCACACACATATCGTTACATTAGAGTAAGGGCTGGCATTAGGTTTTGTTAGCATAGGCCATCTTATTTTGACAGACTCCACTAGGACTGTGTTATTTATTATTTGATGGTCGATCGTGCTCCCATCATAGGCATAGGGCAAGATAGGCATTCTTCCAACCCATTTTTCGAGAACAATAAATGTTTTCCAAACATATCTTTTGTGTTTCCCTTGCTTCTGATACCATGCTTTCCTTACATGTGGGATAAGACTCCATTAAAACAAATTGGGGATCCCGCCAAATTAGAGACCAGAATCCATTGAGATCCAATACCTTACACCCAAGATCAGCACACAAATCAAGTAACTGCAGTTTTCTCCAGGGTAATTCTAACTCTCTTTACCTGGAGGGAAAACCATCTGCTCTGGCCACTTTTTCCATCAATGGGGTAAAATGTATGGAAACCTTATTTTCCAACCACTCAAGAGTCTCCCTTTATAAAAAAAAAATAGGAGTTAACTTTCATCCCCTAACACCTCAGGCAATTCATCCTGAAAGAAAGGCACTAGAGGGTAATATGTACCGTCTTCTAACCCCACAAGATTATCTGATACTGGAGAGAGATAAGATCTTGATCTCTCTGGGTTTACAGGTAAACTTAAACTTTGCTACTACCTCAGCCATCTACTACCTCTACTACCAACAGCTGATCGGCTCGGCGTTCACTGGAGCCTCTTTGCTTGTACTGAGCACTCCTGCCTTGCTCCCCAGCCCAGAAAGAAGGTTAGACCCACGGAAGGGCAGCACTTGTCCCTTGCTGCAGATGTGGCCTTTTTAAAAGCTTTAAAAAGCTTTTTTGTGAAGTCCTGCCATGTGCGTGAAGAGTGCACTATTTGTGTTGGGGGGCACTGATCATCCCCCCTACCTAAGAGGCATCTGGGCTGCAATTCCATAAATTTAAATTTAAATTCAAATACAATATTTCCTTTCTTTGAAGCGTGGCCTTTCCAAGATGGCCACCTGCACTTAGGGCCCGACCCTCCTCTGGGCCTGAGCCTCTGTGCTGCACCGATTGGCTGCCTGCCTAAAGATCTAACCAATAGCATGGACCGGGAGGTCCGACCTGGCCGAGCCTATCAAAGGCCCACATCTAAGGCCCTATCTGTTCCCTGGCTGGGTCTGGGGGTCCTCCTCTAGGAGGCTACGAGAACTTGCAATCCTTCCAAGCCCACTGAAAACATCGGGACATTTCTCACTTCCCTGAAGATTAGTTCCCTCAACTAAAACACTCATCCTCTACCTGCACACCTTTGTCTGTCCCACCATTCACTCCATCTCACCTGGACTCCCACTCTGAATACCTTCTAAAAATTGAACTTAGCTGTGCCCAGATTGAATTTAGCTGTGCCCAGTGGCTGCATGGGTTTTCACTCTGCTCTGCTAAACCTTGAATCTACCTTTGTGCACTACCCTCTGTCTCCCTCCCCTCCCTTGTGCTCCCCCAATCTCCTTGTGCCTCAGTACTTCAGACTGGTAAGTGTCCTCCTGACCACTGCAGCTAGCTATGTCGCTATCTATTTCTCCTATCTTCTCTAACTGCTTAGTTATCTTCTATCCATCTCCTATCACTAAACCTGTCCAGAAGAAACTTAAGAAGGACATACTGAGCTCCAATCCACCCCTTCTGATTGCAGACACCTATGTCACGGCTTCCGTCAGTGAGACTCTCACTGACATCCTCTTCTTTGTTAACGCACCTGACCTATGGACTCGCTACATGGTCGGCTTTCTCTTTCCTATCGCCTCTTCTCCCATTAATGGTGGCACTTGCTGGGAGGTTCTCCTTTACCTCGTTGTCATTTCCAGAGTCATCATTAATGTCTATTTCAATGGAACCATCATGGTTCAGAGTCCCCAACCTTCTTCTCTTTGAAAGGCTCCTCCCTCACCTCTCTAACCTCACCTCTCCCTCTGGCCAGGATCCCCTGCCTTCTGTGCCTACTTTCTCCTCTGCACAAACTCCCTTGCCCAGTGTGCCTTCCTCCTCCTCTATACAGGCTCCCCTGCCCATTGTGCCTTCCTCCTCCTCTGCACTGGCTCCCTTGCCTGCTGTGCCTTCCTCCTCCTCTGCACAGGCTCCCTTGCCTGCTCTGCCTTCCTCCTCTGCAAAGCCCCCCTTGCCCCTGTGCCTTCCCCAGGCTCTGTACAGGCGCCCTTGCCCAGTGTGCCTTCCTCCTCCTCTGCACAGGCTCCCTTGCCCACTGTGCCTTCCTCATCCTCTGCATAGGCGCCCTTGCCCTCTGTGCCTTCCTCCTGCGCACAGGCTCCCTTGCCTTGCCGTACTACCCCAGCTCCCTTGTCGGCCTTGGCTCCTCCGCCATCCTCCACTATCCCTCTGGTGGACCACCGTCCCCCGCCCCCCCCGCGAAAGACCTTCAAAGATGGCAAGCTTCTCCACATTGTCATGCTCAACACTCGCTCAGCTGTCAAACACCCGTCTGACTTTTGCAACCTCCTTGAACTCATGGATCTCGATGTGCTCACCATCATGGAGACACGGTTCAAGGAGCTTTGACACACTCCTCCCTGAAGGCTACAAACTCCTCATGGCACCCAGGCCAAAGAAGACAGTCGAGGGAGTGGCGCTAATCTTCCCAGAATGGATACCTGTGCCCATCATCGCTATTCAGGCCTACTCCTCTTTCGAGTGCCCAGTTTGCATCTTCTCTCCTTCTGGCCACCAAGATAGTCCACTCTCTTCCTCTTGGAATAGGCTGACCTGACCTACTCCTTTCTTTCCGCCTCCTCTCAACTCCTCCTGATGGTGATCTCAACAACCGTCTGGACTCTACTGACTCCTCAGGACCTTTCCGCAACCTATGCGACTCTCTCTCCCTCTCTTTACTACCCTCTGGCTCCACGCACACCACAGGCCACACTTTCGATGCTCTTATTTCTACTGACACCCCTCTCTCTATCCCTCTCACTACCTCTCTCTTGGACAGACCACTCTCATCTCTCAACATGCCTGAAGCTCTCCTCTTCTCTTGCCGCGGCACACCCGGCACGGCCACTCGGCTTCAATGTCACCAGACCCATGAAAAAAGTGACAGTGGCTACCTTTGCCTCCACCTACTCTTTTCTCCCATTCCTGCGGCTGACTCCCACCCTGACACAGCCCTCGCTAACCTCAATCTCTCTATCTCTAACACTCTGGATACACTTGCCCCTGTCATGAGGGTCCGACTGAAGCCTTCCAAAAAGTGCAACTCTTATTGCGACTCCGAGCTGGCTGCCCTTAAATGCAAGTATAGGGCAGTTGAGCGGAAATGGAATTCATCGGACAGATCATTTGACAAACTTTCTTGCCGCCTCCTTCAAAGGCAATATCAACTCTGCATCCGCTCCAAGACGTAGTCTTTATTCAAGCCTGCATCTCCACGACATCAAGCAACACGGAAAACCTTTCAAAGTATGTGAGGAACTGGCCAATCCTGCAGCAGCCTCTTGTTCTGTTACAGCATACACCAACAGCGGAGTCTCCCTTGGCCCCCCCTCCACTTTCCCTCTCTTCTCTCTCCCCGTCACAGCCCAATGAGGTCACCAGACAAGTCCAGTCTATGAAGGCTTCATCCAAACAGGTGGAACCATGCCCCTCCGAAACCATTAAGGGCAACTTTCAATCCCTCGCCCCAGCCTTGGCTGATGTCTGCAATCTCTCCTTTTCCACTGGAGTTTTGCCAACTGCTCTTAAACACTTCCTTGTGCACCCTCTGCTCAGGAAACCCTCTGGCGACCCCTCCATTCCGGCAAACTACTGCCCTATCTCTATCACTCCTTTCCTTGGCAAACTCCTGGAGAAGTTGGCTATCTCTCCAATGACCCTCCACACTGAATCTATTGGTTGCTTCCACGACCATTAGTCTGGATTTAGAGCATTGAGAGGCACGGAAACTGCTCTCCTGAACACCTATGAAGACCTGCTCTCAAACCTTGACACTAACACTTCCTCTGTCCTCATTCTCCTTGGTGTCTCCTCTGCCCTTGACACGGTTAACCACAACATCCTGATCGCACATCTCTGTGACACCCTGGGAATCACAGGTCAGGCTCTGGCGTGGTTATCCTCCTTTCTCTCCAACCACCCATCCCATGTGGAGCTCGGAGCCTTTCTCTTGATTATCGCTCTTTCAACCTGTGGCGTTCCCCAGGGATCTAACTTATCCCCCTAGTTTTTCCAACATCTATATGGCTGCCTTTGCATGTGTGATTGCCATTTTCACCTCTAACTTCCAGTGTTATGCGGATGACATGCAACTATCTTTCAGGCTACCCTCAGTCGCCTCCTCCTCCTCGCTCATATCTGATTGTCCGCTATTCAGTCATGGTGTGCTGCAAATGACCTCTGCCTCAACCAGTAAGACTGAGATCATTCGCATTGGGACCCATTCTCCCGCTTTCCCACTTTCACTCTGGCCGGCCTCCCTTGGCCCTGCGCCCGCACCCACCTGCAAGGCTAAAAACCTTGGGGTCATCTTTGACTCCACTCTCTCCTTCTCCTCCCACATTTCGGACATCTCTAAAAAGTCTAACTATCAGCTACACCTCATTAGAGGTACTGTACCTTTTCTCACTTTCCCCCAGTGGCTCCCTTTCTCCACAGCTCTGGTTCTCTCTCTCCAGGCTGGACTACTGCAACAGCCTCTTCCTCAACCTCTGTGCCTCTGCTCTGCGCCCTCTGCAACTCATCCAGAACAGAACCGCAAGACGTATGCTTGGCCTGAAGCCCAGGGTCCGCATCTCTCCAGTGCTGACATCCCTCCACTGGCTCCCCATGGCTGCAAGGATCAAGTTCAAGACCCTCTGCATTGTCCACAAGGCTTTCTGGGGCCTGGGACCTACCTATCTGCAATGATGCCTACCTAAATACTGTCCCTCCCAAGCCCTCCGCTCATCTACTTCCAACCTTCTGCGAGTGAGCAGGTTCTCCAAGCAGAGAATTGGAGGGTGATCTTTATCTTTAGCAGGGGTCTACCTCTGGAATAACCTCCCTGCCACCCTCCATCTTGAGCCTGATCTCCTTAAGTTCCAGAAACTTTCCTCTTCCCCTCCTTCTCTCTCCCTCTACCCTGCTAACCTACCCCTCTGCTCTTTCCCACTCTCCCTCCTTTTTCCGTACAGCTTGCTAACTGGCCGCCTGGTGTACCTCAGAGTCTCACAGGTCCCATGCACCCCGCCAGTTCTCCCGCACTCGCCTCCGGGCCCTGCAGTCACCTCATCATCACTGCACTTGAGCAATGACCCAAGAGAGGGCCTATCTTCTCTTAACCCAGTCTACACCGACTGGGTGTACTTGGACCCTCCCCCACCCTAGGACCTGTCCCCCCTCCAGCTCTCCCTCCCCTGTAACCATCTGTGCACTTGCGCAATCTGAATGCACCTTGCCTGAAGATCGTCTGTCTGTTCCCCCCTGTCGTCACTCCTAATTGCACTTGGAAAAACTACAGAATCATTGTCAGACCTATTTGCTGTTGTCTCAACTGTTAATTGTATTATTTGCATGTACTCTGCCTGTGCAGACTATTATTGTTCAGAATATCAAGGTCTCTGAACGACTGTTGTTTTTTTCCCCACGTTCCCACCCTCCTTGAGCACTTTGAAACACTTGCCTTGTGTGTATAGGCGCTTTACAAATAAACATTACCATACCATACCATCTGTGTAGTGCCCCCCAGGAAAAGAGATCTGAAAATACTTCCCCTTCTTTCTTGTGGAGATGAGCTGAGGTTTGTGTTGCTCAACTTTTCTTCTGCTCCTACACATATACATAGGGGTGATTATACATAGGGGTGAGATGCTGGGAAATCTCATACACGAGTGTGTGGGAACGGCTACCTAAGACCACCACTGAAAGCCCAAATATTCTGAATTGGCCCCACACTGAACATCTGGGTGGGTTCACAGAAACAGGTGAGACGATTTCTCCACCTGAGAGGGATAAAACTCTGAGATCTACGCTCTTGTCAGATAAAGAGGTACCACCTGACCACCCACCTCTATCTTCCGAAGACCTAGAACCATTATGGCAGGAGTTGGAAGGTCTTATTGAAACCCATCCTCTTAAACCTCAGTAATATAAACCCCTTCTTTTGAAACATCTCTTAAGGATTCAACCGAAATAGGACACAACAATATGACTAAAAATGTGTTCAGCCCCCTGAACAGAAAAAGGAAAACGTCCCTTTCTGTCTTGTCCTCCACTGCCTCAGAGGAATCACAATCCTCCCATGTAGAACTGTGCTATGTCTGTGGGGATTGGGACCATAAGGTAAGCTACTGTCCCAAAAACCTTGGGTGGAAGACCAGCCTTTTAGGGGAAGGGTATATGAGAAACCAGTGGGTGTTCTCCCGGATAGACCCAGAGGATCTTTTGTTCAGGTGGGGAGGGCACAGCCTGTGGAACCAGACTTTGGGGTTGGACCAGTGCGGGAGGATCACCTGGACAAGGAGTGCTTGGGGACTGTGGGAGGAATGCCCTCGGGAGTGACACAGTTTTCCCCCCTCTCTGATACACCCCCACCTGACATCCTCTCAGTCTACATAGGATATGTTAAACCCAATTTTACGATAATTACCAGACAACACTGTGGGCCCCATTACGACCCTGCCGTCTGGAAAGAACGGTGGTGGTAAAAACGCTGCCACGGTTCTTTCCAGACCGGCTGATTAAGAGTCCTGCAGGCAGGAGGTGTCACTCCCACCAGGTCTGACCTGGCGGGATTTACACCACTGCCTTCAGGTGGACATGGATACACCGGCTCCGTCATAGACGGAACCTGTGTTTCCATTATCCCCATGCCCATGGAGTCCTCTGGGACTCCATGGGAATGGGGACTTATAGAATTCCACCTCTGGAATCCCCGGGTCGCCGGGGTCGTAATGCCCCAGTGATTCCGGGAATCACAGAGGTGGAATGGTAATACGGGACCGCGGTAACCTGGCGGTTTTTCCGGCACGTTTACCGCCAGACTCGTAATGAGGCCCATGACTTCCGAATTTCCCCCCTTTTCTATATAAACACTGAGACGAAGAAGAGAGGGATTGAGAGAATGAAGATCGCTGAGGAGAAACACACTCGACACAGAAGACAGACTCTTCCATTTTAACAACAGACTGTCCCCTTAACAAGGACGGGCAAGGTCAGACTTCTCTTGACAATCAGACTCACCTGAGACCTATTAAGCCTCCCCTCACTAGAAAAGGCAGAGCTCAAAGGTACACCCTGAACGATCTGGGGATGCTGGATGGTGCAAGAAAGCCATAGGGAGAGAACTCGAGCTGGAGAGACCCTGGAAGGCCTGGAGGAAGAAGGACTGCCTGATTGGTGGGCCTGTGAGTACAGGGGAGGCTGCAGTGTGGAAAGGGAACTGTACCTCCAGGAAGCCAAACCAAGGGCAGCTGCGTTACCTGGCGGTGCCCACACCAGAGCTCCTCCCCTGGGCAAAACAGGCAAGCCCAGGCCTTTGAGGAGCAGGTGGTGAGACCCTGACCTCAACAATAATCCCCATTAACGTCTTCCTCAGGTGTGTGCCCATTTTTGGGACGTCTGGAATCCTCAGGTCACTTTGTGGTACTACTAAGGCTGGCATGCTTGTCAGCTAAACAAACTCCTCCCCATTTTGGTGGCAACTTTATGTATGCTCTTGATTCACAGGTCCAATAATGGTCCATCCGGACTGCTGTTCCTTCCTTCATGCCTGGTACATCGAAAACTCAGTCACACTTGTGGTTTTCTCTAACTTTCACTGTGCCATTATTTCTGAAGCATAAAGATGCATTCTTCAGGGGAAGTATCTGCAATGGTCCTCCCTCATCGTCGACCCATGTCATCAATCTTGCAATGTTAGGCCATTGAGTTTTACATTCCTTTTCTGCATTTGCAACACCTACTTCACATTGTCCAGTTACTGATGTTGCTTTGCACACAACCAATCCTTCAGCCCATCCATCAGGAATAAGCAATGTTCCTTTAATTAGTAGTTGACCTCTTTCCCAGCATTCCCATGTTTCCTTCCCACTCTTACATTCTTGCATTGTAACATCTTATTTTCTTCAATCTTGATTCATGCTCCATTTATTCCAGGCTGTTTGTATTTTATTATTGTATGCATTGTTTCTGGCGGCTTCTCTCTTGACTTTACATAATTGTCTTCTCTTTGAGATGTCGCTTTATTCACCTGCACCGTGGATTCTGTTCTGCCTTGGAAATGCCTCTCGTTAGGAAAAGTGCCTGATGTGTCAAGCAATGTGCCTTCTGCACAGATATTTCTGTTGCTATGAATATTTTAGAAGTTTCCAAAGCGTAAGGTATAAGGGAACCCTCATAGCTGCTTTCATCTGACGTTCTCGTTCCCACTTTTTTTCATATATTGATACCATTCTTTAAATGGGCTGAATGATCAATATATGTATTTATATCTTCATGATCTTCACCAACATCCCTTTTAAATCAGAATAAATGCCTAGTAAGATTATAAACAATCCTGTTCATGATTTTTTCAGGGGCAACAGTAAATGTTTAATTGTTACGCACCATATCTGTATTATCTCTTATAATAATAGGACTAAATGTCGTAATAATCAGTAATGCAGAATAACATCACAATTATTATTCCATGGAAACTCCTCAATTTCCTTGATGGCAATGAGCCTTTTATATGGATAAGACTGTAATATGCAGGTAAAAACATAATACAAGAATGGGTGTAATGTTATTGCAATAGGTAACATAAAGATGAAGTGTGCTTTTCTTCTTTGAGCTCCGGTACTTCAATGCATTCGGGGTCATTACAAGTTTGGAGGTAGCCATGGCGCTTTTAGCGCCATGGCTGCTTCCAAACCCGGGTCCGGTGTCACTTACCGTGACATTCCGACCTATGCGGACCCGGTAACTCCCCATTCAGTAAACCATTCCCCATTCCGATTTGAGCCCCCATTGGGCTCAATGGGAATGGGGAAGGCACTAATAATGGGCCTGCAAATTGCGGGCCCGTTATTAGCTCCAAGGTCCCTTAACAGGTCCCGCAAAGAACGGCTGGTCAGACCAGCCATTCCTGCTGGGACCCGCTAAGGGACCTCAGAATGTGGCAGTAGGGGCTTAACGCCACCGCCATCCTTAACAGTGCCGTTAAGCCGCTACCGCCATACTCATAATGACCCCCATTGTCTCTTGAGCCTATCTAAAAAGTTCAAGGATAACTGCAAGTCTATTTACTCCTTTTCAAATGTTAAAAGATATTGGCCTTTAGTCTAAGGTGATGCTGTGATCTTCACTTTCCTTGTCCTTACTCTGAAACATTGAACGAGTCTGCATATGCAGAACTTCTTCTCTTGCTTCACTGTGGGTAGTTGCAGGATGGGTCGGGGTTTCACCTTTATATGGCATGAAATCATGCAAATAAAGCCAGGCTCTTTGTCCTTTTAACTTGGCTGCTGTGGGTGTGACTTCTTCCACCTCGCATGGACCTTCAAAGCGGGGAGTACTTCAAGTGCGTACAAACTTTGGTAGCAGCACTTGGTCTCCTGAGTATAGACTGGGTTGTTTTAACAAATCCTCTGCTTCAATGGGTTGATCGTCTTTGTCGCTTTTCTTTGACCCCTCCCTTTGATTCTTGACCTGTTGAGTGATGAAAGAAACACTTGCAGTCATTGTTGTTAGGTAATCATGCAACTCATCGCCTAATGTTTTCGCTACACTATGGGCATTAGTTTTTAGCCTAGTTAGAGGAGCATGGGGGGGGTGGTTCTCATGCAGCATCCAGTCACCAAATCATGAGGCCTTAAATGGCGATCTGAGCCAGCCTGGTTCCTTAGAGCGTAGGCAATGTAGCCATCCATTCTTTACGGTCATCTGGATTTTTGCAATCCTTTTCTTCAATAATCCATTTGATCTCTCACAGACGCCATTCGCCTGTGGGTGATAAGCAGAAGAAAATGTATGCTTAATGCCTAACAGAAGAACTCATTGTTCGAACAACTCCTTTACAAAATGTGGTCCATTGTCAGACCGCAAAACCTGACACATGCCCCATCTTGGGAACACTTCATGCACAAGGAACTTGGCAGTGCACCGGACATCAGGGGTTGTGCATGGACCTGCCTCAATCCATCTAGAAAAAGGACATAACACGACCAGCATATATCTGTAACCGTTGCATGTCTGCAGCATATCTACATAGTCTATATGTAGGTGCTGATATGGGCCATTGGGTCAAGGAATTGCTCCTCTAACTGTTCGCAAAGTGTGTCCTGCAGTAAATATGTGGCACACGATGCAATTTACAAATAACTGTGCCACATGCTCTAACAGATTTGGTGAAAACTACTCTTCTATTATTGTAGCAGCTGTACACTCTCAGGTCACATGCGTGGGGTAGTGAAGCTGCTCCAGCGCTACCCTCAATAATGCTAGAGGCATAACTGGCTTTCCAATGCTATCCTGTCTCAAATTGCCTCAGTGGGGGATAAAGAACACCCCTGCTTCTTCCATAAATCCTTCTCTTCTTTTGGTTCTCGCCCCTTGTATCTCAAGTAACTGGACAATAGACAGCATGTTAAAACCCTCCTTTACCAACATGCATCGTCCTGTCATTTGTTTAACACTTTCTATTTCAAAATTAGAACTATTTGGGAAATATGCTGCCTTTTTGGCTTCTAAGTCTGCAGCTTCATTTCCGCAAGGAAGTACGTCTGTTCTTTCAGTATGTGCTGCGCATTTTATGACTGCGATAGTCAATGGGAGTCTTAATGCCTCAATAAACTTATCCAATAGGGCCGCATGTTGTACTGGAGTGCCATCTGCATGGAGGAAGCCCCTCCGTTTCCAACGTGACAGACCTGCATGCACGGTAGACGTCACACAGGCGGAGTCAGAGTACACCGTCACTTCCTCATCTTTGAATTTCTGCAGTGCGGCGATAAGCACCACTAATTCTGCAGCCTGTGCTGAGCAATGTGAAGGCAATCTTGCGCTTGTCACAACTTCAAATTCACAGTCTCAGTTCAGCTTTACTACCGCTGATCCAGTATGCCTTTTGCCAGTCGTTTGGTAAATTTTTGAAGAACCATCTATTAAAACAACTTTCCCCCTCCCGAGGGAATTTTGTCTAGCTTGGGGAATTTCATTATAGTTTTTAGTATATGTTGTGCAATCATGTACATAATCATCCTCTCCTACGGGTTCAGCTATGAACGTTACTAGTTCACTGTTTTACATCTGACAATTTTAATCAGAGGATTCTATATAATTACCTTGTATCCTGATGCTCCTTGTGTGGTCAATGTACTTTTGGGTTTCTCTAAAATCGCAAATAATGGATGCTCAATAAATAATGTTATTGAACACCCCATTGTTATACTTGAAACTTTTTCAATTGTGAATGTAGCAGCAGCTAAAGACTGCTCACAAGGATAATGCCCTTTCATAACTGAATCTAAAATCCCACTATAATAGGCTAATAGTTTGTGTCCATGTCCTAATGTTGTTTTCTGTGTAAAGACTGCTGTTATGACTCCTCCATTTCAATGGGAAAATAAATACATTCTTCATGATAATCTGGAATTCCCAACACAGGGGCTGTACTGATAGCGTTTTAAATTCTGCAAATCCTTCAGTCATCTCACCTGTCCATATTATTTTACTCTTGCCCACCTATGCTTCTTTAAGCCATTTTAAAAGTGATTGAATATATGTACTGTAATCGAAAACCCAGGCCCTGCAAAATTACATAGGCCTAGAAATTGTTGCATTTACCTCACGGTTTTGGGATCTGAGGTCTTCATAATTCTGTCTGCTCTTTCAGGCGTCACTTTCCTCCCCTCATGAGAAATCAACTGTCCTATATACAAGGCCTCTTCCTGATGGTATTGTAGATTCTCTTTGTCCACTTTATATCCTTTCTCTGGGCGGATAGTCATAAGCTGAATTGAATCTTCTCTACATCTTTCTTCTGTCTCACTGCACACCATAATGTCATGTACATATTGAAGTATTGCACTTTCGAGCTGAACATTGCCTAAGTCCATCTGGGGACTCCATTAAAGATTGAAGGGGACTCACAGTAGCCCTGGGATAATCTAGTATGTTTCAGGTGGATCGTTCCATACGAAAAGGAAGTCAAATCCTGTGAGTCTTCATGGAGGGGAATTGAAAAGAACGCATTCTTTAAAACAATGACTGTAAAATATTTGGCCTTAGATGGGATGTTACACAATACTGTCATGGAATTTGGAACTAAAGGAAACTCAGCTTTGACTATATTGTTTAGAGGGCGAAGGTCATGAATAAATCTCCACGACCCAACCATTGATTTTCTCACTGGGTACACAGCTGCGTTACTTGGAGAATAAGATGGTAGCAATTTTCCTTGCTTCATTAAAGTGGAAATGGTCCCGAATATACCTTCATCCGCCTCTCTGTACATGGGGTATAGCTTTGCACGTGGCAAAAGTGCTCCTGGTTTAAGCTTGATTTTAACTGCTCCTCCTCCTTTTAATAGACCCACGTCTTGAACTTGTGGTCAATAAAATTGTTGTCACTTTCTCTAAATCTTTCTGGAAAAATAATGGTTTCTTTTTTACTAACACCATTCACTGTGGTATTTCTCTATTCTCTACTTTTATCCAATAAGTAAGACGTACGAAAAATACTAATTCATCATCTGAGTACTCATCCTTAAACAACTCCTCGTCTGTCAAATCTGTTAGCCTGTATCCTTCACTGAGGGATATCCCTGCTCTCTATCCTCTTCCCTCATCATCTGTCCCATGAAGAACCACCCTTTCGTCTCTGGCCACTCCTGCTTCTAACTCCAATGGGATAATCTGTCCTTACTTAACATCCATAGGGATTTCTGGTCTGAACAAAAATTAATTGGGTATTCTTAATAGTTTACCTATCAATCTGGGCAACCGTGATAATAAAACAATCACTCCATACAAAAATATTCTGAGTCCAAAGGGACCCCTCATAATGCTTTCTGTCCCGTAAAGACTAATCTAAACCCTCTCACATTCATATAATGTATCCTGGAATGGAACACACTATTCCTTCATCACTAAAAGATAACGTCATATTATGTTTCGTCATTAAGTCACGCCCTAATATGTTAACTGGTGTTTGCCTAGAATATAATAATGGCACAGACATGTCGTGTTCTCCTATAGAGATAGGTAATCCATCTGTAAAAGGAACTAAACTCATTGCCCCAGAAAATCCTGCACATTTATTGCAATACCTGACATTGGGTATTTTCCCTCAGAGACACAGGATCGAGTTGCTCCAGTGTCAACAAGAAATGAAAATGTCTTGCCTTCTATCGTCACCTTGACCCTTGGTTCCTTTTGGGGGTCTGGTGTCACTGATCGTACTGAACACATCTGGTCACTCCGTGGGCTGTCCTATGGTGGATATAAATCCATCATGTACCTGTGAAAGGATTTCCACCTACAGCACTCACACTCCCTAATTTTGGTGCAGGTGCTTGCTGGACTCCTGTAGTCATATTCCATTGTGGCACCATAGCCTGCTGTGTATGTGCTTGCTACATTTGTACCTGTTGTGCTTGCATGGGTACTTGCTGTGATTGCCCTTGTGGCGATTACATTTGTAGACGAGCAGATGTATACATCCGCAGGAGATCCCAACCCCCTACCGCCTTTGTATTGGAGACATGAGACTGTGCCTTGTCTGACACCAGCTATCGTACCAATCCCGCAGCAAGTATTTGGCAGGAGATATCCATTGAGACAACCCTATCGAATATTCCCTCGAGTTGATGACAACCTACAGGAGGAACTCCCTGAAGGAATATGAGAAACAGCTAAGAAAATTAACTGATGACGTCAAAAGAAAGTGTGCAGTATGCCCCGAGATACTGAATGAAGACGATGTATGGATCCTGGAGGAGAAATGGCAAAGTAAAGACTCGAGTGGACTATTAAAGTGGAAAAGACGAGGATTACATGTTAACAAAGTGCTGCAGAAAACAGCAGTTCAATGAATGTACAGACGCTGAAACACAAGGTAGATTAAGTCATCGTATAGGCTAGAAATGAGTAGTGAATAAAATGCAGGTGAAGCCGCCATTGTATAGAAACTGTACATTGGTATTATGAAATGAATAAGCAGGAAAACATGAAAGGGGAATGAAAAGCTGTGCCGCAGTGGAATAACAGGCTGCTGTAACTACGTGGCGAGGCTGTATGGCCTGAAATCAAGATCCTAGAAATTGAGGTCAGCTATCTACTCTGAAGAGAACGAGTGTGCAGAGGATGAATGATCTCATGTTAAGGTGCAAGAAAAAGCACAAAGGATGCTAAGTTTTAATTTATTTAAAGCATTTAAAAGCTGCAGAATGGACCAAATCATGGTCTCTTGTCACGTGAGCCAAGGATGGAAATAGAGCTCAAACTTGGAGTTCCAGACACGATAGCGAGTGCCCTCACCCCAGTGCATTCTCAGGACCAGAATACTCTGCAACGCCAAGTACAAGACAATTTCATGGCAGAAGGCATGGGTGAAGAGAGATGTTGGGCTAATTGGGTGTTAAGATAGCTTCATGTCCTATCTCCCTGCACCTGGCCCTTGACTTACGTGCTGCTAAATGAACTGAATGTTCCAGACATGGCAGGATCGTGCCAACCAATTGTATTAGTCTGTATAACGAAGGACCTTATAGCTTAAATGACCAATCAAACAGTGTAACTATTTTTACTTAAATTACGTGTTTGAAGAGGTAGGCACAAGTTGTCCACCTGATGAAGGACAACCAATAACAATCCTAGCTCCTATATGATTGTATATTTAGATGTTTCCCTTAAGCAATCCTGACCCTTGATAGGTTTTCACTATTGCCACGTAGTATGACATTACTCTGACGAATAATGAAGCATATGAAGTGTATTTTTTGTGGAAATCATTGAGCCACTGAGCGTACATCTGTTGATGTTCGTTGTAACCACCCTGCTTTAGATAATTGTTAATATAACAGTGACTTGCCAACTTCTTGAGCCTGTCCGGTTATTTGGAGAATTATTCTGGTCTAACCCCATCCATTACCATATGCATGTTTCAAGGGCCATAAGCTCACGTTGTAGTAGTGCGGATGGTTTCAGATCTAAACTAGTTTGACTTCAGAGTTTAGCTGGAAGATCGTGGAGTTTCCTGTGGAGAGCGGCCGATAGAAATAAACTTGCAAGAAGAATCAAGATGGGGGCAGAAGAAATCCAGGCTCGGTTTCCATGGGCGCTCAGCGGACAGAAAGCAAAGTGGTCAGATTGGAAGAGGAGTCGATTGTGTGTAGGTAAAGGAAGGCCTAAATTATCCTATTTCAAGGGAGATAGAAGAAGACGTCTCAAATTCCAGCTAGAATATTAAGAGAGAGAATACGCACAGTCAGGACTGTGTAAGGGGACATCTTAAACCCAGCATGAGATAATATAATTGGAGACGAGGAGAGAATACCTCTTACCATAAATAATTATAGGGAAAAGAGAAGGTGATCACAAAAGTTATTAATGTGTATTGTGTTGTTGTTTTAAGTATTATTTGATGTATGAAGCCTCGAGAGGTAATAAGCTGTGAAGGTTGGAAGTGATGTTGTTTTGAGTTAAAAGTGGAGTAAACGCTTGGCACCAGCCAGAAGACAGAGAGGTTGTTGAAGCAAAAGGGGATTGAGCGGCAATTGATGGTGCATGCTCCTATTTATTGTTTTGAGATTAAAAGTCTTGAGCGATAAGCATTGAAATAGGTAGAGGTTTATTAATGATCTGGTAACTATCGATAGTCAATTGCGACTTGTTATTATTGAGGACACTCCTCTCATGCACCTTTGTAAAACATTACCAAGACATGCGACCAAGCTCAAACAGTACAGTGCAGAATGGGTAAAGGGCAAAGTGTTAGGGCCAAAGGACTAAATCCAGTAGTGGTGGCTTGACACGTTGTGATGCAATTGATTCTTTCTGACAATATACCCCTCAACAGTACCAAAGGACAGATTGAGGGTGAGTAATTCCCGAAAATATTGGTACACCCTGGTACTCAGACAGCTGGCTGCAAGAAAAAATAACCAAGTATTAACATTTGGCTTAAGGCAATGTAATCTCAAAACAAGATGAAGAACTGATACTCACAAGCAAGAAAATCAGAATGGGACTGAATAGTTCCAAGCTAGATTGGTGAGTATCCTTAAACAAGAAACGTAACTGTTACCAGGAGGACAGAAGAGTAAGAAAAAGGAGGAACCAAACTGTATGTGCTTACCAAGTGAGTGTTCTGGGTAGAAACAGCAGATGTCGTTTTGGGAAGGAGGTGGTAGTCCTGGAAACACAATGTCCTGTTTCTTATTCCCGCCGGCACGACGAAGCCTAAGGTATCTATGGATCCTTGTGCCGTTGCGCTAATGTCCTTTGATCCTTGCACTGTTGCGCTAATGTCCTTTGATCCTTGCGCTGATGCGCGAAAGTCCTTTCTGTTCCTTAAAGTCTTTGGGCGGTAAGAGAATGAAGACGTAGCACTGATTGTAGTTGGAGGAGTCTAAGAGACATAGGTCTTGGCAACAGGTAAGATGTGAGGAATGAGACAAGGCAGTCCGTGGACGTTCCGAGGTAGGCAATAATCAGGTAAGACGTGAGGAATAAGGCGAATGCAGTCCGAGGCCGTTCCGGGTCTAGCAATGAGCAGGTAAGACTTGTGGGTTGAGGCAAATGCAGTCCATGGCCGTTCCGGGTCTGGCAATGAGCAGTTAAGACTCAAGGGATGAGGCGAATGCAGTCTGTGGCCGTTCCGGGTCTGGCAATGAGCAGGTAAGACTTGTTGGTTTAGGCGAGTCAGTCCGTGGCCGTTCCGGGTCTAGCAATGAGCAGTTAAGACTCAAGGGATGAGGCGAATGCAGTCTGTGGCCGTTCCGGGTCTGGCAATGTGCGGGTAAGACTTGAGGGATGAGGCGAATGCAGTCCGTGGCCGTTCCGGGTCTAGCAATGAGCAGGTGAGACTTGTTGGTTTAGGCGAGTCAGTCCGTGGCCGTTCCGGGTCTAGCATTGAGCAGTTAAGACTCAAGGGATGAGGCG
Source organism: Ambystoma mexicanum (assembly GCF_040938575.1). Taxonomy (NCBI): domain Eukaryota; kingdom Metazoa; phylum Chordata; class Amphibia; order Caudata; family Ambystomatidae; genus Ambystoma; species Ambystoma mexicanum. Next base: position 1,478,186,963 of record NC_090934.1, read on the forward strand.
AATGCAGTCTGTGGCCGTTCCGGGTCTGGCAATGTGCGGGTAAGACTTGAGGGATAAGGCGAATGCAGTCCGTGGCCGTTCCGGGTATGGCAATGAGCAGATAAGACGAAGGCAATGACAAGAACAAGGCAGGAAAGTCACAAAGAAAACCAGGGATTCAAGGAGCCAGAAGACAAGGTAACAAGATGCGTAGCTTAGGAAGTTTACAAATTCAGAAGCACTGCCTTTCGCGGGGGCGGGGCTTAAATACCGGTCAGCTGACCGCACGCATAACACGGCGTCGTAGGCCCAAACACCTACTTGAATTCAAAGGGCGCCAGCATCTCCAAGGCAACCCATAGCGTTTCCTGAAAGGGAGCAGGGAAAGAGACAAACCATGATTCCCAGGAGCTAAAGAGAGTCCTGCTTTAGAGTGAAAACTGTTCGCTCTACTGTGGATTCTGGAATGTTTAATCTTATGCAGGACCGATCTATGATCAGATGAAGAGACATCTAATGGAACCCTGACAGTTTCCTCCCCCAACGATGAATCCCTGGGGTGAGGGGCCAAGAACCTGGACAATGGGAGAGCAGCATGCACGTTTGACTCAGGTTCCCATGTACGCTCTTCCGGACCGTAACCTTCCCAATCAATAAGGAAATGACAAACCTCACGTATCTTCTTCATATCCAGAATAGCTTTAACTTCGTACTCCTCCACACGTTTCACCATCACTGGTGCAGCACGAGAAGGGAAGCGGGTACCTGCGCGGCATGGCTTCAAAAGGGAAACATGAAAGACTGGATGTATCTTCCATTGGGAAGGCAACTCTAAACAAACCACCAATGGATTGAGAACTGCTTTGATAGGGAAGGGACCCACAAAACAAGGTATCAGGCATCTACGACCAGGGAAATGGAGGTTCTTAGAAGCCAACCAGACCAGCATTCCGGGTTGATAATCGGGAGCATGGGTCCGGTGCTTATCAGCATATAGTTTAGCTTGCCGTTGAGCGGCCTCCAAGTGGTCCGAAACCGTTTCCCTCAAAGAGATGAAGTCACGAATGCAACCCTGGGCTGCCGGATTGCCAGTGATAGGAATCACATCCTCCGGAAACGACCTGGGATGTAGGCCGTACAGGGCAAAGAACGGAGTGATACCAGTAGACGAATTAACTGAATTATTGTACGCATATTCTGCTGCTCCCAATACATTTAACCATGATTCTTGATGCTGAGCGATTAGACAGCATAGGAATTGTTCCATAGTAGCATTCGCCATTTCTGTTTGCCCGTCTGTTTCAGGATGATAGGCCGTGGAATACCGTCCATCGATACCCAAAGCAGTGACTAGATGACGCCAGAAACGGGATGTAAACTGTGAACAACGATCAGTAATGATGATCTCTGGTAGCCCAAAACGACGGAAAAAACGTTCTTCAAGAACAATTCTGCTAGGACCGGAGCAGAAGGTATGCCCTGGCAAGGTACAAACAAGGCCATTTTAGAAAAGTAATCAACGACCACCCATATGCTATCACAACCTCCGACAAGAGGTAATTCTACCACAAAGTCCATTTAGATCATTAGCCAAGGTTTCCTCGGGATAGGCATATGATGGATCCATCCCATTGGCTTGGAAACCATACCTTTGCACTGAGCACAAATAGCGCAATTCCTGATGTAATCCAAAACATCTTTAGACATCGTAGGCCAGAACGCCCATCGTTTTAATAGTTCAAGAGTCTTGCGTCTCCCCAGATGTGCGGCCATTAAAGTATCATGACACCACTGGAGAGCCAAAACAAGGGTTTCAGATGTAAGGAGGTATAGCCGTCCTTGTACATATGGCATGGAATTGATGACTTCCATCTCATGGTCATGGAGTTCAGGAGGACTAGCCACCATCCAGGATTTAATCAAACCCTTCAAAGAACAATCCACAGTACAAGAACCAATGACAAACCACGGCTGTAAAACCTTCCCTTCCCGGAGAGGCGTCTGTCCACCGTCATTCAGTCTGGATAAGGCATCTGCCTTAGAATGTAAACTGCCGGGACGGTAAGTGATCTGAAAGTTGTACATTGTGAAGAATTCATGCCAACATGAGTGGCGTGCGGTGGTACACCATACTGATTTAAGAGCAAGAAGATTACGGTGGTCGGTGAAGACCTGTACTGGTGTAATAATACCCAATAGATGGTGCCTCCACACCAGGAATACATCACGTATTGCCAGTAGTTCACGCTCAGTGATAGTATAATTCATCTTGTACTTGGTAAGTTTTCTAGAATGATAGGCCAGGGGATGTAGAAGAGCAGTATCCTCACATCTCTGGGACAGAACAGCCCCACAGCCAAATCAGAGGCATCAGCTTCAACAATAAAAGCTCAAGGGAAAGACCCAACATCATAGAAGAGAGATTATCCTCCAACCAAAACGTGAAAGCTGGAAAAGAGGCAGAAAACCGACAAGTCATAAATTCGCTTATTAGACCAACATCAAAAAAAGAAAGAGCCTCGCCAAGGGCCCAGTCAAGAGACAAACTTCAGGGACTCTGGGCCTGGCTCCCAAGGGCACTGACACAATCAAGAAAATAGCAACTCGCATGCCGGTGAAATAGGGTAGATGATGTCCCGACAACCGAGCTCAACACACCAGCTCTTCGCTTTTGCTCATGGAATATTCGAGGACACCTTCACCTGATGACGCCGGGGACGCCAACCTGGCTCTGTTTGATATTATCCGTCTACAAGAGACCTGGTTATGCAAAACACAGGTTCTGAATGGGTACGATATCACCCTAGCTCCCTCTAACAAAGGCCTTCCAGGACGGCCCACTTCTGGCCTGCTCATAGCCTGTCGACAAGGCATTGGTTTGAAGATAAAGGACACAATACTATCTAATCTATCAATTCAGGCGGCACTCATGGATTGGGCGGAGCCGAGGAATTCTAGGGACTTGCAAATAGCCATTGTGAATACATACTGGAACCCAGCGGTCATAAATCAACTTGCATATCTGACTATGATGGAAGAAACCTTGGATGAGATCCAATCTACATATCAGATATCATCCATCATTATTTGTGGCGACCTGAATGCACAATGCCAGGATTCAACAATCAAGACGGGTCAAAAATTATCTTCGACACCAGCCGCTAAACAAGGTCGCCAATGGTCCTCTCTAATGGCCTCAAGAAAATTTGTGAACCTTGATCCAACTTCCCAAAAACTGATCGTCTCCATACATGGGAGCAAGGACTCTTACACGTGACCATCGACTACATCTTCGTGTCACGTCAGCTCCTGGAAAAGGTGACGAACTTCGAAGTCCTTAAAACGAAAGACAGTGATCACAACCAACTAACAACGTCCTTGCAAAACTCTTTTAATCCAGCGGCCTGGTATGCTTTGGGGGTGGAACCAAATGCACGGGGAAACCGTCTAAAACTAACAGTCGATTCAGTTAGAAAGCTGACAGCAAGTTACATTTTCGGAGGGGGGACCGAAAAGAAAAATGAGAATCTCGATTAGGTACCTCTCCTTCTCCAGTTCTCAGTGAAAAACAAAGTCTCGTCGAGCCATTCCAACGTTCCAAAGTATTCCTATGACGCAATCTTGGTAGAAAAACGACGAGAGCTGCGAAGGACGAAAAGAAGACTGGGAAAGCTTTCAAAAGACAAAGATGATCTGCTGGTTGCAAGAAAAATATACCGAAATTGGGTTAAAAATTGACGGCACCTACTCTACCAGCAAGATGCCAAAAACATGTTGAAAGCAATCTGCGGAAATAAAGCGAAGGAGTTCTGGTCTCTGCTAAAATCGGCGTCGCATCGAACAACAACTCGAGCTTAAATTGCATGGCGGAACAAAAATGGATCAACCACTTCTCCTCGCTTTTTCAACCTCTTTCCGCTCTGGCCGCACCCTTGAGGTGCTTGGTGGACACTAATTGGCTGATATTAGATGACCAAGATGAAATTCAAGATCACTTCAAAAAGCTGAAAAACTCTCGAGCGGCAGGCCCGGACGGGATATCAAATATAGACTTGAAAGCCAACCCAGTAGAATGGGCTTTACTTATCAAGAACATCTTTGCGAACTGTGCTCTCCAGAAATCCATTCCGCCATCCTGGACCAAAGCAATCATAGTTCTAATTTTCAAGAAGGGCGACATCGCAGATCCATCAAATGACCGCCCCATAGCACTCCCGGATTGCATCGGAAAAGTTTTTGGGAGCTTGATTCTTCAAAGATTCCTGCAACGACATCTTTCAAACGGGCTTTAAAAAAAATGTGGGTACTACTGCAAATATATTAACTATTAGTACCCTCAAAAGCAAGTTCTGGAAGGAAAACCCAACATTTTTATGGCCTTCATTGACCTCTCCCAGGCCTTCGACTTAGTCGACAGGCATCGTCCATGGGACAAACTGGAGGGATGGAGTTGTCCTCAAGAGATCCTCCAGCCAATCAAAGCATTACACTTGGACACGTCATTATGGGTACGACTGTCACAGTTAGGTAACCTTTCGGCAGAAATCCCAATGGGCAGAGGGGTGAAACAAGGCTGCCCACTGGCCCCAGCGCTGTTTCTGTCCTATATTGGCGACTAAAGAGACAAAGAAGACCTTTCCCATTCATTTCCACTGGCTCTGGCAACTGCGAAAATCAGCTGTCTCTTGTACACGGATAACCTCATTCTATTCGATCAGACCCAGATTGGTCTCCAGAGACAGTTAACAAACTTACTTCTCTATACTTCAGAAAACAACATGAAAATAAACAAAGACAAAACCAAAATTATGATCCTTGATGGAGTTCAAAAGAAAAAGACAGGAGACATACAAAGGGTTTTTAGAAGACACATAGATTGAAAAGGTAACTGAATACAAATATTTGGGCGTGATAGTGGATAGCACGAGAAAAGAAACCTCGATGCAACAAAATCTCGAAAAGAAAATAAAAAAGCTGACAGTGCAGGGAAAGACGATAGACAGGTAATTTGGGAAATTCTCCACCATCCCAGTGATCGAATTTTACAAGAAAAAAGGGGTCCCTTCAATCACCTACGGAGCAGAGGCTATGCCTCTGATACCAAAGAAACTTTGGCCAAAACTAGAAGGGCAGTTCTGGAAGGCGGTTTTGTCCCTTCCACAATCAACATCTACGAAGGCAATACGGTGGGAACTTAGCCTCTTATCGCTTACGGCAACAGTAAACATCAATGCTCTACGTCTTTATCGCAAATGCATTATTGAGGAAGGGAAAGAACCATATGGACTGCTAAACAAAGAATTACAAGCTGACAAAGTAAAAATGCTATCAGTTTGGAAACTGGCCAACAGGGCCCTACTGGAGTCAGTTGCCTGTTCCGAAGTCGACCTAATCACAAATCCAACAAGAGTGATCAAAAAACTGAAAGATCTAGACTGGATCCAAACACAAGAGACAGCCACAAAAAACAAATTACTGCAGCAAGTCCCCCAACCGTGCAGTAATTTAAACGACCCAATGAGATACTTAAATAAATTCCCTAGCAGGGTGGCGCGAAACTCTCTACTAAGGATAAGGCTCAACCTAATGGACACAAATGAAATCCGCTCCATTAGAGGGCTTTCAAAAACAAACAAATGTCGGTTGGGTGACAACCACATTGAATCAATTTGTCACCTTCTTATGTCGTGCCCGAAAAATCAGCAACTCAGATACACTTACTTAAACCACTTACGAGCGGATGAACGTGGGTGGGACGAAGACAAAATTGTGGCTTAGACTAATAGAAGGAGACCGAACAACCTGGCTGTTAGCAACAGTAAAAGTTCTGGAGCACACAATTAAATTGCTAATATAACCTGGGTCCCGCCTCGCTAAGACTTCGGGAATGCAAATGCAGACTTCCTACCTTTGTAAAGTTCCTCTGGGACACATACAAATAAATTTGAAATGATTGATAGACTGTTAGAGAAACAAAGTCTGGATTGTGGTGCTGTAGTGCCCCCTACTCCAGAAAATGTAGCAAATCTTGAGGAAAATAATGTTGATGATGTAATTGTTGAAACAGATGAGGAAAAGGAGGATAACAATGTCACCCCCTCTGGCCCTCAACCTGTAGCTACTGGACCCTTACCAGGTCGCACATTAAGTCCTGAATATATCTCACTAGAAAAAATGAGACTTGAACTGGAATTCAAAAGAATTAGTGCCCAAACTGAACAGAAACACCAAGAACTAAGGCTCAAAAAAATGGAGGTCAACCATGAGCTCGAGATGAAGAAATTGTCTTTGGAAAATGCTTCTCTCCCCGAATCCTCTAGATCTTCCAGTCCAAAAAGACCCTTGACGCCTAAAGAGATTGTGGGTATGTATGAACCTAAGTTGGATGTATTAGATTGGCTTGCTATGTTTGAATATAATCATGGGCTCCAGGATAGCACAGGGAATCAGTTGATCCCCTGGTTATTCTCTAGGCTCCCCCTGTTGCATCTGATGTGGTAATGGAGTTGGGGGAGGTGGATATGATGGATTATGAATGTGTAAAGCTAGCTTTGATAGCTATATTTGGGAAGACTCCTCCCCAGTACCTTAAGAGGTTTAGGACCCTCAAAAAGCATGATAATACCCCTTGGGCTACTTGGGTGAATGAGTGTTTGAAGAACGTAGAGGAATTGATTAAGGGTTATAGAGTTAACACTTATGAAGGAATGAGAAATCTTGTTATGATGGAGTCTATCTATTATGCCTGCTCTCCTGAGCTCAGACAGCACTTGGCTGATTCAAAAGAACTGGATTCTAAGAAGCTAGCTACGGCTGCTGACTTGTGGGTTGCCAACAGGGCTACTCACAACGATTCAAGGGTACCACAGAAAAAGGATGAGGGAAAGCAGCCAAAGAAAGACAACACGGAGAATTCAAATAATTCCAATTTCAAAGAGGGCCCCAAACAAAATTCTAAGGGTAAGTCACCAGGGAAACCTAATCAGGCTAGTGCACCTTCTGGTCCCAGGCCAGAAGGGGGTCAGAACAAGCCAACATTCGTAAAGACATTTGGAAAATGTTATGTTTGTGGCTCTACTGATCATGTGAAAGGGGATCCTAGATGTAAGGGTAAACCTTCAGGGGTCCACACTCTCTCCTTAGCCTTCGCTACAGAGGAGGAAGTACATATTATTATTTATTTATTAAATTTATATAGCGCGCAGGCAGCCCAGGGGCATTGTGGCACTATTACTTGCAAGGAAGACTTAGTTACAATGTGAGCAGGTTGTGCCTTGGGTTACAGTAAGGCAGTGACCTGTGATGGCCAGTGGAAACTTTCAACTGCTAGCTCAAGATCCCATTGGAGTCTCAGCTAGTGTATCTTTAGTATCTCTAGGGTTGTGGGAACAACAGTATTTAGATGTGTATAATTCTATCCCTCCTAATACTAAAGAGTATTATAAAGACAGTGTCCTAGTCAATGGTCAGGAGACCCTTGCCATTAGAGACACTGGGGCCAGCATAACTGTGGTGGACAAATCTTTTGTCAAGGTGGAGAATGTTGCTAAGGCACCCAAACACCTCACCAAGTTAGCTGGAGGGCCTGTGCAGATGCTTCCCCAATTACCAGCCCTCATCCAGTGCAATGAAATGACTGTCAGGATACCTGTGAGTGTACAATCTGATGTACCAGGAAGGGTGCTGTTGGGCAATGATCTGAAAGACCTGGGAGTAGTGTCAAGTACTCCCAGACCTCCTAGTAAGAGATTACAGGAGCTTATCAGACCTGCAAGGGAGAGGACCTTGAGGGGCTCTCCCGAGGAGATGATGGAAAAATAAATCACCCCTACTCCACTGGAGTTACTAACTGCTATTTCCAAGCAACCAGAAGCAAAGGGGAAACCCAAGACTTCAAAGAAGAAACCAGCAGGAAGCATCCCAGTGCTGCCAACCAGGGTGTCTTCTAGGTTGCCAAAAATCACACCTGTGATTCCTCCTCCAGCTGAGACTGAGAGTGAGGTACAACCCTGTGTGGTTGAACTAGAGCCTGAGGACTCAGATCTAGTAGGAGGCCAGGAACTCATTGGAGATCCTGACCCTGTGGATCATCCTGAGCGGCAGTCTTACTGGCAGAAGGTGGACCCCAAAGGGCAGACTTCAGTAAGGGACAAAGAGAATGTCCAACTCTGGAAGGTCTTCGCCACCAGGCAGCTTCTCAGCTTGAAGGGAAAGAGCCTGGGAAGTATAGGTTACACTGGGAAGATGGCTTCTTCTATAGTGAACCAACACATTCACTCCCTGGGGACTACAAAAGACATTAGTACCTCAAGCAAACCGACTCCAATTCTTACAACTAGCCCATGAGATACCTTTGGCTGGTCACTTGAGCTTCAAGAAGACCAAGGAAAGGCTCTCTCTCTACTTTTATTGGCCTAAAATGGGGGCTAAAGTAGATAAGTATTGCAAAAGTTGTCACACTTGCTAAACCTCTGGTAAAAGTGACTCCAAGAATGTGGCACCTCTAGTGCCTCTCCCTGTGGTGGGAGTACCATTTGAGAGGGTAGGAATCGACATTGTTGGTCCCCTTGATTCTCCAACTTCTTCAGGCAACAGGTTTATACTTGTTGTAGTAGACCATGCTACTAGGTTCCCTGAAGCAATTCCTATGAGGACTGTTACAGCTCCAGCTGTGGCTAAGGCCCTCATTGGTATTTTTACCAGGGTTGGGTTTACCTAAGGAGGTAATATCCGACAGGGGGTCAAAATTTATGTCCCACTACATGAATGCCATGTGGGAAAACTGTGGAGTTACCATACCACCCTCAGACAAATGGGTTGGTAGAAAGGTTTAACAGAACCATGAAGAGCATGATAGGAACTTTAGAGTGGGATCTTCTACTGCCATGCCTTCTATTTGCATATAGAGAAGTCCCTCAGGAGGTAGTGGGTACAGTCCCTTTGAAGTTTTCTATGGCCATCCGGTCAGGGGTCCATTGGCCCTGATCAAGGACGGGTTGGAGAGTGCTCCTTCCCCCACGCCAGCCAGAGTCACTGACTATATGATAGGACTCCAGAGGAGAATGTCACACATGATGGCTGAGGCAAGTGATAACTTGAGAGCAGGTCAGGGTCTGGTCAAGCATTGGCATGACCAGAAGGCCAACAGGGTTGAGTTCGCTCAAGACCAGCTAGTTCTTGTTATGGGCCTTGAAGGACAAAGGGATGGGACATTTCAAGGTTGTGGGAAAACTTGGAGAGTTGAATTATCTGGTGGACCTAGGCAATCCTAAGGAGGCTCCTAGAGTCTTTCACATCAACCGTCTAAAAGCTTATATCTCGAGACCAGAACTGGGAGCTCTGCTTCTAGCTTCAGCTCAAGAGGAGGAGGAGTGTGAACCTCTACCTGACCTCCTCAGAGGCAAACCCTTAGATGAGAAAATAGGAGTTAATCTCTCTTCTAATCTGACACCTGAGCAACAGGAGGAGTGCAAAGTTTTGTTGAATCAATTTGCCTCCCTGTTCTCTCTAGCACCAGGCTTTACCCGTTGGGGCCAGCATGATATACAAACTGGTGACTGTTTACCTGTCAAAAGCAGGGGCTACAGGATGTCAGAAAATGTAAGAACCCACATCAAAAGAGAGGTCAACAAGATGCTTGATCTCGGGGTAAAAGAGCCCACTACTAGTCCATGGTCTAGCCCAGTTATTTTAGTACCAAAAGCAGGATCCAAGGAGTTGAGATTCTGTGTGGACTATAGAGCTCTAAATGCAGTCACTAAGACTGATGCCCATCCTTTGCCAAGGACAGACGAGCTGGTGGATAGACTTGGTTCAGCCAAGTTCCTCAGCACATTTGATCTCACATCAGGCTATTGGCAAATAGCCCTGACTGACCATGCCAAGGAGAAAACTGCATTCTCCACCCCAGTTGGCTTATACCAGTTTAAGGTTATGCCTTTCGGATTAAAGAATGCACCTGCTACATTCCAAAGGATGGTTAATCAGGTTCTGAATGGGTTGGAGGACTTCTGCATGGCATACTTGGATGACATTGCAGTGTTCAGCCCTACTTGGAAAGAACATGTTGACCACCTAGGATATGTTTTACAGGCTCCTAAACAGGCCCATCTGACCATAAAGGCAAGTAAATGCCAAATTGGACAGGGTAAAGTGGTCTACCTTGGGCATGAGGTAGGAGGTGGTGAAATAAGGCCTTTGCTCAGCAAGATTGAAGCTGTGCAAAATTGGACAACCCCTTCTACTCAAACCCAGGAGAGAGCCTTCCTAGGCCCCACTGGGTATTACAGGAATTTCATTGAGAACTATGGATCCATAGCTGCCCCACTGAATGTAATCTATTCTCCTAAATTCCCTAAAAAGATCAAATGGAATGAGGAGTGCAATCAGGCCTCTGAAAGCCTAAAGAAAGCCCTTTGTCAAGCTCCAGTTTTCAGAGCTCCTGACTACCACCAACCCTTCATTGTACAAACAGATGCTTCCAATATAGGTATAGGTGCAGTACTCAGTCAACTGGATGAGAAAGGTAGGGAACACCCCATTTGCTTCATCAGTAGGAAACTGAAGGAACCTGAAACAAGGTGGGAAACTATTGAGAGAGAATGTTTTTCCATTGTGTGGGCTTTGAAAAAGTTTAGACCATACATGTATGGATCTACTTTCATCATTCAAACAGGCCACCAACTCTTGAGATGCTTTATGCAAATGAAAGGGGAAAATCCAAAACTGCTAAGATGGTCAATCTGCCCCCAAGGGTTTGATTTTACCATTGAGCACAGGTCAGGGTGTCACCACCAAAATGCTGATGGTCTCTCTAGGATGTTTATAACCGACTAGAGGTAAGAGACTCACCCAGGACTGGATTTGATCCTCCTGCCCCTTAGTCTGGGAGGGGTGGGGGGGCGAGTTTTAGGGAGAATTCTCATTCTATGGCTATTTTCCCTTACCTATAGTGTCCCCCAGCAGCTTTGCTGGGTTTGAAGAGTTTGTTCCTTTTTTACCTGCTAAGAGTGAGACTCTTTTTCCCACTCTTAGGCATTTTTGCTATGTGTGTTCTAGGCTATTTTTGTGTTTAATGCCTATGGGATCTTTCTCAACCCCTTAGGAACCATCTTTATTCACATGTGTTACACAGCACCCTCAGTGCAGTGACATAGGGGTGTCGTAGTGACCCCCAAACATAGACTCCATACCCTGGGACTGACTACTGTCTCCCAGGGCATGTAAAGTCCCCATTGACTTTACTAGTCAAATCCTATGAACTAAACCAGTACAACCCATCTTACTATGGAGGTACTAGAAGGGGATAATAGTTTTTCCCCTATGTTCATTTTCGAGAGGGTACCGTACAGTCCTACTCTCAAAAGTTTCTGGCTGGTGGCAGTGGTTACTACCATAAAAATTTGACCCTGGATATTTCCCTATGGGATTTTCCCATTGTTCGAGGCTACCACTTTTTCTGACAGCCTCTAACATACCGCCAGTGTATTTTAATATTAAATTTACTCCGGGAGGTTTTTATTTCCAGAACTTTAATATAACTTCTTTCTCTAAACTCCTAACCCAGGTCGGGGATCCTTTGTTCGTCCTTTTGGCGGGCTTCTGCCGAGAAGCCCTCTTTTTGGCACCACTGAGTCTCGGGTGGGTCCATTGTGTGGGAGGGGGAGTAGGACCCCTGGACATGGTTGCCTCAGCAACCCTTGTCGCACTCTATCCTGATAGGCTGGAAGGTCTCCCGCCAAGATGACCACTCCACTGTGTGAGTGACAGCTAGGCTGTATACATGGGGATCTTTTTGCATAAAAGCAGGGTCCTGAGGACTGGAAGAGCAAGACGTTGCCACTGGAACTAAGAAGCCGAAGAGGAGAGAAGCCAAAGACATCTGCAAGGACTGAACCACCGTTGAAGGCCTGCTGCAGCGTCTCACCACTTTTCTCCACACGACGAGAGAAGATCTTCACCTGCAAGAGCCTTCTTCCCTTGAACTGGTGGGGCCAACCAGTTTGCCAATCGCCTTCCCGGACCTGCCTTGGTTGAATCTCCCGTACCCTGTACTCGGAGGCCGGATAGCCAGGCACCAGTCCACCCAGACCACGATTTAAAGGAGCGTACCTTTTATTCGTCGGGCAGCACCGCGGCTGGTTTCATCCCTGGGTAGTGCAGTAACTCGAACCTTCCTCCACGACGAGAGCCTCTCTTCCTCTGCTGGATCAACCGAACTTCAGGAACTACCAGGAACAACCGCCACCACAGGAGCCACTTCTCCATTTTAAGGTACATTGTTCCACCAGGCGCCCTTTCGTCGCGGTAGCACTAAAGGTGTTTTAAATCCTTTACCTACCTGTTGGGTTGGCCGCCCCTCTCTCTGAACATTGGGCCTCATTACAAGTACACAGGTCCGGAGTTAACGCCGCCGGTAAAACCATACCGGCACCGTTTCCACGTCCGCCCAATCATGACCCGCGGCCCCGGAAATAGTACCTCCCCCAACCGCCACCGCGGAGTTAAGGGTCCCGTAAAGTCCACCTGCACGGAAACCCCTCCGTTACCGGCAATATGAAACACCGCGAGCATCACAACTAGCGCGGACACAGAAACACCGCCAGAAAAATGGGGTTAAAACCGTGATCACGGTGGCGGTACCGCTGCCACCGCGAACATGACGTTAAACAGTGCCTGCTGAACTGAATCATGGCACAGGTGCACCAAATCAGCCCAGCTGGACCCAGCAGCACACTGGGAGCCTACAAAAGTGCCACACCCAGCCCAACACAACACAGAACCATGCAGGCAGCAGCTCTAGTAGCACTTGGACTGGGCCTACTCAACCAACAGGCAGCACTGCACATGATGGCAGTAATGGTGCAGAGGAGGAGGCGGAGGCGGAGGAGGCGCAGGCGCCAATCAGCCAACCCTGCACATATGGCAAACCCCATTGACCAGCTGGCACAACCCCGCAGGCAGCCTGCAATACCACGCATCAGGGCCTCACCCTGGAACCTCACCCCAGGACAGATCCACACACTATACCGGCTGGACCGTTCAACAATACTGTACATCACTGCCATGATTGAGGACAACATCAGCAGCCACATAGACACCCCCACCACCACCCCCCCCCTCCTGAAGGTTGTGTCTGTGCTGCATTTCCTTGGCACTGGCACCTATCAACACACGGTCGGTGAGCTGCACGTCATATCACAACCCTGTTTTTCAAAAATCCTGATACAGATACTGGATGCCCTGTTGTGCCATGGGTTGCAACACATAGCCCTACCCCGCACTCTCCCCGAGGTCATTGCCACCAAGTTGGCCTTCCATGCCATAGCAGGCATGCCAAATTGCATAGGTGCAGTTGACTGCACCCACATTGAGCTGACAGTACCACGTGCAATTGAGATGGTGTTCCACAATAGGAAACAGTATCACTCGTTGAATGTACAGATGGTATGTGATGCCACGCTACTGATTACACACTGCTGTGCACGTTTCCCAGGCTCAACCCATGACTCAATGGTACTGCGGAATTCCACGTTGCCGCGGTACATGGAACGCTATGCTGGACAAACCACATGGCTATTAGGTGAGTACAGCTGACAATGCTCCGACCCTGTTGGAGTGGTGTGTGTGTCTCCAGGCCAATGAGCAATGTGAGTGTGCCGCCGTGACCGCACATGCATCACCCCCCCTCCCATCTACCAAATAGACAGCGGATCCCAAACATCACAAAGGAAGACATGACAGGTCAACACAGTGTGCCCGTACACACCCTGCCACATGACACACACAGCTGATACTGTCACTGTCCCATACACCTTGTGCCACTGCAAACACCCACCCACAAATGGAACACTGCCCTCCCAATGCACATGATGCCTGTAAATGAGACGTCCTGCATTAACTACTTCATTACAGTGGAGTGACTCTGCCATGTGTGCACATCACTGCACTATGCCATACTCACAATCAAATGTCACCCGCAGGGCAGAGTACACATGCACGTAAATGTGTAGGTCAATATCCATTTGGCTACATCCACTGTGATGGCCAATGAACACTTCCAACCACTGCATGGCACACATGCATGAATGAACAATGATACAAGATAGCACAGCATCAGATGAAGACATGATACCACAAACACTGACATGTCTCCCCATCTACATCCCATGTAGGTGATGCTGGATATGCACTCACGCCATGGATGATGACACCTGTACGGAGACCAAGGAACAGGCATGAAGAGGCATACAACAGGGCACATGTCCGCACACGTGGAATGATTGAGAGGACATTTGGACTGCTGAAGGCACGTTTCCGCTGTCTGAGCAGATCTGGCGGATCACTGCTGTACAGCCCAGTGAAGACGGGTAAAATCACGCTTGTATGTGCCATGCTGCACAATATATGCCTGCGCAGGAACATCCCAATGCCACCAGACGCAGATGAGGAAGATGGGGATGGGGATGGGGATGGGGATGGAGATGGGGATGGGATGGCACCACCTCCCCCTGGGGGTCCACTTGATGGCCAAAGAGCACGGGATGAACTGATTCGCATTTACTTTTGAGACACAGCACATTCACAGCATTGCATGGATATGGTGATGACAATAAATTAATTGTTGTACTGCAAATGAAATGATAGATGTCCGCACATGTATGTTTTGAAACGTACCCACCCCCACCCAGGCCCCAATGTTCAAACACCCAAAACAACCTCCCCCACCAGCCAAACGAACCCACCCCCACCCAGGCCCCAATGTTCAAACACCCAAAACAACCTCCCCCACCACCCAAACGTACCCACCCCTCACACCCTTCAAGTCCACGTGTGTCCTGCAGTGCCCCACACACATGCCATAACTTCCGTGTGCGCTTCTGTCCCTGTGCATCCTTGCCCGAGAGCCCCGTTAGCCGACTTGAGCGCCTCCTTGGACTGGCAGTAGTGGAGCTTGATGGGGTGGTGGTATTTGATGGCACAGAATCCGGTATGGATGGCATACGTGCAATATTTGCCTGTTGCCCAATCAACACGGACTCTATGAGCCTGGAGGTGTTGTCATTACCCTCCCGCACATGGCATGCCAGGGTGACAATAGTGCTGGCAAAGCGTCCAATGGACTTTGATAGGCGTCGCACTGACGTGCTGTAGCACTCCCTCTGCAGCCTAGATTCCTCGAGATGCCTCTCCACCAGCTGGGTGAGGGTAGCCTGCTGCTCCTCCATCCGCTGCATGCAGGAATCAAGCTCTGCCATAGATGGGGTGGGTGACCTCATGGGACTTCGGAGTGATGTGGGGCTAAACTCCAGCTGATGGAAGGATCCCAGGTCATCAAATGTGGGCATCTCCCCCTGTGGCCCAGTATCAGAGTGCTCTCCCGGGGCCCTGTTGTCACTACAGGCTGCCTCCTCTGCAGTGCAGCTCCCTTCTGTGTTGGTTTGGGTGGGCATGATGGGTTCCCGTGGCACCTGTGTTAACTCAGGCAGCGTGGAGACGCTGGGGATGTTGGTGGTGGTGGCCGGCACATTTGTTGCAGTTGGTAGTGGGGGCAGAGATGCCGAACTGCTGGCAGCATCCTCTTGTGCAGGGGCGGTGGCTTGGACACGTGCCGGTGCAGATTGCCTGGCCTGTTGTGCAGTATCACTGTCACTTGATAGGCTCTGGGGACACAGAGGACATGCAATTAGTGTTGTGGTGGTGACTGATGGGTGCATCACATGCATCAGACAGGTTGATCATTCAATAGTGTTAGTTACATGCATCTGATTGTTGGGGGTATGCATTGTTGTGATGTTGGTTGCCATACGGATCATGATGGGTCCTTTGGCCCAGTCATCCACTGCTTGGGGTTGGGGGGGTTGTTAATGGGTCCTTTGGCCCAGTCATGGACTGCTTGGGGGGGGGGGGGTTGTTAATGGGTCCTTTGGCCCAGTCATGCACTGCTTGGTGGGGGGGGGGTTGTTAATGGGTCCTTTGGCCCAGTCATGCACTGCTTGGGGGGGCGGGGGTTGTTAATAGGTCCTTTAGCCCAGTCTTGCCAT
Organism: Ambystoma mexicanum; assembly: GCF_040938575.1. NCBI lineage: Eukaryota > Metazoa > Chordata > Amphibia > Caudata > Ambystomatidae > Ambystoma > Ambystoma mexicanum. The sequence goes on from NC_090934.1 coordinate 1,478,202,985, forward strand.
CAACATATTCTCATGTGGCATTCATGTTTCACCACTTCCCAGTATCTGCAGGTGGGCTCACTCCTGCCTCAGCCTCCCCGATCCCATGGATGCCCTCAAGGTGGAGGACACTGCTGCAACGCTCTTCCCATGCTTGCAGCCTCAGTGGGGAAGGGGGTCCTCCACCTGTCCCACTGCTACGTTGGCGGTGTGTGGAGATCGGGTTCCGAACCCTCAGCCTGAGGTTGTCCCACCGCTTGTGCCAGTCCTTGATGCTCCTCACAGTCTCGCCGACAGCAGTGCACTTGCGTGCTGCTTCCGCCCACACTTCCTTCCTCCGCTGCTGTGTGGCACGCCTTTGATCGGCACTGAACAGCATCTCTGCATGCTCCACTATATGCTCCACCAGAACAGTTAGCTGCGCCTCACTAAAGCGCTGTTTGCGCTGTCTCTGAGCTGGAATTCTGGCAGACATGCTGGTGGTCCCTTTTGCCTTCTCACAGTGTGGATTCTGCTTGTGCTGACTCTGGATGGCAATGGATTGTGCTTTATATGATGGCCGCCTCTCTATTTCCTGTTTTGGCGATCATGGTATTTCCGGTTCCGTGTCCGTGGCGACGGAGGCGGACACGGTTTTTGCGCTACTTGTGGCAGCGCTATGTCCATTTCCGTGGCTTTTTCTGTGATGGCGGTAACAACGTTTCCGCATCCGTGTGGTGCGCCCGACCGACAGCACGTAATCAGACGGTCTTTCCGCAACCTTGCGGAAACGGAAACTTTGTTACCGCCGTCACGGAATCACCGCGGTCCAAACCTGACAGGTTGTATTGTCTTTTCAACGTCTGCATCCACCTTTTCCACTTCATTAACCAAAGACCTCACTGCAGCTACAAGAACATTTTTGCTCCTGGGTCCTTGCCCTGTACCAACTGACTTTGGTACAGGCCTACTGACTCTGGTCACAATTGTTAGATCTGCCTTCTCTAGATTGATTCTCAGCTAGAACTGTGTAGTGCACCTATTTCTTTTAACTACCCTTTACTTCCCATTTTTAAACCTGGTGAAATGCCATTTTGCTCAGTTTCATTTAAGTATTGCTTATACTGATGTACTGCCTTGCTTAAACTGGTTCACAAACTGATGGGAAGTGCTGCTAGGGTGTTTAAGAATCTACTTCTATATAACTTGTGCTTTCCCTCCCTTGTGAGGAATTGTTAGAGGACCCCTTGTGTGTAGTTGTCACTGTGCCATTTTGCTCAGTTTTCACTCTGGTTTACTGGGTCTACAATTTAACTTGGGAGTGTGTATATTTTCCTCTGACTTAATTTAACTTGTTTGATGACTGTGATGCATGTGTTTTATTAGAAGTGTATACAATAAATATATATCTACGTTTTAAATACAAAGCTTTGGTCAGTGTTTCCTTGTTCCATAGTCTAGTGGGCCTATTGTGTAAACCCTGAATGCTGCTCATCTTCCTCTTGAGATAAGTCTGACTGCTCAGCCACAGCTACCAACTAAATCTTTGTGGTACAGACTGATACTAAAGGGGATTTATTGCTCTCACCTGTGGTCCTACTCTTGTGTAGTGCTCCCTAAGGGAACTGCACAGGATTCTGCCTAACACAAGGTCAACCAGTTCGCGGAAACCACTAGGCACAACCGGTACCGTTGCTAGAACATCCTTCAAACTTTCCAAATCACCTTTATAGTACAAAGCAGCTTTCTTTTCATCTGGCCAATCAGTTTCTGCAACTAGCTGGTTAAATTTTGCCAAGTACTCCAAAAAAGATTTGTCTTTTTGTTGTAAAGAAAGCCATTCCAGGTCTGTTGCCTGTGATTTATATCTTGTATCAAAAACACAGGTCATAGTCGTGATCAGTGCCTCACAATCATACAGGAGCGGGCTACTCTGTTCCAGCAGGGGATTAGCCCATACTGCAGCAGTACCCCCAAGATTAGACAAAACAAAGGCCGCCTTTGTAGTAGCATCCGGAAAGGAGGCAGGCCTACACAGGAAATGCAAACGGCTCTGATTAATGAATGTTTGAAAGGTTTTAGGATCCCCTAGGAACCTTTCTGGAGGAGCCAACGGAAACTGGGCTGCCATGTAGACAGGACTTAACTCAGTTCTCGATTGAGCCCTTCCTGGAGCTGAATCCGCTCTAGGACTAGGCGCTCCAGCACCTGACTGCAAGACAGCATGTAACGCATCGATACGACGTTGAGTAGCATCATGTGCTGCTGTCATATCGGCTCTGAGGTCAGACACCACTTTGGATAAAGCCGCTAAATGGTCAGCGGCTTCTTCCATTTTTGAAGGCTTCTGAATATGTTAGGGCCCAAGGACTAAATTCAGTAGTGGTGGCTTGACACGTCGTGATGCAATTGAGTCTTTCTGACAATATACCCCTCAAGAGTACAAAAGGACAGATTGAGGTATTGCTCGAAAATATTGGTACACCCTGGTACTCAGACAGCTGGCTGCAAGAAAAATTAATCAAGTATTAACATTTGGCTTAAGGCAATGTAATCTCAAAACAAGGTGAAGAACTGATACTCACAAGCAAGAAAATCAGAATGGGACTGAATAATTCCAAGCTAGATTGGTGAGTATCCTTAAACAAGAAAGGTAACTGTTACCAGGAGGACAGAAGAGTAAGAAAAAGGAGGAACCAAACTGTATGTGCTTACCAAGTGAGTAGAAACACCAGATGTAGTTTTGGGAAGGAAGTGGTAGTCCTGGAAACACAATGTCCTGTTTCCTATTCCCGCCGGCACGAGGACGCCTAAGGAGTCTATGGATCCTTGTGCCGTTGCGCTAATGTCCCTTGATCCTTGCGCCATTGTGCTAATGTCCTTTGATCCTTGCGCCGATGCGTGAAAGTCCATTCTGTTCCTTAAAGTCTTTGGGCGGTAGGAGAATGAAGACGTGGCACTGATTGTAGTTGGAGCAGTCTAAGAGATTTAGGTCTTGGCAACAGGTAAGACGTGAGGAATGAGACAAGGCAGTCCGTGGACGTTCTGAGATAGGCAATAATCAGGTAAGACGTGAAGAATAAGGCGAATGCAGTCCGAGGCCATTCCGGGTCTAGCAATGAGCAGGTAAGACTTGTGGGATGAGGCGAATGCCGTACGTGGCCGTTCCGGGTCTGGCAATGAGTGGGTAAGACTTGGGGGATTAGGCGAGTGCAGTCCGTGGCCGTTCCGGGTCTAGCAATGAGCAGGTAAGACTCGAGGGATGGGGTGAATGCAGTCCGTGGCCATTCTAGGTCTGGCAATGAATGGGTAAGACTTGAGGGATGAGGCGAATGAGTCTGTGGCCGTTCCGGGTCTGGCAATGAGCAGGTAAAACGAAGGCGATGACAAGAACAAGGCAGGAAAGTCACAAAGAAAACCAGGGATTCAAGGAGCCAGAAGACAAGGTAACAAGATGCGTAGCTTAGGAAGTTTACAAATTCAGAAGCACCGCCATGCGCGGGGGCGGGGCTTAAATACCTGTCAGCTGACCGCACGCATAACACGGCATCGTAGGCCTGAACACCAACGTGAAATCAAAGGGTGCCAGCGTCTCCAAGGCAACCCATAGCGTTTCCTGAAAGGGAGCGGGGAAAGAGACAAACCATGATTCCGAGGATCTAAAGAGAGTCCTGCTTTAGAGTGAAAACTGTTCGCTCTACCGTGGATTCTGGAATGTTTAATCTTATGCGGGACCGATCTATGATCAGACGAAGAGACATCTAATGGAACCCTGACACAAAGCTGATAACATGTTCATGCCATGGCAACAAGGGGGTCATTGTCAAAGGCGATATTACAAAACATGACCACATATGTGAACGCTGTGTACACAGGAAAGAAATTAGAGAAAAGACTGGCAGTTTTAGAACTTTTGAAAATGTACCAAGAGGCGAAAGAAGACCGAGTACAGGATGATTGGATGCTTAATCAGCATAAAGGAGAGGGCATAGAGCCCTCAGCTCCTCTTACTTCATCCAAGATTAAGAGCGTAGATGCAGAGGAGATAGGAGTTTATCCTTTAAAGGAATTAAAAGCAGCGGTGGGGTATAGTGACCAAACATATGAACCCCCCGCTTACTGTAGTGATGACAGTTCAGAATAGAGCAAAAGGAAGGAAGATGCCTGTAAGTCTATATGAGATAAAGAAGAAAGAGGCGAGAGGTCGAACATATCGACAGAAATAGACAAAGAAATTAAGAGATGGAAAGGATAGGGCTGATGAGGTAACGCTCGTACAAAACGAATGGATGGGAGGACATATATTACTCAAGTTAGATGGAAAAAGCATCATGGGGGTTAGCCAAAGGGAAGATAAGGACGAGCAAGAAAAGAAGGATAGGGAACGAGAAAAGCGGTTGAGGGAGGATGAGCAAGGAAGAAAAAGTAGGGAACAACGGGAACAGATATATAGAGAAGAACAAGAAAAAGATGAAAAGCAGGCAAGGGAACAAAGGAAGTACGACACTAGAAAGAAAGAGATAGATGCAAGGGATAAGAGAGAAAGAAAGAGGAAGAAGCGGCACAAAAGGTGAAGGAAAAAAGATTACAGAGAAGGGGAGAAGAAGAACAAAGGCAAGAAGAAGAAAGGGCAAGAAGGGATGCGAGAAAGCAAAGGGAAGTGGACGAAGAAATAAAACCGACTAGAAGGCAGCGAAGTCTTGATGCCAGTCTCATTCTTAAAGAGAGAGTAAGAACAAGCAATGAAATACAGGGGCAATGGGGCACGATAATTGAAGTTCTCCCGATGAGAGAAAAGAGTCAAGAAACACCTAAAGTAGCACTATAAGAGGAAAGATATGATGCGGAAAGTATTGGAGAAAGGATTGACAAGATATATCTACAAATAAGGCAGGACAGTGAGTATAGAACTCGAGGGAGCAGCAAACGATCCCTGATACCTAAACCACGGGTTGAGGAGGAAAACATGTTTATTGATGAACGCACAGCATTGTCTTTGAGTAGATTAAATTTAGAATGACGAGAGGAGAATGATAGTCAAACTAGTTGGGGTCTAGCAATGTCAGACGAGGAACGAGAGTCAGGCCATAAGATAGGGGGAGAGGGTGCATGCATCCCTCTGGGAAGTCAACAGATGGATAAGAGGTAAGATGTCAGACCTGGAACACCAGATCCTGCACAATATCCTGAACTTCCCTAAAGTTGATCGTGTAGTGAGAGAGGAGAATCTCCACCCTATGTGAGTAGGTTAATGTTGTTACCAGCACAAAGATCAATAGGGATGATTAACCTTGCATTAGGCAAGCAAATAATGGCATACGATTCTGGGATGGGGTTCTCACAGTTCCCCTTGCTAGAGAAGGGGGGAGCGAGACCGCAATATGTTCCATGGCCTCAGATGGATAAGGATCATTTAAAATGTGTAGAGGAGGTCCCAAATACAGCCCGCACTCCAACCGTCCATTTTGAAGTACCAGGAACGTTCACACCGAAATATGTGACGTATGATGAGCAAATAAACCAGCAGAGAGCCGCAGTGGGGCTCTGTCCAGTACGTATCAGAAGAACAACTCCTATTGAAGTACCAGTACCAAGGAAACCATGGACACTAAGATAACCATTGAGAAAGCCATATCAACAAATGAAAAAAATGAAGATCGTCTGAGTACAGTCCCTGAGGAAACTAAAAAGGTCTTAATGGAAGATGAATGGTGATGTCATGAGAACCAGGACTGACTCCCATGTAGAAGAAATGACGACCAGAGAATGACGTAAAGAGACGTAAACGCCATGAACAAGGATATCGTGAACCTGAAGTGAAAGGACGATGTCAAATGTAGAAGCTTAAGCCACGAGCATGATGAAGATAGTCAACCAGTTTACACCTGTACATATACTTGGAACAGCAAGAAAGCTAAGAAAACTGTGCGGCTCGCTATGCTTAGTAGAAAGATAGTGCAGCAAGTGCCACTATACATAAATCTACCTCAAAAGAAGTATGTTATATAAGTGTAATTCCACTTTGCACAAGAAGCAGAATCAACCCAGGTTACTGAAGGCCACACAAGAAAAGCTTCATATTTAGCAAAATCAAGAAAGGACGGCTGAAACGAATCTCAGCAGAGGCAACTCGTGCCAGGAAAGCCAAGGTTGTACCAATAGAAGAGATGAACAGTAGCTACATTTAATTGAAACTAAGAACAGAATATCCTCCTTCTGGAAGGTCAAGATAAGGAGACGAAGACAGGTGGTGGGTAAAACTAAAATCAAATACACAAATTGATGGAAAAGAAGCAAATTCACGGTGTCCGAATCACGTGACCAGCCGAGCAGGAAGAAGCGAGAGCTCACACCTACGCATAGCACCAGGCCAGACGAAGATATCAGAACTTTTTCAGACAGAAGATGCAGTCTCGAGGCCAACCACAGTGAAATAATTGATGCATGGCTAATAAAGTGACGATTGATTGCAACAATAACTGGAGGAAGGCTGGGTAACTAAGGGGCACCCCGCACCTAGACGACCATTCTCCATGCTGCTAAGCAAAGTGCAAAAGTATGCATGGGGTTGATGCCAACCCAATCCCAATGGATCAAATAATCTAGGGTCCTATAATCAGTAGAGCCAATGGGATGTCATAATTTTAGTGACGTCTGCAGTAGTCATTTTTGAAGGAAGGGCTTAGATGCCCACCTGACAGTGTTTATCCAATCCCCTCACTCCGTTACCATATACAGATATAGTACCTATATTAAAGTTACCTTTCCCGAAGCAATAGAATTGAATGTCAACTTTTGAGTGTTATACGTCAATGATGAGGAACTTTTAGTATAAATGTCATGATTTTTATGAAGTTCATTGGAGTTGTGAAGCGAGAAGGAAGATCACCCATCTGCTGATATTCATGAGACTCCCCGTTTTTTGTACTTGTCATTAAACGGACTCCCTTTTCCAAACCGTTAAGTTGTTCTTATTGATTGGTGTTGAAGTATATATCTGCACCCCCATCCATCTCATGGCTGCTGCTATCTTGTCTTAAAGTGCTCCTGAGCAAACCCCGACTCTATGGGCCAGTTGGGGCTCTCGGAGCACACTTGGTAGCAGAGATCGGATGATTATTGATTATCGATTAGACAAGACACCCTTTGACCGTCGACATAAAGTAACTCTAGGTCCTCGGTAATATCACAAGTCCTTTGCCATTCGGCTGAGTAGACCGTGAAGCTCCCATAGACAGTGGTAGAGTAAAAACAAAATCTGCAGAACCAGGTCTGAAGGGAACTGTGCTTTCCCACATAACCTCTTCCCACACCTACGGGCAGCTGAGCGGTAGAAAATCCGGAGAAGGCGGTGACGAAGGCGGTGATCCTGAGTATCCAGAGAGGAAACATGCGAACGGTGAGTGAAAAAGGCTAATGCTTTGGCAAAAAGCATATACCTTAGAACAAGTAAGGGAAAAGATAACGGAGGGAGGCGGGAAAACAAACTATAGTCTGAAGTAGAGAAGAATGTATATATACATGGGGAAGGAAATAATGACTCAAGAATAATTAAGTAGACAGAGAGAGGATACCTGGAAAGACACCCGAGAAGAATAATTAAGTAAAAGAGAGAGGATACCGGGGAATACACCCGAGAAGTGAGAAGATTCGCCTAATTCCTACGCTTTTAATATAAGCGGCTAGAAGAAACCTGCATCCAGAGTCCCAAATAAAGGGGAACAAATAGGCCACCACAGTGATTAAAGATGCTTTTTTGTGAAAGGGATGGGTTTAAACTCTATGTCGGGGTAAGAATATTAGATGCAGAGGTATATGTGGCCAGCTGGAGTTCGTCTAGTCTGTTAACGTCTGTCTTATGTGTTGTTTTGTTGTGAGGTCATAAGCTGAAAATTTTCCTTAGAGGAACTGACATAGGATTTACGCGATTAAATAACTGAGGTATTGTAGTATACGAATTGATGTTTATTGAGTAAAATAGAAGATATAAAATGTTGTGGAAAAAACAGGATTGGAGCTTGCAGTGATTGGTGCTCGCTCATATTGTTGGAATTGTTTAAGTCACGTAAAGCGTTATCAAGTGTTATATAAAGAGAAAGGGAACAGATTTAAGCATGGAAGACATAACTTCATTAGCACACCTGTGCAAACAGTTGCCGAAACATGCACTTAAGCTGAAAATGTACAGTGCACAATGGGTTAAAGGAACCACCCACAAAATGTTTATGCCTTGGCCACAGGGTGGGTCATTATCTAGAGCTGTTTTGCAACACATGAAGACATATTTGCATGCCACATACACGGGCAAAAAGTTAGACAAACGCCTAGCTAGTCTAGAGTTGTGGAAAATGTATCAACAAGACAAGGAAGAGGAACTGCCATCAGACTAGATACTTAACGTATGCACAGAAGGTGGTGAGACGCCTTCAGCGGCACCCGCCCCATCTGAAATGAAAATTGAAAATGATAAGGAAGAAGGGTTATACCCATCCAGGGAACTTAAAGCAGCCATGGGGTATAGCAACCCAGCATATGAGTCACCTACGCAAAGTAGTGAAGAAAATCAAGGTAGAGATAGAGATATTACCTCCAAAGTCCCAAGGGACAAGGAGAGACGCGATGACGAGAGAAGAGACCAGACACAGGCAAGTACATCTCTCGATACGGAGAGAGAAGGCAAAGGAACGAATGGATGGGAGGGCAGATTTTATTGAAACTTGATGGCAAAGGCATTGATGACGCGAAACAAAAGGACAAAAGGAGAAGTAAGACGATGTACAGAGAAAGCAGAAGGAAAAAGAAAAAGGATTGAGAGACAAAAGAATAAGGAAAAAGATAGACAGAGACGAGAACAGTTATATCGTGAAGAGCTAGAAAGGCAGCGTGATCATAAACAGAGAGCAGCCAATGATCAAGAAAGAGAGGAGCAGCAAAGGTTAGAGGAAGAGCAAAGGATACAAGAGAAAAGAATAAAGAGATGAAGGTATGAGGGGCAAATGAACGTAGAGACACAAAGAAAGAGGAAGAAGATGGGGTCAGAGAAGAAGCGAGGAAGCGCAGAGAATTCGATGACTATGTAGGACATAAGCGAAAACAGAGAGCACGCGATCTTTAATATCTGGAAAGAGAAGTTCAAAAACCTGATCCAGTGGTAGACTGGGAGGACATTTCGGTACGAGGCACATCTAGTGCAAATATTGAGGATGACTTCGACACTAGAAGCATCAGAGAAATGATTGATAGGATATATGATGAAATGGGGCTAGAACAAGTACCCCAAGGGGAGGGGGAAGACGAGCGCCTGGAGAGCACTCAGCTTTACGACACTGAGGCTGTCTCCCAAAGTAGTGGGAATAAAGCACTGTCCCTAGATAGATTGGAAATAAGCAGGAACAAAGAGGACGCAAGAAGTTGCACAAGTTGGGGGCAGACAATGTCCGACATCGAAAGAGAAGAGCGTGAGGAAAAGGAGGAAGAGAGGAGATGCGAAAAATGATTCTCAAGGAGGAAAGGGATAAGATGGTCAAACACTAGTGATCCTGCACCGAGGGCATCAGAGTTAGCCACACAGTCAGACCGACATGAAGAAGTATCTCGCGGTCAGAGGGGGGTGTCTCCACCACCCTATGTGAGTCGGCCAAGGACATTTCTTGGTAGGCGGCGATGCATGAATATTACTCCTGCCACAGACAGAAGAACAATGAGAGAGGAAAGAGAGGACTATGCATCCCAATTTCCGTTGCTCGAGAAAGTGGAGCGAGACCACAGTTTATTCCATGGCCACACATGTGGCCACACATGTATCGGGAAAACTTGAAAAATAAGCTTCCAATGTTGACATCAGGAGCCGGAAAATGGATACACGAGCTAGAAAAAATGATGGGAGGGAACACGTTAGCTATCTGGGATATCAAAGGTCTCTTAATCGCCATACTTGGTGATAGAGCAGACGATGTGTGGACACGGGCAGGTTACCCTGGTGTGACCAAAGTTAATACCGCGCATGATGGAGCTCCATTTAACTATTGCAGAGCTGCTGTATGGAAAGCATTACGATTGCTAGATCCGGATACTTCCGAATTGGGAGCTATCATGACACATAAAATGAAGGAGTCGGAAGACCCGTTGATTTACATACAGAATTTCCAAGACGCATGGGTACTCGAGACTCAGGAATCTTGGGCGAAGTCTATACCCATGTTCTACCATATATTGTGCCAAGGGCTGCCAGAACCGGTACAGAAACAGCTCAAGAAATTGGTAGGAATCAAGGCCAAGCCATGGGCAGAAATACAGTTGACCATTACACAATATTGCAGGCTGCTGCAAGAAAAGAATCGCAAAAGGAAGCTGCACGAAAGGGTGAAGAGGCAAAATTAGTGCAGAAGAAATGGTCAAAATATGCTCTTGAAGGAGCAATGATAACTAGCACAGCTGAATTGAGCATGCCACAAGTCAATAATCCACAGCAGAATAATCAGGGCAGTACAGAGTTTTACCCCAGGGGAAGAGGATTTAAAGGAAGAGGATGGCACAGTAATCAGGGAGGATTCCAGAATAATCAAGGAGGTTTTCAAAACATGCAAAATGGCTTTCAAGACATGTGAAATGGGAAAAATGATCAGACCACCGCCAGTATGTTGGTTGTGTGGGATGACAGGACATCTAGCGTTCACATGCAGAAATCAAGGCATGATGCAAAACCGCCAAGGAACAGGAGCAGATACAATGAATCTACCTATGTTTTTACAGCAGGGAGCTGCACAAAATCACACTGTGCACCAACAAACGCCAGGAGCGCAACAAGGCTTGCAACCTCAGAATTTGGTGAGTTTTCCACAAGGACAGTCCCAACAGTCACTGATGCAACCGTCACAGACAGTAAGCACAGGACAGACCACGAACCCTGGAATGAGGAGTAACACTGGTGATGGGGGAAGTCCATTCGCACAAGGTGGGACAAAATTATATATGGACTAGGACAGCTCACTGGGAACCCTGATTTGTTCTATCTTATCAGTGACACCAGACCCTCACCGGGAACCAAGGGTGGATGTTGTTGTGGGGGATAAAGAATATTCCTTCCTCATTGACACGGGTGCAACACGTTTGTGTATACGTATAGGCAGGTTTTCCTTGTGCAGCGATGCTATAAATACTTCAGAGTTTCACAGGAGCTACAAGTCGTGTTCCCTTTACAAATGCACTTCCAGTCTCTATACGAGAATGTGAAATGAATGTGCCTCTATTATATTCATGACAAACCCCAGTAAACATTTTGGGTCGAGATCCAATGACAAAGTTAAATATGACAATCTCGTTCACAGAGGAGGGCATAGTATGTTCAACTCCAGGAATGCACTATTCAAACGTAAGCAAAATGATTAGAGCATACGCAGGACACACAGCTATGAGGGCTATACCATTAGAACCAGAAATATTTGCATATGGAATACACGTGTTAATGGCAGGGCTACCAGGCCTTGCTGAAAAAACTATGAGGACCGCAGATGAATTTTTGTTCAGGCCAAGAATACCTATGCACGAGGAAAGGGGACAAGTATTTCCCTTGGTGATACACACAGCTGCAATACGAGGGAAAATGGTTTTGATTGACGGTTGTGACGATGAAGGCCGACAGTCGTACACAGTAATCGCCATTGAAGAAGGGTACAGATTGACTGACATCACTGATGACGATCTGTTTGACGAGGAAGCAGATATGGGAGAAACAGCAGCTGAGGTAAACCCCACTTTTTGGGGCGAAAATGATCAAAAGAGAAGTGCCTCAGAGAATGATGTTGGCACAGAACCGTCCTGAACATTTTGAGGATGACATGGCCCAGCTGCCTGTCTCAGTGCAGACCACAGGCCCGTATGACGTAGGCTTATTGAAAGGAGTCGGAGAAGTGAAAATTAAACTGAAGCCAGGAGCAATTCTTCCAAAAGCACTACAATACCCCATGTCCAGGGAGGCAGATGAAGGAATTTTTAAGACAATTTCGGCTATGATGGAGCAGGGCATCTTAGTGATGTCAGAGTCGTCATGCAATACTGCAGTTTACCCTATCAAAAAATCAAAGGGAGGGTCTTGGAGGCTAATTCAAGATCTGAGGCTGATAAATGATATTGTTGAAACCGATTTCCCTTTAGTCCCTAACCCGGCTACAATCCTATGTAATATACTGACTGAGGCAAAATATTTCACAGTGATTGATTTGAAAAATGCATTTTTCTCAATACCGTTGCACCGTAACTCACAAGACCTGACTTCATTCACGTTCAGACAGATGCGTCTGAAAAGCACGAGGCTAACCCAGGGGCACTGTGAGTCTCCTTCCATCTTTAACAGAGTCCTGCAGATGGACCTAAGCAATATTGCATTAGAAAGTGTTGTCTTGCAGTATGTGGATGACATCTTAATTTGCAGCATGACAAAGGAGCACTGCAGACACGATTCTGTTCATCTATTGACTATCTTGGCTGAAAAAGGATATAAGGTTGACAAAGAGAAGTTACAATGTTGTCAACGAGAAGCACTCAACATAGGTCAGCTGATCTCTCATGAAGGGAAAAGAGTTACCACAGAAAGAGCAGAAGCCATACTAAACACAGCCAAGCCAAACACGGTAACGCAGATGCAGAGTTTCTTAGGCCTGTGCAATTATGTCAGGGCATGGGTCTTCGACTACAGCTCTTACACCAAGCCTTTGCTTCAGGCCCTAAAGAAGGCACAAGTGACGAAAGAGAAGATTGAATGGTCTGAGACATTGGAGGAAGCATTTGCTAAACTCAAAAGAGCAATTTGCACAGCACCAGTTTTAGGAATCCCCAATTATGCAGAGGAATTTGACCTATTCTCGCACACGAATGGCAGCGTTATGACGGCAGTGCTCACACAGAGAACCACATTGGGGTACAAGCCCCTGGCATACTATATTGGAAATTTGGACCCAGTGATGAGAAGCCATTTCCCTTGCGAACAGAGTTTAGCTGCTGCAGCATTCGCCATAGAGAAAGCTACTACCATTGTAATGGGATGCTCGATGACATTTATTGGGCCTCATTACACGTTGTCCGGTAAAAATCGGAATTTAACGGCATGGCGCTATCAGAGTGTCCACCCTCGCAAGAGGCCACTAATAGCGTCCCATCACGAGTACGCGGACACAAGCATAGCGCCATGCCGTAAATGACCGTACCGCCCTGCCGCTAAATTCCCCAAAACGCCCCTTACCGGTGTCGTCTAAACCGTCGATAGTGCCTCTGCACAGCCGCCACCTGTAAATAGCGGTCACCGCTATTACCGGTCACCGTTAAAAAGCGGAACCGGAAATTACACCATCGCACAGGAACGGGAAAGAGCACGGTGGCCATCTTTAAAAACACAATCCATTGCCATCCTCTGCATCCAGGAAATATATCCAGGGAACTCCGACCAGGAAGCCCGAAGATGCCGAAGGCCCTAAAAAAAACAGCTGATCGCCAGCGCAAAGAAAAATTCTCCAATGAGGAGCTTGTGATGCTGACCACCACACTTGCTGCCAGTGCAGAAGTAGTGTTTGGGAATGACATGCGGAGGGAGGCCCTCCTTAAGAAAAAGGCCATCTGGGCCGAAGTCGCACAAAAAGTCAGTGCGGTGGGCACTACCACCCGGAGTGTCAAGGACTGCCGCAAGAGGTGGGACGACCTCCGGGTCCGTGTGCGGAATATATTATCAGTGAACCGCAACATGGCAATGGGAGGAGATATGTGCCTCCACGATTGGAGTCGAATCGATCGAAGGGGTCGGAGATATGGAGCTTGGCGTGGCCATTTCATCCAATGGAGGTGAGTGTATACACCAAACAATGCGCAATGAAGGGTGAGGGGTCCCCCAATCATGTGTCCATAGGAATGCCGTGGATCCAGCCACAAACAGACATGCATGCATCACCACATAACCGTCCAAAACAGGGCCAATCATGCATGAGCCAGCCAACATCCCCATTACCTGCCTCCACACTGAAGAGCCCCAAATGCATTGGACGGCATGACGTATGCATCCTGCATGAGGCAGGTCGACCCATAGATGATGATTTACCCCTTTTCTCACCCCTGCAGGATCACACACGGAAACTGAGGAGCCACACACTTCAACACCTGCTCCCGCACCCAGGATAAAAGCCAGGAGGGATGCCACGGGGGACACCGCCACATCCTCTAGGGGACCCAGGAGGAGTGACCATAATCACAGGGACAAAGGCAGCAGGAGCAGCAGGTCTACGCAGCCAGAGGCCATGCCTGCTGCCGTCGTGGCACCCACGGGCGTGTGTCTCCCAGCAAGTGAAGGCAGCATTGAGGGAGTGCACTCTGCTGCCACCAGCTCAATGGGTGAGGCAGCAGCCACTGCCCCACTTTCGGATGCGGAGGTAGCACCTGGCATTGAGGATCTGAATCAGAGCCCCATACCGACATGCCCCTTACTGTCAAGCCTGATGTTCTCACCAGGTCCGTTTAGCCAAGGCGGATCACCCACCCACAACCAAGATGTGTCATGGAGCCCCCAGGTATCCTCACCTGATGCCAGTGCAATGGATCCAGGCACATCAGCCATCCCACCGGCAGCCACCATGCAACATGACCTCCCAGCCATCTTTCAGAGGCAGACCGAAATCACTGGTCTAGTAGGGCAACATGTGGCTGAGACAGGGCGCCTGAGGGAGGACATTGGTGCATTTGCACAGCAGACAAGGGAGTGCATGGAGGCATGCACTAACCGCATCTGCGATGAAATGGCCCAACTAAGGCAGGCCATGAACCGCATTGCAGATGCAATTGAGCGCAGATGCCCACTCCAAACCCAGGATGAACAGGGCCCTGCCATGGTGCTATTTACGGTGTGGGGGTCGCGCGCACACGGCCCCGCCGCTATTAGTGGCACCGTACTTTACGGGTCCACTAATAGCGGTGGGTCCGGGTCGTGATCGGCTTGGGAGAATAACGTTGCCGGTATTTCGTTACCGGTAACAGTATTCCCTTACCGGACAACGTGTAATGAAGCGCTTTGCACGTTGAGCACTCGCTATTTGCTATTCTAGAGAAACCGAAGGGCACACTGACATCTCAGAGAGCTTCTGCTTATGAAGTGATCATATCGAATCCCTCAATCAAGATAGTCCGATGCAAAATAGTGAACCCAGCTAGGTTCAGAGCAGACACAGTCACTGAAGTTGAGCCAATACATGACTCTGCGAATTATGAAGAATTCTATGATGAAATCCACAGAGTGAAAGGAAATGCATTAGCAGAAGGAGAAGTGACAGTTCTTCGAGAATCGATCAAAACGATGGGCAAAGATATACAGACGTTGCTGTGATGAAGCACACAGCAAATGGAGAATTTTGAGTACTACTTAGTGCACGAATACCATCTCATTATTCAGCACAGGCTGCAGAATTATTGGCGTTGATACTCGCAACCAGGAAGTAATGGTGTACAGTGACTCCGCCTATGAGACGTCAACAGTGCACTCAGGCTTGGTGCGCTCGAAAAGGAGGGGCTGCCTCCGAGCAGATGGCACACCAGTACAGCACGCAGCCTTATTGGACATTCTGATTAAGGCACTACAGCTCCCAGTGGGCATAGCGGTCGTGAAATGCGCCGCCCACACGAAAGGGACAGATTTTATCTCTCGAGGAATTCAAGCAGCAGACACGGAAGCCAAGCGTATGGCATCTAAGAGTGAGACGATCATGGAAGTGGAAGTCGCTCACACAAATGAGAAAATGATCGTTGCACAGAGTGCACCTGAAAGCTACAATAATCTGGGAAAAACACAGTTGATAGCACTCCAAGTGGAGGCACCACAGGAGGAAAAAAAAACATATGGAAACGGTGAGGGTGTTCTTTAAAACCCTCCGAAAGCTTGTGGCGACAAGACAGCACTGGTAAACCAGTAATGCATATAGCCCTGTTAAAAATAATGGGGGAACAGTTACACTATCCAGCACACATGACAAAAGAGAATCTAGCGGCAACACTCGCGGAAGACTGGTTTATACCGAACTTCACAGCTGGGCACACAATAAAAGTAATGAGGAGTCATCCCAAGGCCAAATGGACCTTTTCAGCACTTGCATGTCTATTACGTCGACAATATCCAAGTATGTAACGGGTACAGATACCTAATTGTTGTGGTGTGTCCATTCTCTAGATGGATAGAGGCAGGTCCATGTACACACCGAGACTCTAACTGTGCAGCCGAATTTTTAGTGATGGAGGTATTTCTCAGGTTGTGGGTATGTGAAGTCATGAGATCGGATAACGGGACCCATTTTGTAAATGAAGATTAGCTTGTTGTTTGGTATAAAGCACAAGTTCTCATCGGCGTATCACCCACAAGGTAACGGGGTATGTGAGAAGCTCAATGGCCTATTAAAGGAGAGGATAGCCAAGTTGAAGCTTACTCTAAGAAAGGGATGGTTGCACTGCCTTCCTTTGGCACTGTATGCACTCCGGAATCAACCCGGTTCCAACCATCATCTTACGCAGCATGAAATAGCCACAGGAAGAAGAATGCGCACTCCACTGACACCCCGAAACAGAGCTAGATGTGGTGCCCAGTCAACAGGAGAAATCTTAGGGTCTGAAATGCAAAATTACTTGAATTGCATGACATCTTGTCTTACTGTGAATTCAGGCCAGCTGCAGCAATGACGAAAAGGGTGCAGGGCAGCACGGAACACAGAAGGAGATCTTACTGCAGACACAGCTCAAGTACTACATCTTCCATCCATCTTCCCTGAAGATATCGTCCTGGTAAAGACTCATACGAGAAAAAGGTGGGACCAACCAAGGTTTAACGGTCCCTTTACACTGGAAGACTGCAGTCCCTCTGCAGTAAAGCTACAAGGAAGGAGAGCTTGGATCTTTTTGGGTGACATCAAACCATACTTCGGAGAAGGCCCCCTGCCTACACCCCAGCGCGAAGAGACTACAGACGACGGGGAAGAACCACAGCACCTGCATACGAGATCCACGATGAGGAAGAAGGACACATGATCAGCAGCAAAGTAAAAACAAATAACTTTGTGCAATAGTTGTGGTTTCACTTTGGACATTCTCTGAGCAAAAAAGAGGATAAGGACATAAAAACGGATACTCTGTGCATCCTAGTTGCAGGGTGAAGAAGAAAAATTGCATTTATAAACCACTTTGAACTTTGTACTGAGGCATACTGAATCCTTGATTGTAAAAGAATATGCCAAATTTTGATTGAGGACACATAAATTGGAAGAGAATACAGTATCCAGATTCCTTCCACACAGAGACCTTGTTCGTAATCACTTATGGTGTCCCACAGTAGCGACATCACCAAAGATGTGGTGACATACTTCGATCTAGTGTTAAGATTGTACCCGTCATTGGTGGGGAGGCTCACCAGTGTCAGTGACTTTCTTCAAGATCCTGAAAACAAAAAGTCTATAAGGAGATTGCTTACTGTGATTGCTGAGTAGTTCCTCCTACTTCCTGAATACAGTGAGGAAAAACCAAATGTCCCAAGCAGAGAAGGAAGTGAATGAGCTTATCAACCTATTGTTCTTTCGCCTAATTGATGACTGTCCAGATCTTGTCGGAAGAACGACAGATGTATTAACTTTTCTTCGAGATCCAGCAAATACAGAACGTCTGAGCATAATCCTAAACGGTATTGTTATGCAAGTAGCTCTCCACGCACACAGAAATTGCAGACACCGTTCACAGTGAAGTGAAAGCCTACAGTCCCGAACCTCAGCAAGACAGGACAAATGTCCCTGTCACCAGAAGACAGCAGGTTGGCAAGTAACATTTTCTTTTGTCTAATCACAGATTTCCCAGAGCTTGTGGGGAGACCTGTAGATGTTGACGTCCTCACATTCATCAGAGACCCAGTTAATTCTACACAGATGGACATGCTCCTGCATGGTATTGTGATGCAAATGGAACTTTCTAACTATCAACAGAACTATTTGAGAAGATTTTAAACCTTCCGCCGAGGGACAGATCAAGAGAGCAGTGCCAGAGATCTCATTTCTTATTTTTCATATTGACAAGGACACAACATGTCTTCGGGAATGAAGCAAATCAGAGGCACAGACTGGGAGTTAGTATATTTTGAACATGCACAGTAGAGAGACTTGTTGGATTATTGCCAGTTTTTGTCATACACATAGAAAAAGAGAACTGTGTCCATAAATTATAGACAATCCAGTGTTCAATCAAAGAGAGACAATTGTTTAAGTACCTGCAGCTCGCAAGCAGAACAAACAGAATCCATAGATAAAAGTGTTTAGAACTGTATTAAAAGTTAGCATATTTTAACAGATGATCGAAATGGGGATCCAGAGCAGCAATCTCGTCCTCCCGCAGGAGGAAAGACGTTCATATTTCTCTGGAAGTAAATGCTGCTGGTTAACCTACAGGGGAATAATGTGCCTATGTATAATTTTTATCATTATCCTACTGTCACCCACGATCAGAACTGCACATTTTTATTTGTGCACAAAGCGTTCCAATTCCAGTGCACGCACCTAATGATGCAAGAATGAAGCCTACAAAGGCACCCAGACCTTACATAGTCATTCCAGTCCCTAGAATGTCTGACAATGGAGTGAGTGAACTTGAAATGGATGTGATTAGCAATGACACACACACACACTTGTGGTAACCAGCAAGTGAAAATCCGGAGACAGGGTCGGCAGAGTATCAATGTAAAAAGGTTACTGACAACCACATGCATGCAAACATTGAATGCACACACACCAGGCCTAGTGTCAATAACTGCAGAACTACAATCCAAAGCATGGAAGAAGAAGAGGCTGCCAGCTATGAGAAATTCCACTACAAGCAAAGTGAAAAGACAAATGGAAGAAGCAAAAATCCTGAAGAGACAAGAGGAGTTAGTGAATCGACCAACAGAGACAGCATGGACAAGCACATATGTTCCAGTGAAAGGGACAAGCACAGGTTCTACAGTACAGCCATATACTGGACCAATGCCAGAGTGGATATGGACATTTCTAACCAGAAAAAAAGGATACATGAGGACAAGGAAAGAACTGCCAGACTTTTGTCTACTCAAATAGCACAGATGAGGAGGCCTGCACCATGGACCGGGATACCTGAGAATCTTCCAGCAAGAAGGAGCCATACAGATGCATTCAAGGATGTAGTTATAGCAAACTACATGAAAACCTTAAGAATCAAGAGAAGCATGCATGGAGACGACAATGAATTAAACGATTACTTGGACAGTACAGCACATTTGGGAAACAACATTTGGTACCAGCATATGAAAGAAGTTGGAAGACGAAGTTCAGAAGGGGAATGCTTTGTTTGTGCACTCCTACCGTACAGCATGGGGAAGTCCAAGATCTTTGTAGCTGTAGAAATTGATATCCAGACAGCACACTGTCTTTCGCATGTAGCAATGTGCAACACCAGAGACCAGTTCATGGGTAGTGATGCCTCACTGAAATGGGCAACTGAAGCAACTGATCCAAATGAAGACGATTATGTTCAGGACATAAAGACAAGAAACAATGGAAAGACGAAACACATTGTGATCAGATACGAGAAGCCTGGAGTTATAGGAGCAGAAATCAGAAGATAAGCGAATCAGAAACTAAATGTCCAAGGAAAAACCCCAGAAGAGGCTCGAAGTTGGAAGAACAGAGGCCCAATGCAGATTTGGGGAACAGTGCTTTCAACAGACAGATGGGAGAAAGGAGTAGTGATATGCAGAGCATGGATGGTCATAAGCCAATACGAGCCTACCATCAACATAGTGCAAAATGGATGCAAGCCATTATGGCCAAAGCTTGAAAAACTGCTGACATGGGTCGAAGACAGAGGAGGGCCCTTGCAGATAGTGCCACTACAAAGTCCAACATTCTGCTTCAGGAATAATGGCACAAGGAAAATGGGAGTGAATCATAACTGTGGACTAGTTTTTGATACTCCAGGAATGGTGCATGGAACTGCAGTAATTATGGATCATTATTGGGCATGTGTTTCCAAAGCATAAATCAGGCTGCAGAGAAACTGGGGAGGTATATGCACAATAGTGAATGTCCATGTTCCAGCGTTGGTGATCCCGAAAAGTGACCTGAATATTGACAGTTTCCCCAAAAGTAGATGCTCACCTGAGGAAGAAGAGATCTGTGGAACTGCTGACTCGAATGAAGAGAGAAAATTACTTTTCTGTCAAATCAGAAGAAGCTTTTCATGAAATCCCATATGAACACAGGCTGTTTAGCCTCACCTCATTAGTGCTCGCAATAATCTTCATGCCAAGATTCCAAGTTGGAGCAAATACTAAATGCTTGCAGATAACCAGATGGAAGTTACTGCAGACCATCAACACAACCATAAAGGGATTCAATGCAATCAAAGAGGAGTTAAGGGCAATCCGATTGATGACTCTCCAGAACAGATATGTACTTTACATGATCACAACTATGGATGGGGTTTGTACAAAAATTGGAGAATCATGTTGCACATTCATACCATCTCATGACGAGGAAAATGGAACTCTAATGGAGGCCATAGGTATGTTGATGAAGCTACAGAATCAGATGATTGATGAAACTGATGAAGTAGACGACGACAGTTGGTTTGGATCACTGTTCTCATGGGTTCCACAATGGATGGCAGATGCATTCAAGTTCCTAGGAGCCCTGCTAGTGATGATATTACTAGGATTCTGTGTTATCAAGATAATAATCTCTCAGTGCCAGAAAACTGCAAAGAAAGCCATAGGGATGAAGATCATGATTGATGTCAAGCCAGGATGGAAACCCAAAGACCTGACTGACGAAGAAATAAGAGACTTTGTGAAGGCAGGCATTCACGCACCAAAAGGAACAAAGTTTCTCTTTCCCAGGAAGCATAGAAATTATGTGGGGAGATGGGTTTACTGCAGCCCAAATGGACAGTGTCAACTAATGACGTGGAACAAAGACAAACATGTAAGAACAGCAGGAAGTTTAAAAGGAGTGATAAAGATATGGACCCCAAAGAGACATTTCTTTAGACCATCATGTATAGACCCAGAAGATGAAGAAATAATGGACCCAGGCGATGAAGTGAAGGTGAATACAGAGGAACCGAAGAAGATGGATCCAAAGAAGGAGGTTAAAGTGGTTGTTGAATTGCCCAGAGGGGGGAGTGTAGAGGAGGTCCCAAATACAGCCCGCACTCCAACCATCCATTTTGAAGTACCAGGAATGTTCACACCGAAATATGTGACGTATGATGAGCAAATAAACCAGCAGAGAGCTGCAGTGGGGCTCTGAGCAGTACCTATCAGAAGAACAACTCCTATTGAAGTACAAGTACCAAGGAAACCATGGACAGTAAGGTACCCATTGAGAAAGCCATTTCAACAAATGAAACAAAATGAAGATCGTCTGAGTACAGTCCCTGAGGAAACTAAAAAGGTCTTAATGGAAGACGAATGGTGATGTCATGAGATCCCGGACTGACTCCCATATAGAAGAAATGACGACCAGAGAATGACGTAAAGAGACAAAAATGCCATGAGCAAGATTATCGTGAACCTGAAGTGAAAGGATGATGTCAAATGTAGAAGCTTAAGTCACGAGCATGAAGAAGATAGTCGACCAGTTTACACCTGTACATATGCTTGGAACTGCAAGAAAGCTAAGAAAACCATGCAGCTTGCTATGCTTAGTAGAAAGATGTACATAAATCTACCTCAAAAGAAGTATATTATATAAGTGTAATTCCACTTTGCACAAGAAGCAGAATCAACCCAGGTTACTAAAGGCCACACAAGAAAAGCTTCATATTTAGCAAAATCAAGAAAGGACGGCTGAAACGAAACTCAGCAGAGGCAACTCGTGCCAGGAAAGCCAAGGTTGTACTAATAGAAGAGATGAAAAGTAGCTACATTTAATTGAAACTAAGAACAGAATATCCTGCTTCTGGAAGGTCAAGATAAGGAGACGAAGACAGGTGGTGGGTAAAACGAAAATCAAATACACAAATTGATGGAAAAGAGGCAAATTCACAGTGTCCGAATCATGTGACCAGCCGAGCAAGAAGAAGCGAGAGCTCACGCCTATGCATGGCACCAGGCCAGGCGAAGATATCAGAACTTTTACAGACAGAAGATGCAGTCTCGAGGCCAACCACAGTGAAATAATTGACACATGGCTACTAAAGTGATGATTGATGGAACAATAACTGGAGGAAGGCTGGGTAACTAAGGGGCACCCAGCACCTGGCCGACCATTCTGCGTGCTGCTAAGCAAAGTGGAAAAGTAGGCATGAGGTTGGTGCCAACCCAATCACAATGGACCAAATAATCTAGGGTCCTATAGTTAGTAGAGCCAATGATATGACATACTTTTAGTGACGTCAGATGCCCACTTGACAGTTTTTACCCAATCCCTTAACTCCATTACCATATACAGATATAATACCTATATTAAAGTTACCTTTCCCAAACCAATAGAATTGCATGTCAACTTTTGAGTGTTACATGTCAATGAAGACGAATTTTCAGTATAAATGTCATGATTTTTATGATGTTCATTGGAGTTGTGAAGCGAGAAGGAAGATCACGCATCCGCTGATATTCATGAGACTCCCCGTTTTTTGTACTTGTCATTAAATGGACTCCCTTTGCCAAACCGTTGAGTTGTCCTTATTGATTGATGTTGAACTGTATATCTGTTCCCCCATCCATCTCACGGGTGCTGCTATCTTGTCTTAAAGTGCTTCTGAGCAAACCCCAACTGTAGGGGCCGGTTGGGGGTCTCGGAGCACAAATGCAAGCTCCCTAGTTGGGCTTTGGGGCCTGGAAAATGGATATACGAAGTAGAGAAAATGACAGGGGGAAACACGCTGGACATAGGAGACATAAAAGGTCTGTTGGCAGCTATTCTTGGAGAGAGAGCTGATGACATTTGGAGACAAGCGTGATATGCAGGAGTGGCAGCACAAAACACAACACATGATGGAGCATCATTTAATAATTGCAGGGCAGATGTTTGGAGGGCTTTCAGGGCACAGTATCCTGAAACATCAGATATGGGTGCAGTTATTACAGGTAAAATGAAAGAAGATGAAGACCCTATTGCTTATATTCAGGATAGTCAGGAGAAATGGCAGCTTGGAACTCGTGAAACATGGGAAAAAACAATGACGCTATTCTATCATATTTTATGTCATGGATTGCCAGAAACCGGTACAAAGACCAATGAAAAAACAAGTAGGAATGGAAGCAAAGCTGTGGGCAGCAATACAGTTGACTATTGTACATCATTGTCGATTATTGCAAGAGAAGAACAGAGAGAAAGACGAGAACCAAAAGATTGAGGAAGCCAAGTTAGTTCAGAAGAAATTGTCAAAGTTTGCTATAGAAGGGGCAGTATTGACAAGTGGAGAAGGAGGAGTAATACAAGAAATAATGGGTGCATCGCAGGTGAATATTGTACACCCAGTAGATCAAAGTGGGTAGAGGTGTAAGCTTCAGAAGAAGAGGAGGCGGATTTCAGAACGTCCAGGGTGGATTTCAAAATGCCCAGGGTGGAAGTCAGAATGCTCTGGGAGGATATAATGGAGTGTTGGTCAGAGGGCCACCCCAAGTATGTTGGAATTGTGGGATGACAGAGCATATTTTGCATGTATGTAGAAGCTGAGGAAACACGCAACAAAATGAGCAACCTTTAAGAGTGGGGACAGCTTATCCACCACCATACAGTACACATCAAGAGAGGGCATTGCCCAGGATCACACACCCTATCAGACACAAGCCCAGCAAGCACAACAGGCACAGCAGCAGGGGTGGTGCAAATGCACCCACCACAAGGGCAATCGCAATAATCACCTATTCCAAATCAACAGAATGCGAACACAGGGCAAATACTAACACCTAGGATAGAAGGTTTTACTATAGTAGGAGGGAACCCTTTCACAGGGACAAGGATGAATTTGTACCCTCAATAGGACAGCTCACAGTGTGAATTAATGTGTTCAGATCTATCAGTAACACCAGACCCCCAAGAGGAACCAAGGGTCGATGTGATGATAAGAGGCAAATCCTTTTCTTTTCTTGTAGACACTAGGGTGACTCGCTGTTGTATAACAGAGGGAAAATACCCAATGTCAGGTATTGCCATGAATGCTCTAGGGTTCTCTGGAGCTACGAATGTATTTCCTTTTACTGACAAAATACCTGTTTCTATAGGGGAATGTGACATGTCTGTCCCCTTGTTATATTCATGTAAACACCAGTTACATTCTGGGTAGAGATTTAATGACGAAACTTAAAATGACAATTTTATTCACTGATCAAGTAATAGTATGTTCCACTCCAGAAATACACTTTTTAAATGTAGGAGAGTTTTTACTGGCATTTACAGGGCAAGTGGCTCTACGAGGAGTCCAGATAGATCCAGAAGGCTTCATGTATAGGGTGAGCATTTTATTGACATGGCTACCTGGATTAGTAGGGAAAAGTGAGAGGATACCAGATGAGTTCTTATTTAGACCACAAGTACCTATGGATAAGGAAGAAGGGCGGACTATTCGTATAGAAATGGAAGTAGCTATAGAACGAGGGGAAAAAGCAACGTTTGAAGGAGTAGATGACGAAGGCAACACTGCGGTGTATCCGATTAAAAAATCTAGAGGGGGTTCTGGAGATTTATCCAGGACTTGCGTCCTCTTAATCAGATTGTAGAGGCAGAGTTTCCATTAGTTCCTAATCATGCAACAATCGGCAAGCGGATCACGCCGGCGGCCACTCTAAGGCCTGTTGGGTGCCTGTTCGGAGCCGAAGGAGCCAGGGGCCTGGATCTCTGCCCTTTCAACTCCAGGATCTCTCACTATCAGAAGCTGGAGACGCCCTCAGCCGCACTATAATGATTCTAAACATGCATGGTACATTGGCCATGCACAGCACCATGGTACCTGTCAGCTTAACTGAACTGTCTTGGTGAGTAATGCTTAACTACATAAGATGGCTAAGCTCTTATAAAAAAATAATTGAAGCGATACACCTACATTTGTAATTGTTGATTTTCTAACGACAGAAGCGGTAACAATCACCAGCTGCGGAAACTCTGACATTCTCTAACGCCAAACAAATTGTATGCATTTCTTAATGTGTGATTGGAGCGATCTCATTTACTGAACAGCTATCATTCTATAGTACTCAAGAAGCAAGTACAGTAGACACGAATACATGTTCACTCATACACCACAGATCCTTCTTGGTATTATTCGAAACCCACAATACAGTGGTGCGCCCCCCCCGCCCATGTGGTAGTCTTTTTCTACTAACTGGTCCAACTTGCAGAGTTATTTATATGTCTGCAGCCATTTCTAGCCCAAATATGATTACCAAATTTAGGTGAACCCCTTGCGTACTTGCATCTTCCTGCACATGTCATTTTCAGCCTAAATGTGATTACTGTTCTTAGGTGAACCCCTTGCCTACTTGCATCCACCTGCACATGCCATTTCTAGCCTAAATGTGATTACTGTTCTTAGGTGAACCCCTTGCCTACTTGCATCTACTTGCACATGCCATTTTTAGCCTAAATGTGATTACTGTTCTTAGGTGAACCCCTTGCGTACTTGCATCTTCCTGCACATGTCATTTTCAGCCTAAATGTGATTACTGTTCTTAGGTGAACCCCTTGCCTACTTGCATCCACCTGCACATGCCATTTTTAGCCTAAATGTGATTACTGTTCTTAGGTGAACCCCTTGCCTACTTGCATCCACCTGCACATGCCATTTTTAGCCTAAATGTGATTACTGTTCTTAGGTGAACCCCTTGCCTACTTGCATCTACTTGCACATGCCATTTTTAGCCTAAATGTGATTACTGTTCTTAGGTAAACCCCTTGCCTACTTGCATCCACCTGCACATGCCATTTTTAGCCTAAATGTGATTACTGTTCTTAGGTGAACCCCTTGCCTACTTGCATCTACTTGCACATGCCATTTTTAGCCTAAATGTGATTACTGTTCTTAGGTAAACCCCTTGCCTACTTGCATCTACTTGCACATGCCATTCTTAGCCTGAGTTGTGAACTCAGGTAAACCCCCTGTCTATCTACATATGCCAAACCGTACAATGTACCTTAGCAAGAGCCAAACAGCCACCCTACTGTATCTCCTCATACATATATTACACCTTACCATCGTCATTGCCACCGTAACCATGTACCCTGCAGATAATGCACCCTGTCCAACCCTAGAAAGAAACACTAGACTACGAGCCAGACTACCCCGTCTCTACGAGCCCATCTACCACAACAAGAGACCCACCCTGCAACACACCAAAATCCACCCGAGCCACATCACACCCTGCCACAACCCCACCCAACCCAAACTCATCCCTATAACAATCCAGGATACACCCAACACTACCACTATATCCGGAGCTTTGATCAACGCCAGATCGATAATGGCCCACGCCACAGAAATAGCAGACACCTTATCCTCAAACAACCTCGACCTCCTAGCTATCACTGAATCATGGCTGCACGAAGCAGCAGGCCCAGCACTCTCAATAGCCATTCCAGAAAATTACCAAATGATCAGAATGGACAGGCCCAACAACAGAGGAGGCGGCCCAGCCATCATAGCTAAAACAAACCTCGAGCTAAGACCACTGCCCCAAACACCTCTCAAATCCTGCGAACTCCTAGTAGCCAAACTACCCATTTCCAACTGTCGCACCTTAACCATCCTTCTAATATATAGGCCACCCGGCCCCATTGGCTCATTCGAAGCAGACCTATCCAGCCTCCTAGCCAACAACACAAAAGACACCACCCAAATATTACTACTAGGCGACTTGAATCTAGGACTAAACGACCCTGACGACAAATCAGCACAAGCCATAGCTAACATGCTAGATGAACACGGCCTAATCCAAAGAGTGCTCACCCCCACCCATAATAAAGGTAGGACCTTGGACTGGATCGCCACTCTAAACTGCGACACCATCATTACCAAAACCACTCCCCAGCACTGGACAGACCATTACCTCATTGACTTCACCTTATCTCTCAATAGAGAAGTCAACAAAGGAAAAATCATGGCACCACCACTACCCACTAGAGCAAAAAAAAACATAACCCCTGACAACCTCCTACCACTACTACTGCCAACCCTCAATGCTCTCCCCGATAATCTAAAACCAGAACTCCTAGTAGAAAACTATAACAATACCATAAAAAAAGGACTAGACATCATTGCCCCTCTAAAACTGCAAAAAAGCAAACAGCAAGCCCACCTGAACACCTGGTTCACCCCACATCTGAAAGAACTTAGACTGCACAAAAGGAAACTTGAAAGCCAATGGCGCAACTCCCCTACAGAAGAGAACAAATCACAACTCAAACTTTGTGCAAACAATTACAAAAAAGAAATTCTACTCACAAAAAAGAAACTATTCAATGAAAGAATCGAAAAATCGAGCTCCAACACCAGAGAACTATTTGCTATACTAAGGGAATTAGAATCCCCTATACCCCCACCAGACACTATAATTAAGGATAAAGCATGGTGCACCAGCGTCCAAAACGCCCTAACTAATAAAATCAAAAGTCTCCAAACCAAAATCGCTCTGAAAAAAGACTCTCTCACCACCAATGAAGCATCTCCCAGCAACCACGACAAAACAGCCAACCGTCCAGGCCATAATCTCTTCAGATTTACCAAAATATCTATCCCAGAAACAGAAAAAATTATAGCCTCACTTAAACCATCTAACTGCAAAGGCGACAACTGCCCTCCCCAAATAATCAAGGATGCTGCTAGGGATCTAGCCCCCTTCATAACCAAGCTGATCAACGCATCCTTCTCCTCCAACACCATACCAAGCAACCTCAAAGAATCTTGGGTCCTGCCTCTCCTCAAGAAGCAAACCCTAGACCCCGCCATTCCCAC
The DNA here is from genome assembly GCF_040938575.1 of Ambystoma mexicanum. Classification (NCBI taxonomy): domain Eukaryota; kingdom Metazoa; phylum Chordata; class Amphibia; order Caudata; family Ambystomatidae; genus Ambystoma; species Ambystoma mexicanum. The sequence continues at coordinate 1,478,230,903 of NC_090934.1, forward strand.
CAATTACAGGCCCATCACCACGGTGCCATTCCTGTTAAAGATAATAGATAGAGTAGCATACCTGCAGATTCAGCAATATCTTGAAACTCACAAACTACTAGGCACCCACCAATCAGGCTTCAGACCGAAGCACGGCACCGAGACAGCCTTAATCGATCTTAAAACCCAGATCAATGAGATTAACGACAAAGGGAACACTGCCATGTTACTACTCCTCGATCTGTCGGCAGCATTTGACCTGGTGGATCACGCAGTCCTGTGCGAACACCTGGCCTCAGCAGCCCACTTCTCGAAAGAGGCCATAGCCTGGATCCAATCATTCCTGGACAACCGAACTATGAGGGTCTTCTCCACCCTAGCCTCAGCAGACCCCATTAAAATAACCTGTGGGGTGCCCCAAGGCTCCTGCGTCTCTCCCACCCTCTACAACATCTTTACCAAGCCCCTATTTGACAAGTTGGACAGACTGGGTGTCTCATATACCAATTATGCAGATGACACCCAGATCCTCATACCCCTCTCAGGCAACTACGCTTCAGATATGGCCTTGGTAAACAAAATATATCTCATCATTCAGGCATGGATGGCCACACACGGTCTATGTCTAAATGATGAGAAAACCGAAATCCTGCTCCTCGGATCCAATACCAATCTCAAAAAACTCAGTTCCAACTATAAGGCCTTCAACATTGATGGCAATACCATCACAGTGGCCAAAACAGTGAAAACACTAGGCTTTCACCTTGATGCAACCATGTCACTAAAAAAACAAGTCAACTCACTAGCATCCTCCACCGCCTACACATGCAAGCTAATTAGGGCAAGTAGAGCCTTCCTCACCCAAGCTAGCTGCATCATCATAGCCAACGCCCTAATACTATCCAGACTGGATTATTGCAACGCCATGTACCTAGGAGCCAACAAATGCATAACCAACAAACTACAGACACTACAAAACAACGCTCTCAGAACAGCCCTCAACCTACCCTCTAAGGAACACATCTCCAACAAAAGAAGAGAACACAAATGGCTTAAAATCCATGACCGCATCTCCCTCAAAACGGCATCACTCACCCACAAATGCTTAAACAACGCAGCCCCCCCCTATCTCGCATCCAGAATAAAGAAAAAAACGTCCACCCGCCCCACCAGATCGATCAATTCCTACTGCCTGCAGGTACCCAATTTCAGACAAAAGAAAACCGGCGGCAGCAGCTTCCCTGTCCTGGCAGCCCAACACTGGAACGCCCTCCCACTCCACATTAGGACTGACCAATCCTACTATAGCTTCAGGCGAAACACCCTCACTTGGCTGCGGGCCAATGATCCTCACGACTAACCCTGCCATCTAATCTGATCATGCCAGTGCTATAACCTGACTACCATGCACAGCCTTAAATTTGTAAATATGTAAATGCAACCGAACTGCCCCTACGCACAGTATTAATATGTAAATTTGTAAGCCTTCGCTCAACTATATGTATATATGCACATCCCACACAATGTAACTGTAAATGCAATGCACTTTTTCTCATGCCTATCTTATTCTGTAACCAAGTTTTTAAGTAATCCTATCTTCCTGACCTCTGTTGCGCCCTGTTACCTCTGGGTTTTGCGCGCTATACTAAATAAATAAACAAACAAACAAACAAACAAAACAATATTGTGCAGCATCCCAGTTGAAGCTAAGTATTTCACTGTGATGGATTTGAAAAATGAATTTTTCTCGATCCCTTTGCACAAAGACTCACAAGACCTTACTTACATTACGTTCAAACAAAAGAGACTAAAACATACTTGTTTACCTCAAGGGTATTGTGAGTCCCCATCGATCTTTAACAGGGTCCTACAGATGGATCTACGCAACACTGAACTCAAGAGTGCGGTGATTCAGTACATAGATGACATATTAATCTGCAGTGAAACAGAGGATTAATGTAGACAAAACTCGGTCCAGTTAATGACTATATTGACAGACAAGGGATACAAGATAGATAAGGAGAAATTACAGTATTGCCAGGAAGAGGTGTTGTGCATAGGTCAGTTAATTTCACATGAAGGAAAGAAAGTGACACCTGAAAGAGCTGAGGTTATCATGAAAAAACCAAAACCAAGTACAGTGAGGCAAATGCAGCAGTTTCTGGGCGTGTGCAGTTATTGCAGGGCCTGGGTGTTCGACTACAGCGGTAAGGAAAGGATAGAATGGACTGAAGAAATGGAGGAAGGATTTGAGGAATTAAAAAGAGCAATCTGTACAGCTTCAGTTTTAGGAATTCCCAATTATAGCGAAGAATTGTATTTATTTTCACACACCAATGGGTCACTGATGACAGGAGTACTCACACAAAGAACAAGATTAGGGTATAAACCTTTGGCGAACTACAGTGGGATTCTAGACCCAGTTATGAGAGGACATTTTCCATACGAACAATCTTTAGCTGCTGCTGAATTTGCAATTGAGAAGTCCACAAGTATTACCACGGGCTGTTCCATGACTGTTAGTACTCACCAGAACAGGACTGAAGTTATACAGACTAGATACTGCTGTGTAGTATAACCTGGACCAGAATAGCCCAGGTCTCCACACAGAGGGAGATTTTTTTTCTCTTGATACGTCCCTCTATTCAATGAGAACTCACAAGAACAGAGGGGTAAATCAAATGAAAGAGCGGGAGCAAACAACATCCCCAGCGTACCAGGCTGCAAGAGAAAGGAACAGATTTAGATCAGAGTCAAGAAACCAATTAAGTATCAGAAAAAGTGGCTAGAGGACAAACCTACTAACTTGACACTGGGCTTCGTTTATTTCTGGGTGATGTGCAAGTAACTCTCCAACCCCGATCTTTCCCACTATGTAACGCAAAGAAATCTTATCACGCGATATCCAACAACCCAAACTAGAAAGATAAATCAGGTCAAACAAGGAATCTTACCGAATGCATGGCAATCGGGGCAGGATAAGGAAATTGCTGCTGAAAGGCTGTCAATTCCAGGAGAAAATCAAAAACAAAAGGGAGGAGGGAAGGTTAGTAAGGAGCTGAACCTGAACGGCACGAGGGGCACACTAGAAATGGGAGGGTGCACTAGATGTATTCTGCAGGGCGTCCAGGGTCCTGTGCACTTTGTGAGTTCAGGCGAGAGGTTTCCAGTAAAGGGGAACATAATGGACAGAATTTGTGGGTGTGTAGAGGCAATCCATGGTCAGGTAGATCAGGTTTATACAAGCAGTCAACGACAAGATAGAATGCAGAGGGAGGTCAAAGGACAGGTAGGTAGTTCCAGTAATGTGCGGGCGATAAACGAGACAAATCCAAAAAGCAGAAAACAGTCCGAGGGACAGGCACGGGTGGTCAAAACTGAGTACACAACAACCAGAGATGATTCAGAAGGCAAGAGCAGTCCAGAAAACAATGAGCAGGATCAAAGATTTCAGAAATTCAGACGGACTGCCAGGAAAGCACTAACTTCAATCGGAAGCAAGGTGCTAAATAACGGGAGGTGTTTTATGGAGAAACAATGGGCGGAACCTGACATGGGGCACGGAACGGATGGTAACGTGATTGTTCAGAGACACACATCATGCTGCAGAGGAATGCAGCATTGACAAATAACTTCTATGCATTGCAGGAGCCATCGAGCGGAGCAAACGGGGAAACGTTTCTGCTGAGAAGAGCGCGAAACAAAAGAACGATCGCGGCCCAATAGGAACCATGGCAGTATCCTCCCCGAAGGGCACCGACACACCCCTGGAGTAATGAAACCGATACAGCAGCAAAGGGGCATGAATGTTTTCAAGTGGTTCCCATGTCCTATCTTCAGGGCCATATCCCTTTGAGTCCACAAGGTAAAAAGGAGCAGCTGCCTGCATCTCCATGTCTACAATTGCACCAACCTTGTATTCTTCAGAACCATGTACAACAATCGGGGTCAGGGGAGAAGGTAGGTGAATGGCAGGCAAGCATGGCTTAAGAAGGGAAACGTGGAAAACAGGGTGCACCCGCCAATGGGCAGGAAGGTCCTGACGCACCGCAACAGGGTTGCTCAGACAAGAGATAGTATAGGGGCCAATATAGCGAGGCAGAAGCAATTTATTGCCTAGGATCTTAAGGTTCCTAGCAGACAACCATACACGCTTGCCCACCTGGTAATCTGGCGCAGCTGAGCAGCGGGCATCAGCAAACCGTTTAGCTTGTTCCTGTGCCCGTGTAAGGTGCAATCGGATGCCCTTGTATAAAGAGACCAGATCAGTGACACAGGAACAAGCCGGTGGATTGTCTGATGGAATGGATGGATCCAGAGGGAGGGATCTGGGGTCCTGACCATACAAGGCATAAAAGGGAGAAGCACCGGTTGACGAGTGAAGGGAGTTGTTATAAGCAAATTTACAGTGGAATGCAGAATGGACATCCAGGTTTTCTGATACTGTAGACATAAGCAGCAAAGATATTATTCCAGGGTGGTGTTTACTCTCTCAGTCTGCCTGTCGGTCTGTGGGTGGTAAGCACTGGAATACCTATCCTCGATATGAAAAGAGGCACTCAGTGCTCTTCATAAATGGGAAGTGAACTGATAACCTCTGTCAGTGACGATGACCGAGGGTAAACCAAAGAAACAAAACACGTCCCTGAGAAAGAGATCCGCCAACTCAGGAGCCGAAGGAAGACCATAACAAGGGACAAAAAGTGCAGTTTTGGTAAAGAAGTCGATCAGCACCCAAATGCTATCAAAGCCCTATATTGGAGGAGGTTCTATGATAAAATCCATGGAAATCATGTGCCAAGGTTTGTGAGGCCCCAGAAGGGGTTGGAATAGCACAGCGGGTTTGCTAGGGCTGGTCTTCCATTGGGCGCAGATCGTGCAAGAAGAGATATAATCCACTATGTCCCATGATATTGATGGCCACCAACACCACCTGCGAAGCAACTCCACAGACTAATGCCGACTAGGGTGTGCAGCAATCAAAGAATCATGAGACCGCTGTAAGGCACTAGAACGAGCTTAATCCGTGGGGATGTAGATTCTTCCTTGGATATAGGGCAGACCATTGATGACGTACAGATTCAATCCTTGGATTTCGGTTGGGTTAAGAGAAACCCAGTCTTGAATTCGTTTTCTGATCGTCCGTTCTGGCGTACAACCGCATGCAACTAGGTTAGTAGGAACAAGGGGGAATCCGTGCTTGCTGGGGCAGGGCCCGCATTCAAACGAGAGAGGGCGTCTGCTTTGGCATGCAGATGAGCAGGATGGAAGGTGGTTGAAAAATCGAACTGAGAAAAGAAAGAGTGCCAACGTGCTTGTCTTGCCATCAGACACTTCATGGTCTTAGATGCCAAAAGGTTGCGATGGTCCGAAAACACTATAACGGTATGACGGGCACCCAGTAGATGGTGTCTCCACTCAGTGAAGGCGTCTTAGACTGCAAATAGTTCATGTTCAGTAACCGTGTAGTTAAATTCATAGGGAGTGAGTTTGCGGGAATAAAAAGCAACTGGGTGGATGTCACCAGTATCAGAACACGACTGGGAGAGGATGGCCTCTACCGCAATGCAAACCCGGGGCAGTGGTGAAAGCCGATTTGAGAGCATCAAAGGCCTCCTGCGGGTCGGTTTTCCAGCAAAAAGGCATTTTGGAACTGGTTGTCTGGATCCTAGGTAGGAATCGTCTCTTATCATTTCCCAGAATGAAGGTTGTGGTAAAAAAATTCACGCATCATTCAGCATTTTGCCGGCCCAATTCAAGTTTGTCTTTTGCCCTTTCTACAAATGACTCATGTTCCACCAAAAGTAACAAGAATACGAGAATACTACAACTACTGTTCCGTGGTTGCTGGAAGTTACCGAGGAAACAGTGGCGTCCATTACACCTGATCAGATGTATGCTTCCGTACAGGAAACAGGGAAAAGTCATCATGTGACACGGCTTTTAAAAGTCCTGCCCGCTCTAAGTTTGTTGCTTCGGAATCTAGTCAAGTGAGTGTTTTTGCACTACTACGTATCAAGTTGCCAACCTTGTTCTGTTTTCTTCGACCTGCTTTTGTTTATTCCTTGTTGGCTTTGTTGAACTATCTTGTCCTTCCCTTGTGTGTGAACCAACCTTGTCTTTAATTTTGCTGCCTTCATTCCTGCTGACTCGAAACACCTCTCAGATTGCCTTGCCTATTCCTTTGTCTCGGTCTATTCTCGAACTCCTGCTGACCCGGACCGCATATTGGACTGCATTGCCTACTCCTTGTACCCTTGTACCTGTCCTTCGCCCGATCTCCTGTTGACCCGGAAAGTCCAATGGATTGATAATTTCCTATTCTTCTTCTGTTTGTCCTTCTTCTGGCAGACCCTGGAATTCATCTTCTGGCTACCTTCGTCACCACTCAACATCGCCAGTATGCCAGCCCAACTACTGGCTGTAACCCATCCCAGCGTGCTCTACGCATCGGCTGCTTTCCATCACTGCCTCTACAAATGCACTAGTCTCCAGTTCAATTTACACACGGACTAGAGACTGCCTTTGTGTGCTATTAAACTTAGGCATCCTCATGCCGTCGGGAATAGGATTGTGCGGAGTAGCAATTAGGCGTCCTTGTGGCATCGGATAAGGGATTGGTTTACAAGATTGTGACACTAAGAAACATTGGGCCTCATTACGAGTATGGAGGTTGCCATGGTGCTATTTGCGCCATGGCTGCCTCCATACCGGGCTCCAATACCGGGGTCTGTAAATGAGGAATTACCGGGTCATTCCGACCTTGGAGGACCCGGTAATTCCTTGTGCACAAAACCATTCCCCATTCCCATTTGAGCCCCCAGAGAGCTCAGTGGGAATGGGGATGAAGCTAATAACAGGCCCTTTGATAATGGGCCCGTTATTAGCTCCTTGATCCCCTGGCGGGACCCGGAAAGGATGTCTGGTTTTACCAGACGTCTGTTCCGGGTCCCGCTAGGGGACCTCATAATCAGGCAGCCCTTAATGAACGGTGCCGGTCGCGTACCGGCACCGTTCATTACGGGACCGCCAGCCACGTAATGAGGCCTATTGACTTTAGAACACTGAGGATTCATCACGATAAGCCTGGTTACTATACCTGCGCTTTCTGGCTATTTCATTCTTCTATAGCGAATGCTTCAGTCTACCATCAGATACCGTTCATTCCTGTGCCTGCATTTGAAGTTTGGTTCATATACACAGTCCTTATGTAGGCACAGGTCAGTTTTGACTTATTGGAGTCTGTATTTTTGTCAGGTTCATTTGCAATTAAGTAACCTTATACCTTGCATTCCTTTGCAGCCATCGGTGTCTTGTATGGATCCCATCTTTCAATTAATAGATCCCTCTGCATATTTGTTTCTACATTCAGAGAGGTACATTAGTGGGAAGAACTCTACTTCGACACAAAGATCTGAAGGAGAGTTCTGACATATTCAGAAGCCTTCAATATGGACCCAAAACAAGACCTTGGCTAGCATTGTTCAGTTGGTGGCTGAACTACGATCTGACAGCATCACATTGACGAGCTGCAAGCTGGGATGAGACCACCTAGTATGGAGGCACCTACCCCGGCAGTAGCCTCTGGTTCTGGTATCGCACCAATCAGACAGGGCACTGGCCGTGTATATATGACTTCCCAGTTTCCCTTGGCCCCTCCAGAATGGATCCATAGGGATCCTAGGTCCTTTCGGACATTCTTGAATCAATGTTATCTACACTTTCTGTATAGACCCAATTCCTTTCCGGATTCTACAACTAAAGCTGCTTTTGTATTATCCCATTTAGGGGGAACTCTGTCTGCCTGGGCTAACCCTCTTCTAGAGGAGAGCAGTCAACTCTTGTATAACTGTGATACTTTGATCGATGCCATGAGTAAGGTATTCAATACTCGATACAAATCTCAGGCCACTGATTTGGAGCTGTTGAGTTTACACCAAGGGGACTTCACACTCCTAGCATACTTAGCCAAGTTCAATCAGTTGGTAGCAGAAACAGGTTGGCCGGACGATGGGAAAGCCTCCTTGTTCTACAAGGGACTGCCTGAATCATTGAAAGATACCCTAACTACGGTACCAGTGGTTCCTACCACATTCCCTGAATTACTAGACTTTGGGCCTCATTACACGGTAGGCGGTGAGCCATGGCGCTATTAGCGCCATGGCTCATGCCGGTAAAATACCGGCACCGCCTTGGCGGAAAGGGGATTTACCGCCCCATTCCAAGGTTGGAGGGGCGGTAAATCCCCCTTCCACCATTGCTCTTCCCTATTCCCATTTCTGCCCCATAGGGCTCTATGGGAATGGGGAAGGCGGTAATTACGGCACTGCAATTTTGCGGTGCCGTAATTAGCTCCGAGGTCCCTTAGTGGGTTGGATTTTAACGCCTGCAAAAAGCAAGCGTTAAATCCCCCAACCCGCAAAGGGACCTCGTATTAAGGCGGTAAGGATTTACCGGTACCAGTATTTTACCGGTACCGGTAAATCCTTACCGCCATCCGTGTAATGAGGCCCTTAGTATTGCAAATTGACACCCGAAAGGCTGAGGCAAAGGGAGAAAAGAGAACCCTGCCTCCTGCTGCCTTTCGGACTCCAGCTTCTGTTTCAGGAAATCTAGAACCCATGCAGATAGGATCTGGGGTCCTTTATCCCAGGAAGAAAGGGAACGCCGGAGAAGTAATAACATGTGCTTCTATTATGGTTTCTTCGAGCATTTGTTGCAATCCTGCACGAAGAGACCTACTAAGAAGCAGGGAAACGCGAAAGCTCGGCAATAGAAGGAGTCCAGTTGCCGGGCTTTTCTTCATCAAGAGACTCCCATGTAATGACACCTTTCACTATACCAGTCGTGTTTGGGGCCATCAAAGGGAAACCATGCACGGCTTTTGCAGTGCTGGATTCAGGCGCTACTGGGAATTACATTGATAACGATTATGTTCAGGAACTAGGGGTACCTGTTGTTCCCAAAGAACATCCTTAACTTGTTAATGCCATTGACGGAACCACGCTGTTGTCTGGTTTAGTTACAGAACAGACTGCAGTTCTGGATATGACCTTATCTCCTGGCCATACAGAATCTACATCCTTTGACCTGACTGCCGCACCACAGTTTAGATTAATTCTTGGTCTACCTTAGCTTAAACTCCATAATCCTGTGGTAGATTGGCAAAGGGATGATATAGAGTTTTTCTCTGATTACTGCGAAAAACACTGCATCAGTCCGAGTACTGAACAATCCAACCCATGTCGTTCTTTGTTGGACGTTGCTCCTACCATCGGGGCAATCCTCACCAGATCATTACCCAAAGAGTATGAGCGATTTCAGGACATATTTGACGATGGAGGCACAGGGGTGCTTCCTCCTCACAGACAATATGATTGTCCCATTGATCTGATACCCAGCACCAAGATTCCCTCAGGGAGGATATATTCATTGACCCAGAAAGAAGATGTCATCATTAAAGAATACATTGAGAAGTCCCTGGAAACCGGGTTTTTCCGACCCTCTTGTTCCCCGGCTGCCTCACCACTCTTTTTTGTCACAAAGAAGGAGGGGGACCTTCGCCCTTGTATAGATTATCAAGACCTTAATGCAATAACTGTACGAAAACAATGTCCAATACTGCTGATCTCTGTTTTGCTAGATCAGTTGGGTTCCTCAGTAATATTTACTAAACTAGACCTCAGAGGAACCTACAATTTGGTCAGAATTTGTAAAGGTGATGAACGGAAGACCACTTTTAAAACAAAGTATGGTCTTTATGAGTATTGTGTTATGCCATTCTGACATTTTGTAATGCCCCGGTAACATTCCAATACTTTAGCAACGACGTTTTCCGGGACATGATGGACGAGTTCCTAGTCGTGTATTTAGACGACATATTGATCTATTCTCCTTCCTTTGACACACATATACTTCATGTCTCTAGAGTATTACAGAGGTTACGTGAAAACCATTTGTTCGCCAAATTAGACAAATGTGTGTTTCATGTCACTGAAGTTGAGTCCTTGACTATGACATCAGAAGTAAAGAGGTTCAGATGAGCAAGAACAAGGTTAAGGTCGTCTTGGAAAGGCCTGTTCGAATAATCTGAAATCATTGCAGTCCTTTTTGGGGTTTGCACATTTTTACAGATGCTTCATCAGAGACTTCTCTGCTATTGTAGCCTCTTTAACGGCCCTTACTAGTAGCAGGAAAATTTTCAAGTGGAATGAGTAAGCGCAACAGGCTTTTATCGCTCTCAAAGACGGATTCACAACGGCTCCCATTTTACAATGCCCTGATCCCACACTACCATTCATTGTAGAGGCAGAGGCTTCTGACATTGCCATTGGGGCCATACTCTCACAGGAATGCCCAGATGCTAGTGGACTTAATCCCGTGGCATATCATTCCAGGAAACTAACTCCATACGAACGGAATAACACATTTACAGAGAGAGAATTGCTTGCGGTACGAGACACCTTTCTGGTCTGGGGACACCGTCTGTTGGGTACTGCCACCCCCGTGCAAGTCTATACGGACCATAGAAATCTGTTAGCACTCCAGTCGGTCAAATGTACCACAGCATGTCATGCTAGGTGGCATGAATTCTTTTCCACGTTTAACTTTGTGATTACATACCGGACTAGTTCCTTAAATACCAAAGCCAATGCTCTTTCCCGGGTGCATGCCACACCCACATTAAGTAAAGCAAATGGACCTCTTCTTCTTCCAGACAATGTCGTCTGCAGCTGCACCTTGCAGCCCTCACTATGTGCTTCTATTCAAGAGTGGGTCAAAACCAACCCTCCGGAGATAATGGAGTACAAAATGGACACTGTACATTCCTTACCATATGTGCAAGGCCGGGTATACTTACTGGATTTTTCAAATTGCTTTAAAGCCATGCAATGGTGTCACAGCTCCACGATCGCTGCACATCCCGGTATAAGAAAAACTATGGACCTCCTACAACGCTGGTGTTGGTGGCCTACCATGAAGAAAGACGTGGCTGAGTACATTGCGTCTTGTTCCATCTGTGCTCAATGTAAAAGTGTGCATTCGAAGCCAATTGGTCTGTTGCAGCCTCTACCCATTCCGGATTACCCTTGGTCAATGATAACTATGGATTTTATTGTTGAATTAACTCCGGTAAAAGCGTATGATACTGTTTGGGGGGTTATTGTTTGCCTCTTGAAAATGGACCTGTTTTTGCCTTGTCAAGGGCTTCCCACTGCTCCTGTTTTGGCCAATCTGTTTCTAAAAGATGTGTTCAGGTTCTTTGGGCTTCCCTCAATTATTATAACAGATTGTGGGTCTCAGTTTACCTCTCACTTCTGGAGAGCTCTCACTGCATCATTTGGCATAGACGAAAGATATTCAAGTGCGTATCATACACAAACAGATGGCCAGATGGAGCAATTAAACACAACGTTAGAGCAATATTTACGCTGTCTCACATTGCATCATCAAGATTCTTGGCTTTCTGTTCTGACCATGGCCAAATTTGCATACAACAGTTCCATACATTCGTCTACTGACTCATCTCAATTTTTTGCTCTTTTCGGTCAACATCCTCGTTCCCTTCCTTTGTCCTCCACAGTGCAGTCTAACAACCCTGCGGCCCGGTCCTGCATTAACATTCTGGCAGAAAATACATGAGGACATCAAACGTCATCTAATAAACGTACAAGAATGTACCAAGCATTATGCTGATGCTCATCGCTCTCCGGCTCCTAAATATGTAGTCGGGATGAGAGTGTGGCTATCCACGAGGAATATTTGAATCCCTGGTCGGTAGTCACTTTTCCCCCCTTATGTTGGTCCCTAACAACATTAAGGACATCATAAATCCTGTCACTGTGCGTCTCCATCTCCCTGCATTCTGGAAAGTGCATCCAGTCTTTCATGTGTCACTTCTCAAACCCTGTCATCCCGCCTCAAGAGTTCATTCGTGACCCCCGCCTGTCCAAGTGCAAGGGAGAATGAGTATGAGGTGAACAAGATCCTGGATACTAAGGTTTCAAGAGGGGTGCGTTTATACTATGGAGACTGTAAAGCGTATGGTGCAGAGGCGAGAACTTGGGAGCCTGTCTCCAACATTCATGCTCCTTGTCTAATCACCAAATTTTGGTCGACCCGGCGGTTTTGGGTTCCTTTGAGGAAGGAGGTAGAAAATTTACTTTCAGGATCCGAGGTAGAAATTGTATCTTATCATTTCCCAGAATGAAGGGTGTAGTAAAAAGATTCACGCATCATTTGGCATTTTGCCGGCCCAAATCATGTTTGTCTGTTGCCCTTTCAAAAAATGACTCATGTTCCTTCAAAAGTAACAACAATACGAGCGGACTACAACTACCGTTCCATGGTTGCTGGAAGTTACCATGGAAATGGTGGCATCCATTACAACTGATCAGCGCTACGCTTCCGTAGAGGAAATGGGGGAAAGTCGACATGTGACACAGCTTTTAAAAGTCCTGCCCACTCTAAGCTTGTTGCTTCTGAATCTAGTCAAATGAGCGTTTTTGCACTACTACGTATCAAGTTGCCAACCTTGTTCTGTTTTCTTCGACCTGCTTTTGCTTATTCCTTGTTGGCTTTGTTGAACTATCTTGTCCTTGCCTTATGTGTGAACCTACCTTGTCTTTACTTTGGCTGTCTTCCTTCGTGATGACCGGGAACATCTCTCGGATTGCCTTGCTTATTCCTTTGTCTCTGTCTACGCATGATCTCCTGCTGACTCGAACACATATTGAACTGCATTGCCTACTCCTTGTACCTGTCAGGAAGTGTGGATGGACACTGTGGAGACGGTGGAGGCATTAGACTCGCACCTCTTTCCCCGCTCTAGTCCTCACTCAAGATGGCGGAGTCACATATAAATTTAAACTCCGCCCATCACTCGGTGCATTGTATCTGTGTTTTCTACCTTAGTACATCGCTCCGTGGTTACTCTTGCCTTCCCTTTTGTTACGTTCTTTGTGTACAGCCCTCCTATGTAATTTCTTTTTCAGTTACCTTGTATTTCTCTTTCTCTCGCTCCTTCAGCCTTACTTTTTGTTGCTATCTGATAACGCGACACTCGCGCTCTGCTTTTTACTTTCGGTTTCTTCCGGCGTTTCACCGCCGCCATCAGTGGCTAGTTTGGAGAGTTGTAGTCCATTTCCCGAACCTCTGCACCTTCCTTCCTACCGTCGGCTGTCTATAGCCAGTGTCTATCCCTTATTTCTTATCTTTACTTCAGGGTACCTTGTGTGATTTTTCCCGAGTTACTGCTTTCCTTCAGGCGCCTTTCGCCTTTCCTTCCTTTGTCACTCTTACTGTTGTCTAGCTTGATTATCTAACGACTGCCCATTTCTTTGCCTGTTAATTCTTAACTTGGCGAATTTCCTGTTTTGGTCTACACTATCCTTTGTTTCCTCAGTTTCCTTTCTAATTACTCTTGCTCCTCCTTATTCCTATTTTCTTCGTTCCTTTGAATTTATACTATGAACAGCCAGTCCTTATCCTCTGGAGTTCTGTTTCCTTACCTTCATTTCCTGGTTTGGGGATCCATATCTTCCATACGGAGAACTCAGAGAGAGACTTGTTTTGGCTGATCCCTAATTCTAATTCCTTATTCAGTCAAACCCACCTGGACTACAGAAATTCCATGGTTCATCCAGGGTTTTTTCTGCCTTTCGGCTTTTTCCCTGAGTTTGGGGTTGGCTCCCCGGGGTCCTCTGAGGGCAGGGTTTTATCTCTGCCAAGGTGGCCTCCGGGGGAGCCATACCCTATTTACACGACCGGAAGGACCACAAGCCCAAGGATAGTCGCAAGAACCCGATCAAGGTTCCCACTGAAACATCTTCCGAAGAATCAGGTGAGGAGAATTGGGAGGGTGAGCCCGCATCTGACAGTACCTTTCCTTCGCCCGATCTCCTGTTGACCCGGAACTTCCAATGGATTGATAATTTCCTATTCATCTTCTGTTTGCCCTGCTTCTGGTGGACCCTGGAATTCATCTTCTGGCTACCTTTGTCACCACTCAACATCGCCAGTATGCCAGCCGAACTACTGGCTGTTACCCGTCCCAACGTGCTCTACGCATCAGCCTCTTTCCATCAACGCCTCTACAAGCGTACGATTCTCCAGTTCAATTTACACACGGACTAGAGACTGCCTTTGTGTGCTATTAAAGTTAGGCATCCTCATGCCGTCGGGAATAGGATTGTGCGGAGTAGAAATTAGGCGTCCTTGTGGCATCGGATAAGGGATTGGTTTACAAGATTGTGACACTAAGAAACATTGTACCTCATTACGAGTATGGAGGTAGCCATGGTGCTATTAGCGCCATGGCTGCCTCCATACCGGGCTCCAATACCGGGGTCTGTGAATGGGGAATTACCGGGTCATTCCGACCTGGTAGGACCAAGTAATTCCTCATGCACAGAAGCATTCCCCATTCCCATTTGAGCCCGCAGAGAGCTCAATGGGAATGGGGATGAAGCTAATAACATGCCCGTTGAAAATTGGGCCCGTTGTTAGCTCCTTGATCCCCTCGTGGGACCCAGAAAGGACGTCTGGTTTAAGCAGACGTCTGTTCCGGGTCCCGCTAGGGGACCTCATAATCAGGCAGCTCGTAATGAACGGTGCCGGTTGCGTACCGGCACCGTTCATTACGGGACCGCCAGCCACGTAATGAGACCTATTGACTTTAGAACACTGAGGATTCACCACGATAAGCCTGGTTACTATACCTGCGCTTTTTGGCTATTTCATTCTTCTACAGCGAATGCTTCAGTCTACCATCAGATACCGTTCATTCCTGTGCCTGCATTTGAAGTTTGGTTCATATACACAGTCCTTATATTGGCACAGGTCAGTTTTGACTTATTGGAGTCTGTATTATTCTCAGGTTCATTTGCAATTAAGTAACCTTGTACCTTGCATTACTTTGCAGCCATCGGTGTCTTGTATGGATCCTATCTTTCAATTAAAAGATCCCTCTGCATGTTTGTTTCTACATTCAGAAAGGTACATTAGTGGGAAGAACTCTACTTCTACACTACGGGGTAAAAGGTCCAAAGGAGAGTTCTGACACTGGTCAAGGCAGTCAAGGGAGCAGCAACCGAAGAGTAGGAATGGATGAAATGGCGGTAAAAGTTAGTAAAGCCAAGAAAAGACTGCAAAGACTTTGTTGAAGGGGGCATCGGCCAGTGGAGCACCGCTTTGACTTTGGAACGGTTCCTCCTAACTCCACTGTCTGTTAGATCGTACCCCAAAAACTCAACCTCAGTGGTATTGAAGACACATTTTTTGGCCTTGACGGACAGGTGGTGTTTCCTCAGCCATCGAAGAAAAGAATGGACATGTGCGACATGCTTTTCATAGGTCGGTGAGTAGAATCAGAATGTCATCAAGATGGATGATGACATACTGGTCTAACATGTCATGAAAGATGTAATTCATAAAATACTGAAACGTGGCAGGGCCATTGCAAAGACCAAAAGGCATCACAAGATACTCGTATAACTCATAACGGGTCTTGAAAGCGGTTTTCCACTCATCCCGGTCTCTGATGCAGACCAGATTGTAGGCCCCATGTAAATCCAGCTTAGTAAAGATGGCTGAGGAACCCAGCCGGTCTAAGAGAATGGAAATGAGCGGCAACAGGTACTGGTTCTTAACCGTGATGGCATTGAGGGCCCTATAATCAATGCATGGCTTCAGCTCCCCTTCCTTTTTCGGCACAAAACACAAGGGAGAGGCAGCAGGAGACTTAATTGGACAGATGAATCCCAACATGAGGGCTTTGTCGATGTAATCTTTTTTCACTTGGTCTTCTTTCTTGGACCCAGGAAGAAGATAGATGGGACTGTCATAAGGCTGACAGAGTGGCAACTGCTCCACCCTAGCCTTGTTGAAGCCATCCGAAAAAGAGCGTTATTCACTAGGAATTGCGGAGATGGGATTCGAGGAAACAGGACCAATCAAACGGGGCCATCCCGACGAAACCTGGCATGGTGCATACCGTAAGATTTCATGTGACTGGAAACAGTGGCTGTTACAGAAGGATAAAGGGAACTGCACCTCCCGTGATACCCAATCAATAGAGGGATTATGTATATGTAGCCATGGTAGGACAAGGATCACTCTAAATTGGGATGCTGCAATTAGGTCGGATGAAAGACACTCAGAATATCCTTTGTCTTTGTTTATTCACAGTGATATGGTTTGTTCCGTTACCAACCAAGAGATCAGAGCAGTGCCATCTATGGCATTGACAGCTTCCGGTTTAGACTTAGCGATGATAGGAATCCCAAGTTCTCGAGCATACTGAAGATCCATATAGTTACCCATGGCACCCGAATCAACAACAGCATGGGCCCGGTGACGGTCGTCTGAGGACACAAAAAGGGAGACCGAGAGACAGAACGGAGAGAAGGCAGCTGCAATGTAGGAATCCAACAGTGGCTCAACCGGCAGAGGGACCCCTTCTATTGCCGGGCCCTGGAGTTTCCCACTTTTCGGGTGGGTTTCTTTGGCCAGTTATGCAAGTAATGGTCTAGAGAACCACAGTACATACAAAGGTTGTTCTTTCACCGATGTTTTCTTTCTGTTGAGGTCAATGGGCCACAAATAGCCCCTATCTGCATAAGTTCAGATTCAGTTTGAGTGGGCAGAGATGTGTCAAGGTGCAAGGCCATTGGGAGTTCAGGTTTCTTTTCACCCCTTCTCTGCGCTATCCGAGCATCGATCTGGAGTACTAAATCCAAAAATTCTGAGAATCCCGTCGGCACCACCGGGACAGTCACCAAAGTGTCCTTTAAGTCATCAGAAAGACCCTTGTAAAATACAGCTGCTTTTTTCTCTTCGGGCCAACCAGTCTCGGCACCTAGTTGGTTAAACTTTGCGAGATAAGACAGCAACTTTGGCCTTTACCATACCTTTTGCTGCCATGTATTCTCCACACTAAGATAACCGAGCATGCATCTCCACCTACCTACCTAGCCCATATATGAGACCTAGACTTATAGGGCCTCATTACGAGGTATGCCGGTAAGGGAAAAATGATGCCGGTATGTAAATACCGGCATCATTTAACATTCCGTAGCATTCTGACCCACAAACCCGGTATTAACGGCACCGTTATTTACTGTGCCGCAAATAGCGGCATAGGCGCGTACACGTGCCTCTTCAGGCAGGAAATACCGGCATGCCGGTAATAGGTGCCAATTACAACCCACGCAAACATGCAAATACCGGCATCGCGAACCCGGTAATAACGGGCTGCATGATGCCGGTAAAACAGGCATAGCGGACCACCCGCAAACAGCAACCAAGATACAAGGCAGCTGCCACAGGTACACACAATCCCCACAGGTGGAGTCAAAGGAGGCTGTGCCAGTATGAACTGAGCACACCCACACACCACAACCCCCCCACAGGTGTAGGCAATGTAGAGTGGCCCAGTACAAAAGGAGCACACCTACACACCACACCCCTTCCTACACCAAAATGCTACCACTAGCATTTGCAATCATGGGGCAGGAGGTCATGCCTATACTGCTATAACTACAGCAACAACAACAACAACTACAGCAGCAAGAACAGGCAGCGCAGAGAAGACGCAGGAGGAGAAGGAGGGTGAGACAGGCCCAGCAATTACAACCAGCGCAGCCACCAGCGCCTCGTAGGCAGCCACCAATCCCTTGCACCAGACCCAGCCCATTCAACCTAACCCCTGAGCAGATCCACACCCTGTACCGGTTGGACCGTGACACCATCACTACCATAGTGGACATGATACAAAACGACATTGCCAGCCACATACAAATACGCACTGCCATCCCCCCACTACTAAAGGTGATGTCTGTGCTACACTTCCTGGCCACAGGCACCTACCAACACACAGTGGGCCAGCTGCATGGCATTTCACAACCACTATTCTCACGCATGCTGAACCAAGTGCTGGATGCCCTCCTGAAGCATGCAAGCACCCACATATCCCTACCACGGACTGCCCAGGAGATAGCCGAAACCAAAGTAGGCTTCCATGCACTGGCAGGCATGCCCAATTTTGATGGTGCCATCGACTGCACCCATGTGGAATTGGTAGTCCCCCATGCCATAGAGGCGGTGTACCGCAATCGCAAGCAATACCACTCCATCAATGTGCAAATGGTATGTGACTCCAGAAAAATCATCACCCATTGTTGCGCCCGATTTCCTGGATCCACACATGATGCCATGGTACTGCGAAACTCCACGCTACCCCGTCACATGGAGCGACATGCTGGACCACGTGCCTGGCTGCTCGGTGAGTTGCACAACAGGCCCATGGCCATGCTGTGGGGTACTCATGTGTGCGGATGCAGAAGGGGGGGGCTAGTGCACCCGGGTGGGAAAGGGGGGGGATACTTCACCGGGGTGGGAAAGGGGGGGATACTTCACCAGGGTGGGAAAGGGGGGGTTAATAGTGCACCTGGGTGGCACTAGCCAGTGAGTGGAGAATGCATGCAGAGCTAAACACTCCTCACCTGAACCAGCCAAACGGAAAATGACACATCACTGGGCCACATATCACAAATAATGCATATGGATGACAACAAGTAAGAGGCACAACCAGGGCACCATGGTGATGGCAAGCAATGCATGACTGAACAGGATGGCAACTGTGCCAATGCGGCCAGTGTGACCATGCATAGTGAAGAATATACAGCATGAGTTGGAGGCTAAACATTGTTGCACTGCCACAGCACATCTGCCTCAGCATGCATGATTACACCCTGCATCATCTATTCAACCCCATCCAGTGTTCCACACCTCTTCACAGTATACATTCCATATAGGTGACTATTTGGTACACGTACAGGGACATGTGCATGCCCCCACCAAATAGCTGCTGCCATGACTGTGCTCCCTGAAGGTGGCAGTTCAGAGTGACACACACCTATTTGTATCTGCTTGCAGGTGATGGAGGATATCCCTTGAGGCCGTGGCTACTTACCCCTCTGCGGAACCCGCAGAACAGCCATGAAGAGGAGTACAATCGTGTGCACACTCGTACCCGTGTTGTGATTGAGCAGGCCTTTGGCCTGTTGAAGGCCCGGTTCCGCTGCCTAAGCAGGTCTGGTGGGGCACTCCTATATAGGCCTGAGAAGGTGGCAAAGATCACCATGGCCTGTGTCATGCTGCACAACATGTGCGTCCAAAGGAATGTACCACTGCCACCTGACATTGACATGCATGGGCCGGGTGAGGATGATGGGGATGGAGACGGAGGCGAAGGAGCCCCCCTGCCAGTACATGATGCACGGGACGGCCATGCTGTACGCCAAGCACTAATTGACGAATACTTTTGAAACACAGGGACGATAAATGACTTGTGTCAGTCAGACACTGGGCCAATGTGAACATGGACAAAGGGAATGTTGGTAGTTGGGCACTGAACACCGTAACACATTAAATGGATGAACATGAAAAATAACAATGTCCAGCCATGGATTTTTCTCATCACAACTTGTGTATTATTTGTAACAGCAAAACTGTGCCCACTCCCCCCTCCCAGAATCCCCCAACAAACTCCCTCAGCCACCCCACATACCCCAGTGAATAGGCCAACAAACTCCCTTACCCACCCCACAGATCCCAAATGTCCCTATGTGGCCAACAAACAGTGTTGCCTTCACCATTGTAGTTCCTCACATTTTGTCATTTCCCATAATGTCATTTCTTTGCGACTTTTGGGTCTGGGGGTGCCATGGCCGAGGGCTGTGTGCTCCTGCGCGTTAAGCGCACAGGGCTTGATTGGACCAAGGTGGAAGGGGTTGACGTGGTGGAGGTGTCTATTGTCAGTCCCCTGGCTGGGCCATGGTGTGGCTGCTGCGTGATGTTCGCAAGAAGGGCCTGGGTCAGTGACCCCATGCACTCCCTGAATGCACATGTGGACGCCTCCACGGCAGCTGTATTGGCAGCAATGGCCGTGGCTATGGCCTTCATGGCCTCATCACCAGCGACGACCTGTTGTCGCATTATCTGCAGCATTTCTTCTTGGCGGGCCTCTACCCTTGCCAGACGGACCTCGAAGGGGGTTTCAGCCGCAGGTGTACGGGTGGCTAGCGGGGTGGTGGAAGGCAGGGTGGTGGCTAGCGGGGTGGTGGAAGGCAGGGTGGTGGCTGGTGGGGTGGTGGAAGGCAGGGTGGTGGCTGGCGGGGTGGTGGAAGGCAGGGTGGTGGCTGGCGCGTTGGTGGAAGGCACCGGCGTGGGGTCCTCGTCCTGGGCACTGTCCTTCTCGAAGATGCCAATGTTCGAATCTCCAAGGTCGGAGTCATGCAGACATGGGTCATCCTGGCTCTCAGTCTCCGCAGGTGGGGAGGTGCTGGCAAAGGGCATTGGACTGGGCGTTCCGGACATTAACTCTGCCTCTTCAGCCACCTCTGTGGACACGACGTCCGTGGTGGCCGGCGGAACAGCTACCACTGTTGCAGCAGGTGCCCCCTGCAGGGTTGATGCCTTGCGTGGCACACTGGGTGTGGCTGCAGGCAATTTCTTGGACGAGGGGGTGGCGATGGCCCTGGTCCCCTTGCGTGCACTGGATGTGCTCGCACCCCTGTCCTGTGTTTCACCTTCCTCATCAGTGCCTGGGAGATAGAAGAGATGCAGGTCATCAGCAATGTTGCCAAATGGCAGCTGTGATGTTTTGCGGTGTGATATTTTCATACATTCAGGCACAATTTAATTTCTGTTGTGTGGCATTTGGTGTACTGAGGGGACATGTTGGCGATCATTGCATGGCTGGTGGCATTGGATTGTTTTGGTGTCTGGGGGGGGGCCATGGGCATGGTTGGGTCATGTTGCACCTCTGTTGGGATTGGAATTTTCACTCATCATGCGTGTGGTGCAGGGGGTGGCACTCATTATTCTATTGATGTGTTGATGTCGCCTTGGGACATGCATTGGCGTGCCTAATCTGACTTCAACATCACTTGTGTCACATCATGTTTTGTTATACGTGGATGTGATGGTTCACTCATCTTCCTCTGTTGTAGTTTCTGCACCAAACTTCTGGTCTCCTATCCCCTCTATGGATTCTGGGTCAATAAATCCACTTGCGGTCTCCTCCCATGCGGTGAGCTTTACAGGGGAATGTGTGCCACCGCCTGTCGCCATTGCGGCCCTCCGGTTCCCCGCCAGGATCTTCCGGACCCGGAGGCGGAGGTCGTCCCAGCGCTTTCGGCAATCCTGTACGCTCCTTGGGGTGCTCCCCACTGCCGACACCCTCGTAGCAACCTCCTGCCACACCTCTTTTTTTCGGGTTTGGGCCACATGCTTAAGGTCTGTGCTTCTGATGATGTCAGCATGCTGTTCGAGGGTGTTTGCCAGCATTGTCAGTTCAGCATCACAAAAACGCTGCTTCCTCTTCCTTTGGGTGCTTTTTCTGGTGGTCTGTAGCTTGTGTTTTATATCTGGTATCAAAATCCCTATTCATTGCGGTGATCAGGGCATTGTAATCATAAAGAATGTAGATGTTGGATTCTAACAAGGCGTTGCCTCAAGCGGCTGCAGTGCCCCCCTAGATACAAGAGAACAAAGGCTGCTTTGGTGGTGGAATCCGGGAATGACACAGGACGACACAGGAAATGCAGTTTGCCCTGGTTAATGAATGTGCGATATGACTTAGGATCGCGTTTATAAAAGAACTAACCACATTTAAAAATTCATACACGGCAATTGATGAAGCCCAGACTTCCTTAAAAAGGGTGTTTGGCAGACATGTTTTTGGCCGGGCTGGAAGAGGCGGGGGCCACTCGGCCAGCCGCTACTCAAGCAGCAAGTTCCATACCAACAGATACCATTGGAAGCAAGATGAAAGGAAGCCCAACTCGTTCTTCCTTTCAAGAGGAAGAGGAAGAGGGAGAGGTTGGAGACATGCAGAAAATAAACATCAACCTAACTCAGTTGAGAATGAAGGCGCAGGCGCAAAAGCCAGAGACACAAACTCCCACAGTAGGGGAGAGAGTAGGGAAGAGATGCTTCAGTTTTAGACACCATACCGAGTTTTCACATAGACTGGCAAAGTACGCTATGGCAAGAGAAATGGCAAAAGACACTAGTGGTCAGCACAGCAGACGAGGAGTTGTTAGACGCAGAAATAGGAGAACTAGCACGAAAAGCCACCATAGTACAGGCAGCAGATACGAAGGACAGCTTTATAAGCAACATGTTCCTTGTGAGAGGTCGCAAAAAGATGAGACCAATAATACATCTAAGAGAACTGAACATCTTTATTAATATACAGACATTTCAAGATGGAGGGCATACACCTTCTGAGGGACATACTACAGAAAGGAGATTGGCTAGCCAGGATAGATCTCAAAGATGCTTACCTGACCACACCTACGGCAGTAGAACAGCAGAAATTTCTGAGATTTCGGTGGCAAGGTCAAATATGGAAGTTTACATGCCTACCGTTCGGACTAGCATCAGCCCCATGGTGTTTCATGAAATTGATGAAACCAGAAGTAACCTTCCTCAGGGAAAGAGGGGTCAGACTGATCATTTATATGGACAACATTTGTATAATGTGCAGGACAAAGTGCTGATCAAGGAACTGGTAGACAACACTTTAGACCTCCTGCAGCAACTAGCGCTTATAATAAACAGGGAGAAATCAAGCCTGCAGGCGGAACAGAACATGGAATTTCTGGGCTTCAGGTTAGACACAGTACAGGGAATTTTAAACCTTCCTCTAAACAAAGTAAACAATATCAAGAAAGAGATATGGATCAGATTAGCGGCAGAGATGATATCGCTGAGAGAACAGGCGAGGCTAGTGGGACACGCCCAGCTTCATCAATTCAGGCGATCTTCCCGGGTCCACTACACTACAGGGCCCTTCAGAGATTAAAAATACAACACTTCAGGAGGGGCGCATCCCACGAGCAAAGGATACCCCTCTCTATATAAACAAAGAAGGAACTGGAGTGGTGGTTACACCACATGGATGCCTGCAACGGAAGAGCAATACTTGGCTAATCCCCAGACCTAGTGATAGAATCCAATGCCAGCATGCCAGCTGGGCATGGGGAGCCAGGTGCTGAGATCTGTCGACAGGGGGCAGATGGTCAGAAGAAGAGTAAAACCTTCACATAAACTGCCTAAAACTCCCAGCAGGATCCTTTGCAGTAAAATGTTGGACCCAGGAGAGGGCACGATGTTATGTGCTCCTTAAGATGGACATTGGGTCAGCAGTCCGATTTATAAACAGACTAGGAGGTACGAAGTGAAAGTGAGCTGTCTCCCAAAATACAATCCAAACTCCCCAATGAGAGTCAGTAAAGGACACACCTCAATAGGGAATGAGACAGAGACCAAGTGCGGGTGAGTTTAAGAGGTAAAGTTTATCTAGATAAGATAGGGCATGCAGAGAACTCCGCTTACTCTGAGAGCGCTCTGCCAAACAATACACTGTCACTGCATTAAACAGGGTTACAGCATCATCAGAGAGGAAATCATATATGGTACAAAGGTTACATTTCAATTGGTGGAGCCGCTCATCCAGTATATCTTCATAGGGGCCGCTTCCATGCGATTGGATTGCTGCTGGCAGGAAGGCGGACATCGCGTGTATCAGCTGGGCTGGTCAGTGCGAGGTGAAGGTCATGTGGTTCTGGATAAGGTGATTGATACTAGCTCTCTAATCTAAACAATACTTCAAAGTACACAATAAAAAAGACAATCATTTGCATTCTGACAGTTGGGGAGAAAACCACATATTTCATATGTTGCTTTTATATACGTACGTCCTGAATCACTGGTCAGGTGAAGGGTATGGGGGTCATCTCTATCAGGGGGCATGGGGGTGAGCGCTCCGTGCGGGCCCAGTGGAAGGAGGAGAGGATACATTTGTTGCACTGAGACATCCGTGAGAAATGGGCCTCTAGCAGCATAGTCATAAGGGGAGAGAAAAGGTGGGGGCCTTGTGCGCGCCGTGCACGGCGTTGCAGCAGGGAGGGGAGGCGGGGGCAAGACAATGAGTTTGAAGGTGCACTTAATGAAGCTCAAGTGCATTTTACAAATGTCATCTTTACATATGTTTTAAGGAGAGGTTGGTCCAAATCAAGTTGTACTTTTACATGCATTGAGTTACCCGGCTCTGGTCATATTAATTAAATGAGGAGATACCATGTTTGTTGTTACCGCCCTTGGGGCTACAAGATTTATATTCTGTCACATGGTTCTTCTAACAACATATCTCTGTGCACATTATGTTAACAGCAATTGGCCTAGACTGTGGAGCAAGGGTGCTGGGGCCCAAATCACTTATCTACTACAATTGATCATCCAACATATTTATCACACATTCCTTTAGACCTCATGAAGGCTATTTTATCTTGGATTTAGTACAATGAAGGATATATGGTCACACGCGGGATTAGTGACGGGGTGAATCTGAGTGGCACGCAGTGGTGGGGCAGGCATCTGTTACATTAAATAAGGGGTGAGGATAGAGGATGTGTGAGTAGTACATCCTTTGAGTAGGGTCTGTGGGCGCAGAGCAGGTTTGTGGAGATGGATGCGTTTTTTCCAAGACAAGGCCTTGTCCCGGTCATTCCCAGGGCAGTGATGCTGGCAGGAAGGCGAGAGATACAATGTTTTGCTTGTAACCGCTCGCGCCCAGCTTTTTGTGGGAACAGGACAGTCACAGAGACACCGGAGGGGAGGCGGTGGGGGGGTAACAGGCTGACAATGCGCGGCCCCAGGGGAGAGGTGCAGGCCTGCAAGCTGGCGTTTCTATGAGGCCTGCTGGGGTGGTTACAAAATGGAGCCGGTGCTCATACAAAAAGGAGTCAGTAATCAGACCTTTTACTGGTGGTACCCCTGTATGTGTCGTCCCGTGGTTGCCCGGCACCTTTGGCCAGAGGCACATGGCCAGCCGGGGGATGAGCATAATGTGCGTGCGGGGATGGGAATGGAGTTGAAGGGGGCCCAGATGGCCTTTCCTCCCACACAGAAGTCAAGAATGTTAGCAGTGCTGGCAAAGGAATGTTGGCACCCTTGCCTACAGAGAGAGATTTCAGTGACGGCAGAATACTTACCAGGCTGTCAGAATGAGGTTGCCGACTGGAACTCCAGATTCCTCAGGGACGCCAGCGATTGGAAGCTGGACGAAAGAGTCTTTCAGGCACTGATGGAAAGATGGGGACCATGCAGGACAGAGCTCTTTGCATCGAGATTGAACAGGACAATTGCTTGTTTCTTCAGTTGGAGACCAGACCCAGAGGCGGAAGCGATAGACGCATTCCTGCAACAGTGGGGTCGAGCAAGGATTATGCCTTTCCTCCATTCACGATTTTCGCAAGGACTCTGTCGCAGGTGAGGAGGCAGCAAGTATCCATGGTGCTGTTTACACCAGATGGGAGGCATCAAGCATGGTTCCCGGACCTGCTAGGGATGGCTTACACCAACCCAATAGCACTACCAAAGATAGACCTAATAGTGAGGCACCCTGCGGGGGGAGTCATCCTCTGGTGAAGACAAGCAGCCTCAATTACATTATGTGGGCAAAGTCAGGGGATCCTGGGCAAAGCCAGTATTATCGGACAAGGCTGAACAGATTATCAAAGAAGTCTGGGCGCCTGGGACCAGGAAGGTATGCAGAACAGCCTGAACAGGCTGGCACAATTGGTGTGTGAAAAGGAACGTGCATTCCACTGGAACGGGTATAATACACGTAGCCAATATTCTGGATCAGTTATCGGCGCTGGGAAAAGCATACAGGACAATCAACACAGCCTGCTCAGCTATTTCTGCGGGGCACCGCAGAATAGAAGGGATGACAGTGGGAGGACATCCTATAATCTGCAGACTTTTGAAAGGAGTTAGACCCCCAAGGCAAAAATATGATCAGGTATGTGATGTACATAAATTCCTGAGAATTTTCATATCATGGGCAGATAACAAGCTGACAAGGAAGGCGTTATCAGCCAATTTGGCTATGCTTCTATGCTTATTGTGGTGCAAGAGGGTATGAGACATCAGGGCACTAGAGATCAATAGGAAAACCTTATCCCCTCAGGGAATGACGTTTGATATTGTGAAAAGGACAAAAACATGGTTGAGGTCAATATCTTATCAAGCATTCCCAGATCAACCCAAACTATGTCCAGAGAGATGCATTTCAGCCTACGAGTCCATTACTAAGGAATTGAGACCCCCGGGGGTGACTCAGTTATTTATAGCCATAAGGAAACCTTTTGGGGCAGTGGTGTCAGCCACGCTAGTTAGATGGATTAGGTGGGTTATGTCCCAAGCGGGAGTAGATACCGATTGGTATGGAGCACACTCATTGAGAGGAGCTATGGCCTCTAAGGCCTTTCAGGCAGGGGCCAGACTGCAAGACATTATGAAGGCAGCAGACTGGATTGACGTTTAAAACCTTTTATTTCAAGCGAGTGGAAAAAGTGGCAATGTTCGTGCCAAGTAAGCTTTGAACAAGCATAATACGAGCCTCTGTGTCTTGACATAGAATTCAGATTTTCCATGCATACTTTACAGAAAGTCATAATTCTATTAAAGATACGGAGGCGAAGGAGTATCCACCCAGTAATCGATGACATGATTTGAGATGTTGAGATGAGATGTCTTCTGTGATGATAATGATGTTACAATGTTATGTTTTCAAAAGTGAATCTTGAATGCTCTTGCTCATGCCGATTACCCACCCTTGAGACAGACGTCTGAAATATGATTTGTGTTTCAGGTTCTATGGTGGCTAACAAAGCAACAGGATCATGATGTAGTGTTGAGAGTTCAATTTACAGCTTCGATCGGTTGGGATGCTACAGTTCAGCGAAGACCAGACAAAGAAAGAGGATTATTCAAAATAGTGGACTGGATAATGCACTGTATTCTGAGCATTTCCATTGGCTGATTTGAGGTCTAGAACAATACCCCGCTTGTTCTGCCACTAATGGTTTTAAACTTTATTGACAAGTAACAAAGAAGACAACATGAGCAAACCTGCATGTAGAAATAGAACTGGCCCCAGGTTATCATTATCACGCTTGCTTCCTTCCCAAGCTACCACTTAGATTCCACCTGTGAATTTCCGATGTTGGGAAGAAACAGTAGATTGTCAAATATGCTAAACATAATGTAGTAAAAGTATGCGTTATTGACTATTCGGTGAGTTCGGGATGAACTTAACGCTAGTGTGCACGCTTCTTGCACCTTCTGGCTCTGGTTCTGAGATGCGCACTCACTTGCATTCTGCTCACTGTTTGTTCGACCTGCGGGAGAGTCTCTAGGAAGCCATCGGAAATGTTCTAACCAGCAACAAAGAAATAAGCCTTTAAGAAGAACAATTTCACCAGGAAAATCACCATTAGCAAGAAGAGGTCCTGGGCGCTCTCTCTCTTTGTACGAGCGATGGTCACTGCCCTAGAGTACAGCTTTTCCATACATTCGTTACAGAAAGTCATGATTCTATTAAAGACTCGGAGGCGAAAGATTATGCTCTGAACTTCTCTTCAATACTCAAGCAGCAATTACAACAATAACTCTTTGTAATACTCTAAATATGTAATTATGTAAAATTGTAATTGTGTATCTATTTATTCTATGTGCTGATTTTATGTGTTGATGCTCTTTGTAAAGGTTTAATAAAACCATATACAAATAAAAAAAATAAAAAAAATAAAAATTACAACAATAACAATTATGAAAAACCAATAACACAAAAAAACTATAATTCCCAGCAAAAGCAATGAATTTGTAGTCCGTTTTCCATAAGTATACACCACCGATTTAATGTTTGTCTTTGTTCTCTTCTCTATATAGAATATTACCCCTGAAGGTGAAAAGGATTTCCTATTTACCTCTAAAGCCTTCACGTCAGACATTCTCTTGCATGACATCAAACATAACAAAGTAGTTAACTTAGCCCACAACCCTTTCCTAGAAAGATACTCATTGTCTGGCCAAGCCACAAACATCCTTAATACCACGCTCACATCCCACAGATGAGAATATCTAGGTGAGGGTGGTCTCATGCACTTGACCCCTTTCAGAAGCCTACAAATTAGTGGATACTCACCTGCTGGTCTACCCTCAATGTACTCATGACCTGCCAATATTGCCGATCTATAGTTGTTAATAGTCCTGCAGGCTTTTGCCTGAGCTGCTTGTACTGCCAAAAAATACACTATGTGTACTACATCCATTCGTATGGGATCAACCTGTCTCTCCATACACCAATTACTCCATCTACTCCATGCCACTCTGTAGGCCTTCCCTGTAGCTGGAGCCCATGACTCCCTAATAAACTCCTGAGCCGTCCCCAAAAGTCCTGGTTTAGACCAGGTCTTCCTGAAATCGCCTATGCTATCAGGTTCAAGTTCCCTGATCATACCAATGGGTGAGTTTGTCCTGATGGACTTAACAATATGTCCTCTCTGTGCGGTAGCAGAATTGGAGCCTCGTAAAATAACTCCAGAAGGTCTGGGAACCAAGCCTGACCCTTCCAGTCTGGTGTCACTAGAATCACTGTTGCTTCCTGTCTCCTGACCTGCGCCACCGTGCGCGCTATCATGGCGAACGGAGGGAAGGCATATTCTTTCGCTGGTCCCCAAACCTAGAGAAATGCATCTGTCGCTGTCGCTTCCAGATCCGGTCTCCAGCTGTAAAACCTGGAGATCTTCCTTTTCAATCTCAACACAAACAAATCCGTCTGACACGGACCTCTCCAATGCATTAAATCCTGAAATACTGAGTTGTCCAGTTGCCAATCGCTGGAGTCCCTCAAGTATCTCAAATTCCAGTCTGCCACCAGATTGAGATCTCCCGGCAGGTGTTCCGCTCTCACACTGACTCCCTTCTGGAGGCATATTTGCCAAAACACTTTGGCCATCTCTGTCAGCATCCTGGATCTTGTTCCGCCCAGCCGATTTATGTATCTTACTGCCGAAACATTGTCCATCTTCCCCAGTCCAACACCGGACTGTGAAGGAACCCGCCAGAAGCTCCAGGCAATTGATGTGCAGACCCAACTCTTCGCTCGACCATCCCCCCCAGTCGATTGGTCTCCACATCTGGCTCCCCATCCCCATCGACTGGCATCCGACTCTATTACCAGTTCTGGGGATGAGCCAAATATCGCCCTGCCATTCCATGCCTCCATGTGGTAATACCACCATTCCAGCTCCAACTTCGCCTCCTGCGACATAACCACCTTTGTTCATAAGATAGACCTCTCCTGAGATGATCTATCTTCATCCTCTGCAACGCTCTGTAGTGCAGAGGTCCTGGAAATATCGCCTGAATTGATGATGACAGACGACCTACCAACCTCCCTATCTCCCTCAATGAAGTTTCCTGTCTTGCCATCATACACTTTATCTCCTTCTTTATGGAATTCACCTTCTCTAACAGGAGTTTGAGAGAACCTTGAGTTGTTTCTAATATGAAGACTAGGAATTCCATTTCCCTCACTGGTTCTAGTTCTGACTTCTCCCAGTTTATCAAAATACCCAGTTGTTGCAACAAAACTGTAGTCATCTGAATCTGCGCCACCAGAATCTCCCTGTCCTGGCACATCAGGCAGATGTCATCCAGGTAAATAATCATTCTGGTCCCATTTCCTCTCAGATATCCCACTACTGGTTTCAACAGTTTGGTGAAGAACCATGGAGCTGATGCCAGACCAAACGGAAGACATTTGAACTCCCATTTCTCTCCATGTCCAAGAGTTTATCCTGACAGGACCTCCAGGACCTGTCAATTCCTTTGTTCACGTCCCTGCCATATCTGCCCAGGAACGTGATTATCCTATTGTCAACCTCTGGGGTCTCCGCTACCCCATCCAGTACCCTTGGCCTCAGGCATTCGGCTTTCAGATTGCTTCTCGCTTGCCTGTTCAATCTTTTCCTTATATATTCAGCAATCTTTTCCGGGGGATCCCACTCATTAGACCTTGGATGCACTAGCTCATCCAGGTCAAATGCATCTGTATGTGGGACCACATCCTCCCTCCTGCCTCTCTTGCCCTTGGGCTCCCACTCGTCATCATCTGGGGAGGTCTGACTCTCTGATGTACTGCCTGCATCCAAACTGGAACTGCTTCTACAGTATTCATCATCAGACTCACTTGAACTCGTGGCCAACCTCTCACGAGACCTTGCTTTTTCTTTCCCGCCTTGGATCTGCGAGATGAACACAGGGGGGTCAGGGAGCTACCATCCCTTTGGGTATTTTTCCTGCTTTCCCCTTTCTTCCTGTGCGCTTTGCCCTGCGACAAAGCCGCCAGGTCCTGTATTATGCCTCTCTCCCTTTGGGGCCTCTCGGCACTATCCAGCCTTTGGCTTTCTTTGCTCATGCGTAAGCCTCTCAAGTGCGTACCTTCTGAGCCCTCTGAATAATCGCTGATCATCTCAACTTGTGCTGTGTAATACAGATGCAGTTTACCTGGGCTGCCCCTGTCAATTATGCTTCTATTTGTAGCAAGGCGAGTCTCTGGCAATGACATCAGTTTTTCTTGGGCATGTGCCTGTCAATAAGATATTTAGCAATACCTTTTCAAGTGTCACCTCCCCAGTCAGGCAGTGTAATGAGGGGTTTGCTCTAGTTTACCTGGGCTAGGCCCGTCACTTATAAGATGGACAGCAGTGGACTCAAGCCTGTAACGCTGCCTTTCCGCCACCAGGTGGTGCTTGCCGTCTGTATAAAGAATGCTCCTTTCACTCCTAGCCTCTGGCGTTTGCCACTCACAATTAGCTTATAGTTCTGTCCCAGTGACTTGCCAATGCTCCTGGTATCCTCTGAAGTGAAGTTCGTAATGGCGCCGGAACCTGAAAGTCCTGTCGCGCCGTTACGAACTTCCGCTTCACAGTGCCTCCTAATGAGGCAACCCGACGCCGGAATGTACTATCCCGTTGCGTCCCCAAGCGGATATGCTCCGCCAAAAGTCCTACGCGCCGCATTATACGCGCTCTAACCTCGCGCTCGCCGGCGCTCTAAAATGCTCTAAATAAACATAAACTTTACATTAATACCACAGTTGCAATGACAAAATGAATATACTTATCTCTCGGTTGCTCGAGCAGCAAAGAAAGAGGAAGGACTATAGTGACAGCAAGGGTTATAGGAGATGAGATGAGCTATGATTGGACTGTTGAATTATGTGGTTTGAGGAACTTATGAAAAACGGACTACAAATTCATTGCTTTTGCTGGGAATTGTAGTTTTTTGTGTTATTGGTTTTTCATAATTGTTATTGTTGAAATTGCTGCTTGTGTAGTAAAGAGAAGTTCAGAGCATAATCTGAGCCTCCGAGTCTTGACATAGAATCCTCTTTCTCTCTCTCTTTGATTTCCCACCCTGTACGAGAAATGGTCACTGCCCTAGCGTCCTCTTTCTCTCTCTCTCTTTGATTTCCCACCATGGACGAACAATGGTCACTGCCCTAGAGTCCTCTTTCTCTCTCTTTTATTTCCCACCTTAGATGAGCAATGGTCACTGTCCTAGAGTCCTCTTTCTCTCTCTCTTTGATTTCCCACCGTGGGCGAGCAATGGTCACTGCCCTAGAGTCTTCTTTCTCTCTCTTTCATTTCCCACCTTAGACGAGCAATGGTCACTGCCCTAGAGTCCTCTTTCTCTCTCTCTTTGATTTCCCACCCTGGGCGAGCAATGGTCACTGCCCTACAGTCTTCTTTCTCTCTCTTTCATTTCCCACCTTAGACGAGCAATGGTCACTGCCCTACAGTCCTCTTTCTCTCTCTCTTTGATTTCCCACCGTGGGCGAGCAATGGTCAATGCCCTAGAGTCCTCTTTCTCTCTCTTTCATTTCCCACCTTAGACGAGCTATGGTCACTGTCCTAGAGTCCTCTGTCTCTCTCTCTCTTTGATTTCCCACCCTGGGCGAGCAATGGTCACTGCCCTAGAGTCCTCTTTCTCTCTCTTTTATTTCCCACATTAGACGAGCAATGGTCACTGTCCTAGAGTCCTCTTTCTCTCTCTTTCATTTCCCACCTTAGACGAGCAATGGTCACTGTCCTAGAGTCCTCTTTCTCTCTCTCTCATTGATTTCCCACCCTGGGCGAGCAATGGTCACTGCCCTAGAGTCCTCTTTCTCTCTCTTTTATTTCCCACCTTAGACAAGCAATGGTCACTGTCCTAGAGTCCTCTTTCTCTCTCTCTCTTTGATTTCCCACCCTGGGCGAGCAATGGTCACTGCCCTAGAGTCCTCTTCCTCTCTCTTTTATTTCCCACCTTAGACGAGCAATGGTCACTGTCCTAGAGACCTCTTTCTCTCTCTCTCTTTGATTTCCCACCCTGGGCGAGCAATGGTCACTGCCCTAGAGACCTCTTTCTCTCTCTTTTATTTCCCACCTTAGACGAGCAATGGTCACTGCCCTAGAGTCCCCTTTCTTTCTCTCTTTGATTTCCCACCCTGGGCGAGCAATGGTCACTGCCCTAGAACCCTCTTTCTCTCTCTCTTTGATTTCACACCTTAGACGAGCAATGGTCACTGTCCTAGAGTCCTCTTTCTCTCTCTTTTATTTCCCACCTTAGACGAGCAATGGTCACTGTCCTAGAGTCCTCTTTCTCTCTCTTTTATTTCCCACCTTAGACGAGCAATGGTCACTGCCCTAGAGTCCCCTTTCTCGCTCTCTTTGATTTCCCACCCTGGACGAGCAATGGTCACTGTCCTAGAGTCCTCTTTCTCTCTCTTTCATTTCCCACCTTAGACGAGCAATGGTCACTGTCCTAGAGTCCTCTTTCTCTCTCTCTCTTTGATTTCCCACCCTGGGCGAGCAATGGTCACTGCCCTAGAGTCCTCTTTCCTCTCTTTTATTTCCCACCTTAGACGAGCAATGTTCACTGTCCTAGAGTCCTCTTTCTCTCTCTCTCTTTGATTTCCCACCCTGGGCGAGCAATGGTCACTGCCCTAGAGTCCTCTTTCTCTCTCTTTTATTTCCCACCTTAGACGAGCAATGGTCACTGTCCTAGAGTCCTCTTTCTCTCTCTCTCTTTGATTTCCCACCCTAGGCGAGCAATGGTCACTGCCCTAGAGTCCTCTTTCTCTCTCTTTTATTTCCCACCTTAGACGAGCAATGGTCACTGCCCTAGAGTCCCCTTTCTTTCTCTCTTTGATTTCCCACCCTGGGCGAGCAATGGTCACTGCCCTAGAGTCCTCTTTCTCTCTCTCTTTGATTTCACACCTTAGACGAGCAATGGTCACTGTCCTAGAGTCCTCTTTCTCTCTCTTTTATTTCCCACCTTAGACGAGCAATGGTCACTGTCCTAGAGTCCTCTTTCTCTCTCTTTTATTTCCCACCTTAGACGAGCAATGGTCACTGCCCTAGAGTCCCCTTTCTCTCTCTCTTTGATTTCCCACCCTGGACGAGCAATGGTCACTGTCCTAGAGTCCTCTTTCTCTCTCTTTCATTTCCCACCTTAGACGAGCAATGGTCACTGTCCTAGAGTCCTCTTTCTCTCTCTCTCTTTGATTTCCCACCCTGGGCGAGCAATGGTCACTGCCCTAGAGTCCTCTTTCCTCTCTTTTATTTCCCACCTTAGACGAGCAATGGTCACTGTCCTAGAGTCCTCTTTCTCTCTCTCTCTTTGATTTCCCACCCTGGGCGAGCAATGGTCACTGCCCTAGAGTCCTCTTTCTCTCTCTTTTATTTCCCACCTTAGACGAACAATGGTCACTGCCCTAGAGTCCCCTTTCTCTCTCTCTTTGATTTCCCACCCTGGACGAGCAATGGTCACTGTCCTAGAGTCCTCTTTCTCTCTCTCTTTGAGTTCCCAGCCTGTACGAGAAATGGTCACTGCCCTAGCGTCCTCTTTCTCTCTCTCTCTTTGATTTCCCACCATGGACGAACAATGGTCACGGTCCTAGAGTCCTCTTTCTTTGATTTTCCCCCCTGGACGAGCAATGGTCACTGACCTAGAGTCCTCTTTCTCTCTATTTTATTTCCCACCTTAGACGAGAAATGGTCACTGTCCTAGAGTCCTCTTTCTCTCTCTCTTTGATTTCCCACCGTGGGCGAGCAATGGTCACTGCCCTAGAGTCTTCTTTCTCTCTCTTTCATTTCCCACCTTAGACGAGCAATGGTCACTGCCCTAGAGTCCTCTTTCTCTCTCTCTTTGATTTCCCACCCAGGGTGAGCAATGGTCACTGCCCTAGAGTCTTCTTTCTCTCTCTTTCATTTCCCACCTTAGACGAGCAATGGTCACTGCCCTAGAGTCCTCTTTCTCTCTCTCTTTGATTTCCCACCGTGGGCGAGCAATGGTCAATGCCCTAGAGTCCTCTTTCTCTCTCTCTTTGATTTCCCACCCAGGGTGAGCAATGGTCACTGCCCTAGAGTCTTCTTTCTCTCTCTTTCATTTCCCACCTTAGACGAGCAATGGTCACTGCCCTAGAGTCCTCTTTCTCTCTCTCTTTGATTTCCCACCGAGGGCGAGCAATGGTCAATGCCCTAGAGTCCTCTTTCTCTCTCTTTCATTTCCCACCTTAGACGAGCAATGGTCACTGCCCTAGAGTCCTCTTTCTCTCTCTTTCATTTCCCACCTTAGACGAGCAATGGTACTGTCCTAGAGTCCTCTTTCTCTCTCTCTCTTTGATTTCCCACCCTGGGCGAGCAATGGTCACTGTCCTAGAGTCCTCTTTCTCTCTGTTTTATTTCCCACCTTAGACGAGCAATGGTCACTGTCCTAGAGTCCTCTTTCTCTCTCTCTCTTTGATTTCCCACCCTGGGCGAGCAATGGTCACTGCCCTAGAGTCCTCTTTCTCTCTCTTTTATTTCCCACCTTAGACGAGCAATGGTCACTGCCCTAGAGTCCCCTTTCTCTCTCTCTTTGATTTCCCACCCTGGACGAGCAATGGTCACTGCCCTAGAGTCCTCTTTCTCTCTCTTTTATTTCCCACCTTAGACGAACAATGGTCACTGTCCTAGAGTCCTCTTTCTCTCTCTCTCTCTTTGATTTCCCACCCTGGGCGAGCAATGGTCACTGCCCTAGAGTCCTCTTTCTCTCTCTTTTATTTCCCACCTTAGACGAGCAATGGTCACTGCCCTAGAGTTCCCTTTCTCTCTCTCTTTTATTTCCCACCCTGGGCGAGCAATGGTCACTGCCCTAGAACCCTCTTTCTCTCTCTCTTTGATTTCACACCCTGGGCGAGCAATGGTCACTGCCCTAGAGTCCTCTTTCTCTCTCTTTTATTTCCCACCTTAGACGAGCAATGGTCACTGCCCTAGAGTCCCCTTTCTTTCTCTCTTTGATTTCCCACCCTGGGCGAGCAATGGTCACTGCCCTAGAACCCTCTTTCTCTCTCTCTTTGATTTCACACCTTAGACGAGCAATGGTCACTGTCCTAGAGTCCTCTTTCTCTCTCTTTTATTTCCCACCTTAGACGAGCAATGGTCACTGTCCTAGAGTCCTCTTTCTCTCTCTTTTATTTCCCACCTTAGACGAGCAATGGTCACTGCCCTAGAGTCCCCTTTCTCTCTCTCTTTGATTTCCCACCCTGGACGAGCAATGGTCACTGTCCTAGAGTCCTCTTTCTCTCTCTTTCATTTCCCACCTTAGACGAGCAATGGTCACTGTCCTAGAGTCCTCTTTCTCTCTCTCTCTTTGATTTCCCACCCTGGGCGAGCAATGGTCACTGCCCTAGAGTCCTCTTTCCTCTCTTTTATTTCCCACCTTAGACGAGCAATGTTCACTGTCCTAGAGTCCTCTTTCTCTCTCTCTCTTTGATTTCCCACCCTGGGCGAGCAATGGTCACTGCCCTAGAGTCCTCTTTCTCTCTCTTTTATTTCCCACCTTAGACGAGCAATGGTCACTGTCCTAGAGTCCTCTTTCTCTCTCTCTCTTTGATTTCCCACCCTAGGCGAGCAATGGTCACTGCCCTAGAGTTCTCTTTCTCTCTCTTTTATTTCCCACCTTAGACGAGCAATGGTCACTGCCCTAGAGTCCCCTTTCTTTCTCTCTTTGATTTCCCACCCTGGGCGAGCAATGGTCACTGCCCTAGAGTCCTCTTTCTCTCTCTCTTTGATTTCACACCTTAGACGAGCAATGGTCACTGTCCTAGAGTCCTCTTTCTCTCTCTTTTATTTCCCACCTTAGACGAGCAATGGTCACTGTCCTAGAGTCCTCTTTCTCTCTCTTTTATTTCCCACCTTAGACGAGCAATGGTCACTGCCCTAGAGTCCCCTTTCTCTCTCTCTTTGATTTCCCACCCTGGACGAGCAATGGTCACTGTCCTAGAGTCCTCTTTCTCTCTCTTTCATTTCCCACCTTAGACGAGCAATGGTCACTGTCCTAGAGTCCTCTTTCTCTCTCTCTCTTTGATTTCCCACCCTGGGCGAGCAATGGTCACTGCCCTAGAGTCCTCTTTCCTCTCTTTTATTTCCCACCTTAGACGAGCAATGGTCACTGTCCTAGAGTCCTCTTTCTCTCTCTCTCTTTGATTTCCCACCCTGGGCGAGCAATGGTTACTGCCCTAGAGTCCTCTTTCTCTCTCTTTTATTTCCCACCTTAGACGAACAATGGTCACTGCCCTAGAGTCCCCTTTCTCTCTCTCTTTGATTTCCCACCCTGGACGAACAATGGTCACTGCCCTAGAGTCCCCTTTCTCTCTCTCTTTGATTTCCCACCCTGGACGAGCAATGGTCACTGTCCTAGAGTCCTCTTTCTCTCTCTCTTTGATTTCCCACCGTGGGCGAGCAATGGTCACTGCCCTAGAGTCTTCTTTCTCTCTCTTTCATTTCCCACCTTAGACGAGCAATGGTCACTGCCCTAGAGTCCTCTTTCTCTCTCTCTTTGATTTCCCACCCAGGGTGAGCAATGGTCACTGCCCTAGAGTCTTCTTTCTCTCTCTTTCATTTCCCACCTTAGACGAGCAATGGTCACTGCCCTAGAGTCCTCTTTCTCTCTCTCTTTGATTTCCCACCGTGGGCGAGCAATGGTCAATGCCCTAGAGTCCTCTTTCTCTCTCTCTTTGATTTCCCACCCAGGGTGAGCAATGGTCACTGCCCTAGAGTCTTCTTTCTCTCTCTTTCATTTCCCACCTTAGACGAGCAATGGTCACTGCCCTAGAGTCCTCTTTCTCTCTCTCTTTGATTTCCCACCGTGGGTGAGCAATGGTCAATGCCCTAGAGTCCTCTTTCTCTCTCTTTCATTTCCCACCTTAGACGAGCAATGGTCACTGCCCTAGAGTCCTCTTTCTCTCTCTCTTTGATTTCCCACCCTGGGTGAGCAATGGTCACTGCCCTAGAGTCTTCTTTCTCTCTCTTTTATTTCCCACCTTAGACGAGCAATGGTCACTGTCCTAGAGTCCTCTTTCTCTCTCTTTCATTTCCCACCTTAGACGAGCAATGGTCACTGTCCTAGAGTCCTCTTTCTCTCTCTCTCTTTGATTTCCCACCCTGGGCGAGC
The DNA here is from genome assembly GCF_040938575.1 of Ambystoma mexicanum. Lineage (NCBI taxonomy): Eukaryota > Metazoa > Chordata > Amphibia > Caudata > Ambystomatidae > Ambystoma > Ambystoma mexicanum. The sequence goes on from NC_090934.1 coordinate 1,478,268,286, forward strand.
AATGGTCACTGCCCTAGAGTCCTCTTTCTCTCTCTTTTATTTCCCACCTTAGACGAGCAATGGTCACTGCCCTAGAGTCCCCTTTCTCTCTCTCTTTGATTTCCCACCCTGGACGAGCAATGGTCACTGCCCTAGAGTCCTCTTTCTCTCTCTTTTATTTCCCACCTTAGACGAACAATAGTCACTGTCCTAGAGTCCTCTTTCTCTCTCTCTCTCTTTGATTTCCCACCCTGGGCGAGCAATGGTCACTGCCCTAGAGTCCTCTTTCTCTCTCTTTTATTTCCCACCTTAGACGAGCAATGGTCACTGCCCTAGAGTTCCCTTTCTCTCTCTCTTTTATTTCCCACCCTGGACGAGCAATGGTCACTGTCCTAGATTCCTCTTTCTCTCTCTCTCTTTGATTTCCCACCCTGGGCGAGCAATGGTCACTGCACTAGAGTCCTCTTTCTCTCTCTTTTATTTCCCACCTTAGACGAGCAATGGTCACTGTCCTAGAGTCCTCTTTCTCTCTCTCTCTTTGATTTCCCACCCTGGGCGAGCAATGGTCACTGCCCTAGAGTCCTCTTTCTCTCTCTTTTATTTCCCACCTTAGACGAGCAATGGTCACTGCCCTAGAGTCCCTTTTCTCTCTCTCTTTGATTTCCCAGCCTGGACGAGCAATGGTCACTGCCCTAGAGTCCTCTTTCTCTCTCTTTTATTTCCCACCTTAGACGAGCAATGGTCACTGTCCTAGGGTCCTCTTTCTCTCTCTCTCTTTGATTTCCCACCCTGGGCGAGCAATGGTCACTGCCCTAGAGTCCTCTTTCTCTCTCTTTTATTTCCCACCTTAGACGAGCAATGGTCACTGCCCTAGAGTCCCCTTTCTCTCTCTCTTTGATTTCCCAGCCTGGACGAGCAATGGTCACTGCCCTAGAGTCCTCTTTCTCTCTCTCTTTGAGTTCCCAGCCTGGACGAGCAATGGTCACTGCCCTAGAGTCCTCTTTCTCTCTCTTTTATTTCCCACCTTAGACGAGCAATGGTCACTGCCCTAGAGTCCCCTTTCTCTCTCTCTTTGATTTCCCAGCCTGGACGAGCAATGGTCACTGCCCTAGAGTCCCCTTTCTCTCTCTCTTTGATTTCCCACCCTGGGCGAGCAATGGTCACTGCCCTAGAGTCCCCTTTCTCTCTCTCTTTGATTTCCCACCCTGGGCGAGCAATGGTCACTGCCCTAGAGTCCCCTTTCTCTCTCTCTTTGATTTCCCACCCTGGGCGAGCAATGGTCACTGCCCTAGAGTCCCCTTTCTCTCTCTCTTTGATTTCCCACCCTGGGCGAGCAATGGTCACTGCCCTAGAGTCCTCTTTCTCTCTCTTTTATTTCCCACCTTAGACGAGCAATGGTCACTGCCCTAGAGTCCCCTTTCTCTCTCTCTTTGATTTCCCACCCTGGGCGAGCAATGGTCACTGCCCTAGAGTCCTCTTTCTCTCTCTTTTATTTCCCACCTTAGACGAGCAATGGTCACTGTCCTAGAGTCCTCTTTCTCTCTCTTTTATTTCCCACCTTAGACGAGCAATGGTCACTGTCCTAGAGTCCTCTTTCTCTCTCTCTTTGATTTCCCAGCCTGGGCGAGCAATGGTCACTGTCCTAGAGTCCTCTTTCTCTCTCTTTTATTTCCCACCTTAGACGAGCAATGGTCACTGTCCTAGGGTCCTCTTTCTCTCTCTCTCTTTGATTTCCCACCCTGGGCGAGCAATGGTCACTGCCCTAGAGTCCTCTTTCTCTCTCTTTTATTTCCCACCTTAGACGAGCAATGGTCACTGCCCTAGAGTCCCCTTTCTCTCTCTCTTTGATTTCGCAGCCTGGACGAGCAATGGTCACTGCCCTAGAGTCCTCTTTCTCTCTCTCTTTGAGTTCCCAGCCTGGACGAGCAATGGTCACTGCCCTAGAGTCCTCTTTCTCTCTCTTTTATTTCCCACCTTAGACGAGCAATGGTCACTGCCCTAGAGTCCCCTTTCTCTCTCTCTTTGATTTCCCAGCCTGGACGAGCAATGGTCACTGCCCTAGAGTCCCCTTTCTCTCTCTCTTTGATTTCCCACCCTGGGCGAGCAATGGTCACTGCCCTAGAGTCCCCTTTCTCTCTCTCTTTGATTTCCCACCCTGGGCGAGCAATGGTCACTGCCCTAGAGTCCCCTTTCTCTCTCTCTTTGATTTCCCACCCTGGGCGAGCAATGGTCACTGCCCTAGAGTCCCCTTTCTCTCTCTCTTTGATTTCCCACCCTGGGCGAGCAATGGTCACTGCCCTAGAGTCCTCTTTCTCTCTCTTTTATTTCCCACCTTAGACAGCAATGGTCACTGCCCTAGAGTCCCCTTTCTCTCTCTCTTTGATTTCCCACCCTGGGCGAGCAATGGTCACTGCCCTAGAGTCCTCTTTCTCCCTCTTTTATTTCCCACCTTAGACGAGCAATGGTCACTGCCCTAGAGTCCCCTTTCTCTCTCTCTTTGATTTCCCACCTTAGACGAGCAATGGTCACTGCCCTAGAGTCCTCTTTCTCTCTCTTTTACTTCCCACCTTAGACGAGCAATGGTCACTGCCCTAGAGTCCCCTTTCTCTCTCTCTTTGATTTCCCACCCTGGGCGAGCAATGGTCACTGCCCTAGAACCCTCTTTCTCTCTCTCTTTGATTTCACACCTTAGACGAGCAATGGTCACTGTCCTAGAGTCCTCTTTCTCTCTCTTTTATTTCCCACCTTAGACGAGCAATGGTCACTGTCCTAGAGTCCTCTTTCTCTCTCTTTTATTTCCCACCTTAGACGAGCAATGGTCACTGCCCTAGAGTCCCCTTTCTCTCTCTCTTTGATTTCCCACCCCGGACGAGCAATGGTCACTGTCCTAGAGTCCTCTTTCTCTCTCTTTCATTTCCCACCTTAGACGAGCAATGGTCACTGTCCTAGAGTCCTCTTTCTCTCTCTCTCTTTGATTTCCCACCCTGGGCGAGCAATGGTCACTGCCCTAGAGTCCTCTTTCCTCTCTTTTATTTCCCACCTTAGACGAGCAATGTTCACTGTCCTAGAGTCCTCTTTCTCTCTCTCTCTTTGATTTCCCACCCTGGGCGAGCAATGGTCACTGCCCTAGAGTCCTCTTTCTCTCTCTTTTATTTCCCACCTTAGACGAGCAATGGTCACTGTCCTAGAGTCCTCTTTCTCTCTCTCTCTTTGATTTCCCACCCTAGGCGAGCAATGGTCACTGCCCTAGAGTCCTCTTTCTCTCTCTTTTATTTCCCACCTTAGACGAGCAATGGTCACTGTCCTAGAGTCCTCTTTCTCTCTCTCTCTTTGATTTCCCAGCCTGGACGAGCAATGGTCACTGCCCTAGAGTCCTCTTTCTCTCTCTTTTATTTCCCACCTTAGACGAGCAATGGTCACTGCCCTAGAGTCCCCTTTCTCTCTCTCTTTGATTTCCCACCCTGGGCGAGCAATGGTCACTGCCCTAGAGTCCTCTTTCATTTTCTTTGATGTTCCACAATGGTGCCTGCTGCGGAGTCCTCTTTCTCTTTCTCTGCTCGGTGGGCAGCGGAGTCCGCTTTCTGTTTCCATGCTCGGTTGGGCTGGGGAATCAATGGTGCCTGCCGCTGAGTCCTTTTTCTTTCTCTCTGATTTTTAAATCTAATCCTTTCTATTTTTACGCCTGTGACGGGGGGCAGGCAGGGCAGTGGCTTGTGTTAATGGCTGTGGGTCCCTGGTCTGGAGATCCACGAGAAGGCAGGAGACTGCAGTGCAGCCGGTGCTGAGGGTGCAGAGCCTGCTGCCCCCCTCTCCAGGGATGCCTGCCTCGCAGGGAGCAGGGAGGCTGCACTCATGCATATTCTGTATGGGCATGTTTTCCAGCCTGGCATAGAGCCGTACAGTGAGCTGCCATCACCCCCTGGAGCAGGTACCTCATCACCAGGCAGTGATGCACATTCCTGGGTGCACACCAGGGAGGGGCAGGTACACACTCCCAGTTGCACACCAGAGAGGGGCAGGGTGCACACCAAGGAGGGGCAGGTACACACTCCCAGGTGCACACCAGGGAGGGGTAAAGTGCACACTCCCAGGTGCACACCAGAGAGGGGGAGGGTACACACTCCCAGGTGCACACCAGAGAGGGGCAGGTACACACTCCCAGGTGCACACCAGAGAGGGGCAAGTTGCACACCAAGGAGGGGCAGGTACAGACTCCCAGGTGCACACCAGGGAGGGCTAAGGTGCACACTCCCAGGTGCACACCAGAGAGGGGCAGGGTACACACTCCCAGGTGCACCCCAGAGAGGGGGCAGGGTACACACCAGAGAGGGGCATAGTGCACACTCCCATGTGCACACCAGAGAGGGGCACGGTACACACTCCATGTGCACATCAGAGAGGGGCAGGGTACACATTCCCAGGTGCACACCAGAGGGGTATGGTGCACACTCCCAGGTGAACACCAGAGGGGCATGGTGCACACTCCCAGGTGCACACCACAGAGGGGGCAGGGTACACACCAGAGAGTGGCATAGTGCACACTCCCAGGTGCACACCAGAGAGGGCAGGATACACACTCCCAAGTGCACACCAGAGAGGGGCATGGTGCACACCAGAGAGGGTCAGGGTGCACACTGGTACACACTCCCAGGTGCACACCGGAGAGGGGCAAGGTCCACACCAGAGAGGGGCAGGGTGCACGCTCCCAGGTGCACACCAGAGAGGGATAAGGTACACACCAGAGAGGGGCAGGATACACACTCCCAGGTGCACACCAGAGAGGGGCAGGGTGCACACTGGTACATACTCCCAGGTGCACACCAGAGAGGGGTAAGGTGCACACCAGAGAGGGGCAAGGCGCACACTCCCAGGTGCACACCAGAGAGGGGTGAGGTGCACACCAGAGAGGGTCAGGATACACACTCCCAGGTGCACACCAGAGAGGGGCAGGGGGCTCACTCCCATGTGCACACCACAGAGGGGCAGGGTGCACACTCCCAGGTGCAAACCAGAAAGGGACATGGTGCACACTGGTACACACTCCCAGGTGCATACCGGAGAGGGGTAATGTGCACACCAGAGAGGGGCAAGGCGCACACCAGAGAGGGGCAGGATGCACACTCCCAGGTGCACACCAGAGCGAGGCAGAGGGCTCACTCCCGGGTGCACACCAGAGCGGGGCAGGGGGCTCACTCCAGCTTCACACCAGAGAGGGGCAGGGCCATACTCCCAGGTGCACACCAGAGAGGGGCAGGGTACACACTCCCAGGTGCACACCAGAGAGGGGCACGTACACACTCTCTGGTGCACACCAAAGAGAGGCCTGGTGCACACTCTCAGGTGCACACCAGAGAGGGGCAGTGTACACACTCCCAGGTGCACACCAGAGAAGGTCATGGTGCAAACTCCCATGTGCACACCAGAGAGGGGTAAGGCGCACATACCCAGGTGCACCCCAGAGAGGGACAGGGTACACACTCCCAGGTGCAGACCAGAGAGGGGCAGGGTACTCGCTCCCAGGTGCACACCAAATAGGGTTAGGGACACACTCCCAGGTGCACACCAGAGAGGGGTAAGGTGCGTACGCCTAGGTGCACACCATAGAGGGGCAGGGTACACATTCCCAGGTGCACACAAGAAAGGGGCAGGTACACACTCCTAGGTGCACACCAGGGAGGGGTAAGGTGCACACTCCTAGGTGCACAACAGAGAGGGCAGGGCACACACTCCCAGGTGCACACCAGAGAGAGGCAGGGTACACATTCCCATGTGCACACCAGAGAGGAGCATGGTACACACGCCTAGGTGCACCCCAGAGAGGGGCAGGTACACACTCCCAGGTGCACACCAGAGAGGGGAAGGGTACACACTCCCAGGTGCACACCAGAGAGGGGCAGGTACACACTCCTAGGTGCACACCAGAGAGGAGCACGGTACAGACGCCCAGGGCACACCAGAGAGGGACAGGGTGCACACCAGAGAGGGGCAGGGTGCACACTCCCAGGTGCACACCAGAGAGGGGCAAGTACACACGCCAGGTGCACACCAGAGAGGGGCAGGTACACAGCCCCGGTGCACACCAGAGAGGGGCAGGTACACACGCCCAGGTGCACACCAGAGAGGGGCAGGGTACACACTCCCAGGTGCACACCAGAGAGGGGCAGGTACACACTCCCAGGTGCACACCAGAGAGGAGCACGGTACAGACGCCCAGGGCACACCAGAGAGGGACAGGGTGCACACCAGAGAGGGGCAGAGTACACACTCCCAGGTGCACACCAGAGAGGGGCAGGGGGCTCACTCCCAGGTGCACACCAGAGAGGAGCACGGTACAGACGCCCAGGGCACACCAGAGAGGGACATGGTGCACACCAGAGAGGGGCAGGGTGCACACTCCCAGGTGCACACCAGAGAGGGGCAAGTACACACGCCAGGTGCACACCAGAGAGGGGCAGGTACACACGCCCAGGTGCACACCAGAGAGGGGCAGGGTACACACTCCCAGGTGCACACCAGAGAGGGGCAGGTACACACTCCTAGGTGCACACCAGTTTGGGGTAAGGTGCACACTCCCAGGTGCACACCAGAGAGGGGCAGGGTACACACTCCCAGGTGCACACCAGAGAGGAGCACGGTACAGACGCCCAGGGCACACCAGAGAGGGACAGGGTGCACACCAGAGAGGGGCAGAGTACACACTCCCAGGTGCACACCAGAGAGGGGCAGGGGGCTCACTCCCAGGTGCACACCAGAGAGGGGCAGGGGGCTCACTCCCAGATGCACACCAGAGAGGAGCATGGTACAGACGCCCAGGGCACACCAGAGAGGGGAAGGGTACACACTCTCAGGTGCACACCAGAGAGGGGCATGTACATACTCCCAGGTGCACACCACAGAGGGACAGGGTACACACTCCCAGGTGCACACCAGAGAGGGACAGGGTACACACTCCCAGGTGCACACCAGGTAGGGGTAAGGTGCACACTCCCACGTGCACACCAGAGAGGGGCATGGAGGGCATAGTGCACACTCCAGATGCACACCAGAGAGGGGCAGGGCCGACCCCCATATTGCTGTGCCTTCGCTGCGCCATTAGCTTAAAGAGAGTGCTAGGTGGCTGCAGTCTCTCCTTTGTGTAGAGGGCCCTGCACAGCACCACACACCCTGCTGCTATGGGTCCAACCCTTGAAATACTAGCCCACACGAGGATTCTTTTCTGGTCACTGGCTATCACTAGGGCGCCGCTCTGGTTGCGCATGGATGCCAATGTATTCTTTGATTGTAATTCAAACCCAAAATAGTATTATTGCCACATTTGCCATTAGTCTTATTTCATGTGCCCTTGCAAATCTCTGTACTTCTAGAGGGACACCTGCCTTGGCAACCAGTACATATGTCCTGTGTTTCTTTTGTTGGCCAGCAGAAGCCTCGGGACGTCGCCCTGTTTCCTTGGTGGCATTTGAAGTGGCAGGGGAGCAGCAGAGCAGTGGAGTGCCTGCTGCCCAGGCTGCAGCTCCCTTGGCAACGTGGAGCAGCCCAGGCGGCACGAGCGCCCTGGGAGGAGACGAGCGGATCATTGCCAGGGTAAAGTAACGCAGCCTCCTCTGGTTCGTAGTGCACGTGCATGGCAGCACCTGATGTCTTGCTGTCGCATCTTAATGTCCACCCCGACCCCCTCCGTTCCCTATCGTGTGTACTTTTCAGCGAGGAGTTGGTTCCCACACCCCATTGTCCCAGTGCCTTTGACCAGAGTAGTGCCACTGTGTGGCAGCAGCCAGGGCCCCCGGATCCGGGGCTTTTTGTTTGAGGTGTGGCATATCCACCTTGTTTATGAGTGTGCTACTCTGGGAAGTAGACCCCCCCCCATGCAAGTGTTCCGCTGGGGGAGATTGCACAAGAGGGCGTAGTTTAGATGAGCGCGTGCATTACGTGGTCTGCCCTTGACGCATTTGTGTTCTGTAAGTTTCTGGAGCTGAGCAGGAGCAAACTGTGGAGCGGTTTCTCCATCGGTGCAACCCCCGCCCCACACACCTGGCAGGTGCCCAATGCATTTTACAGGCAGTTGCAGCAGGCCTTTTCATTGGCCATGGCTTAGCGTGAGTTGTGCATGGCTACTCGCGTGTCCTGAGTGCTTTTTGCTAGTGTGCACATGTGTGGTGCTGAATGGCACCTGCTGCAGACGGTGTAGTCTTTAGGCCCGTGCCCTTTCCAAAGAGCAACACCAGCTCTCTCTCTATGTATTGCCCTTTTGGACGGGCTAGACAGTGGCACTTGTCTATAATAAGTAAAACCCCCCATGTATTCAACTTGCCGAGAACACCATTGGCATTCATGTACATTTAAGAAGGCCTTACAATGCTCTATTCTCTACTTGGTGTTCCATAGCTCACTACAGGTTGGCCCAAGTCCAGACTTGCACTGGCACTTAAATGCTGTGCGTTTACTGCTTACTCGGTTTTATTTGACCTGGTCTTCACATAAACTTAATGGTATAAATACTGTCCAGGTGACAGACTACTCCGATGCTCCTGTTTGTATTGAAACGACAGGACCCCCCCCTCCCCTTCCCTCCTACTTTCCTCTTTCTCTCCCATATCACTGGATGAGGTCTCTAGACAAGTCCTCTCTGTGAAAGTATCATCCAAACAGATGCTCCCCTGCCCTGCTCCTCCAGAACTATCAAGGACAAGTGTGCCTCCTTTGGTCCAGCCTGGCCTGATTCTGCAATCCCTCCTTTGCCACTGGCTCCTTCCCGTTACTCCTCTAGCACTCCTGTGTGCACCCTCTCCTCAAAAGTGCAAATGAACCTCTTCACTTGCATTTGATGTACCCTTCTCCTCCCTAGTAGGATCGTTATTGTTTCGTTTTTTTCCTTGTTCCTCCCCTGCCTTTTCTTGATGGGCCTTGAACCACCATGTGCTGTGTAGGCGCATTAGACATACCCAATGAATACATGTTTTTTGGTGTTATGTTTTCCTGAAATGCATGTCCTTCTGGGGGTGGGGGTGTATTTTCTTGGGGACATGGCATGTTTTCTTTCGATAATTAGGTTCACGTTGAAAGTCACACTTTTTTTATTCTGTATTTTTCTTCTTGTGTTAAATGTAACCTCATTTTAAGTGAATTCATTCTTTAAGCCCATTTTGTCATTATTTTGGTTAATTTGAGGAACCCTATTTTGTGTGTGTGTGTGTGTTGTCAGCGTTCACGTGGTGCGTGATGCAGCCCTTGGCGTGCACACACATCCTTACAGATGCGACTTAACAAGCCTTTATAGTGGAATCCCAGAGCTCGGTGGTAAGGCTGCCCTCCTTTAACGCACAGCTGTAGATACTGTCCATCCTGGCTTTGCTGCAATAAAGCCCCGGCTTTCTCTGAAAAGATAACTTTTTTTCCTTGCCTTACTTGTGTGTCTCCTTGACTCTTTCGTGTGTAACGTACTGGGTATTACTCGCTGTCTGTCCCACCACGTGTATACCCAGCCCTCCCGGTGCTCGTGTGCCGCTCCTCACGTACCTCACCACTTGCTTCGAAGCGCATTATGCTCGGGTGCTTTATGCATGAATAATGGTATCATATCACTCCGCTTACTCTCTACTCTACACCATCACTCAATTAGAGGACCGCTATACCCCTCGATAAATTCGGTCTAGTTGCTCCCATGAGAACACTAACCCCCGAACACCTCATCACTGTAATAAAACGCAGCTATATCCCATGACAGACCGGCCTAGCTGTCCACATAAGCATCCTACATGCCGGACGCAGCCAGAAGCCGGTCTCCGTGTCCACCCACCGGGCTGCACACATTGAACTGACATCGCCTCCACCACACCTAATGCTAGAAGGCAGCTACCACCCGGCAATTCCACCAGCTGCACCCATGCACCCCACCGCACTATCTCACTCTACTCTCTACACTGACCTGGTCTACGGTCCCTGAGGGCGTTCAGCCTACCAGCGCTTTGAGGTCATGCCAGTGATATAAAGAGCGCTATATAAATGCCAAATAACACAACCTCGCCTCTCAGTAGCCCTGCTGCACCACCTGGCTGGGAAGCGGTGTCACATCACGCAAGCGCCTTGAAGTCCTACTTGCAGCCTGCAGCGCTTTGCGTGCTGGCTCCTCTGGGGTTGCGCTTTCCTTCAGTCCCCGTCGACAGTGGGATTGGCTGAAACCCCATCCCCGGCTGGGCTGGACCCGGATCACCTGGCAGCCGTGCATGAGGGATGGGGGCACCTGGCAAAGGTTGTTATCGACCCTGCCGGCCAATCGGCCTTGAGCCACAATGTGTTTTAGCCGGATTGAAACCATAGCCATGGGTCCAAATAATTGCTACAACTTAAAATTCTAAAGTGAAAAACAGTTGGGGCACATGGGGCGTGATGCAAGTCTTTATACAAATGCAGAAGCCCCTGCCTGCGCAGTTTGAGGGGAATAAAGAAGGGCACGTGTGCAAAAGAGAAATTATGCATCCAGTATAAATATTCAGGGGTCGCCAAGTCGGGTCCTCGAGAGCCTCAACCACCCCAGGTTTTCTGAATAATCTTTGATAATGTAAATGCATCCCTTCAAATGTGTGTGCTGTGCACAGATCCTAAACACGGAGTGGATTTAGCTCTGAAGGCTGGACTTGGACTCTCCCGTCATTATTCCATTGGCCCCTCTCAAAGGGCTGATGTCATACGTTCTGTGCCCATATATCTGGGCCCTTTTCTTTTCTTTGTGGCCCAGCTGAGCAGGCGGGAGTTCATTTCAGGTAAGTGGTGTGGGTGTGATCCTACTCCGCTTCTCCTGGAGGCCTTTCTCTCCTCCTTTCCTTGGTTCGTGCACTTGGGATGTGCTCGTCCCTCTGCTTGGCTTTCCAGGATGCCCTATGGTCTGTTTTTGGGGCCTTGGCAGTAGTTGTGTACTTCCAGACCCTTCTCCACCCATGACATGGTGTTCCTGTCCGAGTCCCCTCCAGCCGGCGACTGTCGCTGTCCATCAGTTCGGCCTGTCTGCTTTTATTTATAGAGGCGGTGTAGAGCGCAGCGCCGCCTCTCTGCATGAAACTGAATGCAGTGTACCCTTGACTTTTGCTATAAAGCCTCACGCCGTCCTGAAAAGCAACCCAGTTCTCTTTCAAGGTGCAATACTGTCTGCTTGCCATGCTGACTCTTTCGGTGTCAGTTAAATAATCTTATCAAAAGAAGTGCTTGTTTTTGGTTTGTGGTCGTTTTTTGGTTGCCATGGTGATCAAGTGAAATCTAATAGTTTCATTTTTCTTTTTAAAGGGCTACCCAACTGATTAAGCTATAGATTAAACACTCAAAACAGACCGCCTTAAAGAAGGGTGTGTCACAGACGCATCAATGAATACTCCCAGTCTCACAGACGGTTCAAGGGCTTTTTATTTATTTATTTATTACGGCCCAAGGTCCATCTCTCTATCTAGAAAGCATCAAGCCACCCTACACCCGCCATTCCTACTTCCCTGGTTAGTATACACAGAATATTGACCCTCAACTGTCTGTGCTCGAACTTACAGTAGAGGGGGATAACATAAAGGCCAACGTCTTCTCTGCCTAATATACCTCGGGGACATCCTAGACTGACCCTACACTGTGTACAAAGGAATGATGGGCCGTGCCTTCCAGTTACTATGTCCTACTGAGTCTTCTTTCTCATATGCCCCCTGCATACTCCTCTGCCCCTCGGATGTTTACCCTCTTACTACTCCACCGTTCTCCTCTCCTACTCCCTACGTCGTCTTCCGGCCGTCCGATGTCTCTTATTCCTGCTTAGCCTTTCCTTCACCCTGTTAGTGCTGCCTCGTCAACACTTCTACTGAAACACACTTTCACTCACCAAGCCCTTCACGTTCACTCCCTCTCCCAAACACCCCCCTCCTTTCATGCACACTCACAACGCAGTACCACATGTACTCACTAACCATTGCCTCCAGAATCCACTCCACCTCCCTTCCTCCTGCTGGTCTCTTGGTGTGCCCCCAGCTTCTCCTCTGACCTCACCCGAACAACCCAAACGTCCTGCTGCCTTCGGTTGCTTTTAACCACCCCCTGTTCGGAGGGGTCACTAATGCGAGGCGGATAACTGCTTGTGTTTTTTTCAAGAATAGACATTTTAGTAAGAAGCCCATTTGCAAATAAATTCTCGATAATCCTACTTTATCAGGGAATTCTCTACCTGGTCTAAAGACTATGGGAATATCTCCTAACATAAGCAAACTGGCCCTGGCACTAAACAGCAAAACATTCAAGGAAATCGTAAACACCATAAAAAGGATAAACCAGGTTTAACTAGTATTTGGATGCCCTTCCTCTTTCCTGGGTAAATCCCTTCCCCAAGGTTTTTCAAAGGCAATTCTCCAAATGTTCAAAGGAAAAGAAAAGTCTTGAATCTGTTCTTAAAAGTTCATCAAACAAAAATCCACTGGTAACAATTCTTCAGCTATCAGTTGAAAAGATCCACTTCCAAGTTAAGGCAAGTAAATAGCCCCAATGGTAATCCTGGACGTCCTCGTTCCAAGATTAATAGCCAGAGTTCTAGGTGAACCACTTCTTCGACAACTTTACAATTAAGACCTCAGCTGTACATTTTGGTATAATTGTCAGGATGCTTCTTCTTGGGTTGTTGCCTTCCTCTTGACAACCGCCCTTCTACTACTATTACCGTGGGAACAGTCTCCTTTGTTCCACACTATGCCACTACTTCAACCAACTTCAATGTGACATCCGCTGAGAGTTTAAACACCATCACAGTTCAGGTACTTGTGTTTCAGAATTGTTAGGCATATAAAGGCAAGACTCTTCACCCTCTGCATGTAGGCAAGGCTCTCTTCTTTCCTATAATCCAAGAAAAGGGCAGCCTCTTAGCCTCTTCTGTCTGCCTTTCTGTCACTTAAGTCCTCCTGCATGACTGTGTACAAGCAGCCAGCTCCGTGACCCAGCTTTGTTCGCACCTTTTTGGTTCTAGTAACTACCCTGAAGCTGTATTGTCACTCTTCCAGGTTCAGGTAATGTTACCACACTTGTATCGGAGGACCGTGGACCTTTTAACAACCTCACAGATCAGGTGAATAGATCTAATTAGGACTTGTTTCACTATGGAAAGGGTTTGCCTCTTGGCTTGGGTAATGCTTGTTCTTTAGTCGATTCAACATTTTCAGGACTTCAAGAATAAATGTTTCAACTACTGCACAGGTCAGTTTTCAAAGGCAAACGAGGTTTAGGTGCACGCGCTCACTCTTTCGCATAGATCTTTTGCATTGAAAACTTACCGGTGATTGTATTTGTTATTCAATATCCCAGGCCTTATCTCCACCCAGGTGATCCTCCCCCCAGGGTTGGGATCAGGATGCGTCTGCCTTCCTGTGGCCACCTAGGAGGAGACTTTGGGCAGGGTTTCATTGAGGGATCCGCAGGATTCTTCAGACTATCTTGTGGTTGGGCTATTGTCCCTGGTCAATATGGCTCTGTCTTCCCCACCTGGGATCTGTTACATGAGCAATTTCTTTATAGAGTACAGTATGATCTGCCCACTTTCTCCATGCAGGGCAGTCTCAGAGCAACAATGGCGGTAGTACAGTGTCCCATTTCATGTGGGAGAGGGGTGTCTGGGCTGGCGGGCTAGCCGCCCCTAGGGGTATGTTAGGGAGAATTCTCATTTATGGCTAATTTCCCTCACCTAGTGAGTCCCTCAGCAGCTTTGCTGAATTTCAGGAGTTTATTTTTCCACTTGGTAAGAGTGTGAGCCTTTTTCCCACTCTTACATGTGTTTTGCCATGTGTATTTCTACTTTTGTGTGATATTGGGCACTGGAGCCACACCACTCCAGGAGCCCCACTTTTGTGTGTGTTACACAGCACCTTCAGTGCAGTAACACTGGGTTGTCTTTGAGACTTCCCACT